>NC_137085.1:23904790-25104790 GCF_951640355.1 Cnephaeus nilssonii | reverse complement strand
AAGTTGTTTCTTTCCCCCCCACAAAATATTATCTATATATATAAAAGGCTAATATGCTAAGTGTCCCTCCTACCGTCAGCTGGTCTCTATGATGTGCACTGACCACCAGGGGACAGATGCTCAAAGCAGGAACTGCCAAGCTGCAGTGACTTGGCAGCGGTGGTTCTCCCGTGACGCAACCAGAGAGGACGGAGCCCAATTCCTCGCGGGGCCACGCAATTCCACCTTTGGCCATGGCTTATGTTGTTGCTGGGGCACTGTCGGCCCGATTCTGGTTTACTGCACATTTGCGTTTGCGTTCCACACCCTGTACAACAGCAACTTTGCAGTGCCCTCTCGCACTCTGGGACCCCTCAGGGGATGTCGGAGAGCCGGTTTCGCCAGACCGAGGGACCCCACCTGCTGGAGGGACCCCCTCACTCCACAGACACCTTTCTAGCCATGGCGCCATCCCAGGTGTGGCCAGCCAGGAAGGGACCACAGGAGGTTGGCTCCAGGGCATGTCCAGCCCGTCTGTCTCTCCCAGTCCTGCCCCACTGGCCACCTTCTAATTAATTTCCTTTCAGTGTGCACGAATTCGTGCACCGGGCCACTAGTATTATACATAATAGGCACTCTTGTAATTTTTACTTTTCAGGACTCTATTTTGGCATCATATTCTTTGCTCATTACTATACTTAGCTAAGTCACATTTATTTCACTATCACCAAAGAAGATACCTTGGAATTAAATTCTTGAACTATGCTTGACCTTTTTGGTTGGCAGTTATTTAAATTGATTGGTACCTCCCATCGTCTTAAAGTACCTACCATCTGTTTGTTAGGAATGCTACCATTGCTGAGGAAACAGGCAATCGGAAAGGGATGTAAGATGAAGAAAAACGCTTTATCTATTATTTTATCATCAAAAATTTGTGCATAGTTTTTATTTCTGGAAATAAACATGAATCATGATTGGTGTAAGGGGGGATCACAATAGTATCAGAAGTTTTTATGGGTACTCTGCTGGTTGCTTGATACAACCCAGTATCTTGTGCTATGTTTTCTCAACTGCCTTTGTAAACACTGTAACCTTAATAGATCATTTTGAAAGAAGCTACCATTCTGCTGAATATGTTGGTAGCCTCCTTTCAGGTTTCTGACATATCCTTAATCTGATGCTCAGCCTTGTCATTTGGATCAATAGTAAACCAGATAAGATGTCTTCTACTTGTAAGGCTATGGCTATAAAAGGTATTTGAAAAATAAATTCACTTTTTATGTCCATGCCACAAACCTGGGGAGTACTAATTTGTCATTTGTCTCTCCATCTGTCTGTAAACAGTCACTTAAATTGGTTATAGATGAGAATAAGGTGAATTATATTTGAAACAAGAGTCATGTAGAAATAAACTTCATAATAAATGTCATAGATTCCCACAAAAAGGTGACATCTCTTTATTTCAGAAAGGTGGCGTGTCAATTTTATTTTCTATTTTAGAATGACCAGTTAGTTTTATATTGTTTTCTATTCTCAATCATCAGTAATAACAACTGATTATAATTATAAATTATACTTTACAAACTGCTTTTATATATATTATTTAATCTTCATAATCTATAAAATATCTATTTAATAATTTTTTATTCATTAAAAATATTTAATGCCTGCTATATATATAAGGCACTGTGCTAGGCACTACAGATTCTGTATACAAAAAAAAAAAAAGAAAGAAAGTTGGTGATGATAGAAGAGGTTGGAATTGTACTATTTCAGTGTTAGGAGGAATCCCAGAATACCATCTTCAGACTTACCATTTTACAGAACCTAACTTGCAGTTTGTGAATAATGGTCAAGCTACTTAGTGACGTTATTTTTTCTGTTTTATAATATAAACTGATAATCTTTTTTTAAAAAAATATTATTGATTTTACAAAGAGGAAGGGAGAGAGATAGAGAGCTAGAATCATCGATGAGAGAGAAACATCATCACCTGCCTTCTGCACACCTCCTACTGGGGATCGAGTCCCCAACCAAGGTACATGCCCTTGACCAGCATCAAATCCGGGACCCTTCAATCCGCGGGTGGACGCTCTATCTACTGAGCCAAACTGGTTAGGACTAAACTGATCATCTTTTAAATGTGTTTTTTTTTTAAATTAATGTTTCCTCATCTATGACGTGACAATAATTCTGGCTTTCACAACAATATCTAGAATATTAATTAAGGTGTAATTATGGAGTGTTTCACAATGTAAGTTCAATCTGAGGATAAGAAACATTCCCTGAGGATAAGAGACAGGAAGAGAGTGTTATCACAGTGTAAACCATGGTTACCTTGGCTTTGTGAGATGCAGGCTGGTCACTGTTTTCTTCTTTTTTTATTTCTCTTTATTTTTGAAATGTTTTTAATAAATATGTTATTAACTTTATATAAAAATTAGGGTTTTTTTCCTGCTTTCTTTTAACTTGATGTTTTTTTGTTTGTTTGTTTTGTTTTTAATATATTTTATTGATTTTTTACAGAGAGGAAGGGAGAGGAATAGAGAGTTAGAAACATTGATGGGAGAGAAACACGGATCAGCTGCCTGCTGCACACCTCCTACTGGGGATGTGCCCGCAACCAAGGTACATGCCCTTGACCGGAATTGAACCTGGGACCTTTCAGTCCGCAGGCCAACGCTCTATCCACTGAGCCAAACCGGTTAGGCTAGGGCTTAACTTGATGTTTTGGCATGACTTTGATTTACAGAAAAGTTGTAAGAATAGTGCAAAGAATTCTCATGTATCCTTTACCCAAATTCCCCAAATGTGCACATTTAGCCACATGTGCTTTATCCTTCTCTCTCAGTACATGTGAGTGTGTAGACATTATCTTTTAAACCATATGGTGTAAGTTTCAGATGTGATACTCCTTTGCCCCCAAATCTTTAGTTCATACTTCCTAAAAACAAGGACATTCTCTTATGTAACTACAGTTCAATTATCAAAATCAGGCAATTAACATAAACACTATAATCCATGAACCTAATTTAGCTTTTGCCAATTTCCCCAGTAATGTTGTCTATGTAAAAGGAAATCCAGGATCAGGCATTGCATTCACTTGTATCTTTTTTTTTATTTATTTTTACCTGAGGATATTTTTCCATTGATTTTTAGAGAAAGTGGAAGAGAGAGGGAAAGACAGAGAGAAACACATCAATTGGTTGCCTCCTGCACGAGCCCCAACCAGGTCCTGGGGTAGGGAGGAGACTGAATTGAACCTGGGACCCTTTGGTCCGCAGGCCTACACTCTATCTACTGAGTCATACCGACTATGGTCAATTGTATCTTTTTAGTCTTCATTAATCAGTACCAATTCCTCAGTCGTGTGTGTGTGTGTGTGTGTGTGTGTGTGTGCGCGCGCGCGCGCGCTTCTTACTGTCTTTCATTTCAGATTTATCTGCTGTTTCCTCATATTTAGTTCAGGTTATGCACTTTTGGTAAGAATACAACAAGAGCCATGTTGTGTTCTTCTCAGTCATCATACCCAATAGCACATGGTGATGTCAACTATGATCACTTGGTATTGCACTGTAACATTACTGTTTTTTCCTTTGGGGTTAATAAGTATTCTGTGGCCCTAGCTGGTTTGTCTCAGTGGATAGAGCATCGGTCCAGGTTCAATTCTGGTCAAGGGCACATGCCCGGGTTGTGGGCTCGATCCCCACTGGGGGTCATGCAGGAGGCAGCCAATCAATGATTCTCTCCCATCATTGATGTTTCTATCTCTCTCTCCCTCTCCCTTCCTGTCTCTCTAAAAGAAAAAAAATCAATAAAACATATTTTAAAAAAAATAAATATTCTGTGAATAGTTACTTTGAAACCATGGAAATATCCTGTTACTCCTCAAACTTTTACCCACTAGTGCTAGCATCCTTTGAACACTCCCACCTGAATTCGTTATTATTATGATGGTTGCCAAATGATAAAAGTTATTTTTAAAATCACTGCTTATTCCAAATCTAAAATTAGATATATAGTTTGATGGAAACGATAAAAATAACCTCTCACATTAAACAAGAAAACTAAGAAGGAATGGAAGAGATTGTGTCAAAATGCTAACAGAGGTTATTTTAGGCTTAGGGTAATGGAATTATAGATTATCTTTGTTCTTACTTTATTTTCCCAATTTTCAATAATTTTCCAAGTTTTTGAATACATATCAAAAATATAATTCATAATTTTTGAATGGCTTTCTAAAATATATGTTTGTTTATTTCCAGTTGGTCCACAAAGATCTTGTGGTAGGTATTAAATGTTGATTTAACAATTGTGATGTGCTTTAACTTAGAACACCTGTTAGAGCAGAATTAAAACATAGCTGTGGCAAACAGAATACCTACCCTGGGATAGGTTACAAAATGGCACAACTGAAATAATTGCACATTTTTGATTTGCACATCTTTCTTCCCCACTCCAACCACTAAACCTTGGCCTTATTTTTTACCAACTCAGTTTCCTTTCTCTTCAGTTCAAAGAGAAAGGGACTAGAGTGGTAGCAGAAAGATGAGAAGCAGTACAGAGTTCAGGGATTGATTTGTACATGGAGGTAGATTGTGATATGATTTTTAAAAGATGACTAGATTGAGACTAGAAGAGTTAGGTTTGACTCAAGTATTAACCACTGTAAGGACCTTGCTACCATTTTGAAAAAAGGTAATAGTTATTAAGTCAGATTAGTAGTTAGTGCTCAGCATTTCATTAAAAGCTTTCATGCATAGCCTGAAAGAGGTTTGTTAAGAATTTCTGAGTATAACTGAATTTATTTATACATTTACCTGTACATTTATCTTTTCCACTATCTAAGAAATCCAATCCACAGTGTGGAACTGAAGTAGAAAAGGCAATAGATGGATTCAGTCAGTTGTTTGAAATAGTTCCCCCAGAGGCACATATCTTAGCCAAATAGATGAATTGATTTTTTTCAACTGTATATTAATATCAATAAAACTAAAATACATTATTGAAAACCTAAAGATAGGCCTACCACAAGACTTGGGGGTGTTTCAAAGGAACCAGGAGGTAAACAAGATTTGTTGCATTTCACTTCTGAATTTAATAGTAAAACATGATTTTTAAAATAACTACGTGCAGTATAACTCAGAGGCTGGTCAGGAACAGTAAGGAGAACAGGCCAGGCAGATTATAATGGACATTAAACACTGAGAATAATTAAGAATGAATTCTTTCTTATTTTTCAGTATCTAGGATAAACATGGTCAAATAAAGAAAATGTTTTGTTTATCAAGACTACTTTTATGATGAGAGGAGAACCATAATGTTATCAGAGAAAGAAACCAATATTTATTGAGCCTATCTCTGTGGTGAACTTCCTTACGCTAAGAAAATGAATGTTTGTATAAGGGAAAAGGGAATTGACTCAAAAGCTGTTACCCTGTGGTTAAGAAAAGTAAAAATTATTAGAAATTAAGTTATTTTTGAGGCAGCTAGAATAAAAAACATTAAGTTTTGAAATAGCTATAAAGAGTGGGTCTTCTGCATCTTAGAATCATAGAGTCAAAGGACATTAACCTGGATGAGTCTTCTTTTAAAAAAAATGTTTTTATTGATTTCAGAGAGGAAGGGAGAAGGAGCGAGAGATACAAACATCAATGATGAGAGAGAATCATTGATTGGCTGCCTCCTGCACACCCCCTACTGGGGATCGAGCTTGCAAACTTGGCATGTGTCCTGATGGGGAATCAAACCATGATGTCCTGGTTCATGGGTCAATGCTCAACCACTGAGCCACACCAGCTGGGCCAGCTGACAAGTCTTCAGATCATAATCCAACCTCCTCGTTTTTCATGGGAGGAAACAGGCTAGGGAGAATTCAGTGGGTGTGGGTGGTCTGGCTGAGAATTCTCTGGTGTCACTGCCTTATTTAAATCCTTCAGTACTGCTTTAGAAAACTCAAGGAAGACGTCTAAGCTCCTTTCATCATCGTCTACTCCTTGCTAACTTTTTTGGTTTCAGCTTCATGTTCTCCCCTTTCTACTCTATCCTCAGGCACACTAACTAGTTAAAGCTTTTATTCTAGTCGCCTCCTCCTCCCCCTCATTCTCCACCCACAATGCCCCTCCCTGCACATTCACCTTCCTCCCCACTGAAGCTGGATTACTTGTATAGACACTTGAAGGAGCAGCACAGGCACTGTTTTCTCCAAGAAGCCTTTATCGGCCCCTTGAGTCTGGGTTAGGTGCCCCATCTTCAACAGTTCTGATCACTGTCTGTCCTTCATGCGAATGATCTCATTCGTTGTATTACAAGAGTGAATACTGTTTGCAAATGGCTTTATTATCTATTATGGCCAAAATGAGAGATAATGTGGGAACTATTACACTGTGTAATAAGTAGATACAGGAGACCTGATATACACAACTGAGCTAATGTTGGCTTTAGAATTTTTATAAAGAGGAGCTTATGTCAGGACAAATTAATTATAAGGAGTGGGAATAAGACCCAAAGCTATTTTTGTTTAGCACTTTGCATAAAATTCAGAAAATATCTATTGTCCATGTCAAAGAAATGGGGAGGCAGAACAAGATGGAGTTATGGAGGGGTGCTAAAGTATCAGTGATCCCAAATCAAAATCCAATCCAGCTCAACTATGAACTTCTTCATGGATTCTTTCCTGATCTAACTTTCCCCCTCACCACAAAAGGCTGAAAGTACATCCTCTATCTTGCCTGTCTTTAGGCAGGATTTTGTTTTTGTTTTTATGCACCTACATCCCCCCTCCATTGCTTGTACTATATATTATATTGTATATGAATGTATTTTAGTTATTTTTGTAAAGTTTCCAAAAACCCTTAGCATATTGCTGGGTTCAGAGTAATTACATAGTAAATAACTGGTAAATGTTGAATGAATGAGTGGGTTAGGTCCATACTTCTCAATCTTGATAACATTTTTTAATTACCTGCAGAGCATTAAGGAAATATTAATTACAGAGTCTCAAAAATTCTGATTTCATTGCTCTGGGATGGAACACACATTCTTTTTCTGGCAGTCTGTTGTTGTTATTACTTTTTTAAAAAAGTTTGTCAGGATTGAGAACTCTGATGTTCGGTCCTTTGTATAAACAATGATTCTCAAAGTGTGGACTCCTGGACCTAGCAGCACCAGCATTTCCCAGAAACTTGTTTGACATGTAAATTGTTGGACCCCATACCAGAGCTAGTGAATGAAAAACTCTGAGGGAAGGCTTCAGCAATCTGTGTTTTCAATCCCTCCAGATGACCCTGAAGCATGCTGCTAGTTTGAGGACTATTGATTTAAGATCAAAGAAATGTTTTCATGTGAATGAAATATCAACGATGAGAAACAAAATGCATTCTGTAATTATCATTGTGACAGTTTAAAGGACCATTCTAAATAAATGGGGGTACTACACACGCACTTTTTAAAATATGTATTTTTTGTAGGAAATGCAATAATCTAAATAAAAAAGGGTATGTTAGGCAGGAAAAGCACAGGAAAAGTCTGGCATTGGGTAAGGAAGCTTCAGAGTCAAGGATACCTTTCCATAGTTTCTTAGAGAAAAGCCTCTCTACCTTTTTTGGGGCAGTAACATTTTCTCCTTCTGTTGTATTGTTTGACTCTGTGCCACTTGATAGCTCTGTCTATTCCTATGGAAACCAAGTTAGTGGATAGAGCCAAGCTTGGAGGAGGCGTTGGGGAGAAATATTAGAAGAGTTCAGCCACAGAGCAGCTAACGATGTTGTCTTTCCTTCAGTCAAATCCTCTCTGGGAGCCAGAGTCTGTTTTAAGCCAGAGAGATGTTCTTGGCTGATGTATTGTCTAGCTGCTCTGCCAGATGGATGAACATCTTAAACGTGGAAAATAACAAATAAAGCTCCTCTTCTGTCTTTGAAGTGCCATTCATAGCCTTTCCTTAGAGAATTGTAAAATAACTTTTTAAAAGTTTTAAAGATGTGTTTTAGATGGCAGGTTAGTAAAGTTTTAAAGATGTGTTTAAGATGGCAGGTTAGTAATGTAACCATCATAGTTGTTGAGTAATTGCAAATTTTATCTATGAACACAGCATTTAGGCGTGACAATCAGAAATTTAGTGAATGAGGCAGAATGTCCATGACTGGGAAAAGCAGTGCAGATTCGGTTTCATTTATATAGCTCAGTGAATTCAGTGTCATCCAAAAACTTGGTTTTTGTAACTGTTTCCTTTCCTATAAATATGTATGTTCAATAAAAGTCCAAGAAACCAGAGTATAACCAGGCACCTAAACCAACTCAGACAGGAAAATTATCCAAGTAGATAAGAATACTGTGGAAAGGCCCTTCTCCTTTCCAACCCGTTCATACTCTGTATTTGATAAGATAGTGATCGCTCATGGGCTAGACCAGTGGTCGGCAAACTCATCAGTCAACAGAGCCAAATATCAACAGTACAACGATTGAAACTTCTTTTGAGAGCCCAATTTTTTAAACTTAAACTTCTTCTAACGCCACTTCTTCAAAATAGACTCGCCCAGGCCGTGGTATTTTGTGGAAGAGCCACACTCAAGAGGCCAAAGAGCCGCATGTGGCTTGCGAGCCACAGTTTGCCAACCACGGGTCTAGATAAAAGAACAGTAATACTAGATTGCATTGTACTGAGCTCTTTATGTGGATATTTAAATTATGTTTCTATTTCAGTTAGGATGTGAAGGTTCATTTTTCCAGTTTTACACACTTTCATTTATTCCAGAAATTGCTGTCTCTGGATAAAACAGTTAAAGCAAATATGAATATAGATGACACATAACCCTGTATCTTTAATTTAGCCATCCCTTCCAGTATTCAGATCCATATATGTACTTTTTTTTTTTTGCTAGGCATCTTCATATAGATTTCCCTCACATGCCCCAAACTCCACACGTGAAAGAAAACAGGACTCATAAGTCTTCATCCCTCACCCCTTTTTCCTTCCATCTTTACAGTTGTTGGCACCATTTTCCATCTTCTACTCATTCAGGAGTCCTCTTATATATTTTACTAATCTGTCTCTTTATTTTAACTTAGCTCTCAGTATTTCTATTCTGGATTGCTATAGTAACCCCCTATCTCCCAGGCTAAAGATTCATTCCACTTAAACCAGCATTTCGCATAGCCTGTAGATATTTTCTGAAAACTCAAATCCTTTCGTGTAATTTCCTTCTTAAACTCTTCATTGGCTCCCCATTACCCATAGAATAAATTTTAGACGCTTTAACAAGCTGTTTTAGACTCTCCATTTTCTAGCCCCTCTAGTCATATTTTTTCTTCCTCTTATACTACATTTTATATTACAATAATATGGAATTATTTTCAGGGTCTGAGATTTTCTTTTACCCTACAAGATAAGAAGTTAGTCTGTTTCTGTTTTCTGGATGGTGACAATAAACATCAGACTCCAGAGTCAGAGACTACTCACAGCAGTAGTCTCTGCATTTTACTACCTTTTTACTCTGCTTTTTGCTACTTTTAGCAAAAAGCAAAAACCTGTGTGCTTGCATTGGCATCCTTGGCTCCCAAGAACATGGGGGAGTTGCAGAAGGCTCAGATGGATGCTGCACACACAGTAGGTTTTCATCACAGCTGAGGAACATTGAACTTCAGGAATCTACTGTTTTTATAGTAAGTCTAGAGGAAAATATGACCTCACCCCTCAAGTTGAATGCTACAAACACAACCCTTAGACATTGCCTGGGTAAAGAGTGGTCAAGACTTGGCATTCTTGGCATAGGAACATACAGGGATGATTGGGACCCATGGTAAGTTGCCTTTTCCAACAATCCATTCCTTAGTCCTACATGTTCTTGACATGAGCATGCCATTCCATCAGCTACTCTGATTAATTGATTAATCTGACCAACAGAGACTGGGAACAAATCTGTTTAATATGTCTCATAGAGCATTTAATTAATAGGACTCCAAGCAGCAGGATGAGAACAGCCTGCAGTATTGACTTCACCTATGCCCCCTAGTATCCTGGACTAAGTCAACTATAAATAAGCTCCAAGGGAGACAGTGTGTCTTATTTTATACGACCAGGATGTTCTCTAAGGCTAGTCTACTATCTATTATGACTCATGCAAGGGAGTTTGACTGGCTTTCTGATCTTAGGTGTCATTGCCAATAATTACAAAAGACACTAGATGGGCTAAAAACCAAATGAAAGCCAATGAACAAATATTTCATGATCTTCTCTCCACCACATACAAACGTATAGCCTGAAGAGGCACAAGTCACATTAGTTTAGGATTTGTTGTTGTACTTGGATCACCATTACACTGATTTGGTTAAGCCATGTGGGCAGTATTACCACGTAGTTGCAGCTTCATTTGTCATACATGGCATAACCCAAGGCTCCTCACACATGAGAAGTAGCCTATGAGTCTGTTACCATCAGGTTAAAATAAGGTTGTGCCAGTACGTGTGTTTCTATGTGTACAGGGGGTCCACACTGAGGAGCTGCCATTGATAGCATCAAACACAGCAGAAGAGTTCAGGACCATCGTGTCCACATTAGTTTTTCTGTCACATAGTACATGGATGGGGATGACAGACACAGAAGCAGATCAGATTGCTAGCCTCAACTGCTCTTTGATTCAGGCAGCATACAATTATATATACACTGAGTGTCCAGATTATTATGATCTCTGAACGTATAATAATCTGGCCACTCAGTGTGTGTATATGTGTGTGTGTGTGTGTGTGTGTGTGTGTGTGTGTGTGTGTGTGTGTGTATTAGAGACCTGCTGCATGAATTCGTGCATGGGTGGGGTCTGGCCAGCCTGGCCAGGGGGAGGGGACATGGGCAGTTGGCCAGCCTGCCTGCTGGTCGAACTCCTGGTTGAGGGGACAATTTGCATATTAGCCTTTTATTATATAGGATATACACTAAGTGGCCAGATTATTATGTGTTCAGAGATCATAATGATCTGGCCACTCAGTGTATATACTAGAGGCCCAGTGCACGAATTCATGCACCAGTGGGATCCCTTAGCCTGGCCTGCGGGATCAGGCAGAAACTGGCTCTCTGACATCCCCCAAGGGGTCCTGCATTGCGAGAGGGCACAGGCCAAGCCAAGGGACCCCACCAGTGCATGTTGGGGGCTGGGGAGAGACATGGGAGGTTGACCAGCCGAGGAGGGACTGCGGGAGGGCTCCAGGGCGTGTTTGGCACATCTTGCTCAGTCCTGACCTGGACCCAGCAGCAAGCTAACCTACCAGTCGGAGAGTCTGCCCCCTGATGGTCAGTGCACGTCATAGTGAGCCGTTAAGTGGCCTTAGCATATCATTAGCATATTACGCTTTGATTGGTTGAATGGCCAACCAATTTACCAGACACTTGGCATATTAGGCTTTTATTATATAGGATATATTTTTCATCCCAGGATGAAGATGGCTCCAGAGGACAAAGAGAGCATTAATTCTTATCTAACTCCCAATGTCTAAGACAGTGATTTTCAACCACTGTGTCCCGGCACCCTGGTGTGCCGCAAGAATTTGTAAAACATGCAGTACCTGACTATTTAGTCAGGGGCACTGACCTTTGTTTTCCTTAGATTGTCAAATTAAAAAATGACAACAGTCAATGCAACAATAGCCATTTGGTGTGAATGAATCAAAATTATACCTATTTTTTGTCAGATCAGCAAAAAATATACTTTTTGGTATGCCACAGAATTTTAGTAATTGTGAGTGCCATGAGGTGAAAAAGGTTGAAAATCACTGGTCTGAGGGGTACCCTTCTCAGGTGCTGAAGTTATTGCTTTCATCTAGAAGGGTAGGTGCGTGTGGGACAAATTACAGAGACCCATGATACCCTCCACCTTAGCCCACATGGGCACTGTGGGAGGACTTGAGCAGTGTTCTCAATCATGGGTCATTATGGATGTTAATGATCTAGGACCATGTCAGTTGAGAAAACAAATCCAAGTGGCTGAACCAGAATTAAGTTTGATCTCTAAGCCCCTTTTGGCTGGGCTGCTGCACAGAGGGGTGCCAACCAGACCAGCTGAGATTGCTCTTAGGGGAAATAGACATCATAACCAGGAATGGGCAGGGCAGAATCCCAAATTTTCTAAATAGGTGTATATAATCCCCCATCCTTTTCTCTGATTATTTCCCAAGAGGCTGCCAAGGGGAGGTGAACTCATTCTGGGAGTGGCCACATTCTGTAACTAAGCTACCTCACCTAGGTGTGTGAACCAGGAAGAGGTATCTGAGATAGAGTGAAATGTCTTTTTGAGTTTATTTTCAAGGAGGCCATTCCAGGTCTTGACAATTTCAGATGCTTGAGCATGGTAGGGAGCATAGAATATCCATCAAATTACTTAACTATCAGCCCATTGTTGGATGGTCTTTGTGACAAGGCACAGCATAGTCAGTCTATGACAGTAAGATGGTATGAAACCCCCAAAACATGAAACAGCTATGTTTCAAGGACCTTGGTTGTGTGGGTAATCAGACCAGCCGAGGAGGGTCAACAGCAACCTGATGACCTCAAAAATGTCTACAATGATAAGGCATGAGGTGGCCCCAAGAGGGAGTGATCAGAAGTCCCTTCCAGAAAAAGACAGGGCAGTGCCCTGTGTGATGTGGCCTCCTTCATCGCAGGACAAGTAGGCCAACTTAGGAGTATATACAAGTCTGGTATGTGCTTTGTTATCTAAATACTAGAGGCCCGATGCACAAAATTCATGCACTCGGGGCGGGGTGTGGGGGAGGTCCCCTCAGCCCAGCCTGCGCCCTCTCGCAGTCCAGGAGCCCTTGGGAGATGTCTAACTGATGGCTTAGGTCCACAGGGAGCGGACCTAAGCCATCAGTCAGACATCCTTAACACTGCCGCCAAGGCAGGAGAGGCTCCCACCACCACATCTGTGCTCACCAGCCAGCTGTGAGCCTGGCTTCTGGCTGACCACAGGGGGCAGCTCCTGCATTGAGTGTCTGCCACCTGGTGGTCAGTGAGCATCATAGCAACTGGTAGTTCTGCCATTTGGTCGATTTGCATACTAGCCTATTATTATATAGGATATATTTAAATAATTATGTCTTAATCTAAAATATAAATTTATATTTTAATTAAAATTTATATTTTATGTTACATAATATAGAATGAAATTGTGTTCTATATTAAAATTTATAAATTTAATTAATAAATATAATATAGCCCTAGCCAGTTTGGCTCAGTGAATAGAGTGTCAGCCTGCGGATCAAAGCATCCTGGGTTCACTTTTGGTCAATGGCATGTACCTTGGTTGCAGGCTCCTCACTGGCCCCAGCCCTGGTCAGGGCATGTGCAAGGGGCAACCAATCTATTTGCTTCTCTCACATCGATGTTTCTCTCTGTCTTTCCCTTTCTCTTTCACTCTCTCTATAAGATCAATGGAAAAATAACCTCAGGTGAGGATTAACAAAAATTTTTTAAATAAATAAATATAAAATTATTGTGTAAAATGTTTTTATAATAAAATTACATTTTAAGGTTAAATATATATAAGTATTAATTTATATTACAAACACATACTTTTACTTTGTGCCCAGTCTATCATGATGTATGCATTGTCATGTTCAGTGCAATGATGGATCCAGGTGGCAAGTGGCCAACAACCTGGGCAATGCAGGCATATTTAACAACCTGATTCTAGTCACTCTTATCAGAAAATAGACGCTTACTGTGGGCATCTACATGAGTGACCCAGACTGTTCAATTTGCAGCTGCAATGTTTACACAGTTTTCCCCCAGCCAAAGAGGGGTATCTTTCATCTACCATCTTTAGTCTTTTAAGTGACAGACAAGATGACTAGAGCATTGGCAACAGCCCAAGAGTTAGTAAAAACAGGCCCTGTCCTTAGGAGCAGTGTTAAGGTAAGGAAGATGGCTTTCATTTCAGGCCACTGGGCTGACTGGCCTTGACTACAGGCATTCTAACAGAGCTGGACTACTTCCCAGTTGAGGTTTGACTGCCTCCCAATGAACCAGCTTTTACTAGTAACTTAGCCAAATAATCAGTCAATCTGGCCTAGGATTCCAGCAGAACTTCCTCACATTAAGCCAGCAGCTTTGCTTGCAGTGGCCACCTGTACACCCCGCACTTTGTCCTCACTGCCAGACAGGTCAGGGTATAGCAGGGATGAGATACATAGTGCAATTGGCTCTGTGCTAGGCTTTGCATTCACTTTCACTTTTAAGCAGCTGCTCACTCATGTCTCAGCCAAGTGAACATCTAATATTTTTGTCCACTTAACATTTTATATCAGAGATCAAGGTCCTCATTGCTTTCACCATTGATTCCCACTTTGGAGATTCTTGGCTCAGCAGCCACCATCACATGGCCTTTCAGCTTGCTGCCCTTTGTCATGCTAACATCCCTTCCTCTGCCTGCCCAGAGACCCATTCCACTGTTCAAGCTGCTGGTTTTAATCCTACTCCTCACAATTCAGCATTAACTGATAGGACAGTGGAGTGCCTTACTTCCCCAACCTTGCCCACCACTTAGGCATGATCTCAGGAAGCTTCTCATCTCTGAACCTGACCTGCAGGGCCCATGTCCTTACTCTTCTAGAAAACTATGTCTCTGTCAGCATCTCATCCTCATTGCCTGCATGCACTGTCAGGTCTTAGATTGCTCGCTGCAAACCCAGCTCTAAGAAATGGCCCAGGTAAAGAGGAATCAAAACTTTGCATTCTTGGTATACCCTGTAAGTACACGCAGAGACAGTCAGGCCTGATGGCAGATTGCCTCTCCCAAGGCTATTGTGGTATTTCCAAGACTCAGTTGTGTCTATAGCCATTACAGAAGAGTTTGATATAATGAGATTACTGACATTTGTGGCCTATATACTGATAGTGATTCTTTTTTTAAAAATATATTTTATTGCTTTTTTTACAGAGAGGAAGGGAGAGGGATAGAGAGTTAGAAACATCAATGAGAGAGAAACATCGATCAGCCACCTCCTGCACACCTCCTACTGGAGATGTGCCCGCAACCAAGGTACATGCCCTTGACTGGAATCGAACCTGGGACCTTTCAGTCCGCAGGCCAACAGTCTATCCACTGAGCCAAACCGATTAGGGCTGATAGTGATTCTTTTAAAAATTAATATGGTAAGTGCCTTGAGAGTTTATAAATATCTGTTTATATATAAAAGCCTAAGCAATCCTTACAACCAAACGACCCGTCGACCAGTCACTATGACGCACACTGACCACCATGGGGCATACGCTCAACACAGGAGCTGGCCCCTGGTGGTCAGTGTGCTCCCGCAGCCAATCTCTCATGGCCAGCAGGCAAACCTCCCGCAGTCCCTTGCCCAATCCAGCAGGCCCCAGCTGGCCCAGCCCCAATCGGGACTGGGCAAGACAGCCCCAATAGGCCCTGATTGCCAGCCAGGCCTAGGGACCCCACCTGTGCACAAATTTCATGTACCAGGCCTCTAGTGTCTAATTATATAGATACTAGAGGCCTGGTGCACAACATTCGTGCACTGGGAAGCAGGGGGTCCCTCAGCCAGGCCTGTGCCCTCTCGCAGTCTGGGATGCCTCAGGGGATGTCTGACTGCTGGCAGGGAGCGGGCCTAAGCTGGCAGTTGGACATCCCCTGAGGGGTCCTTAACACTGCCGCCACCACTGCTGCGCTCGCCAGCTGTGAGCCCGGCTTCTGGCTGAGCGGTGCTCCCCCTGTGGGAGCGCGCTAACCACCAGGGGGAAGCTCCTGCATTGAGCGTCTGCCCCCTAGTGGTCAGTGTGCATCATAGCAACCGGTTCCGTCGTTCGGTCGATTTGCATATTAGGGTTTTATTATATAGGATCATTAGAATTAATAATAACATCATGTTTCCACTTCAGTTTTAAATGTATCTTTTGGTGCCTAATATCCTTGGTCGGTAAACTGCGACTTGCGAGCCACATGTGGCTCTTTGGCCCCTTGAGTGTGGCTCTTCCACAAAATACCACGGCCTGGGCGAGTCTATTTTGAAGAAGTGGCATTAGAAGAAGTTTAAGTTTAAAAAATTTGGCTCTCAAAAGAAATTTTAATCGTTGTACTGTTGATATTTGGCTCTGTTGACTAATGAGTTTGCCGACCACTGCCTAATATGATTAGGATTCAGAATGAAATATGGCAGAATGCCTGCCTTACACTCATGTGTGCTGTCATGTGCTATTGTTTGTATCGTTATAATATCTCCAGGGCAAAATTATACACAACCTATAAGTGAACAAAAAATGTAGTGCACATTTGAATTAACAATTATTTTCTCCCCAACTACAATGATAGTAAATATATGTGCTGAGGACTCAGAGAGAATGCAAAGATACTAATCGGGGAAACATGATGTTCCAGTGGGGAAAGGGGTTGCTATAGGTAGAGTTGGCCAAGTCTTGAGCATTAGAGTCTGTTAAAGTACTTGTTTCAACTGAAGAAGAAGCAAATAGCAAAGGCTCCTAGGAGCCAGATATAGAAACGATGGTAGCCATTTGGGGAAGAAATGTAGAGATGGGGATCCAGAATATTTTGACAATCAGCTACCAGTTATCTAGAAGTTAATGATTAAGGCACTTGCCAGGGACAGACAGTAGTTTTGTAGAATATGATTTCAGATACTGCTGGTGCAGAAATATGTTCCCTTTTTTTCCATTCAGTGAGTGAAAGTACTCATATTCATACTAAAGCCAAGAAAATACAGAGAATATGGGGGTATTCTTTGCCTTAATAGAAGCTATTGCTTTAGAGGAAGCTGCTTTGTCTAGAGAAATGACAGCAGCAGGACAAAGATCAAGAGTGAGGACCAGGAAACTACCACTAGTTCAGTGACAATAACTATGATATCCCTCTTGTCACTAGACATAGGATTGCAAAAGGTCGTATAAGAACAGATTCTCTTCTCTCTCTCTCTCTCTCTCTCTCTCTCTCTCTCTCTCTCTCTCTCTCTCTCTTTCTCTCTCTTTTTGCATTGATTTTTTTAGAGAGAGTAGAGGGAAGGGGGCCAAGGGGTGGGGTGGAGAGAGAAACATCCTGCATGCTCCCAACCCAGGCCGGGGATCGAGCCTACAACCGAGGTACGAGTCCTTGACCAGGAATTAAACCCAGGCCGACACTCTAACCCCTGAGCCAAACCAGCAAGGGCAAGAATAGATTCTTATAATGGACTGGAAGCTGGGTATTAGCAGTTATAAGGGTGAGCAAAGAGAAAAAAATGAAGTATAACAGCAAACAGTCTTCTCTTTAAAATGAGCCTGTAACAAAAACTCAAAAATACATGAAGAAAGCAAATGATAAAGAAGCTAACAATATCATTATTCAGATCATGAATTCAATCTTAGTGGAAGAACACAAGGCAAAAGGACAAGCCACACAGAGAGAAGGTATTTGCAAGGCCAAACAAGAGTTAGTATCCAGAATATGTAAATAAATCCTACTGATCGGTAAGAAAGACAAATAGCTGAGATGGGAAATGAGTAAACAACACAAAAAGGCTATTCACAGAAGGAAGAAACAAATAGCCAACAAATATATAAAAAAATTCCAACTCAAACAGGGAAATGAAAATTAAATCCATGGTAAAGCACAATTTTATGCCCATTTTTTGGCAAAAGTTGGCAAGTCTGACAAAACCAAGTGCAGCAAGGATGTGAAGTAGTAAAAATTCTCATACTTTACTAGTGGAAATGTGAATTGGAGTAGCTACTTTAGAGAGCAATTTTAACCCAGAAGTTTCGTAAATTCTTGTACATTTACCAGGAGATATGTATAAGAAAATGTATTACAATATTGTCATAATGGTGAAAAATGAGAAACCTGCTAAACATTCCTCTAGAGAATAAATAAATGCAATATATTGTTTTCATATGACAGGATACTTTCTCCAGTAAAAATGTATAAACCAAAGCAACTTGTATAAATCTCAAAAATAATTGCTTTGAGTAAAAGGTGGCTAGTGATTTGTACAGCACTATTTGTATAAAGATTGGAAACATGTAAAACTACCTTATGGGTACATGTATTTGTAAGAAATAAAAGCATTAAAACATTCATTGGAATGATACACACAAATTTAAGAGACTAGTATCTAAAGAGGGAGAGAAGGTAATGGAATTGGGAAAGTGCAAAAAGGGAACATTA
Organism: Cnephaeus nilssonii; assembly: GCF_951640355.1. Taxonomy (NCBI): domain Eukaryota; kingdom Metazoa; phylum Chordata; class Mammalia; order Chiroptera; family Vespertilionidae; genus Cnephaeus; species Cnephaeus nilssonii. Next base: position 25,086,656 of record NC_137085.1, on the reverse strand, counting down.
AGCATATCTGTTACTGTTTGTTTGTTTGTTTGTTTGTTTAAAATCTAGCCTGGCCAGCATGGCTCAGTGGTTGAGGGTCAACCTGTGAACCAGGAGGTCACGGGGTTTGATTCCTGGTCAGGGCACATGCCCGAGTTGTGGGCTGGAACCCCAGTGTAGGGTGTGCGGGAGGCAATGGATCAGTGGTTCTGTCTCATCTTTGATGTTTCTATCTCTCTCTCTCTCCCTCTCCCTTCCTCTCTGAAATCAATTTTAAAAAATGGAAAATCTAAAGTAAAATATCAAGGTACTTCACCCAGAAGGTCTATGTTATTGTTATTAAGATTTAATGACTATATTTTTTCCTTAAAAAGGAGTTCATCTTAGAGAACTGGGCAGACAAAATACTGTGCGAGTTTGAAAGTGGCATTCTGGGTTGGTTTCCCAGGTTCATTTCCAGTTCTGTTCTCCAGGTCAGAGAATTTTTCATCCTCTTTAACACTTTTAGATACTATGCTCCTCATTCATCTAGGGGGAAACCCAATGTTATAATCATCTGTATTATAAACAAAAGAAGTTCTTGGTGTTAATAATTATGGGAAAATAAGAGGAGGATTATGACTGCCTAACAAAACAACAAAAAAAGCAAAACATTCCATGTGCCAGAGACATGAGGAAAAATTTTCACATTTCAGTGACATAACAGACCTGGTCATATCTGAGTTAATGTCCATTTAGTGACTAAATCAGGGCTTTCCTGTAACTTTAGCTCTCTCACTTCTATGTTAACCATCAGTTTCTTAAGAATATACATTCTTTTGATCTATTATCTCCTTATTCTTACACTGTTTTCTATCCAGTCAAAAATGGCAAAAGGAGATCCTAAAGCAGTCTACATTCAGGATTAGGAGGCCCCAGGTGGTCCTAAGAGATGATTAACTTCCAAATTGTCCCCAAAGTATTTGTGTTATAAGAATAAACCTGAAAACTTAAGAAGTCCCAATTTCAAGCAATAGTGAGGAAATGTTTAGACAGTTTGTTTTATAGGAAGCAAAGTAGCCTGTAACAGGGTCCCCAGAATCATAAAATCAGCTTGCTGTCTCAGACTAATATCTTCCCCTTTCCCACTGACACTAGAAATATTCTCCTGATTTTGGCTCTAAGAGTTGGCCTTCCCCTGTGTTCATTTTTAGAATTGAATTTGCATACACTGGGCATTTAATAAATACTTGTTCATGAGACCAAGGAAGTTGACCTTGATCCAACTGGATTATATTGTTTCTAGTCCCAGCTTTCTGATGTGTCTCTGTCCTATCAAATAGGAGAAGCTGGCCTGAACAAATAGCTGACCTCTCCCATGACACCAGCTAAATTCCTATTGGGTATGCCCTTGTTGTTTCTACAGCATCGTTATCTGTAGGTAGAATATAGACATCCTACTCAATGTAAACAAAACAAAAAATCAGAAATATCATTATTTATAACATTCCAACTATTTTTATTCTTACTTCTCCTAACCTTGGTTTTCTCCTTAATCACTAGCTGAATTATGTATACCATGTACAGTCATATCTCCTGTTCTACCTACCAGCCCTCTATCATGGTTACTCTTGGTTTCACTTGACCATCTATGTTTTGTTAGCTGCTCCACACTGGAAAACTGTTCATAATAAAAGTAGCAAACATTTACTGAGCATTGCTTTGTGCACTGTTGTTAGAACTTTACAGATATTATCTTTATCATTTCATTTGAATAATAATCTCAGGTACTATTATTATTCTTATTTTATAGATTAGGAAGTAGAGGCACAGGAAGATCTTTGTAGTAAGTCAAGTGCAAACATTTTACTGTTGCGTGCTTCAGAACAAGGCTCAATAATTGTTTGTTGAATGAATGAGTAAATTAGTTATTACTGAGATGTGCCATGTAGGTAGAATTCCCAGAAAAATGTAAAATGTAAATATGCAAAGTACTGTATCTGTAACTCAGTAGTTACTCCCATCAACATATTCTAATTTCCTTTTCCTTCCCTTTTTCTCTAAATTTCAGAATCAAAATGGTTGTCTGATTGAATATCTTTAAAAGGTCATGATAAATTATTCTGTAATATTTGAAATGCTATGCTCAAAAAGGTCAACCTTTTTATTTTTTGGTGTGAAATACCACATAGATTTGTTTTTCCTTGGGCACCTTTTCTTCTTTCAAAGAAAAGATGGCAAGAGATTTAGAGCAGGGTGCCCTCTTGAGGAAAATTTAGCACCTTTCTTTTCAAAAGTTGACACTGGGCAAAATGAGAAGTCCTGATAAATGATGTCCGCTATGAATGAGGCTCAGATACATGAAACATTAAAAAATAAGAGTAACAAAATACCAGATATCTGAGAATTAAGATTCTGTTGTGATTTGATGTAGCAACTGTAAGAATTTTTAAATAAAAACAAAACCTCTAGAAGATATCTCACTTCCTCTTATTCACTCAGAATTTCAAGTGATGTTTATTAAATACCTATTTTGTGTCAAGAACACTGCCAAGCACAGAGGTCATTAAAACATAGCCTCTGTCGCTGACAGCTTGTGAGGAAGATCCCAGTGAAGGGAACAAACACATATACAGGTCATTATAAACTGAGAAAAGTGTATGAATGGTATGAAAGGGTGCGAGAATAAAGAAGAACAACATAAGGCTGGTCTACTTAGGGTGGTCAAGGACAAGCCTCTCTGAGAGGAAATAGCTGAGCTGAGCCCGTTTGCTTTTCAGCCTGTTCTAAGGGTGGGGAGCCTTTTTTTTTGCCAGAGGCCATTTGGATATTTATAACATCATTCTCTTAATATAGTTACTTAATATAAATGTATGTTGCTATGAAAAAAGCTCCTAGATATATTGAATTTCGAGTTCCACCTGCGGTTGCCTCGGCAGGGCCAGACCAAATGGATTTCTCAGGCCTTTTACCGCCCTCCTCTGGATGTTCCCCACCTCTGGTCTATTCCAAGTCTGCCCATCTGATAGAGACAATCATTGTTGTTTTTAATCTTAATTGTTAAAAGTATTACGTGTGTCCTCCTTTTTTCTTCCATTGGCTTCTTCTCACCCACCCCTAGGCCTTCACAACACTACATATGGGTTATGCATATATATGCATACAAGTTCTTCAGTTAATCTCTTCCCACCCACCCACCCTAGACAGTCTTATGGACCCCTTTCCTAGCCTTGTTCTTTGTTATCTCTGCCCCAATTCTTTTTTATTATTTATTTTTATTGTTGAAAATATTATAGATGTTCCCTTTTGTTTGCTTCCCCATTGACCCCTTCCATACTGCACCCCTCCCAAGCCCCAGGCCTTCACCACACTATTGTCTGTGTCCACGGATTATGCCCATATGCATATAAATTCTTTGGTTAATCTCTTTCCACCCAACCCATCCCCACCTTCCTTCTGAGATTTGTCAATCTGTTCCATGCTTCTATGTCTCTGGATTTATTTTGTTCATCAGTTTATTTTGTTCATTAGATTCCACATGAGTGAGATAATGTGATACTTGTCTTTTTCCGACTGGCTTATGCTGCCCCAATTCTTGAGCTGGGTTGAATCCTGTCTCTGCCCTTTGGACAAGCAGGCAACTCTCATTCATTCTTCTGCACCTCATTGTTGCTCTAACTGGTCTCCTTCACCCTAGAGCCTCACAGTCTTCACCTGGGGCGGGGAGGGGGGATGCTTAATTAACAAATGTCTTCCTTACTTATACTGATAACCCCTCATAGTAGAACATCAATGTATTATGATCCTAAACGGCCAGATTTCCGTTAAGGTTAAAGGTGGAGAGGATCTCAGAAAGTGAAAAGGACAAATAACCCTGCCCACTGTGCTTTAACTTTGATTGGGAGAGGTAAAGAGCCATGAAGTAGGCAGAGACCCTGGTCATGCAATACAGTTGGGTCACGTTGACTTTGAAATATTTGTGGTGCTAAGCGTCTTCGGAAAAACCTCAAAGGAACTATTTTTTGTAGGGTTCTTTTGGTTTGTTTGTTTCAAGGTTCCCATATTACACAGACATATTCTTCTATACAACAGTACCCCCTTATTTGTGGGGAATGCATTCCAAGACCCCGGGTGAATGCCTGAAACTGAGATTAGCACTGAACCCTGTATGTTATGTTTTTTCCTATACATACATACCTCTGATAAATTTTAATATATAAATTAGGCACATTAAGAGAATAGCAATAACTATTCATAGAATAGAACAATTATAGCAATGTACTGTAATAAGAGTTATGTGAATGTGGTCTCTCTCTCTCTCTCTCTCTGATAACCAAGATGGCTACTAAGGGCGGTAGGGTATGTGGCATGAATACACCAAACAAAGGGGTTATTCTTTTTTTTTTAAATATATTTTATTGATTTTTCACAGAGAGGAAGGGAGAGGGACAGAGAGCTAGAAACATTGATGAGAGAGAAACATCAAACAGCTGCCTCCTGCACATCCCCCACTGGGGATGTGCCCGCAAACAAGGCACATGTCCTTGACCGGAATCGAACCCGGGACCCTTCAGTCCGCAGGCCAATGCTCTATCCACTGAGCCAAACCGGCCAGGGCGAAAGGGGTTATTCTTGACTCACTGTATAAAGCGATGATTCTAATCCCAGGCAGGACAGAGCTGGATGGCACAAGATTTTATCACATTACTCAGAACTACACACAATTTAGAACTTACAAATTGTTTATTTCTGTGGTTTTTCATTTAATATTTTGGACTGCAGTTACAGAAACCACAGAAAATGAAACTGAGGATAAGGAGGTACTATTCTATAATGATTGACGAGGATCCCCTCCAGTGTGTTGCTCTACCCTTGTTTCTTTTTCCAGATGAGTTGATTCTATCAAATTGTAGGTTTAACTGATGTGGAGAGAATTGCCTCAGATGGATGCCCTGCAATGACTTCTGAGTTGGTGTTTAGGTGACATGAGTCAGGGACCCAAGGTTTGAACAAGGTGCTTCTATTTTAGTTGTACCTGTAAATATCTATCTTCCAGAAAACCAGCCACCTCCTCCTTATCAACCAGATGTCTGTGAACATCACACTTAACCCCTTTGAATCTCACCTGTAAATTGAGGTTTAAAATCTCTGCTTATTTTACAAAGTTACCATATTTTGAATATAAATAATATGTGCTATATTGGTCAGAATGTGGTAAAGATAATATACTTATTGCTGCTACTATATAGCAATTTGGAGAATACACCAAAACACACAAAATGTACAAACTCCTTTGACCCAGTAAATTGGTTCCTGATCATTTATTCTTATGAAAAATTTTAAGAAAAAAACCCTGATTTCTTCTATAAAGAAAACATTGGAAATAATATTAGGATGGTTAAATAAAATATGTTGCTTTTATACAATGAAATATTGGCCAGAACTATGTCAACTAGATGCATATGGAAAGGGGCTGGAAGGAAACATGAAAAAATAAAACAATTGAAAGAGTAGTAGAATTTTAAGTATTTTTCCTCTTATTACTCTGAATGTTATTACTGCAGCAGAATAATTAAAATACTTGAAACACTTTAAAATTTAAAAAAAATTTGCCCATCTGACGTGGTTCAGTGGTTTAGCATCGACCTATGAACCAGGAGGTCACAATTTGATTCCTGGTCTGGGCACATGCCCGGGTTGCAGGTATCATCCCCATTGTGGGGTGTGCAGGAGGCAGCCGATCAATGATTCTCTCTCATCATTGATGTTTCTATCTCTCTCTCCCTCTCCCTTCCTCTCTGAAATCAATAAAAATATGGCCCCAAACTAAATTTCCTCTTACCATCTCTCATTTTTTATTTAGGGAAATTATCGTTTCATGAAACTCTTACTCACACGTAGAGCGAATTGGATGCAGAAGGATCTAGAAGAGATGACTCCTCTGCACTTGACCACCCGACACAAGAGCCCCAAGTGTTTAGCGCTTCTGCTGAAGTTTATGGCGCCAGGAGAGGTGGATACACAGGATAAAAACAAGGTAATGGAGCGCCAAAATAAAAGACAAATAAGAGCAGGAAGCAAGTGCTTCCTTTTATAATATGAAACCTCAAGGAAGAAGGCAGGAATTACCACTCATACACATGCTAGAAGAATTCCAAGTCCCCACATGCCCTAATAAAGTATTTCACTTAAAGTCTGTCGTTTTATCCTCCTCGCAACTATGTGTAGTAGATAGTACCATCTCCTTTATACAGATGGAGAAACAAGCTCAAGAAGATTAAAATTCTGCCCAAGATCCAAGTGGTGGGATTAGAATTCAAACAGAAACCCCTTATTGAACAGCTGGTTGTGATAGCGACCATGGTGGTTAGATTTGTGATGGCCGATGCCTGGGGAAGTGTACTGAGTGCATAGTTATTCCCTTTTGGTTCTAGCAGCCACCCTGGCATTTGTTGCTAGGATTCACTATCTTCCCTGCTTTTGAATTTTAACATCTTGTACACATTGGTCATTGTTGTAATCGATTGGTTATTGCTCTGATCGTTTTTTACAGGGGAAAAATGTGGTCTTTAGTTAGACAAGTGCAATAATCCTCTTTGTTTCAACCAGGCACTTAATTATAGCGTCTTGCTAACTGTAACACTCCCATGTAATTAAAACTCTTATGATTACATCCACAATGTTTATATTCAATAATCCGTTCACTCTCATAGTGTTCTTTGTGTAGTTTTCAGATTTTGTTTAGTAGTCGCTCACGTAATCCAGAGTTCTGTAATCAACTTTGTTTTACAGCATACTGTAAACTAATATTATTCCTAACTCACAGCATCTCCACAGTGCTGATATTTTACTGAAAAAAAAGCACTTTGATAAATCCACAAAGAACACTAGTCACTTAAGAAGCTACAAATTTCTTTGGGCTTTATAATGTCTTCCCCAAATATTCTAGAAACTTTCTACTCTCTTCCAATATTTGTATATGATTCTGTATGGAACAGGGATGGGAGGTTATCCAGTGAGACAGATGGAAAATGGAACTGCACAGTCCAGGCAGGCACAGAGAAGAAAGCGAGACAAACGCCTAGAGCAGTGATTCTCAAAGTATCTGAGGGGAAGGATCAGTTTCTTTCATTTCCAATCTGTCACAGAGCAATAATTTTATGACATACAATATAACTGCACAACAACAAAAGAACCAATTAAAAATAGGCCTAGAACTTGAATAGACATTTCTCCAAAGAAGATATACAAATGGCCAACAAGCACATGAAAAAATGCTCAGCATCACTATTTTTAAAGGAAAATCAAATCAAAACCACAATAAGATAGCACTTCATACCCTTTAGGATGCAGTTATTACGTACAAACAAAAATAAGTGTTGGTGAGACTACAGAGAAATTTGAGCCCTTGAGCAATGCTGATAGGAATGTAAATTGGTACAGCCACTGTGGAAAACAATATGGCAGTTCCTAAAAAAGTAAACATAGAATTAACATATGACCTAGTAATACTCTTTCTGAGTGTACATCCAAAAGAATTGAAATCAGGAACTAGAACAGATATTTGTGCATCCACATTCAAAGAAACATTATTCAGAATAGCCAAAAAAATGGAAACAACTCAAATGTTCATTGACAGCAGATGGCTGGATAAACAAAAGGCAGTGTATACATTCAGTGGGATATTATTCAGACTTAAAAAGGAATTAAATTTTGACACATGCTACAACATTGATGAACTTTGAAGACATTAGGCTAAGTGAAATGTCAGACACGAAAGGACAAATACTGTATGATTCCGCTTATGAGGTACCTAGAATAGTTAAATTCATAGAGACAGAAAGTAGAACAGTGGTTGCCAAGGCCTGGGAGGAGGTGGCAATTGGTAGTCATTGTTAAATGGGTATGCAGTTTCAGTTTGGGAAGTGGAAAAATATTTCAGATGTATGGTCTGATGGTTGCATAACAATTTGAATGTGCTTAATGCCACTGAACTGTACACTTAAAAACTGTTAAAATAGTAAACTTTATGTTATGTATATATTTTACCAGAGTAAAAAATAATTACTAGAAAAATAAAAGCAAAAATAGAAAAAATGTAACCCCAAATTTTTTACTCTTAGATTCAACAGACATAATATTACATTTCAATAAATACATTCAGAACTAACATTACATGGGAAAAGAAAAGAATTACAGAAACTGCACATGTTGTTTACTGAAAATGTAGTTATAGGCCAGTGGTCGGCAAACTCATTAGTCAACAGAGCAGCAAACCGCGGCTTGCGGCTCGCAAGACGCAGTTTGCCGACCACTGTTATAGGCAATTCATTGCTATTGTATTTGTGACTTTTTTTGTTCTGCAGTTATTACTAAATAAAAGGTAGTAAGTTAAATAGTGACTCTTTACATTAAATGCCTATAGGTACACTCTGAATGAATACCATCCTATATAACAAAAGCCTAATATGCTAAGTGTCGACCAGTCACTATGACGCACACTGACCACCAGGGGGCAGACGCTCAGACTAGTAGGTTAGCTTGCTGCTGGGGTCTGGCCAATGGGGACTGGGCGAGATGGGCCAGACACCCTGGAGCCCTACCACGGTCCCTCCCCGGCTGGCCCTGACCAGCCCCGAGGGGTCCCGGATTGCGAGAGGGTGCAGGACAAGCCAAGGGACCCCATCGATGCACGATCTGTGCACCAGGCCACTAGTGTATATATAAAGTGTTTATTGTGACAAATGAGCTTGGTTCCTGCTGTTAGATGACCTTATTCTAGATTGGCTTGATGACAGTGCTACTTGTGTCTCCTTAATAAATCTCTTGGCAGAGAAAGCAGTCTTACTATGGTATATTGATGGGAATGAAGAAGAGATCTTAAAGTAATGTCAACCCATTCAGGCTGTTCATTTTTAACTTTTATCTCAAATAAAGCAAATCTTGCTGTATTTTCCAAATGTATCTTTCAACAGTAAGTAGGTCTAACAATTTATCATGTAAAATTATAGCTAAATTTATTCTTTGATACAAGAAAATAATTCCAGATCTACGATTTCCTATGCATGGATCATTTTTAATAGATAATAAAATTCAAAACATTGTATCAAATTATTAAGTTGCTTGATACAATATGAAGATCATCACTTTGTTGATAATTATTCATAAATTATTGGGCTGCTTTTCTCTTTCTCAGTATTATCATTCCTTAGTTTCTGATTACCTAAATGCCTGCCATGGAAAAGACAGCAGATGTGGAGGCAGACTGCCCGGGTTAAAATCTCAGTTTGGTCACTTACTACCTTTATGTCCTTGAGCAGAATACTTACCCTCCTTGTGCTCAGTTTCCTTATCAATCATGTGAAAATTCAAGGGTACTTTCTCCCCAAATTGTCATGACAACTACATGAGATAAAATACATAAAACTCATACAACAGTGCCTGTTACACAGTAAAAGCCTGGGAACAACGGGTCATGTTATTGTTACTGTTGTTACTACTTTAAGAATCTCCATTTTGCAGCAAACAGCTCTGCATTGGAGTGCCTACTACAACAACCCTGAGCACGTGAAGCTGCTTATCAAGCATGATTCCAACATTGGGATTCCCGATGTTGAAGGCAAGATCCCGCTTCACTGGGCAGCCAACCACAAAGATCCAAGCGCTGTGCATACAGTGCGATGCATTCTGGTGAGTACCATGGTGCTGCTAGCCCCGGATGGCCTTTCCAAAAACTATAAATTAAAACAACAGTGAAATGCCTTTCATACCTATAAGGGGAAAGTGTAGTAAACTTGATAATACTAAATGGTTAATTTGTGCCAGCATTTGGGGAAATAAAAACTTTTACACATTGTCATGGATGTGTTCATTGGAACAACCATTTGAAGAACAGCTTAACAATTCCTAGTTGAAGATATAGATATCCTTCAACCCAGTAATTCCCCCTCTAGGTTTTTAGTCTAGAGAAAAATCTCATGTATGTGCTACAAGGGGACATGTAAAGGAAGTGTGTTCATTGCAGCATTATTGTTAATAGTGGAAAAATGTAAATAACCTAAGTATCCTTCAGTAGGAGAATGGGTAACTACATTGTGGCTTAAAGATTAACTAGTATCAACATAGATACCCCAAAATATAGTGTTGAAAGAAAAATTGCCAAAGGATATGCAGTGTATAGTGCATAAGTGTAAATATTTAAAAAACACACATACAAAATTTATGTATTGTTTATGGATGTATACATAGGGAGCAAAGAACAAAACATACAGCTTTAGCTCAGTCCATAACAGATACACAAGCACAAAACATTAAACCTATTCAATCTAGATAGTCAGGGTATGGTATTTATTATATCTTTTCTATACTTTTTATGGTAAATATTAAAATAAAATTGTATCACTTTACTATGCTGAGAGAGAACATAAGGTTTAGAAAACTGCTCAGTTAATACTTATGTCAAATGTGTTTTATTGAGGATATATGTGTCTGAAGTCTCTGGTTCCTTAAAAATAGGATGCTGCTCCAACGGAGTCTTTATTGAACTGGCAAGACTATGAGGGGCGAACACCTCTTCACTTTGCAGTTGCTGATGGGAACATGACAGTGGTTGATGTCTTGACCTCATATGAAAGCTGCAATATAACATCTTATGATAACTTGTTTCGAACTCCACTTCACTGGGCAGCTCTACTAGGTGAGTTGAATATGAATCAGAAGATCAACAGTGTGAATATAGGACACTTTTTTTTTTATGCCTTCTCTTTTCCTAACTCCCATCTTCCATTTAATTACCAGTATTTACATTTCTAATTATGTGACACTATTTTACACCTAAATCCCTCTATTTATGCTTTAATTTTAATAATATGTATTCTGTCATATATTAGTTTTCATTTCGACATCATGTCTTTTAATCTATATATATATATAAAAGCCTAAGTGACTGTTATGACCAGTCGACCGAACGACCAGTCGACCAGTTGCTATGATGTGCACTGACCACCAGGAGGCAGACGCTCAATGCAGGAGCTGCCCCCTGTTGGTCAGTGCGCTCCCACAGCCAACCTCCCACTGCTGGCCAACCTCCTGAGGTCCCTCGCCCTGGCTGGCTGGCACGATCAGCCCCAATCAGCCAGATCACTGGCCAGGCTGAAGAACCCCACCCATGCACGAATTTGTGTACCAGGTCTCTAGTTTTTATCATAAAAGTAGTGCACATTTATTGACAAATACCAATGTAAAATAATCCTCTTTTCACATTCAATGCCTTTATTTTGGGGGAGGAGAGCTTTAAGTTTGTTTGTGCTAATACAATCATATTTGATTTTTTTCTTTATATTTTCCTGATATGCCTTTTACTTAACCTTTTTAGGGATCGCTTTCTTTAGATGAGAGAGTACATATATGTGTCTGATTTGGGGGGCAATCTGAGAGTCTTTCTCTTTTAGTGCAGGAGTTTTACATAGTTATTCTTATATATTATTTGCTATTTTTTCTGCTATTCTGCTCTTTGAGTATTATTGGTGTTTTTGTTTTAAATTTTCTTTTGTTTTTCTGTTGTTGTTTTTCTGCCTTTTGGTGTGTGGATTAGGTTTGTTGTTATTTGGTTTTGAATTGCCTAATGTTTCAGGAGCCTATTTAAGTTTTATAAGTGGTTACCTTTAAATTGGTCAAAAACTTTAAGCCTCAGTCAAAGTCAAGAGCATAATTGTATATGTTGATTCCAACCTATTTAAAACAAGGAACTTGCCCTAACCGGTTTGGCTCGGTGGATCGAGCGTCCGCCTGCGGACTGGGGGGTCCCAGGTTCGATTCCGGTCGAGGGCATGTACCTTGGTAGCGGGCACATCCCCAGTGGGGGGTGTGCAGGAGGCAGCTGATTGATGTTTCTCTCTCATCGATGTTTCTGGCTCTCTATCCCTCTCCCTTCCTCTCTGTTAAAAAATCAATAAAATATATTAAAAAATAATAATAATAAAAATAAATAAATAAAACAAGGAACTTAGCACACTTTTACCACTCTTTTGGTATTTGTTAATATAACCTGAGGTTTTCCCCCAGTTATTATTGTGGTCTTATTTTTTTAAGTTATTTATTTAGGGCTTATTTCAATGTACAGTTTCATCCCTTTTTCCTTTTCTTCTGCATTCTGGGAGGACTTCACAAACTTGTCTCCGTGTCATTAAATTGACTTTTTGTTCCATAAATTCTGCTTGTTTTCTGCCTCTTACAGATTATAGTTGGATTTCCTTCTCTCATTCACATTTCATTTTATCTCTGTCTATTTCCCTTTTTACTCCCTTCTATTACCTTTTCATTCCAGTCCATTTTCTTCTTAGGATATTCTGTTTTGTTTCATAGAGGCGATCTCTTTGTACTCTTTGTCGAAGATGCCAAGCAGTTTCCTGAAATTTTCCTCTGGATCTTCTCTAGATCACTTTCTGAGGTATGCGCTTCATCTTTCTGATGGTGTTTTATCCTTCAAACAAGATAGGATGTGTTTCAGTTGACCACGTGGCATAGATTGCCTTTGATCCTGCTTTGTCTGTTTGTGTGCTGGAGCAGTCCATCTCCAACCATAGCTGGAGAGCAGGGCGATGAGCACAGTGCTCACGAAAGTCCTTCCTCCTGCCTGGCTTTCGTGCAGCGTGTCCTTGCCCTGCTAATGTGGCGTCTGCTTCGCTGTCTGGTTCTTCAGTATGCTGGAGAAAGAGGATTTATGAAATTCAGGTTTCCTAGATACACTACTAGCAGGTGTGTTCATTCTTTGATTCTTTCTACAGTTCTTCACTTGTGGAGACCACATCCTCCAGAATGCATTGTAGAATATTTTCTGTACCACCAACCACCTTCTCATTCCTGCCCACTTGTTTTGGGGGATTTGAAATCATTGCTTAGATGTTAAAAGATTGGGGGTGGGTAGGAGGCCTCAGAGATCACAGGAGATTGTATTACAGTTTGTGCTCCCAGACAGTAGGAGAGAACAGCTGTGCAGTTCAGATTGGTTGTGCACTGGAACCCGGAGACCAGGGGCACTGATGGCCCAGTGGGGCTGGCTTCTAGTTTCTAGTGTAGCTTCCACCTTTCCTATGGGCAGTTTCTAAAGTGAAGCCAGGGAATGCAATGAGCTGATACCCTAACATTCTTTTTTCTTAATCTGGAAATAGTCATTAATGTCATTTCCTTCCTGACTGAAGATTTACGTTTTTAGTGTGGTAGTTTTTGCCTTTGTCCTACATTATCATAGTATTTTAATGAGAAGTTAGAAGAGGCTGCACTGAGGGCTGCTCCTCGGAAACCATTTGAATGTTATATGTACGTGCTAGTGATTTTTCTTACCCCTTTCCTTTAAATAGATTATAAGTTAATTAATGCCCTCTGTATGTGATCGCTACCTTGTTGTGTCTGCTTTCAGGCCATGCACAGATTGTCCATCTCCTTTTAGAAAGAAATAAGTCTGGAACCATCCCATCCGACAGCCAAGGAGCAACACCTTTGCACTATGCAGCTCAGAGTAACTTTGCTGTAAGTAAAACATGACAATTTTCTTTTTTCTTAATTAAATTTTAATTTTTATATGATTATAAATTCATAGGCAGTTGTAAGAAATGAAACAGCAAGGTCCAGTGTTCCCTTCACCCCATCTACCTCAATGGTAACACTTTCAAAAATGTAATGCAGTCTCATAAACAGGAAATTGACATGGATACAACCCACTGATCTCATTCAAATTTCACCATTTTACATGTGCTTATTATATGTGGGTGTTTGTACAGTAGTTATCTTTCAACAGTTGTCCATATTGTTAACTCTGTAGTGCAAAAGATAGTCTGAGCTTTTATAAAATTGTTACGTATGAAGTTTTATGCAGTTTTTATTTTAACTGCTCAGTGTAACATTTGCTTTACTGTAAGTATACTTCATCTTTTTGTTACTTTTATGGCACTGAGGAAAACTTAGTGTTCAGCAATCTACAGTTGTTCTGAAGGCACTGTGGCAAAGCTTTGGAACTAGATAAATTTTGGCTCACTCCTGACTGTGGTATTTGCTAGCCGTGCGACTTGGCACAAATTTCTTAACCTCCTTGAGTCTTAGTTTCTTCATATGTAAACGATAATAATTATACCTTTTCTTTCAGGATTGTTGTAAGGATTAGGGAAAATTTATGACATGTGCTTACTGTAGTTTGGCATTGATCAAGTACTCAAAAAATGGAATGCCTTCTTATTATTACTAGTACTGATAATTGTGTCCTTTATATACTTGAGAAAGCAATCATATGAATTATTGATATTTCCAAAGATACTGAATAATATTTAAAGCTCTTCACTGACCACCTTTTATAATTTACAAAGCACTTTCTCATCCATTTTGTCACTCAATCCAACCAGAACATGATAGTGTCTAGGCTGCTTCAGCTCCTTGAGCATGAATGGCCACCAAGAACCCAAGAAGCGAGCATTAAAGCAGTCACGGTTGATTTTGATGCCTTCTACATGGTATGCATAGTGAAACCCTTGGTTTCATTAAATTATAAGAATGCCATCATCAGCATAGTATGCTTCTATCTTCCTGACCTCCCCAACTGCACCATTGAATACATTGAGTACTCAGATTGCCAAAATCGTATTTCCACCCTTCTTTCTCTCTGGTACTCACAGAACTATAGCTATAGTCCTTTCTTGCGGACATTCATAAAAATTTATTTTATTTATCACCTAGAGTTTTGGCTAACCATTATCTTCTTTTATCTTCCAAGATCTCAGAAAAAATACAAAGTAAATTTTGAAGAGGATATCTTTCTTATTAAAATAGATAAGAAAAAAATAGATAAGAAAATAAGTTGGCCTAGTCTTGTCAATCTATAAAAATCAGAACTCAATCCATGTTTCAACACAAGACTATGAGATAGAACATGTTAGCCCTATTTACAGATGAAGAAACCAAGGTTCCAAGAGATTAAATGACTTGCCCAAGATCTTGAACCCAAGTCTAGACTACAAATTTAACGTATGTACAGATACCAGTAATTAAGTAACTATGCTAATGGGACTAAGAAAAATTGTAGAACATTATGGATGTTCATTCAAAGAAATACTTATTTGGGATAATCTGCCAATCCCAGAGATTATTTTTTAATAATTATGCAAAATTCTAAGCTTAATGTTAAGCCCATTGATTTTCTTGAACTTTGTTAATTTAT
This sequence comes from Cnephaeus nilssonii, assembly GCF_951640355.1. NCBI lineage: Eukaryota > Metazoa > Chordata > Mammalia > Chiroptera > Vespertilionidae > Cnephaeus > Cnephaeus nilssonii. Next base: position 25,071,493 of record NC_137085.1, on the reverse strand, counting down.
AAGAGGCTTTCTTTCTTTCTGCCTTTCTTTCTTTCTTTCTTTCTTTCTTTCTTTCTTTCTTTCTTTCTTTCTTTCTTCCTTTCTTTCTTTCTTTCAGCCTTTCTTTCTTTCTATCTTTCTTTTTTGAGGCTTTATTTCTTTTTGAAAAACAGTAACAATAACCAAAAAAACCCTACAATCATTTCATTTGATTCAAAAGTAGGGAAAAATACTTTGCTTCTTAGTAGAAGTCACATATAACAGTTGCTTTGTTACCATAAAAAATACTGCTCTCTTGTCTCAAAATTTTAAACGAAGTTTTCTTACAGGAAACAGTTAAGGTCTTTTTAAAACATCCTTCAGTAAAAGATGACTCAGACCTCGAAGGAAGAACATCCTTTATGTGGGCGGCTGGGAAAGGCAGTGATGATGTCCTTAGGACTATGCTGAGTTTAAAATCTGACATTGATATCAACATGGCAGACAAATATGGAGGTACAGGTAAGAACTGGAAAACATAATTGATTTTCTTTTATTCAGGCTCCAAAATGTAAGTGATGCTATAAAACGTACAACAGAACCTTAAAACCATTGTTCCTAATATAATATTATTTGACTTTCATCTTTGCTTTTTCAGTTTAGGTTGCCAGGAGATCACTCAAAGGCCTACTTCCTCCAAGTATTATGGCCAAAATTAGCCTGTGTTTCTACCAGGTGAATGGTGGCATTTGATTTAAAACCTTGGTTGCTCCTTACACATGATTATGGGAACTCACCTGATTATCTTAGTGTAAAAAAGCATAAACCCATACTTTAAAACTATGCATATTAAGTAGTTATTAATTGTATTTTCAAAAATGTAGAGTTATTTTAAGGAATGCACACATCTAAGTATATTCTCACCATATAAGGATAGTCTCACCAGTCTCATTTAATGTGCTCTTTTCTCAGATTTAGCATGACCTCATCCTGCCATTTTAAAGATAGCCTCCCATGACTCTAGAAGCTTCAAGTCAGCTTTGCATCAAAAGCTCTTAGATGCTTCCTTCAATCTCTTTCTCTAATAAGAGAGTCCTTTAACTGTGTGCTGGTTAATAAGAAAGGTACAAGGTTGCCCTGGCCAGTTTGGCTCAGTGGATAGAGTGTCAGCCTGTGGACTGAGGGGTCCCAGGTTCGATTCCGGTCAAGGGCATGTGCCTTCGTTGCAGGCACATCCCCAGTAGGGGGTGTGCAGGAAGCAGCTGATCGATGTTTCTCTCTCATCGATGTTTCTGACTCTCTGTCCCTCTCCCTTCCTCTCTGTAAAAACTCAATAAAATATATATATATATTTTTAAAAAGCTGTATAAAAAAAAAAGAAAGGTACAAGGTTTTTAGCGTTCACTGTCAGCTGGAGGTCTCTTTCTTGTGTACTACATCCTAATTGCAAGTCAAAAAAGAAAAATCACACAACAGCACAATAACACGGAATAGAATAAACACTCAGCTATGGGCTTCTCGGTGTTATGTTCTCTTATTTGTAGAAACATACCAGAGCCATTTGCATCTATGTATTATCCTGATTAAGATCTTTCTTTGCCATCAAAAACATTGATTCAGCACTGGTGGGAGAGTGGAGAGGGAAGTAGCTACACCTAATAATAATTTCTTCCTATAACTATACCACCACACCCTCTACATTATTTTTAAAGAGTTTTTAGGTAATATAGAGTTTGATAAAGGCTTAAATTTCAAAATTATTTCTTAATAAAGTCTCACAGTAGACCTTAAGCTTCTTCTTTTTTAAATATTAAATCCTCACCTGAGGATATGTTTGTTTGTTTTTTAATTTTTATTATTGAGTGAGAACAAGAGAGAGAGCGGGAAACATCAGTCGGTTGCCTCTCCTATGTGCCGGACTGGGGCTCGAACCCACAGCCTTTTTGGTTTACAGGATGATGCTCCAACCGACTGAGCCACCCAGCTGGGCAACCTTACACTTCTTAAGAGGTATAGTGCAGATACATAGGACACTGAGTTTATAAATGGTTTGAACATTTAATTTTCTGTCTGACTTCCATTAGAATGCAGTCTTTCACTTTATCACTAGCCTTACTTTTAGTTTAACTTTTTATGTATTTTAATAAAGTGTAGGTGAGAGTCCTTGCATCCTTCTGACCAAACGTGTCTTTCTGATGTGCACCATGGTTGGAGTTCATACATAAATTCTTCTCAGCTTCATAGTTCCCTGGGCTCTTTCTCCCTAGGGTTTTATTATATGTCAGAGATGCTTCCTGACATTTCTTGTCTGTGAAAGTACTTCCTCTCCATCATTCCTCTATAGGGTTGTTTTATCTTCCCCCTTGAGAAAAAGAGTTCTAAACTATAATAAAAAGGATAAAAATATAAAAGCAACAAAATAATAATAATCAGTAGATTCAAATTTGCTTTTTTAAAAAAGGCGTTCTTATCAACCACAATATATAGACATTATTTGGATCTTGATTCGAATAAATAAAGGATAAAAAATGGTAAAGCCATCAGGATAATATGAACACTGTCTGAATATTTGATATTACAGAAGTTTTGTTAATTTTTTTAGGTATGGTAACGGGACTAACCTTTCTTTGGAATGCTGGGGCTGGGGATCTGCATTTCACCTTTGCCACCAGGGCCCTGTTAGAATCAACCCATAGGGGGCAGTAGAGGGAGACTGGAAGCTGAGTGAGCAGCAGGGGATTGCATCTTCCTGTTTGCTTGCTGTTCTTGTTTTAGTTTACTGCTCCTGTGGACATCACTGTAGTAAGTCTTCTTCAACACAGCAGTGGTATTTCATTCCAATGGCAATGTTAATTTCACCTTGCAGTTTTCCATCACTCACCTCCGAGCACCCTCAGCGCCCTCCTCAGACATCAGCACCAGAGGTCTGAGTTTCGGTTCTTCAGGGCTCCTCTTCTAAGCTGAAAATCTTTTTAATTTTTTCCCTCTTACAAGTGGAGAATGTACAATGATATTGGGCCAAAGTAGAATGCAAAATCTTTTTCTTTCTTTTTTTTCATTTTTAAATGTATTTTTTATTGCTGATAGTATTACAGATAAGTTTTAATAATCCCTTCCTCTTGTTTTTGTTCCCGCAGTCCTAGAATTTATAGCTGTTTTCTGCATTTACTACCTTTGATACCTTAGCCTTCCCTTTTGGCTTTTGCCATTCTTCAATACATTGCTAACAATTCTTTATATTGCATTATCTCTGTTAAAATGTCTAGTGTGGTGTGTGTCTCCTAAATGGACCCTGACTAATATAGTGGTTGTGTTTCTAAAAAGCACAAGTCTTGCAGATACACTTACTAAAATATTTATAAATGGCCCTAGCCGATTTGGCTCAGTGGATAGAGTGTCAGTTTGCGGACTGAAGGATCCCGGGTTTGATTCCTGTCAAGGGCACATGCCTGGATGCTGGGCTCAATCCCCAGTAGGGGGTGATCAATGATTCTCATCATTGATGTCTCTCCCTCTCTCTCTCTCTTTTTCTTTCTCTTTCTCTCCCTTCCTCTCTGAAATCAATATAAATATTTTTTTAGATAAATAAATAAATAAAATATTTACAAACGGAAGGATGTGATTCTAAAATTTCAATGAAAGCAGTCAGAAGTGAGGGGGATTGATGGCAGTTAGAGGGAGCACAGTAAGCCATGTGCTGATAATTGCCGATGCCGGGTGATGGCTGTATTGAGCTTACTGTCTTTACTTTTGCATATGTTTAAATTTTCCATAGCATAAATTTAACTTTTAAAAAATAGCACTTCTATGTAAACTTGTGGCTCTTTTTCAAAGAGGAAGCAACAATATTTAAGTCTAAGGTCATTTTAAAATAAAGTAAATGCAAATACTTAGAAATGGGGAAATTCCTTTAATAAAATCATTTGTTCTATCTTTTTTACTTAATTAACTTGTGCTGTGTGTGTTTTTATTTGACATTGATGTTTATCTGAAGAGTATCTATTGCATCCTCATGCCATATCACAGAATTATAGGATTTCAGAATTAGCAAGTACCTTAAAATTAATCCTAGTCCCAAGTTTTCAACCATGTTCTTTGGGACAACAGGCTTCTATACAGGTGAACTGGGAGTGTGGATGCTTAAGTGGATAACCCTCTACCCCTGTTTCAGCAGAACAACTCTAATTTTTTTTAATATGTTGAATGTTTTATAAAATTTCATTTTGGGGAAAAAACATTCTTATGCTCTTAAAATGTGAAAATAACTGGAGTATCAAGGTAAGTCATGCTCTAATCTGCATGACACCATTCTTCAGTAGTTGTCTTTCAGCCTCTGTTTGAACAGCTCCAATATAGGGAACCCAGTGCTTTACTTTTAACCTAACTCTTTTAAAATTTCCTTCCTTATACTGAGCTAAAATTTGTCAACCTGAATGATCCACTCTGTGCTCTCTTCACATATCTGAAGTGACAGAACTTCACATGTCACTTCAGATATGTGAAATCTCACACACCCATCTGAAACTTGTCTAGGCCACACCAACATTTATCCATTTAGGTCAGAGTTCTCAAACTCAAGTATGCATGAGAATTACTAGGGCTATTGGTTGAAATGCAGATTTCCAGATGATATGGACAGAGATCCTATTTCAAATCCTGTCAAGTCCTGTGGACTCCCCCTCCAAAATATATTCTAAATCTTTTTCTTTCTCTCCTTCTCTACTCCTGCCACTCTAGTTTGAGCTATCATTTTGCACCCAGTCTACTGCAATAGTTTTAACTGATCTCCCTGCTTATATCCTAGTCTACTACAATGCATTTTCCTCAGAACAGCTAGAGGTTTTCTGTTTAAACCATAAATCAGACAATATCACTCACCTATCCAAAGCCCTTCAGTGTCTTCCAGCACTCTGACCTTCATGGCCACTCATGGCCTGGCCTTTTCTACCTGCTGTGCTGCAGCTTCTTTGCCTTCCCTAAACACACCCATTCCTGTCCCTGTACTGACTGTTCCCTTTGTCCAAGTTACTCTCTCTCCTGATCGCCACATTTCTCATTCAGGTCTCAGCTTAAATGTCAGTTCCTTAGCAAAGCTTTCCCTAACCACCAGTCACTCTAAAATCAAAATATGTTTTGTTACTTCCTACTTTAATTATACCATTCATCACTATCTAATACTTTCTTGTTTATGTACATAGGGCCAGTGGGTTCTGTTTGTTTGTTTATTTGTTCTAGGTACTATAGAGCCATAACACTTAGAATTGGCCCAGGCTTCTAGATAGTTAGAATTCAGCAGAATTTATAGAGTGAATTTCAATAGAATTTAAAGAGTGATGGGATGAGACAAGCACTAAAGTGGAGTAACATATAGTCACAGCCACTCTTTGAAACCTCTTCCAAAAGCACCAGAAGAGAGACCACATTCCATCTTAGTGTTTTCTCCAATGTTGAAAGGAATTGCTGTTTCCTAAACTGGGCCCTGAGGAGACTGCTGACGTGCCTCTGGAGCCATGTTGTGTGAAAAAGGCACTCAATGCAGTAAGATGTGGGAGCTCTCAGTAGCGTGTGGGTACCAGCCGCAGGAGTAGCTCGTGTAACCACTGAAGGAAGGATTGATGTCTCCTGCCACCATCCCTCGGGCATATGCTTATTGAGGGGTCAGTGGGCAGTATTGCCTGCATCATTTAAATTATTTATCTTCGTTGTTGTTGTTTATCTCTCATTCTCTCAAAAAGAGAAAAAGATTGTAAACTAGTAACAGAGAAGAAGGGACAATTTCAGACCAATAGGATGCAAAGGAAGAAAATAGTGAGATGACAAAAAACTGAAAATGGAACTCCCATTTGACCCAGTAATCCCACTCCTGGGAATATATCCGAAGAAACTAGAAACACCAATCAGAAAGGATATATGCACCCCTATGTTCATAGCAGCACAATTCACCATAGCTAAGATTTGGAAGCAGCCTAGGTGCCCGTCAGCAGATGACTGGATCAGAAAACTGTGGTACATCTACACAATGGAATACTATGCTGCCATAAAAAAGAAGGAATTCTCATCATTTGCAGCAACCTGGATGGAATGGGAGAACATTATGTTAAGTGAAATAAGTCAGTCAATGAAAGAGAAATACCACATGATCTCACTCATTTATGGATAATAAAGAACATTATAAAATTGAACAAAAAGATAGATACAGAGACAGTAAAGCATCAAACAGACTGTCAAATTACAGGGGGAAGGTTAGGGAGAGGTGGGGGAGATAAGAGATCAATCAAAGGACTTGTATGCATGCATATAAGCATAACCAATGGACGCAAAACTCTGGGGGGTGAGGGCATATATGGGAGTGGGGTAGGGGGGGCAATGGTAAGATATGTACACATATAATACCTTAATAAAAAAATTGGAAAGAAAAAAAAAAGAAAAAAAAAGAAAATAGTGAGATGAGAAAGGGAAAAGTGTGAATAATACTATGAATAGAAAGGAAGATAGAAATCTACAAAAGTGAAAAGGAGAATCTTGAAGATCAGATTGCATTTAGTCAAAATGATAGGGAAATCAAAACAGGAAAAGATGCATAGTTAGAATAATAAAAAGATAAAGTTGTTATTAAAGAGTTCATCAGCCCAGCTGGTGTGGCCCAGTGGTTGAGTGTCCACCCTTGAACCAGAAGGTCAGGGTTCGATTCCCAGTCAGGGCACATGCCCAGGTTGTGGATTCGATCCCCAGTAAGGGGTGTGCAGAAGGCAGCCTATCGCTGATTCTCCTCATTGATGTTTCTATCTCTCTTCTCCCCAACTCCCTCTCCTTCTATCTGAAATCAATAAAAACATAAAAAATTAATGAGTTTATCACCTTCTCTTGCTCCCTTTTTAGCTTTACATGCTGCTGCCCTTTCTGGCCATGTCAGCACCGTGAAGCTATTATTGGAAAATAATGCTCAAGTAGATGCTACTGATGTCATGAAACATACTCCACTTTTCCGAGCCTGTGAGATGGGACACAAAGATGTGATTCAGACCCTTATTAAAGGTTAGTTATTAAGAGTGCTCCTAAATGGGGACATCTGTAATAGTGTCAACAATTTAAAAAAAAAAAAGTCACTCTCAAAATGTAGGAATTCTTGCATTCACCATTTGAATTATACAGCCTTACATAGCAGAGCCGCCTGGGTAGAAGGATAGAGGGTAGAGCACCCGCCTGGCATCAAGAAGCACAAGGGCCTACCTCCACCTATTGGTTGTGTGATTTTGGCAGTTACTTCACATGCCTGATCCTGTTTTATTTTCTGTAAAAGGGAAATGATGACAAACCTGACCAATGTATATAGGCTTATTGTAAAAATCTGAAGTAGATAATATATATGTGGAAGCATTTTGCTAAGCATAAAGCATGTAAGGGTCTGTTTGTTCTCTCTGATAGTCATTTTCATTATATTCTTGCTTTTTCAGGTGGAGCAAGGGTAGATCTAGTTGACCAAGATGGACATTCTCTTCTTCATTGGGCAGCGCTGGGAGGAAATGCCGATGTTTGCCAGATATTGATAGAAAATAAGATCAATCCAAATGTGCAAGATTACGCAGGAAGAACCCCTCTGCAGTGTGCTGCGTATGGGGGATACATCAACTGCATGGCAGTGCTCATGGAGAATAATGCAGACCCTAATATTCAAGACAAAGAGGTAGAAAGTCTGGGTCTTTTCTATATTGTCTGCTCCAAAGTGTTTAGAGTATTTTTTTCTTTGTTCACTGAAATTAAGTAAAACGACAGTTTGCCAAATGAAAAGATCCCCCACAAATCTGTTAATTAAAAATGATTTTTATTTGCCTATGCTCTCTTCAAGTCCTTGCCCATATACCTATATAATTTAACAAAGTCATACTGGGAATACCTCTATAACTTTGTAAAATATATATACATGGCATATGGATATGTATGTATATAAATATATATGATGTGATTTTACAATTTGGTTTTGTTCACTTAAAATTATCACCAATATTTTCTTATTTGGTTTATAATCTTTTTCATAATCATGGATGTTTAATATTCCAAAGTTCTAAGAGTTTTAAGAGTTCAATCCTCACATAAATTCTATTGAGTAGTTACTATTACTATCCCCATTTTACAGATGAGGAAATTAAAGCTCATGGAGCCTAAATAATTACCCTAAGGTGACTACAGTGGCAGGTTGGAGGGAGTCAGGGTCCAAACCTGTTACCCAGATTTTAGAATTAAATAAGTAACTTCCTATTGCTGGACACATTTTCTTTATTACAGATCATGTTTCATTAATCATCTTTGTGCATTTAACTTTATTTATTTATATTATTACCTTGGAATAATTTCCCCTAAGTGATATTATTGAACCAAAGAATGAATGGTATATGAATGCTTATGCTCTGATATATACTGTTAAACTGATTTCTAAAGCATGTGGGTTAATCTATGCTTCCCCCAGCTGTGTAGTAATATATTGCTTTCTTTCAATTTAGCCAATATTGACTTTTTGCTACTTTAACTCCTTAAATATCCTAGTATATTATGTTTTCCAAGTCAGAAAATATATGTATGTCCTAATAATTCCTTCAATAAATATTTATCAAGATTGCTACTATATAAAATTAACATAATGAAAATATATAAACATGGTCCTTATACCTAAGTTATTAGAAATACATCTTTTATAATTTGCTATACCTTTTACATTTTTTTTACAAGTTGCCAGTTTCTTACATAAGTACTATATTAATCTACTTTCCAGTTCTATTTTTATATGTAGTGTTTTTATGTATACTATTTTGGATTATCTACATAACAATCATGCTGTATGTGAGTAATAACACTTTTCTTTCTTCCTTTTCAGTCCTTACACCTTTCACTTCTTGTCTTAAATTATTGAACTACCTAGGACCTCCAATATAATGTTGAATGGAATTGGTGATAGTTGACATTCTTAACTCATTCTGGTTTCTCAAGGACAAAGCTTTAAATATTTTACCATTGGATATGATATTTCTATAAGTTCTCTTATATTTCTAGTCACTAAGAGCTTTTTAAAATCACAAATAGCTGTTTAATTTCTGTCATGCTATTTCTGCATCTATCAACATGATAGTATTATTTCTCTCCTTTTTGCTGCTAATAAGGTGAATTACATTGATTGATTACATTGTGTTTTTTTCAGATGCTAACGCCACTTATATATTTTTAAAATGTATATATTAGTGGATTTTATTTGCTAATATTTTGAGATTTTTGCATCTATGTTCATGAGAGAGTTTGACCTATAACTTTTCTTCCAGGTTTCGGTAGCAGGGTTACACTGACCTTATAAAAAGAGTTAGGAAGTAGTACCTCTTTTCTTATTCTCCTGATGAATTTGTGTAAGATTGGTCTTACTTCTTCCTTAAATGATGCCACGAAATGGAGTGATAATTTTGGTCACTTGGTTATGATACCATCCTTTTCTCCACTGTACACTTGATATGTTTCCTTATTGTAATTAAGCAATTTGAGGAGAGAATTATTTATTTTTTGAGTTAGTATAATTAACTATGTGTCCAAAAATACCTACTCCAGATGTACTTGATTTTTGCTTATACTTGTAGGGAAGAACAGCTTTGCACTGGTCCTGTAACAACGGATACCTTGATGCCATTAAATTACTACTAGACTTCGCTGCTTTCCCTAATCAGATGGAAAACAATGAAGAGAGGTGAGTCAGTTGTTGATAAAAAGAATGTATTGTTGTTCATATCACATCCTTTCTGCCAGATTTTTAAAATCTCAAATTTAGATACTGGTTCAGATATAATAAGTATACTCATAAGGAAACACTACATTAAGAAATCCTGAACCAGAAAAAAAAGAGCAAAAGTTCTATTCAGTATCAACTTAGAATCTCTGGATTTTAAAGCTATTCAGACGTTAGATATCACCTAGGGTCAGCTCACATTTTACAGATGAGGAAACAACATGCCTTCTTCTAGCTGGTGGCAGCATAAAGACAGGGGACCTGATTGACCAGGACTAGGAATTCGGTTAGGCCAGTGGCACGTGTTATATATCAAGAAGTTTCTCTTGATGAATGGATATTATCAGTTAGTGGACAAAGGTGCCACCATGTAGCATGAAAAAAATGAGAAGCTAAGCTGAAAGTTGAGGATTTCAGTCTCCATACAGAACTCTTGAATAATAGGAGACTCACAGAATTAGGCTGGGGTTGTTCCCCCAGGACGCAGACCTAATGAAAAGGACCAGACATAGTGTGAAACCTCAGCAGAAGAGATGCATGGTGGTGTTGGATCTAGAGTCTAGTAATTTGTAGGTAACAACTAAGTTTGTAATCAGACATCCATACCTGAACTCCCCATCCAGGTCTGTGCTTTAGATTTCATTGTTTGTGGATGCTCTAACTAGAGGGGCCCCTGCTATCTCACCATCCCTATCCTCTTAGCACCACCACCGGTCCTTCCTTTCTGTCTTGGAAACTTTGAAGAGAAGGAAGGACTTTCTCTAGGGCAGCTGTCTCAGCGGAAACGCTCCTCCGGTCTGGGGCCAACCCCGTCATCTTCTCTACCTCTTTCAGAACCTTTCCCTATCCATTATCTTCCAACTCTTTCTCTGCGTCCAAAGTCTTCCTTCTCTCAGACTGTCTTCACTGCCTGCATTTCTTCATGCTCACCATTCAAGCCATTGCAGTCTGGCTTCATCTCACGTCTACTGAAATCTGTCTTTTCCTAGTTGAAAAGTGATAGTTGTCCTTTCTGTCCACTCTCATTGGCCTTTCTGCATCCTGCTTCTGTTGCCTCCTCTTCTTTACCTTATTGAGACTCTGTCTTCTCTAAGCTTCTATGACAATTTATTGTCTCTTCTAATCATGTCTGCTCCTTCTTCATTTCTTTTGGCTTCTCTTCTGTTTTTTTATTTATTCTTAATATAAACATTCTTCAAGGACTGGATCTCTTCTCTCAGCCTATCTCCTTTGGTGATCTGACCAACCATTGATGCTTCAGCAATCACCTGGGTCCTGATGGGTTCTAAAACTGTATTTCAGACTCAGGATCTCTCCTTGCTTCACAGTCGTCTTCTTTTCATTACCAGCATCATTGTCTAAATCAAACTCGCTTTGACTCTTTCTCAGACTGGCGCAATGTCTCCTTGCTGTTTTCCCTCCTTTGATCTTTCCTCATTCAATTCATTGGCTTCCAAAGTAGCCTTGCTAAATCATATTTCTTTTTTTTTTTATAAATCATATTTCTAATGTAATTGTTAATCATGTCACTCCTCTGTTCAAATGCCATCTCATCTAAGGAGATTGTTCTGATCCCATAGTCATGTGTCCCAAACTTTGTACTTCCCTACACTGTATTTTTACAGCAGTTGGCACATTTCACTTTATATTATAATTTTGTGTCCTCTGTCTTCCCTATTAGCAGAGAACTCCTAAGGATCATGGTCATCTCTGTACAGTGCACAGTGCTTTTTATGAAGTGGATGCTCAGTAAATAAGTGTTGGTTGTCAAGTTGGTATTGTCAGGCTCTTAGTAAGCATCGCCCTGCTTTATACCTGCATTGGAAACTTCTGGAATTCTTAGAGCACATGAAGAATTAGATAAAGCAGACTAGTATGCCTTACCTTAGGAGCAATTATATAAAGAACGCACTCTCTATTATAGTCATATGATAACTACAAAACAAAAAATATTTGAAGATTTAGGGGGTTGGGCATTTAAGGAAGCTGGAAGCCCAGTCAAGTCCTCAAGGCTGAGGTTGTGACATGAAAGCAGATGTGTGAGAGGGATGATTTCTCCTTCTGAAATCCTAAAACCTCCAAAGGGAAGGTTTAAGAATCCTAAGAATTAGTGATGTTTTATTTCTGTAAAGCATTTATTCTATTACAGTGTTTACCACATGCCTCTTATTTTTTAGGAAACAGTAAAAAAACATTTTGTTTGCAATTCAGTTCCCATTTATATGTGAAGCATTGAATTCCAGACCTAAGTAAACCTATGAATTAAGGTGCTTACTGCCTCCTGGAGAAAGAATAGGTTAATTACAGACCAAAAGACCATAGGAAAAGCCCGCCTAACTGAACTTGCCAATCTATAAATGAAAAGAGACAGTGGCAATATTCCAGGCCCCTTTAATGTTTCATCAGCAATGCACCTTGATGTACAAATGTCAGAACTTGGCACTGCCTTTTATGTTTATTGACATTCTAGTTTAGGCATTCTGCTCATCCCAGCAGACCATTCCCACTTGGCAGGTCCAATTGTATCTTGTCTCATCTTTATCTACATTGTTTCTTGACTGGTTACCATCAATGTGGGGCTAATTTTTACTTCTCATGCATTGACACTAACCCTTTGATGTGCACTGCTTAGACATAATTTTTGCCAGCTCCTGCTGGCTTTCAGTCAATAACTCTCTGACAGCCACTCTCTGATATTGATGGGAATATTCACAGCACTTGAATGTTTCTAAATTGAAATGGGGGTGAAGAAAGATTCAATAGTAATAATCACAATATGGTCAGTTGCTTGAACTCTAGATATACAGACTTTCAATCTTAAAACCTTGGTAGGTATTTGGATTGTGTTTCTTTGAGCAAAAATTGACTGAGAATCCTAAATAAACCAGTTGGGGGGAAATTTTTTTTTAGGAAATTGGGGGGAATTTGAATAGGGAGTTGACATTGGATCTTACTAAGGAATTCCTGTTAATTTTGTTAATATAACAGTTGCGTGGTTACATTCATATTATTTATAGATGAATACTGAAATTCAGGGAAATGAAATGATAGGAATTCTGGGATTTGCTTTAAGATACTTTAGCAAAAGTGATAAGGAAGGGCTTGGATGAAGCAAATGTGGCAAGGATCTTGCTAATTGTTACATTTGGATGATGAGTGCAAAGTATTATGGCGTTATACCCTCTACTTTTGTTTATGTTTGAGTTGTCTCCTAATAAAAATACACTTTTTTTCTTATTAAAAATATTAAAAACATTTGAAATGCAATTTCTATTCAAAAACTGCCTGAGAGATCTAGTTCTTCCCACCTCCTTTTCACCTGTTACAAATGAGAAAACAGAAGCTCAGAGAAGTGAAGAGAATGTCCAGGTCTCACAGGTCTCTGACTCCCGGTTCAGCATTCTTTAGGGTGTCTTATGCTACCTGTTCTTTGCTTTTGTCATATTTGTAAGTATAGGCATAGTTTGGGTCTTACTTTCATAAACCAGATTTTTATAATTTTGCTTGTGTACTATGTGAAAGACACTACATTTTATTATAAAAGAAATGATCAACTCACTAAATATAGGTTATTTCACGTTGATTTTAGAAGTTTCATTCTCTAAGAGACTTAAACTCAATAATTGATAGATGTGCTGTAGAAAGATTACTGAACAGGGAGACATTTGATCTTAGTTTCAGTCTAGATTATACAGGTTACTGGTTATATAACCTTTAGCAAGTTGCTTAATTTTTCTGAGTCTGTTTATTGACTTTATTTCCCTAAATGTCCTCTAAAATTCAATTTAGCTCTACTATTGTATGATAATATTTACCATTTAATATGTAGTTAAATTTTTTTAACTACGTATAAATAATGTTTTAAAGTTTACATAGGCACCTCTACTTATGGCCTTCTGGTCCCTGAACAGTAGTGGCAGATTGAGCTGCCCTTAAATGAGGGTTCCTTAACTTTAGCACTTGGGGCTTCCTTCTGAATTCAGTTCCTTATTGAAGTGGCCAAACCACCCTTTCAAAACCTTGTCCTTCTATGGCTTACTGTAGCTATTAGATGAATTTTGAAGAGATTTTTTTTTCTGTAATCATTGGATAGTTTTCTGTGTCTAATGATGCTTTCATATAATCATCATTTATTCCACTTCAGATATCAGCTTATTATTTTCTCTGAACATCTCTTATTGCATTGAATTAGTGACAGTCACTCAGAGAGGAATCAGATCAGTGGCAGCCATTAGGTGGCCATAAATACTAGTTTGGGTCCAATGGAAATAATATTTATGATAATATATATGATATTTATGATAATAATATTTATGATAAGTGATTATGGTGTCACAAATCATACTGCAATGTATGTCCTATAATAACAGTAATAGCCAATACGTATGAATAGGCACAATGCCAATCTTTACATTCTTATTTTTTTCTTCATGCCATGTCTGTGATGAGGAAAGCTGGGGTTTAGAAACATCGAGTAAGTTGTTTAAGAAGTGACAGTTACCATCACCATTGTTGGGTGGTAGAATTTGGGATTTGGGGTGTTTTTACTTCACTATTTTTTATTTTTCACATAGTTTAAACTCTTAGATGTGTCCTTTTCATGAAGTAGTCATTTTTCTTTAAAAAAGGAAAGCATATCTGCCAAGATAGTAACAGTGGTTAATTGTGAGGGTGGTGATTTGGATGACTTATTTTCTTCTGTGTATTTATCTAATTTATTTTATATTTCCAAAAATAGAAAAATGTGTTTTTAAAAGGGAATTTGCTTACAATCACACAATCAGAGCCATTTGAAACACATAACTACATGACAATAATATTTATCCTTTCTAAATAATATATTTATCAAAAAGGGGCTATATGTCCACTGTACCAAATTTAAAAGGCATAAAAGGGCATTGAGTGAAAACTGACTGTCCCTCCTACGCTTGCCTCTGAGACAGTCAGTTTCTTTCTCAGGCATCACTGTCACCAGTTTCTTGGGAAACTTCTGGAGATATGTTTTATATAGGTGAACACACACAGATAAATTCTTTTTTGCACAGTGAAGCATGCCGTAATACTCTTCTGTTTCTTACTTTTTTCTTTCTTTTTTCATTTAACAAGAGATCCTGGAGATTGTTCCTTATTTATTCATACACTGATGACTTTGTTGCATGGGTGGCCTGTGCTTTATTTAACTGGTCCTCTGTTGATGCATGTTGAGGTTGTTTGCATTCTTATACTATTTCAAGCTGTGCTTCTGTGAATATCCTTGCACATAAAGCAGCTCACAAAGGAGAGCAGATCTGGAGGATAAATGCCTGTATGTGAAATGGCTATGTTGAAAGGCAGATACATAAATAATTTTGATAGGTATGCCCAATTGTTCTCCCTAAAGATTAAGGTAGTGTGTGAGAGATTGCCAGCACAGTAGGTTCTTAAATTTTCTGGTGTGTGCTAATCTAATTATTAAAATGCTCTTTCACATGAGTCTTAATTTGTATTTCTCTTAAATTAGTGAGATTGGACCTATGTTTAGAAGCCATTAGTATTTCCTGTTACAGGAACCCTTTTACCTTTGTTTTTGATGTTTTTGCCCTGCAAAGTTTTATTTTGTGTGTGTGTGTTTTGTTTTGTTTTTTTATGTAGTTGGATTTATCAAGCATAAGGTTTCTGACTTTTGTACCTTTTTTTTTTAAAGACTTCCCTCTTCAATTTTTAAGAAATCGTCCATGATTTCTTCTGATACATCATTGACTTCTTTTATGTGTATATATATTTAGATCTTTGCCTCATTCATAATTTACTTTAGAGTAAAATGTGATATAAGTATTTTTTCCCCAGATGGCTACCCAGTTGTTTCAGCATTATTTAATAATTCATCCTTTCTCCAGCTAAAGAGCCATCCTTATCATATACTAAATCTCTTCATTTGGAGGCATATTTTTAATTTCTTTTTTAAAAATATGTTTTATTGATTTTTTTTTTAGGGAAAGAGGAAGAGAGAGGGAAAGAGAAACATCAATAAGAGAGAAGCATTGATCAGCTGCCTCCTGCATGCCCCCTACTGGGGATCTAGCCTGCATCCCAGTCATGTGCCCTGACCTGGAATTAAACTGATGACTTCTGGGTACATAGGACGATGATCAACTAACTGAACCACACTGGCCAGAACTATTTTTTATTTCATAAACACTCAAATTATGAATCTCACAGAATATTATTTGCAGTACTCTTTCAGATAGGAATGAGAATTATTTGGAACATGGGAAAGAGGAAAAGGGATCATGTTCTCACAGCCCCCAATTTGTGAGCCAGTGAGCAAAACTCAGGAATTGATGTGGTCAGCAGCACAGAGCACCTGACTCCAGCTTCCCCCTTGCTTGTGCCCCTCAGAGAACAGAAGGAGCTGCTTTGCCTGAGGAATGTTCCATGTCTTCCCATGTTTCCTTTTCCTGCATGTCTTGCCAGTTAGCTGTACCTTGAATTACATTCCGACACTTGAACAACTCTCCCTGCCTCAGGTACACTCCCCTCGATTATGCTTTGCTTGGTGAGCGCCACGAAGTGATCCAGTTCATGTTGGAGCACGGCGCCCTGTCCATCGCAGCCATCCAGGACATCGCTGCCTTCAAAATCCAAGCTGTGTACAAAGGCTACAAGGTCAGGAAAGCTTTCCGAGACCGCAAGAACCTCCTCATGAAGCATGAGCAGCTGAGGAAAGATGCTGCTGCCAAGTAAGTTCCAGCTGTTAGCGACGGGTTCTCACAACTCGGGGTCAGGGCTGAAGGGGCGGAGAGGGAGTCGGAGAGAATCTGAAATATCTTTGATCCCTGTACCCAAGCCACCTTCCCCCTTCAGCTCACCAGTCCTTCGGAGGACTGAGGCTGAAATGAAGGACAAGATCTAACCTCTGCGTGGTGGCTGTTCCTCTGTTTCCCCGGGAAGGAGTGGAGGGTGGCCATGCTCCCTCAGTGAGCTGCAGAGAGAAAGCTGGTCTTCTCACCTCTCCTGCCTTTCCCGAAGAAACTTCCACCAGTGCCTGCCTACTTCCCCTAGACTAATCGAGCTTTGATTTGATTAAAGCAACCAACTTGTATAAATAACTTGCTTCTCCCCCACCTATTCCTTGACAAATTTATACTAAATAATGTAATTTATTCATTAATCATTGATTGAACTCTACTGTACATACAAAACTTTTGGCTAGAGCCTACAGAGAAAATAGTAATTAAAAGGAAAATACTTGCTTCAAGAACCTCAGACTTTTTTGGATAATGATATAAAATGTTCAAAATAGTCACAGGTACATATTATACATTGTGATTATTTTACCGTAAGTGATAGATTTTAGATTAGGCTTTGGTTTGCCTTTTCTTTGATACCTGTGTTGGGTATTTTAAATAGCAGGAGGTATCACATTAGTGGGTATAGAGACCAAAACTTCTGATGATAAAGATGCAGACAACAGGCAGATTCCTGAGAGACAACTTCCGGGCTATATCTTGAATGTTTCCAAACCTTGGATCATTCCAACTTTTTTTTTTTTTTTTCATTCCAACTCTTAATTCCTTCCATATCTTGCCCACAAGGGGGAAGCATCCTACCTTATTCCTACCTAATAATAGAGTAATATGCAAATTGACCATACATTCACTATGCCCATGATTGGCCAGGAGATGCGGGGGGGGGCGGGACTTGAGGTGGCCGGGGTGACTGATTGGGCCGGTGGGATGCTGAGCTCGCGCCGCACGCGCTCAGCGTCTGCGCCATGGCTGTGCTACAGCACAGAAGGGGTCTCTGGGGCAGCGAGCCCACATCCCGCCGCCGACCATCAAAAGCAGGGAGCTGGGTGTCCGCTCCAGCACCAGCGGACAGACACCCAGCTCCTCTGCGATCGAAAGCGGGGAGCTGTGTGTCCGCTCCGGCACCAGTGGACCCCCTGCCATCAAAAGCGGGGAGCAGGCTGCTAGCAGTGTCCGCAGAGCGTGCTAGGCTTTGCGGGGCAGTGGATATGGCCTGGATGGCAGGTTAGGCCTAGGGGACCCTACACGTGCATGATTTAATCATGCATTGGGCCTCTAGTACATGTAATAAGTAGCAATTAAAAATAATAATCAAAGGCAGGATAAACCATGTCAGCAAGAAGTTAAATACCACCATGAACTGGAATTACTGACCATGAGGCAGCCTTTGCCAGACAAGATTGACAGAAACACATTCTTTTCTGTGACTCTGAAGCTATCAAAGTAGGTGGCATCCTTAGAAACATTCCTTTGCATTGGTCTATTAATGAGGCCCATTGCAGCACATGTGCCAGAGAATCCAGTATTAACCTAAAGCCTCTACATGCCTGTTTCCAGCCTTCTTATCCAAGTCCTCTGCGTGTGAGTGACAATGTAAGTAGGTAATACACATGACAGATTATCCTGAGAGGCAAGTAAGTATTTTCTACAAGGGATGGAATATTGTATTTCCTTCCACTGGTGTTTCTATAAACTCCAGTTTAATATGTGAGTATCTGTTTTCAGAGTTCCAAGTCATATCTACCCGAAGTGCGACTCTAAGGCAACGTGACTGACTTAGTATGTCCTCCCTAAAGGAGCATATTAATCCAAACACAACTCACTTTGATTTTGGGGAGAGTGGACCCTGGAGTCCTCCTTTCCCCCAAACTCCCTTTCCAGAGGAATGGAAAGGTGTGGTAGAGTGGAAAGTAGACTGGGTTCAAATCCAGCCTCGAATGTTTCCATGCGGTGAATTGCACACAGCATTTCTCTCTCAGGCCTCAGGCTCTTCATCTGTAGAACAGGTCAGAGCAGGCCAGTGGGTTTCTAGGCACTGTCCAGCTCTGTGGAAACCCACGTCTTCATCGTTGGTGATCTCAGCCTCTGCTTCCTCTCCTTGCCTGAGGTGCTGCCCAGAGGCCAAACGTTTGGATTCAGTGTAGAGCTGGCAACTAAGATTCATTTGTCAGAAGACCTGCTGTACAGAGGGAGGGGTTTCAAATAATGATGCTTACATAAAGTGCATAATGTTTATGATATTTTTCCCCGATATGTTTGTTTGTTTGTTTGTTTTTTGCAACATTCAGCCCAGAGGGTTTGAACCACAGGGAGATTTAGGGAACATCTGGTTCTCTCCTCTCCTTTAACCCTCTTACTTGCTATCCTAATTCGTTTCACTGTTGTGGAAGATAGGTCCTCTTTGTTCTTAATTCTTAGTTTCTGAAATTCATTTTTAAAAACCCTTTTAAATGGGAACTGTGCTTACTGGGATGATATTTGAAATTGGCAAAACTGAAAAAATTATGAACTTTACTTTTTCTCAATCACAGTCTTTCCTTTATCGGGTGCCATTACTGGACATAAACAAGTTTTGTACACTTTAACCATCACCTCCTACAGTCATCATTGAATAGATCCCCACGGGAAATACTTAAATGGAAAAAAGCCAGACTTAATTTGTTTTAATTTTATTTCTCAAGAGTTAGTTCTTAAAATCTGAGACAGTGTTTAATTTTGTGTTTCGTCTTTGTTTTAAGGAGCAGAAATCAGAATGTTAGATTCAGTCTGTGCTCCCGCTGCCTCGCTGACGTGGGGCCCAGGCACGTCCTGGCACCTCCGTGACCCTTTCCCAGGAGTCCTAGCAGAAATCACCTTCCTTAAAGAACGGGTGTGAAAGCAACTTGTTTAACTTACAGTGATTTTTAATTTACTGATAGAGAAATTGGGAGAGATGTTTCAGTCATATTCTCTAAGGCATTTTTTTTTTAGAAAATACTGTTTAAAGAATACCTATAATCCATTCAAAAGCACTTTGTAACTCATACTGCTCCACCTGTGTTGTTGCCAAAATGAACATTAGCATAATTTGCCTGCCGAAGCACACCGTTGAGTGCACACTAAATTAAGACCGTGTTTATGTGGATCACTCTTCTTCCCTGGAGCTTCTTTTTGCCAGGTTTTTATTTCACTCTCTAATCACAGATCTCCTCTAACTTGCCAACTCTTCCTTCTCACATTTTTAAATTATACCATCTCTACACTGCGGTCAGCCCTGCGGGCAAACTCCTTAGACCTCTGCTCCTGCTATGCTTTTTTAAATTGAAAATGTA
The DNA here is from genome assembly GCF_951640355.1 of Cnephaeus nilssonii. Classification (NCBI taxonomy): domain Eukaryota; kingdom Metazoa; phylum Chordata; class Mammalia; order Chiroptera; family Vespertilionidae; genus Cnephaeus; species Cnephaeus nilssonii. The sequence continues at coordinate 25,051,676 of NC_137085.1, read as the reverse complement.
TCTATTTTTAAGACTTAAATTACTTCATCTCTGTAGATAACCCCTTAATCTGGCTCATATCTTGACCTCCTGGAACTCTAATCCCGACTTATCAGCTGCCTCCTGGGCATCTCCACCTCACTGTCCTTTGGTCACTGCCGGCATCTCAGATCACTGGACATTTCCACTGTGTGTCCTGTTGTCACCAGCACTGCAGACCCACTGTGTGAAACCTGCAGCTCATCACCACAGCCTGTCTCTTCTCTCGCCTCCTGACTTCCCTGCTAGTGCAGCCACCACTGATTCTGTTCATTCCTCTTTTGAAATGCACTGTTATGTCCTTTTGCTTTCCTTCTCGTTCCCATTACTCAATACAAGCCCTTATTCTTGAATATCAGGCATGATGCTGTGTTAGACCCTTCAACATTTTACTTCCGCTTATATTTCCAAGTCTCATTTCTCTCTGCTACTCCCACCCTCCCACACCTTCCATTTGAGGACTCAGCCATCCTGAACTTTCTTTGCTTCCTCTCTTACCACTTTCTTTACTAACCACACTCTCTGGGAGGCCTGAGCTGCCTCTGGCTAGAGTATGAGAGTGAGTATGACTCTCAGAGTTACATAATCAAGTCCAGTTTGGGTCACTCCATTCAGACTCTTGTCACGCTGTTCTGTGTCCACAAAACGTCAAATGACAAGGAATTCTGTGCCTCTCATGCAGTACATTCCATTAGTGGGCAGTTCTATCTGGCAGAAGTTCTTTTCTACCTTTTGGTTTTGAGCTAAAGATAAAAGTCTAAATCCTCTCTATAAACCAACCTTCAGATCATTAAAGAAAGTGTTCATGTCACTCACACTCCTAACCTAGGTCTCCTTTTGGCCGCATAGCAGATCCTCTTGCAGCCTGCTCCCCAAACATCTTCACTTTGTCAATGCCTGTCTCCAGGGCGGACTCATAGGTCTGACTCTTCTGTTCATGCTGTGGTCTGACCCAAGGGAAATCACTTCCATGGTGCTCCTTCATGCCATTCCACTGCTCTGAGCCTCAGTTTCCTGTCAGTAAAATAAAAGGACAGGCTTTGGGACTCCATGAATTCCCTGAAACTCCACGAAGCATTTCCTTTGTCATGTGCACATGTGAATTTTGAGGGAGAGTATCTCTACATTTTTATCACAATCTCAAAGAGGGTCCATGAGTCACAGAGAGATTCTTAAGAATAGGACTAAATGCTATCTGAGGTCCCTCCCAGCTCTAACATTCTATAAGTCAAAGGTTCTAAAACACATGGCATTTTCTTATTCCCTTGAGAGGAAGTCAGAGACCAAGTATGACTAGGGCTGTTATTCAGCGACAATGAAGAGATAGACTCTGAGAGGTCCCCTCCTTACAGTGCAGTGCCAACTGAAAAGGTTAGCACTAAACCTTTTCTGTCTTGTGAGGTAACCAGCTTCCCCTCACTGGCAATGTTCTAGCTGAAATTGAATTATCATCTCTGCAGAATGATACGTAAGGAATTTTAAAGTTATATAAAGAGCTGGTCTCGAAGTCTCCTCTGAGTCAAACATTCTGTTGGAGGTAGGCTGCATGTCTTTGCTCATGCTCTTTCCTCTGCTGAAATAACCTCTCACTTCCCTCCTCTCATGTTGACATTCTGTGGAGCCAGTGTAAATAGTCCCATATCCTCCACAGCTCTATGTGGATACCTCTATTTTAGCACTCATCACATCCAAAACTCACTATCATGAGTACCTGGATTCCCCACTAGATTGTCAATTCTTGAGAGCAGGGACTGTGTTATGTATGCATCTCTAGGGCCTAGAACACTTGATTGAACATTAATAATAAATGTTCAATAACTGACCTAGCCTGGGTCTAGCCCAGGGGTGGGGAACATCCGGCCTATAGGCCATATAAGTCCTGAGAAATCATTATGTCTGGTCCTGCCAAGGCATTAGGGGTGAGTTAATTAAATATTGGACCAAATATAGCAGGCTCATTTTTAAGTTGAACATTTTGTATGGCTCACAGATAATGTTAGAAATATCCAAATGGCCCTTGGCAGAAAAAAGGTTCCCCACCCCAGGTCGAGACCTTACATAAGTAATTCATCATTCTAGGCCGTAGCTTCCCCTCTGTCAAGTGGGAGGGCTGGGCCAGATGCTCTCTCAGATCTCCCTCAGTTCCAGTCCAGTAACTTTCTGTGGTACTACTTTCACTTGTTTGCCTTACTCAGGCAGCACACACACTTATATACCATTTATCCCCACAACCCATACTAGGCTTACATATTTATGCATTTGGTTTTCCAACCCCCTCCTTATTTATTATAAGCAAATTACATTTGATAGGTTTATGATTTTAAAAAGAAACATAAGAGCAAGGGGGCTTACCACTGCACACACTTGAACATGAGACCCCACTCTGTGGCTTCCACAGAGACTTGTATTTGCCCAGTTTTGACAAGAAGAAATTAGTCTATCAGATACTACATTCCATGAATATTCGGGTTCCCATTGCCATGAGTATAGGACCTAAGTGAGGTTTCAGAGATGTGATTCAAGTGGCTTCATGGAACAGGGATTAGTGAGGTTTCAACCAGGAGCATTTGCTAAAAATAGCTTTCTGCCCAGCCCTGTAGCTCTTAGACTGCAAGTCACTCAGGCCACGCCCAGATTTCTTCACTTCCAATCAGATCCAATCACAGGGAAGCTTATTGTAATAGCTTTACCTCTACAGGAAAGTAATAATGATTACCGGTACTTATATTTATACTGCTATAAGCTTGCAAAGTTCTTACACATTAATTCACTAAATCTGTACAATAAACCAATTAAGTAGGCAGGCATTACTCCTTAATCTTATTTCATAGATGGGAAAATAACAGAGGTTAACTTGCCTAAAATCACACAGCTGGTAGGGCGAAAGGTGGCACTTGAATCTCATTCTGCCCTGAGCCAGGTTCCTGCATTGTTTGGTTCATGCTTGTGCTAGAGGCCGGCTCCCTTACTAGCACCTTCCTGCGAGGCCACATGGAACAGCTCTGGCTTCTTTGTCTGACTTCCACCCATAAGTGTAACTTGGGGGTGGCAGAAGCAGCCCATAAGTCAGCTTTCCTCCTAACCCAACGCCTAGTCACTTGTGCCAGTGTGGTTTCCAGTGATTACAAGAGTGGTGCCAAGTCACCATCATCAATTCTGCAACAGAGTTCCATAAAATTCTTACTCTCACGGCAAACAGCAGAGCACACCAATATCTCCTACATCTTTGAAAAAGTTAAGAAAATTAGTTGGCCCCAAGCCTATACCAGGGCTCTGAACAAGAATGGCATTAGGGCAAAGCTGGTTCAAATTGGTCCAATAAGACACACTCACTAGATCTCCGTTATCTGTGGGAACCATTTTAATTACATCTCTCAGACTTCTCTTAGGCCTTTTATTCGTGCAAACTTGAATACTCATTGAATAGAAAAAGCCTGCCTATTTCTGCAGTGTCTGATGTAATTAATTTTTTTGTCAAAACTTGGCAAACACAAGTACAGCACTCTAGGAGCCATATAGTGGGGTAGGAAAAAATGTCAACTTCTGGGACTCAGACTCTCTAGGCCTAGAGTCGGGTCTATGCCATGTTGTGAGGTTGCATCCAGTGCTGAGAAGCCGGAGCTGTTAGACATTCAAGTTGTTCTTGCCCTGACCTGGTTCTGTGCACATCATGCAAGCTTTGACTCCTTAGTTTCTTATTGGCCTTTTTTTTTTTTTTTGCAATTGTCATCTAGGCTACTAATCTGTAGAAATTCCCATCACTGGGTCTTAGGTCTGGTTTGGGGTGGGGGGTTTCAGGATGCATCTCTGCTCCACAGTAGCCCTTTAGAGGTTTGCAGCAGCCATGTGTTCTTGAAATCTTTTCTTCCCCGGATGAAATGGCTCCAGTTCCTTCAGCCCATCACCTGGAGACCCTCTCCCCTTGACGCACAGGACCCAAAGCAGATGTTGTCAAAGCTCTGACCCCCAGTTGATGTGCTCACCTTGTTATACTGTGAGCCTCTGGGGAGCTGCAAAAATTGTTCTAGAAAAGACAGTACAAACCAGACTAATTGGCAGCCCATCAAAAGCTGCTGTCTGGCCATTCTCCCTAAAGATAATAGAAAAAAGGAGAGAAAAATGTGACTATTTTATACATTAAGATTCTGCCCCGCTAATACATTCCCTGCTAACATGTTACTTGCAGTGTCATGGGCAGGACCCTTTTCTTCCTCTTTAAATTTTCATATAAACTAGAATAACATTTGTGTCGCGCCGGCACGGCCAAGGGTGAATCGAGTGGGGGCGGTGAAGGCTTAGAAAAGAGAGACAAGAGAATGAAAGCTGGGACTCGGTGGGACGCTGCTTCCCTGATAAGGAGCCAGCAGCGCCGCGGACTACAAGCCGTGTCTTTATTTTATAGCAGATGCCACGAGGCAAAGTAAGGGCGTGGTCAAGATGTTTACAGCATTCTCGTGGGTTTTGATCCTACTCAATTACATGCACCTGATCAAGCTTTGTTTACTTGCAGCCTATATCACTTAGGCACGTGGGGCCACGTGTTCGGACCATAGGTTCAAGCTTACAACTACAGCCTCTGGCTATAATTGTGCTGGGAGGGCTCTGTCCTCCAAGCTGGGACTTGCACGTGGCCACGAGAGGACTGTGCCCTCTCATCTGTCCAAGGCTTGAACCTGTCCAAACACTGTAGCCGTGCCCCACAAACATTGGTTCTTTTTCTGGTATTTGTTTCCTGAACTTTATAAAAATAGGTCAAGTGTATAGCATAGCCCACTGTGAAGATTAAAGATCTTTGGTATTCTATAATAAATTATTTGGAGGGAAAAAAACACTTAAATTTCAGGGCAATTATTGAGCCTAAGAGTTTAGGACTAATAGCCGCACTGGAAGCTAGTTTGAAATGCTATTAATGGTTACTTTGGTGTTATATTACCAGGTTCTTTAAATGATCCAATTGATTTTTAGATGATGGAAGAAGATTGAGTGAAATTTTAAAAAACAATGTTGTCACTGAGGTGGATTTTACAGGGACAAGTAGAGCAGCTGAGTTCTGTCTCAGCTCTGTGTATGGTTTATGATGTAGCCTCGGGTAAGTCACTCATCTCTCTGCCTCAGTTTCCTTGTCTACCAAATAAGAGTGTCACCCTCAGTAACCTGAGGTTCCTTCAAACTCTTAACTATAAGCAGTGATTCTGGACCTTTCCCCCCAGATTAGACACATACCTGTGGGATCATGTTCCACTCTCAGGAGCTGTCTCGTGTGTGTGTGTGTTGTTGCTTTTATTTTAAGGTATCAGTATAGATAAAATAGATGTAGCTTATGCATAAGTCCCACCCCCTTTCACTGCAGTGATTATCACTTTACATCAAGAAGCACAGCTCTGGAGAACTTTGCCACTTGGAAGATTTTTTTTTAATTTAAGTGCATCAATTTTTTAAAAATATTAATATATTTCTATTAATAAACTGGGGGGTCCAGTTATATATTCCGATGACTATGTTCTTTTTCCCAAATCTGTTATGTAGTTCTACCGAAATGAAAAAACAGCGCTCCCTTGCTTTCTGGACACCCGGTCACTCTGAGAAGCTGGACCCCTGTTGTCTGGTGGCGGCCTGTGCTGCGGGCCACAATGGTCTACAGTGACAAGGTCTGCCCAGGGGCTGATTGCACAGTCCCTCCTTGCAATTGGAAAAGGAGAGCTGTTTGGTTTCCTAAGAGAAAGAGAAACGACTGCTGGTCTAATGGAGTTTAGTTTATCATCTCAAAGCTCCTCTTCGTGGCAGTGAGACCCATGTAGATGCCCAGCCAGACCACCGCGGGCCTGTGTCTGTAGAGGATCCACATCTCCTAGAGCAGTTCTCTTCCTCACTGCGAGTAGGAAGAGCAGCACTCTCTCTGCCTGTCAGGAGCCAGGCTGTTCGATCCGGTAGCAGCCCCTCCCCCACCACGTGCTCCCACCTTCTGCAAAGCAGCCCTCCCAGTCCCTGCGCACTGAAATGGCACCTGCTAGAGCATCCCCGTGAAGCTCAGGCACTGGTGACAGCGTCCCGCTCGCCTGTCGCCTGCACTGCAGCGCACTCAAGTGTCAGCTGCTGGCAAAGCATGTGAGACAGCCAGTCACAGAAACATGGGAGCTGTACAGGGGTAAGCACGGCCCATCTGGCCACTTCTGTGGGAAGGGACTCGGTGTGAAACTAGAAGAGAAGCAAGCTTGGACCCCAGATCAGAGGTCTCACCACCGGAAGAAAGGCCTTCAGATGGTTACAAGGCTTTGTATCAAAGACCCAGAGAGCTATCACCTGGGTCTCCCCTGTCCCTTGAGATCTGAATGAGCTCAGCTTCAAATTCCGCAGTCTGTGGAAATCTGAATTCTGTGGCTTCTTGAGGACTTGGGGTCTCTGCCTCAGCTCTTGCTTCTATCTCTGGTATCTTAGCTTGGCAGTTTATCAGGTTGATTATGAACAAGCATCTATGAGCATGATAGACACAAACAAAAAGTTGGTGCTATTGAGGAGAATCACATTTCCTATCCCATAATGGTCTAGTTGACAGACCGTACGAGACTTTCCTGTTCTCTTAGCCTTATGCTCTAGGACCAGCAGCACCTGCAGAACCTGCTGCTTGTTAGAAATGCAGGAGTTTGCGCCCCACCCAACTTGCTAACTCAGAATCGAGATTTCAGCAGGCTATCAGGAGATTCAGTTCACTCCAGTGTGAGGAGCACAGGTCTGGTCCTTTTCTGTCACCTCACCACAGGCCCTGGCCCTTGCTCTGTGCGTACCCAGCCTCTAATCTTCTCTCTCTTCCTCCTCCTTTCCTCTCTTGTTCTCCCATCTCCCTCCCTCCCTGAAGGAGCTACAGACAAACTCTTTGTGTCATGACAGAGCAGGCCTCTTCCCTGGAGCCTCAGAGCCAGTCACCACGTGGCTCTGAAGATCTCACCTTACCAGCCCTCAGTCCTGATCCCAACCGTAATCAAGTGTTTGTCTAAACCAGGTCCCATTCTGAGAGGGATTCTCACACCAGCTACTTCGAGAAATCTCTCCATCACATTACAAAACATATCCCGGATTTTATAAAGATATCTGGTTTCCAAACTGACCCCTAAATCAAGTCAGGATTACAAGCTATCATATAAGTGTAGACCTGGAGGAGCTGAGTCTTCTACAGGAAGGTGACTCACTCAAGGTCACCTTCATTGTGGTTATTGGCAGAGGCAGGACCAGAAAAGGTCTTATACATCCCTGGGCAGGCTTCTCTCCCCTAATCATTCTCCTTTTAACTGATCCTTCAAATGGCTACCAGATTCTCTTCCTGAGCAGTAATTGAATCATCCGAGCAGGCAAATATATGTTGGATGCCTGCTGAGAATAGCAAGCACTGTTCAAAGATCAGAAGAGGCAACACGGGCCCAGTTTCCCAATCGACTTGCCTTTGCCCCAGCTGCTCCCTCGGACTGAAATCCTCACTCATTCGTCTGCCTGGCAAACTCCTCCACATCTTTGAGAATCCACATTTGGGACCTTCCTCTGTGTGAGCACACTATTGTAACATGTCTTCCCCTGTGCGTTGTCTTGGTTTTCCTAGCTGTTCCCTCTGAGTAGAAGGGTCCTCAAGGGAGGGCTGAACTCTGTGCTCCTCATTACTGTCTCGTCGGTGCCCCACACAGGACAGGCTCAGAGAATGTACTTTCCTTCCTCCTCTCTTTCCCTCGGAAATCCCTACAAATTAATGGTGCCTGTCAAGCAAATCCTGTTCTTAACTCGGCCCCTTTATCTTAAAGCACTTTGTCCCTTTTGGGACCTGGGCTGCCTCAGACCACCTGTCACACATTACTGCTCATTTCTAGACTCATCTCCCCTGGCCAGCCCTTCTATTGCCATCCAAAGGATCCAGCTTAGCCACCAGCTACTCATACATGACTCTTTTTGGGTGCTATTTTATTTATTATGATGATGATTATTAAATTTATTGAGGGAATATTGCTTAATAACAATATGTAAATTTCAGTTATGCATTGTAATTCAATATTTACTGCATTGCATGCTCACCATCAAAAGTTTAGTTTCTTTTCATTACCATATATTTGACCACTTTTTCAGAAGAGCAGGGATATTTAAAAGTGAACATTTGTAAAAATAAATAAATAAATAAAATAAAACAACCAATAAGCTTCTGGACATTGGTCTCAGAGGTGATTTTGTGAATTTGACTCCAAAGACCTTTTAAGAATCATCCCATCTTGTGGGCCTCGTCTGCAAAAGAGTAGGTTTGAGTCATTAGCTAGAGCTCTCAGTGGCAGGGTTGCAATTCACAAGCATGTTATGCTCAGTTGTGAGGTGCTTTGAAATTTTTTCGTATGATCATTAAGGTCTGCCAGTGGTCATTTTAATAGAGAAAATTAAAGGTTATCATATGATTGTCATTCTCAGTTGTGTTCTGATGCTCTTTCTGGAACAGGAGAAAAGGCTTGGGACACACACCTAGGGATTGTTCCCTGGTTGTCTGTTCTGTGTGTCTCAACAGGCTGACCAACAAGATTCTTTTCAGCTCCATCATCTTACGAGTTATAAAGCTCTGAGAAAAGACCGCTCTCGGAAATGTGAATCTCCAACTCCCTCCTGTGATATGGTAGCTCCTTAGAATTTAAATCTCACTCAGGAACCATTGTGTGGGTAACCGTTAATTTTTTCCTCTTCCTCCTTGGCTTTGCTTCAGGAAACGAGAGGAAGAAAACAAGCGAAGAGAGTCAGAACAGCAGAAGGGAAGGCTGAGTCCAGATTCCTGCAGGCCCCAGGCCCCTCCGTGTCTGCCCGCCACCCAGGCTGAGCCCCACAGGCAGAGCGGAGGCCCCACCAAACAGCCTCCTACCAGCCATGCGGCCCAGAGCCCTGAGCAGAGAACCTGCAGAGGGTCTCCGGGCAGAGCCCCCCCGGAGCAACACCTCTCCCCAGACTTGCAGGGAACGGACCCCAGAAAGCCAAATGGTAGGTGTATGGCCTTTGTTATCGGATGCCGACCTGTGGACTGTGGGCCCTTTTATAGGTGTACATAGACCATTCACATTTAATGTACTTATGTCAGCACTTAAGCCTGCCATTTTATTATTTATTTTCTATTTATTTCTCCAGTTCTCATTCCTGTTTCTCTTTTTTGTTTTTTCCCTTCCTGTGGGTTACTCAGACTTCCTTTAGGATTCCATCATGATTGATCTGTGGTGTTTTTGAGTAGATCTCTCTAGTTTCTGCAGTAGTTTCTCTAAATATCACAATATTTTTGAGTAGATCTCTCTAGTTTCTGCAGTAGTTTCTCTAAATATCACAATATACATTAGTGACATTACAGTCTTTGGTATCAGCATCTTACCATTGAATGAAATGTGGGGACCTCACTTCCATTTAGGTGCCTGTACCTTTCCCACCTTTAAATGTCTTTGCCTGGAATCAGATGGTTTTGTAGTTTTTGTTTCAATCATAAAATATAATTTATAAAACTCAGGAGGAGAAGGATAGTCTATTTTATGTACCCATATTTCTTTTCTGTTGTTTTGTTTTTCTTCCTGGTGCTCCAAATTCCTTCTCTTATCATTTCCTTTGTTTGAAGAACTTTCTTTAGCCAATTTACTAGTAAAGGTGGGTCTGCTGGCAACAGATCCTTTGAGTTTGCCTTTGAGAATGTTTTTATTTCACTCCTGAAGAATTATTCAACCAGATGCAGACCACGGTTGGCACTTCCTTGAGCGCTTGACAATGGCTGTGCCCCATCCTTCTGCCTTCCGTGGTTTCGAATTGGTGTTCCTCGGGAATGTTCCTGGTAACAGGTCATTTCTCTCTGGCTGCTTTTGAGATTTTGCCTTTATCTTTAGTTTTCAAGAGTTTTTGGAGCTTATCCTGTTTGGAGTTTGAGTGTGTTGGGGTGCACAGGACCATCCCAGGTTCAGTAATTTTCTAGGAGGACACACAAGATTCAGCATATAGTTGTGCACATGGCTGTGATTTATTATAACAAGAGGGTACAAAGCAAAATCAGCAAAGAGAACGAAGTCTGGAGGAAACCAGGTGCAACTTCCAAGAGCCTTCCCCTGGAGAAGTCACACAAGACACCCTACTTCACCAGCAATGAGTTGTTACAACCAGTTAGGCAACATTTTCCACCAGGGAAGCAACCTAACCTAGGACTCCAAGATTTTTATCAGGGTCAGTCATGTAGGTACCCTCTGCTTAGCATGCACCAGAATCCAGACTCCCAGAAGGAAAGCAGGTATTCAGCATAAACTATATTATTTTCACAAAGCAATGTAAGCACATTGAGCCATTCTATGGTACAGAAATCTAAGTACAGATACCAGCAAAGTGAAAAAGATAATGTCTTGGTGTTATTATGAAAATAGTTTGACCTTGTGGACCCCCAGAAAGGGTCTCTGGAATCTTGTGGTCACCTAATTCAGGGATTGGACAATAAAATCTGTCTCTCTAAACCTCCATTTCCTTAGCTGTGAAATGGGGGTTCACTCTCCACCTGCAGGGCAGTTAGGAATAGAAATAAAAATATGGAGTACTTGTTCAGACCATGGCCCATAACAGTAACTACTATCATTAAGCCACACCACTGACCTAGCCAAGAGCAATCACATGAAAGTATGCATGGAACCACAAACATTTCCAGCCTATCATTCCATAACCCACAGTGCATCAGTGATGTACACCTTACAGAGGTTGTGAGGCTCTGTTGTATGTTCATTCATTTATTCATTCAGTCACCATTTACTAAACTCCCATGATGTGACAGCTAGATTGACTTTCCTCAAGGTCTTTCTTAGCTTGGGGCCTTTGCATGTAACAGCTGTGTCTAAAAGCTGTACCATTTTAGATTAGTATTTAAATTTACAACATCCTACACCAGAGCAGTACATTTGTAATATAGATGAACTGAGATGATGCAAAGCTGGGCTTCAGTCCTAGCAAGGGTCAGTTTACCACCAGTTCAACTTCTCTCCTAAGGCAGACCCTTTCATGGTCAAAGAAAATGCTTCTCGGCTGGTTCTGATCCTCCAAACCTCAGGGGGCGATTCCTCCGGGGATATGGACCTCCAAATGCCTCACTCGTTCTGTTGGTGTCCTGGTTCTCCGGAGCTTGGCCTCAGTTTTTTCTGCCTGCTCTGTGATGCCTCCAAACAGGTGGTTTGTAAGTGTTGGCGAGAATATGGATAAAGGAAACCCTTGTGCACTGTTGGTGGGACTGTAAATTAGTACAGCCACAGTGGAAAACAGTATGGAAGTTTCTAAAAAAATTAAAAATAGAAGTACCATATGACACAGCAATTTCCACTTCTGGCCATTTATCTAAAAAAAACACAAAACACGAATACAGAAAGACATGCACCCCTATGTTCATTGCAGCATTATTTATAGTAGCCAAGATATGGAAACAACCTAAGTGTCAAACAATAGACGAATGGATAGGGAAGATGTGGTACATATGTATAATGGAATATTACTCGGCCATAAAAAGGATGGAATCTTGCCATTGAGACAGCATGGATGGACCTAGAGGGAATTAGGCTAAATCAAATAAGTCAGACAGAGAAAGACAAATACCATATGGTTTTACTTATGTTTGAAATCTAAAAACACAATAAATGAAAAACAAAACAGAAACAAGCACATAGATACAGAGAACATTTTGATGGTTGCCAGATGGGAGGGGGGTTAAGAGGATAGGCGAAAAAGAAAAGGGATTAAGAAGTACAAATTCTCATGGGACACTCGCCCCCACCCAGAACCCAGGCCAGACAAGCTTCCTGGCACCTCCCAGTGCTGGCTAGCAGACGTTTTGTGTGGACTGTTATTTCCCAGCGGGATGTACATCAAGAATCCCAGCTTCATACAGGGTCTTGGTTTTAGTTAACTTTCTGCCTGCACCTATCTTGATGTGAAAACATAACCAGATATTTAATAAGACCAGCGCTGCGCACTCCACCCCTTCCGCCTGCCTAAATCAGCTCACACACTTACCACTCTGAGTTTCAGTTTTCTCTTGGTTTTTGGCTCCCAGAGATTACCTTTATTTTCTTGAAGACACTATGGTGCTTTTAAAAGAATGCTTACTCTACTAGTATTTTAATCAGCATTTCTAGGTACTTGTCGTGGGAAGGCTTTCAGGTTATCAAACTACTCTTGCTAGAACTAGAAGTTAACCTTTTTGCTAATCATAATCACCACTATCAAGGTAATGCTATAGGATGGGTCTGAATTTTATGTACATAAATGGGCAGACTTGCCCTACTATACAAGCTTTGAACCATAAATGTTGTTTCCCCTTTTCCTTGTTTTCCCAAGAAATGCCCAGAGAACCTTCTAAAGGCCGATCTGCCTGTGTCCACTTCAGCCCCGATGAAGGCCACGATGGGAACAGGTGCCCAGGAGTCTCCTCTGTTGAGAAGTCCAGAGGTGAGACAGTGGGCGAGCAGCACTGTGACAAGGGGAAAGGCTTCGTGAGGCAGCCCCCCTGTGTCCGGGCGGCTGGGCCCGCGGAGAAGGGAGAGGACCCCGGCGGGGCAGCTGCCAGCCTTCCCCAGCAGGACGGCCACCGCAAGCCCTGCAGGCGGCATGACGCAGCCCCCAAGGTCAAGTGTGCCTCCCAGAAAAGGCGCATTCAGGAGCTCCGAGGAGGAAGGTGCTCCCCAGCTGGTTCTAGCCGGCCTGGCAGTGCCAAGGGGGAGGTGGTCCATGCCGGGCAGAGTCCTCTCCACCATCGGACACCAAGACACAAAGGGACACAGGACAAGCTGGAAGGAGAGAGCTACTCAGATGCGCCCCGGAGGACAGAGGTGTTGAGGCCAGGAGTCAGGAAGGCGGGGCCGTCCACCCCAGCTGAGGACGCTCAGACACCTAAGGAGACGCATCCAGCTCCCGGGCCCCTCTCTGGGCAGAGTGTGAACATCGACCTTCTTCCTGTGGAGCTGCGGCTGCAGATCATCCAGAGAGAAAGAAGCAGGAAAGAGCTGTTCCGCAAAAAGAACAAGGCGGCAGCGGTCATCCAGCGGGCCTGGAGGAGGTGAGGAGACGTCGGTGGTTGTCCCACACCCCTGCAACACCTGTGCTCGCTGGTGTTTTCCGGGGAATTCTGTGTGCTGGCCGGACAAGGCCAATTGCTGAGCCAAACCCTGAAATTCACACGTGTAGACCCTAGGCATTCACACTGGATATGCTATTTAGGTGTTTTTGCCAAGAAAGCACCCAGGATTGCCTGGTGTAAAGAAAAGAGTCCTCAGGGGATGCTCTAACAGGTGATCGGACCTTGGGCAAATCACTTGGCCTCCCTGACCCTGTTTCCTCATCTGGAAATGGGACTTAACAATGGCTGCACCTGTCCTGTTATATGACAGATTGTAGAGTGAGATAATGTGTGCTTCATAAATTCTCAAGCCACACACACAGGTATTTTCTTTTTCTTTTTTTTATGTCTTTACTATTCAGGAATTAGTCATACCCCAAATAAAAACTAGGGCCTGGATATAGTCAATTCAGTGGCTGAAATTATAAAAACCTGTGTTAGCGTCTCTCAAGCTCAGAATGCAGGGTGGGTGCTGGGAGTACGGGTGGAGACTTCCTAAAATGCTGAGTCAAATACCTCCAGGGAGTCCTTTGACATATTTTGGACTCTCCTTCATATTGCAGGCCTCACTGGGGCCAAATCCTGCCCAGGTCTTACAGTGCTGGCCAGTGCCCAGGGGAGGCTGGACCGTCTCCCACAGGTGGGAGTCATGTGGCCTCCCTCTCCAGAGAGAGGAAGGTTGATGGAGGAACAAAGCAAGCAAATCACTGTGAGCACAGGTGTGCCACATATCAACGTGCCTGTCAGGAGATAAAAGGGCCCGAGCGCACCTCCCGTTGGCGGGGGGACGAGAACAGTGGTGAGGGAGGGGATTATTGAGAGGTCCAGGCAGGGAGAGGCGCAGGGTCCATTGTGCCAAAGCGGCCTAACCCAGAGCCCTTGCTTGCACAGCCTTTGCTAGAATTCGGCCTTAATGTCTGTCCAAGCTCTGGGCTGTTTACAGGGTCGTCTCCCAGCCACACCAAGGATGAGCGTCCCCGTTTTACAGATGAGCATATGGGCATAGAGAGGAAATAGCTTGTCCCAGGGGTGCGGGTACAGCACATGGGGCTGTGTCTGACTCAAGGCCCAGGGCCTTCCCTTACTTTCGTGGGAAAGGTAGAGTTTGCGTGGTCACAGTAAAGAAGGTGGAGGCAGGCCTCGTGCCGGGCATCTCGGAGCAGGCCGGAGAAGGGTGCCGGGCGGTGCTCACACTCGCCAAGGTAATGTCGTTACGGGGGATGTTGTTATTGTTGTTAATTCTAGCCCTTGGCATTTAGTGGGCACTTGTGCCGGACGCTGTGCTGAGCTTTACCTGTACTGTTAACTCACTTAGTCCTCACAGTAACGCCGAGAGGTGGATCCTCTCCCCACCCCCGTTCCACAGAGGAGGGCGGACACTGAAGCACAGCCAGCTTCTCCGCCGTCTCAGGGCTTCAGGTGCCCGCGCCGGCTTGGGCTCCGTCTGCCTCTGAAGCCACAGGTGGGAGTGGGCCTTGCTCCCCTGCTTGGGAGCTCTGCCAGGCCCCGCCCTGCTGCCACCTGAGAGGCACGTTTTATTAGGTATTTCAGCCGAAACCTGGGACCTAAACAAGCCAGCGAGTTTTACAGCACGCCGTGCCCTCAGCTGCTCCCCCGCTGACATGCCTCCTCAGACTGGCCTCTGGCTCCTTTGAAGAGTCGGAAGCTGACAGGTCCTGTCAGTGTGTCCACAGCAGCAAATGAGCTTTCAGTCATCGCCCCAAGAACAATGGGCTCATAGTCTGGACCCCCCTGGGGAGGCAGTTCCACAGCCCCCCTGGCTGCGCCTCCGTGCAGCCTGAGACCTGGGACATCAGCTCCCACAGGGCTCCTGGGAGGTGCAGGCTGTGGGAAGCCGCATGTCTGGTGACAGTGAGAACACTTCCTGATGCTGGTACAGCCTTACATACCTTCCATGGTGAGGACAGGGGCCCAGAGAGCTGTCTGGGGCAGTGCAGTGTGTGGTGCCGCCTGACCTCAGGAGCCCTGTGGGGGACCGGGAACAGGGCTGGCACAGAGGCCCGGTCATTCGGCTTCTGGTACAGGGGGGTGGTGTGGAGGGAGAGGCAGGCTGCAGGGGGTGCTGGGATGGGGTGAGAGGTCGAACCTCAGGGCCCAGAGGAAATGAAGCTTAGTCTCAGTGAGTTTTATTGCCAGTCAAGCCTTGACTGTTTTAAAGATTGAAGCCAGATACTGGACAAGCTAAGTTGGGCTGGAAAGTTGCTGTGTAAAACACTTCTTTTTACGTCAACATGTGTAAGGCACCTTTCTGTCAGCTCTTTGCCAGCGTGTGCTGAGCTCCTATCCAGCAAGGGGGGTGGGCCAGGAGAGCCCTGAGCCTGGGGCTGAGAGGAGGAGTGGGCATGTTAGGTTTCTTAGCCAACAGGAGTGCAAGTTCTCCTTGAGAATGGGGCCACTGGGGCCATCGGGCACAGGCTCAGTCTCCAAACAGAGTAGATTAGGGGGAGGCTGTGCCCACTGAAGGCCGGAGCCGCTGCCACTTCAGCCAACACCTGGGCTTCCCAGGGGTCCTCTGCCCGGAGCACAGAGGATGTGGAAGACACTTGGCATCTCAAACAGAAGGAACTGAACTCCTGGTGCTGCCCTGTATCTCCAGCTTTTCTCTACAGCTGGCTTTTCGGAAGTGGGATACATCCTGTGGTAGAGGGATGGCATGGTTTGTCACTCCAGGTAAAGACAGGCCTGTAGTTTGACTGAAATCAGCCTCTTAGGGCAGGAGGGAGGGGCTGCACCAGGCGCTCCAAGGAGCTTTTAGGAGACTTGGGGAGGTTCTTGCCCACTTGGTGTGCCTTGAGATCAGGCACTGGGCCTGCCGCCTCTGCAGCACCCTGCGGGCCCAGCAGGAGTCAGTCAGCTACAGAGAAGGAAGACAGCAGCTTTCCCTGCGAGGCTTCAGAGCAGCTGTGTTCAATGTGAAGGTTGGGAGTGCACGTGGATGAACACCATCAGATAACACGAGACATAAATACAGCCATCACCTGCATGCCCCCAGCCTCTCACCCCAGGCTCTACAGATCTTAGTAAAATACAACTCTTACCTGTGCCACTGTTCTTAACCAGTGTGGGTGCCCACCAAGAGCAGAGTACAGGCCAAAGTCCTCAGCCACACTTAGCTGTTGGACCACAGAGCACTGAGTTTGAATGTTGGTCTACCTGACGCTAGCTGTGCGGCCTTCTACAAGTTCCTCAGCCTCCCCACCCGTTTGAGAGAGATAATTGACGTACAGCACTCTGTAAGTTTAAGGTGTAAAGCATAGTGACTCAACTTACATACATTGTGAAATGATTACCATAGTAATGTTAGTTACATCTATCTCATTTTTTTTAAAGGAAAAAGATTTTATTTCCTTGTGATGAGAACTCTTAGGATTTACTCTCTTAATAACTTTCATATATTCCATAAAGCAGTGTTAATTAGTTACCATGTTATACGTTACAACCCCAGTGCTTACTTATCTTATAACTGGAAATTTGTACATTTTGACCATCTTCACCCAAGTTCCCCTCCTTCCACCTCTTTCCTCTGATAGCCACAAATCTGATCTCTTTTTCTATGAGTTTGATTGTCTTTGGTTTATTTTTAACACTGCACAAATGAGTGTTAAAATGCGCAGGTATGGAACTGCAAATCACATGGTAGCTCTTTTTATTTTTTGAAGGAACCTCCATATTGTTTTCTATAGGTAATGGTTGTACCAATTTATAATCCTACCCACGGTGCATGAGGGTTCCCTTTCTTCCACATCCTCACCAGCATTCACCTCTTGCCTTTTTGATGCCTTTTATTTATTTTTATGTTTTGTCTGATTGCTGTGGCTAGGACTTCCAGTACTATGTTGAATAGTAGTAGTGAGAGTAGGCATCCTTGTCTTGTTCCTATATTAAAGGACATTTTTTCATCCTTTCAACATTGAGTTTGACGTTAACTATGGACTTCTCATATATGGTCTTTATGATGTTGAGGTCCATTTCTTCTATACCAGATTTGTTAAGGGATTTTATCATACAGATATTCAGTTCTGTCAAATGCTTTATCTGCGTCTTTTGTGATGATATATTTTTCTTTTATTCTATTAATGTGATGTTTCACATTGATAGATTTATGTATGTTGAACCATCCTTCATCCCAGGGATAAATCCCATTTGATGTCAGGGCAATTCATGAAGTGAATTTGGGACTGTTCCTGCCTCTGTGAACTTTTGGAAGAGTTTGAGAAGGATTGGCATTAATTCTTTTTAAATGTTTAGTAAAATTCATCAGTGAAGCCATTTGGTCCTGGCTTTTCTTCATTAGATTTTTTATTACTGGCTCAGTCTCTTTACTCATTACTGGTCTTTTCAGATTCTCTATTTCTTCCTGAGTCAGTCTTTGTAGGTTGTCTACTTCTAAGAAGTTTTCTGTTTCTTCTAGGTTGTCCAGATTGTTAGCATCTGGTTGTTTATAGTAACCTCTTATGATCCTTTGTATTTCTGTGGTATCAGTTGTAACAAGTCATCATTTTCATTTATAATTTTGTTGATTTGGATCTTTTTTCCCTGGTTATTCTAGCTAACGGTTTGTAAATTTTGTTTATCTTTTCAAAGAATCTTATTTTCCTGTTCTCTGTTTTATTTATTTCTGCTCTAATCTTTATTATTTCCTTCCTTTGGGCTCAGTTTCTTCTTTTTCTAATTCATTAAGGCATGCAGTTAGGTTGTTTGAGATCTTTCTTAATGTAGGCACTTATTGCTATGAACTTCCCTCTTAGAATTGCTTTTGCTGCATCCCAGAACTTTTAGTATGTTGTTTCCATTTTTGTTTGTCTCAAGATACTTCCCCCCCTTTAATTTCTTCTTTGATCCATTGATTGTTAGAAGAGTGTTGCTTAATTTTCATGTATTTGTGAATTTTCCTCCTTTTATTGATTTCTAGTTTTATACCATCACTAGTAGCCCATTTGCAGGATTCAATCCTGCAAGCGGCCGCTTCAGCCGCGTGCACTGCCGCTGCCGCAGCCTTGGGGCCACCACACCTGCACCCGCGCGCCACTGCCGCCCGCCTTGCTCCGCCCCGCCGCGCCCCGCCCCGCTCCGCCGCGCCCTGCCCTGATGGTGGGTGGCCAGTGGAAAACTGCTGCTGGCGGAAAACTGGTGCCAGCAGCCACGCAATTGGCCACCCCGAGTTCTGCCACCAGCGTCTTCCGCCGGCCGCATGGGTCCTTCCGCAGCGTTGGCCGTTTAGGCTGGCGGTAGGAGCGGGGGGCGGGGACTCGAGTCCCCGCCCCCCGCTCCTACCGCCAGCCAATCGGCCACCCTGAGTCCCGCCCCCCCGCGCCTCCAACCGGCCCAATCGTGGGCGTAGCGGAGTGATGCAATTTGCATATTGCCTTTTTATTATGTAGGATGGTCAGAGAAGATACTGAATAAGATTTCAGTCTTCTTGAATTTGGTGAGATTGTTGTGGTCTAACATATGGCCTATCCTAGAAAATGTTCCATATGTGCTTGAGAATGTGTCTACTTCTATGGTCAGCTAGAATGTCCAGTATATCTATTAGATCCATTTGGTCTATAGTGTTGTTCTAATCCACTGATTCTGTGTCTGAATGATAGATCCATTGTTGAGTGTAGGGCACTAAAGTCCCCAGCTATTATGTTTATTTTTTCTGTTAACTGTTAGTTCTGCTTTATATACTTAGAGGCTCTGATGTTGGGTGCATATTTAAAATTGTTGTATCTTCTTAACCCCTTTATCATTATTAGTCTCTTTTTACCATTTTTAAAGTCTGTTTTATCTGACTTTATCTGAGTGTAGCTACCCAGTAATTTTTGAGGGGTTATCATTTGCTTGAAATAGCTTTTTCCATCCCTTCACGCTTAAAGTTTATCTCTTATAGGCAATATATTGTTGGATCTTGTTTTTGTTTTGTTTTTAATCCATTCAGCCATTCTGTGTCTTTTGACTGGAGTATTTATTCCATTTATTTTTAAGGTAATAATTGATGGATAAGGACTTATTATTGCCATTTTGTTTATTGTTTTTGGCTGCTTTGTAGATTTCTTTTTCCTTGTTTTTTGTATTGTTTTTTTTGTTTGTTTTTATCTTTCTTTCCTTTTTTTTTTTTTTTCTTTGATGCCTTTTGGTATCAATATGCTTTGATTTCTTTATGTTCTTTTGTGTAACAAGTACAGGTTTTCCCTTGTGGTTACCATGAACCATACATAAGATATCTTAAAATTATAACACCCTATTTTAAACTGATAACAATTTAACTTTGATAGCATTCCTAAACTTCATACTTTTACTCCCCTGCTCACATTTTAAGTTATTGATATCACAGTTTACATACCTTATATTGTATATCCAATAACAAATTATTATAGTTATGGTTATCTTCATACATTTGTTAACTTTTAAACTAGAGTTGTAAGTGAATTATATACCATCATTACCATATTACAGAATCTAACTTTGACAATGTTTACTATAACCAGTGAATTTTTTATTACCTTCTTATATTTTTATGATGTCAATTAGCTTCCTTTTACTGCCACTAAAAGATCTCCCTTTAGCATTTTTGTAAGGCAGGTCTAGTGGGGATGAACTCTGTGAGCTCTTGTTTATTCAGGAAAGTCTTTATCTCTCCTTAATTTCTGAAGGACAGCTTTGCCAGGTATAGAGTTTTTGGTTGACAGTTTTTTCCTTTCAGTACTTCAAATATACCATCTCATTCTGGTTTCTGAAAAGTTTCTGTTGAGAAATCTGCCAAGTCTTATGGAAGTTCCCTTGTACGTAACTTCTGTTTTTCTTCTTGCTGCTTTCAAAATTCTCTGACTTTTGGCAATTTAATCATAATGTGTCTCAGTGTAGCCCTATTCTGGTCCAATCTATTTTAAGTTCTTTGGGCCTCATGAATCTCTTCCAGGATTTGGGAAGTTTGCAGCCATTATTGTTTTAAATATACTTTCTGTTCCTTTCTCTTTCTCTTTTCCTTTTGGAATTCCCATATGTAGATATTATTTCTTTTCATTGTGTCCCATAAGTCCTGCAGGCTTCTTTTTACTCTTTTATTTTTTCTCTTCTGACTGGATAATTTCAAATGTCCTGTCTTCTAGATCACTGCATGGTCAAGTCTGCTTTCGAATTCTTCAATTTTAACTCAATTCTCTATTAAATTTTTCAGTTCAGTCCTATTTTTTATGCTAGGATTTGTTTGGTGCCTTTTTTGGTGGTTTCTCTTTCTTTGTTGAATTTCTTTCCATTTGGTTTATGTATTTGTCTTCCTAATTTCATTTAGTTGCCTGTGTGTTGTTGTAGTTCCCTAAACTTCTTTAATATGATTATTCTGCATTTTTTGTCTGACTATTAATAGATCTCCATTTCTTTAAGGTCAGTTATCAGAGTTTTTTTAGTTTCCTTTGGTGGTGTCATGTTTACCTGATTTTTCCCGATTCTTGATTACTTAAGTTGATATCTGCACATTTGAGTAAGCAATTTCCTTTTACAGATTTGCTTTGATGGAGACAGTTCTTCACCAGTCGGCGCAGTTGAGTTTCTGGACATGTTTGCTGGTTAAGTTCTTAGGCAGTTGAAACTTCCTGTCTCAAGGCCCAAGTTCTGAGGGGGAGAGGCATAGGTTAGCTAAGAACAGTTGATAAGGCTGCTGGCTTGGTTCCCTGCCCAAGCAAAGCTGTAGGATGAGCTCTGTGGTTGCATGGGTTCTCTGGGCAGGCTTATAGTCATTTGGGACTGGGTACTCTACTTAGCAATGAATTAGCTTTTCTGCCTGGCACAAAAGCAGAACAGGCCTCAGGGCCTGCACAATCAGGCAAGACTGTACACTGAATTCCCTGGCCAACCATGGCCATGGGTCTTAGTTTGCAGAGGGAGAAAGCCACAGGCTGTGCTGTTTGCTCAAGTACCACTGTAAGGATTGTTGGATGGGCTATGCAGGTTCCTCTGTGCTCTGGTTAGATTCCCTGGTAGGGCAGGCTGTATTCAGCAATGGCCAGGCTATAAGTTACTTTCCCTGCCCAGGCATAGTGGGAGAACTGATCTCCAAGGGCAGCAAGGCTTTGTTTGTGATCTTGATTCAAGCCGACCTGCTCCCCAAGTTCCCTGGAAGAATGATGCTATTGGCCTTTCTCTGCAGATGATCAGCTCTGCCTGCCATACTCTGAGTGCTGCTGGGCTGTGCAGCTTCCAGGTGGTCTGGCCACCATCTCCGATCAGGCAGGGGCCAGGAGCTGTAATCAGCAGTGAGTGCAGCTATCACTGCCTGGGTGAGGTCAAACTGGGTTCCAGCAACTCTTTAAGGGCCTGAATCAGGTAGACCTGTATCCTGAGTTCTCTGGTCAGACTGTGCCACCATCTTGGCTCTTCAGATAAGCAAAGGCACTGGTTGGGACTACTACTTGGATGCCGTAGGTACGAACTCAGTCTGCAAAGATCCATGGACTGGTTGTTGTAAGTCCCTCCCCTATTCCGTGTCACAGATGCCCCTGCACTCTTCTTGGGGAAAGACTGGAATGGGGGCTCCCAAGAAGCAACCCACAGTGCTGGGGAGCTGGATGTCTGCTCTGGCTTCTCTTTTCCTAATGGAGGAGCTGTAGGCTCAAGGTAGACCTCTCAGCATGATGCTGCACTGAGCAGGGAAAGGGTAATGCTGTCACCATGTAGCCACTCCTCTTACCCTTTTAATGGGGCCTGTCTTGGTCTCAGTGGTGCAGGGGGTTCTTCAGCCGCTAGATCCTAGAAATCCTTTATTCTAGGATTTTCTCCAGTGGTCTCTTATCCATGAACAGTTATTAGTTGTTCTTTTGATGAGGGAGCGTGAAGTCAGGAATGACCTATGTCACAATCTTGATAACGTCACCTCAACTCAGCCTTTATCAGACTCATGACATCTGCCTCACAAATTTAGTTTCAGGCTTAATCATAGGGAGAGCGCCTAGTATACAACAGGTCCTGAACAAACGTTGGCTTTTTCCCGTGTAGCCCAGCCTTCCAATATCATTCCCTCACTAATACACAATGCTTCATACACACCTCCTTACTGACTTTCCTGTACAAACGTTTGTATCTCTCTGTTCATGCCAATTCTGCCTAGAATGCCCTTTTCTCACTAAGTTCCTACTCATTCTTCAAAACCCCCAGCACAGCCAAATCACTAATTATCTGTCCCACATTTGTCTCATGCCATCCAGCTCCTTGCTCTCAGTACTTCTGGCCTATCCCATCTTGAAGGCAAGGACTCATCTTAATTGCTTCCTAATTCAGAAACTATTCAATGGGAAAAAAAGCAGAATTCAACATTGAACATACTGCTACTGAAATTAGGAATGGGAGCTTGAAAGATCTCCCAAGTTCAACAAATACTATTCCTATAGCTTCTAGGAGCCTTAAAGAAATTTTGTTTTCTCAATACTGTGATCTTCCCTTCTCTGATCCCACCAGCTACCAGCTCAGGAAGCACCTGTCCCACCTTCTGCATATGAAGCAGCATGGAGCCAGAGATGAGGACAGATGGAACCGAGAATGCATGGCATTGCTCCTCCAGGTTTGGAGAAAGGAACTGGAACTAAAACCCTCAAAAGCCACTGCAGTAAGCAGGACCACCAAGAATCCATCCAAGAGCAGCTCGGGCACAAAGTCCACCAGGCACTCAGTGCTCAAGCAAATCTACGGTAACTGTCTTTCTAGGCACTTTGTAGTTTACAGGATGCACCCCCAGCATGTCACATCAGAATCTGAAATGGGATTTAATTGCATTGGGCAAACCTCCGTTCAGGTAGAAACTTGATTATATTTCCAGTCACCAAGAGAATCTCAGCACATTTAGTGCCACGCTTCCAGAAATTCTGGATCAGAATTGGTTTGAGATGAGGCATTCTGGCATCTCAGCCCAGAGAGCGCCTTCTAGCCAAAAGCTCTTCTGCTGGGTTTTGTAATGAAAGCTTTACCAGTGTAACCTCTTCAGGCCACTACTTGGGTCTTCCCCTTACATTACCAATTTGGAGGACTCCAAGCACCTGCCTGCCTCACTTTGACCTTTCCTTTGTTGAGAAAGTACAGGGCTGCCTACCTGGGAATGTCCCAAACCCAAGCACTATAGTAAATACTTTTTAGCAGACAAACTGCTGCAAATTAAAACATTTTCAGCACTGTAAACAGCCCATCAAAATAAACTCAGCAGAGAACAAGGCTGACTAGCTCCTCAACAGGGGAAAAATTTTTTTTTGAGCCAAAGCACCTTTAACAGATCTGTGGCTCAGGCAGCAAAATCTCAGAACTCGCCCCTGGCCTACTGGTATTTCCACGCCATACTTAATTTAGGCGGACACTTGTTTGCAAGCTCAAGCCTTCACTCAAGAAATTCAGATCTTGGTCAGGCCACAGCTGTCATTGTTGAGAGACAGACTATCATTGTTTACTGATTTCAGGTTGCTCTCAAGAAGGGAAAGTACATCATCCCACAAGATCTTCAAAAGCCCATTCTGTGCTGCGTCTCAACTCAGGTAAGGCAGCCACTGCACTGGCCAAGTATATTGGGAAGACAGTGTGGGGAAGCACTTTCCTTTTTCGTTTCATCCCCAAAGACAGAAGACTAATTGCCAGGGGTTTCCAATGGTCATTTGATTTCAAATAGACACCTTTTTCATCCCCTTCCTGGAATTAGTACTGCAGTCAGCCTCTATCTCCGTAGGAGGCAAGTTATTTTTGTAACCAAAGCTATTGTTAAAATTACCTCCAGTAGAAAAAATAAACTGTAGCTGCTATTGATCACCTTTACTTACTCGTTCACATACAGGAAGGGGGAAATGAAAATACTGCTGTTCTTCAAAGTCATACCTTGGGAGTTTTTGTTCCATTTTGGTTTCATATTAAGCTCCTCCAACTCCTTCCTAAAGATGGAAAGAGGCCCTTAACCACAAATTCTGGCTTTTGCTTTTTAGGGCCTCACAAGGAAGACATTAATATTTAATAGCATATCCAGTTCAGGCTCAACTGTGCACTTCCCCTCACTGGAGCAGCTCAGGAAACTTTTCCAGCTGCAAAGCAGGGTATTTTATTCAGGGCCCCTTCATTCACACCAGCATTAAGTTTGGGTGATAAGTTCAGTGCTGTCAGCAGTTAATGCCAGGTCGGTGTTTCTCGTGGGTGGCTGTGACAACACTGCCCCTTCCTCCCAATCCAGTCATCCTGCAGGACAGAGTGCAGCTGGGAAGGTGAACAATGACTGTCAGCATGAACTTTAACATTCATTTAGTTTTTGATGGGGGGAAAACTTGGAGGTAAGGGGAGAGTAATTACTGCCAAATCTTTAATAAGAAGAGTCAGGCAACTCCTGTAATATAGGCAGGCTGATCAGGGAATGGTGGGTGGGGTAGTTGGAAACTTTCCAAGTAATTAAGGCCCATTGTCGTTCTATGTAAAAAAACAAAAAAACAAACAAAAAAACCCACTCATTATACTTGAGTGAATTAAGGATAGTTTCAAAAACAGACCAGTCAGATTTAACTACCAGAGGAGTAGCAGTTAGATAAACATGTCTCAAGGGAAAAACCCAGTACTATCAGAAATCTTTAAAAATGAAGGTATTTAGTAGTACAAAAGGTTTTTAAAGGACTCACAGTTAAAGAACAAAGAAATGGAAAGAAATGCATAACCATTTCTTAGGACTTCATATGAACAGCTTTACCCTATACATATAATTCAGACAGGTTTAAAAATGGACAAGGACTGAAGGGAATCTTTTCCTAAGCCTAAACTTGGGCAACACAAGGTTTTTATTAGGCTCACCCACCCTTGTCAACCATTAACCAGCAGATGCTCAGAGCTTCTAGCTAGTTTAGCTGAAGCCTGTGTTTTATACAGAAAACAGGTCTATAAATTTCCATGATATAGGTATGACTTGAACATACATGTAAGTTTCTGCAATGTGAAATCAGGTATCAGATTGAACCAAAAAGAAGAAATCATTAATTTTGGTCTTCAAACCTTGACTAGAAATAGTTCATTTTTTTTGCTTGAGAATTCCTTAGGGTTAAGTACCTTCTGATTTTGCTCAGTTCTGTTTTGCTTTAGAAATTGTTTGGCACACTGTAGGTATTCAGATATTTGAGTGAAGACTGTTGCTCCCAACCTTACAGGAGGAGCAGAAAGTGAGCTGGATAGAAAAAAGTAACAGCACTCACAGGCTGTTTCTCTACATGTATTAGGGAGACAGTTCAACAATCCAACAATCCCTGTTCTCTCGTCTTCCACACCCAACCCTGCAAACTAACCCCAAAGAATAGCACATAGCACATAGTAATGATCAGAGTGTGTGAGTGTGTGTTTGTGTGTGTGTGTGTGTGTGTGTGTGTATACACGTACAAATACAAACAGGCTCTCCCAAATTTGGGGGTCCAGCTCTTTAAAAACAACTCCCTTAAAAAAAAAAAAAAACATTCCACTGAATAAAATAACCATGGCTAAAGTGACTATTAGTAATGGTATCCCCTTGTATGAATGTAGAATATTCCTGCCCACCTACAACAGGGTATACAGATAAAACCTCAAGACTTTAGACAGTAAAGGCAGCCAAAAAACATGCCAGAGTTCCAAAGCTGTAGTTCAACAGTAATCAAAACAGGACAGAAAAAGTAAGACGTGTGTAACTTTTTAAAACTACTCACCTTTCATGTTTGCTTCTTTGTTCCACAGAAAGTTAGGGGCACATAGCATTGTAGCCTCAGCAAGGTCTCTTAACCATGTGGGGCCTCAATATCCTTAACTGTTAAATGAGAGGGTTGAGTACACCACTAATTTTTCCAATTGTGGTGTCCTACAATTTTATAATTTCAAAGTCATATAAAGGCCTAAAAATCCATTTCAAGTTTGATATATCTTATCAGTCTATCATCTGAATAGTTTTCAAATCTATTTTCTAGAATGGACTATAGCCAAGTGTGTAGCACATGGCGTTAAAAGATATGTACATGTATGTGTATGTCTAAGTTTGTATTGTTGTATTAGAGAGATGCACAGAGAGAAAGATATACCAGTTATTCCAGGCCGGCTAAAGGTCTAGGCTCACACCCGCCCCTCCCACTCATGGTTCTTCCTTGAGATGTCATGTATCTTT
Source organism: Cnephaeus nilssonii (assembly GCF_951640355.1). Taxonomy (NCBI): domain Eukaryota; kingdom Metazoa; phylum Chordata; class Mammalia; order Chiroptera; family Vespertilionidae; genus Cnephaeus; species Cnephaeus nilssonii. Next base: position 25,025,412 of record NC_137085.1, on the reverse strand, counting down.
GAGATGCTGGAAAACGCGAGGCTGATACAGCATCTTGTCTCTACAACACACCGGCCATCACCTTTTTTGGCACCATGTATAATCCAAACCTAAACCCTTTTTCCTTACTTTAAAATTAATAACCTATTTACCTGTATTTAACAGTGAGCAATTTGCAGTGTATACACCTTCTTGAGAACAGTGGAAGATCAAAGAATTTTTCTTATAACCTGCAATCAGCCACTCAATCAAAATACAAAACAAAGCCTCGACTGCCTATGGAGGAGGACTGTGCCCGGGGTAACTGGAATAAGCTAGTGTAGAGTTCTAATTATCTGTTGACTTTCTCTTACATCTTGGGAAAACTTCAATATCCATGCCTGAAGCCTTATTAGCCTGAACATGTGGTAACTGAAAGAAAATGTCAGAATGCTTTCTTTCTGCTCTGACACAGCATTGTTTGGATATTATCTTAACCTGCGCTGAGAAGACCAGGGTACACTATGCCTAATCAAAACTGTCTAGCTGTCTGCCTTCACCTGTCAGTGTGGCTAGAAAGGAGGATGTATAACTCTGTCAAGTCTAAGGAAAACTAAGAACATGAGGGCTGCCGAGTTAGGATTTCTGCCAGCCAGCTGGTCCAGGCCTGGTTTTCTGGCTTCAGTGAAGAATCTAAATGAGACGGCAAGGAGCCTGTCCTGCAGCAACCACCTTCATTTCACTATTTTTCTGGAATCTGATGCAACAAATTTCATTACAGAAACTACATCCTATTATTCCATTATCGGTTTTAAGTTTTAGACCAGAATCATGATCTAGCGTTTGCTTTTAGAAATTATCTGTAAGATCAATAAGTGCTCTGTTCACCTCTGCTGACTTCTTACATATTTTACAGTCATGTTAGCCTCTGAAGGCCACAGGCTGCTGCCACGCCCTCTGTGAACAGAGATGCTGGTATCACCAACACCAAGGAAATCGGGCAGGTGTACAGACCAGGCATTTATGCACCAGGTACCAAGGCCTTAACATTCCACTTGTATTTTCTGCCCGACTTGCAGAGGTGAGCAATCATATCAAAATGCCATTCCTATTGATGGGAAACTGCTAATACATACATTCTAGCTCTCTAAGAACACCTAGTTTAAACAAAATTTAGTGATTTGGGGCTTTTTCACATTTTTAAGGGCAAAGCTAATGTAGGAATGGAGACAGACACAAAGAGTGACATAGGAGGCTCACAAATACTTCTAGAACTGCTTCCATTTTCTTAAGATTACTGTCACCTTTGTCCTGACAGTAGAAATAGGAAGCAACAAAGTATTAATGTAATCCCCTTGATTTTTTTTATAGTTTGCTAATTAAATTATTTCCTGACTAGAAAAATCAACCTATCAGAAAACACAATACAGCTGGTAATTTTTGGAGACCTGTAATGGGTTAGAAAATAACTTTTAAAGTAGTTATCTCAGACCAACCACCCTTTAGGTATAGGAAAACCCAAAACAACTATCTTGAAACCTTGCCCCCTGCACTAAGGGTACAAAACCTCTGCAGATAACACCGTCATAGTGAGAAGCTCAACAGCATCCTGGGTAAGAGTAACCACCCCCAAACAAAACGATGAGGTTTGCCTGGATGGGATCTCAAAGGTTTAGCTAAATTTTTGGTAAATAGTGGACAGTACCATGTTATCACTCTGTATTTTGTAAATAGTTGGTTCCTATGAAATGTAAATATCCTGCCACATATCACGTGCTACTCCAGGAAGCCAGCCTGCATGGTTTTCCTACCTTAGTGCAAAAGAATGTTCATAACAACTTCTTTAAAAGTTCAGCTTTAATGACAAACATTTCTTACATCAGTCTCTTCAAAATTAGATGTGAATAAACAATTTTAAACAGGAAGTGCCATGGTGCCTCTTTCATATACTGTATTCAACACACTGGGCCCCTGAGGATGCCCAGTGATATACACATTAAAGCAATAATGTAAGTCTGTAAGCCACTGCTCCTGAACACCTCCACTCTTCAATGCCTGTAAAAAAAAAAAAAAGACTAATTTGAGAATTCCACTAAAATTGCTATGCTACCTGAAGTGCTTTTCACATCCAAACTTCTCAAGAGCCACTGCAACAGTATCCTCATCTGTAAATCACCACAGGAACTCTTACTGCAAATGGGGACCTATTAACCCGGCATTATTAGGCGGTGAAAAATTCCTAGTTACGCCCTTTCATATAAGTGATATCAGTTTCTCATTTTGTTTGTTCCCTCCCACAGATACTAGGGACTGATGAAATTTCATCACCCACCATCCTATACTGGACTTCCTCCCTTTGGTATTCTAGAGTCTCTCAATCTTTGTCCAGGGCAGACAATTTCTGTCATTTCTTCCTCAACCTTCTATTTCTGAATTACTATTACATATATTAATCAATAACCTCCCCCAACCAAATATCTATACCAAAAAAACACACCAAAACTCCCAAATTCTTCCAAACTAAAAATGCCAAAGGAATCTGATAACAGAACTGCCCCACCCCTCACAAAACACACAACTGAATACAGACAACCAACCATTAGACAAAGCTGAAGCCTACAACTTCTTTCTCCAACTTCTTACTCTCCAGGGAACCAACGAGAAATTGGCCTGAAGTTTATTCCTGCTAAATAATTTGCTAATGACAGCTACCTAAAAACTTTACGTGGCTGATCTCATTAATGGTCACCAAAACCCAACAAAATTACTATAGTCCCACTTCTACACCTAGGAAAACAAGCTTGGCTAGGTTTAAAAACAAAACGTATCAAATGATCACAGATAATCATCAGTCTCTATTAGATACAAGGAGTGATGACTCTGAGGCCTGTACCTTTTCCAACTAAGCTGCCTGAACCTTAATTCGGTTTAAGTATTTTAAGGCTTTTATGGCCAATTTTGGGACTAAGGAAATTCCACAGGTTAAGTGACTAGACTACAGGAAAAACCTTGGGAAATCACCACTGGGCTGGATTCCAGGAGTTCGGTCAATGCACAGGAACCCTGTGCACCCCCATGCCTTGCCATGAAACCTTTCTAGTACTAACAATACGAAGCCTTTGTTCCATGCTCTTACCGTGATATTCTTGATGATCTGCTGCACCAAGATGGCATTGGTCAACATATGAGTCCGAAGGGGTGCGTGCTGAAGCAGCAGGCGAAGCAGCTGGCCCACAACAGGCAGCTCCTCGGGAGCAGCTCTGCTCACCCGCAGGCTCTGCAGCATCAACCTGAGGACTCGAGGCAGGAGAGCCAAGACAGAGACACAGACCCCCCACAGCTTGTCCCTACAAGAAGCAACAAAAACGAGTCAGTGAGCCAACACATTCAGAAGAGATTAGACAACGATCTTCTATAGCATGCATGCATTACCTATGGACACAGACAAAAGGGTGGCGAGGGTGTGGGGTGGGCTGGGGTGGGGACCGTGTGGAGGGGAACTCTGGGGAGAAAAAGGAGGGACATCTGTAATAATCTCAACAATAAAGATTAAAAAAAAAAAAACTTCCTGCGATGAATTTTAATAGGCATACCAATAAGAACATAGGCATGAGAACACTTTTTAAAAATTAAAGTGAAATATTCCAAACTACCCTAGAAGCTTTAGTCCGAATTTCATATGAGAACAAAAGTAATGACTAATTAAAACACTAGTATTTTAGAACAATTTCCTTAAGTTCAAGAATTTAAAATTCCACTCTGGCTATTTCTAATGAAGCCCAGAGCAAAATACAAAGGCTTGTACTAGTAAACTCATCCTTCTAAAGGTAGCAAGGTTAATAAAGAAAGCTCTCAAAAAACTTATAATGCTATCTAACTTTCCAAATCTGTTGCTTAAAAGAAAAAATGAAATTGAAAAATTTTCAAACCATAAAAGAGTCATGAAAGGACAAAGAAAAAGCTCCGGTGCTGGAAGGAGACTTGGCTTGGGGTGATGCACACACACACAATACACAGATGATGTGCTGTAGAATCATGCACTTGAAATCTCTATAATTTTATTCATGTCACCCCAATAAAGTCAATATAAAAGGAAAAAAACTAGGTTTATACAAACTTTGAAAGAGCTTTTAGGATATTTCTAAAATCCAATTCTCCTCCACTCACAATTTTTTAAAATTGATTTAATGATGGGGAGAGTGGAACAGGTTAGAGAAAAATGTAAATTGAAGAATAAAAAATGATTACCTTTTTCTTAGATGCTCTGCTTCTCCTTTCTCTAAAGTGAGCAGGAAATAGAGAAGACTGTAGCAACAGGAAGCCAGAAAGGGCAGCAGAGTCTCACTAAGTACGCATGTATGATCCAGGAGCCTACAGATAACACCCAGAACACAGCCAGCGGTGCTGTCAGGAATTACAGAGAACCCAACCTAGGCAGAGAAAAATGAGATTAATGACATCTACAGAACAGCCCCTTCCCAGGATAAAACCAAGTCCTATTAACTGGAGCATTAACCTTACAACACATCTACTGAAAACTAGTATGTACATAATGCATGTCACCTTCCACACCTTGAGGTCCTGTTTTCCTTTGAAAATGTAATCTCTACATTAAACACATTGAAAACATGCAAATTGAAGAAATACTAGTAACCCAATCCATTGCTTCCTCTCATGACAAAGTCTTCTAAAACTTTCCAGATATTACAAGGTCTACTAATGGTTAGAAATACCATTATTTAAAAGGATTATTTCATGCATCCAAAGAAAATCTTGATACCAACAATCACACTTACCTGATCTTTAGGTTATCCAAACTGGAAAACACTAATATCTGGCACCAACCCCACCCCAGGTAATTAATTATACAAAACAGAATTCATTTTGCAATTACTCTTCCCCTGTCCTTTGATTTAGCTAGTCATTCAGACATGACTAAGTAACGGAATCAAGAAACTACTACTTAACACTCAATAGCTACACTGCTCCAAACCCCAGGTAAAGATCATGGAATCCTAATTCATCTGGATTCTACTGTATAAACTGGTAGGTGGGCTCTAACTTGTAACTGTATATATACATGGTTTAAAATCTCTTAGAAACTATCGTTGGATAATCAAAAAAAGTCTACAGGCTCTGAGGTCTTAACTTTTCCATCAGGCTGTCTGAAAATAATGGCCTAAACCAGTGGTTGGCAAACTCATTAGTCAACAGTGCCAAATATCAACAGTACAATGATTGAAATTTCTTTTGAGAGCCAAATTTTTTAAACTTAAACTTCTTCTAACGCCACTTCTTTAAAATAGACTCGCCCAGGCTGTGGTATTTTGTGGAAGAGCCACACTCAAGGGGCCAAAGAGCCGCGTGTGGCTTGCGAGCCGCTGTTTGCCGACCATGGGCCTAGACTGACTTGCATGTTGAACTTTAACGAGGATAATGAATGTAGTCAAAGGAGGGCATACATTTCTGGACCAGAGGTTTAAAAAACACAAGGTGGGGATCTTTGGAGACAAAAGGGATAAGGATTCTTCCAACTCAAGGGAAATAACATTTTAAAGAAGGAAAGGAGGTGTGGACGTGCCTATAAAATTATGCAAACAAAGTCTCTGGAAAATAAAATTTCAGATCTCTCCCTTGTACTATAATACATTCTTATAATAAAAAGCCAAAATTCAAAGTGTAAGTGTTGGAGGAAATTAAAAGCAAAACCCAGGCATACCTAATGTGAATTTAATACCAATGGGAACAAGAGACACTCACTGGCCAGAAGAAAAGTAAGTCTCATGGCTGAGCTCCCTGCCTCCAGTGACCAGGCCTTGCGCCAGTTAGGTGACTTCCCTATAGTTTAGACCAAGCATGTCAAAACATTCGGCTTGCCAGCCACGAGTTTGACATGCTTTAGACCCCAAATGTTCTGGGTGGAAATTAGATCCCAGTCTGGATACTGGATTCCCAATACACTAACATCAGGCACATGTTAAAGCATTACAAGTCAGAAGGACCTGAGGCATAATTTTAAGGTCTTTCATTGCACAGATGTAGAAATAAAAAGTAAGGTTCTGGTATCAGGCAATTTTTTCAAGTTCAAAAATTAATTAGCAACAGTCAGGAAAAACAGCAAGATTTCTCAGTTCTCGCCATAGCATCATGCTGTGAGAGGTTATTGAGCTTAGGATTCCTGATTCTCACTCTCTCCTAGGCTATGACAAACCTAATCTTAACCAATGAATCTATATGCTTTTCTGCGTAACAGAAAAAAAAGTTTAAGTATATTTACCAAATGCTTACTGATGGCACTTTGCACGATGTCAAAGCTCTGGCTTCGGGCAGGGATAACCAACAGACTGTGACACACTGTCTGTCAGAAAAGAAGAAAACCAGTAACCAAGTTAGGACACTTTAGGTCAGAAACAAGTTAAACCGACTTTTTTAACCTACTTGCTCTACATATTAATGGGAAACTTAACAAAAAATGACTCTGAAGATGCAAATGTCAAAGATCAAACAATCAAGCCTCATATATGGACTAATTTTCCAAATAATTCATTTTATTAAACATTTACTGAGTGCTGAGTTAGTCCTTTTAGGTGCCATACCCAAGAATGAAAGAATAAGAAACTTCTCTCTCACACCCTGAAGTAGCTTATAATTTACCAAGATAGAGATTGTATTTCTGTTAAATGCTATAATAAAAAGAACTGAATGATTTTAACAAAAGACTGACAAAAGCCTTTTCTCCATTTGGTGGAAAAACGTCATACAAAAACACTTATGATCCAGATATTAATACCCCGTTTGAATTAATTGTACCACTGCCTCCTATTCTCCAAAGGTAAAAGACAACAGGTGATAGGAAAAGAAAAATATGAGGAGCGTGAGAAAGAAGCAGAGGGAAGGACAGCACTGAGTTCTGAGGCACTGTGACACACGCCAAAAGCTGATGAGCGTAGTGCCAACAATGAAACATGTAGAAAAACCACAAGGAGGGACAGAGATGAGACTGGTGGAAAGAAAAACATCACTCCAGGAAGAGGATAATCTCACTACATTCAAGAGAACTGTCAATCACCCTTTAAAAACCAATAGTTCTATGCATTACTTCTCTCTAAAACTTCTAATAGATTGAGACCACTCAAGAGTTTTCAAGTGGCAATTTTTTTAATCTTTTATACCTTAAGTAACAACATATACAACACACTTTCAATGCCATCTTTCTACTTCAAAATGAGCATAGTGAATATGTTCATTGCCAAAAGGTAAATCAGGTTGCAAAGCCCTATTTAACAGCAAATGGCAACTTAATCCCTTCTCTTCTGCCTCCCCTTTCCTTCCTGAACAATTCAGTTCTAAAGCCACTGGGCGGGTTAACCATCAGCACTGGAATGGGTGGAAGAATTGCAGTGGCCCAGACAGAACAGGCTATCCATGAATAAATAGAGGCAGACTGTCAGGAGAGTTAGAGTTCAAATGGGGTGAGAAAGATGGTCTGAATGGGACAGGGGTGGCACCAAAAGGAGATGGATTACAAACAGAAGAGTTGAAAATTTATGTCCACAAAGACAATAAAAAGATCTCTGGTTGCCAGGTATTGGGTGAAGAATCGGCAGAGCACAGAGGATTTAAGGACAATGAAAATACTCTGTATTATTCCATATGATAGATACATGTCCTTTATACATTTTGTCCATAGCCGAAGAATGTACAACAGTGAATCGTAATGTGAACTCTAGACTTTGGGTGATTATATCAATGTAAACTCATTAACTGTAACAAATGTTACCACTCTGGCAGGGGATGCTACTAATGGAGGAGACTATGCATGTGTGTGGGGAGGGGATAGGAAATATCTGTTCCTTTCCTCCAACTTTGCTGTGAACCTAAAACTGCTCTAAAAAATAGTCTTAATTTTAAAAAAATCTTTGGTTGAATTTAAGAGCAGATTAGAAACTGCAGGGGGGCAAAAAATCAGTGAACTTGGAAGACACAGCACACTTTCTGAAACACAGGAAAAAGAGGCCTACAGGATAATATCAAGTCATCTAACAACGTAAACTGGAGTCCAGAAGGGGACAAAAACATGTTTAAGAAATAATGGCTGACATTTTTTCCAAACACTCAGTAAACATCGAGCTAAGAAAAAACACAAAGAAAACAGCACCATAGTACAAACTGCTGAAAAAAGTGATTAAAGGAAAATCTTTAAAATACGTTTTTTAAAAAAAAAAAACATGTAGAGAAAAAAATATTACATATGAAAAACATAGAAAAGAATGACCTCATTTATCATTACACATTACTTATGGTATGAAGAGTATAGTGTAATTTGAAGGTAGGCTGTGTTAACAAGCAAACACTTAAAAACACAAAACAATAGGCACTGGTAATATGCCAAAAGTAAACATAAATGGAATGCTAATAATTCTCAAACTAAGAAAAAGTGAATTGGTCAGAATATCTTACTACAATGGAATACTACACTGCAATGAAAAAAGAATGAAATACTACAGCACTTATAAATTAATATAGATATCTTAGTACACTGAATGAAGAGCAAATTACTGAATAATATATTATTTCCTTTTTTAAAAATTCAATAACATGTAAAACTAAACAACGTAGTTTGGAATTACATACTAATAATATAATATAATAAAACTATGAAGGCCAAAACCGGTTTGGCCCAGTGGATAGAGTGTCAGTCTGTGGACTGAAAGGTCCCAGGTTCGATTCCGGTCAAAGGCATGTACATTGGTTGTGGGCACATCCCTGGTGAGGGGTGTGCAGGAGGCAGCTGGTCGATGTTTCCCTCCCATCGATGTTTCTAACTCTCTATCCCTTTCCCTTCCTCTCTGTAAAAAATCAATAAAATATATTTTTAAAAAATTAAAAAAAACTATGAAGAAGTAAGAGATATGATAGATAAAACTTAAGATAGTGTTACTCTAAAGGGAGATGGAAAAGGCATAGGGATTTCAAAAATAATGAAAAATGTTCTCTTTCTTAAACTGGATTTATGTTTTATTATCCTTCAGAGCTTATTTATGTTAAAACTATTTTTTACAACCATTCAATATTTTATAAATGACAATTATTAACCTTAAAATCTTTCATTGGCTCTGGTATAGAAATCTCCATTTGGGAAAAGTATCTCTGTGTAGAGATTCCTTTTCCCTTTGTGATTTTTCCGTTAATTACTGTTTCCATCATTAATGGCAAGTTCCAGATCAGTGTATAGAGTATGTTATTTCTATAAAAGGAAGAAAACATAAGAATATAGGTAGTCATTTGTGAAGACAGAAGGTATGTAAAAGAATACATAGAAACTGGGGAGGGGAAATGGGTAGCTGAGAGAGAGAGAATGGAAGTCTTTTTATTATTATCCTTCTGTTCTTCTGAATTATACTTGAACACGTACTCAAAATAAGTCTGATTTTTTTTAAATCACTTCAGCCTAGGCAGATAAAACTACAACTAAGAAACCCCACTCTACCAACTAATAACTTGTTCAAATGATGTAATTAAAAAACTAAGTTTTTAACACTAAGGTAACAAAACTATGTGTAATTCTAATATGTCCTTTCACAGGAAAGGGCAATTTAAATATAGCAAAATGTATCCAAAAGAAAATTGAAATCTTCGCTTATGCAAAATATGTACTCAAGCAAATCAACAAAAGGAAAACAAACAATCCAATAGAAAAATGGGCAGAAGACCTAAATAGACACTTATCCAAAGCAGGCAAATGGCCAACAGACATGGGAAAATGCTCAATGTCACTAATCATCAGAGAGATGCAAATTAAAACGACAATGAGGTACCACCTCACACCTGTCAGAATGGCTGTCATCAATAAATCAACAAACAAATGCTGGCGAGGATGTAGACAAAAAAGAACCCTAGTACATTGCTGGTGGGAATGCAGACTGGTACAACCACTATGGAAATCAGTGTGGAATTTTCTAAAAAAATTAAAAATGGAATTTCCATTTGACCCAGTGACCCCACTTCTAGGAATATATCCTAAAAAGCCTGAAACACCAATCAGAAAGAACATATACACCCCTATGTTCTTAGCAGCACTATTTATAATAGCTAAGATCTGGAAACAGCCCAAGTGCACATCAGTAGATGATTGGATAAAAAAGCTGTGGTACATCTATACCATGGAATGAATACTATGCAGCAGTAAAAAAGAAGGATCTCTTACCCTTTGAGACAGCATGGAGGGACCTGGCTAAGCAAAATAAGGCAGTCAGAGATCACATGATCTCACACATGAACAAAATAAACTGATGGCTCTAGCTGGTTTGGTTCAGTGGATAGAGCGTCAGCCTACAGACTAAAGGGTCCCGGGTTCGATTCTGGTCTGGAGCACACGCCTGGGTTGTGGGCTCGATCCCCTATGGGGGGCATGCAGGAGGCAGCCAATCAATGATTCTCATCATTGATGTTTCTCTCTCTCCCTCTCCCTTCCTCTCTGAAATCAATTAAAAATAAATAAACTGATGAACAAAATAAATCCAGAAACAAAGAGCACAGAACAGACAGGAATCTCAGAGGGAAGGGGGTGGGTGGGAGGGAGGGACGAGATCAACCAAAGAACTTGTATGCATATCTATATATATAAAAGCCCAGCGACCGGAACGGAGGAATGACCGTAATGACCAGAACAACCGGTGGCTATGACATACACTGCGGCAGCCAACCAGCCTGATCTGGGCCCCGATCGCCCCCCCGCCCCCCGATTGGCCCCCAACACCCCAATCGGGGGCAGGGCCGGCCGCCAACTGCCCGTGGCCCCTCCCCGTGCACAAATTCATGCACTGGGCCTCTAGTATATGCATAATCCATGGATACAGACAGTGGTATGGTGACGGCCTGGGGTGGGATAGGGGCAGGCTAGAAGGGATCAATGGGGGAAACATGGGGAATATGTAATATTTTCATACTTTCAACAATAAAGATTAAAAAAATAAAAATAAAGAAACCTTTGCTTAAGAACTTCAAAACAAAAAATTAGACTTTCTGATTTTTCCTAATTTACGTCTTAATATTTCAGAGACAGCAACCTTGAAGTTTAATACATGCCCTTGTCAAATACACACTTCAGAAATATAACTGATCACATTTTCATGACAATTGTGTCTTGGCTTTACATATATTATGTGCTTATAAGAATTTAAGTTATCAGATAAAGGTTATATGAGTTGTACAGGTTACCAAGTAGACATTGGCAAATCTATGCCTGGAATATGGACTCACTAATCCCCATATAATGCCTTCTCCAATGTCCCTTAAAACAAGTACTCTTACTAATGTTGGCAAACCCAAACTCCCCAATCTAATATTGAAGGTCCTAACTTCAGTCTACCTTTCGTAGCTATCTTCATTTACCAAGAAAAAAGTTTAGATACTAAATAATGAGGTTGGTTACCCAATTCTTTATTTCTTCTCTTTTTTCTTTTTCTTTCTTTCTTTCTTTCTTTTTCTTTCTTTCTTTCTTTTTCTTTCTTTCTTTCTCTCTTTCTTTCTCTCTGTCTCTGTCTCTGTCTCTGTCTCTCTTTCTTTCTTTCTAAATGTCAGAGTTCTCGGTTAGACTTGAAAACACTTTAAAACAAGTCCCTGGCAACCTCCAAATTATTCTTGGTGACCTTGCTATCTCTCTGGCCATAATCTTGGGGCCAGAAGGGTATATAAAAAGTCACCTTTCTTCTCACTTTTTAAAATCCAGTATTTTTGGAGAACCTACATATAAACACATACCAGGCACTAGGGTAATAAAGAGAAGAGAAATGTCCTTTGGCATGCCCGAAGTATTGTGATCAGAATCAAACATGAGAGAAATCCTTCATATATCTATAAAAGGTATAGCCCTAAGATATGGTGAGGACATGAAGAGTATTCAGATCATAATGAAAGAAGTAAGCAGATCAGCTGAGTAAAATCAACTGGTACACAAAACAGAAGTAGATTATTGAACATTAACAAAGAGATTAAAAAAACTGACTTGTACTGGCAATGAGAAGTTACTAGAAAAGAATATAGTCAGTGTCCTGGCCAGAGACCTTCTTAATCATTCAAGTAAAATGAACCAGCAGAGAAGTGATAACCTCAGAAGTTGCATGAAAGGTTGAAACCAAAATTATTTGGGGATGACATAATTGCATTCATACTTGAATTCAAGTATCTTTTAATGCATGGAAAGAAAATGAAGAAATAAAAGAAACTAGTTAATATAGAAATGTTTTAGAGAATCAAATCCTTAGTATTAATGTTTTGTTATTTTAGTTTATTTACTTTACATATCTGTAACATGTAAGACAATTTTGAGGGTAAAAGATCAGCTTTATAATTCCAATTTAAACCATGTCAGTAATTAATTTAAACTCATCATTTTAATACAAATTTCACTATCAATAGTGAAGCCTAAGGTATTAAGATTTATCACATTTAAGTTCAGCTATTTAAGATTTACTTTAACATCTGTGAGGTTTGTCAGAAAACTGAACTACTTGACAAATATCGACTATACTAACAGTTAAACAGTTTAAAATTTTAACTGTTTTAAAAGAAAAAAATATAATCAAAGTCCCCTTTTAAAATAAATGCTGAAGTTTACTACATTTTTCTTAAAAGTAAGATTTGTAAGTTGAACTTTAAAGCTTGAGGAAGAATTAGGGTTTAAAACTTAATTTTAATAAAGTATAGATTAACTTAAAACCAAAGGAACTGCTCAATTTTTGTTGTTTAAAAAAAGCTACCGCCCTAACTGGTTTAGCTCAGTGGATAGAGCGTCCACCTGAAGACTGAAAGGTCCCAGGTTCGATTCCAGTCAAGGGCATGTACCTTGGTTGCGGGCACATCCCCAGTAGGGGGTGTGAAGGAGGCAGCTGATGGGTGTTTCTCTCATCGATGTTTCTAACTCTCTATCCCTCTCCCTTCTTCTCTGTAAAAAATCAATACAATATATTTTTAAAAAAGCTACCTTCAAGGACACCAAATCCTACATAAGTCTTACTCATCCTTCAATACTTCAAGTTAAATTCTTTCTTTTCTATGAAGTCTATCCTCTTTCCATAGATGTACTTATACTATCTATCCTGTGCTAGGTAAAAGGAAATAAATCAGTATCATTCAAATTGCTAATTTATTTTATTTTATTCTAGTGGCATAACCCATAATGAAAAACACTCCTGGCCAAGATCATAAACGCTTTCAGAACATGGATCATCTCTTATACTACTTTGTATCTCTAAGAATATCTCATGCAAGGCAATCCTAATATATACTATTGAACTTTAATAGCTAGTAATTTCTTTATAAATGCACTATTACCTCTGTTACATCCCAATGGTGTAAAAATTGCTCCAAGTCTGTAAGGTAAAGTAGCACAGGGGAGAGCTGTGTCTGGATGACATGAGGAACTCCTCGAAGGCTCTGAAGCCAAGTCAGCTCCTCTTTTGAAAACCCTAATTTGGGTACAAAGAAAGTCAAATTAAAAAAATAAATCACAAAGCAAGGGACATTGTTCATATTTTTTAAAAAACAGATAGATGACATGTATCTTTAAGACAAAATCATCTTTAAGCTATCTTGTTGCCTCCAAATTTCTGCATTTCATATAGTATTTTTTAAAAATGAACAGCTGATAATGGAGACAGTAAAATTCATATAATTATGTACACAAATGTGTGCTCTGACCCAATCTATAATGTAGCAAGAAACAGGCTTTCCCCCTTATATAAAGGGCTTTACGACATTTACCTAAAAAAAGTAAAAGGCAACCTTTCCAAATAACGGTAGGTTTAAAAAAGCAAATGAACAAGTAAAAGAATAGATTCCATACATATACCAAACTCTGTATTCTCTTACATAATAGCCCATTCAAACTACTATCTGATTCTCTTACCAACCCTATTACACTTGGCCTGACCTATCCACAATCCCTCTTGAGATATAGCTCTCACGATGATCAGAATACCAGCAATGTAGTCAGTCTGATCCTAGCTTTCTGCTTTGATGTTCCTATCACTATATTTTCATGAACATAGCCCAAAGCAGCATCATCTGGTTTCATAGCTACATCCCATTACTGGCTCATAATGAGCTTTCAAATACCATTAAACCTTTTGACAGGTACTACTCCTAAAATATAAAGCCCCCACCTCCATCTCAAATGTGTACATCCAAACTATCAAGTAAACATGTAGGAGTCTACATTTATCTTTTATATAAAACTAGAGGCCCGGTGCACGAAATTCATGCACTGGGGGGCTGGGGGTGGGGGGTGTTCCTCAGCCTAGATTGCGAGAGGGTACAGGCCAGGCCGAGGGACCCCACTGGTGCACAATCAAGGCCTGGGAGGGATGTGGGAGATTGGCCAGCCCAGGAGGAACCGCAGGAGGGCTCCAGGGCACGTCCAGCCCATCTCGCTCAGTCCCGATCAGCCGGACCCCAGCAGCAAGCTAACCTACCGGTCAAAGCATCTGCCCCCTGGTGGTCAGTGCATGTCAGAGCAAGTGGTTGAGCAGCCTTGGCATATCATTAGCATATTATGCTTTTATTGGTTGAACGGACAACCAGACACTTAGCATATTAGGTTTTTGTTATATAGGATTTATAGCTTTTATTATATAGGATTTATCTTGCAAGATTCAGCTCATTTCCAGAACCTATCAACTTCTCTTTGGATTCTGACCACATATTAATTATATGTCTCCTAATCACAAGTCTTCAAAAAATTTCAAAGAATCTCATCATCATCCAAGTATAAAACTGAAATGTTTAATGAGTACAATCATTTAAACAATAGTAACACTCACACATCTAACTTACGACATTTCTATATTCATTTTACCTATTTTACTTTGAGGGCAAATGGAATGTAGAAAACAACTAATCAAAATCTGATGTTCTTCCTATCAAGCTGAACATTTTGAACATGTTTAAAATGGATATTCTGTTCATCAGTTTTTAAAAGTATGCAATGGGGCTTTCTCTGGCTATCTGAATAAGAGTCAGGTATGTCCAATTCACTGTAAACAAAGACAAGAATAAAGTTGGGGGGAAAAAAGTTGAGAAATAAGACTAAGCAGAAAGTGAAAAAACAATCATGACATTCAAGTACTTCCCAAGATTTTGGTACTTGTAGTATGAGATGCAAAGATGAATCATGCATCTTCCTGCCTCAAGAGCCTGACAATGTAGGGTACAAATATTCCTTCAAAGATTTTTTTTCTTTTTTTTTTTTTAAATATATTTTATTGATTTTTTACAGAGAGGAAGGGAGAAGGATAGAGAGTTAGAAACATCGATCAGCTGCCTCCTGCACAACCCCACTGGGGATGTGCCCGCAACCAAGGTACATGCCATTGACCGGAATCGAACCCGGGTCCTTTCAGTCCGCAGGCCGACGCTCTATCCACTGAGCCAAACCGGTTTTGGCAAAGATTTCCATTTATTAATCAATAAAATTCATTCTAAGAGACATTTATCATCCTCAAAACTTAGAACCAAACATAAAGGACAGTAAATTTTAGGATAATCTTCATACTAGATATTTTTCTTTCCTTAACTTGGTAGGTGAATGTGGTTACCTGTAAGTGTTGAAAATAAGAAGCTGAAATAATCCACATCACTCATCAAACAGTCTTTAACTGAATATTTCCAACCAGAAAATGATGATCTACAATAAACAATGGGAGAAATATTACCAGAAGTGACCAACTTGAAGACTCAAGAATAACAACACAGAATATAACCATTTTTTCTTTTTAAAAACAAGTCTGATTTAATAGCTTAAACAAAATCTAGAGTATGTATTAACTTTATATATAAGAGCTCAACTACCATGATATGGAAATTTTAACTTTTAACATATTTATATTTATGTAAAGTCTCATTAAAAAGCGTAATTGGCCCAAAGAGTATATGGTATAACTTAGAAAATTTCTACACATTTGAAAATCATACTCTAAGAAGCCAAGATTAAGTTTTGTTGTTTTGGTTTTGTTTATTTTTTAAATATATTTTTATTGATTTCAGAGAGGAAGGGAGAGAGAAATAGAATCATCAATGATGAGCAAATCATTGATGGGCTGCCACCTGCATGCTCCCTACTGGGGATCAAGCCCACAACCCAGCATGTGCCCTTAACTGGAATCGAACCGGGGACTCTTCAGTCCACAGGCTGACGCTTTTTCCACTGAGCCAAACCAACTAGGGCTAAGTTTTATTTTTCAGTAGTTTTAGCTGCTATGCATTTACTACTTGATTTTTATAAAGTCTCACCTTGCTTACTTTAAACAAGCTCCAGATTCCTACCTAAGCCAAAGTATCTTAATTAGGCAAAGAATACTTACATTTAAAGCCACTCAAAGATAACTAACTATATGCTCCCATACTTTGCAAAGCTGTAACTAGGTCTGCTTAATAGTGCAGCGAAAGTATTGGAAGAGGACTCAAGGGAATATCTAAATGTAAAGCAGCTTCTCATTAAATGAGGATGATCTGATTCCTGCTATGAGTTCAGTTTCCAGTGACTCCTTTAAAAATTCTCTTCAAGATAAGGATAAGAAGACAACAAATGTCAACCAGGAATCTAGCAAAAGGCTGAGAATGGTCAGTTCCAATAAGATAAGACTACAAATTTTGTCATAGATATCTGAATAAATGTCAGACAAAATTAGGACTTTCTAACTCAACTAGAAGCACTTAATTTTTACTGTTAACTATATTTAACCCAGTGAAACTAGGAATCAATTGTGCCATCCAGTGGCTAAAAGGAGTACACATCCATTTAGGAATCTACTTTGGACAAATGACAAGTAATAGATCACACTGTCCTTAAAACTATGATGTCCATATACTGGTATACTGTTCAAGCCAGAACATGTCTGAGAGTAAAGGGATGTTATTGCTGATTAAGCTGGAACAAAAGAAGTAAACTGGAACTGCTCCTCCAAGACCAGATCATATATTCACTCTACTTAAAGTCCAAGAATCTCTCCCTTCTCTGAGAGATTTTTATCTAACACTTATGTTCCCCAATCCAGCTGCAAATAAACTAGGGGTAGAGAGGATATGACTGAGCAAAGTCCAGTGGAACAACACAGTATACTGGTATGAGGGAAAAGTCAAACTCTAAAAAACTCTAAATGTGTGGGGGGGAAAGGTAGGGGCAGCAACTCTAAGGTAACAGACAATCAGAAATGATTCAAGGAATATTTCAGAAAATCCATCTGGCAACAGTGCACAAAATAAAAGGGATTGAGAAGCAAGACTATAATACTACAGGTTACAGATAATGAAAAAGTTGGCTAGTTGTAGCCACAGTCAAGGACAGAAGAGGATATTTTGAAGAGAATACGAAAGATATGAAATCACCCCAGTGTACAATAAAAGAAACTAAGCCTTGTTCTTATTCTAAATCTAGGAAAAGTGATACATTGATAGTGGTATTGGCCTAAAAAAGTTTAAGTCTTAATTTTGGATTCTTTTTTTTAAAAGATTCGTTTGGGTACAATACACCTACAGAAAGAGAAGTGTACTAACAGATTGTGAAAATACTAAAAGGCAAACTTTAATTTGGTGGACTTCTAAGGACAAAGACAATCAACTTTTAATTTAATTATTATTAACCCCTTTTATCATTATCTGTAAATTAACATATTTTCTCAACAGTCACCACAAATCTCCACAAAAAGAAAGACTTTTGAAAACATTCTTGACAAAAGTTAAGCATAATTGATGTTTATAAAGATAATATTCCTCCTAAAGAGAATAAATTTCAAAGGGAAGTGTTCAAAAGGTGGTTTTAACTGAATGTTAAAACAGACCCTTCATTAGTTATTCAAAGGAACAGAGTGCCCTCTACTGGAAGTCATTAAACACAAAATAAATAAAAATACACTTAAATACACAAGTAAAAATACACTTAATTTTTTTAAAGGCCTAGCACTAAATAATTGCTTACACTAGGCAAAGAGTAGGGTTTTTTAAATTTCTAACAAAGAAAAACACAAGAAATAAATGTTTAAAATACTTAAAATAAGACCAAGTCTCTCTCTAATGAAGAAATAAACCTTGAATATTCACATATAAACAACATGTTGCAAATAGCTCTCTTCTGCTAAAAGGAAACATTATCATTAGTTTTGCAGCAAATTCTGGAGAACTGGATTCAAATATGTCCTAAACTGGTATGAAAAGCTTGGCAAAGAAAGGTAGTCTACCAAAACAGTGAGAGACTCCTGTTTTACTGGTATAGGGGATCTGTACAAAAAGCCACAAGGAAACTCGTCTTTAAACTTTACAGCTATGGCCTAAATTTCAATTTCTTTCTGCGTAAAACCATATCAGACCCTGACCATGAACCACAATCAGTAATAAATATTTCTGAGTACTAAAATACTATGCCCGATGATACCAACATGAGGCGGTTAAGGCTTCTTTGAACACACGCAATATGAAACAGTTATAAAACTTTCAGAGTAAAATGTTAACGCCACTGTGGAAAACAGCAGTTTCTTGAAAAATTAAACCATTACCATATGATTCAGCAATTACACTTCTGGAAATATAGCCAAAAGAATTAAAAGGACTAAAACAGATATCTATACACCAATGTTTATAGCCGCATTATTCACAATAGCCAAAAGGTAGAAACAACCAAATGTCCACCAACAGATGAGAGATGAACAAAATGTAGTGTATATACACAATGGAGTATCATTAAGCCTTAAAAAGTAAGGAAATTCTGACACATGCTACAACATGGATAAACCTTGAAGAGCTATGCTGAGTGAAATATGCAAGACACGAAAGGACAAATATTGTATGATTCCTTACATAAGGTAACCAGAATAATCAAAATTATCAAGATAGAATAGTGGTTACCAGTGGTGGGGAGGGGGCAGGGTGAAGTTATATAATGGGCACAGAGTTTTAGTTTAGGTTGATGAAAAATATCTGGAGACAGATAGTGGTCCTGGTTACACAACAATCTAAATGTACTTAATGCCATTGTTGCCTTTTAATATATTTTTATTGATTTCAGAGAGGAAAGGAGAGGGAAAGATAGAAACATCAGTGATGAGAGAGAATCATTGACTGGCTGCCTCCTACACACCCTCTACTGGAGATCAAGCCCACAACCCAGGCATGTGCCCTGGAAATCCTGGTTCATAGGTCGACACTCAACCACTGAGTAACACCGGCTGAGTGCCACTGTAAAGTTTTAATTGTATACTTAAAACTGGTAAAAATGTTACATTTTATGTTATATGTATTTTAACACATGAAATTTCAAGTGATTCCTTATCTGAGTCCACAAATTTACTTATCTCACGAGCTATGTTAAATTCTGAGCTCCCTGAAAGGAAGGTCTTTATCGCAATTCTATAACACCAAAGATTTTAAGCATAGTACTCTCACCTGCTATTGAGCCCTTACTATATGCTTTTGATAATTTCAACCCTTATTCCAATCTAGCTATAGAAATCACTAAACAACTTGAAACAGTCTTACTCTAGTAAATTTATCTAGCAATAATATAAAGTTTTAATTGCTGCATTAAGAGCAAATGAAGGTAGTAGCAATGTTTAGAGGAAAAGATTATACACTTAAAATACAGCTCACTTGAGCATGTTACCTCATGTGCAGAATCCCAATAAGCATGGCAGCCAAACTTGAACTGAGTCTTCCCATAATACAGCAACGACTTAACCGAGAAAGCAAATCAGCAGGTAGACTGGGTAGAAAATATATAAGCTGGACCAAACACTGCTGAGACTCTGCTGGGAGAACCACCACAGTGCCTTCTTGTGGATCTAGTGGGATAGATGAACACATTAAATTCAACTATAAAGATGTACAACACAGAGATTAAATTAATAAAGCAGATAGATTATTTTTACTTATGCTGAATTCCAACATATCAATTACATGAAAAAGTTTTATCATAAAACATATAATGATTGCTTAAGCTATTTTCTAAAGTAAAACATTGAGCATAACCATTATTTATTTAAAGATACATTTATTTAACACTGCAATAATTTCGTACCATCCAAGTTTTTCTTATTTGAAATAAGAACTTTCATGGGGGTAAAGGGATTGGATACAAAGCAAAACAGTAAAAAACAAGCACTTTTGCTAAACAGTGACAATTACAGCATAATCCTAACCTAAAGCAAAAGATCTATTTGTGTGTGTATGTACATGTACACACGTATACACACATACTCCTACATATAAGCAATACTGAAAACAGATTTTAAAATATACCCACAAAAGATGGAAACAAACCAAATGTCCTTCACTTAATGAATGGATAAACATAAGAGGTATACCCATTAAATGAAATACTACTTAGCAATAAAGAAATAAAATACTGAAATATGCTTCAACATGAATGAATCCTAAAAACACTCTAAGAAGCCAGACTCAAAAGGCCCCATATTGCATAATTCCATTTATAAGAAATGTCCACAATAGGCAAATCCAGAGATAGAAATACAGATTAGTGTTTGCCAGGAGCTGGGAAAAGCGAGAATGGGGAGGGTCTACCAATGGGTAGTTTCTTTTGGAGCTGATAAAAGTATTCTAGAATTAGATAGCAATGATGTTTGCACAACCTTGGGAATATATATTTTTTAAAATTTTTAAACTGACCTGCCTCCTTAGCGCAGTAGGCAGCGCGTCAGTCTCATAAAAATTTCTAAACTGTACATTATAAAATGGCAAATTTTATGGGATGTGAATTACATCTCAGTAACAAATGTAAATTATGTATATATATATCGCAGAATGCTTTTAATTGATATTTCTGCCTAAAATATGAGATAGTTCTAGGGACCAGTAAGGCATATTAATATATGAAGTCATACAAGATATCGATTATGATTTAATAAGAAATTTCCCACGAAAGCTTCAAAGGAATTTAAAATACTTGACAATTTTAAATTTGTGAATAGCAGGTAGTTTAAACAATTTAAGAATGCAAGAAGCACCTATAACCATTAACCTTCTAAAACTATTCTAATAAAGAATACTTAGTATTGAAAATTAATTTACTATTTGATGGTTGATTTTGTTTTGGTAATTTAATCATGGCACAAGTAACTTACAATAATTTAAAGGAAAGGCAAACCTAAAGAGCTTCCCTTAGAAACTTCTTTTCTAAATCAGGGTGTACCAATGATCACCTATAAAGTTAAGCAAACTCTTACCATAGATTCGAAGAGCCGTAGCTTGTAAACTTTTTAGTAATTCTTTATTTGCTCGTGCTGCAGCAGTTTGGATGATATCAATAAGCTGTGTTGAGAGTTCAGGGTTTCGGGAGCCAAGATGAGCAAGTTGCAATGGTAAACCAGCCAGCCAACGGGATAACACTTTACTACGATATCTAAGAAAGGCCAAGGAAGAACAAAATAAAGTATAATTTGAAAGACAAGGAACATAAATTTAAACAAAAACAATTTTTAATCTAAATACACCATAAAGTGACAAGTCATCTGCAATAACACATTCACTCATTTAAACCGTTGAGAGCCTATGAAAATACTAGCATCATTTACTTAGTGGCAGCATTTTCTAGGTTTTACCCACTAAGTTTGGAGCACTAAATTATCGACCCATGAACCAAGAGGCCACTGGTTTGATTCCTGGTCTGGGCTCATGCTTGGGTTGTGGGCTCAATCCCCAATAGGGGGGTGTGCAGGAGAGAGACAATCAATGATTCTCTCTTCATTGATGCTTCTATCCATCTCACCCTCTCCCTTCCTCTCTCTGAAATCAATAAAAACATTAACATGTACTACTATTTGTCCTAAGTAGTGTTATTTATTGCACTATATTAACTTATGGATACAGTCAATGTAGGGTGCTCCTGCACTAAAATGGCTTTGAACTTGTGTTATTTCAGTTCTTTAGTATACTTGCTAAAGCTCTAATGTCTCCATTAATCAGGTAACAGCAATCACTTTTGCTGACCCCAAAAAACTTAGTGATTTAAGCATGACTTCTGTCATCACAGACCTGAATTTAAAATCTCAGCTACCTCTATCACCCATTATTTGATTGACAACCACCAATTTATTTAACCTAAGCTTGTTTCCTTCTGTAAAATGAGAGGAGCAGTATCTACCCTTCATAGTAGTACTATGAGAATTATTCAGAAAAATTATGAAAAGTATTTGGCTTATAGTAAAGACTCAAATATATTCTAACAACTCCCTACACTTAACTAGGTATCCCAAATCTCTATCTTCCAAACATCTCTTCCAGACTGTCTCAAATAAACATCAAACTATCCATATCAAGAAACTGACTCCTTAGTTCCAACTCTTCTATTGTCTGTCTCAACTGATAGCACCAAACTAAGCCAGAAACTCTCATCTCTATTGCCCTCATTCTTTTTTTTTTTTTTTTAACATTTTTATTGATTTCAGAGAGAAAGGGAGAGAGGGAGAGAGATAGAAACATCAATGATGAGAGAGAATCATTGATCAGCTGCCTCCTGCACGTCCCACACTGGGGATCGAGCACAACCCAGGGCATGTGTCCTGACCGGGGAATCAAACTATGCCTCCTGGTTCATAGGTTGATGCTCAACCAACTGAGCCACACAGACTAGGGCTCAATCTCCATAATTTTTATGAGAAGCAAAGAAAGGCTGAGGCTGCTATAGGTTGTTCCAACTATCCTTTAGTTATAAGCAGACATACTCAAAGAGGCTTTTATCTGCTCAGTTATGTGTGTAAAGATTACTGGCACTATTCTATATGCTTCTTCATAAAATTATATATCATTTCGTAAACATAACCATCTAGGATTTAATCACCCTATCATCTTATTTAAATAAACTACAAAATTAACTCCGAGTAAAAAAGGCAAAGTAAATGAAACTTTACCTGAATCTGTAAGATCTCAGTTCTTCTTTTTGATAGATTTTACTGAAAAACTTCAGTAACAAAGTCCGAACTGGAAGGATAAGGCCTCTCTGCTGATACAATGTATAAACTGCCTTAATGAGAGACTCTGTAGCCTCTAAAAACATAGAAAAAAACAACTACTTATGAATCAAAAATATTTGGTCATCAGCCCCCAAATTCCTTAAAAGCACAGAGGGTAGTTTTCTTTAGTCCTATAACAAAGCAGATCTTAGCCACAAACTGATGACTATCAATCGAAGTCCTATAGCAATGGCCTAATATAAAAGTCAAACCTACCAGAGATTACAGTATAAACTTTCCTAAGAGACAACAAACCTAAGTAAAGATAACAAAACAGGATATTAGAAAGGTGACTAAGATGGAAACCAAATGGAAAAGCTTTGTTTTTCAATGAGAAAATTAGTAAGTCACACTAAAAACGGACCAAGTGATGTAACTTCAAGCTAGAAGAAATGTAGAGAAAGGCTGGATTCATTCTATAAGAAAAAAAAAGGAAAAAGCTCCCAAATTCTAATCCAACTACATCAGAAAAGAGTATTTCTTCATTAGGCTCGATGGCATTTCCTCTTAATAATAATATCTACCTCCTTTTATACCCATTCTGTAATCTATTAGAAACAGTATCAATTTGCTTCAGGAAGGGACCTATTCATTAAGAAAGGGATGCCCTGGACCATAAACAATTTCAGTGTTTAAGTAGATAATCCTTTATAACTATGCTAGCTACCTTTTATAGCTTGAATGTAATTAACTACATGGAATGTTTGAAAGTTATCAATTCAAATAGCATGCATAAGAGCTCCTCTCACATAAAGATAAAGCAGCACCACCTACCTCTGTTTGGTTGTATCTGCATTAACCTCCAGGATACCCCGAGCAATCTGTTCAGCTGCTTACTATTTAGCCTAGAGCCATCTTCAAGGGTCTCTGTCACAAATTTTCTTATCATTTCTATCCAATAGGAATCCTTCTGCAAAGTTGAGGCATTTGCCAGAGAGACCATGATATCAGACAGTGTTAAATTCAGCAAGAGATGGTCTACATTATTGGAGAGAATCGTGCAATGCTTGATGCTAAAAACAAAGACACATTAATTAAGTTTGGTGTCTACCATGCCTACTTCACTTACAATCCTTAAATAATCTATCAATGAGTCAAAGAAAACTATTTTTCTCCAATGTCACTTTCTTCAGGCTACTGTTACTGATAACATACTAATATTAATTTCATTACCAGTTTCCTCATTGTAAATGAGAGCAGAACTACATGACTTTTAAGATAATTACATAGTGTCTCTCCCAAAAGCATCCACCTCAGCAAATTTTATTAAATTCATATTTATATCATTTGCTATTTGACACTTGGATAGCACAAAACATTCACTTTACAGATTTAAAAAATAAAAATAAAAAAACTTGATGTTCATAGGCTTAAAGTGACTTATTCAAGATCAGCCAAACTACTGCTACTTTTATTTCACACACACACAAATATATATAAAAGGCTAATATGCAAAGTGTCCCCTCGGGAGTTCGATAGCTTGCTAGGACATGCACTGACCACCAGGGGGTGGCACGGAACGAAGAAAGGCCTGTTCACCGGACAGGCCTAGGAACCCTACCCCTGCACTGGGCCTCTATATTAGGTATAAACACTTCACAGTGTAGAAAGTTCAAGTTTAAAGCTATTTATTTTCTCATCATTTCAGGTGAAGCAACTTTTCAAGTCTGTACAGTGGTAAAGAATCACAATACCTTTTATTTGTTTCTTTTTTCCTGTGCTTGGTTATTTCTTTTAAGGCATATGGAAAATGACTCATAAAATGGTGTTTGAAATCTACAAGATAATTCTTTCGAAGCCAAGACTCCTATTAAAATGAGCAAAGATTAGAAAACCTGCTAAAAACAATAATTATAAATAACCAATAAAACTGTAAGCATAAATTTGACAACCTGTCAATGTTCAACTATAAATTTACCATTAAAATACACCTTCTGGCCCAGCTGGTGTGGCTCAGTGGTTGAGTACCGACCTATAAACCAGGAGGGCATGGTTTGTTTCCTGGTCAGGGCACATGCCCAGCTTGTGGGTTCAATCTCCAGTAGGGGGCTTGCAGGAAGCAGCCAATCAATGATTCTCTCTCGTCCTTGATGTTTCACTCTCTCTCTCCCTCGCCCTTCCTCTCTGAAATCAATACAAACATACATATTTTTAAAATACAGCTTCTGTTCATGATATAATACGTAAATAAATTTAAAAATCAGAATAAACTGTTAGAGCATCTAGTTTTCACCCACAGTTCTTTAGGTGCTTAATAATTATTTTTACTTGAATTTTATCTACTGTTCAAGAGAAGGAGGGAGAGAATCGAAGAAAACCCTGAACTTGAACCACTAACACAATATTTATAAAATACACATATTTATAAAATACACAAGTCTTCTACCTAGTGTTCTATTTATATCATAACACTATTCCCCATCAATTTCATTATTTCCTATTAAAGGTCGTCGACACTTCTCTAAAATTCTTCAGCAGTATTTGTGAATGTACCATTCATTCTCTCCTACCTGAAACACTGTCTAATTCCAGATTACAATACTTTTTTCCTCCCATCCAGAGGACCAACCATTCCATTTTTCCAGACTGAGGGGTTTCTTGGGATGTGGGACTTGAGGTGCTAACTGCTCACCATATAGCTCCTTAAGTGTCCTTTACTAGATTCTTCTCTTTCCTGGCCTATAAATGTAGTCCCAACATCTCCTCTTGGACTTCTAATAGGCATCTTAAATTTAACATGAATAAACTGAACTCCTAGCCCGTTCCCCAGCAGCCACACTGCCATTTGGACATGCATCATCCTTGCTCCTTTCCTTCACTATGCACACCAGCCGTTCTGCTGGCTTTACCAGAACCTAGCTGCTACTTATCATTTCAACCACTAGATACCATTCTACTCCAAGCCACTTTATCTCCCACCTAGACTACAATAGCCTTCTAACTGCTCTCCCTGCTTTTCCTGTTGCCCCACATAAGTTAGTTCTCCACAAAGCAGCCAGGGTGACCTTATAAACATAAAAAAACATAAATCACTCTTCAAAATAGTAATACAGAAAGGGAGAAAGGGCACAGGAATGTAGGTAGAGCAGAACTTTTCATCTATGGGACAGATGGTCTGAGTTTGGGCTCTACAAGTTAGCTGGATAGTGAGCCCATGTGAGTTCATTAGTGTTCTATGTGTAAATTCAACATATTAAAGTTAAATAAACATAATTCAGACTGTGTCACTCCTTTACTCAAAACCCTCCAATGTCTTTTCACCACCCTCAGGTTAAAATCCAAACTCCTCATCATGGACCACATGGTCTCATGTGATCTGGCCACTGTCACTATTTCTCGCTCATCTTCTACCATTCTCCTAGTACCTTACGTACACAGCCCTTCCTGCCATTCCTCTTCAACTTCTCACACTTCAGGGCCTTTGCCCTTGCTGTTCCGTATGCTTAGAAGGTTCTTCCCACGGGTCTTCACCAGACTTGCTTCTTCACTTCATTCAGTGGCATTTCCTGACTCTGTTCCAGCACATATTCGCTCCCCTGCTTTACTTTTATCTTTCTTCCTAGTACTAGCATTATATATTTGTTTACCATCTATCAACCCCACCAGAAGGTAAGTACTGTGAAGGCAAGCACTTTGTCAGTCACGTTTATCTCTGTACTCCCAGAGCCTAGACTAGCACCTAGCTCACTGTAGAGCAGTGCTGTTCAACAGACCTTTCTGCAATGATGAAACTATGCCTTATGTGTTGTCCAAAATAGTAGCCACTAGCCACATGTAACTATTGAACACTTGAAATATAGCAGTGTGACTGAGGGCTTGAATCTTAACTAATTTAAACAGCCACATTTATAGACACTCAATAAATCTTTGATAAATTATTATACCTGACTATTCTTCACAAATTCTAACCCTTGTGGGAAAAAGACAATAGCTATGATACCTAGAGACAAAAAGTAGCAAGCATTAAAATACAAAACTAAGACACAATGAAACTTCTATAGTGTGTAATTAGAACTCTGAGACTTCATTTAGGTTAATTTCACTCACACTACACCTGCAAGTACAGCTTACCTACAATAAAAGTAATGTTTAGAGATTTTTCTGATCTTACACCCTTTGTCAAGATAAAAGAGCATACACTCAGCAAGTTCGTGTGTAGCGTCTTCTCTAAAACAAAAGTAATACAAAAAAACTCAGGGATGGTTATTAGATCTTTAGTGTGATCCATTTCTACTAAACTTGGCAATGTGACACAAACCAGAAGAGACTACTTAATCAGCCATTTTTTATCCCTAGAAGTGGCCACCAGGTACTAGAATGTTCCTACATAAACAATCTGCCATAAGCAATAAATTGTAACCCCACTGTGAATCATAACTAATGAAAATAAGCATAATAAAAGTTATGCATTTCACTTAATAATTTTTAATATTCAGATAACGCTCTCACAAAGCTATTTTAATTCGTTGTTTGGAGTAAAAGTAAAAAAAAAAAAAAAAAAAAAAAAAGATTACAATTAAACCCTAAGAATTTTTTGGAAAATGTGTAATTCCCCCTGCCAGGTGGCTCGGTTGGTTGAAGCATCACCAACCCCGTACACCAAAAGGTTTCAGGTTCAGTTCCCTGTCAGGGTGCGTATGTGAGGCAACCCATGTTTTTCTCTCTCTCTCCCTCTCCCCTCCCTCTCTAAAATCAATAAACATGTCTTCAGGCAAGGATTTTAAAAAGAAGAGAAAATGTATAACCAATTAGTGGTAATATGCTAATATCGAATCTGCCCATTTATGATAAAGGGTATCACTAAGAAAATAAAGAACCCGTTAGTTCTCACCAATTTGTGGTTTTCATCATGTTGTTTAGAAAGTTTCCACAGAAGGGAAATAATATTAAGAACTTGCTGCATAACCTGCAGTGGTTCTCGTTCTACACCATTTCCAACAGAAGTAGCTAGTTGTGGAGGAACAGCTTCAATCCAGCACTCGATCAGCAATGGAATTATTATCTCAATAAATCCTTTGAGGTTTTCAGTAGATGACAAGCCTTCATCCACACTGCCTAGTCCTCCAATCAGGTTCCTAAGAAAGGATGAGAATGAAAAATATTTAATGATTAAAAATTATTCCTTGCTTAATGTAAATCTTAAATATAAAGTACCAGTAAAATAAAGAACCATGAATTGACAATTGTATTGATCAAGACTAGTAAGAAAAATAAAATTCTAAGATGACAAAGCCAAGAGGCTATGAAGCTTTACTTCTCAATAGGCTTTGCTAAAAATGAATAAATTAATACTTTCAAATGACTCCTCCCATCAGTAAATAAAACCAAATCATGAATAACTGTTATGAAAACTATGAAAGACAACTGCATGTCTTCCCACCATTAGTCATCAATTGTCAGCAGTTATAATTCAATATAGGAAAACTGATGTGGACATAACTGAAATCCTTCTTACCGTAGCCTGAACTGTGAACTGACATTTGGCTGTGAACCCCCATTTTCATAAACCTGGATGTGTTGCTGGTCGTTGGCATGTTCCTTCCAGTTGATAAAAATGGAGTTGCTAGTGGCATGGGGATTTTCTTTTTGTTCCTGAAGTCCTTCACTTTCTCTCAACCTACTGGATCCATCTGCCAAGGCCTGAAGGAATTTACTGAGTCTCACTAAGACTTTCAGCCTCCACTGCTGAGAAGTGAGTCTCCGATTAGGGTTTACAGAAAGTATCCAGGACTGGGATCTGTCTCTATTTACCAATCCTTTGGACAGCTGCTGATGAGAAATAAGTTCTACAAAATTCTTAAGCAATATACTGCTACGGCCAGTAATTAGTGCTGGGTACTCTTCCAGCAGAATGTCCAAAACTTTTAAAGAGTCCTCCTGAATTCCTTCAGTAATGTGAGTCATGGCACTAGAGAGATGGGCACTTACCAAAGGAAAAAATGGAGAAATTTGTTCAGCTCGTATTTTGGGGGCCAGGAATTGAAGAAGTTGAACTGCTGCTAATCGTACATTAGCATCTTTATCTGTAAACACAGCAGTAACTTCACTTAATATGTTTGAAAGGTGTGCATCAATTATAAATGGGTATTGAGATAAAAGGTCTTTAAGTCCAAGAAGAGCGCTTTGTTTAACCCCAGCATTATAGTGATGCATCTGTGAGAGCAAATCCTATAAAAAAATACAAAAGTACAGGTTTTAGGTATATATACACACACACTTATATATGTGCATTATATCATTTTCAAACAAACATGCTATCTAAAACTATACTGATTAACTGACACTTCTTGGGGAAACTGCTTCAATAAGTATTTCTAAATAACACTTAGCTTTTATTAAGATCAGAAACACAGTTTTATCTTTAAAGTACTTCTAGACTAATAAAAATATTACATAATTTTTCGTTAGAATTTTCTTTTTGAAAATAACCTGCATGCAGACTTAGGCACACTATCATCACTACCATTTAAAGACCTACTATGTACTAAACATATGCTGGGTACATTCTCATACTCTTAATTTAACAGGCCCTTTCTATTTTAAGTGGTTTTTCAGGGTATATATGTATTTTAATTATAACATGTGTCAATTTTCTTTGTGGAATAATTTACATAATCTGTGAAAAAAACATGACTTCGAATACCTTTTGACATTATTTAACCTTTGGAGCTTAAAAGCAAAACTAGAAAACACATATCATCTCAAAGACTTGTTCACAAATATTCATTACAGTCAAAAAGTGGGAA
This sequence comes from Cnephaeus nilssonii, assembly GCF_951640355.1. Taxonomy (NCBI): domain Eukaryota; kingdom Metazoa; phylum Chordata; class Mammalia; order Chiroptera; family Vespertilionidae; genus Cnephaeus; species Cnephaeus nilssonii. The sequence continues at coordinate 24,995,693 of NC_137085.1, read as the reverse complement.
CAATCAAATGTCTATCAACGTTAAGAAAATGTAATATAACCATGCACTGGAATATTATTTGACAACACAAAAGAATTAAGTACTGCTCTGATATATGCTATAATAAGAATGAATCTCATAAATATGCTAATTAAAAGACCAATTACAAAAGACCTGGTATTGTATGATTCCAATTCTTTGAAATGCCCAGAAGCAAATCTATGCAAATAGAAAGTGGATAAGTGGCTGCCTAGGGCTAGAGGGAAGGAACAGGAGTGACTTTATAAGAGTATGTATAGCATTTCTTTCTGAAGTGATAAAAAATGTTTTAAAATTAGATTATCGTGAGAGCATAACTGTAAATATTTTTAAAACCACTGAATTGTCACTGTAATGGGTGAATTTTATTATATATAAATTACATTTCAATAAAGCTGTTAAATTTTTAAGTAAAACTACTGCTCAAACTTCAATTAACTTCACACATTTATATATATATTATTTTATATATATATAAAAGCCTGAGCGACTGAACGACCAAACAACAGAATGACTGGTCCACCGGTCGCTATAACACGCACTGACCACCAGGGGACAGACGCTCAACGCACAGGATCGGGCTCCCTCCTGTCTGGGCCTGTGGGGATCGGGTCGAAACTGGCTATCTGACATCCCCCGAGGGGTCCCAGATTGCAAGTGGGCACAGGTCAGGCCGAGGGACCCCACCGGTGCATGAATCCGTGCATCGGGCCTCTAGTGAATCTATAAGCTGTGTCATAAGGGTTCAAAAAATGAGCAAGATAGAAGCCTATCTTATCTCAATGTGCTATAATAAATAGCTTGGAGAAAAAAACAGCTTGAAAACTGAAACTTCAAAAACTTGACATATCAAGAAGTAAAACACAAGGTATTTCCAAGTGATATATTAAATCATCAACTAAGTATACAAGGGAGAAATCACTGTGGATTTAGTTGAGCAAGTCTTTCTGGGGGAGGTGGGAAAACTGCAGTGGCAACATCAGACCAGGGTAACAGATGAACTCCAAATTCCAGCCATCAATAAGCCCTAAGAGTTAAAACAACTTCTCACAAAAACCTAACTTTCTAGGTGATTTCAAAAAAAATCTAATTTTATCAAAATAATATTTATGATTTACCTTTATGTTAAGTTTTCTATTGTTTGTTGGAAGTGTTCCATCCTCTTTGAGTTGCTCAGGCAGATGTATAGTCTTCGTTTTAAAGTTTGTAACAGTAGCATTTTCTAACTTGGGCTTCTTTTTACCAACTTTTAGTTTTACTTTTTGAAAATCATCTTGGCGTTTTCTTTTTTTGGTCATTCTTGAGTGCTATAATGAAAAGAATTAATTTAAAAATGATGGATAAAGACAAAATAAACTATGAAAGAATAAAGGTATTTTTCAACATTTACATTATCATTTATACCAAAGGTAATCAAGAATCAAGGCCAACAGTGAGTATACCAAAGGATCAAAATATTAAATGGAAAATACCTTTACCAAGTAGCAATAAAAAAAAAATTAATTTAGCCAGGAGACTTGTAAAAGAGAAGCCATTAACAATAAGGCAACCGGCTTGCCCCTGATTTGTCAAGGTTTTTTAACCATGGAACCTTCTGTAAAGCAATGTGCTAAATGGAAACCTTTTGAAATTTTCTATGGGGATGTGGCGGGTGAAGGCTGAGAGTGGGTTGGAAAGCAGCACAGAGTTCCTAAGATATCTTGTATCTACTCTGAACGTTAGCAAAACAAAGCCAAGTTTGGAAACAAAAGTTGTTATTTAATGAAGCCTGTAATGGGAAAAGTTTCATGAACCTAAGTTGGGTACTTGAAAAATGGGTAAGATACAGATATGCAGCAAGGAGAGTTAATGAGCATTTCATGAGCAAAGAAAATGGTATAGATCAGGAGTAGGGGATAAGCCTGATATAGGCAAAAAAATGAAGATACCAGCATTTTGAACACGGGGGCAAGTTCATACTAGACATAAACATAACACAGTATCCGAAAAACAGTATAAAAGGAAATAAATAACAGCGGGATAAGGAACAAGACCAATTAGGCCATTACTATAATAAATCGGACATGACCATGTCATCCTGACTTCCCCCTCTTCACCATATTCTTTCAACTTATATCCAAACCTTACCACTTACACACAAAACCTTTGATCTGTGCTTCCTACCCCCACCCCCCGGGCACTTCTTCCACTCTTTATCTCTAACCTAGACTGTTCAAGAGTTTTCCCACAGGTTTCATTGCTTGTCTCGAGTGTCTACTCCCTAGTCCATTTCTAAACACATGTGACCAAGGCTCAGGAGCTTTCAGGGGCTTCTCTACTCCCTTTACTGTGAAGGCCTTAGCTGGACATATCACGTCCTTCCCACCTCCTCTTCAGCTTTCTCTTCCTACAAGCTAACTTCTGTCTAAAAAATGTCTCCTGTACCTAGAACCAGCTCAGCGTTTCTTGAAGCCTTTTCTACACACTACAAAAATAATGAATTCTACCTTCCACTGTATACCCCACTGGAACAGTACCTCTGAAATAAATAAAACATCTTCTGTTCTATCAAAATTATCCTATGCCTGGCTTTTTTTTTTTTTTTAAGTTAATGCTATACATGAGTGTCCAAAAAATTTGAGTAAGATGAAGGTTTGCATTATTGGGAGAAAAATGGCTGGTGCAAGTCCAGCAGCTCAAGTTCCAGGAATCCAGAAGCCACTTGCCTATAAGCTATGGGTTAGGATTTGGCTATATAAGTTAAGGGCAGATTCTAGAGACAGAGTGATTAGGTTCTTATTAAGGCCACCACTTTCTGGCTGTAGTTAACCACTGTGCCTCAGTTTTTATCTACAATATAGGGATAATAATAATACATACTTCGTCATACAGTTGTTATGAGGTAGGATGAATGAGGAGGAAATGAGTTCATTATTTGTAAAACACTCAGAACTGTGCCTGGCACACTGGTAAACATATAAGCTGTAAGCACAAATATGTATAATTTCTTAAAGTATCTGGACTAGTACATACCAAGCACACTATTAGATGCATTACATACATTAGCATTCATTTCTCACAAAACTATATGAGGGAAGGTGGAACTAAACCCATTTTAGAGATGTGGCTCGGAAAGGTTAGTCCTTTATTAAGAAGTTGAAGAGGGCCTGGCTGGTGTGTCTTAGTGTCGACCTATGAACCAGGAGGTCACAGTTCGATTCCTGGTCAGGGCACATACCCAGGCTGCAGGCTCCATCCCCAGTGTGGGGCGTGCAGGAGGCAGCTGGTCAGTGAGTCTCTCTCATCATTAATGTTTCTCTCTCTTTCTCCATCTCCCTTTCTCTCTGAAATCAATAAAAATATTTTTTTAAAAGTTGAAGAGGGACCCATACATAAGACAGTTCTGCATAAATATACTAGAATCAAGGTGAAAATTGGAAAACTGAGTAGAAAAAGGGCTCACCTTATTTCCCTTATCCCATTTCCAAGTTTTCATCCCACCCACACCTCTTGTTATTCTAGTCTAAAAAAACTAAAACAAAAAAAATGGGTCCAACTTAAAAAAAAAATAGTCCCTAATACTTACCTGGCCTCTTTTAATACCAAAGAAAAAGTTTTTAATTGAGCAAGTACACTCTGTGAGCGTTCCCTACAATTTATTAACTAGTATCAGAGAAAAAAAAAATAAATGGTACAAGACATTCAGAAAATGCGAATGAATTAACTAGCCCTCCAAATCCTCTGTGCTACCTTTAGACACTAAATACCTAATGGATATCCAACAGCCTGCAGTCAAGTTTATGCCATATTATCCATCATTTTGTAGTTGTTAACACTTGTGTTTTCCCTCGGTTAGGAAAATTAAGAGGGCTGAACGCCCTTCCTTGACTTCTTTAAGGCTGGTAAGATTATTTTTATGGTACACGGAGACCATTTCCATACTAGGAACTCAAGTTCCATTTCTGTTATTTTCACTCGAGATACAAACTGTCAAAGCACCGCACACCAAGCAGCCTGACTAAGCCACTCTCACACCAGCGCGGACTGACTAGAAGGCAGGCACGCCAGCTCCGGGGCTGCACACTCCCATCCCGGGAGCGCCTACGTGGGTGAGCCCCCAAACCGAACCTCACGCATTCCAAACGCCGGTCTTCTAACTGCAACAGAAGGGGGATGCTGGCGTATCAGGATTCCCACCAAACCGCATTCCAGCTCATTGGTCGGCCACCTCTTTTCCCTCCCTAACTTCCAAAATTCTTTTTTTTCCCCCAAAGTAGGAAGGAGAAAGCACCCTGCACTCAAGTCTCTGAACATTTCCTCTCCAACCCCTTTTCCGCTCATGAGCTCCCCCAAACTCTACCGAGGGGTCCAATCGGAGACACCGGCTGCTCGACAGAACCGGTGGCCCGGGCCCCCTCCACACCTGGACGGCGCGTGGGAGACGACGGCTCCTCCCCTCCCCAAGTCTTCAGTCTCGCACCCCAGAAGTGAACACCCCCCTGGATTTGGAGGAACGATCGTTCCTCCTGCTCCCGTGCAGCGCAGTCAGGACCAGAGCCGGGGCCCAATCCACGCACACCCGCCTGAAAGTCTCCCGGACCCAAACCGCGCGAACCCGCCCAGTCACCGGAGGCGCTTCCAACGCCCGCAGGCAGCCGCCTCCGCACGGCCCGGCCCGGCCCCCGGGGCGAGCTCCGCAGGGGCGCTCCAGCCCGGCGCCCGCGGGGCGCAGACCGGCCTCCGCCGGCCCTGCCCGCCTGGGCCGCGGACAGGGGGGCGAGGGCCCCGCGCGCCGTCCCGCGCCCCGGGAGGGCCTGGCCCGATGGGCGCCGGCCCCCTCACCTGAGAGTCGGGCGGGGCCCCGGGGCGCGGAGGCAGCGAGGAAGGGCGTCGGTGCAGAGGCCCTCGGAGGGACAGCGTGCGCCGCCGGCCTCAGCCTCTCGCTCCCGGAGCGTGTTTTCAAATCCCCGAGTCCTCACGCGGCCGCGTCTCCTTCCGCCGCCCGGAAATCAGGGCCCCTCCCCCGCCGCGCCGCGCTCACGTGACCGCGACCCGCAGCCGCGCGCAGCCAGGGAGGCGGGAGCGGCCGCGGCAGGTCCCGCCCCCGGGAGGCGGGGGCCGGCGCCGGAAGCCCCCGCGCTCCGGGAGCAGAGGATGGAGAGCGCTGGACCCGAGCACAGAGCGGGGTGCGTGGTCCGGCCCTGAATTCCCGGACCTGCGCGGGGGTGCTGCCCAGGTTACGGCGGGCAGACGGCTGCCTTTCTCCCTGCTCCAGACCACGGTGCTTCAGACCTAAAGGCACATCCGAAGAAGAATATACGTTGAATGGAATTGAGGAAAGTTTCATTGGAACTGCAAGGGTCATAGAATCCCTGGGGACTGGAACCTGGATGGAGCAATCAAGAATCACTTGACAGAAGGCAAAATACACCTAGAAGCTGGAGTCTTAGTGGAGGGTTTTCCCTAATACTTCCGTTTCTCAGCACCAAGATTCCCGCTCCTGAAATTTAGTGGGCCCAGAGAAATTAAGGGAGAGATTAAAATGCCTAGGAAGGGGATGAGAAATCAAGGAGACTGGGTCTTTGAAGGATACCCTTGCCCAAGATTGGCAGGTGGTGTGGAGGAAAGAACCTCAGTTAATGGATTTTAGACCTTGATTCAAATTTCTCTTTACAGCTTACCAGATAGATATACGACTGAGTAACGTTGACAACCGTATGAGCCTCAGTTTACTGGGTAGGGATTCAGAGGTAACCTGAGATCCAAGCACTGGACACAAAGACGTTTGCTCACCAATTTTTAAAGATCAGATTTCTTATAAACATTTCTGGATTTCTGTTTTTTCTTGAAAATGTGGTTTATATGATCAGAGATAAAGTGGCAGACCAAGGTGCTCACCTCTCTTTCCTGGCAACACAGCCATACATCCATAATCTGCTTGAATCCACTGTAAACATAAACATTTGGGAGTCACCAATATTATAGGGTATTAAAAAGTATGAGACTACATCAGAAAATGAAAGGTTTGTTGCCATCCAGACATATCCCCTGAACTCCAGACTTATGTCTAATAGCTTATTCAACATTTCCTTTGGATATCACTATATGTCTCAAGGTCAACATGTCCAAAATGGAACTCCTGATTTCCCCCCGTAAATTTACTCTTCCTCCAGCTTCTTCATCTCAAATAGCAACTCCATCCTTCCAGTCTCTCATGCCAAAACCTTTGGGGGTGTTTTTTTGGCCTGGCTTTTTTCTTTTTTTTCTTTTTTATATTGATGTTTTATATACTTTATTTTTTAAATTGCTTTATTGATTAAGGTATCACATATTTGTCATCAACCCCTTCCCCCCGTTCCCTTCCCAAACCCCCCCACACGCAAGCCCTCCTCCCCCTGTTGTCCGTGATCACTGGTTAGGCTCATATGCAAGCACACAAGTCCTTTGGTTGATCTATCTCCCTTGTCCCCACCCTCCACTACCTTCCCTCTGAGGTCTGACAGTCTGATCAATGCTGTTCTTGTTCTTCAGTCTATGTTGTTCATCTTTTCCCCTAGATGAGTGCGCTCATGTGATACTAGGAATACACTTATAGGAACCGAAAATGAGACAAGCAATAATAGTTATGCTGAGAGGCAAATGAATCAGTCTATAGTGAGTTTCTTTCTGGGCCAACAGTTCTTTTGAGTCCCGGTTTCTATGTCTAACAGTTGTTAATGTGTTCATAACAGCAATGATATTTCAGTTCTGGATGGTGGACAAATGGTGGTATTGCAGGTCCGACCCTCTCTGGTTTGGTCCTGGGCAATCTGCAGTGACGCATATCTGCTGACTGCTAGTATGGCAAGGCATGGTCAGCGTCTTCCATCTCTGGACTGTTTCTCTTCTGACTTCATGGCTGGAGCACTCCTGTCAATTCCTCTCTGTTGCAGGAATCCACATGTCTCGGAGTTGTTTTCTGAAAATATACAAACATATTCTCGACCAAAAGTTAATAAAGGAATATTTTCTATAAATTTGACTTGCGATCCTTTTTCATTTTTTTGCCCAAATGATTTTCCTTTGGCTTGTTTTGACACCATGTATGTTTTACCTGGGTGACTTGCTGTTAGCATTACAAATGAAAGTTAATTTTCTAAAGTAAAAATTTTCTAGATGTAATTTATTTGCAGGATATTTTTCCTTACATGATATTCTTCTACTATCCCCCCTTTTTTGGTTTAAATATTGGGAGGCTTTTGGAAATTTTATGCTGTAATCTTGATAGCTTTTAAATTTTACTTTTTTGCACGAAAATGTGACTCCTAAAGGTTCATTATATGTTACACATATAACAGTCCTCGTGGCCATTATAGGGCTTTTACTGCAAATGACATGGGGAGCTATTGAGGGGTTTTGAGCCAAAGAGTGACTTGACCTTAGATTTTTAAATCACCACACAGCTATACTGCTGATATTAGATTTTAGGGGGAAACTATCTAGACTGCAATGGTGGAAACAGGGAGACCTACTCCGAAGCTTTTAACAGTGAGCATGGGATGGCTTAGATCAGCCGGGGAGGTGGTGTCAAGTAGGGGAAGTCAGGATGTGTTTGAAGGTTAAGTCAACAGAGTCTCCTGTTGGATTAAATGTGAGATGTGTGTTTTTGTGACTGTCTTATTTCAAGTAACATAATGTCTTTAAGGTTCATCTGTGTTGTAGCATGTGTCAGAATTTCCTTCCATTTTAAAGCTAAATAATATTCCATTCTATGTATATATCTCATTTGGTTTAATCATTCATCTATTAATAGACACTTGTGTAGCTTCAACCTCTGTTATTGTGAATAATGATGCCAAATATCACTTTAAGACCCTGCTTTCAATTATTTTGGATTTAACCAAAAGTAGAATTGCTGAATCATATAATAATTCTGTTTATAACTTGTTGAGGAACCACCATACAGTTTTTTATAGTGGCTATACCATTTCACATTCCATTCCAATTTTTCTACAGCTTCACCAACACTTGTTATTTTCTCTGTGTGTGTTTCTGAATAGTAGCTATCCTATCAGTGTGAAATGTTATCTTATTGTAGTTTTGGTTGCTATTTCCCTAATGACTGGTAATAATGAGCATCTTCTTATTTTCAATATTAATTGCTCAATTAGTACATGTTAATTTAGAAAAGTATAATTTTTATCTAAATAAAATGAAGAAAAGAAAATTACTTCAATCACACAAGCATAGATACCCATTTCTACCATTTTGGTGAGATTTTATCCAGACTATATTCTACATACTCATAAAAATGAATGGGAGCATATTATACTCACTGTGTTTTAACCACTTAAAAAAAAACTTAATGTCATTCTTAACTTTTCATTTTCATAAGTATTATGTACATGATAATTTGAAATGACTACATAATCTTTCCTTGTTTGAATTTACTGTAATCAATTCATTTTCTTTATTTTTTTACTGTAATCAATTTAACCAGACCCCCATTGTTGAGCAGTAAGGTTGTTTTTAAATTTGGGGCATTATAAATAGCCCACGGTTTTTTCTATTTGGGGTAAGGAAGGAGCAGGGAATAATCTTTTAAAATATTAACAATGCCCACTCAAAAAAATGTTAAGAGCCTTCTACATCTTTCTCCATTTGAAATTATTACTTAGGATTTGTGTTCTTTTGTCCTTTATTATATTGCTCCAACAACTTGGTCTATTCCTTGTCACTAATTTCTCTATTTGTTTTGGTATTGTGTTTCTCAAAAGTCTCTAGATTTGGATTCCTAGTCCTTTTTTTCTTCCCTAGAAGTCAAGTGAGTGTGGTTAGGACTATAATAATTTTTGAAAGAAAAGTTTTAGTTAATGGGTGGGAATAAAAATGTCCTTGCTGGAAGCCCAGTAGTAGACATAGAGCATACTTTCATGGCCATGGCCATGGCCATACTTACCTTTAGCAAGGCTGGAAAATGTAGTATAGCTGCATGCTCAGGAAGAAGAGGAGACTGGGTTTTTATAGACAGCTCTCATCGGCCACGCCCTCTCAGCCTTGTTCGTGCTCCACACTGCTGTCCATGCTAATTATCTGAATCCCAAATCTGATCATGCCATTCCCCCGCTAAAGAAACATAGGCAGTGGTTTTCTATCACTGAACAACAAATATTTTTATTGAGTACCTACTGCGTGCTGAACATTGTAGATATAATAAGGAAAATTAAAATTCTGTATTTGTCCTCCTGGAGCTTACAGAGGAGCCAAAATCTTGGGAATCATACGTGGCTCTTCCTTCTCTCTCACCATTACACCCAGTCCTCCACGAACACCTGTGAATTCCACCTCCAGCCAGAGGACCTCTCTGCACCCCTCCTTCTCGGTTTCCCACCAGGGTCACTGTTCTAAATAGTCTTAAAAATCCTAAATTACATAGCTTATACATAATCAGATTTAGAGGACTTTATCAAATGAGCCATGAATGTGCAGTGTGGAGGGAAATTAAGCATTTAATTTCAGTTAATTTGTTGACATTATCTGTGTTTATGTTTATCCGCACTCTGCTCTTGCTTGAAGGTGTGAGGGAACTTTTCCAGGAACGCTCTGTGGAGTGACTAGGGTCTTTATCTATGCCTGTGGTCCCTGAGATTTCCTCCTCTATTCTTACAACAAACTCCCTTTAATTGGAATTGCTCGGATGGCTTTCTGCTCCTAGCCACCAAAAGATTCTTCAGTGAAACATTATTTTCATTTTTGAAGAATGTATTTAACATCTAAGGTGGGTATTGCATAATACTAGATGTTTGAGGGTACCTATCACCCATTATGCAAAGTGCTTTGGCCGTGCTCAGGCCCAATTTAAAGAAAAACAAGACATCTGTAATATCTTTATGTTGCTGCTGTTACAAATTACCACAAATGTAGTGGTTTAAAACAATACCCATTCATTATCTCATGGTTCTGTAGATCAGAAATAAGCCAGTCAGAGAAAGATAAATATCACATGATCTCACTCATTTGTGGAATATAATGAACAACATAAACTGATGAACAAAAATAGAAGCAGAGTCATAGAAGCATCGAACAGACCGTCCAACCTAAGAGGGAAGGCAGGGGTGGGGGAGGTTGGGGAGGGTGAGGGGGTAAGAGATCAACCAAAGGACTTGTATGCATGCATATGAGCATAACCAATGGACACAGACAGTAGGGGGGTGAGGGCCTATGCTGGGGCATGGGGGTGGCTGGGGAGAGGTCAATGGGGGGGGGGGGGAAGGAGACTCATGCAATACTTTAAACAAAGAATAAAAAAAGAAGTTTGAAATTATGTCAAAGTTTTAAAAAATTTAAGTACATGTAGCAGTGAACTGTAATTAATATGATATATACATATACATATATACATACACACACACACACACACACACACACACACACTAGTGGTCAAATGCACGGATTTGTGCACATTGAAAGGAAATTAATTAGAAGGTGGCCAGTGGGGCGGGACTGAGCAAGATGGCCAGACACGACCTGGAGCCAACCTCCCGCAGTCCCTCCCCAGTCGGCAGCACCTGGGGCGGCACTGGGGCTCCAAGGGCATCTGTGAAGTGAGCAGTGAGCAGGGTACCTCTGGCAGGTGGGGTCCCTCTGCCTGGCCTGCGGGGACTCAGCAGAAACCAGCTCTCCGACATCCCTGAGGGGTCCCGGAGTGCAAGAGGCACTCTGCAAAGTTGCTGTCGTACAGGATGTGGAACGTAAACCACATTCAGGGCCAACAGTGCCCCAGCAACAACATAACCTATGGCCGAAGGTGGAACCGTGCAGCCCCGCGAGGAATCGGGCTCCCTCCTCTCTGGTTCCGGGGTGCGTCACCGGTCACCCGTCACCCGTCACCCCTCACCTGAGAATCGCACTGCCAAGTCACTGCAGCTCAGCAGCTCCTGCGTTGAGCATCTGCCTCCTGGTGCCCTCTCAGTGAATGCCATACCTACTGGCCAGTTGGCTGGTCAGCCTTTTATATATATAGATACATATGCATTTCATCCTCACAATGACCTGATAAAAGAAGTACTAATATTACCCAAATTTTATAGATGGCACAACTGAAATACAGAAATATAAAATAAATTTTTCCAAGGTCACACAACTTTCAAATTGTGATGCAGGGAATTTTACCTGGTAGCCTGCCTTCACTCATTACACACTGCTTCTCCACATATAGCTTATGTAGGAGAAAAGCTATAATATGTGTATTGTTACCATATTTTATATATCTTTTATGAAATTCAGTTAATTGTGTACAAATAGAAAGAATTGGCCTGAACAGATGATCTTATAAATTTGGTACTTGTGCCCTTTGCTTTACCTAAACGTCCTGTTACAAAGCTTAGGGTGCTGAGGTGTCATTTCCCATCCCGGGTAATGGAGATAATTCCAAAGGAGGAAGGAGAACTGAAGAAGAGTTGTCATGTTAGGGCAGAGGGACAATATTCTTAGGTCTCTCAGCTCCAAACATCTGACCTACTGTTTCGCAAAGAATGTAGCTGTTGTATCAATAAGAAATATCTGTGAACCATTTGCTACAGACAGGTGGTTTTCTTAATCTCTAGTAATTACATATGTAATCACATAATGTAAACAAATATGTAATTATATTTAATACAAAAGAATAAGTAAATGGTGCAGACAAAGATAAACATGAGTTTGAAAATTTTTTTTTGGGTTTTAGATTGTAACTGACATAAATATAAATGTGCAAATACTTGTGGGTGTGTGAAGGTGTGTGCTTATTAACTCAAAAATGTATTTTTTGTATTCGTGAAGATAGATGAAAGCATTTGTGTTTTCTGCTACCTGAGGTCCACACTGAAAACAGAATCAAAATTAGTAGAAAGTTGTACAGCAAATGTATTGTAAGATCCCTTTTATTAATTAAAAACAAAGCCAAAACACACACATACTGAACTACCTTTTTGTGTAAAGATCCTATATAATAAAAGGCTAATATGCAAATTGACCAAACGGTGGAACAACTGGTCGCTATGACGTGCACTGACCACCAGGAGCCAGATGCTCAATGCAGGAGCTGCCCCCTGGTGGTCAGTGCACTCCCACAGGGGGAGCTCCGCTTATCCAGAAGCTGGGCTCAAGGCTGGCGAGCGCAGCGGCGGTGGCAGGAGCCTCTCCTGCCTTTGTGGCAGCGCTGAGGATGTCCAACTGCTGGCTTAGGCCTGCTCCCTGTCAGTCAGAGGTCCCCTGAGGGCTCCCAGACTGCAAGAGGGTGCAGGCTGGGCTGAGGGACCCTCCCCCATCGAGTGCACAAATTTTGTGCACTGGGCCTCTAGTATAAATATAAATATAGATGACTACCCATACACCAAGCTGTTAATAGGGATGATCTGTGGAGAGGAAAGTAGTATTGAGGGGGTAGATGGACTTCAACTGCATACACTTTATCATTCTGTATTGCAGTGTTTCTTATTCCTTATGGTTTTACAGACTCACTAGAGCATATTTAGGGCTTCTCTCTGACGACTTAAGACTTTATTCAGGTCTAGAAAATAATCAGCTGCTGTTTGTTCAGTCACACTTCACCAATATTCCCTCTCTTCTCTCCTGAATCTCCCACATACCTAGATCTAGATATATTTTTAAAAGCTCTATTGAGATATAATTCACATAACACATGTGACCATTCACCCACTATTAAATATATGTTGGAATGTCTCAAACTATCCTCCCTGGTTTTTTATAACTGCTTTTTCCTCTGTGGGTGCTCTGGATGAATTCAACAGAATTTCCCAAGTGTTTTTTCTTAACAGTGTTCATTCCAGATTTCATCTTGTTTATTGAGATTTCTATTTCACTGTGGTTTTCCTTCCCGGTGGTAGTGTTTTATTATTCTGTTCTCTTTTTTTTTAATTATTATTGATTTTTTTACAGAGAGGAAGGGAGAGGGATAGAGAGTTAGAAACATCGATGAGAGAGAAACATCCATCAGCTGCCTCCTGCACACCCCCTACTGGGGATGTGCCCGCAATCAAGGTACATGCCCTTGACCGGAATAGAACCTGGGACCCTTCAGTCCACAGGCCAGCGCTGTATCCACTGAGCCAAACCGGTTAGGGCTATTCTGTTCTCTTTTACGGATGTTCTTCCTTCACTCCTTTGAGAATTTTAAACTTTTTTTTTTTTACTCTATTATTCATTTCCTGAGGAGTGCACCTCCCATTTGTATTTTGAACTTCAATCTGCAGACTCATCTTCTAGGATGTTTCTTGTTGCTGTTTTCCATTGTTTGGTCCTACCCTTTCATGTTAGATCACTTTAAAGTGTCCTCTCCACGACTGACCCGGACACCCTGTCAACAGACAGCACCCAACCCCTGGTTTATCCCACTCCTGATCCTGCCTCAGAAACAGCAGCCAATCCTGGACTGATTGATCCCCACTTCCCTTTTCCATCCTAGGAACCTTCAGTGGAAACTACAACTTACAAAAATGCTGCCTTCCTCCCTCTTGTTGACAGCATTCCAGGCTCCTCTGGGCTGTCCCCTTTGCCCCCTCCCCCACCTTGGTGCAATAATTAATCATCTGAGTATAGTCTTTAGTCAATTAGGCATAGTCCAACCTTCTGTAGCACAGCCTTGGGCTTTTTTAGATGATGGGCTCCCTAAGGCAGAGTCCTCCATGTTTTTACATTTCCTGTAGATGTTTAGGCCTAATAACTTTGGGACCATAGAGATAATCCTCAGGACTAGTAGGAGAATGAATGGTCTTTTTTGGGCCTATTCCCTGGTTATTGCATGCCCCTTTCCTCAATTTATTATTATAGAACATCTGTCTTCCACTCTCACTAAAATGTCAACTCCAAAAAGGTGGGACTGGAACCTCAGTCATCTTTATACTCTACTAGAGGCCCGGTGCATGAAAATTCGTGCACTTACGGGCAGGGGTCCCTCAGCCTGGCCTGCGCCCTCTCACAGTCCAGGATCCCTTGGGCCAGTGGTTGGCAAACTCATTAGTCAACAGAGCCAAATATCAACAGTACAACGATAGAAATTTCTTTTGAGAGCCAAATTTTTTAAACTTAAACTATATAGGTAGGTACATTGTTATTAACTTAATTAGAGTACTCCTAAAGCTGGCCTTTGCTAAAAACTCAAGGGGCCAAAGAGCTGCATGTGGCTTGCGAGCCATGGTTTGCCGACCACTGCCTTGGGGGATCTGGCCTAGGCTGTCAGTGAGACATCCCTCTGGCAGCCCAGGAGATGTCTGACTAACAGCCAACTAATGGTGGGGAGCTGGCCTAAGCCATTCGTCAGATATCCTTAGCGCTGCCATGGAGGCGGGAGAGGCTCCTGCCACCGCTGCTGCGCTGGCCAGCCATGAGCTGGCTTCTGGCTGAGCAGCACTCCCCCTGTGGAAGCACACTGACCTCCAGGGGCAGCTCCTGCGTTGAGCGTCTTCCCCCTGGTGGTCAGTACACGTCATAGCAACTGGTCATTCCGGTCGTTCTGCTGTTAGGGTCAATTTGCATTTTACCCTTTTATTCTATATAGTACATTACACAACCCTTTGCTCAAAGGATATGGTCACTCATCATATTTTCCTGGCATTACTCTTTGCCAGGAACTGGGTTAGAGCTAAGAATTTAAATATGGGCCAGACCCAGTCTCTGCTCTCAAAGAGCCTGCAGTCTAATGGAGATCACTGACAACCAAACTGGCAAGTACAGCACACTCTGAGAGCTGATGGGTTTAGTACAGAATGCCGATGAGCACCGTGAAGGAAATCTACGATCTGTGGAAGCTTTCCAGGTGGAGAACATGTGGAGATTCAGGGAGTGCAGCTTGCGCAGAGAGCATGGAAGCTCACCTCCCCTTTCCCCTTACCTTGCCTTATGTATCTCCTCCATCTGACTGTTCCTGAGCAATATCCCTTTATATAAACCAGTAATCTAATATTGAACAGAAGAACATTATAAAAACAAAAAAGAAAGAACTGTCACCAGACAGGTCTCAGTGAATGAATTAAACAAATTTTAAAACATATATCAGGATAAAGAAAATTGATTAAAATAATTAGTAAGAGAGAAAATATCTTAGGAAAACAGAAAAATAATGTAAATTAAGAATAAAAGAGGAAGAAGATGGAGGGATTAGCCAATGAACATATATTTATAACCCCATAGACACAGACAACAGTGTGGTGAGGCCGGAGGGAAGGGGGGCAGGGCTTGGTGGAGGTGGGCAAAGGGGAGGAAAATGGGGACATATGTAATAGTGCCAACAATAAAAATAAAAATTTTTTTTTCCATTTTTTTATTAAGGTATTATATGTGTACATATCTTACCATTGCCCCCCCCCCACTCCCATATATGCCCTCACCCCCCAGAGTTTTGCATCCATTGGTTATGCTTATATGCATGCATACAAGTCCTTTGATTGATCTCTTATCTCCCCCACCTCTCCCTAACCTTCCCCCTGTAATTTGACCGTCTGTTTGATGCTTTACTGTCTCTGTATCTATCTTTTTGTTCAAGTTTATAATGTTCTTTATTATCCATAAATGAGTGAGATCATGTGGTATTTTTCTTTCATTGACTGACTTATTTCACTTAACATAATGTTCTCCAATTCCATCCAGGTTGCTGCAAATGATGAGAATTCCTTCTTTTTTATGGCAGCATAGTATTCCATTGTGTAGATGTACCACAGTTTTCTGATCCAGTCATCTGCTGACGGGCACCTAGGCTGTTTCCAAATCTTAAAAAGAATTAAAAAATTCAAAATAAAGATTTGTGAACTCACAGGACATTGCTTAGAAGCTACCCTGAATGCCATTTCCCGGGCATTTGCATATTTGGACGCTGACCTACACCATCTCATTCTGTAATTCCCCTTCCCCACCTCCTATCCTCATCCTGACCCCTCCTCAAGTTCTTGCCGTTTTTGTACTCATTGAAGCACATTGCAACGTTTGTTCCTTCTACACCTATAGATGGAAGACACAAGGAATGCCACTCTTTTGCCTGGTAGGAGCTTGCATATTGTAGATACATATTGTAGATACTCTAGAAAGATGAAGTGAAAGGAAATATTTGGAACTGATGCTTTATGCCACTCCTTCAACACAGAACCTGGTCCCCACCATTCCGCAAGCCCAAAGCCACTCTGCAGTCCCAACCAGACCTGACCCACTTCCTGGCCCTGCCCTTGATCCCCCAGGGCATGGAAAGCATTTTTAAAACCGGATTGTAGTGATAGTTGGACAGCAGTATAAAGTTACTAAAAGTCATCAAACTGAATACTTACAATGGGTGGATTGCATGGTCTGTAAATTGTATCTCAATAAAGCTGTTAGAAGTTAAAAAGAGAGGACTGGGGATAACTCTGGGAGCCAATCTATAGTGCTTGGCACAAAAATATTTATTCTTTTAATAAATGGAAGAGATCTTGCTGCATAACACGTTTCATCAATTTTAAGCGTACTGATTTTTACATTTTATTTTTATTTTTAAAAAAATATATTTTATTGATTTTTTTACAAAGAGGAAAGTAGAGGGATAGAGAGTTAGAAACACCAATCAGCTGCCTCCTGCACACCTCCTACTGGGGTTGTGCCTGCAACCAAGGTACATGCCCTTGACCAGAATCGAACCTGGGACCGCCCCCCACAGTCTGCAGACTGACGCTCTATCCACTGAGCCAAACCGGTTAGGGCTATTTTTTAGACTTTAATGTGAACATCTCTTACAACTGACTTTACATGTGCATCAAAACTTGAGAATGAGTGTCAGGGGCTTGGAGGAAAGTCCCAGAAACGATAATAGAGGGACGCTTTCTAAAGAAGTGCTGTATCGCTACATTTTGGATGGCACACAAGACAACCTGATGAGGAAAAGCACATCACTGATGACTGAATCAGACTCTCCATGTGAGAAAACCCTGATGAGAAATCATCAGAGAGTTTGGATTTTTTTAAAAATAGAACTGAGATAAGGAGAGAAAAGAAAAAATCATACGGGATATACTATGATAAAGATAGAAGTATAACCTATGGACACAGACAATAGTGTGGTGAAGGCCTAGGGTTGGGGGGGGGGGGCAGGCTAAAAGGGGCCAGTGGGGGGAAGAGGGGGACATCTGTAATACTTACAACAATAAAAATAAATTTTATGAAAAAAGAGCTAGAAGTAGACTTACTAACCTAAAAAAAAAGCCTGTAATGGGATTAACTAATAGGATTACCTGCAGGCAGTGACAAATACAGGAAAAGCTGTATCTCTCCAGAGGAAAGGAAGGATACCTTGGAGGAAGTCTTTAGAGAGAAAAGGTGAACTAATGAGCTGCACATGACGTCAGGGAAACCACTTAATCTCTCTGGGGATGATTCCATTTTAGAGGTTTTCTTGTCTGTTAAATAATAGTGTTATCTAAGCAAAGGGGTCCTTCCACTCAACACACAGCCGAGCCAATCACTGAACACTGAGCTTTGCAGTGGAGAAATTGAGACACTTTATTGGCAGGGCGCCAAGCCGGGAGAACGGGAGAGCTAAAGCTCAAAATCTGAACTTCCCATTGGTTTTTATTCAAGGATTTTAAAATATATTTTTATTGATTTCAGAGAGGAAGGGAGAGGGAGAGAGAGATAGAAACATCAGTGATGAGAGAGAATCATTGATTGGCTGCCCCCTGCACTCCCCCAACTGGGGATTGAGCCCGAAACCTGGGCATGTGCCCTTGACTGGAATGGAACCTGGGACCCTTCAGTCCACAGGCCGACTGAGCCAAACTGGTTAGCTCTACTTAAGGAATTTTAAAGGCAAAGATTGAGAATTAGGGGTTATGGGTCAATGATGAGCTGGATGGTTAGGTTGTTTTTATTTTAGTTCTTTTTTTTTCATGTTTCACAGAATTTATTTTACACCTTACACCAAACAGCACTTTAAACACTGACCTAGAAACTCCCTAATAAGATAAAGCAAAGACAAATGCGTTTATCTTATGAGGAACGAGATACACCACCCTTTATAGTCTTCAAACATTATTGCACTTTAGCTTTCATAATTTGACAATGCATTCGTGAACAATCTTCAGATAACTAGTTTTAACAAATTAAAGACACCTTTAAGCAGACATGAGTGTTCTAAGTTGTTTATTAGGTAAAAATTTTACAAACATTACTTACATTAGCAGTGACGGTAGAGCTGGGCAGCGAACTCGTGGGTCCTTTCCAAGGCCACAGCTCTTGGGGCCTGCCGATGTCAGCCCTCGCATCTCCCTGTGCTTGGGGACTGGTTTGGTAATCCACTGGGTGTCAGGATTCCTTCTGATAGATAGCCTTATGGAGTGGATCAATGAGGATCAACTCCAAGAATTTGTGGAATCTTCACCAACCCAGTAAGAATCCAGGACTCTCCGAGCCCCACAGTGGCATCCACCTCACTCCTTGACAATAGACTGAAGGCTTCGAGCAAACTTGAGCTGGTAAATACATGATGGGCAGGCTTGCCTTAGTTCATCCCACCCTTAGGAACTGGGCATTTGCAGCCACCACGGAGCACTCGAACCCTATATATGACATAACTTTGGCTTGGCCTTGTAGCCCAGTCTGCGTTTTATCGGGTCAGGTCGGGTAGGGGGCAGTGAGGGGTACCCCTATGGAGCGCAGAGAGCTGGTGATACTGCCAGCAGTGCATCCCGAGAAGGAAGTGCATGGCATCCCACTGCTTCTTCCTCCATAGCTCCTGGTTGTACTTGGAAGCACCCGTCTAGGCTTATCTGTATAGTTGGATCAAATAAAAATGTTTTAAAATAGCGCTACATGTGTATATTTTTCATTATAATAACAAGGTAGTATTATTGCAGAAAACTAGGAAAACAGAAAATCATAAAGAAAAAAATACTTGGTACTCCAAGAATTACTATTACCAGGTTGGAGCATTATCTGTTCGATTTTTTATACACACAAACATTTGTTTTAATTTGTTTTGCTTTATGAAATTGATATTTAAAATTCAACATATTCTTTGTATTCTGTTTCTATTTCTTAAAAGCATGATTGTTCAATAACCAAATAGCTTTCAATTTTATAAGTATAAAGAATTAGAAAATCCCTCATATTGGCCAAAAGGAAAAGTTTGGGCACCAGTGATGTAAATTTTAGTTACAGGAAAAATTCCCTGGGGCAATGTCTCAATCAGGGTCCCTGGGGGAGACAGATGGCACACTTTAAGAGAGGAATTTGAGGATTGTTTAACACAGGATCTATTTACAGAGATCCTTTAGGGGGCAGGGATTAGGTGCTGATGGCACCTATTAGCCTAAGGGCATGAGGAAGGAGGAGGGGGCAGTAACTTAAATCTGGAAACAAAGAAAACTCATTGGAGACCCCTGCCTGATGGAAGCTGTAACAGGTACTTACTTGAGGGGCAGGCAGCCAAAATAGAGCTACTGTGTCATCCAGCAGTCTCAATTCTGGATATATATCCGGAAAAAAAAAAATCAGTACCTCAAAGAGATACGTGCATATCCATGTTCATTGCAACATTATTTATTATAGCCAAGATATGGAAGCATCCTAAATGTCTGTTGATGGATGAATGGATAAAGAAATTGTGCCATATGTGTGTGTAATACAATATTACTCAGCCATAAAAAGAAGGAAATCCTTTCATTTGCAACAAATGGATGAAACTGGAGGGTATTATGCTAAGTAAAACAAGCCAGACAGAGTAAGATAAAGATTGTGTGGAATCTAAAAAAAAAAAAAAAAAAAAAAAGCTGATTGGACAATAGAATGGTGGTTGCCTGGAGTGGCGGGGGAGGCAGGGCTGCAGACATGGTTTCAGGTTAATTTGCATACTCACTCTGATTGGCTGGTAGCGTAGTGGAGTGATGGTAATTTGCATATTCCCTCTTTATTAGTTAGGATTGTTAGGGGAAGGTGTTAGGCATGGAGAGAAAGAACTGGGAGGGAGGGCAGAAGGGTACATAAAGTAGACATTAAGAAAAGAGGAATTTATGTAAAAACTAGAGGCCCAGTGTACGAAATTAATGCACTTGCGGGGGGGGGGGGGGGCGGTCCCTCAGCCCGGCCTGCACCCTTTTGCAGTCTGGGAGCCCTCAGAAGATGTCCAACTGATGGCTTAGGCCTGTTTCCCATGGGGAGCGGGCCTAAGCCAGCAGTCAGACATCCTTAGCGCTATTGCAGAGGTGGGAGAGTCTCCGCCACTGCCACTGTGCTTAGCAGCCATGAGCCCAGCTTCTGGCTAAGCGGCGCTCCCCCTGTGGGAGTGCACTGAGCACCAGGGGCAGCTCCTGTGTTGAGCGTCTGCCCCTTGGTGGTCAGTGCGCATCACAGCGACCAGTCGTTCACAGTTCGGTCGATTTGCATGTTAGCCTTTTATTATATAGGAGGATGGTCCAGGTCGCTACATATTTGAGAAACTAATCAACTTTTTGGAAAATAAAGTTGCAATAAAAATAGTTTGTCACAAATACACAAATTAGCAATCAAAACAAAATAATTACTTTTCTATTCATTATTTGTTCATCTTACTTTCTTCTAATTAACAGCACGACCTATTGTTTTTATTCTTTAATTTTAAAAAATTATGAGCATTCTGAGTGAGGGTCCTCACTTTCTCAAGTATTCTGAATATGTTGAGTATGTCAATACTTAGTTACTTTGAACAAGTGATAATCCTGGGGACCAACATGAGGCTTAATTGTCTGCCTTCTAAGACCCCTCTCTAGCGGTTTGCCCTGCTGAGTGCCCCTTTCCTCATCTTACATTATGGTGGAGTGTTCTAACTCCCCCAGAGTGTAAGCTTCTAGAAGGTAGGACTGACCTGACGCTGACATAAATGCGGATGGGGTCAGTACATGTGCCCTGGAGTATAGAAGGGAATGGAATGGCAAGCCCAGAGACAACCTGGATGCCATTGCCTTGGTAGGTGCAGACATGACTTAGTGCTCCTCTGCATTAGGTATTCTCCTGTAAGGATGTTGGGGGGCGGGGGGGGGGGGGCGAGAGGCAGGGTTTCAAGGAACATTCTTACATCTTCCAGTCCATGCTCTAATGTATCTATCAAGTGAGGACCCCAGGGAAGACAGTCTTCATGCCAGGTGGGTCCCCGCACATAGTAGCTACTACCATATTTCTGGAATTAATTTCTTGTGCAATGGAAAGAAGTCTAGTCCCCGCTATTCATCCCATAAGCCCAAAGCCCAGGCTATGTCTCTACGGATAGATGTTAAGTTTTAACCTTTTTCTTCCAAATAATGCTTCAGTAGAATTCATACCCCCTTTTCCATATGTGCAAGTAGCATTTCTCTCGATACCTAGAACTGCAGATTTAAAAAATGCTCATAGCTACTGAGCTCCCCCAAATCCAAATGCCCAGTCGAACATTGAGAAGAACTGAGGGACATTCTATAAAATACCCAATGCTTCTTAAAACGGTCAAGGTCACACTGAAGTAAAGTGTTCCCATAGACCCCCCCCCCCCCCCCCCCCCACACACACACCCAGTTTGTTCTATTGTTAACCTCATATTAGTATGGAACCTTTGTCACAAGTAATGACCAAATGTTGATATTATTACTTTACAAATATTCATTTGTTATTACGATCATCAGCATCATGATTATTTTTAATCCAATTAGTTGTCCATCCTGCAGTCAGCCTGTCCTGCCCTCCCCTCCTTTTCCCCTCCCTTCCAGACTCCGGGGATGGGAAGAGGAACACTGATACATTATCAACTAAAGCTCATACCTATTCATATTTCCGTAGGTTTCAGAGTCCCTGCCCTAGGGAGCCCACAGTCTAGGGGGAGACACATCCATCCCGCAAATTCACACACACACACACACACACACACACACACATCCATTCCGCAAATTAACACACACACACACACACACACACACACACACACATCCACATCCATTCCGCAAATTAACACACACACACACACACACACACACACACACACACACACACACACACACCCTCCGTGATGCAGCCAGCATAGGGCGGCTTGGCCGTTCCAAGTATCAGGGAGTCCCCAAAGAAAGGGGGCCTGTCTCAGACAGGGGCTTGCACCGATGCTCGTGGTCGCCAAATCCCTAGTGACAAATGCGTCCTTTTGTGGTTCATGGAAATGAAACACAGTTTTCAGGCCCTTCTGAGCTCCCCGCGAAGGTGGGAAAGGGAACGCCATGGGCACAGACGCCGGCCCAGAGAAAGAGGGTGGGGAGGTGGGGGGCCCCCCGCGCCCCGCCCCGAGCCTCCGGGGAGGCCGGCGGCCGCAGCTCGGGGAGGTGGCGACTGCGCGGGGCCACGCGCCCGCCCCCTCTCGGCGCGGACGCACCCGGAGCGGCGGGCGGCCCGCGGGGGGCGGCGGCTCCCGGGCTTTGTGGCCGCGGCGCGCGCGGCGGGGCCTGGCCGGCCGGGGGCGCGCCGTCTGCCCGGCGCTCCGAGCCCGCGGCCCTCCCGGCGCCCAGCCCGCGAGAGGAGCCGAGGCCGCCCGCGCTCGCCGGCCCCTCCCCCGGTCGCCGCGCCGCCGCTGCAGGTAGGAGGCTCCCCGGCCGGGCCGCAGCGGGGCGGGGGCGCGGGCCGGGCGTGCGGGGACCGCGGGCGGGCCTGGCGGGCT
This sequence comes from Cnephaeus nilssonii, assembly GCF_951640355.1. Taxonomy (NCBI): domain Eukaryota; kingdom Metazoa; phylum Chordata; class Mammalia; order Chiroptera; family Vespertilionidae; genus Cnephaeus; species Cnephaeus nilssonii. The sequence goes on along the minus strand of NC_137085.1, from coordinate 24,973,057 downwards.
TCGGGGGCCGAGCCGCCGCGACCCCTGCCCCGCAGGCCGGGCGGCCGCCGGCGCGCGCCACGGGGACCCGGTGCACGGGGTTGGCCTGCGGCGTACAAAGCCCGCGGCGCGGACCTCGGGGGGTTCGGTGGCGCACCCGGGGTCGGGCGCTCTGGACCCCGGGCCCAGGAGCCTCTAGGGAGGAATCCCTGTGATCCTCAGTGCCTGGGTCTTACCATCCCGGGGCCCCCACCCTATCCTGGGCGCTGTGCTCGCTTTTCATACTTGTTTCCTTGAAGACCCTTGTGTCCCATCCAAGGGTGTGCCGGGAGGGGTCCCTCATTGGGAGGCCGAGGGCCGAGCATCACACCGCTGCCCGCCTGACCTTGGGAAGGCTCCCCGACTCCGAGCCTAGGCTCTGCTTTCGTAAACGGGGGTCCGGTGGGGTGTGGGGGTGGAGTGCGTAATGTCACACCTACCCCCAGGTGCTATTGTGGGAGAGAATGTACGTAATTAATGCACGTAAGTGACAATAGCTAAATTCGAGCGCTTTCTGTGCACCAGGGCCTAGGTACTAAACAGTTGGCATGAGTTATCTGAATTAGCCCACTGGCGCTGTGATGAAGCTACTGTAGATTGCATGAATAATCTTTATTTAGGGGTAGGAAACAGTGAAGAATTTAGTCTCCCTATTCTGATTCAGAAGGTTGGGTGTTTCTTAGGTGTGGTAACATTTAAGATTACAAGTGTTCCTGCAGTATCAGGAGAGTGGTGGTGGGGTGTAGGGATAGATTTGCAATACATCAAAAACCGGACGTAAGATAATATCAGGGCCAGGGATGTGCATTTCAGCATGTCTGAAAAGTCGGTTGTGTGAAAAGGAAATTGTTGAATGGTAATTCAAAAACATAGATCCTGAGTTGGGAGTGAGGGCTGCTATGGGCTTTTGGGGCCAGAAAGAGTTAAGGGTTGGGTGATGGAGAGAGGGAGGGGTTGAGAAGCTCGGGGAAGAGGATGTGGAGGGAGGGACCAGGGGGCAACATCCCAGTAGCATTCTGGACCAGGATTCCATCCTGTCCTTAGAGACCAGCATCCTGCTTCCGGGGAGGGGAGGTTAGGTGTGGGGAGAGATGCTGGGATGAGAACACAGGTCTCTTCTTACTCCCAGGCCACCCCCAAAATATTCAGATGGGTTGAGAGCAAGTGATTGGGCCTCCTAAGATGTCATTGTCCCTTCTCGTGTGATTCCTGACATTCTTTTAATGCGTTTGAAGCGTTTGGGAGGCTCACCAATCCTAAAGTTTGATAGGACACGTTTAAATTGCAGAGACCTGATTGATGTAGTGAAGGAGTGTGTTTTGAACACGGTCCACCTGGTTAGAGAAGAGTGGGCCTGAGGAGATGATTGTGGGGTTCAGTTTGGAAGGGGGAACCTGAAGAAGCAAGAGAAAGGCATGGAAGGCCTCGGTACTGCACCCTGGGGAAGGGAGTAGAAGCAGGAGCCGAGGGCCTCACAACACGGTCTGCAGAAGGCCCAAGCAGACTGCTCTGTTCTCAGCTCCCAAGGAGGCACCTTAACTCTCCTGATTGGTGATCATTTCTTACTTGAGTGTTGTGGAAGGTCGGGGTTGGACTCAGGCTCACCTTTCTCCTGAGTGAGCAGGAAAGGCTTCTTGGAGAGGGTGGTTTTGTTTATTTATTTTTATTAATTTGTGTGTGTGTGTGTGTGTGTGAGAGAGAGAGAGAGAGAGAGAGAGAGAGAGAGAGAGAGAGAGAAACATTGATGTGAGAGAGAAACATAGATTAGTTGCCTCCCTTCTTAGGCATCCCGACTGGATATCGAACCCACAACCTGGGGTATGTGCCCTAACTGGGAATCAAACCCACAACCAACTGAGCCACACTGGCCAGGGCTGGAGAAGGGTGAGTTTATTTTTTTATTTTTAAAAATATATTTATTGATTTTTTTTTTTTTTTTACAGAAAGGAAGGGAGAGGGATAGAGTTAGAAACATCGATGAGAGAGAAACATCGATCAGCTGCCTCCTGCACATCTCCTTCTGGGGATGTGCCCGCAACCAAGGTACATGCCCTTGACCGGAATCGAACCTGGGACCTTTCAGTCCACAGGCCGATGCTCTATCCACCGAGCCACACCGGCCAGGGCTGGAGAAGGGTGAGTTTAAACCCAGGCTTGCAGGAGAGGGTCTTTGGGTACATGGTGATGGTGAAGATAGGGAGCAGCATGCGTAGTGGAAAGAGCAGTTGCTTGGGAGAGAGAGGCAGTTGAGGGTATGAATCTGGCTCTGTAATTTTTTGTGAAAGTAAAACTGTTTTTTTTTAACTGTCTGGTAGGGACTTCAACAAGTACCTTTTCCCTGTCCATGGTGACATTCATGCAACAAATGTCTGCTGAGCACCGATCCTGTGCTGAGTCATATGCTTCACGCCAGGAACACAAAGATGAGTCAGACATTACCTATTCCCTTAGGAATTTCCCAGTCCAGGGAGAGCAATGGACACAGAGAGCAAATTACAAAACAATATGGGAAGTGCTACTGTACAGTCATACACCACTGCCAGTGAGCTCACCGAGGAGTAACTAATTCATTCTGGACAGAAAACTCAGGGCTAACCTACCTCCTGCAAGATGAGTTGAGACCTTAGGATAGAGGTTTTGATGACCACTTCCTTATTCTATCTATTTTTAACTCTTGTCTTTGCCCTGATAGTCTCTTTCTTAAAAAAAAAAAAAAATCTCGGTGCATTTGTGTGGGCATAGTTTGTAAGCTGCCTCAAACGTAGAAGGAAGGTGTTATACATGTAATAAGCATAACCGCTTGAGCATTAGTTGAGGAAGGCGTCACAAAAGTTACACAGGGGTTGGACCTTGAGGGGTGAAAATGAGCTCTTTTTAGTGGTCCTTGGAGTAAAGGACTCCAGCCAGAGGAAGCCCATGTTCGGAGACAGGAAGACACAGCAGGTTCAAGGGCGTGAAGGTGAGTTGGGTCTGGCTAGGTTGAAAAGTATATGGAGAGGGTGGAGTGCGGTGGACTGAAGAGGGCAGCGTAATCAGGGCCAGATCCGGAAAGGCCTTGACTGTCATGTGGGGAGCTTGGCCTTTATCTCTGAGGCAGGGGGGAGATGTCAGAGGTGTACACCCTGGACTGTGGCACGATCACTGTGTTTTAGGAAGATCTCTTTGGTCGCTGTTGGAGGAGGGGCTGGGAGTTTGGGAGATCATTGTGGAGACTGGGACCTGGCCTCAGACATAGGCAGTGAGAATGGGGGAGGAGAGGAAGATATTCAGATAAGAACATCAGAGGGGCTTGATGATTGGTTACATGTTAGTGAAGGAGCACATTGCGGTTTCTGCTTTGAGAAGCTAAGTTGATGTGGCTGAAATCAGACATCAGGATGTTTGGGGGTAGGGCCGTAATGAATGTCCTTTAAGCTATGGAGTATGGGAGCTTTCTGGGATGCCCATAATGGATAGTTAGATAGAAGTTGCTGGTAGACAACTGGAAATGTGTGTGGTGCTGAGGAGAGAGGATGGGGCTGACACCCCTTTGAGCGAACACTGAGGGTCTACTGCGTGCAGAAGATACCAATGAGATGTAGTTCCAGCCTCAGAAACTCACCCTCTGAGGATATGGATATGGATAGGCCGCAGTACAGGGCGATTCTGAGCATTGCAGTAAGAGGTAAGCCCTTGGGGCCCTTGACCCAGAGATTTGAGAGCTGACGGTTGTTGCTGAAGTGGTGGGAGTAGCAGAGAGAGAGAGAGAGTCCTCAGCGACCAGACGCAGGCTGGAGTGGGAACACCTACCTACACAGGGACGCTGTGTTGTAAAAGCACTTTTCCGGGAGGATACTTTAATCATGATTCCGAGGGAATTTCAGAGAAACCGGAGTGGGGGTGGGGAGATGGCTTAGGACGGAGCTGTGGGGGAGGAGAAGGAAGAGGTCAGAACTTTCAGGAACTGTCATCTGGCTGGCAGAGGGGACTGAGGGGGTGGAAGCACGGGACGGGGGAGCGCTCGCCTTAAACACAGGCTGGTCCTGCTCACAGCCACACGAAGACACAGATGGTAAAAATAAACACTTCCAAGTTGCAGGACCGCCCGGAGTGGGTGGTGAAGGGGAAGACGAGGCAGCCCAAAGAGGAAGGCAGTCCTGCCCTAGGTTTCAGGCTGCAGAGCCCTCTGAGGGAGAGAAGGCGGAGGGCACAGGTGAATGGCCATCCGGGTAGCCAGGTGTGGACATTTGAGAGCAGGCACGGGCAGGTGTGTGCACGGGAGCTCGTCTGAGTACTCTTACCTCTGGATAAAGTGAAATCATGAAGGCATCAGAGTTGTGGTGGGGCTCTTAAAAGTTTGACATACAATTATTATAATATTTACAAGAAGAAGCCAGGGAATTATTTATGATAAATCCTTTATAAAAGGAGAAATTTAAGGTAGCAGAACATCTTGTAAAAATTGCAAATGGCAAGCAGGTTAATTTTAACCTATATTCCACAAACCTTTATCGAGTGCCTACTATGCACCAGGCCCTCTTCACGGGTGACAGGAATGAACAAGAGAACCCGATCACTTGCTTTAGACGTTTCACCTGGAGCTCCTTAACCTGCAGAGGCTGGGTATGGGCCTTAAATGGTCTGTAACTTTATTCTGTTGCAGTGTTCTCTTTCATTGGCTAGTAGCTCCACTTGCCTCATAAATAATCAGAAAATAGCATCCATGCATGTTAGGCATAGATGTGGACATTAGGTAGCAGAAAGACCAATGTTGCGGCAATGCTAACATGGACGTGACGGCCAGCAGTCGATCGGACTTTAGAGAACACTTTCTCTAACTTTACAATGTAGAGAGGAGGAGTTGGCAGTCAGGGAGGAAAGGGGACTCTCCTAACCTCACAGAATGAGTGTTGGAATTGAGAGCAGTGCCCTCGAATTTTCAATGGGATGGCGGGGGAAGGCTTCCAGAGGGGAAGTGAGGGGGCAGGGGTTAAAGTGAATTTAGGCCCTCCTCCGTCACTAGGGCCCTGGAAGCCCCCTGTTTTGCTCTGAGCCTCAGTTTCCCCATCTGTAAAGTGAGAGGATTGGACTGAGGTCCCTTTTTAGTTTTAGCATGTTAGGATCAATGTTGGTCCCCCCAAAGGTGGTCAGGATACAGAGTCAGTAGACCAGGATCGGAAATAGCCTTTCAACTCTTTAGAGCGAGTTGATCACCCATAACCTGTGGCCAGGCTTCCCCTCAGGGGATGGGTGCCACATTTCCGGCCGTCCACCTGCTATTTTTGTAGACTTTCCTCCTTTCAGTCTTTGCCCTGCTCTGTGCTGGTGATAATTCTAATGCCAATCCAGTCTAGTAGGAATTATGGTTCTAATTCTAGATCCCCCCAATCCTGGAGGAGTGTGCCTGGGCACATCTATCACTGCTTATCACACTGCCTTGCCTCTAGCCCAGTGGTTCTCAACCTTTCTAATGCCGCTACCCTCATGTTGTGGTGACCCCCAACCATAAAATTATTTTCATTGCTACTTCATAACTGTAATTTTGCTACTGTTAATGAATCGTAATGTAAACATCTGTGTTTTCCGATGGTCTTAGGCGACCCTGCTAGCGGTTCGCGACTCACAGGTTGAGAACCACTGCTCTAGCCCATCCACAGTCCGCTGTGTTGTATTATGTCTGCATTGGCTAGGACAGTGTTCGGCAAACTGCGGCTCGTGAGCCACATGCAGCTCTTTGGCCCCTTGAGCATGGCTCTTCCACAAAATACCACGTGCGGGCACGCACGTACAGTGCGATGGAAACTTCGTGGCCCATGCGCAGAAGTCGGTTTTCGGCTCTCAAAAGAAATTTCAATCGTTGTACTGTTGATATTTGGCTCTGTTGACTAATGAGTTTGCCGACCACTGGGCTAGGATCTCCTCCATCTTAAGGAGTCTCAGTCCAGTCCCCTCTCTGATATCTGCACATGCTCAGTTCATCCTCGTGTGTCCTTTCCCTCTGCTTTCTCTTGATCTCTCACCCTAGTATGGACACACGTGTCCCGGTCACTTCTTGCTTTGAAATAGTCTCTGGTGTGCCCCTCTTTCTTTCCATTATCACCACTCAGAGCCCAGGCCCTTTCTTAGCAATTATTTACCTCAATGATCTCCGTCAAATCTCTCTGTTCATATCCTATACATTCTTATGAGATCTAGCTCAAATGTCCACTTGTTCATGAGGAATGCAAATAACTCCTTTCCTCCTCTGAACACCCAGTATGCTTTGTCCCCTATTCTGATGTCTGTTTCAGTGTGCCTGTCATTTTAGTCAGCAGTTTATGCATGCCAGCGCTCCTTCCAGGCTATAGGGTTCAGCTTGTCTTTATGTCTCCCACGTATTTGAGGAAGGTACTGAGCCTCTGGCAGGAGTTCATTACATAGTTGTTGAATTGTGCGTCTATGGAATAAAAGAGTCAATAAGTATTTGAGTATACAGTCAATAAGTAAAAGTGTACAATAAGTATTTTTATTTTTACTTTATGATGGTGCAAAAGCGATGTTCACTCAGTAGAAACTGTACTGGGGATTTTGAATTTTGATCTTTTCCTGGGCTAGTGATCTGCAATATGTTACTCTCTCGTGATGCTGGGCAGCGGCAGGGAGCAGTGGCTCCTGTCAGCCATGCAATCACGACGGTAAGCCACCGATAGTCCATAGCGTACTGTGTTGCCAGCATTTTTTTGGACATTGCATTTTGTGTTTTGACATTCCATCATGTCTACAAAAATGTCTATCTGTGTCTCCTACTTCTGGTGAGAAGAAGAGGAAGACAGTTACTCTTGAGATGAAACTCAAGATAATTGCCCAACTGTTGGCAGTTTAATATGGATAGGAGGGGCAGAAAGAACTACATTTTTTGAAGCTCTAGTCTGTGCTTGTTCTTTACTCCCATTGCAGGGCATCTGTGCAGAGAGTAAGGCAGAGCAGGGGGCATACGTCTCATCTTACAGATGAAGAACTGCAAGTTAATTGACTTGCCCAGAATCACACAGCTCGGTGAATGCTGGAGTCGGGATTTGAGCTCAGGTTTTCCGCATCCAGTTCTTTGGTTTAATTCATTCCCTTTACTTTAAAAGCAGTAGTTCACCGATGACCTCACATCTGCCCGAGGCCTCAATGCCACAGATCTTTAGTCCTGGTTCCCATTCGGAATGTTGATTTCAGAGAACACCCTTTTCCAGGAAGGGAAGTAGAAGTAAAATCTGGCCAAGTTTCTCTAGGCTTTGCTCGAATTTTGGGACTTAGTTTGACCCTTTGTGGACTTCAAATATCAGTAGATATTGTATTAGTCAGCTAGGGCTGCCATAACAAACTAGCACAGACTTGGTGGCTTAAAAAACAGAAATGTATCTCTCACTGTTCTGGAGGTTAGAAACTCCGTGATCAAGGTGCTTGCAAGGCAGACTTTCTTCTGAGGCCTCTTCTTTGGGCCTGTAGGGGCTGGCATCTCTCTGTGTGCTCACATGCCCACTTTCTGAGCCCTGGGGTGTCTCTGGTGTCTCTTCTCATAAGAGCACTAATCTCCAACCAGCCTTATGACCTCATTTAACTGTAAGCACTTCCTTAGAGGCCCAGTCTCCAAATACAGCCACCATGCATGGGGGTTAGGGCTTCAACATATGAATTTTTTTTTTTTGGGAGGGGCGGTTTACAAATGTTTGATGCATTTTTGTATTAGGTGGATATTAAATGTACTTATTACAACCTTCTGGTGGTTTAGTCAATGTTAGCGTTTTGGGAATTGTGCTGATTCTTTCCTTTTTGTTCTTTTATCATATTGGGATTGTGTTCTTTTATTTAGTCCTGTCTATGGGTCTTTGCCTAGCCCACAGGGAACTTCTATTGCATTTGGATTTTGCTACTTTATTTGACCATTTTTATTTTAATGCAGCTTTTAGTGTACTGACTGTTTTATCATGCGTGATACTCATCTTGTGCCTAGTAGGCCATTTTACGCCCATATTAGAATGTAGTCATTCATTACATGTTTGCTGAAAGCCCACTGTATGAGGGTCATTGGACTTGTTGAACTACAGCCATGCATTGGAATGGGTAGTACTCCGTCTAGCAGAACCGCAGACAGAAAAGATTATCTGAACTGAGCAGATTTGGGGCACAAGTAAGGCCCGTCTCTCTCTCTCATAAAAGCGGATACAGCAGGGAAGGATTTTTATGTTGTCATCTATAACCCATTATGGACATTGCCGAGTAGCTATAATCTAGAATGTGCTTTCTAGTCTTGAAGTTTCTATTGATAAGCTTCAGTTGGAGATCTCTTTTGGGAAGTGCTTGTTTATTTAGGACTGTCAGTCAGATGCTCAAGCAGAATGCCCGCATCCCCTTGAGGGGTGGACCATTTTAAAGCTCCATATTATACCTACAGTTATTTTTCAGACATACATTCTTACCAGATCAACAGCAGAAATTATTTCAGAGCTTGGGTTGGAGTGAGAGAGGTACACCTGGGTGGGCGTGGGGAGTGAGGGGCTAAGGGCCCCAGGTGTGAGACATAGAGGGGTGAGGTGATGGATGGAGAGAGGAGAGGAAGAGCTACCAAATGGAGCCAGACAGAAGCAGGCACAGCTCCCCCTAAAGTTGCTCTACCTCGGGACCTTTCTCTGATGACAATTAGATTGTTCTGCAATTCGACATGTAATTTGAGCAAAGGCACTAGAGGTGGTCACCAGGTCTGAAAGGAGAAAGCTAAGCAGAGCAGAGGGCGGTAAGGACATTGGAGTAAGACCTGGGTTGGAATCCTGGTTCCTCTACTTACTATTTGTGTGACTACCAGCTAGTCACCGAACCTCACTTTTCCAATCTGGGAAATATAATTGGTTAGTGGGGATAAACAGCCTCCTTCCGAGGTTGCTGGGAATCCATAGGGGCTTTTGGGGTACACTGGCTCACACCAGAATCCCTTTATAGCCCTGCAGACTGCAACCACATGGTCCCGGAAGGCCTGCTGTTCTACAAAATTAAGCAAAGTAAATTGGTAACTCTGGATTTACTTAGCTAGTGATTAAATAACAGCTTAGTTAACAGGCTATTAATGGTCCCCAGGTGTTGGCAATTCTGAGTATTTGCTTTTGAGAGCAGTTGTATAATTTCTTCTGGTACTTTAATAAAGTTGCTTTTTTAACAGAAAAGATTATAATGTAACAAATGATGCTCTCAGGAGCTATTTGGGGGAGGATTACATGATATACTGCATATTAAACACTTAGTGTAGGGTCTAACTCACCTTGTAAGGTTCAATAAAAGTTATCTGCTGTTATTACAGTTGTTAGAGACTCAACTGGCCACACTTAGGGCAAGATCTTTTGCGAATTTAGACTCCCCCCCATGAGCCCACCGCCACCTGGTGGCAGCTAGTGGTACTGCGCACATTGTGAGGAAGAATTAAATTGCTTGTAGTTTGAATTCCACCAAGTATAACAGGGACTTTGTTCAGAGTGTGACTCATTTGCCTCAGAACTGGAATTCATATATCATTAAACAATGAAGTGACACTTTTCACCTCCACAGTTGGCACAGATTTTTAAAAAATGTTAACAGCAAGAGTAAATGAAGTGTGGAAACAGACATGCTCGTGTGTTAATAGTAGGAATGTAAATCGGTACACCATTTCTGGAGGACAGATGGTGATGTAACAAAAGTCTTCATTGTTTGCATCTTTTGTGGCAACCATTCCTCCCCTAGGGACTTATCTTGAAGAAATAAAGAAAAAGTTATATATGTGAAATATAAATATTTATAAATATATGCCATATATTTATCAAAATATAAATAACATTACATATAATAGAACACAATAGGGAACAATAACTTTTTCATTTGTGAATCAGAGTCTCAATCCTTATAACAGTGATTCTTAAAAAGTGTGGGCCCTCGCTTGTTTGGCTCAGTGGATAGAGCGTCAGCCTGCGGACTGAAGGGTCCTGGGTTTGATTCCAGTCAAGGGTACATGTCTGGGTTGTGAGCTCAATCCCTAGTGGGGGCTTGCAGGAAGCAGCCTATCAATGATTCTCTCTCATCATTGATGTTTCTATTTCTCCCTCTCCCTTCCTCTCTAAAATCAATAAAAATATATTTAAAAACAAACAAACCAAAAAACAAAAAAGTGTGCGTGCATGAGGAAAAGTAGGCATTTTGACATCTTGGGGCAGAGGAGTTGGGATGGGGGATCAGATCAGAATCTGCTCTGGGAGCTGTTTAAGAACATTCAGTAAACTTACCGATTTCCTAATAAAAACTATAAAAAGTAAAGTTAGTCATAAACATCTTGGTGGAGAGAGATGATACTGAAGAGATGTAGGAGATGTGTGTTAATACATTTCAGTTTGGGGAACACTGATTTACAGGAAGCAGGAATATTGATGAAGGCAAAAAATTAATTCTGGGTCTTTAGGGAAGAAGGAGCCTGGATTAGCTAATTGTAGGAACAGTAGAGCAATATAATTGAAGGCCTGGGAATTTAGGGGTGCAGGGATGCATCTGCAAAGATAAATTTCCCCTCATTTAGTTTTGCCCAAGACCAGAGGGCCAAGCTACTATTGACATGTATCTAGATCTCTCCATTTCTGATACTAGACGTGCCCACAATGAATGTGAGACAGGGTACCTGGTATGTGGAGACACTGGTCACGGTAGTACTTCATCTAATCTTAACTTTTGGGAGGAGGTGGTGCCCTAGTGGGAGGCCCTGGTCAGCTTCCATTGCCTTCATGTAAAGCCCGCACTCCTTGGCCTCAATCCCAAGGCTCTCTGATTTGACCACGTCTCCAGCCTCAGGTTTAATAGATTTCAGCTAGTCACCTCTACAGTAATCTCTCCCCAGGCATAGTGTGTGAATAGCTTGCTTGTAAAAGTGTGATTTTAAAGTAGTGTACCATAAATTTAGAGGCACAGCCTTTTCCACCTAACTTTAAAAAAAAATTTTTTTTACTGGTTTTTAGAATGAGAGGAAGGGAGAGGGATAGAGAGATAGAAACATCAATGAGAGAGAAACATCACCAATCAGCTGCCTCCTGCACACCCCCTACTGGGGATGAGCCCGCAACCCAGGCATGTGCCCTGACCTGGAATTGACCTTTGGGTGCATGGGATGATGCTCAACCAATTGAGCCACACAGGTCGGGCGGGTTAGTCAGTTTTAAATGGACTATGTCATCACTATCTTGATGCTTTTCTCTGTGACGCTGAAAAATCAGAGTTGGAGAACAGGAGGACTGGGGCATATTGGTCCTTTCCACTAATGGGAACATGCTTTATTGTTGCATTCATTGTTGCTTAGCGACATTTTTGCCATAATGTATTTGAGAGATTAATTTTGTGGGGAACTTCCTGTGAGATGTGAGAAAAGTGCGAGTTCAAAAAACACACAGAGTTTCAGCAGAATAAGACGTTTACTAAGCACCTATTGTGTGAAAGATGCAGGCTCTGCACGGGGGAGGGTGGCATGATGACCTAAGGGAGTCATGATTGAGTAATTTGGAGTCTCCAAAGGTAAGAGCCCAATAAATACTGGTGAAGTGATAATAAGAACACCAGACTCTTCAAACTCATAGAAGATTGCTTATGAGGAACTGGAGGTGGGGAGCAGGAGGAAAGGGGAGATGTTGGACAAAGGGTACAAAGTAGTGGTTATATAGAGTGAATAACTTTAGAGATCTGGTATGTAGGCACGAAGACTGTAGTTAATAATACTGTATTGAACATTGGGTACATGCTAAGAGAGTAGATTTCAAGTGTTCTCATCACACACAAAAAAGGTAACTGTAAGGAAATATGTTAATTAGCCTGAATGTAGTAATCATTTTACTACATATATGTATATCAAAATAAATTTATGTATGTTAAATATATATAATTTTTATTAAAAATGAAAAGGTATGTAGACTTTAATAATATTGGAGAAAAATGTAATATTTTGACTTTTTAAAATAATATATAATTGGTAACTCTTATATATAATATGTGAACAAAGATTTTACAGGAATATTGCATAATAAAAATGGCTATTTGCTATGTTAAGGAAAAAAAAGAATACCAAACTATTAGGACAGTCCAGGTTCTTGACTTCTCAAGTTGCCATCTTTGTAATGTTGGGCAACCCATTTCACTTTACTGGCTTGAAAAGAAGTTCCTTGATTGAAAAGAAGGATAAAAAAAATGTGATATATATGACATAAGTAATACATACATCACACATATACACAGTATATACACAGTATATGTGAGATATACACACACACACCGAGTGGCCAGATTATTATGATCTCTGAACGCATAATAATCTGGCCATTCTGTGTGTGTGTGTGTGTGTGTGTGTGTGTATATACACACACACACACACACACACACAAAGCGAAAGCGTGTAGGGGACCCTACACGTGCATGATTCAATCATGCACTGGGCCTCTAGTATATATATATATATATATATATATATATATATATATATATATACACACACATACACACACACACACACACACACACATATATATATGTGTACTTCATATATATATATATATATATATATATATATATATACACACTAGAGGCCCAGTGCATGATTGAATCATGCACGTGTAGGGTCCCCTACACGCTTTCGCTTTTCGCGGTGAAGCTGGGTGCGTGTCCGCTGGTGCTGGAGCAGACAGGCACCCAGCTCCCCCACTTTTGATGGTCCGTGGCCGCTGAGGGGGGCTACCCTGCTGTTGAGAGGCGCAGGGGGCAGGACTCCTGCCCCCTGCGCCTCTCAACGGCCGCTGAGGGGGGCTGCCGCGGACACCTGGCTACCCTGCTGTTGAGAGGCGCAGCTGGGTGTCCGCGGCAGGCCCCCTCAGTGGCCGCGGATCTGGGGATCTGGCCGTTGAGAGGCACAGGGGGCGGGAGTCCCGCCCCCTGCGCCTCTCAACAGCAGGGTAGCCCCCCTCAGTGGCAGCGGATCCATGCCTCTCAATGGCCGGATAGGCCACCCCGAGTCCCGCCCCCCAGCCTCCCGCCGCCCAATCATGGGCATAGTGGAGTGATGGTAATTTACATGTTACTCTACCCCTGTGCCTCTCAACGGCCACATCCGCGGGCGCTGAGGGGGCCTGCTGGTGGACACCCAGCTGCGCCTCTCAACAGCAGGGTAGCCAGGTGTCCGCGGCAGCCCCCCTCAGCGGCCGCGGACCATCAAAAGTGGGTGGGGGAGCTGGGTGCCTGTCTGCTCCAGCACCAGGCCTTTCAGAAGCCTCCAGTGAAAAGCACCCAGCTCCACCGTGAAAAGCAAAAGCGTGTAGGGGACCCTACACGTGCATGATTCAATCATGCACTGGGCCTCTAGTATATATATATGTATGTATATATTAGAGGCCTGGTGCATGAATTCGTGCATGGGTGGAGTCCGGCCAGCCTGGCCAGTGGGAGGGGACATGGGCGGTTGGCCAGCCTGCCTGCTGGTCGAACTCCTGGTCGAGGGGACAATTTGCATATTAGCCTTTTATTATATAGGACTAGAGGCCCAGTGCATGATTGAATCATGCACGTGTAGGGTCCCCTACACGCTTTCGCTTTTCACGGTGGAGCTGGGTGCCTGTCCGCTGGTGCACCAGGCCTTTCAGAAGCCTCCGGTGTGGCGGAGGCTTCTGAAAGGCCTGGTGCCGGAGCAGACAGGCACCCAGCTTCCCCACTTTTGATGGTCCGCGGCCGCTGAGGGGGGCTACCCTGCTGTTGAGAGGCGCAGGGGGCGCCCCCTGCGCCTCTCAACAGCAGGGTAGCCCCCCTCAGTGGCAGCGGATCCGTGCCTCTCAATGGCCGGATAGGCCACCCCGAGTCCCGCCCCCCAGCCTCCCGCCGCCCAGCCTGCCGCCGCCCAATCGTGGGCGTAGCGGAGTGATGGTAATTTACATGTTACTCTATTATTAGATAGGATATACACTGAGTGGCCAGATTATTATGCGTTCAGAGATCATAATAATCTGGCCACTCAGTGTATAAATATATAATGAAATATTATTCAGCTACAAAAAAAGGAAATTATGCCATTTGTGGCAACATGGATCGGCCTTGAGGGAATTATGCTAAGTGAAATAAGTCAAACAGAGGAAGACAATGTGTAACCTCACTTGTATGTGGAATCTTTAAAAAGGAACAAATTCATAGATACAGAGAACAGATTGGCGGTTGCCAGAGGCAAGAGGTAGAGGATAGGAAAAATAGGTGAAGATGGTCAAAAGGTACAAACTTCCAGTTATAAAATAGTTAAGTCCTAGGCATGAAATGTACAGCATGGTGATTATCATTAGTAATGCTGTATTGGTTATTTGAAAGTTGCTAAGAGAGTAGATCTTCAAAGTTCTCATTATAAGAAAAAAAATTGTGGCTATGTGGTTTAATGGATGTCAACTAGACTTATTGTGGTGATTTTGCTCTCTATATATCGAATCATTATGTTGTACACCTGAAAATAATAAATGTTTTATATCAATTATATCTTAATAAAAATTCATTAATGGATAGATGGATAAATAAGATGTGCTATATCCATAATATCATTTGGCAGTAAAAAGGAATGAAGTGTTGATACATGCTACAGGGTAGATATACATTGAATACATTATGTTAAGTCAGTGATTTTCAACCGCTACAAGAATTTTTAAAACATGCAATACCTAACTATTTAGTCAGGGGCATGGATCGCTTTTCCCTTAGCTGATCAAATTAAAAAAATGACAACAGCCAACACAACAAGAGCTGTCCAGAGTTAAAGAAATAAAAATTATACCAATGCCTGTCAGGTTGTCGAAAAAATACATTTTTTTGGTGTGCCACAGAATTTTAGTAATTAGTTTATGTGTGTCATGAGATGAAAAAGGTTGAAAATCACTGTGCTAAGTGAAAGAAGCCAGTCACAAAAGCCCTCATATTGTATGATTCCATTTGTATGAAATATCCAGGGGAAAAAAAGAAAGAAAGAAAAGAGAGGTATTGGGCTCAATCTCTAAGTGCCCGGCCCTTTCACCTCTGGAATGATATAAATTATTTACATAGGATTGTAGACTTTTAAACATGGCTTTTAGATCTTAAGGATCACAGACTCCAAGCCCTCATTTTAAAGATGAAGAACCTGAGGTTCCCCTAGGAGCTTGGCTGTATCCACGGTCATAGACATAGTGATGGAAATGTCAGGTGTTTTGGGTGATTTCTTGGTGATTCTGAAATCTTGATCGTGTTTACATGATCTCTTAATTTTGGTTGCACAGTGGCTTCTCGGTCTTCAGCTGTGACAAAACTTTGAGAAAGCTGTTTAGTTGGAAAGCTGCCTAACATTCTGAATTCGGGGAGTAATCAGTGTCCTCACATGATGCAGGAAACAGATACATTAACAAATTAGAGTTCCATATTGAAGTTCCATAAAGGCTGTCCAACTTGTATTTTTCTGCCGATGTTCTCAGAATGGCCAAGACCTCCAACACAGGACCTACGCGAACATCTGTGAAGTAAAACCCCACTCCTCGTAAACTTCTGTTTTCCTGAGACCGTCCTAAGTCAACATTAGCAGAAACGAAAGGAGTGCTGTGTTTCAGACAAGGGGATCAAAGCAGGGATTAGCTTTACATAAAGTGATTTGCTGACATTTTTATTCCTGGCATTCGTAATGATTGTTTCCTACTTCCCTTTACAGGATAGCTTAACGGCCAGGAGAAACAGAGTGGAAAATGCAAAACAACGAAATTATAAAACCTGCCAAATACTTCTCAGAATTGGAAAAGAGCATCCTGCTTGCGTTGGTCGAAAAGTACAAGTATGTGCTGGAATGTAAGAAAAGTGATGCGCGAACTATTGCCCTCAAGCAACGGACCTGGCAGGCGCTCGCCCACGAGTACAACTCTCAGCCGAGCGTGTCCCTGCGGGATTTCAAACAGCTGAAGAAGTGCTGGGAGAACATCAAGGCCCGGACGAAAAAAATTATGGCCCATGAAAGGAGAGAGAAGGTGAAACGGAGCGTCAGCCCGCTCCTGAGCAGCCACGTCCTGGGGAAGGAGAAGATCGCCAGCATGCTGCCCGAGCAGCTCTACTTCCTGCAGAGCCCTCCCGAGGAAGAGCCCGAGTACCACCCTGATGCCGCCGCCCAAGGTATGGCCCTGAGCTCGGCTTGCATGTTCTCACTGGGGACCTGTCCGCCGTGTGCATTTTAAAATCCTGAATTCTAGGGGACTTGATAGAAAAGAAACTTGCACACCAAACCTGAGTTTCCCCATTCAGAGTCTCCCGTGTACGTAGAACATTCAAGTCACATAGCACATAAAACCAGAAGTACTTGTTTATATCCTTGTACTATCTCTCTTATCGCTATTATTACTTAAGAATAAGGAAAACGAAGGGGCTACACCAATATAGTTGTCATTAATGAAGTACTTTAGTTGCTTATCTCAACCTGTTTCAAATATAATGAAGTGGATTTGTTCGAAGGTATATTTCACTCATTCAATCTTTTTTTCCCCCCAAAGAAGTGTTTCTGGAGGACCCATAATGTGCAAAGCACTGTATGAAGTCATGCAAAAGGCCACATTACTAGTAAAAGTGAACTATTTCAGACTTAATACAAGTTGTGAGACTAATAGAGCAAATACCCATTTAGCATTCACCCAGATTAAAAAACAGCATTTCCACCCACCATTATATTGTGATCTACAGTTTTGGTTTGTGGCACTCCTGGTAACTTGAGGAATTCTGGGAAAAATTATTTTCTTTTTAATATGCTTTCGTTGAAAAGATAAGTAGGTTATATAGAGTTCTTCAGGAAGGAAAAGATGTCATATAATCAAGGAAGTAATAATAGTATGTCATAGCTTTAAGAGGTTGGAATTAAGGGGCCATTGAAATGTCTCCAGGCAAGAAGAGGGTGAGAGAATACAATAATTCCTGCCTCTTTTAAGATAAGAATGGCTAGTTTACATGAAGATTCGTTGTACTTTGCACAAGACACACTTAATAATTTCTGGGAAGATCAGAAGGCTGCTCATAAGGTGCACTAAAGACCTAGCAACAGGAACATCTGATTTGTGGCTTGCAGGATGAGAAATTCACTTATTAGTGTCCCCAGAGTAGTTTGAGTTCTGAGGGACTAGTTAATTAAAAGTCAGAGTGTTATCCGTGTAGGGAGAAAAAGATAATAACCAAGTGAACTGAATAACACGTTTCAATTAGCACTCCCCCCGCCCGCCCCCCCCCCGCCCCCCATAGGCAGATTATCCTGGGAACTTAAGTTACAATCAAAAGTTTGCTTGCTGCCCTAGCTGGCTCAGTGGATAGAGTGTTGGCTTGTGGACTGAAGGGTCCCAGGTTCAATTCCAGTCAAAGGCATATGCCTGGGTTGCGGGCTCAATCCCCTGTGAGGGGACGTGCAGGAGGCAGCTGATCAATGATTCTCTCTAATCATTGATGTTCCATCCCTCTCCCTTCCTCTCTGAAATCAATAAAAATATATTTTAGCCCTAGCCAGTTTGGCTCACTGGATAGAGCATCGGCCTGGGGACTGAAGGGTCCCAGGTTTGATTCCGGTCAGAGGCATGTATCTTGGTTGCAGGCACATCCCCAGTAGGGGGTGTGCAGGAGGCAGCTGATTGATGCTTCTCTCTCATCAATGTTTCTAACTCTCTATCCCTCTCCCTTCCTCTCTGTAAAAAATCAATAAAATATATATTACATATATATTTTAAAGAAGTTTGCTTGCTGATCATCTGACCAAGGTTAAGTCCAGGGAGCCAGTTGGGCAAGAGCGGTGGTTAATGTCATGCGCATCATGCATCATTTTCCAGTGTAGGAGCCCTGTGCCTGAATTTTGATTCTTGAGTCCTAAGCCACAGTGCCTTCCAGCAAACAGTGTTCATGTGGACACCTGTCCGCTCTGTTTTGCCCCTTCTCGTTGCTGCTTCTGTAGGGATCGGCCCACTGCTAATAGGCAGTGTCCTTGTTTTGGACATGTTTGCAGCTTCAGCCAGCTACTCTCCATCTTGCTGGCCTTGGAGGCAGTGAAGGGACTGGTGCTGGGGTGGGAGGGGAGGAGGTGAATAGCAGGGCTACTTTTCAAATTGTCTCTGTCCCCTGGGAGATGTTACCTAGGAAGGTGCTGGTGTGGACTGCTGCTCGTTCACTTTGCAAATCTTTGATCTGTATTATTCTGTATTGATTTCAAGGGTGGTTCTAAGAGGACAGTCTCATTCCCCCATTTTCAAATTCTAGGGTAGGATCTAGAAAGTTCATAAGTATTTTCCTCTTTCTTTTTGGAGAAAATGATATAATTCATGTATTCATAAACACAATTTATAGGTTTCCAGCAAGAAGGGGATAAATATGGACTCTCAGTGTCCTTCCTGTCATGATATTTGCTAGACACCAACTTGTAAAAGAGATTGATATTAAATTGGATGTTTGTACATATATGGCACATGAGACTTCTCATTTTGCTGGTGATTATTAAAATATAGGCAAATGTTACCTGTTCCTGCCTCCAGGTCAAATTTGTAGTATGGTAGAGAACCATGGTGCTTTGTTAGTTGGGGAGTGTGTCCAAAGTAATCCGTTAACACAAGTAGATAAGGTACTGGAACTCTTTCTATACATTAAAACAGCCTTGGTGTTACCCAACTCAGTTTACATTTAATTTACTTTTAGGAAATAAAAAGAAAGCTAAACTTGTCAATCATTCCTTCTGGGTCCTTGTGGGGAAAAAGGTTGAAAATATGCAATAGGGTTATGACTCTCATTACATCACGTGTATTTTGACATATGGAGTGTGTGTATGTGTGCGCACGCATGCGTATGTATGTGTTTTACTTTATCTCTTACACTGTGCTGTCCAATACAATAGTTATAAGTCACATGAGGCTAGTAAGCCCTTGAAATGTGTGTAGACCAAATTGAGACATGCTGTAAATATACACCCTGTATCTTGAAGACTTAGTATATAAAAAAAAAAGAATGTAAAATCTCTTACTAATAATTTTTATATCAATTACATGTTGAAACGATAATATTTTAGAAATGTGGGACTTAAAAATATGTTACTATAATTAGTTTCACCTCCTTTTACTTCTTTAATGTGGTATGAGAATTTAAAATCACAAATGTAGCTTCTATTTCTATAGGACAGCACTGTTCTAGCACATTGCAGAATACCTGTTGCAGAATTAGGCACTCAGAGAATTGTGGGACTTTATTAACCAGGATGGAGCCTTACAGTATTCCACTAGAGGCCTCCCTCCAACAATTTTTTGTGTGTGAGATAATTTCACTTTTGTCATCTTGATCACTGTACCCAGGATAGTATTAGCTTTGTCAATGACTTTCTTGAATGTACATCTGTATTTGAACTCAGTCATTTTAAAATGTAAGTTTAACACTTAAGAATGTATTTTCAAAAAACCCGTATTCTCCCCTTAAATATGTTAAAACACTTTGTATTCTGTAGATTTATATTTGATAATTTGGCTTTGATACTTATCTTCCATTTTAAGATAAGTGAGATTATCTTTGGGGAACATGTTTGCAGAACAAACTAAGGGAAAGCACAAAATTTGCTGGAAGTGGTCAGGAGGTAGGATGACAAATGTCAACTATATTTAAGCAAACTAAGCTTTCAGATAGTATTTAGATATCTTTAAGAGAACTTAGTTAATTTCATATGCTGTTATTTATTATAAAGCTATATTTGAATAATGCAGACATGGGTACTCAAAGCTGTAATTAACACAAAAACATTCCTTAATGAATTCTACTATTATCACTATTTAATCCAACTTTGTTCTTCTGGGTGAGAATTCAAGTATAGGGGACTGGATTATATTGCCACTCAAGGCACACCGGCATCACTGGTCTGGGAAAAGCCCACTCTTGGTGTTACTTATATATTTATTCACCATTCAGCACTTTCCTTCTCTTCTCCTATTCCTTCATCATTCTAATGTGATTGTGTGTTCTCTCACATGTTCTTGAAAGCATGCATTGCTGTTTTGTGCACATATTTTTTCTCATTTAAATAGATTAGAAATTGTGCTATAGATACCATTTTCTTGACATTTTTCTCTTAGAATAATGTTTTTAAGATCCATTCCCATTGCAGCATGTCTAATTTGTTTTCTTAGTTGATGCATAATATTGCATATTGTGCATCTATCACCTTTTATTTATTCACTAGTAGCCCTGTGCACAAATCCGTGAGCCAGTAGCTCTCTGTGGGGCCTGGCCACTCTGCGCCTGCTGCCCAGAGGCCCATCCACGGCTGGGCGCTGAATGCTTGCCTTGTCGCTGTGGTGACGAAGCAAGCATTCCGCCAGGCCGCTCATGATGCCCACTCCTAGCGGCCACCTCCCCCCGGGACTGGGGGATTCTGGCGGGGCTGAGAGGACTGGGGGCCGCCATCTTGTGGCTATGGGCGCCACCATATTTGTTACAGAGTGATGGTTAATTTGCATATCACCCTTTTATTAGATAGGATTCTCCCAGTCAGTCCTATTTCCTTTGTTCTGTTGAGAAGAGCTGGTGTTTGGCCTGAACACAGTTTCCTTCCCGTTCTTTTACTTACATAGTAGGCTTTTCCTGCTGATATTAAATTTACTCGAGTTGCCCAAATGAAAGAACGCTCCCTTGACTGTGTTCTCTGGTCCCAGGAAAGCCCTTAGGCCTTCATATCCATTTTGCACAAGATTGAGCTGTTTTCTGCTTCGGGTGGCTTTGTTTTACCTGGGAGAGAGATTACATGGTGTGTGTTCGCCATTCCCAGGGTAGTCTTTTTCCAATTAAGAAGAGATTCTCCCCAACTGAACACTAGCTTCCATTCATGGGAGCTAATATTTGTGTGAGAGTTAATTAACTACTTCATCAGGCTTCTCTAGTTTTAGGCCCCCGCTCCTGCTAGAGTCTTCTCAAGAGGCCTGGCTTTCTTTTTTCTTTAAAATATGTATGTTAGCACACATTTAAACTAAAAAAGGATTGTTGTTACAGTCATTTCTGTGCTCCCAGACACGAACATACTGTCTTTCATGTTCACAGCTCTAGAGAGAAATTTGGAGATCAAAATTTGGAATATACATCTACATTCTTTTTTTTTTTTTTTTTACATCTACATTCTTAATAATAGGTAATTTTGTAGTGAATACAGTGCGGAGGCTGCATTTTAAGATACGAAAGTGATCAGCTGAGTAAGTGAAGTACTGAGAGGCTAGGTGTTGTGCTAGTTGACCTTGGATTTTGGAATGGTGAAGATCTGGATTGGAATCCTAGTTCTTTCAACTAGCCGCTTTGGATGTTGTGTTTGATGTTCTGTAATAATACCTCCTTCAGTGGGTTGTTGTAAGGATTAAATGAGGTAATGCCTGTAAAACACTAGCATAATGCCTGAAAATAGTAGCTGCTGTCGTCGTCGTCGTCATCATCATCATCATCATCATCATCACCACCACCTCCCTAAAGCCTAGAATTGTTGTGATAAAAATGAGCATTTAGATATTGGGAGAGAGAAGTGATTGTGAGGGCATAAACTCAGGAGTATCCTCTGGAATGAAATCAAAGAGAAAAGAGGCTAAAGGTACCAAAAAATATCTGTGTCCAGTCTTCAAAGAAGGTACTTTCAGATCTAAGACTAGAAAGGAAATGGATGAGGTAATCCTCTTCACAGTTGATGCTCATATCTGAGGGACCTATTCTTAGTGTTAAGTGTGTCCCATTGCTTTGTCCTGAGCCTCGGCTCTTTCCGCCTAGCTGTGCTGTGTTGGAGCCAGTTCATCCCACACACATTTCGTACAGGCCCAGCAGTGTATTGGGCCCTGTGCTGGCTTCTTTATGAGGATGAATAAAAGCTAGTCTCTTTGTTCAAAGTATTCTAGTTAAACCTTCAGCTTTAACAAGTGCTCTGCCAGACATAGGCTCAGGAAGGCAGTGGCAGCATGAAGGAAGGACATCTGGTGGAGGCTGGGGCCATTGGACTTGGGAAAGAGTCCTAGGGAGACATTTTCATTATCTCTTGATGATATAGAAATATTCCTTTAAAAAATATATATTGATTTCAGAGAAGAAGGATGAGGGAGAGAGAGATAGAAACATCAATGATGAGAGAGAATCAGTGATTGGCTGCCTCCTGCACGCTCCCCATTGGGGATCAAGCCCGGACCCGGGCATGTGTGCTGACTGGGAATCAAATTGCCAGTGACCGCCTGGTTCATAGGCGACGCTCAACCAATGAGCCACACCAGCCGGCTAGAAGTACTCTTTTTAACCTTCTCTTTCAAAAGTAAAATTTTTACCTTTTCTTTAACCTTAATTAGGGACTAGTTATGCTTGTTACCCAACCCCTTGGAGTGAAATTATTTAAACAGTAGCCATTTTCCTTTTACTAACAGAGTATTATGGGTTAGGTTTCTCCTATTAGCCATTAACATGCACAGCATCCCATCTTCTGGAATAACGGAGTGGACATAATAATGTAATCAACTCTTGTGAATAAATAGATAGTATTTTTCTCCAAGGAGACAGTTCTCATTATTGAAAGTGTAAAACTTCCCAAGAAAGCCTTGGGAAGACTCCATGGGTTAGTGGTTTCCTAACTGAAACTCCCTAATTCATACTAATGCCACTGCCCTATAAAAATAGTGGTGTCAACGTGGCACCACCGAAAATGGCATAATTTTGTATCATATGCTTTTCCCCCCTTTTGTTCAAGGCTTCAGACAGTAAATATTTACCAGGTACCCACTGTGTACCAGGTAAAGTCATTGGTCTCATTGATTAAAGACATGAATAAAGCATGGTCCCAAAATAATACCAGTACAGGGTATGCAAAACACAGACTTTATTCTTGTATTAGTCTTTAATAATTATTGTATTATTTTCCATATGAACAACTGTAAACCTCCTTTTGCCCCACCCTGTGTGTGTTCAGTGCTGTAACAGAAGAGTAAGTGTAGGGAAAGGAGAGAGCTCAGGGTTCTCAGAGCAGGTGGCATTGATCCCAAGGGACGTAGGAGTTGGGGGGAGGTTGAAAAAGGGAGAATGGAGTAAGAGTGTGTGTTTGAGTGAGTTGCGGGGACAGATAGTCCAACTTCAGGTTGAAGGAACAGTGAGTCAGAATAGTGAAGAAAAGCATGGCCTTTAAGAATGTGAGTAGTTTGTGGTAATTGAAGGGTGCACAGGGTATTTTGAAGAGTAAGGAAAGAAGATAAAGGAAGGTTAGAACCAGATTATAAGGGTTGCTTAGGGTAGATTGAAAACAACCAAAGAGAAGAACCTCGGGGGAGTATTAAAAGGTTAGAGGTGGGTGGAGCAAGAGTCTGAGTCCCTAAAGGAGACTTGAGAAGAAGCAGTCAGTGAGGATGCTGCAGAAAATTTAGGAGAGGGGGATGGTTCAGGAGCTAATAGAGGGGAAAACATTTCAAAAAGTATGTCAAGTGCTAGGGAGAGGTTACCTAAGCGTGACATTGACAAGGGTCTTTGGATCTGAATACTTACCCCCAGGTGGCAGTGTTAGAGGTAACTGCCAGAGATAGATTGAAGGAAGCTAAGCCAGGGAGGACAGGCTCATTTTGCAAGAAGGAACATTTCTGAGATAACTACCCAGGAAACAGAGCGATGACACCCTTGTGGACTTGGAACATGTGTTCATGGCTGGATGAGAAAGTGAGCAAAGGAGATCAGACTGAGGGAGAACTCAAGCTCACAACCCACTGTTGGCCTTGTAACGTGGCTTTCTGCTCTTTCGGAGTTGTGCACACTTCAGTTTAGAACTTACATCAACATAACGAGATCATCGATTCTTGATTAAGCTCAGTCTCTGACCCGGTTCCCACAGTCTGCAGTCCTGGAAATGACATGATGAAACACCTTATTACTTCTTAAGGGAAAATTGCTTTGGATTTATGGGTTTTTAAAAAGTCAGGTGTGGCAAGGGTACGTGTAGACACGCAGGCCAAAGCAGACGCTATTTCAGAAAGGGCCTGTACTGGGGGACCCTGACTTTGAAATAGGATGATTTACTCTCTGCCTGTAAAATCTTTGAACATATGTTTTCTGCTACTGTTTTTCAGAATCATTTGCTGTTTCAAATAGAGAACTGTGCGATGATGAGAAAGAGTTCATACATTTTCCAGTATGTGAGGGGACCTCTCAACCTGAACCCTCGTGTTCAGCTGTCAGAATAACAGCCAATAAAAACTACAGGAGCAAAACCTCTCAGGAAGGTGCTTTAAAAAAGATGCATGAGGAAGAACACCATCAACAAATGTCCATCTTACAACTGCAGCTGATACAAATGAATGAGGTGCATGTGGCCAAAATCCAGCAGATAGAGCGAGAGTGTGAGATGGCAGAGGAGGAACACAGGATAAAAATGGAAGTTCTCAATAAAAAGAAGATGTATTGGGAAAGAAAACTACAAACTTTTACCAAGGAATGGCCTGTTTCCTCATTTAACCGGCCCTTTCCCAATTCACCCTAAGACTGTGAGGGTGGCTCCCTCGTGGTTTTGATCTGTATTGGCAAAGGAAGCCTGGAACATGAACTTGCGGTCAGTAACCTGTAACAGCTACAACTAGGAAACGTAGAGTGGTAGTAGTCACTTATTTAAGAATACGTTCAGGTGAACAGCTGCACCCTCTGTACCCCTTCCGTGGCAAAGAAGCTGTTAGAGTCTTCAGAACATTATCACTATGAGTGCTATCATTCTGAATGTATTGTCTCCTAATTAGAATTCATACAAGAACCAAGTGTGAGTGTTGTATTTTTTTAAAAATCCAATGCAAGTGTGACTATAAAGGAGTGTGGCTGATTTCTTTCTTTCTTTCTTTTTTTCTTTTACTAGACAGCAGAACTTTTCTGTCCCAATGATGCCCTCCCATTGAATGTGGCTGTCCCAGGAGGCCCCCCGTCTCTCCAAGTGGGGAAGCTGTCGCTCAGTACTTGCTAGAGGTCTTTCGGGAACCTCCATGAGAGCTGCAGCACCTCGCTCATTTTTCAGTCGTATCCTCTGAGTGTGGACTCTCTGATTTTATTGTATGATTTTATTTCATTTTTAAATATATTTTTATTGATTTCAGAGAGGAAGGGAGAGGGAGGGAAAGATAGAAACCCCAATGATGGAGAGAATCATTGATCGGCCGCCTCCCACATGCCCCCACTGGGGATCAAGCCCGCCACTCAGGCATATGTCGTGACCAGAAATCGAACCCTGACCTCCTGTTTCATAGGTCAGTGAACAACCACGGAGCCACGCCAGCTGGGTGACTTTCTGATTTTAAACAGCCCAACATGTGGAAGGATATTTCCTGATGTGGCTCCTCCACTGCCTTTTACTCTTTAAGGTCTTTCCCCAAAGAGGAGTTCAAATAATGTCGCCAACAAAGGGAGCACTGTTGGAACTAAGAATGTAGCTACATTGAGGGAGAAATTTCGTTTAGATTTCTACATTCTGTCATGTTTGTTTTATTAAGAGAAAGGACTTGCAATTTTATAGTCACACTGTGTATGTTCTTTAAAGGTGCTGCCTCCCCCACTGTGTGCCAGGTTTGGCCTTCCCTCTGTAGTTTCCTCCCTACGTTGTACCGTTGAGTTAATGGTTGCCCTTGTTTCTAATCTTTAGCCACCTAAGGACCCTTCCCTCAGGGTGCTCCTGGTGCTAGCTAATAGTAATGCTATATAGTTTACATTACACAGTTAGCATCGGGCTTTTAAGAAATCCATTATCAACTTATTTGGAAAGATGGATTGATAAATGGATATTTTGGTTGAGCTGTGTGATATGGCTTCTCCTGTAGCCTAGTGTTAAAAACAGCCCTGAGAGCTTGGCACAGCAGTAGCTGGCAGAAGGGAAGTGACAGGCAAGGCTGGTCGGCAACTTCTGAGGATGAGATTTCAAGGCCATGGGTTGGGGAGGTATGCAGAGGCGGTAGAGGGAGTGTAGGACTAGGAGTCAGGGCCTGCATTCTGAGCTTGGTTCTGCCTCAAGTGCTCTGGGACCTTGGGTAACTCCTTTTCACCCTTGACTGTGGTCGTTCCTCTCCATAAAGCAAGGGAGTTGCTCTAGTTAAGGTTTAGAATTTGCTACAACTCCTTGACTATAGGCTGGTCTGCACAGTTTTAGATGGGTACTGCTAACATCATAATTATCCCAGGGCATGGGTCAATAGTTTAGTGCATTGGCTAAGCTTCCCTCCCTCATAATTTTGGAATTTGGGTCTTTAGGGACCTTAAGTTCAGTAAGGTACACAAATACTTGTTATTTATGAACTGCATGAAACAAATGGGTATCAATTCAATTTATACATTATCATTTTTTATTTTTTAAAAAATATATTTGTATTGATTTCAGAGAGGAAGAGAGGGAGAGAGAGAAAAAAACAACAATACATCAATGATGAGAGGGAATCATTGATCGGCTGCCTCCTCCTGCATGCCCCCTACTGGGGATCCAGCCCACAACCCAGGCATGTGCCCTGACCAGGAATCGAACCATGACCTCCTGGTTTATAGGTCAGTGCTCAACCACTGAGCCATGCCAGCCGGACTATACATGATCATATTTTAAATCTCTTAAAGGAATTGGTTATTTAAAGGATCTCTGTGAAGACTAGTCTTCTTCAGAAGAAAGGATCTGTGTTCGTAACTTTGTTTTTACCAAATGGACCTTTTTGTGAAGAAGCATCTGGATAAAGGCCCAAACTTCAATAGTGTACGAGAGACAGAACTTGACTTTCCATGCCCTCCCGCCCCCTTGGGAGCACAGGTGTGGAATGAGAAAAATTTGCCTTTGCTTCACCTGTCCATCTGGAAATCTTGTTAATACGCAGATTCTGCAGCTGGACCTGAGATTTTGCGTTTCTTACAAGCTCCCAGGTTATCCCAGGTGACTTGTCTGGTCACCACCCTTCTCGGTAGCAAAGTTTTAGAGGACCCGAAGATGTTTTTATTTATTCCAAAAAAAAAAAAATTGGGATTAGGTACATTTTTGTGTACACAGTGTACTGGGTATTATTTGCTCAGAATTGACCACTTAAGCACACAAACAACAATGTAGGACACAAGAAAATGCTCACACACATAATGGAACTATAAAAGCATCCAACTAATTTCTAACTGAACAAATCAAGGATAATTGAGTCAGCAGCCTAAGGCCCCTTGCTCTACCATTAGTGGTATTTATGAGTTTCTAACAGTAGTTTTCAACCTTGGCTATGCATTAGAAACGGTATTTTATAAATAATTAATCCCGCTGGGTCCTGCTACTAGAGGATTCTGATTCAGTTGACCTGGGTTGGGGCCTGGTCTGCTATAGTTTTTGTCAGCCTTTTAGGGGGCTATGATATATAATTGGGGATTGAGAAACATTGGAGTGGAGTTCATATCCTGTGAGGTCATGCAGAAGTGAGGAAGTAATGCTCAGAGAAGAACCACCTGGCACCAGGCCCATAGCTAGTGAATGGCAAAGCAGAACCTCAGTTCCAGGTCTCTTGACTCAAAAATAAATAAATAGTCCCACCTACCCGCCCCTCCCCATCCCTCAAAGCTATATAGTGGATTTGTTATACTTTGAGAGCCAGGTCACGTTACAGGGTACGTGTAGTGTTTCTATTCAAGAACAGATCCATCCCAATTCATTTTATTTTTTAAAAATATTGTTACTGATTTCAGAGAGGAAGGGAGAGGAAGAGAAAAACAGAAACATCAATGATGAGAATCATTGATCGGCTGCCTCCTGCATGCCCCACATTGACCAGGAATCAAACCGTGACCTCCCAGTTCCTAGGTTGTGCTCCAGGAGGCAGATTAGAAGACGGACTGAGGTTAGAGGAGACTGGGATCTGTGAGATGAGGTAAGAGGGTTTGGTCCTGGTTAGGATGAGATGATAGGAGGACCCAGAGGAGGCTGTAGAGAAAGTGAGGGAGACCAATGTGAAGGGCATTGCAGAAGTGGAATCAGACAGGATTGGCAGTTGATTGCTTTTGTTGGGGAAGAGGGATCAAGTTTAAAGCTAGATGCCTGAAAGAATGACGCTTGCCCTAGCTGGTTTGGCTCAGTGGATAGAGCATCGGCCTGCAGACTGAAGGGTCCCTGGTTCGATTCTGGTCAAGGGCACATGCCCGGGTTGTGGGCTTGATCCCCAGTAGGGGGCATGCAGGAGGCAGCCAATTAATGATTCTCATCATTGATGTTTCTATATCTCTCTCCCTCTCCCTTCCTCTCTGAAATCAATAAAAATATATTTTAAAAAATAATGATGCTGCCTCTTGAAATGAAGAAAGGATGCATTTCTGGCTTTGACCCATCTCAAGAGAGACCTATGCACAAACTAGTGCATTGCCTCAAACACTGGCATCTCCTCTCATTTCTTTGGCTGTCACCTCTTTGCTCTGATTTCCGCCTCTTCAGCTGCCTGTGCATCTGACACGTTAGCCCCTCCCTACTGGGTCCTTGTCACCCCACTCATTCGGTACTGCCTCTGCCATCATCAGCTCCATTGCAGCTGGTGGTGTGCCAGTCCCCTTCTCTTATAATGACTTCATACTAGAAAGATCAGAAAAGATGATTTCTTTACCTTGAGCTTTAGTTATTTTCTAGACAGATGGTATCTATAAATCTCATTTAAAAAAAAAAGTCCCATGTTGTATAAAGGAGCACTGACTGAGAGGGGTTGTTATTCCCCACGTATGCTTGCTGCAGCCCCTAAACGCATTGGCTTTTTTTTTTTTTTTTTAAAGAGAACAGAGGAAGCCGGGTGGCATGGTGAGAGAGTGCATTTGAGTTGTCAGCAGCCTCCGCGGTGTCAGATCAATCACATCAGCACTTGGTCTGGACCAGGGGAAAGGAGTGGTTCTCCTGCCTCCTGGGAATGCCAGAAGGACCCGATAATTATATTTGGCAAAGCCGGGAAGAGTGGCTCTGTAATGCCATTGCTAAGAATTACCCTTTCAATAGCATTTCTGGATGTCTGGGCTTTTCGAATGGAATGACACTCCTTTTCTGCCGTGGCCTCCCTTTCTGTTGGGCCGCTTCCCAGCTGGTCCTGTTCCTTCTTGCCCTCACTTGGAGAGGTTTGTTTTTTCTTCTCTTTTCCTCCTTCCCAGCCCTGTTTCTCCAACCCCTCTGTCTGTACCCACAACGTTCCCACTCTTCCCTGTTTTAGAGATGTAGTCGTGTGAAAATGCGTGTGAGGGAAATGACTTGCTGAAGGAGAGCAGGCAACATCCGGTGCCAGCGAGGTGAAGTGTAGCCTTAAACTGGCCCGACCACCAATGACGTGCTTCCAGGCTGCACCCGCTGCTTCTGTGTCGGTGGTATTCCGGAGTCATGGGAGAGGTCGCCAAGGATCCGTGACTACAACACATTCTTTTCCTAATTGTGCCATATATCACGCCCTTCAACACAATTGACTAATCTCTGCCTCAGTTTTTCCATCTGTGAAAGTGGTGTAATACTTATCTACCTCCCTTGAATGTTGTGAAGATTAGTCTGTTAGCAAAAACACTTTTGAAATAAAGAGTGATGTAAAGCATTTCAACATTATTGTTGTCATTGTGATATGGATGCCCTCCTGCAGAAATGCTGCCCTGTGCGGGAAGTACCCGGGTGTGCCATGGTTGAGGAACACCCAGGATAGAAAAATTCCATAGCAGATACAAGAGTGTGATTATTTGTGAACAATTTCAACATGGCATTTCCTTAAATAGCCTTTTGGTGCATTTAGCATGAGGTTCAATTTATAGAATGGTGATTTGCATAAGATTTTTAAAGCATACATTTATTGAACTTGTATTACACAATGTAATTGCTGGCTTTGCAAGCTGAGTATTAACCTAACAGTGCAGTTTATCGTTATTAGATGGGAAACTTCTATTTCTACATTATCCAGATCCCCAGATTGTGTGTGACGGTTTCTCTCACTGTTACCACTCATTGGAATGGGTTTG
Organism: Cnephaeus nilssonii; assembly: GCF_951640355.1. Classification (NCBI taxonomy): domain Eukaryota; kingdom Metazoa; phylum Chordata; class Mammalia; order Chiroptera; family Vespertilionidae; genus Cnephaeus; species Cnephaeus nilssonii. The sequence goes on along the minus strand of NC_137085.1, from coordinate 24,943,075 downwards.
TTGGGGATAAAATTCCAAATTCTGTTACTTAAAATGGATTAGTTTTAATCAAAAGGATACTTGTGATAGCAGATTCCAGTTCCTCTTCTATCCCATCATCTGATTCAACTTCCAGAATAACCAAGAAGGAAGTTCAGAGGCTGGTTCTTTGCTGGTGAGCTACCTAGGGATCTAGATTCTTATCTTTGAGTCTCAGAAGTATCTTTCGATGGGCTGGTATCATACTTTCTACAGGACTGGAGAGGGGTCACTCTAGTCACTCAGCGATTGGGAAATCTGGTGGGTAGCTGGGGAGGATCTACTCTCATGTGGTCACTCTGAGCCCCAGGATAAAGGGGTAGAAGCTCTCTAGGGAAGCTCCTCATTGTGACGGCAGAAGTACAAGAGGGCAAGCCTAATTGTGGAAGCACAGCTCAAATTTCAGTGGTATAACCTGCTAATACCTCCTTGGCCAAGGCAAGTCTGATACTTGAGCCTAAAGTCCAGGGGAGAGAAGTAGACTCCTCCTAAGAAGGTAAGATAAGGAGGTGAATATTTCTGCACCATGATCAAATCTACCACAGTATCACAAGTGGGAAGGGAAGTAGTGGAGGACCAAGAAATGGAGTCCAAGACCCTCTTCTCCCATCACAAACCTTCATCCTAATCTCTCCTTCCAGCATCCCCACTCTGCGGCCCTCCCCAAACATACTCATCGGTCTCTTGGTTTCAGAACCGGGCTCTGTGAAATTCTTATTGATCCCTCTACCCGGAGTGCTCTCAGCTTCTCTACAACCCCGTCTCATCATCGATGCTGCTGAAGTGTCACCCATTCTTCAAGGTCATATGACATCAGGACACATTCCTGGAACCTGGGCTGTGGTCCCAGCTTTGCCAGTAACTCACCATGTGATTGAGGACAATTTGCTACATCTCTCTGGATATTAACTTGATTTCCTCGTTTGTAAAATAAAAGTGTTGGAAGAGAGGATATTTAAATTCCCTTCACCTATTTTATTTTAAATATATTTTTATTGATTTCGGAGAGGAAGGGAGAGGGAGAGAGAGAGAGAAACATCAATGATGAGCGAGAATCATTGATTGGCTGCCTCCTGCATGCCCCGGATTGAGCCCGCAACCCCGGGCATGTGCCCCTGGCCAGAATCAAACCTGGGACCTCTCAGTCCGAAGGCTGATGCTGTATCCACTGAGCCAAACCAGCTAGGGCATCCCTTCACCTATTTTAAATAGTCTAATTCTAAAGCTAAAGTTACATCATGTAACCCAAGTTTTCAATTTCACATTCTCTTTAAAAGATAATGTATACTGCCTGGCTGGTGTTGCTGAGTGGTTGAGCATCAACCCATGAACCAGGAGGTCATGGTTTGATTCCTGGTCAGGGCACAAGCCTGGGTTGTAGGCTCAATCCCCAGTAGGTGTCATGCAGGTGATAGCCAATCAATAATTTTCTTTCATCATTGATGTTTCTATCTCTCCCTTCCTCTCTCTGAAATCAATAAAAAAATTCTTTAAAAAAAGATAATGTATACAGAAATGGAATTCAAATGCTTTATCCAAGTGGATCAGCCCCAAGGTTGAAAGCACCATTTATGAAATTTATTGATATGAGTATAATGATATTTATAAAACAATCTAAATATAGTCAGTACAAGAATTTCTATATAAGGGGCACAAAAGGGTTGTTGCTTTCCAAAATATAATTTTCCCAACAAAATGTAAGTGGCTGCTGTTTACTTATCTGTTTCAAATTGCCCGATTCTGTAGAATATAGAATACTTTTACTTTATAAATTGCTCTGTTCTAAGGCAATACTGTGCCCAGAATATGTACATTTTTGAATATGCTTTTAAATTTCTCATCAGTTGATTCCAGTAGATGATATTTGTTATAAACATCCAGGGCTGTCTAAAAACCTACTTCAAATGTGAGGAAGGAAGGAAGTTAGCATTTATTGAACATTGCCTATGGGTCTTAGGCACATTTGTATATTATTTTATTTAATTCTTAAAGTACTCTACACGAGTAGGTAATATTATCCATGTACTAAGATAATAAAATGAAGCTTAGAGAGGTTAAGTGACATTCAAAATCACACACCAAAAGTTCTGGAGATGATTGCATAACAATATGAATGTATTTAATGTCACTGAACTGTACACCTAAAAGAGAATAAAGTGGTAAATTTTATGTTATTTCACCACAATAAAAAATAAAAAAGCATACTTAGCTAGATTTAGATCCCAGTATGCTTTGGTTAGCCAGTTAAAGGTATGGAAGGAAATAAGCACTTTGTCTGGTTATGTTTATCAGTACATGTTAGGATTGTGGAGCCAGAAACAATGAGAAGCAGAGGGAAGAGATGAGTGATGTTGAAGATGTCAGCAATGGCAAAGGTGGTACCCCAAATCTGTCTGAGAGCAGACAGGGAATCAGTGACCAAGACAAAAAGGAGAAGTCATCAATCAGTCTTGCCATTTAGATTAGTGTTTCTCCAGTTTTCTAACTGTGCAAAGGAATCACCTGGGCATCCTCTCTAATAAAGAGGGAATATGCAAATTGACCATCACGTGGTCACAAAGATGGTGGTGCCCAGTCCTTTCAGCCCCGCCGGAGTCCCCCAGTCCCCTCAGCCCTGCCAGAGTCCCCCAGTCCTTTCAGCCCTGCCGGGGGAGGGGGGGAGTGGCAGGCACGTGGTGCGGCTGGACCTGCCCTCACCTCCCAGCTGCACAGAGCCGGCCCGATGTGTAGGCAAGCCTTGGATGGTGGCTGCCCAGCTGCCCAGGGCTGCCCGAGGCTCAGGTAACCAGGGCCAGCTGAGGCTTGCACTGCCAGCAGTGGCAGCAGCAGAAGTGTGATGGGGGCGTCGCCTTCCCCTGATGGTCGAGTTGCCTCCTGCCCCTGAGGGCTCCCGGATTGTGAGAGGGGGCAGGCTGGGCTGAGGGACCCCCCCTCCCGTGCATGAATTTTCATGCACTGGGCCGCTAGTGTTGTTATAAACACAGATTCTGATTCAGTAGGTCTGGGGTGGAGCCAGATTTTGCATTAAGCAATCATGGGCCACACATTGAGTAGCAAGGATTTTAGATCACAGTGACCTCCAGGGCAGCTCTCTGGGTGTGGTTTCAGATCCCTTGCACCAGAGAATCGGGGGTGCTTTCTCAAGGCAAATAATGGGCCCCAACCCAGACCTACTGAATCAGAACCTCTGAGGGCAGGACGGGAATCTACACTTTCACCAAGCTTCCCAGTTGCTTGTCAGGTATCAAAGTTTGGGAATCACTGCTAATAGGACATCGCCATGGTCTTACAACAAGAATCGCTTCACTTGCATCCCTGATTCCAGTTTATAAAGCCTTTCACATCCTGTTTCTCCTGAACCTGTACAGCAGGCTCATGAAAGGGACACCATTAGCTCCACGCTGCAAACAGGAAGCTGACATCTCCAGTGGCGAAGTGCTGGATGCAAAGATTTTCTGACTTCCAGGAAAGCTCCTCTTATTATTTCACGGCTTTCTCTCCCACTTTGCCATATCCTCACTTATACTGCTGCACAATTAGAAGTTCTTTTATGTTGAAAAGCTTTGCAGAACGATTTTCTTGCTATGATGCTTTTAAAGATTTCAATCTAATTTAGCACATTAAGGACAGTTTATGCTTATAGACCTAAAGTGATCCAAGGTCATGGCAAAAAAAAAAAGTTTCAAGTATTGAAGAAATAGACTGCATCGAGTTTTGTTTTCATGTTTTGTTTTTTGTGTGTTTTTTTTTCATCTGGATATACCAGTTGTTAACATTCTGCTTTTCTCTCTCTTCTCTTTCAACCACTTGAAAGTTGCAGACAGTATGACACTTCACCTCTAAATTCTTCAGTGTGCATGCACTAAGCACATTCTCCTACATTATCACAATCCCATTATGACACCTAAGAAAAAGAACATCAACAATAATATCAGCTATATGTAGTCTACCTCAAATTTCTTCAGTTGTCTTAGGAATGCCTTTATTGCTTTGTATGTACTTGGATCCAATCCAGGCTTATTGCGTTTGCTTGTCTTGTCTCTTTAGTCTGACTTAATCTAGGACAAGCCTCTCTCATTTTTTTTGTCTTTCATGACATTCAATTTCTTTTTAGTCCAGCCCTTGTCAGTGCACCCGACATTCTGGATTTATTTTATTACCTCCTTGTGATTAGATTCGGGTTAAACTCCTTTGGCAAAACTATCATGTAGATAATGTCACCTTCCTCTCATTACATCATTTTGGGAGCTACGTGAGCAAAGGCTGCCCCATCATTGGTGAGGCTACATTTGATCACCTGGTGAAGGCTATATCGGCTAGATCTCTCCATTATAAAGCTATTTCCTTTCACTCATAGTTAATAGATTGTCTGTGGAGTAATGCTTTAAGACTGTGAATATCCTTTTCCCTAACAACCTTTCATACAACGGTCTTAGCAACCATTGATGATCACCCATTACTCAGTTATTTCACGGGGATTGCAAAATGATTAGATCAACCTTTGCCATTTGCCAGGATTCAGATGGAAAAAAAAGGTATGCCAGATGTGAGAACATCTGAATTCAGGTCACCTCACCGCACGCTGGCTACTCAGAAAGCAAAGGCTCCACTTTGCCCCAACTTCTGAAGAGATCATCTCCTTTAGAATTCCTTTGCTGGAGGTGAGTAGTAGGAAGGGCAGTGTTTTCTCCAATGCGGATAAATGCTCACCTGAGAAAGAAGGCTCCTGACTTTCTTCAGCACCCCTGCTCCAGGTTGCTTCTCTACCTAGTGTCTGTCACCGGTGCTACCCATCTCTCCTGAGCGCTCCTAAGGGAAATCACACGCGTTCGCTCCCCTTATCATCAATGACCACTTCAATTTTTTCCACCCTTCTCAAATCTGATCCAAAATTTCTATGTATTTCTGTGTAATAGGGATTTGGGGCAGTAATCTGGTCGAAAGTGGTATCTGTTATATACATTGCATGTTATAAATCATTTTTTTAAAAAGTAGCTTTTTATATAAGATCGAGGAAGCAATTGCCTACATCAAAGATGATGATGAAGATTGGGGTGGAAAGGCTAAGAGGGGGCTGATGACGATTATAGTGGCATCAAAGCTACCTTTTAATGCAGCCACTCCTCCTCTCCCCTCACTACCCCCACCTGACTCTACGGCCCTTTCTGTAGAACAGTGGCCGGCAAACTCATTAGTCAACAGAGCCAAATATCAACAGTACAGCGATTGAAATTTCTTTTTTGAGAGCCAAAAACCGACTTCTGCGCATGGGCCACGAAGTTTCAGTTGCACTGTACGAGCGTGCCCGCACGTGATATTTTGTGGAAGAGCCACCCTCAAGGGGCCAAAGAGCCGCATGTGGCTCGCGAGCCGCAGTTTGCCGACCACTGCTCTAGAACACAGAAGCCAGGATTCAAGAATTTCCTCAAAACCACCTGCATCAGCTTTCATTCTCTCTACCTTCCCTTTTATTACAAAGAAGAAAATGTCTTCTCTAAAAAATCAGTCCCTCCATCTGTGCTTTGAATTTCACCCCATTCATGTCTTATACTACTGATAATTATCTTTTCCCTGTGTTGTGTAATCAACTCTCTCCCACTCCCCTGAAAATGTTACAGTCTCATCTAAAAACGTCGCCCCTCCAACCACAGTCACCTCTAGCTTTGTTTCTCTTCTCTTCACAGCCAGGCTGTCTAAACATTCTGTCTCCAATTCCCACTTCCTACTCATGTCTCAGTAAACTCTAATCTGGATTCTGCCCCAACCACTTTACCAAATGGCTCTGGCTAAGATCATGGATGACTGCAAGTGACTGTATGCATTGGACATGTTCAGTAATTACTTGCTTGACCTCTCAGCAGCATCTGACCAGTTGACCATGTCCTGCTTTTTGAAAGACTTTTGTTCCTTGGTTTTCCTCCTATTTTCTGGTGGTTCTTTCATTGTTCCCTCCACTGGAGCTCCTCAGGGCTTCCGCCTAGGCCCTCTTCTCTTCTAATGTTATGGTATCTCATTAAGTCATCACGCCCACTTCCATGACTTCAATTAATTTATCCACTGATGACTCCCACACTTATAGGTCCACCAGACTTAAAATCCAACTGCTGCGGGACAGATCAGTACAGATACTTCACTGGCCCCTCAAACTCATGCCTATAACTGAACTGATTATCTTCTCTCCAAACCTGCTTTTTCTCCAAAGATGGATATTTTAGTAAATGCTGCTGACCAAGGAATAGCCCTGGCTTGACACTTTCTCTCCCTCACCTCCCAGTCAGTCACCAAATTCTATTGATTTTAGCTTCTTAATCTAATTTATTGACTTGTCCCCATCTTCCCTAGTCAGAGCCACAATCATCACTCACCTAGACCACTGCCATAGCTCTTCCACGGGTTTCTTGGGTATGTTTTGCCTTTCCAGTCCATTTTGCACACTGCAGCCCAAGCGATTTTTAAAAATAGCTTAATTGAAATATAATGAACATACCTTATAGTTCACACATTTAACCAAGTGATCTTTTGAAAACACAATTCTGAGCAGGGTTGTACCTTGTTTATAATCTTAGGCTCAAGTCTGAATCTGGATTCTGGCTTAAAAGGCCCTGTGTGACCAGCCCTTATTTCCGGGGGTCTCCAACTTCCTTCTTTGTGTGATTCGCCTCCTCACTCACTAGGGATCAGCCCCAGATGCTTTATCTCTGTTTCTTGCCCTACTCTTTATTTCATTTTTACATGTGGAACTTTATAGAATACTGTTCCCTCTTTACCCCCTTCTAACTCTTCATTAGTCTTTTAGTCTTAGTTTAAATATAACTTCTTTTAAAAAAATTTTTTTAAATTGATTTCAGAGAAGAAGGGAGAGGGAGAGAGAGATAGAAACATCAATGATGAGAGAGAATCACTGATCGGCTGCCTCCTGCACACCCCACACTGGGGATTGAGCCTGCAACCTGGGCACATGCCCTGAATGGGAATCGAATCATGACCTCCTAGTTCATAGGTCGATGCTCAACCACTGAGCCACACCGACCAGGCTAAATATCACTTCTTTGGGGAAGTTTCCTTAATACCTCCAGCCCCTGGTACCTTAGGGGGTCCCTGTCTGATGCGTTCACACATCCTTCATAAAACCCTTCACAGCTGTAAATGGTTGTTTAAAGTCTGACTTCCTGGTAGACTGTAGGACAGACACTGTGTCTATTGTTCACCTTTCCATCCTCACTGCCAAACATGGTTGCCTGGCACGGAACATAAATGCTTGTTAGATAAATGTTGGATGAATGGTGGTGCTGCTGTCAGCGCTCTCCATGCCCTGCCCTGACCCCTGCTCCATTGTTGTTGAAGCCACCACTGCTGGAGCTGCTCTAAGTCGTACCGCGATTGCTCTGTGTTGAGAGGAACAGTATCAGAATGTGGTCTGTTTTACAACTTGTTTAATTAGGAACCCAGACTAAGTGCCGAGTCTAATGGTATTAACCCTGCAGTTGAGTCCTGAGGCCATCAGACTGTGTAGGGAATACTTTTCAACTGGGAGCCAGGGGAGAAGCGTTAGAAAACAGCTGTCACGATTCAAGTTCACATGTACTGTACAGAGGAGTGGCTATTTACCGTAATATGTGCATGGGTACACATATGTAAGTGTGCATGTACAAACACAGGGCCCAGCTGTCACACTCAAATATGCAGGCATGCATGCTCTCACAGAGGCAACCTGATACATACTCATTTCTTACATATGTACACAGAATGCAAATTGACATATGCTTGGCACTTATGCATATGTACCAAGGCAAGCTGATACACTCACTACATATGTACACATACAGGCAAAGGACATATGTTCGATACATATGTATACATACAGAGGCAAGCTGACATATTTAAACACATGCAGTAGTAAAATATCATTATTTAGCTCCATTTGACTCACTCCAATTCCTCCATGTACTTAGCTTCTTGCTTTCTCTCTCTTTCATAATTCTTAGCTCAGTGGGTGCCAGGCTCAAGTTTGCAGGCTCCTGGCTGTAACCTGGTGTCCTTCCCTTTGACCCACCTGGCTCTTTGTCACCACTTTTCTTCCCAGTCGTTCGGCTGTCCCTGCCAGCACCAGGCTGCCCTCCTGCAGGCGTCTCTAGTAGCCAGACAGCTCAGATGAACTCTTTTGACTGCTGACTTTCAGTCCTTAGGTTTTGTTTTGGACCATAAGCTTTGGAGTCAGAGAGACCTCAATGTGAGTCCCCAGTCCTGCTGTCCACTCGCTATGTTACCTCTGACAAGTTACCTTAACCTCTCCCAACCTCACTTTTCTCATCTACAGAGTGAGGATAATAACAGCACCTTCCCCACTAGGTTTTTGGGAGCATTAATTAGATAAGCCACGTGGAGCTCTTAGCCTCGCGTATATATGCAGTTAATGGCCACTGCTACTAATAATAGCTAACGCTTATAATGTGCTTACTGTGCCACTATTCTTTCTAGCCAATTATTTATTGAGTACACTTACAATGTACTTAACATGGTTCTAAGCACTTTACTTATACAAGACCCATTTTATCCTTACAACAACCCTATGAAGCGGGTACAGATTTTAGCTCCAATGTTACAGATTATGGGGCTGAGGCGTAGAGAAGTGGAATAACTTGTCCAAGGTCACAGAGCTGGCAAGTGGCAGAGTTCAGATGCACAACCAGATGGTTCAGTTCCAGCGCTTACACTCTTAATTATTATGCAGTACCTCTAACCATTCCTGTCTGATTAGCTTTGTCAGAAAAACTATTTCTTTGGTATAATCCTTTATGAGTTAAACCCTTGGAGAAATCTTGGATTGCAGCTGAAAATTTCCATTTGCTGAACGATGGAGAAATATCTTCATTCTGTATTCAGAGCGATACTGAACAATCAAATGACAAGACCTGTAGGAAAAACCCAGACATGCCTCCTCGGTCTCGCCACCCACTCACGGGGACTGTTTGGGTGCGAAGTGTTTCAAATCGACAGTGGTGAAGCCGACTCTCCTCCAGGCAGAGTGAGGCTACCTGTCCGGGTTCCCACAGCACTTCCTGTTCAGATATTGGTGATCCTTGGCTCCTTGGCTTCTGTGCATCGATGTCATTGAGGGCCATTAAGGGGATGTGGGTAGCAATGACAGTGCCTTCAACTGCAGTTGTAATTATAAGCAATGCGATCACAACAGTCCCTGGGTGCAGGCACAGAAGCCTCCGCGACAGCCGCCTGCTACATTGGCAGGGGGCTCGGGATGCTCAGGATGGCTCGAGCACACTCCTTCGTGGCTGCAGTCTTAGTGATGCCAGTCTTGGCTCCGTCTTGTATCGGGTCATGCGCTTCTCCACCTGTTCATGCTAGTGATGTGGTGGGGCTTTGAGGTCAGATGGAGCCAGGTAACTCCAACTTCCCGGCTTTGTGGTTTGGGCAGGTCACTTACTCTTACGCATCTCCGTCTCCTCACTTGTAAAATGGAAATAATACCTACCAATGGGATGGGTGGGAAGATTAGTGACAACAAATACGAAGTGCCCGGCAGTACCTGGGATGTAGCAGGTCTTCAGTAAATTATAACTGCTATTATTATGGCTCGATCCAACAAGTATTCTCTCTCACCAATATTATGATGATGGGGTCCCCCTTCCTAGACTAAAAGTTCTATGAGAAGCAGGGTCTTTGTTTTGTTCACTGCTCTTTCTCTGCATCTAGAACAGTGCCCAGATCCTAGTAGGCGCTCAGTAAGTATTTGTTGGATCAATAAACGAAATTTAAAACAAGTTGACCTTGCTCTCTGTCCTTATTGGACTGGCCTGCACTCAGATCCTTATACTCACAGGCCCTTTGCTTATGATGTTCCCTCTGCCTGAAACACGTTCTCTTCACTTGGTGAAGTTCTACTCACCCTTCTGATCTGTGCCGGTCTAACAGGTAAACCCTCTGACCTTCCCCTTCATAGCATTTATCCACATTGTTGCAGTTTGACTTTTATTTGTGTAATTGTTTAATATTTGACTGTAAACTTCCTAAGGACCATGGACCAAGTCTGTTAGTCTCATCATTGTATTTTCAGGGACCAGGAATAGGCCTTCAATAAAAAATTACTGTCCTAGCTGGATGGGCTCCGTGGATAGAGCATCAGCCTGAGGACTGAAGGGTCCCGGGTTCGATTCCAGTCAAGGGCACATGCCCAGGTTGCGGGCTCGATCCCCAGTAGGGGGCGCACAGGAAGCAGCTGATCAATGATTCTATCTCCGTGGTCGGCAAACGGCAGCTCGCGAGCCACATGTGGCTCTTTGGCCCCTCGAGTGTGGCTCTTCCACAAAATACCACGGCCTGGGCGAGTCTATTTTGAAGAAGTGGTGTTAGAAGTTTAAGTTTAAAAAATTTGGCTCTCAAAAGAAATTTCAATCGTTGTACTGTTGATATTTGGCTCTGTTGACTAATGAGTTTGCCCACCACTGATGTTTCTATCTCTCATTGATGTTTCTCTCTCTCTCTCTCCCTCTCCCTTCCTCTCTGAAATCAATAAAAATATATTTTAAAAATTACTGAACAAATTTTTTAAAGACACTTCTCTCTAGAAAGTGAGGTCCAATATCTCGAGCTGGGCCGGAGGCCAGTCCCAGGCTTGCTCCAGCGCTGCACCATGAATCATTCCGATGTTCCTGATGGAGCTCAAGTGCTGTGACTTGCTCCTACGGGGGCCAATTTGTCAGGCCCAGATTGCCTCATTACTGTGCATCAGGGCTCCATTATGCCGCAAAACCCTTCAGCAGGAGGCCCAGAAAAGCCAGACTTTTCTCTGGGCTGCGAGTGTGACTTAGGATTTGCCATTTACTCTTCCCTCCTACATCCCCAAACACACACACACACACACACACACACACACACACACACACACACTGCTCCATTTTGCTTTATCGTTTAGCACACTGAGTTGTAGTTGTTAATTTTTAGATTTCCCTTCTCCCACCTGCCACATCCCCGCTCTCCTCCCATTGAGGCAGGGCTGTCTCTGGCCCCCAGAGACTCCTGTGGTGTCTAGCATGCAGTGAAGTGGATGCTCACAAAGATTTCCTGAAGGAATGCAATGTTTTCCATGAGCAGAGCTTTGTTGAGGACAAAAACCAACTCATAGGAGAGGATACTACTTCTGTGTGTTTTTTATAAAAAAAGAGCTGAGCCAATCTCCGGTTCAATTTGGTTTGCGTTTTCTGTTACTTGGAACTGAAAACATTCTGCAGAGCATACATAATAGTGTTCAATTATAGGATTTCTTTCAGATGGATTGTTAAAAAAATTGTGTATTCACTCTCACTCACTTCCTTAAGAAGAATGGACTTCCCTACCCCTTGTCTTTGAGCTCAGCCATGAGACTTGCCTCAGCCAGTGGCATGTTAGCAGACATGTACAAGCAGAGGTGTGAAAAGTACTTGTACAGTGGGCACGTGCCCTTGGACCAATGCCATCTCCATAAGAAGATTTTCCCTTGATGGACCGAGAGGATATTATGCTAAGTGAAATAAGTCAGACAGAGAACGACAAATACCATTTGATTTCACTTACATGTGGAATCTAAAGGACAAAATAAACAAACAAAATAGAAACAGACTCATAGATGCAGAGAAACAGACTCATAGATGCAGAGAACAGTCTGATGGTTGCCAGAGGAAAGAGGATTGGGGGGGCTGGGTGAAAAAGGTGAAGGGATTAAGAAGTACAGATTAGTAGTTACAAAACAGTCATGAGGATATAAAAATAGCCCTAGCCGGTTTGGCTCAGTGGATAGAGCGTCGGCCTACGGACTGAAGGGTCCCAGGCTCGATTCTGGTCAGGTACCTCAGTTGCAGGCCCCTCACTGGCCTGGGCCCTGGTCAGGGCATGTGCAGGGGGCAACCAATCGATGTGTTTCTCTCACATCAATATCTGTCTCTGTCTTTCCCTCTCTCTAAAAATCAATGGAAAAATATCATCTGGTGAGGATCAAAAAATAAAATATAGCATAGGGAATATAGTAAATAATATTGTAAGCAGCTATATATGGTGCCAGGTAGGTATATGATTGTTTATGCTAAACACCTGAAAATAATACAGAATGATACTGAATGTCAACTGTCATTGGAAAATGAAATTAACAAAATAAAGAGAATAATTCCTCCTGGATAGTTGCTGCGCCTTCAGCCAGGCCCCAAAATGAATAATACTGGAGCAGATCAGAGCTCAATCAGCTTGAAGCAGGGCCATTCAGCCAACCCTAGCCTAGATTAGTCAACACCCAGGTCTATAAAAAATGAATGTTTATTGTGACACGAGGCTGACATTTTGAGGTTGTTAGTAAAAGAGCAACAATAACTGGCTGATCAAGGTTAGGCCTGGGGTTTCCAAAGTGGCAGTGCAGCTGAGTTACTTAGAGAACTCTAATATACATAAGGGAGACTTGAATTCCCCCAGGATGTCTGGAGTGATGTTCAGAAATCTACATTCTTTAAAACACTCTGAGGTGATTTTATGTAGCAAGTTCCTTACTCTTTGCTCTCTGACATTGTGGTGTTACTGATATTAAAGCATGTGGTGGGGGTCGTGTTAGATAACCACTAAGACCTTTTTTCCTCTCTGAGACTGGAAGTCAGAGAAATCCTGTTTCTGAAGTAGAGTCCTTTTCAATTTGAAAACTTTTGAATCTGTGTTGAATTTTTCTTACCTAATTGGTAGAAAGATGCAGGTGTAAATTAATTTTTCATTTATGGCTACAGAGTTTTTGCTTTTTATTTAGGAATCATCTCACCCTAGCTGGTTTGGCTTAGTGGATAGAGCGTCGGCCTACAGACCCAAGGGTCCCAGATTTTCTGGTCAAGGGCACCTACCTAGGTTGTAGGCTCCTCCCCAGCCTGGGCCCTGGTCAGGGTCGTGTAGGAGGCAACCAATCGATGTGTTTCTCTCACATCGATATTTCTCTCTGTCTTTCCCTCTCTCTTCCACTCTGTAAAAATCAATGGAAAAATAACCTTGGATGAGGATTAAAAAAAAAAAAAGAATCATCTCCCCTTAGTATTTCTGCCTGGGCTATGGTTAGCAGTCAAATGAAAGGCAGAATACTGAGGCTGGGAGAGCCAAGAAGTAGGGCAGGAAAGAAGCACAGGGAAGGTCAAGTTCACCAGAGAAGCTGCTGAAGGAGGGAGCTGGGGAGGAGCCCTCAGCTGTAGTTGAGCAGTGAGGAACCTGGATCATACCTGATTCAAAAGCCAGAAGTTGAATCTCAGTTGTAACAACTGCCATGCCACTGCTTATAGGTTAGAGGTTTGGGGTAAATCTTTTTTTTTTTTTAATATATTTTTATTGATTTCAGAGAGAAAGGAAGAGGGAGAGATAGAAACATCAATGATGAGAGAGAGTCATTGATTGGCTGCCTCCTGCATGACCCCACTGGGGATCGAGCCCACCACCCCGACATGTGCCCTTGACTGGAATCGAACCTGGGACCCTTCAGTCGGCAGGCCGATGCTCTATCCTCTGAGACAAACCGGGTAGGGCTGGGGTAAATCTTAATAAAATGTTAAAGATGTGAATTCATGTAAAAAGCTTCATGAAAGTAAAATTTAAAAGGAAAGAGCCTTTTCAAATATAACAATAAAAACTTTAATTGAAAAGAATTCAGACAAAACAGCCCACCTTTCAGAAGTAATCATTATTAATATATGACTGTATATTCTTTTTGACATTTTTTTTCCCTATGGATGTATGTACACACATGGATATTTTAGGAAAATAGCATTTTCTTATACCTACTCATTAGTACCCTGCTTTTCTCCATGTTCATAAACACTAACCCCATCATCACTGTATAATACTCCACCGTACAAAGAGGCACTATATTTTATTTCTCACGGATGGACATGTAGAATTTATAGGCTGTGATGAGCATTCATATATACATTTGTTGTTGTTGTTAATCCTCACCCAAGGATACTTTCCCCAATGATTTCTAGAGAGAATGGGAGGGAGCAGAGGGAGAGAAGGAAGCATTGATTGGCTGCCTTCCTCATGAGCCCCCACTGGGGTTGGGAAACCTGCAACTGAGGTACATGCCCTTGACCAGGAATCGAACCTGCCACCGATGCCTTAACCACTGAGCCAAACCAGCAGGGCAAACATTCATATATATATTTTGTGTGCTTACCCAATTATTTCTTTAGGATAAATTCCAATATGTGGAATTGTTAGATTAAAAGGTAAACATATTTTAAAAGTTTTCATACATGGTTGAATTGCCCTCCCAAAATGTGTAAATTAATAGTGCTAGGTTTTGTCAGTTCTTTTAACTCTTTATGGTTAATCGTTTATGGAAAAAATTTGTGGTTTTAATTTGCATTTTGTTACTGAATATCTTTTTATATATTTATTGTCTGTATTTTATGTGATAAGGCATAAAATACAAATAGCTTCCCATTTTTCTGTTATGTCAATGTTTACTTCTTGATTTATATTAGTTCTTTGTATGAAGTTATTTACACTGAAAGTATTTTCCCTAATGTGGCTTTGCCGATGGTGGCTTTTCACATGTTTAAAAAAATGTTATGAGTAAAATTTATCAGTTTTTCAATGAGATTAAAAAATTCCTTCTGGGGTGAGAGGCAGCATAATAGAATGAAAAAAGGCAGAGATCTTTTAAACAATTTAGCCCAGGCGTCCTCAAACTACGGCCCGCGGGCCACATGCGGGTGTTTTTGCCGGTTTTTTTTTTTTTTTTTACTTCAAAATAAGATATGTGCAGTGTGCATAGGAATTTGTTCATCGTTTTTTTAAAACTATAGTCTGGCCCTCCAACTGTCTGAGGGACAGTGAACTGGCCCCCTGTTTAAAAAGTTTGAGGACCCCTGATTTAGCCCATAATCTTCCTGCCAATGGCTGGGTCTTCCTTATCATAATGTGATAGGAAGAGCACTGGACTGGGAGTCACTTTATCTCTCTGGGTTCCAACGTCCTCATCTGTAAAATTGGGATGAGAATGAAAACTCCCTTGTAGAGCTATAAAAAAGAATTGGAGAGAATGCATGTAAAGAGGTTGGTCCAGGTCAGGTATATAGCAAATCTCTCTATATTAGCTATTATTAGTGGGAGAGGGCAATATAGAATCCTTTATTGACAGAGCATAAATGAACTCAGGAGGCTTTGGCTAGAAATAAATGATAATGATTTATTCAGGGGTCTTAGGTAATACCATAGTGTTAACTAGGTAATACCAGAGTGTTGCAAAGAAGAAAGAAAAGCTGAGGGTTCTTATAGTAAAAAGTACATTTTTGAGAAGAATCAGTCCTGGGTTGGTTTTCAATGATAATCCTTGACGACCAGTGGTCTGGATAGTGGGTGTCAGGTTAAGTGACATTCTGGGTACGTGAACATTCTTTCCTTAGTCCCTCAGGTGGTTATCAGAGAGTTTTCTGGTGGCTTCCAGTCCCTATGCCATACTAGAAAGTTCAAAGGTGAAGGGATTAAGAAATCCTTCCTCCTATATAATAAAAGGGTAATATGCAAATAGACAGAAAGGCAGAACAACCGAACAACCAATCAAAGCAATATGCTAATGATCTGCTAAGGCTGCTCAACTGATCGCTATGACATGCATGACCACCAGGGGGCAGATGCCCTGACCGGTAGGTTAGCTTGCTGCTGGGATCCGGCTGATTGGGACTGAGCGAGATGGGCCGGACATGCCCTGGAGCCCTCCCATGGTCCCTCCCTGGCCCGATCGTGCACCAGTGGGGTCCCTCACTCATCCTGGCCTGCACCCTCTCACCATCCAGGACCTCTTGGGGGATGTCGGAGAGCTGGTTTCAGCCTGATCCCGCAGGCCACTCCCCTTGGGAGGGTGCCAGAGGCAGGGCTCATGGCTGGTGAGCGCTGCTGCAGCAGCTCGAGCCTTTCCCAATTGGGACTGATTGGGCGCTAGCCCGTGGCAGGCACAGTGGGGCCGGGATGAGCGGGAGCAGCAGGTAGGAGCTGCAGGCGGTGTTGGACTGCAGGTTTTGGCTCCATCCATGCAGGCCACCCAGAGGGACACCCACCTGTGCACGAATTCGTGCACCGGGCCTCTAGTCCTATATAATAAAAGCCTAATATGCTAAGTGTCCAGTCGTCCATTCAACCAATCAAAGTGTAATATGCTAATGATATGCTAAGGTCGCTCAACCGCTCGCTATGACGTGCACTGACCACCAGGGGGCAGACGCTCAATGCAGGAGCTGCCTCCTGGTGGTCAGTGCGTTCCCACAGGGGGAGTGCCACTCAGCCAGAAGCCAGGCTCAGGGCTGGCAGCTGCCATGGCAAGAAGCCTCTCCCACAGCAGCAGCAGCACTAAGGATGTCCAACTGCCGGCTTAGGCCCACTCCCTGTCCCAGTGACCCCAGCCATCAGTTGGACATCCCCCAAGGGCTCCTGGACTCAGAGAGGGTGCAGGCTGGGCTGAGGGACCTCTTCCCTCCCCCCTTCCCCCTCCCCCGCACAAATTTCATGCACCCAGCCTCTAGTAAATAAATAAACACATAAATAAATGATAGTTCTTTTAAAAAATTAAAATTAAAAAAGTTTAAGCTCCCAGGCTAGTTAAAACAAGTTTAGAATCATTTTCTCATACCTCAATCTACTTAATTTCAGTAATTTGGCAGCTTGACTATGGCGACTCTCTTATTTCTTCGCTCTATTCCTTACTTTAAAACAGTCTTTTAAATTCAGTTGGTGTATGTGGAAATGGGGTAGGGGTGAGGATCCCAGAAATCTAGCCATTTACCCGCATCTCTACGAACTACATAGCTGGGAGTCACAACTTGGGTTCTAATTCTGGTCCTGCCCATTTCTTGGTCGTGACCTTGGACTAAGTCTCCTTCACCTCTCCAGGGTTCAGTTTGTTCACCGAGAAAATAGATATGTAATAGACACGTCTTATTTCCCACCCAGCTGCTGGGCGAAGCAAAGACTTCAAAAACACTTGCAGAGGACGGCAGAAATGCCTGCTAGGGTTCTGCCTACGGAGCATCCCAGGCTCGGGCTGGCCCACCGAGCCCGGACCACGGGGTGGCCGCGACCCCCGCCCCCTGCGCTCGCGCCCCGCCGCAGGAACAATAGCTCCCCCGGAGGCGGCGCCGGCCACGGGCGGGGACCGGGCTGCCGGCGCGGGCGCTGGGGGTGTGCGCAGGGCGGGGTCGCAGCCGCCCCTCCCGCCGCCCGATTTGTCACGCGCCCCTCGCCGGGCGGGCCGGGGTCTTTGTGACGCGGTGGCGACAGCCGCGGACACAAAGGGAAGGCGAGGAGGCGAGCGAGGGGCTGGGCCCGCCCCCGTCCCCGCCCCCGCGACCCCCGCCGGCCGCACGCGCGCGCCCGCTCGCTTCCCCAGCCTCGGTCTCCCCCTACGTGGGCTCGCACCCCCGCGCGCACCCGACCCTCGCGTGCGCCCGGACCCTCCGACTGTCCAGGTCGCTGCGGTGGCACCGGGATGCTGAGGGGCCGCGCGCGGGCTCCCCGGCGCGGCTGCTAGGAGGCGCCGAGGCGGCGGCGGGGCTCCCGGCGCGCGGCTGGATGCCCCGGGCCTGCGGCTCCCTGCGCTTCCCGCCGTCCAGGGGCGCCAGCCATGGGCGCCGCGGCCGCTGAGGCGCCGCTCCGGCTGCCCGCCGCGCCCCCGCTCGCCTTCTGCTGCTACACGTCGGTGATTTTGCTCTTCGCCTTCTCTCTGCCCGGGAGCCGCGCGTCCAACCAGCCTGCCGGCGGCGGCGGCGGCAGCGGCGGCGGCGGGGAGTGTCCCGGCGGCAAAGGCAAGAGCATCAACTGCTCAGGTAGGACCGGCCGGAGCCGGCCCGGAGCTGGCCCCTGCGGCCCCTCCCTCCTCCGGCGCCGCCGCCTCGCTCCGGGTCCCCGCGGCCGGTCTGGGAAAGGCCCCGCGCGGGGGTCCCGGGGAGCGGGCCCCAGGGCGATCGAGGGCGGAGGGCGTGGGGCCGGAGGAGCCGCGCGGGCTCGGGGACCGGCTCTGGGGATGGGGAGTGGCCGTGCGTGCGTCCAAGTGTGTCGGGCGGCTGGGCGAGGGTGGCCCGGCTGGCAGGGAGGTGGTGAGGCCGGGACACAGAGGCGGAGGCAGCCTGCCAGGGCTCCCCGTGTGATCGTGGGTGTGCAGGCGGGAGCGCGTGTTTATGTTGTGAAGGCTCAGGGGAGAGAGGGGGGCCCCAGGCAGGGAGGGAGTGTGTGTGTGTGTGTGTGTGTGTGTGTGGCCAGGGGACCGAGGCTGACGGCCAGGGGAGTGACCATGTGCTGGGGAGGTTCTTAGGGCACTGGGGTCTCGAAGGGATGGTGTGAGTAAAGGGAACAGGAGGCCCAGAGGACGAAGATTGGCGATGTAGAGTCACTGTGGTGTGTGTGTGTGTGTGTGTGTGTGTGTGTGTGTGTGTCCGTCCTTTGGGTGCAGAGGTGAGCGCGCTGGGGGGTTGGGGTGACGCCGGCTCTGTGGATCTGAGCCGCGAGTAGTTCTGGGGCCCAGGAAATGACCCTATGTTTTTATGTGTGGTGCATGGGTGAAGTTTGGGGCTCAGGGATCTGCCCTGGGGTGTGCATTAGGAGAAAAGGTGGCGGTCCTGGAGTGAACCCCGTGGTGCCGATTCAGAAGGAAGGAACTAGGGAGTCATCCCGTGTAGCGTTTAGGTAACAGCAAGAGGTAATTGGGTTTCAGAGAGCGCCTCGTGGAGCAAGGTGTGACCCTGGGTTATTGAGGGGGTCTGGAACAAGGGGAGATCCTGGATGTTTTGTGGGAGAGCCTGGATGTTGGCAACAACCGGAGCTAGGGAGTGAGTGACCTCTCCCCTCACTCTGAGGCCGCCTGCCTCCCCCACGCCCCCCCCCCCCCCCCCCAACACACACACACAGCTGTTGGAAACAAAGAGCTTGCTGGGACTCTAATAGATGAGCCCGGGGAGGAGGGTTTTTGGGCAGTAAAGTTCCCTCTTCCTTTCTGCAGGGGTCCCAGAGGAGCCCCGAGGCTAGGAGAGGCATGCAGGTCTCATTTAGGGGTGGGTGGGTCCTCCTGGACCTGGCCTGGCAGATGCTGGTGATGGTAGCCACAGCCTTGCCAACTTCCCCTTTTATCAATCCTCCAGTCTCCATTTGTCTTCTTTAAACTAAGGGGGTGGGACTAGAGGCTCGGGTGGGGAGGGGGATATGAGAGAAGGGGAGGGAGAGGAGGAGGATGGACATTAGGCCACTGGGGACCCACTGGCTTTCCTGACAGACAACCTTTGTACCTTTGAGCTATTGAAGGGGCTTTGTTTCTGGGAGGAGGAAGCAAGAGGGCCTTAGCACAGACTCCTGTGCTACCCTAAATGAAGAAAACCTTTGGCCTGCTGTTTAGGTTGGAAGGTCCAAAACCTTTTAATAATTTTCGTAATGGTATGTTGTATGACGGGGGCAGGGTTTTGAGCACAGTAAACAATGGCGTGTCATTAAAAGCTTTTCCATCCATGTAATAACTTTTACTTTATTTTTCTAATGTTAAGTGGGATATGGGATGATGCTTTAATAAATAATCACACACTAATGGTAGAGACTTAAAACCCATTTGTATTTCAGAGTGCCTTTTAGTAACATTGGTTATCAAACTTGTAAGTGATCACACCATGTCAAAATATTTTATGGGCTAATGTGCTGTGGTTATGTGATCTTGCTAAGATAATTTTTCCTTAGCATAATATAGTGTTGATGGATGTTTGTGTATGTTTTCTAACCCTAGTGCATAGTACAGATTTTAAGGAATGGCACAGAGGACTGGGAAACCATGTGGTGTGGGAAAAGGGGACTGATTTGGGGATCATGGCCCTTGCGAAGCAGCTGCATTATTTGGAGCAAATTAATTTTTCTTAATTTCTCTTCTATTAAAAGAAGGACTTGGATTTAATAATATCTGAATCTTATTTAAGTATATAATTATATAAATGTCAATAAATTAGACTGATCAAATAAAATGTTTTCTAATGCTAAGATACACTTGAATAATTCTAGTCTAAAACTAGTTTTCCTCTTTTTTTAAAAATTGATTTCAGAGAGGAAGGGAGAGGGAGAGAGAGATAGAAACACCAATGGTGAGAGAGAATAATTGATTGGCTGCCTCCTGCATGCCCCCATTAGGGATCAGCCCACAACCCGGTGTGCCCCGACTGGGAATCTGAACCATGACCTCCGGGTTCATAGGTCGACCCCTCAACCACTGAGCCACACCAGCCAGGCAAGCTAGAGTTTTAACTAAATGCATTTGTAAATTCTTATCAGGATGAAGATCTGGGAATGATTCATATGGAAACAAAAATTTTTAACTTGATTAATTAGGGAATTAGAGTAATTGAGTTTGGACATATGCATCTATTAGCATCTTGAGATTATTTAGATTTTTTGTTGTTGTTTTTATTACCTAGATATTTCTCACATTTTCTCCTTTTTATATTTGAGTTGTAGACTCTAAATGCTGGCCTTGACTCCCTGTTGATTTTTGGTTTTGGACCCTCAGTTCAGCCCACTCTGACCTCTTGGCATCCTGATTCATGGAAAAGGCTAAAATTCTGTGATATTTTACTGGAGACTTCCTTGCAAATTGGTTGATGTTGATACATGAATCAACCAGATGTTCAACCAGCTAGCTATACATCTTCCTAGTAAAGTTTAACAGATTTATGAGCTTCTGCTGTTCAACATTTTCCCATTTTTTTTCACCAGCCTATCATTAAAAGATTCTGTTAGAATCTTTTATGTATTTGTATGTATTATCCTGCCTTTTTTCATTTTAGTAATCCTATCAAAAAGCAAATGTTGTATAGCCTACCTTAATAAAGACCCCACGGTGGCATTTTCTTTTTATTGTGTTCAAAAACTTACTTAGCCATTCTAAATTTTTTCCAGGGATACATAGCAAATTTACCCTAGATATTTTTCTGGATTCCCATTTCTCCCTTTTTGAAAATTGAGAATACATTCTTTCATTCCTGGTCTTTTTGGCTGCTTGTCAAGATAGGTTAGATAATCAGCAATCAGATCTAAAAGTTTCGTCAGTATCATGGAGTGTGATTTGTTTGGGTCAGAAAGCAAATTCTTTTGAGCTAGCTCTGTATTCCATTACCATCCACTCTCCATGCCACTTACCCTAAATGTTAGCCCCCTTGTATCAGAGTTCTACCCTTCCCAGTTTAAAGATCATATTCCTTGATGAAGATAACCAAAGCGAATAAGAAGCTAAATGGGTCTGCATTTGTCCCTGTCATCGCTTGATACTACATCATCTTCCCTAAGCAGTGAGTTCTTTGTTTAGCTCTTTTAAGTCTAAACAAGCTTTTGTTTTTTTAAAATTATTGTCCTTTTGTCTCAGCTTTCCAGTCATTGTTGACTTTATACTTATTGCTTTATTTGTACCATTTCTTTTAAAATCTAACTTACTAGAAAGTTCCCTGTTCGTCTAAAGAGAAAAGGGTTTGGAAACACATGATTCATGTGAAGAAAGATGAACTTTGAAGAAAAGTGGCCTCAGACATTGATATTTTTTTCCCGTTTGTAACATGAAGATAATGATAATGGCCCTTTTTGGCTGTAGAATGAGAAGAAGGAGGAGGCCAAATATGTGAGATATTTCTATCTTAGGGAATGTGGTTGAAGAGGTAGAAAAATATGGTTGGAGCATCATCTTGTGCACCAGAAGGTTGCGGGTTCGATTCCCAGGCAGGGCACATACCTAGGTTGTGGGTTCCATCCCCCATTGGAGGACGTAGAGGAGGCAACCAATTGATGTATCTCTCCCACATCAATGTTTCTCTCTCTCCCTCCCTCTCTAAAATCAATTTAAAAATGCTAAAAAAGTCATGGAAGTTAGGAGTTGTCCTCGATTGTGATATGGTGGTAAGGCTGGTTTAAATGGATGACATATATTTTAGATTAAGAGAAATGCCTTGTTAGTGGTAGTGCAGGATTCTGGGGAATGAAAAGTGAGTTTTCCCTAATTAGCATGGAATCGTGGTCAGGGCACTTCTAGATCCCTGGTATGTAACATGTGGGTATTTATTAATTTATTTGGTGAACCTTGATTGACTGCCCATTTAGTGTAACCTAATATACTAGATGTTAAGGGAAATACTGTTTATGAGAAGCTTTTAAGGGCCTTGTGATCTTATTTAAGGACTAGTGCCCCGGTGCACAGATTTGTGCACATTGAAAGAAAATTAATTAGAAGGTGGCTGGCGGGGCGGGACTGGGCGAGACAGGCTGGACAGGCCCTGGAGCCAACCTCCCACCATCTTTCCCTGGCCAGCAGCACCTGGGGTGGTGCTGTGGCTTAAAGGGTGTCTGCACAGTGAGCGGGGTCCCTCTGGCAGGTGGGGTCCCTTGGCCTGGCCTGTGAAGATCTGGCCGGCTCTCCAACATCCCCTGAGGGGTCCCAGATTGAGAGAGGGCAGTTCTCGGGCGACGCACCCCAGAATCGGGCTCCCTCTTCTCTGGTTCTGGGTGCGTCACTCAAGAACCACAGCTGCCAAGTCACTGCAGCTCAGCAGCTCCTGCATTGAGTGTCTGCCCCCTGGTGGTCAGTGTGTGTGATACCTACTGGTCGGAGGGTCGAATGGTTGGCCTGTCGGCTGGTCGCCTAGGCTTTTATATATATATAGATATCTATATGTATATAAAAATAGAGAAATATGCTAATTAACCGGGATGCCGTAACGGGTCGACTGGACAGGAGGAGGTTGCGCGCGCAGCATCTGGGGCGGGGTGGCAGGGGCCTCCGAGTGCCTGCGCTGGGGGAGGGCCTGATCAGCAGCGGCCACGGCTGCTTCAAGGGCTGGAGAGGGAGGCAGGGACGGACCGGTGACTCCAGGGTGGGTGGCGCTGCGCGATTTCGAATTGTGCGCTGGGCTCCTAGTATTTATATAATAAATTAGACTGAACAAATAAATCTTATATTTCTAAAAGAGGTGGTTATTAGCTTCTTGTAAATATATACAGTGGAAATTTCTATTTAACACCTCTGGGCTTTCTCTCCCATCAATAAGCATTTATTGAATGCTGACAGTACTGAAAAATGTTAAGGTCTGCAGTTTTCAGTATATTCACAAAGTTAGGTAACCATCACCACTATGTAATTCCAGAACATTTTCATCACACCAGCAAGAAACCCTCATACTTATTAATAGTCATTGCATGTTCCTCTCTTCCCCCAGTCCCTGACAACTATTCTACTTTCTGCCTCTATGGATTTGTCTGTTTTGGACATTTGCATATAAATGGAATAGTATAAGATGTGGCCTTTTGTAATTGGCTTCTTTCACTTTGTATGCTGTTTTCAAGGTTCATTATGTAGCATGTATCAGAACTTCATTCCTTTTTGTGGCTGAGTAGTACTTCATTGTATGGACATATATCGCATTTTGTTTATCTACTCATCAGTTGATGGACATTTGAGTTGTTTCCACTTTTTGGCTATTATGAATAATGCTGCTGTGAACATTCATGTACTAGTTTTTGTGTGGACATATGTTTTTAATTCTCTTGAGTGTACACCTAGGGGTAGAATGGCTGGGTCACATGGTAGCTGTTTAACATTTTGGGGAGCTGCCAGATTGTTTCCCAAAGTGGCTGTACCATTTTGGGTTTTTACTAGCAATGTCTGAAGGTTCCAATTTCTCCACATCCTCCCCAACACGTATTATTGTCTTTTTGATTATAATCATCCTAGTGGGTGTGAAGTTGTTGTATCAGTGCGGTTTAGATGTGCATTTTCCTAATGACTGATGACCTTGAGCATGTTTTCATGTATTTGTTCACCCTGTAAATGGCCATATAAATTTCTTATTTGGAGAAATTTCTATTCAGATTCTTCACTGGGTGTAATTTTAAACTATACTAACCACATCCCACAGCACAGGGATGCTCAAACTGGTAGGTTAGCTCTAGTTTGCCATTTGATTTCTCTGCCTGCCAAGAAAAAATCCATTGTGTTTGTTCTCAAATTTATTTGTACCTTGGGTATTTGTGAGTATAAACTAATAAGTATTACTCACATTGATTAAATATGAGTGCAGAAAGAGTTGTTTTTATGAAATGCTTTGAAAAGACTTGATAAAGGCATGAGGCTGAAAGAATTGCCTTTCAGTGAATTAGATTGTGGTCAAGACAACTGAAGCAGATTAGAGAAACCTTGTCAATCTCTGGAAGGATTCTACTCCTACAAAACTTTGCAAGTATTTTTTGAAGTCCTTGTTCCACTTTAAAGGGAAAGAAAATAGACATTGTGGATAATGGATTATGGGTGTCGTTTAGCCAAGAAAGTGACCCCCCCACCCATACTCAAGCAGTTTTGGTGCTACGTGGGGAAAGGAATGTACATTTATACGTTTGAAGTTAAAAATGATTAAAATCCTATAGAATAAAAGCCTAATATGCAAATTGACCATCATTCCAACACACAAGATGGCTGTCCCCATGTGGTCAAAGATGGCTACCCCCATGTGGACACAAGATGGCCACCAGGGGAGGGCAGTTGTGGGCGATCAGGCAATCAGGGGAGGGAACTTGGGAGGGACCAGGCCTGCAAGGGAGGACAGTTGGGGGTGACCAGGCCTGCAGGAGAGGGCAGTTAGGGGTGACCAGACCTGCAGGGGAGGGCAGTAGGGGGTGACCAGGCCTGCAGGGGAGAGCAGTTAGGGGTGACCAGGCCTGCAGGGGAGGGCAGTTGGGAGGGATAAGGCCTGCAGGGGAGGACAGTTAGGGGCAATGGGCCGGCAGGGGAGCAGTTAGGCTGGCAGGGGAGTGGTTAGGGAGTGATCAGGCTGGCAGGCAGAAGCGGTTAGGGGCAATCAGGCAGGCAGGCAGGCAGGCAGGCAGGCGAGCTGTTGAAAGCCAGCAGTCCTGGATTGTGAGAGTGATGTCCGACTGCCCGTTTAGTGATGTCCGACATCACTCTCACAATCCAGGACTGCTGGCTTTCAACAGCTCGCCTGCCTGCCTGCCTGCCTGATTGCCCCTAACCACTTCTGCCTGCCAGCCTGATCACCCCCTAACCACTCCCCTGCCAGCCTAAATGGGCAGTTGGACATCCCTTGATTGGGCCTAATGGCATCGGACATCCCTCGAGGGGTCCCAGATTGGAGAGGGTGCAGGCTGGGCTGAGGGACACCCCACCCGCCCATGCACAAATTTCGTGCACTGGGCCTCTAGTATGTACATAACATTTCTACTTGACTCCCCGCTTTACCTGACTTTTTTGATTAATTGGTCAGCGATTACTTTTGTATATTTTTGAAAAGAGGGTTTCCACTGTACACAGTGCTCTGCGGAAGATACAAGTACAGTGCCAAGGGGATGAGTAATTTTGATTTGTAGGAATCAAAAACACTCTTCCTGAGTAAGTGGCACTTGAACTGGGCTTTACAGACAGAGTGGAATGTCATCTCGGAACTCCAGGCACACTTGCCTGAGGCCTTTGCTGTTGACGTCCCTTTTGCCTGGAACCTTCTTGTCCCAGTTATGTACCCCTCATCCCTGTCAGGCACTTCCAGAATGATGCCTTAAAATTGCAACCTTCCATCTCCTCTGCCCCTCTGCCATCCTCATCTTTCTTTATCCTTCTTTCCTGCCCCAAAGCACCTTTTCCTGTGTGATGTGTTACTTATGTCTCCTCTGTGTAGCTCCATGAGCACAGGGGTTTTTGCTGTTTTGTTCACTGCTATATCCACTGTGCCTAGACTCGTGTCTGGCACAGAATCAGTGTCCCTTACATATTTAATGTATGTGGAATGAATTAGTGACTGAACGAACGCAGAAACTGAGGAGAGTGGGGAAAGGTATTCTAGGCTGAGGGAATGGCATTAGAAAAGGCACAAAGATGGGGCAGTGAAGGGAATATTTGGGGATCCTGGGATATGGGGACTTGAGTAGGAGATGTGTCACACACACTGCACCACATTAGTGGAGGGTCTTGGAGGCTGATCTGATGAAGACAAAGGGAAACTTTTAACAGATTTGAGTAACATCATGGTTTTAAAAGGCAAAGTCTGAATTGCTGAAGATGAAAAGGAGAAGGGAAGAGACTGGGAGCCTGGTGAAAGATAACAGTGGAAATGGGGGGAACCCAGAGGAATTATTTGGCTTACACAGTGTCTTTAAAAATTGCCATTAAAAATCTGGAGGTTTCACTTAAAAATCTGGATTTTGGTCTCCTGTCTGAAGTTGGAGGTATTGGCAACATTGGGCTCTCGTTTCTGCATGGCAGAAATCAGCCAGAGCTGTTCAGTGGGGCCGAGCTCTTGACTTGGCTAGCCTTTCATTGATCGTTTTCTTCCTTAGCTATTGGCTCCTGGTGGAGGAGACGGGGTGAATTGTGATGCTCTTAATGTGGGATGGAGAGCCAGTTTGGAAGAGAGTCAAAATTGGCGTATATTTCTTCACTCATTCTTGTTATTCACAATCAGCAAGTCCGATGGAAATCCTTACTTCTGCAGCGCCACCCTTCCTGCCTGAAACCCCTCCTGCCTGGACTCCTTGCACTTCAATTGCACTCTGTTCTTTTTTAAAAAAATATATTTTATTGATATTTTTACAGAGAGGAAATGAGAGGGATAGAGAGTTAGAAACATCGATGAGAGGGAAACAACGATCAGCTGCCTCCTGCACACCTCCCACTGGGGATGTGCCTACAACCAAGGTACATGCCCTTGACCGGAATCAAACCCGGGACCCTTCAGTCCCCAGGCTGACGCTCTATCCACTGAGCCAACCGGCTAGGGCTGCACTCTGTTCTTTTCAACTCTTTCCTTAAATCCACCTCCCACCCCTTTGTATTTGAAAGCTACCCTGCTATCTCTCATTATACCATTCTCTTGAAATGCTTTCTAATGATTTTTTAACCATATCAATTTTCCTTTATTCATTTTACTAGAGGCCTGATGCACGAAATCTGTGCAAGAGTAGGCATTCCTCACCCCCCCCCCCCCTCCCGCTGCCGGCTTCCCTCTGGCACCCAGGACCCGGGCTTCCCTTGAAGCCCGGGCTTTGCCTGGAAGGATGTCTGGTCTAATTAGCATATTACACTTTTATTATTATTAAGATATCTTAGTTTTAGTACTTCCCCCTTTTCAACTTCCCTTTTTTATTTGGTTTTTCTAAATTTTTAGGTGGAAATAGATCATCATGTTTCTTTTTCCTTTCCACTGATAAAATCTCTTTCATTATTGTTATAAAATATATGAATTTAGATGTGTTTACAGTTTGGTTTTTTTTTCATTATGGTCTAAGAATGCATCATGGAATTTATAGCTTTTGTATTAAAATTAGGTGTGTCTCCAAGTCCTAGTATGAGAACAAATTATGTGAAAGATCCTTGTAATCCAGGAAAGGAAGTGTTATTTCCTTGGCTTCCAAGTCCCTTATTATATACCTTACTTTTACTTAGACATTTTTATTTCGAATTAATTTCAAACTTAGAGAAAAATTGCAGGTTTCCCGGTTGTTAAAATTTTACTCTATTTGCCGATTGTCTCTTTCTGTATCTATCTATCTATCTCAGTCTTTCTTTTTCTGAACCTGACTCTGCCACGTTGCCCCTACATAGGGGAATGGTTTAAAATATACTTCATGTCAGTTCTGTAATTTTCTTTGTTTTGTCATCTTCTGGTAATGAACAATTGAAGCCTCCAATTACAATGATACAGGTTTATTTTTCACAGTTTTCCAGTTTATCTTATATTTTTGTTACTCTACTTATGGCATATACATTTTCCCAGACAAATAAAAACAAAATTTTATTTTGTTTCATATTTTTTTGTACTTTTAATTTTTGTGTAGGGTGGATTTAAGGAATCTCCGTAAATCATAATACCCATCCTTTTCTGGATTTGTGTTTATCTTTTAATTTTTAAGTGTTAGGATTTGTTTCCCAACTCAGATACAGACCATTCTGCCTTCATAGGCATTCACCCATTTACATTAAATGGAGTAATTATGATATTTGTGTTACTGTCCATCATCATCATCATTTTTAAAAGTGTACAACCAAGTATTTTTTTAATACAGCCCCAAGGTTCTGCAGCTGTCTCCACAATCAGCATTAGAACATGAATATCTTCTTCCCAAAAAGAAATTTCATATTGTTTAGCAGTCACTCCACAAACCCCACTTCCCCAGCCCTAGGCAACCATTAATCTACTATCTTTGCTGTATATTTGCCTATTCTGGACCTTTCCTATGAGTGGAGTCATACCATATGTGGCCTTTTGTGACTGGCTTCTTTCACTTAGCATTGTGTTTTCAAGGTTCATCTGTGTTGTAGCATGTATTAGTACTTCATTCTTTTTGTGTCTGAATAATATTCCATTGCATATAGATATAGATATAGATATAGATATAGACATATACTGTATGTATAAGTAGGTAGATAGATATATAGTATATATCTATATCACATTTTGTTTATTCTTTCATCAGCTGATGGACATTTGGGATGTTTCCACTTTTTGGCTATTATGAATAACTAGGGGCCCAGTGTGTGAAATAGTGCGAGACCCAGGACCCTGCCTGCGCCGCGCAGGACTGCCCCGAGTCCTGGAGTCCCACCCCATGGGGCCAGCGTTGCGTGGAACTCCCCTGAGTCCCGCGCTGTGGCCGGTGCCATGGAATTCCCCTGATGCACCTCCTGGTCAAGTCCCCGCTGGTGCTGCAGTAGGCAAGACTGAGAAAGAGTCCCATGGCCACCACCACCACAGTGGGAGGCGGGACCCAGAAACCCACCCACACCTCCGGTCAAGTCCTCCAGAGTCAAGTCCCCACCCACCCGCGCGTGCCTCGCCAGGCGCGCACAGCCTCTTGCTGATCGGTCATTACGGTGTTAGGGCATCATGACCACAGGCTTTTTATATATATAGATGGTGCTATGAACATTCATGTACAAGTTTTTGTGTAGAAATATGTTTTTAATTCTCTTGGATTTATTCCTAGGGCTAGAATTACTGGGTTAAAGGTAACTCTGTGTTTAACATTTTGAAGAACTGCTAAACTGTTTTCCAAAGTGCCTGTACCATTTTATGTTTTCATCAGCAATGTCTGATGGTTCTAGTTTCTCCACATCCTAGCCATTGTTATTGTCTTTTTTTAACTTCATTTATTATACCCAACCTTATTCTTTTTTTTTTTTTTAAATTGACTTCTAGAGAGAGAAAAGAAGGGAAAGGGAGAAAGAGAAACATTTATGTGAGATAAGTTCCTTTAAGTTCATATTTTTTTATCCTTCGTTTCTCCAGTATACATATGTGGTTTGTTTAATGGAATTTGAATTCTCATTTTTTTTTTTTAAAGCTGGATTAGAAGGTAATGTCATCCATCCATCTCCTCCCTCTTCTTTTTTTTTTTTTCATTGTTAGAAACATTGTTCTAACAAAATTGTTTTCATTATTCCTACTATTAGTTTCATTATTAGTTTCTCTCAGGGGAGAAATGAAGCATTCAGGACTCGGCCTACTTCTCATGCACTTAAAAATTCTATGTTTAAATTATAAAATTCCCTTAGCATTTGCTTTTAGTTTATCAAATGATTTTAATCCTTGGCTACTATTTTAATATATAGTTTTTACCAGTGTCATGTATTTTTCATGGCTCAGTTGTTTCATCATTTTTTGAAAAGTCACTTCAGGTTCTGAAGTTCTTAGCATATTCTTCCAATTTCAAAAACTTTGACAGGTATTATGCTTTCAGCCACAGCTCCATTTCTCTCATTTTTGTGCAAGTGTTCTGAGCCTCTCTTTTCCATGGTTTCAAAAAAAAGGAAAAGAAAAAAATCACACTTTTTTTCTTGGTTATAAAGGCAGTATTTGTACGATGTAAAAAAATTTGAGGAATATGGAAAAATATACAGAAATGTGTGATGATTGCCATCTGCCTCTCTAATAACTTAATGTTTATGCTGAAGTTATTTCATTTTATACCAGCAACATTTTGAACCTTTTTCTTGATGTTAGTGTTTGTTTTGGCACTTTTTGTTTAACCTGGAGTCACTATTGTTCACAGGTCAGATCTCCTTTCAGAATTATAAAATTCAGTTTATTTTGTCTTGTCAGCTTTCATCTAATACTGTTTTGTAAGTGAATCTAAACTGCTGATGTTTCTATATCAGTTCTGTTGTTTACAGCCTTATTGATACATGTAGTTTCTTCATTGTTCACTAGTCAGCTCAGTTGTTTAGTGTCCTGTGTTTATTTTTCATAGTATTTTTTCTCTTCAGAGTAATTTGAGATATTGTTTAGGTGGTGCAATTGTGTTACCATTATTGCTTTCCTTTTCTAGTTCAGGCCATAGTGCTTCCTAATTGCCATTTAATTAGACTCAGTTATTATTATTTTTTTAATGCTTCACTATTTTACAACATTTTGCTGGGGTTTAAGGTTGTGGTTGCTTTAAAGTTTGGGTTATGGTTGGCTCAACCAAAGATGAGAAGTATCCTTTATAGTTTCCAGTGCTCTTTTGTAAAGATCTCACTAATCAGCTATGTTTGGCAAAATATCAAAATTTAGTATTATTTATGTCACTTAGTCCTTGCAGTCCTAGAAGGGATTATTATTATACCTGTTTTTACTCCAGGCAACTGGGATTGGCCAAGATCATGTACTTAATCAAATAATTAGAACCCCAATAACTTGGAGCTCTTTCTAATGCACCGGAGTTTTGTGAAGTTCTTTAAAAATTCTCTTTTAAAATAGTTAATATCGTGTTCTCCAGTTCCACCTGGTTGTTTTGTGGATTTTTGTCTTTGTGGGTGACTTCCCTGGATCCTGGTTACCTCCTATTCCACTTAGTGTTGCAGACACTAAGGTATAGTGGTTAAAAATAAAGGCAGAGGACAATGTTCTTGTGTTCAGATTTATTTATTGATATTTAAAAAATTTTGTTAGAGGAAATGTGTTGAATGTACTTAGAAAATCTTAAAATATAAACATGTATATGCTGCAAAATAAAAATGGGATTATAACTCTTTATATAGTTTTATAACTTTTTTTTTGCACTTCATAGTGGATTTGAAAAAATATATATTTTTATTGCCCTGGCCAGTTTGGCTCTGTGGATAGAGCGTCAGCCTGGGGACTGAAAGGTCCCAGGTTCGATTCTGGTCAAGGGACCATGCCTGGGTTGTGGCTCGATCCCCAGTGGGGGTGTGCAGGAGGCAGCCAATGAATGATTCTCTCTCATCATTGATGTTTCTATCTCTCTCTCCCTCTCCCTTCCTCTCTGCAATAAATAAAAATGTATTAAAAATATATCTTTTTATTGATTTTAGAGAGGAAGAGAGAGGGAGAGAAGGAGAGAAACATCAATGATGAGAGAGAATCACTGATTGGCTGCCCTCCTACACCCCCCCCCCCCCACTGGGGATGGAACCCCCAACCCGGGCATGTGCCCAACTGGGAAACCAATAGTGACCTCCCAGTTCATAGGTCGATGCTCAACCACTGAGGCACACTGGCCAGGAGAGAAGCTAACTTTTAATATAACCCTTATGATGTGTCCTGCACTGCTCTGCGTGCCTTCCATGTCTTTAGGTCCCCGTCAACATTATGAGACAGGTACTATTATCATCCTCTTGTACAGACGCGGGAATGGAGGCACAGAGGTAAATTACCAAGGTCAAATAAAGCTGATGAGTGACAGAGCCAGGATCCTCCTCTAGATGGGGTGGTTCTAGGGTCTGCTCCTTAAATACCAGATTATAATGCCTGTTTGTTTTTTTTCAAAATTTAATACGATTTATCTGAGTTTTAAGATTATTTTTATTTTTATTGAGATATCATTCACATAATATAAATTTTACCACTTTAAAGTATACAGTTCAATGATTTTTAATATATTCACTAAGTTGTGCAACCGTCACCACTATCTACTATCTAATTACAGAACGTTTTCATTACCCCCAAAAGAATTTCCAGACCTATTTACAGGTCAGTCCCAATATTTCTCTGCCCCCATCCTCAGGCAACCACAAAGAGATTTGGTGTCTTTATGGGACATTTCATATGAATGGAATCATACAGTATGCAGTATTTTATGCCTGGCTTTTTTAACGTAACATGTATTTTAAAGGTTCTTACATGTTGTAGTATATAATTGTTTGATCTGATTTTAAAAGTAATAAAAGTTCATTGTAAAACTCAATTCAGAAAAATATAGAATTAAAGGAGAAAGTTTAAATTTTCCCATGAGATAACTGTGGTTCCTATTTTGGTGTATATACCTTCCAAATTTTTAAAATAGGCATTAAAACACAAGTTGTGTTTTACATTTTTGAAAATCTGCCTTGTAAAAAAAACTTCATGTTATAATGTTAGGAAGTGTGCAGATTCTTTAAAAAAACTGTAATATATCAGATTTATTTTATGGGTCTGTGAGAAGGAAACACACAGGTTTGGCAATCTAGTCAGAAATAGGAGTATGGGAGAGAGTACCTCAGTTCCGGACCTTTGGTTGGGGCTGGATAGGGCTAGAAAGACCGTGAATACCTTTAGTACCCAGCCGGGGATCTAGGTCTTTTTTCCTTTCTGATCATGCAGTAGGTTGTCCTCCTCGTCACCTTGGCTGAGCATCCTGACACAGGCATTTAGAACTGAAGGAGGCAGCAGGGAATGATGGTAGGTGTTTGGTGGACGATTGACACCATCAAAGTGGCATTTAACAAAGGGTGGGTTGACAGTAGTAGTATGTAGAATGGGATGAAAAATATTGGAGTTAGATAACTGTGTGGCATATGTGAAATTTCTCTGCATAAATATAGCTTAGAGAAGTTTTAGTCATCTCTGTCAATGCTTTTTAATATTAATGTAAACTGCTTTTGGTTTTGTATCATGAAATACTGAATACAGGTTATTTTCTCCCTCATGTCTTTATAGTTGAAGACTAGAGGCCTGGTGCATGAAATTCGTGCACGCGGGCGTGGGCGTGGGGGGATGTGTCCCTCAGCCCAGCCTGCACCATCTCCAATCTGGGACCCCTTGAGGGATGCCTGATTGCCCATTTAGGCCCGATCCCACCGGGCAGTCGGGCATCCTTCTCATAATCCAGGACTGCTGGCTCCCAACTGCTCGCCTGCCTGCCTGCCTGAGTGCTCTTAACCGCTTCTGCCTGCCAGCCTGATCACCCCCTAACCACTCCCCTGCCAGCCTGATCGATGCCTAACTGCTCCCCTGCTGGCCCGATTGCCCCTAACTGCCCTCCCCTGCCAGCCTGGACACCCCCAATGGCCCTCCCCTACAGGCCTGGTCCCTCCCAACTGCCCTCCCCTGCAGGCCTGATTGCCCCCAACTGCCCTCCCTTGCAGGCCTGGTCCCCCCCCAACTGTTCTCCCTTGTAGGCCTGGTCCCTCCCAACTGCCCTTCCCTACTGACCTGGTCCCCCTCCAACTGCCCTCCCCTGCTGGCCATCTTGTGGAGGCCATATTGTGTCCACATGGGGGCAGCCATCTTTGAGCACATGGGGGCGGCCATATTGTGTGTTGGAGTGGCGGTCAATTTGCATATCACCCTTTAATTAGATAGGATAACTACTGGTTAATTTAGTAAATACGTTGAAGAGAATTTAATTTCTAATTCATCCCATTTCCTGGGACTGGAGTCAATGTTTACCAAATCTATTATTCAATTTTACCCTGAAGTGGTATTTTTTTTTTTAGTCATTTGTGTCATTCAAGGTGTCCCTCACATTGGTCTGAGGCAGTGGTCGGCAAGCCGTGGCTCATGAGCCACATGCGGCTCTTTGGCCCCTTGAGTGTGGCTCGGCGTTAGAACCACTTCTTCAAAATAGACTTGCCCAGGCCGAAAACTGACTTCTGCGCATGGGCCACGAAGTTTCAATCGCACTGTACGTGCGCGCCCACACGTGGTATTTTGTGTAAGAGCCACACTCAAGGGGCCAAAGAGCCGCATGTGGCTTGCGAGCCGCAGTTTGCCGACCACTGGTCTGAGGAAATAAAAGAGGCGAAGTTTTAATACCCATTTGCTCTAGGCTTTTTAGTACAGATCTAACCATTACAATACCTAAGGAAGGTGTTAATATCCTAAAAGGTGAAGAGCTAGCATGTGAACCTGGCCCTACTGACCTCCAAACTAATGCTTTGTCAGTTATATAGCAAATTGTCTCTGGGGTTGTGTTAGAAATCACCACCATACAACCATATAGACTAGAGGAAGAAATCATCGTTTAACTGGATGTTTACACAGTTCCTGTTACCATTTTTATTTTTTCCTGGCTGGATTTTCCTACATGTGTTTTTCATGCGCAATCATAGTGCTTTTGTTAAGTTTTGTCTTCTGTTTTGTCACTTGACATTCATCTGCATATTTTCATATTGTCAGATAAAATAGCTGTATAATATTCCATGGCTGTACCACACCATTTCCTGGTGTGGGGTATTTTAAGTGTTTAAATATTTTAAATGTGTTTTCAGTGTAGAGATTGTGGAACTGTCTCCTAGACAATTGGCTGCAGGGTCAGGAAAAAGCTGGACTTGTTTTGGGAGTGAAACCTTCCCACAGGGGTCCTGTCAGATTGGATTGCTGTGCTTTTCTAAAAAATGGAAGGTTTCCCAAGTGCTAGTAACATCTCAACAATGTGTAT
The DNA here is from genome assembly GCF_951640355.1 of Cnephaeus nilssonii. Classification (NCBI taxonomy): domain Eukaryota; kingdom Metazoa; phylum Chordata; class Mammalia; order Chiroptera; family Vespertilionidae; genus Cnephaeus; species Cnephaeus nilssonii. The sequence goes on along the minus strand of NC_137085.1, from coordinate 24,908,410 downwards.
AAATCCATTGAAATTGGGTTATTCTAAAGAACAAGGGAAAAAGTTTGAACGTGTCCTGGGGGGAGTCAATAAGGAATCACTTAGAAGTGCACTAAAGATTTCCACATGTTGGTAAGTACTTTGAGAGCATTAATTTGTAGGGCTTTCCCCAGTAGGCTCTGGAGACTGGAAATAGCATGGGCTAAAACAGATGAGATGGCTTTAATAAGGTTGGGGAAAACCAGATTTGAAGACTCAGAGTGGTGGGAGTGGATGAGACTGCTGAGGGAGAAGAGACAAGATGAGAAAACATAATGGGATGGCTGAGGGCAGAACATTTTTATAGACAGCATGAGCAAAAATAGGTTTACACATGTTCGTATGGGAAAGAATACAGTGACTAATAAATGATAATCTATACTAATAAAAGGGTAATATGCTAATTAGACCGGGTCGACTGGACATCTTCTAGATGTCCAAATTCCTTCGGGACAAAGCCACGGTGGCGGGGGCCGAGACAGAGGTGGTTAAGGGCGATCAGGCCAGCAGGGGAGCAAGCAGTTAGGGGTGAGATCAGGCCGGTGTGGGGGAGCAAGCAGTTAGGGGCGAGATCAGGCCTGTGTGGGGGAGCAAGCAGTTAGGGGGTGATCAGGTCGGCAGGGGAGGGCAGTTGGGGGCGATCAGGCCGGCAGGGGAGCAGTTAGGGGGTGATCAGGTCAGCAGGCAGAGGTGGTTAGGGGCGATCAGGCAGGCAGGCTGAGGCGGTTAGAGGTGATCAGGCAGGCAGGCAGGCAGGCAGGCGAGTGGTTAGGAGCCAGAGACATATCCTGAGGGGTCCCAAATTGGAGAGGGTGCAGGCCGGGCTGAGGGACAACCCCCCCCCCCCCCCCAGTGCACAAATTTTGTGCACCGGGCCTCTAATACAAGAATAAACTGTGTTTTACATACTGACATCTGTAAATCTACTTTTGCCTCACTCTGTATAGTAGGAGGCCCCCTTGTCTTGCTGCCGTAAGCTTCTGATAGTTAATTGGTTAATCAAGAAAGTTATTTAAAGTGGGGAGTCACAAAAATGATTCATAAATGTATGTGGCATTTTATTTTAACTTAAAAGATATAAACTTATTAAACAACATTTTGAACAAAGTTGCAGAATTTAGAGAGAGAGAAAGAAAGATTTTAGAGAGAGAGAAAGAAAGAGAGAAAGAGATAGATAGAGATGGAAACATCCCTGCACACCCCCAGCAGGGATCGAACCTGCGACCTCCTGGTTCCCTGGTCGATGCTTAACCACCGAACCACACCATCGGGCAAATTTTTTTTTGAGAATAGTTGAAATTTCCCCTTTCTTGAATAAACCCCATTCATAATACATTGATTATAAATTCCAGTTTTAATCTTTTAAGGAACTGATAGACTTGTGGATGCAGAAGTCTAGATTTTTATCTTGTCTTTACCTAATGCAACAGCGATTTTTAAAAAGCACCTTGCTTTTTTAAAAGTCTTTTAATAGCATTCAATTTTGTTTTCATAGATACAATTTATTTTCACTTTTGTGAAATGTTATAGCTGGCATCTAATGGGTAGATGTTGCTAAACACCCTCCAGTGCACAGGAGAGTCCCCTACAACAAAGAATAATCTAACCCAAAATGTCGGTAGTGCCCAGGTTGAGAAGCCTCGAATTCTGCTGTAACAGCTTGCCATAATTTAATCACTTTTGGCTCTCTGTGTTAGTTAACTCATAAGATCCTCAGAACTGCACTCTGTTTAATGGAAGGGAGGTAGAAAAGTCATAAATATTATTCTAGGGGGCCAACGGGTCCCATTTTGAACTGCAGCCTGAATCCAGTCAGTGCTGCCAAAAGTTAGGGATTTTGACACCTCAGGTTCATAGGTAAGGAGGGTCCCTCCCCTAGTGTGTATTGTTTTCCCAGCTTTGAAATGTTAATGAAAATTGAGACAAGTCTTACATGTAGGGAGTTGTGTGATGGGCAGAGTTGCAACCAAAGCAAAATATTTCTGTTTAGAGCCACTCTTCTGAATGCTTCTTTGTGTAAAATATTTCTACTTGGAGAGCTGAGTTTTGAGGGCTTCAATAATGGCTCATCTATTTTGCTGAATGCCCATCTTGGGCTCAGGAAGGCAGGTGTGTAATCATCATCACCACTGACAGGGAGTAGAATCCCCTCTTGATGGCTGGGACTGTACAGAATACTTGAAATAACATTCAGAAGGTGATCTCAAAATAGAATTCCTCCTGTTGTGAGTTTGAGCTAAGGCTGTGATTCTCATATTTGTGAGGAATCAGAGCACCAGGAAGTCATGATGGTCTTGATAAATCAATTTTATTACATGACATAGCATAAACTTAAGACTTTTGCTCGGAAGTTATCTTAATTAAATTTATATGCAATCATTATATCAGGATTGTGTTTAATTACACGTGCCAATAACCTGTGGCTTGAATAAGGGCTTTATTTTTTGTGTTTATTTCTTATTACAGTAAGTCTGGAGGGATGAAATCAGGGTAGTTGTGGTGATTCCCTAATTCTCTTTAACTTGTAGCTTTCATGTGCTTGCATGTAAGATAGCTGCCATAACCGTGGGCACAGGCTCTCCAGGCAGGAAGAGGAATGGAAGAATGAGGGAGGAAGGGGCAGTGCTTACGTAGGAACTGTGGCACAGAGTGAGGCAATCTGGGAAATACAGATTATTTAGCTGAGTACCTTTTTTTCCTGGACAAAATCGAGGTTCCCTTATTAAGTAAGAAGGGGAGAATAGATTCAAAGTAGGCCATTAGCAGTGACTACCACAATAACAAAACAAATCAAAAGGTACATTCATGACCTTGTGACATTCAGGATGATGTGTTCTCATAAAACACTGCTGGAATTTTCTATTAATATTCTTACTTGTCAAACCTTAGTTTTGTTGACAGCTAGCAATCTCAGATATTGACAATTTAGAAATATAAGCGAAGAAAACTCTAAAATGAGAAAATTCTTTCCATTGAGGAAATGAAATTCTTACTTTTTTTAAAAGATGAAGGTACACACTAGTCTATGACACTAGTTTTCCTATATCTGTAGTTTGGGAACCAATGGTATTAATATTTGTGTGTACTATTAAATGATGTATGTCTCTTTCACTAAGGTTGTTTTCCTAGATAAGAACATTCTTTTCTCTCTTTTGATATGACTCACATATTAAGGGCAATTCAAACATTCTTTATTTTTAAACATATTTTCTAAATTCTGTGTAATGATCCTATATTAGTTTAAAACACATATTTATTGATTTCAGAGAAGAAGGGAAAAGGTGAGAGAGATAGAAACATCAATGATGAGAGAGAACCATTGATGGGCTGTCTCATGCACGCCCCACACTGGGGATCCTGACCTGGAATTGAACTGTGATCTTCTGGTTCATAGGTCGATGCTCAGCCACTGAGCCACACCGGCTTGGCCTATATTAGTTTTATAATCAGAATAAAGGTCTTACTAATTTTTCAAGATCAATGCAAGTCTTAACCATCTCTGACATGGCACCCTGTGCTTCAAATCTATTTTTTAAAATTTCCTACGTCTTGAAATTTCAAGAGCAGTCATAGTCTGTATTCCACAGTTCTCCTCTTTATTATAGGCTACATTGAATTCATCACTAATTGCTCCACATGTTAGCAAGATCATAAGCTCCCTCTTATGTATTTTTCCAAGTCCCAAATTCTTAGCATAGGATTAGTTACATAGTAGATAATTAATTGCTTCTGATCAAATAAGTGACCACATTTAATACATTACCACAGGAAAATAACATGGATTTCATAGCAGGATAGGCATAAAGTAAAACGACTAATAATCAGAATTTCATGACTTTTACCTTTTCCTATTAAGGTAGGACTCCTAGCTCTCTAGGGATGAGGGATCGCTGGAAAATTGCTGCTGGAGAATTGCTCCCGGAGATCTGCTTGCCAAGACCTCACCTTGATCTAGAGCTGCAGGAGGCCCGTGCCCTTCCCAGAGTTTCAGCTATGGGTGTCAGTCAGAAGCTAACTTAGGCCTCTTTGCTCCCACTGCGCCAGGATGTGTTTTTTAAATACTCATTTGTTTGTTGTTTGCATAAAAGCGTTTGTTGTAGCTCTCATTCCCCACATGCAAAATGTGAAAATTGCTTTGTAGTGGTTTTTACCCAATTCCGCATGATTGGCAGCTTTACATAGCACTACCTTGAAGCAATTCATTTGGTTTCCTGGAAACCTTAATTTGATGCTTTTAGAGCAAGACTGACAGTCTTGGAGTAGGAGCAAAATGACCACAGAATGCTAGTATTGGCTGCGCTTCCTGTAGTAGAAAAAAATTAAATCAGTGATTAAAAATTTTTAAGTCTGATAGATTTTGAATCTCTTTAATTTTGTGCACATAAATGCTCCACATATACCTATTGTATGAAATTCAAGTTCACTTTATAATTCCTTTGTAATTAAAGTGGTTTATTTGTCTAGAGTAAATAACGATCATCCTAAATTTATTCTAGGTACCACAATAATTATTATTTTTTTAGTTACTTTTATTCCGTTTCCTCTTTTATCTTTTTTGACTTCTTAAATGATGATTGAAAATGCTTAAAATCTTGTCATGTAATATTTAAAAAAAAATATATTTATTGATTTTTTACAGAGAGGAAGGGAGAGGGATAGAAAGCTAGAAACATCGATGAGAGAGAAACATCGATCAGCTGCCTCCTGCACACCCCCCACTGGGGATGTGCCCGCAACCAAGGTACATGCCCTTGACCGGAATTGAACCTGGGACCTTTCAGTCTGCAGGCCGACGCTCTATCCACTGAGCCAAACCGGTTCTGGCATCATGTAATATTTTTATCACCTAATAAAAGAATACCCCTAAACTAAACAATGTTTTATTTTTCATGGGTTTAGAGCTTTGTATAAATGGCGTTATTCTGGATGTGACTTGTCTTTTTTTTCTTTTTCTTTTTTTTAATTGAGGCTTAATTGATATATTAGTTTTAGGTTACAACATAATGAATCCATATTTGTATATATTGTGTAGTTATTTGTTATCCTTAAAAGTAGCAATCATTAGAAAAATAATTTAAAATATTAAAACAATACTAAGATGATTACCCTAAGGTCTTGGGAGTCCAAAATAGAAAAATTGTTGATTTACCTTTGGAATTATGTGAAATCCTGAAATTTAAATTTTGCATTTTATTTTGGTTTGGATTACTTGCATTTTATTATGCAAGAGTCTCATTGGGGAATCCTGAATATTTTGTGTCCTATAGAACTTGCTTTTTGTATGTTATTTATGTCTTCTTCTTATTATTATTCTTGTGAATGAAATGCTCTATAAATTTTAAGGATTTCTTTTTCATTTACTTATATATGTATATTTTGTTACAAAAAGACAAACACATATATATGAAACAATTTTTCCTCTTTTACAGAATTAAATGTGAGGGAGTCTGATGTAAGAGTTTGTGATGAATCATCATGTAAATATGGAGGCGTATGTAAAGAAGATGGAGATGGTTTGAAATGTGCATGTCAATTTCAGGTGAGAAATTCCAACCCTATTTTGAAATCTTTTTTACATTTCTCATGTTTTATAATTCTTCATTCTTCAAATTACAAAGCTTAAAACACCTTGGACCCCACAAGGATGTTGGGCTCACAGCCCACTAATTCTTTCTTACCAGATGAAGTGCTATTATCTTCTGTGCTTCTTTCCTTGAACTACTAGTAAATGGAGAGACTGACAATAGCAGATGTGAAGATGCTTTGAAAAAATATTAAAGTTCTATTTAAATGTATAATTGTCACCGAAGGGAAACAAAGTACAGGTTGTAGTTGAGTCTCTTATTTAAAATGTGGACATTTCCCCCCTTTCCTTCTCTTTCTAGTCCATTTCTTTCCCTCCTTATTTGCTGCTTTCTCATCTTTTTAGGCCAAAGAACATCACTGACTTGATGCCCGAGGGTAGGTCATGGTTAGAGATGGACTAGAATAGGTAACTTCAGACTAAGATCTTTGCTTATCAGGTGCTGTTTTAGTTGTAATTCTATTGTTTAAAAAGAAGTAAAAAGAAAGGAAGCAAGTCCGGCCAGATTTGCTCAGTGTTTGTGCATTGATCTATGAACCAGAAGGTCACCGTTCGATTCCCAGCCAGGACACTTGCCTGGGTTGCTGTCTTGAACTTGGTGTGGGGTGTGCAGAAGGCAGCTGATCAATGATTCATTCTCATCATTGATATTCTCTCTCTCTCTCTCTCTCTCTCTCTCTCTCACCCCACCTTCCTCTCTAAAATCAATAAAAATATATTTAAAAAAAAGAAAGGAAGCAAAATGTGTTACACTCATTTGTTTCTTTTTGTTCATTTTACATGATTGAATTATAATCTGTTTTTAGAATGTTGCTCACAAGATGGTCCCTGGTTCAGAATTTCAGATGAAAGAAAGAAGGAACAAGAGTCCCCCCCCCTCCCCAATCATAATCTTGTTCTAATCATACCCACTGTTTCATTTATGAAACAGTTGAATTGGCTAAACTCAAATGGCAAAATCTTGTTTTCCCTATTGTGGCAGCAACACAAAAATCAGTTCATTTTTTTTTAGCCTTAGCTTGGCGGCTTGGAATATGCCCCATGAGTGGTTCAGAAGTCAGCCAGAGATTTGGTCTGAGTTTGTATACAGAAGCTGGACTCCCCTCTGATTCTCCTTTCAGGTATTTTCTCTCTCACTTTTCAGTTGTCCTGAACTCTGACCTCTGGTTCTGCAACCCAGAAAGATTGTAGTTTTTTTTAAATTTTTTTTATTTATTAGTGTTTTAGCTACCCTGTATCAAGAAGACTGGAGCTGTTTCCCTCTTTCAATTGTCTTCTAATTTCCTTAGATTAAATTCCTTGATGTGGAATTGTTGGGTGAATGGGATACTTATGGTCAGATTAACATTTTCACCAATAGCAATATATTAGACTGCTTATTTCTCCTCGGCTTGTGGGTAGTAGATTTTGAAGTCCTTTTACATTTTATAAATCTGAAAGGCAAAAAACATTTTAATTTGATAACCAGAGCTATTAAAAATGTTTAATATTTACTGGCTACTTTTTTTGTGAATTAATATTTCATACTCTTTGCCTATTTGGGGGAGTATTTTCTTTTTCCCTTATAGTGGTTTGTATACACACACACACACACACACACAGTATGTGTTATACATATGTATATGTATGTGTGTATATGATATACAATACATTATTTGAGCACTTATATATTGTTTACTGTGCTGAGCATTTCATTCATTAACTGTTCTAAACATTATATATATAATATATATAAAGGTTTGTATAATCTCACGAGAATCTACATGTAGGTACTGTTTTGATATTTTTAAAAGAGTAATACTATATGCTCATAGTAAACAACTTGAACAATATATAAGAATATCCTATATAATAAAAGCAAAATATGCTAAGTGTCCGAAGGATCAGTTCACCAGTTGCTATGATGCGCACTGACCACCAGGGGGCAGATGCTTTGACCAGTAGGTTAGCTTGCTGCTGGGGTCCGGCTGGTCAGGACTGGGTGAGAGGGCCAGACATGCCCTGGAGCCCTTCTGTGGTCCCTCGCGGGCTGGCCGGCCAACCTTCCTTGGTCCCTCCCTGGCTGGCCGGCCCCCATTGGCTCCGACTGGGACTGGGTGAGATGGCCCTGATCGCCCTGATCACTGGCCAGGCCGAGGGACCACACCAGTGCACGAATTCATGCACTGGGCCTCTAGTAGATATTATAAAGAAAAATGTCTTCCTACCATTACAGGCTACCAATTGCTTTTCTCAGAGGCAACATCTATTACTTCTTATATTTCCTTCTAGAAATAGTCTGTCTTATACCAATGTGTCTTCTTTCCCTTTTTTTTTTCTTCTGCAAAAGCTTTATTGTTTCATTTGGTCCAATGCATGGAGATGGCTTCAGGGTGGTTAAAAGAACGGCTAGTAGTTTCAGGGGGAGGCTCAGGTAAAAGCCAGACACCAGGGGAATGCAGAGGGGCGTCTCAAAGGCCTCTGGGCTCCAAAGGCTCTTCATCGTGCTTTAGGGCGAGTCTTTCGAGGAGATACTCGCCCAGCCCAGCCTGGGGGCCGGCCAGCCTGCGGATGTGAGCCAAGATGTGAGCCAGGTGGTCGTCCACCTTCTTGATGAGTTTCACCTCCTCACCCAGGAAGTAGTTCTCTGGGAAGTCACGGTGATGAGGTGCGAGGGTAGAACCCAAAAGGGCCTGGATCAGGCTCCTCTCCAAGGCCAGGGCGGCTTCCATGGCATCCTGAGTTTTGCCCACTCATCTGGGGAGGCTTCAGCACGTCCTGGAAGAGAATGTGGCCACCGCGCTGGTTTTGCATCTTTAAGAGACGCTCAGTGCCCTCAGTTTCTTCTCCACCAACTCGCGGAAGCAGCAGCCTACACTCTCGAGAGCTACATTTCATGGTCAAAATAGAAGCTCAGAGAGAGGCAGGTGTGGGGGGCCCGCAGAGGCAGGTTGGCCAGGCGGTTGACCACAGCCTCCACCTCAGTGGAATAATTCTGGCGAATTTAGGAGCTCATGGCTATTTGGCAATGAGGAGTTAAGGTAGTAAAAACCCCGGTGTGTTGGCTGGTCCCGGAGGTGGTTCTGAAGGTGGTGACTGGATAAGACGGAGGAGAGTGGCCGGAGGCTGGAAGAAGGGGCGTCCCTGCGTCTGTTCTGTCCAAACACGGTTGAAGCAGGAGACAGGTCTGGGACCACCGAGGGCCCTGCCTAATTTCCCTTTTAAGCACTAAATCACTTAGTAGGTTTACCTTAGAGATGGCTCCTTTTCCGTTTAGATTACAGGAAAGAACTCTGTATTTCAAAGAAGTTATCCTATTGTCATTTTCATTTTTGATAGTATTAAACTTTCACATCGTATTTGCCTATTTTTGTCTTTATGATTTTGATTTTCATTCTTTGAAAGTCTTTCCCTGCAACTCTTAAAGGCATAGTGTTTTTGACCTTTTAAACATGCTTGAACGGCTAGAAAATCCTCTCATGATCTGTCTGAATCCCTTGCATTCTTACTGGTGGCAAAGAAGGAAAGGGAAATAAAAGTTAGGAGTTGAGAGCAGTAGACATTTATCCAGTGCTTGCTTTGTGCTGCGTGCTAGGCTGAGGATATAAAGATGTTTCAAGTTCCTTGCCTTGTAGGAGCAAACTGCCTAAGGGCTTACAGCTGATTTGATCCTGTTACTTTGACTACTTCCTTTGACTACTACTCTGCCTCCTTATAAGCTTATAAATGACACAGACTCTTGCCATTTTAAGAACAATGACCTCATAAGCCAGTTAAACGTAAGAGGGTGCTTTAGCTATATCTTTCAATTCAATTAAAAAACTTGGTTATGATTTAGGATGCTTTCAGTGTTAATATAAGCTTTCAGGAATATAATTATAACAAAAAATAACAGGATTTTAAATAAAGTCTAAAATTTTTTTAGTCTACAAATAAAAGCTATGGTATTTTGCCACATTATGTACACAAAGCTACTTTTATTAATTTGGTACAAAGAAAAATGATCAGTACGGCATCTTTCCATTAAAACTTGAGTAATATATGAAGAGGAGTGCCTATGATGTTTTCCCTGTTTTCTTTCTTCCCCTTGGTTCCAGTCCAGGTCTGAAGATCTGAGAATCAGGTGAGCTGATAATGTAAGTCTCCGTCTGAGTCGGACACCCGAGAACCAGAAGACTAACCCATGTTCCCATTCAATAGTTAGGCAGAGAGGGAATTCTTTCTTCCTCCACTCTTTCATTCTGTTCAGGCCCTCAGTGGGTTGGATGATCCCACCTATAATGGGGAGGGCACTTAGTTTGCTGATTCAAGTGAATCTCATCTAGAAACACCCTCACAGACACATCCAGAAATAATGTTTAATCTGGGCAACCTGGGGTCCAGTCAATTGACGCACTAAATCAACCATCACAACATTATTATTTTCTTATTTTCTAAACTACTTCAAAAACACTTTCTTCCTGCTCAAGAGAAGGTATAGTGGAGAGTTCTTTTCCCCAGGAAAAGGGAGGTGGTATAGAGGAGGCAGACCTTAGCCTAGAGTCAATGCCTAAATCAGGAGTTGCCATGCCAAAATTGCCCACATCCCTTAATTTTCCCATAGCATAAGGAGAGGTTCCTAAGAAAGACCCTTGGAAATGGACTGACCAAGGAGTAGCCAGTCTACTTCTCCTATCCTATGCTCACTCCTAGGTATGAGCTTGTTAGGTTGAATTTGAGGGACATTGCCCAGGCTATGTTAAGTCCTCTGTAGCTACCACCAGGTGACATATGACTTGTGTAGAGTATATCAATTGTGAGGAAATGAGGTCTTCCACTTATTAGCTATGACCCCGGGCCTACTTAAGAGTCAGAAATGATAATAGCAATACCCAAACCAGCTAATGTTTATTGAGAATTTACTGTGGCAAGATATAAATGCTAAAGATGAATATCTCTTATTTAATCCTCATAACATCTTTATTAGATAGATATTATTATATTACCATTTTCCAGGTAGGGAAAATGGCACTAGTGTTAGCCCATAGTCACATAGGTGGTGGACCCAGGATTGGAACTCATTTACATGAGATCCCAGGCTCTAAGCACTAAGTCATGTGCTTCACAGGATTGTTATGCTATTTAAGTTCGATAGGACATAACTTGTCACTGGTGTTGACTAGATGTAAACTCTTGAATAAATGTTTGCTATTACCTTAGAGATTTTCAGCCCTATCAGACTTAATGACCCTTTTTTATAACCAATAATTTGTATTCTGTTTCTTTACTATTCTTTAATGAAATTCATAGATAATGCAACCTACATAAACACATAATTAAAGAAATCAATATATTGTATAATTGCAATGTAAAGGAGAAATAAAAAATTTATAGTAAAATTATCCTACTATAAATTATTCAACATGTAAATGCTTGGGCATGATTACAGTAGAAGACAATACAAATAGTCACATGCTTATATCTATCTACTTGTAATGAATGTTTTGATTTACTAAAGATTAGTGCAATTTTATAGCAGAAATATCTAAAAACAAAAATGTAGAGGTATGGTGGATGCTAGAATAAAAATTAAGTTATAGCAGAGCAGGCTTATTTATCTATAGTATGTCTTGCCATAGTTCCAATGTGAATGGCTAGAGAAGCATTCAGAAATTGTATGGTGTGTGTGTCTTTGTTGTGTGGTACTGTTTTTTCCTTTGCAGGACATACATCTAGCTAGCATCCATGGAATCCATCTGCTAAATGACCGTAATGTGCTTTATCATTGTAAAAGCCAAAAAATCTTTCTGCTAAATGACAGTATCATTCTAAGAACCAAAAAGTCTTTCATAGGGGCATCTATACCTAGGGGGCGCTATTAACACCTTTGAGAGCACACCATTAAAAAGTCATTAAGCATTTGTTGAGCAAAGAGTTGGTTGAAAAGTTCATAGAGGTAGCACTTGACATCTTGGAGCTTATGATTTCCTTTACAACTATGCATTGTTTAATTACAAAAAAAATTGACTCCTGCAGACATCATAGAAGTTATTATGTACAATTTAGGGGAAGAGAATAGAGGGATGTGATTCATGAATAATTGGAGCAATAAAGTAAAACTTTAATTTTAATTGAAGTTATTGTAGGAGTCTGCTGATAATGGATAGCATGCAGACTTGCTCATAAAATATTTTATTAGAGATTGTTTTTACCAGTGCTTGACCTGTGGTAGCATGTCATATTTAAGAGTAAATAAATGATAAAAGTAAATCTTGTGCAATGGAGAAAAATTGAGGAATACACAAAATAATAGAAATAAAAGACCATGACAAGTAATCTAAAAAACTTATTGATGTTTTGTTCTAGGATTTACTTTATGAATGTTTATTTTTTCTAAGAAATTGAGAATCCTACCTAATAAAACAGTAATATGCTAATTGACCGTACCTTTGCTATGCCCACAGCCAATCAGGGCGCTATGCAAATTAACCCAGTAAAGATGGCGGCCCCCACGCGCTGCCCCGCCCCCCATTGCCATGGGAACCGGGAACTGGGGCCGGCGGGAGGCGCCGGGAACTCCCACCGCTCCGATCGCTGAGCGGCTGAGGGAACCGGGGCTGGCGGGAGGCGCCAGGGCCTCCCGCCGCTCCCATCGCTGCTGGTGGCGCGGGGCCAAGCCCCGACCCTGAAAGAAGGCGGAAGGTGGAAGGCGGTGGCCAGAGCCAAGGCCTGGGTCCCTGGTGCCAGTGGAAAACTGGTGCAGGCAGCCAGGTGAATGAAGGTCTATTGCACGAATCTTCATGCAACGGGTTTCTAATATATATATATATATATATATATATATATATATATATATACACACACACACACACACTAGAGGCCCAGTGCATGATTGAATCACGCACATGTAGGGTCCCCTACACGCTTTCGCTTTTGATCACGGGGGAGCTGGGTGCCTGTCCGCTGGTGCACCAGGCCTTTCAGAAGCCTCCGGCGCGGCGAAGGCTTCTGAAAGGCCTGGTGCCTGAGCGGACAGGCACCCAGCTCCCGCACTTTTGCTTTCGATCGCAGGGGAGCTGGGTATCTGTCCGCTGGTGCACCAGGCCTTTCAGGAGCCTCCGGCGCCGCGAAGGCTTCTGAAAGGCCTGGTGCCTGAGTGGACAGGCACCCAGCTCCCACGCTTTTGCTTTCGATCGCGGGGAGCTGGGTGCCTGTCTGCTGGTGCCTGAGCGGACAGGCACCCAGCTCCCCCGCTTTTGATGGTCCGTGGTGGGATGTGAGCTCGCTGCCCCAGAGGCCCCTTCTGTGCCGCAGCACAGCCATTGCGCAGATGCTGAGCTCGAGCCGCCGCTGGCGACGCGAGCTCAGCGTCCCGCTGGCCCAATCGGCCACCCCGGCCACCCCGGCCACCCCGAGTCCCGCCCCCCCGCGCCTCCTGGCCAATCGCGGGCATAGCGAAGGTACGGTCAATTTGCATATTTGTCTATTATTAGGTAGGATATGTACATATATGGTATATAATTTTCTTGCTGTAGTTTTACTTATATCATTTTAAAAGTTGCATTCAGTTTTGTGAACGAAATAATACATTTTAAAATGGCACAAAATTCTCAGAAGTTTATACATGTGGTATTATTGCCTGCTTTACATCTAACAATATGTTACCTTTATCTGCCACACAGTATTATTTTAAAAGGTAATTCTCAGTGACTGTAATATTAATTACTCGAACAGATATAATATGCTTTATATTGTTTTTACATTTTTTTCCACTAATAAATTTTTGTTTGAAATTTAAACAGACTCATATATACCTAGAAGAAATGGGTGATTGTCAGAGGGAGGGAGCTTGGGGGACTGGGTGAAAAAGGTGAAGGGATTAAGAAGTACAAATTGGTAGTTACAAAATAGTCAGGAATGTAAGGTACAGCGTAGGGAATATAGTCAATATTGTAATAACTATGTATGGTACCAGGTGAGTACTGGTAATATCGGGGAAACACTTTAAAAACTATATATATATTGATTTTAGAGAGGAAGGGAGAGGGAGAGGTAGAAACATCAGTGATGAGAGAGAATAATCCATCAGCTGCCTCCTGCACAGTCCACACTGTGGATCGAGCCCGCAACCTGGGCATGTGCGCTGACTGGGACAATTCGAATTCTTGCCTCCTGGTTCATAGGTTGATGTGCAACCACCTGCCACGCCAGCTGGGCTTGGGGGAAACACTTTGTAAAGTATGTGATTACCTAACCTCTATGCTGTACGCCTAAAACTGATACAAAATAATATTAACTATAATTGAAAAACAATTGACATGGGCCATAATATATTTTTGTCTGTAATAGTTTCCTTCAGGTAAATCCCCAAATATGTAATTCTGGATCAAAAACTGCATTCCTTTTTCAAGACTCTTGCAATGTGTTGTTAAATTATGTTCTCGCCTAGCAAGGTGAAGTTTTTGTTTGTTTAACAGCCAGTTCTGTAAGCTAAAAGTAGTATCTCATTTTATTGATTACTAGTGAAGGTCAGCATTTTTTTGTATGTTAATTGGCCATTTGTAATTGTTCTGTAAATTTGTCTTTTGTCCATTTTTTTATTAATTTATATAATCTCCTTTTTAATAATGATAATAACTTGTGTCATATATTTTCTCCAGATTTTTAAGACTTTAGTTGTTTATGACATTTTTGACATATAGAAGTTTTACAGTTTTTAAAACATACAGATCTTGTGTCATTTCTTCACCTGTCTTATTTCTACTCATCCTTCAAGGCCCAGTTCACATTTCACTTTCTCTGAGAAGGCTTTTCTTGAATACTCTGGCTTACAGTAGTAGGTATTAGATATTGTACTTATTGTCTACTCTTGATTTAGTACATGCTTTATCTTTTATATATATATATATATATATATATATATATATATATATATATATACATATATATATATAAAAGATATAGCATGTACTTTATATATATAATATATATATATATATACATATACATGTATGTATATATATATATATATATAATTTCCCCTTCTATTTGTATGGCTCTCTAACATGAAGGAAAGTTCTCTGAGAACAAAGATCATGTATTTCTTTGTGCCGTCTATAGCATTTACCTTGGGACTGTACCAGAGGTATTGAATAAGTGAATTTTGATCATAATAAAAAGACATTTAATTTTTAGCACTCATAAACATTGCCAGCAATTTTCTCTTAAATTATCTCACTGGATCTTTATAGCAAACAAATAAAGTAGATAGGAAAGGGATTTTCATTCTTATTTTTATGGTTAGTTAATAGTTCTTTTCATTATGAATGTGCAGAAGGTAGGAGAAAGTAGTCTAACTCTTTTTTTAAACCAAATAAAAGAAAAAAACTATCCTGTAGTTAGAAGTGTGTCATACTGCTATGGTATTGCACTCATGAATACAAAATAAACTATTAATATTCATGCCTATTTCTGATATTTCTTTTTGTTTGTTTTGTAGTGCCATACAAACTACATTCCCGTCTGTGCATCAAATGGGGACACATATCAAAATGAATGCTTTCTCAGAAGAGCTGCTTGTAAGCACCAGAAAGAGATCACAGTAGTAGCAAGAGGACCATGCTACTCTGGTATGTTGTGATATTCTTCTGAGTAAATGCAAGAAATGGTTCTGCCGTATTTTCTAAAAGGAAGTTTGCAGTCAGAGGTGTAGTCTCAGAACTGCTGTCTGGATTGGTGGGGATTGTGTGGGGAGTGGGGAGAAAGAATGGGTGGTGGTTTATTTTGGAAGGCATTAATGTAAGTTTCCTACATGCATTTGTATTTGGGGGCAGTGGTGAAGGTGAGGTATTGTAATTAGAATTATTGTATGAAGGTTAGCAGGTTAGCAGTAAAGGTAGAGACTACCCTTATATGATGATGTATCCATTCCTTTCATTCTATTAACCCCCAGTGGTCCTGTATCGACCTCTCAGTATACTTCTGATGCTTAATGCCCTTTTTTTTGTGTGGACTTGGCATTTCTTTCGCCTGTGGTTTGACTATTAGAATAAGATCTGGGGTGGAACATGATATGGGCCCCATTTTGTTGATTTTTATTTTTTGATTGGCGGGAGGGGTGGGGAATATTCATAGAAAGCCATTAGTGGCAACCCAGGATGTATCTCTTTCCAAGCTCTTCTTTTCCTGTCTTCTTTTTCTGTCTGTCAACCCTTTTCACCCCCCTCCTCCTACTTGTTTATATTTACTTCCTTCCTGAATGGGTGGTGGTTTATTTTGGAAGGCATTAATGTAAGTTTCTTACTTGCATTTGTATTTGGGGCAGTGAGGAAGGTGAGGTATTGTAATTAGAATTATTGTATGAAGGTTAGCAGTAAAGGTAGAGACTACCCTTATATGATGATGTATCCGTTCCTTTCTTTCCCCACATATTACAGTGCCTATGTTCAGAGTTATTATTGGGCCTCCATTACATAAGCATGATTGATTGATTGTCTATGTGGTTGATTTCAAACTCCAAAGCCCCCACTTTAAATCACGTGGTTGGTCTCTAACCCAAAGACTGTTGAATGTGGCCGGCCCCACCCTAAGATCTGATATGGTCAGTACCTTTCCTAAACAAGACACTTCTATACGGTATGGCATAGATTACCTTCCAGAAGCTGAGGACAAAGGCCACACATCTCTTTGGGCAAGGCCAGATTCTTTTCCAGACACTAAATCGTTAGGTGCTTGGTGAAATTATTATCTTCTTAGGCCAGTTAACTATCATTTGGTGTGATTCTTATATATGTTGTGTTTCAAATACTTGATTTAGAGACCACAGAGGAATATGGAGTTCTCTACAGCCCCCAATTAATTGTGCATCATTTATGAAGAGTATGTATTTAAGACACCAAATGCTTTGATAGGCAGTGAATGTTAAACATAGAAGGCAGAGTGGTAAATTGGAAAGAGCACCGCATAAGGGTTAAAAAACCTGCCTTTCAAGTAGCTCCAGCTCTTATTTACTGCATGACTTGGACAAGTCCCTTAACCAAACACGGAGCCCCAAATTGTTAAATGGATATCACCTCTTGGGGTAGCTAAATGAGGATTGAATGAGCTCAGCTATAAGGTACTATATCAATTTTGTTGTTTGCTGGATGGGCCAGTGTTATTCTTGTCATTTGCTCTTTGATTGGTCCTATTCCCTATGCTAAAAGTAGCATTTTCTTTTGTTTACTTGAAAACTCTTAATGATTTACGATCGAGGTTAAGCCTTTGCTCCTCTGTGAAATCTTTCTTCCATGCCATCTCCCGGCAGAGTTTGTTCACACTTTGTGCATATCTCTATGTATATGCCTCACTGTATTTCATTTATCTGACATGTCTGTTTCTAGCCCGATCAGTTATTTCTCAACTGGAAGGCAGTATGCCCTGCCTAGGGAGGTACATCATAATCCTAGGCATGGGTGGAGTTGTGTGGGCTGGGGAAGGCGTGTGTACAGTGAAAATACAGAACTCATCCTTATTAGAAGAGTAGTCATGATGTTCCCAAGCAATGGCTTGCTGCCCATGCATAGAAGCCAATACTATGACATCGGCTTTTGAGGAAAAAAAAAGGCTTTATTGGGACGTCCACAGGCAAGGAGGCAAGGCTCAAATCTGTCTCCCCATTGAGGGTTTGGGGTGGAAGTTAATGGGTTAGGGTAGGAGGGGCTGGATGTGGAAGTGCTGGTGGGGCAGGTTTCAGTTGGAGGGCTTTAGCACTGGATCTTCCTGGACCCTTTGCTTCTGAAAGGATTCCCAGGATTAGTTCTGGTCCAGTCTCAGCTCTGTGGTTGGGGCTAGGGGCAGGGGATGTGAAACTTTGGTTCCTGTTTTATTGAAGGTCAGAATTCTCTCCTCTGCATGTGCTACGGCTGCAGAACATAGATTTGTTCTGTTGTTTTTGAAAAGCCAACTCAGTATCTGGTTAGACACAGGAACAGACCAGTTTGAACTGGCTCTGTAGTTATAATAATATTTAATTTATTGGGGAATTTTAAGTAACACTAAAAGAAGATATTAGATATTTTATTTTTTTAAATTGGACATGAGTTATAAAAAGGTTGGAAGTGATTAAGTATCTCATCGGCTGGGACTGCCTTATTTATCAATTTATTCCTCACATTTACCATGTTGTCTAGCATATACTTTATGTACCCAATCAGTGTGGATAGAAGAAAAAGGGAGTGTTTTCCTGAGAAAATTTTGGTCATAAAAACTGTTTTAAATTGAGTTCCCCTCTTCTCTTTTTTTTTTGGCTTTCACTCCTTATTTTCCTTATTACTTAGAGAAGATGTAATTTTTTATGGCGGACTAACCAAAATTGAACGCAATTGAAGACTTTCTATAAAACCCCGTGAAGATTTTGCAATGGGCACTACATACAATATGTTTTCCCAATGTCTGCCCCATCTGGGAATTGATTCCTGTCTGAAGGAGCTCCACGGGAAGGCAGCAGTGTTGTTACAGGTGGTGTCTCCCACTCCAGAGAACTGTTTGCAGAGCTGGTGGCTTCTCCAGTTTACCCTCCCCCTGCAGAGTGCTGATCAAGTGTGAGGCTCTTTACAGGCGGTTTCTGCTATTTTACTGCTGGGCGCCGGCGATACTACAGCATGACTCTCTTTCCAGCGTGCTCTGTGCCATATGTTGGTTCTCTTAGGATTATAAAATCAGTATTTTACATTCATTACATTTTAGCCTGGCTTTTTCATTTCACTAGTAACAAGTCTCCCACCTACATCTTGGTGAGATTCCTTCTGGTTAGGTTTCCTAGAGGAAGTTGATTTCATCAAGAATGTGAAAACCGCAACCCTGAGGTTTTTTTCCTTCTGAACCTTGGGGCTTTTCTTAACCTTTTGGCTTTGGGTTTTTAGCCACAGATTTCATTAAGAAGATGTTTGGAGCAAGACCCAAAGCTCTTTCCCTCCCTTCCTCATAAAAACAGCTTCTTCCTTATGTCTCTCAAGCTTTAGCAAACTCAAAGTTTTCTTCTACGTTTTAAGTGAGTTCATTAAAATATTTTCTATTTAGCCATTTACTTTACAGTATTCATTGGTCTCTACTCGGTGCAAGGCCCCTGGATATTTCCTGAATGGGCTACCAAGATGTCTGAGGTATAGATAGTTATGTGTCCAAAGAATTTATATTTGGAGAAAGGTACAAAATAGGTATGTAAGAATGAACTGGTTGATAGTAAAAAGAAAATGAGAAAAGGACTACCCGAGAATGGATATCATAGATTGATTTTTGATAAGAAAATTCCTGTTTGAAGTGTTCATCTATACTCTTTTTTTTTTCTCAGATAATGGCTCTGGATCTGGAGAAGGAGGTAAGTTTCAGGTACCTTGTGAAGGGCATTTGTTTTCTTTCACTTTGTATAATAGCTTTATTGGGCTAAAATTCACATACCATGCAATCTGCCCATTTAAAGTGTACAGTTCACGGGCTTTTGGTATGTTCACAGAGTTGTACATCACCACAGTCAATTTTAGAACATTTTCATTATCCCAGGAAAAACGCCCACCCTTAGCCATCACCCTTCCCTCCCCCAGTCCCTCTGTCCCCTTTAGCCTGGCATCTTTGTTTCAGGCAGTTATTTTTCCACTAAAGATTTGTTGTTACACGAAGGGGAAATGCAGCTCCTGTTGAGCTGAGGTTGTACCAGAGTGCATCTCCTAGGATCACCCCCACAAGTGATTTTAGCTTGGACCAGGGTATTTGTAACTCTCTCCCACCCCATGCTTACACATTTTTACTCCCAAGGAATTTTCAGGGTACAGGTTTTCAAAAACTCTAGGGTGAGTTGTGCACAGCAAGGAGAAGACTTGCAGAACAAACTCTGGTGAATCTAAAGTTTAATTTAAACCATTCAAATGTTCCTGTTTGGTTTTAATTTTATTGTACAAATATATGAATTATTTCTGCTATAGGAAACTAATATTTGGGGACAGCATATAACCAAGTTTACTCTAGATGGTCAGAATTAAGAGTGACTAATCTATCTCATAGTTTCATGAAGCTGTGATTCTTAATGAGTATCCACTGTCTACAAAATAATGTTTGAAGTACTATGGGGATATGCTAACAGAAAACCCACTGGCAAGGTTCACACTTCTGCAGATGAAACAAATACAGTGTGATCCTCTCAGCACGATTTAAAACCTTACTCCAGACTTACACATTTCATAGAATCCTAAAATTTTACATTTGGTAGGGATTTTAAGCCACCTAGAGAATAGAAGAACTGTCCTGAGGAAGAAGTTCAGGTATGACAGTTTCAGCTTAAAAAAAAAAATGATTACAGCTGCTGAACAATAGAATTGGATTTAAATGGACATATTTAAGCAGAAACTCCATGATCATGTGTGAAAGGTCAGGTCACAAGTTCCAGATCTTAGAGCTGGAAAGGATTTTGAGATCACGTGGTCTAGCTTATGTGGTCAGACATTCATTAAGAAACTGTCCTCATTGTTATATTAAAGAAATGGAACTGATCTCAAGATTTGCTTATATAGTACAGGTATTGGATGTCTTGCCCTGTGGATGTAAACTGAGTTGAGTTAGAAGGGCTGAGAGGTTTGCTCAGGTTAATACACAAACATATGTGAGCTCAAGGTGACTGCGTGATTTCTAGATCTCATGATGTTTCTGGGCCTTAGAGATACTTAGGATTACGATCCCTGGAATCTGTTGGGGATTGTTCATGAGAATCTAGACTTAAAATATAGGCAGACACTAAAAATTGGAAGTTTTATCAAAAGGGAACATTAGGTTTGGGTACTTTCCTTTTAATACCTTTTTACTGATTGATATGCCTTGAATAAGGTGTTTTTTTCCCCAAGCCAGATTGGAAAATTCCTTGAGTAAAGAGTAATCCCTGAATTGGCCTTAAAATTGATCTCTCTGTCCAGTGTGAGATCATTAGGATCTCTCTGTCCAGTGTGAGATCATTAGTCCTGTTGATCCTCAGGACTGTCAAATGGAGACCCACAAATGTAGGGCTCCCTAAAATGTGGGATGTGAGGTGAATTGGGGTCTTGGTGGTAGTAAATTGTTTTTTGAGATGGATCATGGGATTCCCACACACTTCTGCATTCTGGGTGTTTCTGGCTGTGCTAAGTGGCAAAGCAGAAAAAGGGGCACATCCTTTGTAAAGAGACCCCCTTTCCTTTTTGAAATGTGACGATTTTTTTTAAAAACTCTGGAATTAGTTGTTATGTAGTTAGAGTAATCACTGGACTAAAATTACTGCTCATGTTTCCCCCCCCCCCTCTTAAATCATGTTATATGGTAATTCTTGTAAAGGGAACTAATTATTAAAACCTACTGTATTGCTCCTTTGTGCATAATTTAGCGGGTTATTTTGCCAGCACCAATACTTGTTTTTCTCACAGAATATGTTGTACTCAATATTGTCAACCTTCTTGGACTTTATCGTTGATAGATTTTGGAAGTAATTGTTTTCAAGAGCTGGGGTACCTTTCCCCCGGAAATAGAATATTTGCTGCTGAAATATGAAGCATATCTGGGAAGGATCCCAAATCTTGGTTGAAAATTTGATTTTTCTTTTTAAACAGAAGAGGAAGGGTCAGGGGCCGAAGTTCACAGAAAACACTCCAAGTGTGGACCTTGCAAATATAAAGCTGAGTGTGATGAAGATGCAGAAAACGTTGGGTGAGTTGACTGAGGAAAAGGGATAAACTTATGTGGAGGTTTTTTTTTTTTTTTTAAATTATGTTATAGAAAGGTATCATTTAACCTGCTTCTGTATATTTTATGTGTGCCTTTTATTTTATTTTTCTGTTTAATGCTAGTCTATTGACATCTCTCTTAAGTTGATGTAATGCTATAGTTATTTAAGTCAGTTTAAATGTTATATTTTAGAATGAAAATCCATTTGTAATACTTTTTGGTTTTACCTCTGTCTTTTTTTTTCATTGATAATTTTATACCAAAGGCTAAAGCAGAAGTGCTCTTGTTCTAAATTATCCTATTATACTTTCAACTAGTATCAATACTAGTTTCTGCTTCCCTTGAATTTTTACACAAAACATTTCATGTATCTTTTCATGTATTAAAAATTCCAAAACCGTTTCAAAATTTTAGATTATAGGAAGTAAATATTTTATATAAGTAAAGTTTATGTATAGAAGTCCCAGTTGCACAGACTGACATTATATTGTTCTATTTTCTCACTCATGGTCAGCCTGGGTAGCATTGTCCATTTTTCCATTCCTTCCCTGTAGGAAGCGGTGTTGTTTGGTGGAGTAATAGCAATTAATCATCAACACAGGCATGTTTGCTTCTTCCTTTCATCAGGTTGCTGTTGATTCCCAGTCTCAACCTTCTCTTGTTTCCCTGTGGTGCTTGCCTTTTTTATGGTTGATTCTAAAAGCCTTACTGCTGACTCCAGGACCTTATAGCACAAATGGATCTTCCCTGCTTCAATATACCCTTAGTGCATATTTTAAAATACTTACCTTATAGAGATTTACTCATTCTCTCTTACTCATGTGTATTTTTTTTAATATATTTTATTGATTTTTTACAGAGAGGAAGAGAGAGGGATAGAGAGTTAGAAACATCGATGAGAGAGAAACATCGATCAGCTGCCTCTTGCACACCCCCTACTGGGGATGTGCCCGCAACCAAGGTACATGCCCTTGACTGGAATCGAACCTGGGACCCTTGAGTCCGCAGGCCGACGCTCTATCCACTGAGCCAAACCGGTTTCGGCTGTATTTTTTTTTGCTGTGTATTTTTCAATCATGTGCCTTATTCAGCTTCAAATGCATATTCAAGCCTTTCACTGAATAGTAGTAATATGCTTTAATTAGCACTAATGCCCAAAGTGAGTTTTACAAGTCAGGATCACACCATTTTCGGCATGATGTAATGTCAAAATCAGCTATTTGGATGGGACTTGGTAAAATTAATGTCTGATAATGTACTTGGTATGTATTTCAAAATAGGTGAGAATTGGCAAAAGACCAGTAAGTGCAGTAAAAAGTGAATTCAGCAATGCCCGAATTTGCTGTTTCTGCACGCTGGTCACTTGGATTGACGTGTCTGTCCATTTCAGAGTGATTTGATTTGGAAGAACATGTTTTCCAAAGTAGGTATTAGTCCAAAGACAAGAAGAGAAATGAGTAATATGGACTTGCAGAAAGAACAGATAATAGATGTTATACTCTCTTCTCATTTCGTATTAATAATATGGCATGATGAAACACCAGTGTGTGTGTGTGTGTGTGTGTGTGTGTGTGTGTGTGTACAGATTTCGTTCTTTTCGGTGTTTTTCCTCAGGACTGTTTTATAATAGTGTCCAGAGTCAAAATAGTTGTCAGTGATTGATTGGCTTGGTCTATTGATCTGTTTTTATTCTTTTGACAGTATCTCTGTTCAGTCCTATTTCATACATTTTTTTCTGCTTTCATTTTTCATCCCTAAATTGAAAGAGATCTTGGGCTTAGAAGTGGAACAGATTCCATCTAGTCTCAGAGGTGGCCCCAAATGTGACATCTACATGGTGACATACACATCTTTCTGTGAACACCTCTTCATGATATAATTTGTAGTCTATGCCCAATTAGAGCAACTCTGTTGTATTTATTAAATCAATTTTGTGTGTGTCTATTTATTTGAGAACTTGCAACCACTGTTCTTGCAGATACAGACTCTAAGCGTAAGGAAGTGGGCACAGACTCGGGGAGGGCTTACCAGTAATAAGGAGCATGCAGACTAAGGAACCAACACACACTGGGACAGGCAGCTTTGTCCAGGCCAAGAAGTGATGTAATCACAGGGGAAAACACAAAGGAACAAATTGGTTCCTTTACCTACACAGTAAGTGATTAAGCTAAAATAGTTGTTCCTACCATGGAAGGAGACAAAAATAAATTTTAGGAGCATCTAATCTTTTAGTCTATAAAACATTTATTATTGATTGTGGCCGAGTTTAACAATTTATATGTATCTCAGTGATGACTGTAATTTAAAAAAATTCCACTTTTAAATGGGTCATGGTACCAAGAAAGATATATAAAGTTTATATAACTATTTCAAGGCCCTTCTATATGCTTTTCATGAATAGTAACATTTGTCTGAATAGTAACATTTGTCTGAAGGTAATTTTGACCCAGCCATCTAGACCTTTTGGGTGTAGTAAACAGATGCTGAAATATGGCATTAGTCATCGTGCCTTGATTTTTTATGTAAAAACCTATTATTTATTAAGAAGGTGTTATATAATTGTTTATTAAAAGATAACATTTTAGTTATTAAATACAAGGTCTGAGTTATAATCCACATACTCCTATCATGACTTAATTATTATAAACTAGTAGCCCTGCGCACGAATCCGTGTGCCAGTAGCTTGCTGCTGCCCTCCTGTAGCTCTCTGCCCGCTGCCCCACCCTCCTGCCCTGCCCCCTCCTGTAGCTCTTCTCTGCCCACTTGTAGCTCACTGCCCCACCCTCCTGCTGATCCATGATCTGGTCATTACACCGTTGTCGGTCGTTATGCTTCACGATGTAATGACCATTTGCATATTATATCTTTATTATATAGGATTCTACCAGAATCAGAGAATAGGATCTTGAAATTTATTTTCTAATTTAATCCTCTTACTTTACAGATGAGAAAATGAGGACTGAAGTCAGAGGGTTTTGTGGGGTGGATTCTCCTAAGTTCTAGAACAGTATGTTTCTTACATCTACCTCCCTGTATTTGTCTGTTTTATTCCTAGAATGAAAGCTATCATCTTTTCCTACTTCATAGACTGCTGTTTAATGACTTTTTAAACATTATACTTAATATGTTTTTATTGAGTTTTTTAGAGACAGAGAGGAAGGGAGAAGGATAGAGAGAGAAACATTGATGAGAGAATCATTGATTGGCTGCCTCTTATACACCCACCCTACCCCCACTGGGGATCGAGCCCATAACCCTGGCATGTGGTGGTCTCTTGGTTCCTAGGTCAATGCCAACTGCTGAGCTACACAGGGGCTGGGCTGCTTGATGACTTTTAAAAAAACAATGCCCTCTTCCTCAGACTGGTCCCACCTGTGAATTCTGTATGTCCTTATCATCTCCTCGTCACTCTGAGTACTAGGTGCTTTAAAAATTTTGTTTAGTTTTTATCTCGACCACCATATGCCAGTTTATTGATTTGCTTATCAGTCACTTTCAGACGTTTTGACTACAACTCCATTGACACTGTGACCCAGCACTGGTATACACATACACATAGTAATAATGCATATTAAGTAAAACAAAATTCTATGAAATATTACATGCAGAGCACTTTAATATTTCTATCCTGTTTTCTTAACAATTGCTGGTAGTGATTCACTAAATTGACTTCATAATCCACTAGTGATTATGACCTTCAGTTTGAAAAATATTGCTCTATAACTATAATAGGTATGATATTTCATGTCATACTTTAAGATATGGGTATTCATTTAACATATTTTATACTTTCTCATTTTGAAATGTCTTCCCTGTCAGAAGAGTGGTTATATAACCTATCTGGTTTCCCAAGGGCAGCTAAACGCTTTCTCTTGCTTTAGAAAGCTTTTTCTCTTTATCTTGGTCACAGTTTTTAAAAAATCTGTCATTTGGCAAGAGGGGAAAAAATGGTACCATGTTGATTTTCTGGTAGTAAGAGAAGTGCTAATTTTTTATTTAGCCATTTAAATGGAAATTGATTTAAGTGTATTGTCATCTTAAACATAGTTCACAGAACATATTTCAACAATATTAGTTTTTAGACGTTGTTACATAAATTATTTTTAGCTCTTTATGGTGGGTAGGGCTAGGAAGCATTATCCAGGTTTTGCAGGTGAGGCTGAATGGCTTGTAGTTAAGCAGCAAAAACACTGTGTTGTGCATACACGTGTTTACCCTACCGTTTTCAGGGGCCAGTGGTGTTCTTAGTAACAGTTTGCTTCACCCCTGTGCCTAAGGAGCCATTCTGCTTTGTGTTTTGAGTTCTTATATAGTTTTAAAAAAATAATTTTTCTTCTCCAGTAGGGCTCTTAGCTGCTGCTTCTGGTCTGTCAGTGTGCCTTGCAAGTAGGCCTGACTGTAGATGGCCCCAACTCTTTTTTTTTTTTTTAAATTAGAACCTTCTTCAACTTTATTTTATTATTTTTTAAAAATATTTTTTTATTGATTACAGACAGGAAGGGAGAATGAGAGAGAGAGAGAGAGAGAGAGAGAGAGAGAGAGAGATACATCAATGATGGAGAGAATCATTGATTGGCTGCCTCTTATACGCCCCCCCTCACCCCCACTGGGGATTGAGCCCACAACCCAGGCATGTGCCATGATTGGGAATTGAATCATGACTTCCTGGTTCATAGGTTGATGCTCAAACACTGAGCCAAGCCGGCCAGGCAGCCCCAACTCTTAACTTGCTTCTCCATTTCTCTCGTATAAGAAACAAAATGCAAGTAGGAACTGTAGCTAATGTAAGAATAAATTCTAAATGTAAAATCAGAGTAAATAGGTCCTTGAGTGAAGTGCAGAAACTTTATTCATTGCATGTATTTTATCTCTCTTGTCTGCCCAGTGGCTATTTTAAATTTTTATAGTTTGAACTAGAGGCCTGGTGCACGGAGCCTGGCCTGCACCCTCTCGCAATCCGGGACCCCTCGGGGGATGTAGTAGTGCACAAAGTGGGAGGTGGCTGGGGAAGAGCTCGAGCTTGGGCCGGGCGCAGCGCCACTCCTGCTCATCCTGACCCCGCTGCGCCTGCTGCTGCCACCATGGAGGCGGGAGAGGCTCGCGCCACCACAGCTGCATTTGCCATCTGAGAGCCCTGTGTCTGGTTCCCATTGGTCAGCTGAGTAGCGCTCCCGCTGTGGGAGTGCACTGATCACCTGGGAGCAGCTCCTGCATTGAGCGTCTTGCCCCTGGTGGTTAGTGCATGTCATAGTGACCGGTCGACCGGTCATTGGTCATTCAGTTGCTTAGGCTTTTATATATATAGATAGATAATTTTTGCTTCTGAGAGGCTTCCCCTCACCCCCTTCTTCCTGAAGCACTGTCTCTCCAGTGGCATTATGGGCTTTGCATGGGTTTGTGATGGATATCCTCATTCATGCTTAGCTTTTGAATTTATATGTGTGGTGAGGAGGTTGAGCTTCCCAGAAATTCGACTCCCGCATGGGTGAGGTTTCAGTATCCCATTGTGACTTTTGTGAAATATAGTGGATTGACTTTGTACTTAGGCTTAAAAGTTGGAAGCAGTACCTGTTTTACAGGAAGTTGTGTTTCTTAAACCACATATTCTTAGCAATCAAACCCCGTCTTTATCTAAACCGTGTTTCTAATCTGAAGTTATTGTTGCAAGATAACCATCAGCCATTATCTGGACAGTGGGCCAGGTAATCATAGAACTCCTTCACATCAGTGTCTTTTAAACACCTGACCTAAATCCCTGCCCACGAATGGTTTGAGCAATCTGTAGATTCATCAGGCGTAATGTCAGTGCAGGTGAGTCATAAAAATCCTCAAATTATTTCTTTGAACTTGTCTGTGATGTGCTTTATGGAAATAGTTCCCGCTCTTCTGCCTCTTTGATGTCAGTCTCTTTGGAGAGGCTGTTTCCCTTTTTGCCCTTGAGTGATGGAAGAGCTCAGAGTTGCTCAGAGAATCATGGATGTGTGCAGCATGACTGACAGCCTTGGTAAGCAGTTCACCCACCTGCTGGACATCGCTGTCATTTTTGGGTGCCATGTTCTGTTTTTGATGCAGATTGCTGGTCAGTATCACAATCTGATCGAGTCTCTCTCTGTCAGGAGGTGCAATGAAATCTTTTCCCTTGTTCACATACAGAGAGGAATGCTTTATATACATCTGTGTCCTCCATTCTGCCCTTGTTTCTGGAAACCATATATGCTTTTTTAAAAAAGAAACAAAGAAGTAAATTTTCTACCATTATCTGCTCATCTATTCTTATTTCCTCCTAATGAAAGATAACTATAATTTTCATCATTGAACATTGCCTTACTCTGGGTGCATGGAATAGTAGACTTTTAAAACTATTTACATTTAACAAATTCCTATGGTGGCCCCTTAGATTGTAATAGAAAAATAGCCCTAACTGGTTTGGCTCAGTGGATAGAGCATCGGCCTGCAGACTGAAGGGTCCCAGGTTCGATTCCAGTCAAGGGCATGTACCTTGGTTGCAGGCACGTCCCCAGTAGGGGGTGTGCAGGAGGCAGCTGATCGATGGTTCTCTCTCATCGAAGTTTCTAACTTTCTATCCCTCTCCCTTCCTCTCTGTAAAAAAATCAATAAAATATATTTAAAAAAAGAAAATTAACTGTATGCTGCTCTTTTCCTTCTGATAACAGGAAATAAACACTACCAAACTTTACTTTATATAAAGTGTAAGTTGGATGTTAGCAGACAGTCTCCTTTGTCCAGAAATAGTCCCCGGAGCTCTCCACAGCTGCAGGAAAGGTTTCCTTTGAGAGGTTTGTTTTTAAAATGCAAAACACCGTATCCCCATGACCTCTTGCTCTGTTTTCCGAATGCTGTTCCCCTTGATACTACTTTGTCTCTGTTATTTCTTTTGTCTGGAGTCCCATCCCCGTTTTTTGTACTTGTTTCTACTCTTCCTTCTAGACGTGGATGAAGCGTGACTTGGGTCTGAAGTCAGCACCCCTTGCTCTGTCCCCCAGGCCCTGTGAGTTAGGCGACTTTATTCAGTGCTCCTCCTTGGTCTTGAGAAACAACCTCTGGGTAGCACTTACTATACTGCTGGGAACACTAGCAGATTGTGGGCTCCCTGAGGACAGGGGCTTTGTCTTGCTGATTTCTCTATTGGATGAATTTGCCTTGAGGTAGGGGCCCTCCATAGGTCTTTAGTGAACACGTGGCAGTTCACACTAGGGCTTCATTATGCACTCAGAGCTGCACACAGGGTCCTTTGAAGCATTTACTAAAATGTGTGAAAGAGACTAGTATTGTGCTGAGCCTGTCAGAGGTTTCATTAGGTATTTGTTAAGTCTGAATAACTTCACGTGAATTATTTTAAGCCATTGTTTTCTCACCTGCTAAAATAAACTTACCCTGTCGAGAAGGAATGGCACTTTCTATGTAGAGTAAGGAGAAAGGAAAGGGAAGGATAGATATTTTTCAATAATAATAATACCTTTCAGATGTGCATCGTATTTGATGACTTCAAAGGACTTTTCCCCAAAGCTTATTTGATTCTTTCACCAGTGTTATGAGGTATTATCCCTATTTTAGAGGCGAGGAGTTGTGACTTGCCACAATCACAGAGCTAACTCATAGAAGTCATTGAAGCATTTCTTTATGTATGCCTTCATGAAATTCGCAATGTTAGGAATTCAAAAACTTGAAGAGACCTTACACCAGCAGGTCCGTTTTTCCAGCCTCCCAGTTGTCTGTGCTAGAGGCAGTCACTGCAACCTGTTTCTAATTTAATCTCCCAGAGATTTTATGCATGTACAAGCAAATATGTGCGTCTTCTCTTTTTTCAAGCTAATGACAGTACACTATACATACTGGTCTATGCTTTATTTAAAACTTCTCTTGTAAAATCCACATTGCATACAGACATGTTTAAAATACACAAGTTAAAGAATACTACACCTATTAACACCTTGAGTACAAAATGGAACATTGCCGGGTTACCAGTGCCAAGCATTAACCCAGCCATGGAAAAGCAAGGGCCATATGGCCACTTGCACATGAAGGCTTGCTGAAGGTTCATGGAACAGTCTTTGGGTCAGAGCTGGCTTTCAGCTTCCTGAGAGTTTACAAGATTCCCTTCTTAGGAATTTGATGGGCAAGACCATGAGTGAGTCACGGGAACATAGGGCTCTTTATAGTTGAGACACCTGTCAGGATTCCAGCGTCACCAGGTATGGATGACTGGCAGAAACACCTTCAGAGAGTGGGCTGTTGTGTGTTTTCTCCTTCTTATCGCACCATGGCCGACTTCCAGCTCTCAGGAGTATGGGTTAAATGAGTGCGCTCATTTGGTTCATGGAGGGGAGTCTAGGAACTTCACCACCACATGGTCAAGACGAGTTAAATACAGATCAGACTCTGGACCAGGGTTACCTGGGCATTCTGTCCTCTAGCTCAAAAGAGGACCCAGTGGCATTAGGTGTCTTGGAATTGGAAGCCAGCCACACGACTGTCTACAGAGCTACAGAGGGCAAGTATTTCAGTGTGGACTGGTTGCCCTTTCCATCATGTATGTAGGTGTCTTCTCAGGGTCTTCCTTTAATGAGTGTCTTTCCAACAACAATCAATTCTCCAATTCTGTACAAACTGCATGTCCTATAATTAATTTCATTTCAGTTCTGACATTCTCCACTTGGAGTTAGCATAGACCCCGCAGGTGAAGGGCTCAGACCCATGAGACTGTCTCCATATTAGACACTAGTGACAAATGAGGTCTCTTGCACTTCTGCCCAGCATACTATTAATTTGGAGACCTCCCCTACATT
Organism: Cnephaeus nilssonii; assembly: GCF_951640355.1. Classification (NCBI taxonomy): domain Eukaryota; kingdom Metazoa; phylum Chordata; class Mammalia; order Chiroptera; family Vespertilionidae; genus Cnephaeus; species Cnephaeus nilssonii. The sequence continues at coordinate 24,878,323 of NC_137085.1, read as the reverse complement.
TGATAATTTGCTAAAATGACTCAAATGATTATCAGAACTCAGGAAAGAGCTATGAGTCATCTCCTTAGCATACAAGAGACTCTGCTATCACTAAGAAAAGATGTTTAGGAGCTCTGAGCCAGGAACAGGGGACGAAAACCGAGTATATTTTTTGTTATACCACAAGTATCATCCTATAAATTCCTTTATGTCACCCCTATATAGTATACTCTGTCTGTTTTTGTTTATTTGTTTGTTTGTGTGTTTTTTTGGTAATTCTTGCCTTGAACTTCTTGGTTTTACTCTCTCATTTTATCCTTCTGTAGCTTCTTGAGAAAAGGTACAAGATATTTGGAAATGTTTTTCACCTACAGCTAATACTGTAACTCAGCAAGTGCATGGTTCTAGCTGGGAGGTCATTTTCCCTCAGAATTGTGAAAGCATTGCTCTGTTGTCTTCTAGCACCCAGTGTTGCTGTTGAAGTCCGAAGCCATTCCGATTCCTGACCCTTTGTATATGATTTGCTTTCTCTCTCAGACCATCTTCTTTTGGTCCCCAGTGTCAAGAAATTTCACAACGTTATGCCCTTTCCTAGAAACTTAGAGACTTCGGACTTGTGAAATCTTCCAGTGTATTCTTTGATGATTTTCTTGCCTCTCTTTTCTATTTCTGATATGTCTGTTATTTGGATGTTGGACATCCTAGATTAGTCCTTTCTCTTTTCTCTCCTATTTCCTATTTAAAAATACTTTTGCTGTGCTTACTGAGAGGTTTCTTCAGCTTTATCTTCCAGTACTTTTTTGAGCTTTTTGTTTTTGCTATCATTTTTAATTTCCCAAAGCACATTTTTGTTCTCATGGTGCACCTTTTGTATAACATCCTATTCTTGCTTTATGATTATAGTATCTTTTTTATGCCTGTGCATTATTAGTTGGTATTCTATCTGCTGTAAGGATGAGATTTTCTCTTATTCATTTTTATTCAATGAGTTATAACCTGTACTTTGTTTAAGGTTATATGGCTTTATAAAATAAAGTAGGGAGTGTTCTTTCTAGTCTCTGGATGGCTTTGTGTAATAATAGAATTATCTCTTTCTTGAATGTTTGGAATTAATGTGTTCATGGATTTTCTTTTTAAAAACACCTGGATTTGATGCTGTCTTTAAGGGATTTTTCTAAAAAAACAACTGATTTAATTTCTTTCATGATTATAGTATCATTCAGCTTCTATTTCATTTTGGTAAAATTTGATAGTTAATATTTTTAAAGTTATTAATTTCACTTGTTTTCAAACTTGCTAACACAGTCGTTTATAATAACTTAATATTAATCATAATTCCCATTGAGTCTGTCATCTTTTTTATTCCTAATATTTTTTTCTTTCTTTTTTCCCCCCCATCCTGCTTTGTCAATTTGACAGTCTTTTCAAAGGACCAACTTTTGGCTGTATTGATCTTCTTCTTTTGTAACTTTGTTTTATATTTCTGCTAAGATATATATCTATAGTTTTATACCTGTATTTATATATTCATAACTATGTCATCTATATTTCCCGTTTTTGTTTTCATTGGATTTATTTCATTACTAATTTTCTAACTTCTTAAATGGATTTAATTTTTAGCCATTCTTTTAGAATTTGAGGAAAAACTTGAAGGAAGTGAAGGATTGAGCTAGGTGGATGTTTGAGGGAAAAGTATTTTTTTTTAAATGTTTGTTTGTTTACTTATTTATTTATTTTCTTTTTTTTCTTTATTGATTAAGGTATTACATATGTGTCTTTATCCTCCCATTCCCCCCCCGCCCTCACTCATGCCCTCACCCCCCTGGTGTCTGTGTCTATTGGTTAGGCTTATATGCATGCATACAAGTCCTTTGGTTGATCTCTCCTCCTTACCCCCACCGTCCCCTACCTTCCTTTCCTCTGAGGTTCAATGGTCTGATCGATGCTTCTCTGTCTCTGGATCTGTTTTTGTTCATCAGTCTATGTTGTTCATTATATTCCACAAATGAGTGAGATCATGTGATATTTATCTTTCTCCAACTGGCTTATTTCACTTAGCATAATGCTCTCCAGTTCCATCCATGCTGTTGCAAATGGTAAGAATTCCTTCTTTTTTTACTGCAGCGTAGTATTCCATTGTGTAGATGTACCAGAGTTTTTTGATCCACTCATCTGCTGATGGGAACTTAGGCTGAATTGTGCTGCTATGAACATGGGGGTGCATATATCCTTTCTGATTGGTGTTTCTAGTTTCTTGGGATATATTCCTACAAGTGGGATCACTGGGTCAAATGGGAGTTCCATTTTTATTTTTTGAGGAAACTCCACACTGTTCTCCACAGTGGCTGCACCAGTCTGCTTTCCCACCAGCAGTGCACGAGGGTTCCTTTTTCTCCGCATCCTCGCCAGCACTTGTCATTTGTTGACTTGTTGATAATAGCCATTCTGACAGGTGTGAGATGGTACCGCATTGTTGTTTTGATTTGCATCTCTCAGATGATTAGTGACTTTGAGCATGTTTTCATAAGTCTCTTGGCCATCCTTATGTCCTCTTTCGAAAAGTGTCTATTTAGGTCTGTTGCCCATTTGGGTTGTTTATCTTCCTTTTGTTAAGTTGTATGAGTTCCCTGTAAATGTTGGAGATTAAACCCTTATCGGTGATAACATTGGCAAATATGTTCTCCTATGCAGTGGGCTTTCTTGTTGTTTTGTTGATGGTTTCTTTTGCTGTACTTCAGAAGCTTTTTATTTTGATGTAGTCCCATTTGTTTATTTTCTCTTTAGTTTCCATTGCTCTAGGAGCTGTATTGGCGAAGATATTGCTTCGGCATATGTCTGAGATTTTGCTGCCTGTGGAGTCCTCTAATATTTTTATGGTTTCCCATCTTAGGTTTAAGTCCTTTATCCATTTTGAGTTTATTTTTGTGTATGGTGTAAGTTGGTGTTCTAGTTTCATTTTTTTGCATGTATCTATCCAATTTTCCTAACACCATTTATTGAAGAGATTGTCTTTAAAAAAAAGAATATATATATATAGACTTCAAAGAGGAAGGGAGAGGGAGAGATAGAAACATCAATGATGAGAGAGAATCACCGACTGGCTGCCTCCTGCACGCCCCACACTGGGGATCGAGCCCGCAATCCAGGCATGTGCCTTTGGCCGGAATCGAACCTGGGACCCCTCAGTCAGAAGTTCGACGCTTTACCCACTGAGCCAAACCAGCTAGGGTGTGAAGAGACTGTCTTGATTCCATTATATGTTCTTGCCTCCTTTGTCAAATATTAATTGAGCATAGTGGTTTGGGTCGATTTCTGGGTTCTCTATTCTATTCCATTGGTCTATATGTCTGTTCTTGTGCCAGTACCAGGCAGGTTTGAGAAAAGTGGCTTTGTAATATAGCTTGATATCTGCTATTGAGAGCCCTCCTACTTTGTTCTTCTTTCTCAGGATTGCTGTGGCTATTCGCAGTCTTTTTTTATTCCAGATGAATTTTTGGAGAGTTCTTTCTAGGTCTGTGAAATATGCCATTGGTATTTTAATGGGGAGTGCATTGAATCTATAGATTGCTTTGGGTAGTAAGGACATTTTAATGATGTTGATTCTACCAATCCATGAACACAGTATGTTCTTCCATCTGTTTATGTCTTCCTCCATCTCTTTTTTCAGTGTCCTGTAGTTTTCGGCATATAGGTCTTTTACCTCCTTAGTGAAGTTTATTCCTAGGTATCTTAATTTTTTTGGTGTGATGGTAAATGGGATTTTTTAAAATCTCTCTTTCTGTAAGTTCACTATTGGTGTATGACAGTGGTCGGCAAACTCATTAGTCAACAGAGCCAAATGTCAACAGTACAACGATTGAAATTTCTTTTTAGAGCCAAAACCCAACTTCGGCGCATGGGCCACGAAGTTTCAATCGCACTGTACGTGCGCGCCCACACGTGGTATTTTGTGGAAGAGCCACACTCAAGGGGCCAAAGAGCCGCATGTGGCTCACGAGCCGCAGTTTGCCGACCACTGGTTTATGAAAGTGCCATAGATTTCTTGGCATTAATTTTGTATCCTGCTACATTGCCGAATTCATTTATTAAGCCTAATAATTTTTTGATGGAGTCTTCAGGGTTTTCTATGTACAGTATCATGTCATCTGCAAATAATGACAGTTTTACATATTCTTTTCCAATTTGGATGCCTTTTATTTCTTCTTCTTGTCTAATTGCTATGGCTAGCACTTCCAGAACTATGTCGAATAGGAGTGGTGAAAGGGGGCATCCCTGTGTCATTCCTGTTCTTAGGTGAAATGGGTTTAGTTTTGCCCATTGAGTATGATGTTGGCTGTAGGTTTGTCATATAAGGCTTTTATTATGTTGAGGTATGATCCATCTATGCCCATTTTGCTGAGGGTTTTTATCGTGGGAAAAGTATTTCAGGGAAAGGGGAAGCCCTGGTGTAGGAGTGTCCTTGGTGTGTTTGAGAGAAAAGCGAGGCCAGTTTAGTGACAATATTTTTCATGATGTAAATGTGAAAATAACTATGTACTTGCCTCCTTTCATTTGTCAGTTTCTATGCTGAGATATCTGTTTTATGTAACAGCTGTAATTAGTAGAAAGAGCACCATTTCAGCCACTCGTTCGTTTATGATCTTAGACTTTTTAACTTTCTTCATTTCAGTTTTTCTGTTCATAAGTTGTTGTAGTCAGGATTAAATGAGGCACATGTGACTATACCCTCACGGTAGGTGCAGAGTAAATGGTTGTTAAATGTTTTGAATTTGTCATATTTACTAACGTGATTTCTTTCCACTTCACTGCACACTCCTATGCTTTGGGTATCCTGCCCTCTGCGGCTGTTTCCTGTCTGCAAACACCTGCAATTGCTGTGATCAGTTGTATCAGTGTCCCCTGGAGTGTAATAGTTTCCTCCGCTGCTCATTTTTGAGCTGGACTCCCCTGGAGCTGGTAATTTCCTTTTCTCTCCTTGTGTGCCATGGAAAGCAGCAGCGATGGTTTGTTCTCGCAGTTCCTGGTCTTCCATGCAGTGGTGCCGTCCCATTGAGCGGCCTGACTGTCAGACACTTGACCAAGGCAGGTCCTGATTGAGCGACAGGGCCCACAGCTGAGTCACTTGTTTCTGGGTTGAAATGGTATCTTGACTTTGTTGATGAGCCTCTTCATAATCCTGAAACAGTTCTGTAATGCTTTCTTCCATGGCCCACCATTTCTATTTTACTGCCATCCCAATTTTGTCCTAAACCTGGGTCAGCCAAGTTTTTCTGTGAAAGGCCAGAGGGTGAATATTTTACACCTTGCAGGCCACATATGGTCTCTGTTACATGTCCCCCCCTCTCCACCCTTTAAAAATGTAAAAGCCATCTCGACTGAAGTTAGTAAATATTCTTCTTATGAATTTTTAATTGTTTTCTGGTGCCTTAATTTTAAAATTGTGAAATAGAGCATTTATTCAAAAGTGGGTGAAAATTTACACATTTGGTTTAATGCACAAAAATGAAACAAACTTTTGTGAATGCTGTCTCCCAAGCCAGAAATATAATATTATTAATACTTCAGAGCTGCCCCCCACAAATCCCTCTCTAATTGCGTCTTTCTCCCACCAAGAAGTTAGAAATTGAGTAATGGAATAAATCCAATGAAAACAAAACCTGCTATACTGCATCTTGTGGAAATCGTGCCTTTGCTTACTTTTCAGTTTTACCACATGTGGTAAGTCTCATTATAATATATTATTTGGCTTTTGATTGATTTTGAATTTTGTATAACTGGAATCATACTACATGTACCTTCTTTTGCTCAACGTTATGTTTTTGGGATCCATTCATGTTAATGTATGCAGAAGTAGTTCATTCATTTTTCACTGCTTATTGAATTCATTTGCTTGACTATACCACATCCTTTTATAGTCTGGTTTACTGTTGGTGGACATCTGGATTGTTTCTGATATTTGTTCTCATGAATAATGCTGCTGTGAACATTCTCACCCAATTCTCCTGGTGCACATGTGTGAGAGATAGTCCTAATAGGAAGTTGTTGGGCTTTTGCACGTGTAGCTTTTCACAGTAATGCCTGTTTTCCGAAGTGGTTGTACCAGTAAGCTCTCCCTCCACTAGAGCAAGAAAATTCCCTTTGCTCCTCATCCTTGTCAACAGTTGGTATTGTTCTTGTTCTTAGTTTTTGCCTTTTTAGTGAATGTGATAGTATCTGTTTCATTGTGGTTTTAATTGCATTTTCCTGATTATTTAACAGTTGAACATCTTTTCATATATATTTTTCCTATAAGCTTCTTCTATCATTCCTATTTATTTCTATTTATGGCTTTGCCCACTTCTTACCCATTAAGTTATATATCTTTTAAAAGTAGATTTTTGTTTATATATTCTAGATAATGATTATTCGTTTTGTTATTGGGCTGTATATTTTTTTGTTTGTTCTCTTTATGGGACATTCTTCATTTCAAAGTTAAATTTACTGGTCTCTTATTGGTTTAGGTCTTCTGTAACTTTGCCTTTCAAATATAGGTCTTTAATTTACCAGGGATAAGAAAAATTTCAAGCATATAGAAAAGGAGAAAAAATAGTAGAGCATAACCCCTTCTCATATGTCCATCACTCAGCTTCAAAAAGTCCAGTTTTGTTTCATCTATTTTTACCTCCCCACATTTTGGGGGGGAAGTAGTTTAAAGAAAATCCCAGCATCATGTCTTGTACCTGTAGATATTTTAGTTTTACTGATGTCTGCTTGATATATGACTATAGAGAGAGGCATATTAAGATTTGCTATGGTGGATTTGGCTATTTCTCATTGTGGTTTTATCAATTTTTGCTTTATAGATTTTGAGGTTATTTAAAAATGTTTAGAATTATTATATCTTCCAGATGAATGAAATTTTTTTATTATTATGGAGGGACCATCTTCCTTTCAAATAATCCCTTTTGCTCTGTAGTCTGCTTTCTGTAGCAGACATCAACATGTTGTTTTAAGTCCCTGACTGGTTTAAGCAAAGTGAATCCTCAGCTAATAATTTCTTTCAGGCAAGAATTTAGCGATAACCTCATCCTAAAATTAATATTCCAGTGGTTTCTCTAGAATTTTCATATCTAGATACAATAAGCAGGAGATGTCAAATGTCATCAGCATCCATTGGAAAGCAACATGGTATCCTAGAAAGGACACAGAATTATGACTTAAAAGTCATGAATCTAAATCCTAGCCCACTTAATTACCAGATCTGTGTCCAGATTCTTCCTCCAAATCTTAGTTTACTGATCTGTAAAAAAGAAGTAATAATAGTATACCTTCCTCACCCAATAACAGACAGTTTTTAAAAATAATAGATATAGCCCTGGTCGTGTGGCTCAGTTGGTTGAAGGTTGTCCTATGCACCAAAGGGTAGCTGGTTTGATTCCCAGTCAGGGCACATGCCCAGGTTGCAGGCTTGATCCCCAGTAGGCGGCGTGCAGGAGGCAGCCAATCGATGTTTCTGTCTCACATCAATGTTTTTTTCTCTCCCTCTCTTTTCCTCTCTCTCTAAAATCAATAAACATATTTTAAAGGAAAGAAAATAAACATCTATTTTTAAAAATAAGTAATAGATATAAAACATAAAATGGAAGTCCTCAAAATCTGTACATCTACCTATATAACTTAGTGTCCACTGAACACCGAGAGTTTCTCTTCTTTGAGGTTGCAGCCTTGTGAAATACATTTGTTGTAAAATATAGGTAATTTTTGTCTTTTCCTACAGGTGTGTATGTAATATAGACTGCAGTGGATACAGTTTTAACCCTGTGTGTGCTTCTGATGGGAGTTCCTATAACAATCCTTGTTTTGTTCGAGAAGCATCTTGTATAAAGCAAGAGCAAATTGACATAAGGCATCTTGGTCATTGCACAGGTAATATTCATTCTGCTTATCCATAATCTTTTCTTTAATTTGTATGTCTTTCATCTTATTTGTACACTTTGATAGTGTTCCAAATTTGTAAAATGAGAACTCCATGCTTTATTTTCTTTTTTTATGCTTTTAAATTTCTTTATTATATTACTATTTTAGATCTTTTTTCTCACTTATTTGTATCTTCTGAAGACACAAACTATGCTTTTTGGTTATTTAGTTACGAAGCTGACTTTAACATGGATTTCTAGATACGTTCATAGTTCTTAAAGGTTGTCTTAAATTTATAATGATTATAGCTGATTAAGAATTAATCAACTTACTAGTATCTTAATTAGAGTAAAACTAAATAGTGCCATCTTTTCTTCTTCTTTTTCTCTAGAGCATAATAGTTTACTTTGTTTCCACACTCTTTCTGTAGCTTTTGGCCCTACATATTATGTACCATTAGAACTTATGGTGTGAAGTTATAGAATGTAAGGAAAAATAATTACCTTCAGTAAAAATTCTTTTTGCCCTTCTTGCTTTTTGTCATAGTTTAGAAGCCATAATCGCAACTAAGAATGAGTTTTTGTTTTCTATCCCTACTAGAGTTACTCAGGCCCTGAAGACAGATGTTTTCAAACCTTCTTTCCTCAGTACAATGCACAAGGGCTAGGATAATGTATTATTTCCTAGTAACACACGAGGTCCAGGCACATGCTCATGGACTAGCATTGTACATTGTTCTTGCTTCTTAGGTCTAACCACCCTCCCCTACCTCCTTCCTTTTTTGGACTTATTAAAGGGATATGTTTTTAACTGATCTAAGGGGAAAAAAATGTAAGCCAAAATTTGGTACTTTATATTGGTACCAAATTATTTGTGTAATACTGCACAACTATGTGCAATACTTCTGGTCTAAGCTACCAAATGATACCCAAGAAACTCATCTGAGGATTTCAGTGGGGGGCATGGTAGAGGAAACCATTTGCTGATAGGTAGGTAGATAGTCCACTTAGCTTTGGTCTCAAGGAAGTAGTTTGGTTTGTCTTTCGTTCTTGGGGTGGCATTTAGAGCCTAGGCTGAAAGAAGAGCTTGGAGAAAAAAAAATCTTTTTTTTTTCCCCCCAGAAGAACGGGAGCATGGTTGATGATACTATCTGGAATTTCAAATTCAGAGCGGTTGGCCAAGCTTAAGAATTTTGTTAAATGAAATTCATGCAGATTTAGAATCTTTTGGAGTAGTTGGCCCTTAACTTTTATTTTGGTCCCCTGTATAATATTTCCATCCACACCTAACTGTATCTTCCCTTTCCTCCCCCTCTGTGTACAGGAAGCTTCAGCTTGTGCTTCCCAGCGGGTACTTACGATTCATTTACAGCCTTCCCAGTCTAAATACAGTGCACTGTCCGGGGTCATTTTTATAGTAAAAATGTCTGAGAACAAGCTGAGATTCTATATTTATCTTAATCTGATATGTTTCCAGGGAAACTGTGGTAGAAGGTAAATCTTGAAACCATTGTCCCTTGGAGAAAGGATTAATCCTTTTTCTTCAGGGTGTGCATTATTTTAGTTTGCCTGAGGAAGACTTTTTAAGGCGAAGACATTTGAGGTGCAGTCTAAATGAAATCAGACTGTTCGCCTGCAGAGTGTGTATACATCTGAGGGGCCCGAGGCCTGAGGCAGAAATGCCACAATAGATCAAGAGAATGGTGGGGAATGTGAGCGGGATAGTGGACAGAGTTGGGAAGGACCTGGAGCATTTGTAATATTTGGGAGTTACCTGATGTGACTTAAACATCATCTGTATCTTAATTTGAAAACTGTTTTCTCTTACAGACACAGACGACACTAGTTTGTTGGGAAAGAAAGATGATGGGCTACCATATCGACCAGATGTGAAAGGTACTGAATCATGATTTTTAAAATTTTGGCCAACTATTGAAATGTGATCACTAGCTGTCCTTAGTAATTCTGTCTATTATAATGACCTTTCCAACCTGGCTCTCTGTTAAGCAATATACATTCTGCAGTGATTATCTATATAATAAAAGCCTAAGCAACTGTTACGGTGGAACGACCAGAACAACCGGTTGCTATGATGCGCACTGACCACCAGGGGGCATATGCTCAGCTAGAAGCTGGGCTCATGGCTGGCAAGTGCAGCAGTGGTGGCGGGAGCCTCTCCCGCCTCTGTGGCAGTGCTAAGGAGCAGCGAGCGGAGCGGTAAGGAGCAGTGAGCAGGCAGGTGGTAAGGAGCGAGGGGTCCCGGACTGTGAGAGCTGTGAGAGAGCGCAGGCTGGGCTGAGGGACCCCCCCCCCCCATCCCCAGTGCAAAAATGTTGTGCACTGGGCCTCTAGTTAGTTATAATATTTAATGAAATAGTTAAAGCGCTTCTCAATGTACAGAATACTCTCACATATGTTTTTTAAATTTTTTATTATGATAATTATAGACTTACATGCAGTTCTAGGAAATTATATGGAAAGATCCCTCATATTTGCTTTTTATATCCTCTTTACTTCTGTAGAACCTACTATTAACACTTGCCCTCTGTACACAGGTCTTTCAGCCTTGTTCCCTCTACCTGGAACTCTTCTTTGCCTATTATTCATCATTTCAGGCTCAGCTTAAAAGTCATTTCCATTTGGGAAGTATTCCTTCACCCTTAAATCTAGATTAGGTGCCTGTCTCATATACTCCCCTATCCAAGCACATAACCTACTCTAATTATAGTTGCCTTTTTACTCATCTGTATCTCCCTCTAGGCTATGAGTTCAGTGAGGACAGGAGGCTGTATCTATCATGTTCATGTTCGTATTCCTGACATTTAGTAGAGTGTCTGTTCCATACTTGTCAAAGAATGGATGCAGCTCAAAGCAGCTGTAGGATTTATCTGTACAAAGTCTTACATGCAGTAAAGGTCTGAGCAGAGGCTGGGTTCCGGTTCCCTTGACCTCACGTGCAGTGCTCTTTTACTTCTCATTTTCATATCCATTATTTCATTTTTATTCTCACAACTACTCTTGGGAAAGGCCCAATAGGAACATAAAAGCTGAATGAGGTTATATCCAGAGAACCAAAGGAAGCAGCTGGAAAAATTGTAAGACAGCTCTCAGCAAGAAAGGTCTTTTAAGTTGAGCTCCTGGAGGAGAGTGCTCATGAAATGGAGCGTTTGAATGTCCAGCATGCAGGCTGAATTGGTGCTTTTCTTGGCCTGTTGAAAAACCGTCGGTAACCATTGAAATTGCAGTGTTAGAAGCTTCCTTGTAGATGTTGAAGGCATCAAGGATATGATGGTCGAGCATGAGGTGTGTGGGAGATGGATGGGTATGTGGCATTTTAAAAACTTGATTATAGAAAATATCAAACATATGAAAACAGAATAGTATAATGTACCCAATACTCATCTTCAACAGGTGATCAGCATTGTCATTCTTGTTTTGACTTTATAATCCCATTCACTTGATTGTCATTATTCTTATTTTACTGTTGTTTTTTTGAGGTATAATTTACATGCACTGAGATACACAAATGTTAGCTATCAATTTTGACAAATGGATACACCCCATGTACACTGTACTTTATCACAATCTATAATAATTCCATCTACCCAGGAAGTTCCTTTGAGGCGTATGACATTTTAATGAGGCCATTTTTTATCAAAAGATATTTTCATACAGTCTAAAATTGAACCACAACACTTTTTTATTACCAAGACATTTTTACTTCTTTCCTGAGCTATACCTCATCCTCACCCTCACCCTCACTCTCACCCTCACCCTCACCCTACCTATGACCTCTTTCTCTCAGTAGTCTCCTTGCCTGCTGACCAGCAATACCAGAGAAATATTCCATTGCTTGGTGACTGTTGTTTATATATTCTAATACAGCTCTTTTTTTAAAAATATATTTTATTGATTTTTTACAGAGAGGAAGGGAGAGGGATAGAGAGTTAGAAACATTGATGAGAGAGAAACATCAATCAGCTGCCTCCTGCACACTCCCCACTGGGGATGTGCCCGCAACCAAGGTACGTGCCCTTGACCGGAATCGAACCTGGGACCCTTGAGTCCACAGGCTGACGCTCTATCCACTGAGCCAAACCGGTTAGGGCTCTAATACAGCTCTTTTGATATTACCTTTTAAAAATGGTTTTGGCCCTGCCAGTATGGCTCAGTCAGTGGTTGAGTGTCAACCTAGGAACCAAGAGGTCATGGTTCGATTCCCAGTCAGGACACATGTCCATGTTGCGGGCTCAATCCCCAGTAGGGGGTATGCAAGAGGCAGCTGATCGATGATGTTTCTCTCTCATTGATGTTTCTATGTCTCTATCCCTCTCCCTTCCTCTCTCTCTTTTTCTAAAAACCAATGGTTTTGAAAAATTTTGCCTCATCTAAAGATAAGACTGAGCCAGTTGCTAAAATCACCTTGAAGGAAGTCTGAGGGTGTGCGTTGTGGAGAGTCATGATGAGGATGGTTAGAAGGATGTGTAGGTGGACAGCACAGACCCCTAAGAGAGGAAGGGTGTTGGGAGAGAGGATGGAATGCTGATCTAGAGGTGACCGTAGGGGAAGGTGGGAGGAAAGGTGTTTTAGAAAGTAATGTGATCTTGGTATGTCAGGGAGATGAAAGGAATATTTTCTAAGGGAATGAGAAGGTGGATGCGTTTATTCACATTAGAAAAGGTGTTTCACTGGACAGAGTGGAAAAGCTAGGACAGGAAGAGTCAAGGTTGGTGTGAAAAATAGTAGATTTAGAAATGAAAGAGTGGGAGGTGTTGGAGGGTAGGTAGGCGTTTTTACCTAGGTAGAAAATTCTTTGATGGGGTTCAGGAAGACTGGGGTTAGGGAAGGATATACAGAGAGAGATGTTAGTGATGAAGCTTGAGGTGCAAGGTAGTATAGGGGAAGAAAGAAAGGGCATATTGGCTCTTTTAATTGGGGATTTGTAGAAATAATGAGCCCTAGACTTACTGATACAGTTTTGTTGTAGTCGTGGCTTCAGCAGTTGACCTTCAAAATGCATGTCTTGGTTGTTAATACAACTCCTTGTGCTTGGTTTGGGTTGTTTATTGATGGGCCAGGACGGATAGCCAGAGGGACATGCCTTTGCAGATAAGCCATGTGGCGCTGGGTTTTCTTACATCATGGTCACTTAGAACCATACTCTCCTTTGTATTTGAAAACACTGCTGCTGGTGGAGGATTTGTTTCTGGGTGGGAGGAGCCGCTGGGTGACCAAGTAACACTTTGTGTGGTGCAGACACACAAAACATTGTTCAGACACCAGTGGCTGCAGCTGTGATTCCTGGAGCCTGCCTGTCACCACTTGCCTGAGGACATTGTTTAGACAGGACCATTCTCTGCCCAGTTCTTGCTGTGCGAGGCTCTGCTTCTGCCCCTGCTTTATGGCATCTTTACAGCCTTTTTAATTTTTCCTTTTTGAAGTTATTAATTTAGTTGGCCTAGAGAGCAGGTGCTTGGACATGCTGCATTCGTCCATTCCCTACACCCCTCCCAGGGTAGCTTGTGACATAATAGTGTTACGGTAAAGCTCTTGTGCTCACGGGTCAGATTTGGTTCTCACTTAAAGGCTGCGTGGCCTGATTTCTCGGCACCTCAATCATCACATCTATAAAGTGGTATTAATATCTACCGCCTAGGATTTCTCTGAATATTAAATGCCATATCACTGAATTTATTATTGATGTTATTATGGGAATTGTTAATACTTTTGCTTTCTAGTTTCCTTGTTGGTGGCCTGACTGTGCTCAGAGGTCTTCCTATCTATAGCATGTTTAATGATTCATGAGGAACATCCGTAGGGCATTCACCATTCAGCAATTGTCAATTGAATACCCTACTATGTGCCGAGTGCTTTCACATGTTTGTGTTATTATTTAATCCTCATTACATCATGTTGTCCTCATTTTGTAGATGAAAAAGCTGAAACTGTGAGATTTTGTGGCTTGTGTAGAATGACAGAGCAAGGCCTCTCTGACCCTAAACCCTGGCATTGTTTATCTTCTATCACAGCTATTCCAGAATTCTGTTCTGCTCCCCTTGCTTGCTTTCTTAATTTCCTTCCAAATAGGTAATCTACCATCAGCTATCATCTTGGCAAAATTTGTTGTCTAGCCTTGGTCTTTCTTTAAAATTTTTTTTTTCTAACCTTCACCCAAGGATATATTTTTATTGATTTGAGAGAGAGAGGAACGGAGGGGTGGGGAGAGAGAGAGGAGAGAGAAGAAGAGAGAGGAGAGAGAGGAGGGAGGGAGCGAGGGAGGGAGAGAGAGGGAGAGAGAGAGAAACACATTGACCGGTTACTTCCTGCACACACCCCGACTGGGGATCAAACCCACAACCTGGGCATTGCCCTGACCAGGAATCAAACCCACAATCGTTCGGTGTATGGGATGATGTTCCAACCAACTGAGCCACCCCGGCCAGGGCTGGGCACCACGCTTACAGATGGTTGTATCAAACTATCTAAAGGATTGGACTGGGGAAGTTTGACCTTAAGAAAAATAATTGGTGGGCAATGAGTTAGTGGGTGAATAGACATGGGGGAAATCTACACAAAGTTCAAGGAAGAGAGATTTTATTTAACATAAGAAAATTTGGTAATATTGAAATTAACTGTGTCAAGTTGAGTTTCTAACCTCTGGAAGTATGTAGGTAAAAACAGGTTTTTAGGGTTATTAACTAAAGGGATTCCTTCATCAGACCAGAGAGCCTCCAGGGACCATTCCAGATCTGAGTTTTTTAGCTCATTTACTTTCCAAAGCAACTTCAAGCCATATCTATTTTTCCGCTTCTCTAATATCTATTCCAACTGCTAAGCTCTAGCTTAGCTTTTTCATTGTCACAAGTTTATTTATTATTATGTAGTGACCTCCTAATTGGTCTTCCTAGTTCTCTTGCCCCTTTATCTTCCAGGCTGGTATCCAATTATTTTTTCCCCAGAGCTTTTTGAGTCTTTACATACTATTAAGTTCACTTGTTTAAAATGTGCAGTTCATTGTGTTCTCGTTATATTTACAGAGTTGTACAAGCATCAACATAATCTAATTTTAGAACATTTTCATTACCCCCCCCCCCCCCCCGGAAAACAACTCACACCCATTAGCAGTTACTCTCCATCCCCCTTAACTACCAGCCCTAGGTAACCACTCGGTTAATTTTTTATGTAAAACACGGCTTTCATTGTGTTGTTCTTCATATGATCAAGAAAACATTTCTCACTTGTAGTTCATGTTTTTCCATAATTTGACTTCACCTTATTTTTCCAACTTTGCCTTATACCCTTCCCCAGTCTGAATGTACAGATCTTTGTAGGTTCATCTATTACTTGTTCTTGAGAATTGTGTCCTACCTTCCTTTTGGTTTCCACCATTCCTCTGTAAGTCCACTCTTGGACTGACTCCTGGATCAAGGTCTCCAGCTCTCCTAGACTTCCCTCATCCCTACCTTGGCCTCCTGTAATTCTTAATTTTCAAGAGTCACTAATAATACATCACTTTCATATCTAAGTACCAATGCTCTTTCAGTTACTGAGCCACACTTCTCTTCCTTCTTCCCTTGTATTTTCAGCTTTTTGTTTGTTTGTTAATCCTCACCCAAGGATATTTTTCCACTGATTTTGAGAGAGTGGAAGGGAGAGAGAGAAACATTGATGTGTGAGAGAGACATCAATTGGTTGCCTCCTGCACACATCACGACCAGGGCCAGGGATTGAGCTGCAATTGATGTTCGTGCCCTTGACTGGAATTAAACCCAGGACCCTTCAGTCCACGGGCCAATGCTCTATCCACTGAGCAAAACCAGCTGGAGCTTGTTCAGCTTTTTGTGTGTATATGTTGATTTCCTAAATTGATTATAAACTTTTTCAGGACTGGGACCATGTATACTTTCAATAAATATCTTGTGTAGCTTAGCTGAGCATATGGCTGTGCACAGAAATAGTATGTAAATAGAATGGAATGAATAGCATTGGTACTGAGCAGAATGCCGAATTTGGATTCTGTGACAGCCACAGACTTCAAAGTTTTATTAGACATGTGCATGTTTTATACAGCTTCGCTTTGTCTAGAGCTTGATGCCACATTCTTTTATTAATTAGTTCAGTAAATGCTGTTGGGGCCATACTTTGTCTGTTCATTTCTCAAAACCCTGTTCTTAAATTAGTTAACTTTTTCTCATTGCTTTCATATAGCTGAATCCTGCTAGCTTTCAGCTCCGCATTATTCTTGAAATTTTCTGCTGTTTATAGGACTTTCTTATGGTAGATTAGCACATTATCACAGTCTCATTAGACTATCCAGTCCTATTGTTATACACCTTACAGGACTTTATTATTATTATAGGTTGGTGTATAACCTCAGTCTTTATGGTCCCATTACATACTTCCTTGTGTGTGATACCAGGAAGGTACCATGTTCTGAGAGGTGCGAGGTGATAAGTGCTATGGGAGACAGTGCTTTTTCCCTTACGCCACTTACGGCTTGATTTCAAACGTAGAATAGCACTTGTAGTTTTAAACCAGAGCAAGAAAAGTACTACCTTCCAAGTGTTAAGAGTTATACAGAAATGAGTAACACAAACGTCTAGGGTCTCAAAGGCTCTCACAGTCTCATGGTAGCAATTGATTTAAAAACCCCAAATAGTTATACGACAATATCATGAGTATTGTAGTAGACGAGTGGGTGCTCAGGATTTCAGCAGCCTACAGGAGGGCTTGATTTCTTTCGTCACAGCACAATGACCGTTTGGGAGTTGGAGGAGACCTTGTGAGCCCTTTGAGGACCGGATATGTCTTATTTTTTTATCTCCCACTAGAGGCCCAGTGCACGAAATTCATGCACGGGGGCGGGAAGGAGTGTCCCTCAGCCCAGCCTGCACCCTCTCCAATCTGGGACCCCTCGAGTGATGTCCGACTACCCGTTTAGGCCCAATACCAGTGGGATTGGGCCTAAATATGCAGTCAGAAATCCCACTCACAATCCAGGACTGCTGGATCCCAACTGCTCCCCTGCCTGCCTGCCTGATTGCCCATAACTGCTTCTGGCCTGCCAGCCTGATCACCCCCTAACCATTCCCCTGCCAGCCTGATCAATGCCTAACTATTCCCCTGCCAGCCCAATTGCCCCTAACCGCCCTACCCTGCTGGCCTGGTCACCCTATCTGCCCTCCCCTGATGGCCTGGTCACCCCCAACTGCCCTCTCCTGCAGGCCTGGTCCCTCCCAACTGCCCTTCCCTGCTGGCCTGATCGCCTACAGCTGCCCTGCCTTGCAGGCCTGGTTCCTCCCAATTGCCCTCCCCTGCCGGCCATCTTGTGTCCACATGGTGGCGGTCATCTTTGACCACATGGGGCAGCCATCTTGTGTGTTGGAGTGATGGTAAATTTGCATATTACTCATTTATTAGATAGGATGCCTAGCAGAGTGCCTGACATGTGGAACATGATCAATAAATGAAAAATGAATAAGTCATCTATTCTTTGCTGTCCAGCCTGGTAGCTACTGGCCACATGTGGCTACTGAGTGCTTGAACGGTGGCTGGGGGAATTGAGGAATTGTGAGTGCAAAGGGCTTCCTGGGTTTTGAAGATTAATTTAAGAAAAAAAGAGTGGAAAATACCAGTTTTACAATAAATGTTGATTATTGGTTGAAATGATATTTATTTGATATATCAGGTTAAATAAAATATATGATTAAAATTAATTTACCTGTTTTTACTTCCTAAAAATATGGCTACTAAGGAAATAAAAATTACATGTCTTGTATTCCACTCCTGTTGGACAATGCTGATCTCATTTAACTCTGTTAGAGAAAGTGAGACCAAAGTCACAAAACAGCAGAGATGTCCTTAAAATTGAGAATTTATATGTTGGGCTTCTTAAATTCTAGTGTAGTTCTTTTTCTAGGCATAATTTAGTACAATGTAAATACATGAATTTTGAGGTTAAAAGGCATCAATTTGGTCTTGTTAGGGATGACATAACCTCTCGGCTTTAGTTATCCTATCATTGAGCTTGATCATCATTAAAATTTTTTCCTTTTATATGTAAACTAGAGGCCCAGTGCACGAAATTCGTGCACAGGGGGGCAGTGTGTCCCTTAGCCCGGTCTGCACCTTCTCGCAATCCAGGACCACTGGCTCCTAACCACTCACCTGCCTGCCTGCCTAATGCCCCCAACTGCCCTCCCCTGCTGGCCTGGTTGCCCCCAATGGCCCTCCCCTGCTGGCCTAGTTGCCCCCAACTGCCCTCCCCTGCTAGCCTGATCACCCCTAACCCCCTGCCAGCCTGATCTCGCCCCTAACTGCTCTCCCCTGCTGGCCTGATCGCCCCTAACTGCCTCTGCCTCGGCCCCCAACACCATGGCTTTGTCCAGAAAGAAGTTGGATGTCTGGAAGATGGCCAGTCGACCTGATCTAATTAGCATATTACCCTTTTATTAGTATAGATTTTGATCTTCAGAAAAATCTACATTTTTAGTTCTCAGTTTTTTCTGCAGTTGGCACTTCTTTTCCCACTTCTCTCTTGCTCTTCCCCTTGTCATACACACACACACACACACACACACACACACACACACACACACACAGCCTCCTATTTTGCTCCTTCCTTTTGTTTCCATTAACATTCTTCAAATTATATTAGCACCTTTATTTGTATTTGGGGGAGATAAGCCTTTGCTGGTACATGGGCTGCTAGCTGGTTGTTTTAGAGTCTTGTACATGCAGTAATTATCTCATGTAGTCCTTGAAACCACATGATGTATAGGCCCTATTATGATTCTGATTTTGCAGTTATGCAATGTCAAGCTTAGAGAGAGCAGTATGCTCAAGGTCACGCAGCTAATAATACACAGAATCTGTAAGCTGGAACTGTCAAAAGAAACGGCAGGAAATAGGAAATTGACAGGCCTGTACACATTGGGGAACTCTGGGTCCATAGAGTTGAGAATTAATGTGCCAGAAAAAAGTACAAAAATCCATTCCAAAATGTGTGGCTTTGTGAATGAGTATGTGTATGTAAGTATATGAGAGAGAGAGAGAGAGAGAGAGAGAGAGAGAGAGAGAGAGAGAGAGAGAGAGAGATAGGGATAGAGAGGGCTAGAGAAGGATAGAGAGGGATGGATAGATTCTGCTAAGTGAAATAAGCCAGTCAGAGAAAGATAAATATCACATGATCTCACTCATATGTGGGATATAATGATCAACGTAAACTGATGAAAATAGATCCAGAGACAAATGGCAGGCGCAGTCAACCAAAGGACTTGTATGCATGCATATTAGCATAACCTATGGACACAGACACTGGGGTGGTGGGGGCTTGCCCTTGGGAGTGGGAATGGTGGGCGGGGGGGGGGGCAGTGGATCTGTTGGGGGGGTGAAAAAGGAGACATATGTAAAACTTTAAAAACTCCCCATGATGTAGCAGTTCACTGAAAATTAACCCTTTGCACTCGCTTTTTTCTCGATTCCTTTATTCTAATGCTAACCGTGTCGAGTCACACTCGACATCCGAGTGCAAAAGGTTAAAGGTGTCATTTCCTGGTTAAAAAATAAAAAAGAGAGAGGGATGGATAGAGAGTATGAATGAATGAATATGATTGATCTTGAAGACTGGGTCCCTATGTCTTCATCTGTCCTGCCTCTTTCTGTTTTTCCTTCCTGACCCTTTTCCCATTTCTGACAGTGGAATTACTCAGCACACTTCCATTTTCTTCACTTCAGCTCAGTTTAGTTCAAATCAGTATACCTAAGTCTGAACAGCTGTTCATCAGCATGTTTACAAAAGTTTTCTGTGGATAGGGGGATCTCAGGTGATTAAATATCTTTTGTCCTCTATATTATTTGAAATTTTTTACGTTAACATATACTAAAAATGCTGTAGAAAAAGAATAGCAAAACTATTTTCATTTGAAAAAAATCAGTATGCTTGTTAGTGTTTATTCCAAAAACAAACCTTTTACCTTAAAATTTCAGAATCCCATAACTTTCTGCCTTTCCAGTGTTCCTTGGCCTCAGTTTCATAGCCCCCAGGTAAATGATTAGAATAAGTTGATTCTCCAAAAGCCAGTGGTATATACAGCATCTCTCTGTCACAGAGATGAGCTTTCTCATAGAAGTCACATTTATGTCTTTAACAAAGATGTTTAGTTGTGTGCGTGTGTTTTTTTTTTTGTGTGTGTTTTTTGGCAGATTGTTTTTAAATAACAGGAGCTCATAGTGGTCACATCCTGCAAATACTTCCAAATGCTTTGAGTCTAAACAGTCTACCTGCTGTGTTTCTGGCATTGTGTGACCTTGATTCTTATCCACCCCGCTACTTGATAAATTTCCTTTCCAAATTACCCAGCAAGGGGTGAATTTACTTATTGTCTCAGAACCCTTGAAAAGTCCATATTTCTCAATTTGCTTTTCATTATTTATTGACCTGGTTTATGCTCTTTTAAGATGCTAGTGATCAAAGAGAGGATGTTTATATTGGAAACCACATGCCTTGCCCTGAAAACCTCAATGGTTACTGCATCCATGGAAAGTGTGAATTCATCTATGCTACTCAGAAGGCTTCTTGTAGGTAAGTCGGTACCTCCAGGTCAGAGATGAGACATTTTTTCCCGTCGGTGGTCACTGCTCTATACAAGGCAATGAAATGTGGATGAGCTATTACAAAAAAATACTGTTTACTTGCAGTGGAGATATTTTAAAAAGCGTCATTTCAAAAAAAAGTTGGCAGATGATATGCAAAACAGTGTTGTATTAGGATTTTGAGATTTAACCTTTTGAATATAATGTTATATATTTTCATATAAAAATAAGTATGCCATACTTCAACACTATTTGGTTGTTAGGCAATCTGTCATAAGGTGGTTGAGGGACTGAGGAATGTGTGAAGAACAGAGACCATGTAACTCAGAATCTGTGCTAAAATAGATGTCTAAAAATAAGGGGATGAGGATGCAGAACCAGGTGTGATGGGAGAGCTGGAAACGGAAAGCGTGCAAACCTGTCTGATTCCAGAGAGACTATGTGGCTTGTTCACAGTTAGCAGCAAGTTACAAATAGAGTTGGGACAAAATTAGAGCTCTGATTTTCTGATATTCAACCTATGGTAGTGCTTTCTGCTGTTCTGTCTGCCAGTAGCACTTCTTATTGCTGCTGCCTGGAGCTCATCCCCTCCCTCAGGTTGGTCCAGTTAGCCAGGCGCTGTTTCCATAGACGTGGGGAGATGGGTTATTCTGCTCACTCCTGCCTCCTGAAGTTTCACCAGAATCCTTTGTTCTTTTCTTTGTAAAAACATCAAAACATGGAGAAATAGTATACTTTCCTTTTGTTCTGTCCGTCTCCAAGCCAGTGACTCTAAGAAGTAAAAGAGGCCACTTGAAATCAGGTCTCTTGGTTTCTGTACTCCTCTAGCTCCTTTCTCCTGACTCTTTCATTTTCCTCCTCTCCTCCTGCTTTCAAAAACAAAACAGAACAAGCAAACAAAACCTTACTGTAGTACATATCACCTTCTAAAATAACCATTTAATTTACTTATTATGTTTATTGACCCTCCCTTCCCCAGCTAGAGGGTAACCAGGCCAGGGATCTTTATTTCTTTTGCTCATTGATGTTTCCCAAATGCCCGCTGCAGTACCTGCTACATGTCAGGTGCTCAGTAAACATGTTAATTGAATGAATCAGCACTTGAGGCCATGGGAGTGAATGGGATTACTGTGGAGGGTATGTGGGGTGAAAGAATGGAGGGCAGCGTAGCCTGGATCTGCCTTTAATGAATATAAGATGAAGAAGTAATCACCTAGAAGTTAATACTCAAGGTATTTTGAGAGTATAACTCAAAGTGAGTTGCAGAAAATAGTATCCAGGGAGGATTGCCTGAACAATAAATGGCCTATACATTCTTTTTTATATTCTGATTTTAATCTTTGGATTAAGCTTAACTGTCAAGAGTGCTGCATATCTAGGACGGTGTTATAGCTCCCTGTGGAACTTTTTATTTTACTGAGCTTTGACTTCTGGCCATTAGCTTACCATGAAAGATTATTTAAAAACTCCTAAGGGACTTGCTCATATTATTGAATTTATTGCAGCTGCATTGCTGAGGATGGTGTCCTCTGTACCAGAGGGTTGCCCCTCTCTTAATGAGGACCAGTGAGATAAAGTTCCCTTGAATTTAGTAACAATAGCAACTGTGGTTCTTTTGAACAGCTGCTTTGATTTTATTTTGTGGAGGTTGTATTCTGTGTCAGTGATCTTACCACTTTCTTTTGTTTCACTTTTTGGGGACAAGTCAATGGTTTTTTAGTATATTTGCAGAGTGTTGCAATCCGCACAATGAATTTTAGAACATTTCATCACCCCAAGAAGAAACTCCATTCCCTTTAGCTATTACTCCCAAGTTTCCCATCCTCCTCAGCCTTAGGCAACCACTCATCTATTTGTCTCTCTAGATTTATCTAGTCTGGACATTTCATTTAAGTGGGCTCATATGATATGTGGTTTTCTGTGACTGGTTTCTTTCACTTAGCATCATGTTTTTAAGGTTCATCCATGTTGTAGCATGTGTCAGTACTTTGTTCCTTTTTATGGCTGAATGAATTCCATTGAATGGATAACACCACATTTTTGAATCCACTTACTGATTGATGAATATTTGGATTGTTTCCACTTTTTGGCTATTATGAATAATGCTGCCCTGAATAATTGTTTGCAGGTTTTATATGGATATATGTACCTAATTTCACTCAGGCAAATGCCGAGTGAAATTGCTGAGCCAAATGGTAACTATGTTTATAACTTTTTGAGGAAATTTTAGACCATTTTCAAAAGGGGCTGTACTATTTTACATTTTCGTTAGTATCCTCACCAACTTTTGTTAGTATCTGAATTTTTTTATCCTGGCCATTCTAATTATATGAAGTGGTATCTTATTGTAGTTTTGTCTTACATTTTTCTGAAGGCTAATGGTGTTACTATCTTTTTATGTGTTTATTTTCCATTTGTATATCTTATTTGGAGAAATGTCTT
This sequence comes from Cnephaeus nilssonii, assembly GCF_951640355.1. Classification (NCBI taxonomy): domain Eukaryota; kingdom Metazoa; phylum Chordata; class Mammalia; order Chiroptera; family Vespertilionidae; genus Cnephaeus; species Cnephaeus nilssonii. Next base: position 24,855,413 of record NC_137085.1, on the reverse strand, counting down.
CAGATCTTTTGCCCATTTTGCAATTTTTTGTTAAGGACTTGTTATAGTTTTTTTATATATTCTAGATGTAAGTCTCTTATCAGATATATAATTTGCAAAAATTTTCTCCCATTCTGCGGGCTATCTTTTCACTTTCTTGATAGTGTCCTTATGCACAGAAGATTTTAATTTTCATGTAGTTCAATTTAACATTTTTGTTGTTGATGATGCTTGTGCTGTTGGTGTCATATCTAAGAAATCATTGCCTAATCTAAAGGTATGAAGATGTACTTCTTTTTTCCCCCTGAGTGTTACAGTTTTAGCTCTTAGTTTTAGGTTTATGATCCATTTTGAGTTAATTTTTGTGTATGTTGTGAAGAAGAGGTCTAACTTCATTTATTTGTATGTGGTCGTCCAGTTGTCCCAGCATCGTTTGTTGAACAGACTGTGCTTTCCCCATTGAATTGTCTTAGCACCGTTGTCAGGCATCAGTTGACCGTAGATGTATGGGTGCATTTCTGTGCCCTCAATTCTATCCCATAGTCTGTATATCTACCTTACTACGTTCCTTTTTTTTTGGTCTGCTAGGAAGCTTAGAGCCCAATGTGACACCTTCTGGCAGGAACCTCAGGGTTGGGATTGGTGGACTCACATCACCCCTGTTTCATCCCCGTCCCCAGGTTTCTTTGTTGTTATAAATGCTTTATTAAAAAAGCTTTTTATTTTTTGTAATGAAGTGTGGGAGGACATGAATAAATACACTGTCTATACACTCCAGATGTTTTATTAATCATTTCCAACTGAAGGCTGCCTAATTCATGCATTTTACTTCTGTCAGCTAACATTGTAAATTTTCTGTTAACTATCTTAAATGTTTCCTCCTGTCATATTATTATCATCACGATATTGTTGCCTTTTTATTTACTTTTAATTGGAATTAGATAATTTCTAAGATTAGCAACTACTCGACTGCTTGTCTTCATTTCCATTATTAATAACTTATCTCCTGCCTGCATCTTAAGTGATGATATTATGTACACTGAAAAGTGTCTCGACTATAATTTGGTGCTATGTTCAAAGAACTGTGAATGTTTATACCTCTTTATTCAATAATACCATTTCTAAGTATCTAGCCTAAGGAATAACACTAATATACAAAAGTATACATTCAACCAAGATGTTCACCATACCTAATTTATAATTGTGAAAAATGGAAAATAACTGATATGTCTTAGAACCAGAAATAGATAAGTTAGCTCTGTTATAGTCACTGAATGAAATATTATTTATCTATTTTTGAATGAAGGTAATAAAGACTAGCAACTTTAAAAATTAATGTGATATAATGATAGGGGCGGGGGAAAGCACCATGTAAAATAGATATATTAAAAAGAGTGTAAGGAAAAAAATAAATAAAAAGTGTGTAAGGAAATCCACAAATGGCTTTTTTTTTTTTTAGGTGGTGGGAGGGTGCCTGATTTTCTATGCCTGTTAAAATATATCATTTTTGTACCTTTTAATTTTAAAACCTAAAATTATTGAAATTTGTAATTCTCATAGAAATTCCTTCCCTTCTGCCTTTTCAGATGTGAATCTGGTTACACTGGACAGCACTGTGAAAAGACAGACTTTAGTATTCTCTACGTAGTGCCAAGCAGGCAAAAGCTCACTCATGTTCTCATCGCAGCAATTATCGGAGCTGTGCAGATCGCCATTATAGTAGCTATTGTCATGTGCATAACAAGGTAGGTGATGACCTAAGAGATAACAACTTAGAATTAGAGGTGGGTAGCTGTTAAATTAAAGGAGAGCCTTGAAGCTCGCCCTAAATGATAGGGGCTTTTAAGTCCACCAGTCTATTAGGAAAAAAATCCTAAGGTCCCATGTGGGTCTGACCTCTCCCTGTCTTGCCTCTTTAGAAGATGGGCAGAAACTCATTCTCAGGGTTTTGGGTCTATCTGAGCTGCAGGTGGAGGGAGCATGAGGATATTCAATGGCATAAAGGAATTTAGGGATCTTAGAACGGTGTGTCGGTTCTAAGCACTGCACTTGGGGACAGTAACGGTAGGAGCAGCCTCTTTGGAACGGTCCGCACACGCACAGAAGAGCCATGCCGAAAGTCTTCAAGCCCTGCTGACCCGCAAGGTGTTTTATGTCCTAAGAATATATACTTTATTCGTAGTGAATATAACAGGAAAGGAAGAAACCAGAGGTTAAAGAAAACTGCTTTTTTTCTTATATCATTATCTTAACACTACTTCCATTTTCTGGAATACAGTCATGACTACTAAACTTTAAAATTCTATAGTACAACTAAAACCATTGGAACTTATCATAACTAAGCCGCACATGAAAGGACTACTTGGACTGCAGTTAGCATAAAATGGGTGTTTCCCACGCTGAGCTGAAATATCTAAGTCAGAACTGACCTGGACTTGAGAAAAGTCAAAGCAAATCAGGTTCATATTGTGTGTATGTTTCCCAGTCTCGTGTCTTGTCTTGCTTGCCCTTTCCTTACCTCCTTTAAGGTTTGGCTCAGAAGTTTCATAAACATTTCTGCCTTATTCTGGGCAGGGGCGTGGAGCATATCAAGTACAGAGATTGGCAGGCCAGAGAGGATTTATGACTCTACCCAAGGTCTGGATGGCAGCCAGACCTTCAGTAGTCTCAGCCATCTGGAGCTGGAATGATAAATCTAGAAATGATAATAAAAAAAAGTGTTCTCTGAGTAATAGATATTTTTCATGAAATTCAGGCACTAAAGTCAGTGGATTTTATTCTGTAGAACAGATGATCTGCCCTTTGGCAAGACGACTGAGTATAAAATTGGGCAGTAGATGAAAGTAGGGACATAATGATATAAAAAGTAATGACTACAGAGAGAGAAGATAGGAAGAAAAAAAAAAAAAAAAGGACAGGCAACAGCAGGCCTGCCTGTGGCCACTTAAAATAGGCTCTCCGAGGTTAAGGTATTTGTCTGTGGTCACCCACTAGTAAGTGGAAGGGCCTGGGCTGGATGGAGTGCCGCCCAGGCCCCAAACCATTCCCCTTTCCACGGAACCATCTCGGGAATCATATTTGCTAAGTGTGAACATCATGGGAGCAAGGTTCCAACTTCATTTTCAGGGTTTTGAAAGGCGGGGGGGGGGGGGGATTTGGTATAAAACATTTTTTTTTTCAGAGCATTAATTTGAATGTCATCTGCAAAATTCAGTGGAGGAGAGAAAATGTGAGGTCAGGGACGACCATTTAGGACATTATTAGAGTAAAGGACTAACGGAGTAGTAAATGGTTTGGAAGGTGAAAGAAGTAATTAAGGTGGAGGTAAGGGAAGATTTTGAAGCCCAGTGACAGTGCCATCTTGAAGAAGATCAAAGGATGTCAGAGTCGGCGGGAAGCAACTTTAGTTCAACCCCTTCGTTCTAGAGAAACGAGGAAACTGCCGCCCTGGGACGGGAAGTATCTCACCCAAGATCAGAGAGGACATTAAGCCCGTGTACAAATCCTAATCCAGCCTTTTATCCAGCTCTGAGCGCTGTAATCCTCAGCTACTGTATTAAATTATCTGGCTTGTAGTTTTCAAGTTCATACCCTCCAGTTTATACCACAGACCCATTTGCTGCCCTCACAGTATATATTTAACTGTGTTACCGTATCTTTACCACCCACGGGTCTCCATACCAAAGAAAGGGTCATCTCGTTGATTTATTATAAGTCTGTCCTTGAGGCCTGTCTTTTTATTGTAGTATTTTCTCTCCTAGAATGTCTTGCTCCCTTGGATTTAGAATATTATAATTATAACTAGAGGCCCGGTGCACAAAATTTGTGCACGGGTAGGGTCCCTAGGCCTGGGCCGGCATTAAGGGCCAATCAGGTTCCCCTCCTCCCCACCTCCCTGCCTCCGCCTTCCCTTGCTCCCTCAGCGCCCTGCTGCTGCTGGTTGCCTGCCAAGGTCCACGGCACTCCCTGGTGGTCAGCGCACATCGTAGCGAGCTATTGAACTCCTGGTCAAACTCATGAGGGGACACTTTGCATATTAGCCATATATATATTACTTGGACTTGTCTCCTTTGAATTTTTAGGGACTGCCTCTCCCACGCAGTCCATTATGGGCAGCTGTTCACTTATCCCATGGTGGCTGTTACATGCAAGGAATCTTCCTTTAAAAGGATGTTCCTGCGGACCCACTCATCAAGACTGCATGAGTAACATTGTTTTCTTTTATGCTTGGAATCTATTTTCTTGCTTTTTGACTCATAGAATGACTGATTGGCAGGGACCTTGGACATCATCCTAGACAAACCCCCTTAATTTATAGATGAAAAAGCCATGGCCTCAGGGAATTGGAACTTTTCCAGATCATAGTGAATTAGTGACAATTAAAAGAGGGGTCGCTTGACTCCTCAACCAGTTTCCCCATTTAGGAAATAGCGATGATTCCAGCAGTATCTCAAAGTGTTTTTATGAAGATTCGTGAGATAACATTTGTGAAAAACAATATATAAATTGGATTGTTACCACCAAGGCTTTTAAAACAAGGCAATGCATTGCTCTTTGAAATTGACTAAAAATATGGAAATTTTGGAGTACTCATTATGCAAGACTTTCTTTCCATTCGATTATAAATTACTTAAAATTTTTTTTGTATCCTCATCCAAGGACATGATTTTTTTAATTGATGAGAGAGAGAGAGAGAGAGAGAGAGAGAGAGAGAGAGAGAGAGAGAGAGAGAGAGAGAAAAGAGATCGCTTGCTTCCCTTATGTGCCCTGACCGGGAATCAAACCTGTAACCTGGGTGTGTGTCCTGACGAGGCATCAAACCTGCAACCTTTTGGTGTACAGGATAATGCTCCAACCAACTGAGCCACCCAGCCAGGGCTAGATAATAAATTCCTTGCTGGCAGAGATTTTAGAAGTTAGTCGAACTCTTAAAATTTTACGTATAGGAAAAGAAGGTTGCACAGCTAGTTTTTAGCAGAGCTCAAGCTCAACATTACCAGAACTCATCCCAGTCCCTGTATCCCACATTGTGTAGCACAATGCTTTGTGCAGACACAATAAGAGCTCATATGTTTGCATTCTGTGGAAAGGAACAAACACAGTTACAGCACAATGAGATTTATACCACAGGGAGAAACACGTACGATAAAATAAGAGCGGAGTCCAGGAATTCCCCTTACCCACGCATGGCTGTACTTTATTGGGTTCTGTGGCTTGCCCAAGCAGGGTGGTGGAACGACTTGCAGTCATTGCCTAAAATCTCTAGGCATTTCCTGTGTATTCCTATCGGAGGTTGAAAAAGCATATTCCTGATTTCTCCCTTCATCTAAGCTATTCTTATCATCTTGGGGGTGTCAATGTTCAGGGAAAATAGAATTACTTTCAGGGAAAATATATGTTATCAGTTTCTGGTGGGGTGGGGGTAGGGGGGGGTTACCCGGCCAGAGGAAGGGCGGGATTCCTCTTGGGGGTGCCAGTCAGCAATAGAGACCCTGGAAATGAATTTTGCGCATGTCCGGACCTGCATCTTATATCTAACCCTCCATCTCCCCACTTTTATCGGGAAGATAGCAGTCTGACATGTTGGGTCCTCATCTTGTCTTGTACCAACTAGCGTCCTGCTTCCCTTCCGTGGGAGGGCATGCAATACATTTTTATGTGTGAAATGTGCATTACTTTGGAAACATTTGAATATCCTAAACAAAATGACATTTTTCTTTTTCTTTTTTTAACTCAACAGAAAATGCCCTAAAAACAATAGAGGACGACGACAGAAGCAAAACCTAGGTCATTTTACTTCAGATACGTCATCCAGGATGGTTTAAAACGATGGCTTTTATATGTACACTGACCATGTGATGTACATTTATTATGTCTTTTTTTAAAGAATGGAAATATTTATTTCAGAGGCCTTATTTTTGGACATTTTTAGTGTAGTACAGTTGGCTCGTATTTAGAATATTCAGCTACAACAGTTTTGGACTGTTTAGTAGTCTTTGTTTTATGTTTTTAAATACAGAAATTGATTTCATAAATTTGTACCACATGGTAATTCTAAGACTTGTTCTTTACCCATGGAATGTAATATTTTTGCAAAGGTGGACCACTTCACAAATGGTTGTAAAGTCATACCCACTTCTTCCACAATGACCACAGCAAATGACTAAGCATGAACTAAAGGTAAAGATGTTTACAGATTACTTTTCTTACAAAACAAATTTTAGAAGACACTGTGTTTAAATAGACATTTAAATGTTTTGGGATTTAGTAACTGTTTTTCTAGACACTGCCTATCGCATGAACTGTAACAAGCCGTGTGTGTTTAGGTGTAAAATATTTATAAGATGTATGGACTGGAATTTGATTATTCCTTTCTTTGAAAAAATAATTCTGGTAACTCAAAAAAGTATCTGGGAACAATGATGGGACAGATCACTGGGAAGTAGATTTAGACATTGTGAAAACAGTCTGTTTAACCAACAGACCGGAATAAAGCCTACCCTCTCAGTTAAACTACTTTAATACACATTAACTTTTAAAGAAAAGATTTGTTTTAACATAAATAATTGTATCAGTGTTTGTGAATAAAATGCAAAAAATGATTAATGATTGGTGCTCTTAAAGTGAGCTTAAAAATTACCTAAGACCTCTATCCAAATTTGTCCTGTAGTAATAGCTATAATAATAGATTGTTGGTGTTTCAAGATCTGAAGTGCGAGTAGAATGTATTCAGCTGTTTAATGTGTAGTTTAGATATTCAGAAGTATGCATGTAGAATTTAAGATGTTCAAAATGGAATATTAATTTTAATATTTGATTTGGAAAAGCATGTCATAATATAGTGTTTTCACTATATGGCCTTTGTTTTGGTGTGTTTATTTACTAGATTCTTTGATATGTCAGTGAAATGAATAGAAAAAAGCAGATTTTTGCCCAAAATTCCCCTTTGCTTTTACAAATGCTGCTGGAAATGATCAAAAGGCAAAAGTCTCACCCAACATTTGGAGTTCGCTTTTTTGGTCATTTGGCTTCTAGGCTTAATATTAGCAACATGGTGGCTTCAGCGAGCTTTTTTGAAAAAAGCTTTTCTCCTCTATCCACGCAGTCTTATTTGAGTCCCTTAGTCAGTCCGTAAGCATGTTTGGAACAGTCCCCAGTGCTCTGCAAGGGCTCATATTGCAGAACCGTCACGTATGGGCATTTGTAGTTATAAATACTTGACCAGTCTCCAGGGGTGCGGCTTCCAACCCTTTAAACAGCCCCGTTGCCTGTTATCAAGCTGTTTGCTCCAAGTGCCAGAATTGGTGGTGGGAGGCCCTCCGGAGCTGAGAAATAAGTAAAATGGAACATAATGGGTCTGCTTCAAATGCTGAGAAGATCCACCAGAACCGCCTGTCGGGCATGGCCGAAGATGAAGACCAAGACGCGGCCCTCACCATCGTGACGGTGCTGGACAAAGTGGCCACCATCGTGGACAGAGTGCAGGCGAGCCAGAAGAGAATCGAAGAGCGGCACCGGGTGATGGGAAACTCCATCAAGTCCGTCCAGATCGACCTGCTGAAGCTTTCGCAGTCACACAGCAACACAGGCTATGTCATTAACAAGTTGTTTGAGAAAACCCGGAAGGTCAGCGCTCACATTAAGGACGTGAAGGCCCGGGTGGAGAAGCAGCAAGTCCACGTGACGAAAGTGGAAACGAAGCAAGAGGAGATAATGAAGAAAAACAAATTCCGGGTGGTGATATTCCAGGTAAGCTTGCGCTTGGGTTTACCTTGCTTACTACTGCAACCCCTCGCCTGCTTTCACTGCCAACAAGTCCCAGCAGAACATTGCCTCGGAGCTATTGTATATATGCATGTAGTAGAATTCTCTATCAGCATATGTCTCAGGATCAAACCACTTTTAAGTGAACGAACGTACTATCAGATCAGTATTTTGAGCCTCTCAACCATTTCGTGTAATATGAACTGTGGGCTGTAGCTGAGGCTATTTCTTGCCTTTGAAACTTAATATTGGGAAAGCTCTTTCAGCACACAGGCCATCTTAGCGTGATGCCCTCACATAGGCTTTAGAACATTCGAACTGGAAGAGCCCTAAGAGGCCTCTGGTATAAAACATTCTATATCAGAAAGAAGCTGAGGACCAGTAGCCCCACAATGTGGTTTGTTTTGTTTTTCTTATTATGGAGATCCAGGAAGACCCTAAGCAGTACAATGTAAGCTTTGCAGAATATAATCTATTGGAATTTTTACACACGAGTTACAATAATAAGAAACTGTATTTTGCAATGAACCAGGCAATTGTTCTTATTTTTGTTATTGTTACTGTAGGTATACAAATGTCGGAGTCACAGAAGTGATTCCTTATATTTAATTACAAAGTCTTTTTACTTAGCTGATACAATAGTTTTTGTGTGGCATCGCATATTGAGCTACGTTCCTATATTGTAGTAGAGTTGAACTCATATTTTTTAACTAGGACCATAATCGTGGCAAATGCATACTATCTATAATATAGTTTAAAACTCTTACAAATCAAAAAGAAAAAGTTGAACTTTCCTCTCATGGTAGAAAAATGGGAAAATCATTATCAGACAGTTTACAAAAGACAAAATAAAGGAGCAGGATTCTTCTTTCACCTACTTTTTTGCAGTTACCAAAACAACATATTTAGAGTTTAAGGGTAGAAAAAAACAAGCACCTCACTCTTCTGCTGGTAGGGTAATTAATTGGCACAACATTCCTGTAGGGTAGTTTTGCTAGTACATATTAAGAATTTTAAAAATTCATAAATCTTTTGGCCCAAAAAATTATTGTCAAAGATTTTGTTCTAAGTATAAAATCAGTAATATATTCAACGGTGCATGTATACATTATTATCATTACTGCGTTTTTAAAATGGATGCCCATATGCTTAGGGGGAAAAAAAACCCTAGAAGAATGAAAACAGAATGAAATAGGAGGGCAGTTGGATTATGTAGGCAGATAATTGTAAGATACTAGGGATGTGGGCCATAACCTCCCACAGCATTCTGTACACATTAGTCAATTCTCCATAGCCCTCTCTTGACTGATAAAGTTACACAGCGGTATTTTGAATCTGTTGGTTATTTAGGAAGAAGAATAGGGAGGAGAGGAGAAGTGTTGCTTATTTCAAAGTTAGATAGTTTGGACTATATCATTTCCCTTTCCTTCCAGATCCCTGGAAGTTCTCCAGACTTAAAAACCTGACAAAAATTAGTCACCTTAGCTTCAGAGCCCAGTTCCAATGGTAGTGTATGTAATGGGGATCTAGATTTGGTATTGGAGAATGTGGTATCTGTTCTTCAATTCACTCTCCAAGGGCATTAGCAGTAACGGGTACACATCACCCTCCGCTTGCTTGGGTCGCACGCCAGCAAACATTCTTAGTGTCCAGCATTTGTCCTGAGAACCTTTGTGCCAATAATGGAGCAGGTGCCAGTCAAGCTATACAGAGGCTAGAGCACAGAAGTTTCTGAAAAGTTCTAATGGACTCCTGTTTGTCTATTGACATAATTCTTTTTTTTTTTTTAAGTTAGGATGTTTCTGTATTTATTCACCATTTATTCCCTGTAACCTATTTCCCCCCCTCTTTTTGAGCCCCTATGGTTACTTGAATGAATAGAAGATAGTATGAAAAAAATCACTGAGAGGCACTAGTTAGGTCAGATACCTTCCCTTGTAAGATAGAGTGCTGTGAAGATTCGTGAAATTAAGTTTTCGGAGTAAGCAGCAGTTAGTTAATAAGCAGTCACCTATAATGGTAGAGAAAAGACAAAGGCAAATAACAGTGGATATAGAACTCAATTTGGTGATTCATTAGATGTTAGAACACGATACAATATTCACATGATTATTTTTAAAGTTCTTGTCATTCATTCTCATAGTTCATATGTGTAAGTAAGAATGCTCCTTCTACTAAATTATATTGAGAATGCTCCTTCTACTAAAATTAACTTGAAGCTAATTGAGCTATAGGATATGTGCATTTCCATTCGGGTCCTTCCTCTTAAAGTTTTCCCTCAATATATCTTTTGGTGGCAACCCTTATTGGTATTTTATCTCCCACAGTTGTGTGTGGCTGAGCTTTCACCCAATCCTGGACATTGGCATTACAAAAAATTATCTATTTCTCATACAATTATCATTTTTTTGAACATACTTTCATTTTGATGACCTTTTGATCATACAAAACAGGAGTCTTAGCATATCTTCTAACAATTTTGCTTACTAAGCACAGGCCTGTGGTCACCGAGTGAGATCTTTGCCATTCCCTAATGGTAAATCCCAGACTTCTATATATTCCAAATTCCCCTAGCTATATTACTATAATATTCAAGTCTGACCCAAAGTACTCATTTTGTTATAAAATACATCTTTTTTTTTAAAACTTGGACTTTTACATAAAAAGTATGTAATAATCATATTTGGAAATCAATTATAATTCAACCCCATAATCTTCAATTATTATTACACTGTGTTCACTACTGACTCATGTATCTCTGACTCATGGGTTTTACAACAAATGGATTCATATAACAAGTACTGTCCCTGACTCTATCTCTGTTTTCTGTTAAGTCTGCTTTTGTATAATTTGTTGTGTAATTGAAGAAGGATATGTGAGTTCTGAGCCCTATCTGATTTCTGAGTTATATTTGATTTCTGAGTTATATCTGATTTCACAGCAGGATTGAGATGGATTTTTCCCCTACCAAGCAGTAATTATTTTTTGGCTCTTTCTTTATCTAATTATACCTTCTCAGGCCATATCCACCCACTTGGTGTTGCTGAAGCTACTCCCTGCAACAGGTGTCAGGAAAAGAGGAATAATCTCGCTGCTTCTGATTCATCAGAGAGCTATGAGACGCCCACCCTGCCCTTTTTCTTTTAAAAGCTCCTAGACTCTCTAGTCCTATAGTCAAAAAGATTTTAATTTTAAATACGTATCCAAAGAAATAAGGTTCCAGGGATTCTTCTTCACCATCAGTCTGGTAGATTTTGGAATATATGTCAATGTGTTTCTTACATTTTATTCATTTTCTTTTGAACAGGTTTACTCTGGATATCAAGTAGGAGCACAGTCTTCATTAGGGAATTTTAACTCGGGGGTTCAGTTAAAAGTCTCGTGATCTTCAAAGTTTTCCCTGTTTAGTTTTAGAAATAATCCCTCAATAGTTGGGTTCCTTTATCAGCTGTGTTTCTGGGCTGGTAAGGTCACCAGTGTCTGTGTTCCCAAATCTAATTCTCATTCTCCTTGGACACATTTCGTAGTTAGCCCCTCCCTCTTTCTCTTCTTGAAACTTCTTTTCCCTTAGCTTCTGGGAGGTAGGGGTAGGGCTGCTGCTCTCTCTTGGATTTCTTCCTGCTTCACTGGCTGATCTTTCTCCTTTTGGTTTTCTCATCTCTTCTTACCTACAGATCCGAAATCCATTTATCTATAACACCAAAACCTATATTATTTAATAACTTATTTGGCAGCAAGACCTTACTTGACCCAACTCGGTCGATGACAAAATCTGACCTGAGATAGCATGAGGCTGTTTATAGTCTTTAGCCCACCTTAGAGTGAATATTCATATTTTTTTCCACAAAAATGCTTCTTCCCAAGATCTCACTGGGAATGTTATATTATTTTTTCCCAAATCTGAAATATTCTGAATTCTGAAACACACCTTGGCCCCAAGGAGTTTGAATAATAGAATGTAGACTCATTCACTCAATGTCTTCGTGATTGCTTTAATCTAATCTCATGATTTCTAATTTAATCCTTATGTTAGTGACTCCAAAATGTTTATCTCTAGTCCAGACCTCCCTTTTAAAATCCAAACTTACATACTCAGCTGCCTACTCAACATCTCTGCTTAGATTTCCAGGAGGCATTTCAGAGTCATCACATGTAGATCTCATCCTTCCCTTCCGGTTTCTTCTTCCTGCTGTCTGTGGAGGAAGGAAAAATTTGTCCTTCAATTGCTTAGAATACGTACTTGAAAATTATCATTTGTGGTCACCAAATGATAGTGCTCTTTAACACTCACATCCAAACCTACCAGCAAATCCTGTTGGCTTCTATGTTCAAAGTGGAATCAGACCACTTCTCACCACCACCTCTGCCAACACCCTGATCCACTCTCACCGGACTTATCTCAGTGGTCTCCAACAGTTCTCCCTGCTTCTTATCTTGCCCCCATAGCCTATTTTCAACAGAGTGATCCTTTTACAACATGGGTCAAATCATGGCACTTCTCTCCTCAGAACTCTCAAAGGCTTCCTCTCACACTCAAAATACTGGGTACAGAGCCCTACATGATCTAGCCCTCCTGTTCCCTCTCTTGCCCTCTCTCCTCCTTTTGTTGCCTGCCCCCTGATCACTTTGCTCCAACCTCTTCGTCCACCTTGCTGTTTCTCCTTCCCTCGCGGGTATACCCATTACCTGTAGGTCTAGGCTAGAATGTCACCTTATTAGTGAGGCCTTTCCGAGCATCCTTCCTAGTCACTGAATTCTCCCCCTCCCCCCCCCCCCCCCATTTCCCTGTTTTATTTTTCACCTCTTAGCACTTACCACCATCCAACATACTTTACATTTAACTTGTTTATCTCTCTCTGAAACTATAAGCTCTTCTACTCTGTTTTCCTCACAGGAGGTGGTTCTCAGTTCCTAGAGCATTGACTGTGCATGGTAGGTGCTTAGTTACCATTTGTTGGATGAAGATATGGCCTCTTATTTAACCCAACAGTCATACTGGGCATAAAACATAAGACACATCTTTGTCTTCATGCACTTTTCATTAAGTGAAAGCCTCCAGGAGACATTTATAAATAAGCAGGGTTCCAATCCAATTCAGACTGTGATAAATGCTGTAAATAGAGGTATGCACTTGTCATTTTGATGTAAATTGGAGACAATTAGCCTCTTGGGGAAGTTGGGGACATTTGAACCCATTCTTGAAGAGAGAGATTTTTTACAAAGTTGAACAGAGGTGAAGGGGAGTTTAAGAAAGCAAGACCCACCTATACAATGTTTGCATTACGTGTTGGAGGAACTGGGAGTGGCTGTGTGTTGCTGGACTGGGGGAACGTGGCTTAGCTCAAACTGAAGAGCCTTCTCGTCATACTAAAGAGTTTGAACACTATAATTTGAATATTGATGAGCTCCCAAAAGTTTTAAAGTAGAAAAAGGATGTGATCAGAGCTATGCTTTAGACATATTTCTCAGGAAATGCTTAGGTGATGTTTTGGAGGTAGAAGTATTACACAGATTCAGGCCTCGGGTGACAAGAACCTGAATTAAAACCTTGGTAGAGGCAAGGAAGAAGGAGGAGGGAACAGGTAAGTTACTAAGCAGTATTATTGACGGTACTTGGTGAGCAGTTAGATATGGGATGGGAAGGAGAGAAAATATTTGGGATGATGACTCTGAGGTTTCTAGCTGAGTGGCACCTGGATGGGTATTGGTGCTGAGAGTTCAGGAAGGGAAGTAGCTGTGGAGAGGATGATGAGTTAAGTTTGAGATACTCGTGCTACCAGGTGGAGGGGTCTGTCCATTATTTAAGAATGTGTCTTCATCTTAGGAGAAAGGGAAAGGTGAAAATATTTGTGAATTTGCTTACAATTGGATCTTAAGGCAGAGGCTTGGATAAGGTTGCTCAGGGTGAGCATGGGAGATGAAGAAGGAAAAAGGGCTAAGGAGAGAGTAACCTGGAGAAATACCAACATTTAAGGAGTAGGCAGCCCGGCCAGTGTGGCTCACCAGTTGAGTATTAACCCAGGAACCAATAGGTCACTGGCTTGATTCCCGGTCAGGGTACATACCTGGGATGTGGGCTTGATCCCCGGTAGGGGATGTGCAAGAGGCAGCTGGTCGATGATATTGCTCTCTCATCTCATGGATGTTTCTATCTCTCTATCCCTCTCCTTTCCTCTCTCTCTAAACATCATTAGAAACATTTTTTAAAAGGAGAAGTGGGCAGAGGATAAACAGCCTATGGAAGAGATTTAAAGGCATAGCATAAGGTAAGAACCGGTCTCTAACATGCTTTCTTTTTCCTTCAGGAGGATATTCGGTGTCCAACATCCCTGTCTATTGTTAAAGACAAAAACATAACTGAGAATCAAGAGGAGGACGATGAAGATGTCTTTGATCCCCCAATAGATCTGTCTTCGGATGAAGAATATTACGTTGAAGAAAGCAGATCCACGAGGCTTAGAAAGTCAGGCAAGGAGCGCATTGATAATTTCAAAAAGGCATTTTCCAAAGAAAACATGCAGAAGACGCGGCAGAATTTTGACAAGAAAGTCAACAGAATGCGAACTAGAATAGTGACCCCGGAGAGGAGAGAGAGGCTAAGGCAGTCAGGAGAGAGGTTGAGGCAGTCAGGAGAGAGGCTGAAACAGTCAGGGGAAAGATTTAAGCAATCTATTTCTAATGCAGCTCCCTCGAAGGACACGTTTAAGATGCGTGGCCTTCGGAAAGCTAAAGGAGGAACGGTGGCCGAAGGTCCAGGAGAGGTCAAGGAGATGGGCGTGGACATCATTGCCGGGAGCCAGTCTCTGGGCCCCATCAGTGAGCTCTACGGCAATGAGCTCAGTGAAACAGACCACGAGGAGGCCAGGGTGGTGCCTCCTCCCAGCGAAGGGGGGGAAATCCCGACTCCTGAGCCGTTAAGAGTTACTTTTAAGCCCCAGGTGAGAGTAGAGGATGACGAATCTCTTTTGGTAGATTTAAAGCAGTCTTCATAGAGAGGAATTAAGTATATTTTCAGTGTGGAGGCATCTGTCCTTAATCATGCAGTTCCAGTTTAAGCAGTATAGTCACTTAACCTTTATAGGCCATTTAGGAAACAATTAATGGTATGATTTTTATTTCTTATGTTTAAACTCTTAAAGGTAATACAAATATTATATATACTTCCTAGTAACTTCCTTGGGGCTTCTTTCCCCCCCCCCCCCCCCCCGGACTTATAAGATTCTAGCAGCATCCTCTCATGTCATTCTCATGGCAGCTGTGGATTCTTAAGCTCCTTTCTCTTGCACACCAGGAAAATATTATCCTAGAGAGGGCCAGTTAGGTGTTTAGTAGTTTAAGACAAGTGAAGGGCAGATTTGTGGCCATGATTTGCAAGTGAACTCTCCATTTTGGTCTAGATTTAAGGGGGTGGCCAACCTCCAAGGGGATTATGTCATCCACATGTTCAAATCAATAGATTGGCTAGTAAATTAGTAATCACACGTCTTTTTGATGCTTCTGCACGAAAAGTGGAAGTTCTGGATTGAGCATTTGGTTCTGGGTCACAGCTGTTCTTACAGTGAGCGCTTGGCATGTCGCCTGCTCATAAGCTTATCAGTAAATTGGAGGGGGTAGGCCTGTCCTGCCCATCTCAGAGCACTGTTGTGAAGATCCAAGGAAACACTGTGCATTCTGGGGGAACAAGAAACACATCCAGAGGAAACGAACCCTACTGATTTCTCAAACAAAGAATCAGACTAGTTACACCTGAAAAAGTCCTGCCAGCCACGTGGTGAGGACGTAGGTTGGACAGACACTAAAGTTGGTCTTCAAGTCTTTTCACAGAATCAGGAATGAAAATAAATGCTTATGTGACATCTTTTTTTTTTTTTTTTAATCAAAGACTAAAATGAAACCTTGGGGTTGAGTTGGATCTTAAGAGTTTTCTTGAAAAGTCTTTTTCTAATTTTCTTTTTATTTAGATCTGTGGTGGACTATGGCAACATTCGTTTGAGGAGTGTGCAGCGTAAGACTGTGGCTGTGTACAAAGTCAGCCCTGGTAGGGTGGGGTTTGGAATCAACCTCAGATATTTCTGCTTTACAGAGTGAAGCCCTCAGGGTGTGTCTGTCCAAAACAGTATTCATCGGGGTTCATTTTAGCTGCTCTGGGAGGAAGCCAGATTCCACTCTTAGCTTTAGACCTAGCCAATCCAGAAGTAGACATTATTACTAAAGAAAGATAGACAGGGTCATACTGGTTCTGCACTTCTGGTAATATTTAAATATCTGATTTTATGATAAGAATGATATGATGGAATTGTTGAACTTGAAGAGTTTGGATAACAATCAGCTTTCAGGTCAGTTTTGGATGCTCGTGTAGTAATTGTAATCAATATACACACATCATAAACAAACACAGGATAAACCAACTTTAAGACATTTGACTCAGTTACCCCAGATATTTGGGTTTGGGAGTTTGATTCAGCATCATTTCTTCTTCAATCTGCATGAACACATAAAATCATACATTGTTCATCTTTTTATATTGAAAACTAAAGTCTATACAATGTTGAACAGTACAATGGATAATTTAAAAAATGTTATTTAAAGAGAGCTTGGATGCCTAATCACATATTTCCTTAAAACCATAATAAATTTGAATTTTAAAAAAGACATTTTACTAAGTTTGATGTCAGTGTCCTATTTGTAAATATTGTTACTAGTAATGAATGCAAACAGCACGGTGTGAATTTGATATAACAACCTTTCTTATAATAGATATGTTTCTAGCTTAAGAAGAATGTAAACATAAGCTTTTTTCTTTCTTTCTAGCCCTATGCAGACTAAATCTCTTTTGGGCTAAAACACTTTTCAGCAAATAT
Source organism: Cnephaeus nilssonii (assembly GCF_951640355.1). NCBI lineage: Eukaryota > Metazoa > Chordata > Mammalia > Chiroptera > Vespertilionidae > Cnephaeus > Cnephaeus nilssonii. Next base: position 24,838,809 of record NC_137085.1, on the reverse strand, counting down.
ACCTTTTTGAGGAGTCTTTGTAACATCTGTGTGCTTACTGACCCACTGTATAAACAGACTTGACATGTTATGGAACATTTCCCATATAGACATATTTGAATTTTGATGCCGAAGGAGTTATAACATGGTCAGCTCTTCATCACGGTAGACGTTGTGCAAACTCAGAAACACTCAAACAATTTCGTGTCCTTAGAGATCATTGTGATCTGGTCCTGCGTTCTTGAACTAGGATTTTACCCTCCATGTCACTCTGTCTCTTGAATTGCTCCACATATTTAGGATATTCCTCATTTCTGCATTCATGATATTTACTTCTTTTCTTTCCCCTGTTGATGTAAAGAATGGCTATTTATAATGGGCTGCAAAATCACACATTCCCACTTAATGCAAGGAATAGGCTGGTCAGCGTTCTTTACTATAAAAGACAACACAACAGATTTTCTGCTCACTTTACTCTTCTCTGTTTTTGAGATTATACATGTCAGCTTTTAAACAATTTATTCAAATAAAACCACTAGCAGGATTTACCCCCTTTCTTTGTGTGTGAGGCAGGACAATGCAACATCCATGGGTCCCGAGGGCATGGAGCCCCTTTCAAGCTAAGCTCTTCCACAGAATGGACGGCTGGAGTAGGGAAGTGCCACCCTCTCCCCTGCACGGGATGGTCCAGGGCTTTCCTGGAGACTCTGTGGTGGCTGGTTCTGGCTTATAGGTGAGAGAAACAGGCCAAATGTGAATTAGTAATAAGAGGCGCGTGAAACTTCAGCTTGCCGAGATTGTATTTGTAGTGTGTGCAAACTCCCCTGAACAAGTTTTCATCAACATATAAACTAAAACAGTACTTTCATTTGGGCTTTATTCTTTGCCTTGCCTGCACATTTAAGGGATTGCTTTAGAACAAAGTTCATTCTGATTCTATCAGCTGAAAAGCATGGGGCATATCACATAAAATATTCCACAGAATCACAGTTAACTGCAATTCCATTACATGAAATTACGGCGCTTCCCCCCACTCCTTTTCTCCTGAGACATGTTTTCTATAGCTTCTTTTATTGAAATCTGATTTTTAAAATTACAGATTATGATCCCCAAATAAGTTGCATGGCATATTTGAGTCAGGACTAGGGGGCATGGTTGTGGTCTCATCTTCAATTCCATGTGAATTTGGTTTGAGGTGGATGAAGACGGAAGAAGCCTCTGCTGAATTTGGTGTGTCTCCTGTGACTGCTTCTGAGTTATGTGATGTCTGAGGATTTGTAGCTGCTCTTGTCGGGTCAGACTCCCTTGGTGGTTTGTAAGCGGATAGGAGCTTTAGGATAACCACCTCTTCTCTGTGCATCTCAGGACATCCAAAGATTCCCAGAGGATAGAATGGAGAAGCAGACTATTCCCAGGTTTGAATGTATTTTGGGCACCTTTCTAAAATCAGCTGTGCTTGTCCAGGGCCCTCGCCAGACTGTCCTGCCACTTGATGCCTTTGCTCATTCTGGGAGATGACTTTCAAGTTCAATGATGATGTCAATTTTCTTGTTTTAGTTTTCCTTGGTCACCTCCCCACCCCCTAGGGGGAGGCATGACTAAATTATTCCATGTATTCAATACATATGGCACCTTTACATGCCCGCTTCTATGTGTGGCACTGAAGATGCAAAGAAGAATAGGACACCCTTCCTTCCTCTCTCGCAACCCTTATCTCCGGCTCCATGTTTTGACAGACAGTGAAGCAAAAATTCAACAATGCGACTAGTGCTGTGTGTAAGGTAATGGGACTGTAGAGAGGAAGGTGTTGATGTAGAATGTTGATCCTATATCTGTCATAGCACTTGTCTAGCTTGTGTCACTGTCCTCTAGACTGTGCTTCTCAAGGGCAGGAACTGGATTGTACTCATTTGGGCCACCAGCACTTGGAGAGCCATCTTTAGGCATCGTGAATGCAGAGATGAAGGACATGGTCTCTGCATTTGAGCTTTTCCACCGGTGGAGGAGATGGCCACGTCACCCAGCATCATTGTGCTGTGATAAGAACCTCAGATTTCAGAAAGGATGACAGAGCACGGAGGAAGAAGCATTTAACAAGCTGGGAGGGGCTGTCTGATAGCTTGAGGAAATGATGCTTCAGTTGGCATTCGAAGACCAATCCGAAATCAGCTAAATGATGTGGAATTCAGGCCAAGTTACAGCTGGAGAGGTTCTGTGACGGTGTTTTGGGTTTTACATCAAAGGCCATACAACACCACTGAGGGGTTTTAAACCGAGTGCCATGATCGATGTTTTTGAAAAGTTGCTCTATTAACTCACCAGAGGCAGGGAGACCAGTTACTTGGGCCCTTGCATTTCCAGGTAAGAAAGTCGTACCCGACCTAGAGCATTGACACGGGCAGAGCTATGAACAGGGTAAACTTGGATGTGGGTTGTGATGGGAAGCAAATGAGAGCCAGGTTTCTGACTTGGGCAGGTGGCTATGCCATTCGCTGAGATAGGGATGCTAAGATAACACTCCTGAGCCTCTGACGGCCTTGGTTGCTGGTCCCTGGGCCTCGCCTGAGAAACAAAGGGGAGCTGTGACCCTACTCTGGAAGCTCCCACGCTGGAGCCCCCCTTCTCTAGCCACTGTGGCTCTCCCCTCTGCTTGAAGAAAAGCCCGATTTTAACTGACAAGCTCCTCAGCCTCTCCACCAGCGCTCCAAAGTCCTTGAGAAGCAGAATTGCCTTTCAGGTCCAAGCCATTGTGAGAGCTTCCCTCTCATCTCTGGCTTAGCTCAAGGCCAAGTTTCTGCTTGCTCATTGTGTGCACCAGAGAAAAGCTACTTCTGATTCTTAGAATGGAATTTTTCTCTTAATATCCTTTGTTTGGCACCTGAGGATTCCAGTCAACACAATGCTTGATATTGCAGCTGACACTACAGAGAAAGCTGCTCTCACCTGGTACACTGGCCAAGGCCAAGGCCATGCTCATGTAGCTTCTATCAGCCGCCATGGTTGCAATAGGAGTCTCTGTCTCCTTGTGGGTACTTTGGGGACTGTCGCATTAGTCTGAGTCACGTCATCACAAATGTATTAGGGGTTTAAGGTGGGTTTTGATGCAACCCATTCCTCTTAGAGGTTCTGGCTGATGGAAGAGTTCATATAAGGATTGCCAACAAAGTGGGACCAAAGTGTCATCTATTACTGGCTGGTACATGTCCAACAAATCCCTCAAACGTAGAACATCTGGTAAATTCTTTTGCAGACTTAAGACAAGAGATAGACTCTCCTCTCTCCCTACCGCATGCTCTGGTGGGCAGTGTGGAGAGCAAGGTTTGTGGAGCAGAAGAGTCCATTTTCTCAACTAGCAGGGAAGCCACAGGCCTGCTGCACATACTCCTCCAGGGGGAACTGTGAGAATGAAGGCCTCCCTTCTGAGTAACCCGGTTCAGAAGGGCAGGTAGCAAGGAGATGAGTTAGAGAGGCCAGGGCTCTGGGCCAGAAAACCCACCACACCAGAATGTAGAGTCCATTTTGAAGCCATAGCCTGTTTCATGTTGTTGAGGCCCAATGTGCAGTTAAATGTAGCCCAATGAAGGTGGCTGCCACTGCTGAGGCCTGTTGTGGGCACATTGACCTGAGGGTGCTGAAACTTTAGGCAGCTTAACTTTTTTGCTATTTGTTTGTTTTATTAATCCTCACCTGAGGATATTTTTTCCATTGATATTTTAGAGCGAAAGGAAGAGGGTAGGGGGAGAAGAGAGGGAGAGGGAGAGGGAGAGGGAGAGGGAGAGGGGGAGAGAGAGAGAGAGAGAGAGAGAGAGAGAGAGAGAGAGAGAGAGAGAGAACAATGTGAGAGAGAGAGAGAGAACAATGTGAGAGAGACATCGATTGGTTGCCTCCTGCACACCCCCTGACCGAGCTGACTGGGCTAGAGATAGAATCCGCAACCAAGGTATGTGCCTTTACCTGGGAACTGAACCCAAGACCCCTTGGGTGCCAGGGCCAATGCTCTAACTTAGCAACCCTGGCCAGGGCTTAGGCAGTTTGACTTTGAAGGAAGGTGTGGATAAAGATCTCCCCTGAAAGAAGGAGTGAGTCAAGAAGTTAGCTAAAGTCTAAATGAAGCTATTCTTCTGAACAATTGTTGGGCTCACATTTCAAGAATTTTCTCCTCACCATTCTGTGACTCATTTACCTTTGAAAGGATAAGGATTCTCTATCCTCAGATACTGTCTGATTTCCAAACCTTCCTGGTATAATTCACTTGAAGATCAGAGAAACATCACATATTGTTCTAAGCTTAAGCTTAGCACTATAGCAGACACCACAGTTTGGATGGTTTGGTTCAGTTTCTTGCTTTTGTGTTCACTGAGCTATTCCTCCTGCTGAAGCTTGCCCCTGGCATCAATCGCGATATCCTGGTAATCTCCTGGGCCAATCATAACATTGCTATTAGTCTCATTAGGCCTTTTAAATTTGCATAAGCTTTAAATTCTCAACAAACTGTCTAGGTAGGTAGATATATTGTTTTAGAATAAAATAAAACCCATTGAAATGATTTGTCACTCTTATTGTGCCACATTTATTTAGAACATTCCCATAAGGAGGAGAAATAAATGAACAGAATTACACATGGGATGCGTTTGGCTCTAGTTCAAGCAATGGAGAAGATTTCAGAGGGAAAAGTACATATTGTCAGCTGTAAGGAAATAGGACTAAATTGTCCTCAACAGGAGAAAAAATAGTCACATAAACAATAGGTTGTAGATCCATGAGGAAAGTTCACCAAAAAGTTCTCTATTTGAAACTCATACATCTTCCTCACATAAAAAAACCATCACCAGCATTATAGGCAAACCTGTATTGGAGAGTAAAATCACTGAAAATGTAGTAGTCATTCTCCCATATTCTTAAAAAGTTACCTCCTTCCTTGCCCTAGCCAGTTTGGCTCAGTGGAAAGAGCATCAGCCTGTGGACTGAAGGGTCCCAGGTTCGATTCTGGTCAAGGGCACATGCCTAGGTTGCAGGCTCGATTCCCACACTGGAGGCATCCAATCAATGATACTCTCATCATTGATGTTTCTATCTCTCCTTCTTCCTCTCTGAAATATATATATATATATATATATATATATATATATATATATATATAGAGAGAGAGAGAGAGAGAGAGAGAGAGAGAGAGTTACCTCCTTCAATGTCAGTCTTAAACATTTATTGTTTTCCTCTCCAGAATGACAGCATCTGGAAGGGAGCAGGGCTGGAAAGAGGCTAACTAATTGGTTAGGGTCCAAAGGAGCTGTAACTTACTCTTATAGTTTGATGGAAATCAGATGATATGCATAAGGTGGATTGCTTTCCTTTACTTTCAAAATTTTGTGCAGAAAGGATGATGATTATTACATTTTTTTCCTCAGGGGCATGGAAATGGGGAGAATGAACATGGAATTTGTGAAACTTAATCATGAGTCTTCTGGGCCCCAAACCAACTCTCTCAGCTGAATTGCAGATCAAAGCCAGGAACATCTTGAATAGAGCCTGTGGAGGAGTCCGGTGGTCTCTGTGGTCACTGAGAAGAAAGCAAAAGAACATGGGTTTCAGATGTAGGGGAAGGGAGTTGCCTTATCCACAAAGAAAGACTTTTTCTCTGCAGAAGTACCTCCTTCCAGAGAGGGTTTAAGAATTGAACAGTCTGTTTGGGAGCAGGGTAATCAATCAGGTGCCTAGAGACCAATGCCTGCATCATGCTTTTGTTCCATAGTTTTCATAATGAGCAGCCAGGGGTGTCATGTTCATACAACTCTTTTTGTAAAACCTTTCATAACGTGCGTGCATTCCGAGAGTCTGAGTTGAGTGCAAGAGACTTAACTGAACTGTGTTTCTCAATGAGATAATGTCTCTTGCACCTCCTGTAATTTAATGTCTTCTTTATATTAGGTATTGAATAAGTATGAAATGTAAACAAATGAATGATGGAACTATATGACATCTTCTCTGAAGATCTTTGAATTTAGGCCATTTATTTACTTGGTATTTATTGAGCTCCTTCTATAAGCCTGGTAGCGTCAAACTCTGAGCATAAAGCAGTTAACAAGACAAAGTCTCTGCTCTCAGAGAGCTAACACCGCAAAGAGAGACTTACAATAAGTAAGCATATCAGGTGGTGATAAGTGTTACGAAGAAAAATAAGTCAGGGTTCGGGGGTAGGGCATAATGGGTGGGGTGGTGCAGGCTGGGTGCGGTTTTAGAAAGAGTGTCCAGAAAGATCTGTCTGATAGGGAGCCACAATGTCCTGAAGTGAATGAGTCAACAAAATTTGGGGAAAAATTTCAGTGTGGTCAGGGGTCAGTGGCTGACGTGGGTGAAGGTGGAAGAGTGGGAAGAGGGGGGTGTTATAGGCTGTGGCAAAGACTTTGGTTTTTACTCTGAAGGAGGACATATTGGAGCTTGTTGAGCAAGTGACATGATCTAATCTATTGACCTAATTATTTATACTCGTTGAAAAATCAAACCGTGTTCACACAAAAAGCTGACTACAATTCCTGCCTTAGTTCCCACTGCAAAGGAAATCACTCCAACTCCAAATGTTTGCTCCTTAATGGCTTACTCCTTCTTGTGCCAGGAAAACCCATTGCGGCTCAAGGCTGACATCTAGTGGATATTTATTTCATAATTGTTTATAAACCTGCAGTTTGGAACATACCAGCTCTTAGGAATAGAGGGCGAACTTTAACATCACGAAACAGGATGATAGGACAATAATAATGTTATTCAAATAGTACAGCGGATTTGCCTCCTTGTTTTTCTTTGGCTTGTAGTCAGTTAAGTTCGCATGTTTTTAGGATATATCCATTAGACCTGGCGAGTTTAGCTGCCAGAAGATTGGGGCATCAGCTGGTAAGGGGAGAATATGTCAGGACCCAGTGGGATCAACCAGTAGCAAGTTCTCTGACTTAAGGGGGTGGCCCTCAAAAGGTAGCCTGTGGTTTGTTGTGTGGTGTCTAAGGGGTGCGTGGTGGGAGGAAGTTTGAGGCCGTGTGGACATACTCAAACTCAGGTGAGATTGGGTGCTTCCCAAACCTGGGTAGCGTATTTCAATGTAGCAATCAAAAGCTTTAGCTTTATAATTGGACCCCTTGTTCTGCCATTTACTGACCGTGAGAACTTGGGCAATTGCACGTTAGTTTCTAAATAGTACCTCTTTGTGAAAGTGTTTTATTAAGTCAGATAATTTATGCAAAGGACTCGCACTAGCATTTAGAAACAGTCAGTGCCAGCTAGGTACTATTTAGAGAAACCCAAGTCGCAGTAACTGTTTGAGGTAGTGATAATAGAATCTGCATTCAAAACATTTTTTTTTTTTTTTTGCGCCGGGCACTTAACATTCGCAGAGTTTAGCTTTTAACCATTTTGTTTGTCTCTAGGATCCATTTAATCTGCATTGAGTGGGGATAGTTGAATATGCTGCTTAATCAATGCATATAATTTATACTACATAGAGATTAAAATTTTTTAGTGGCTCTCACATTACTTTTAGGGAAAAAGACCTAAATATGTAGCTATGCAGGATCTGGCTCCTGACCACCTCTTCATCCTCATCAATGATTACTCTTCCCTCTCAGTGTCTGCATCCCAGACTCGGGGCCCTTCAGGTCCTCTCATCCCTTGTCCTTTCTGTCTCAGGAACTTTGCAGAGGCCACCCCCTTAGCCTGTCCACACCTCTGCCACCCCACCCCACCCCCCAACTAAGCACACACTTGGTTAATACCCACTTCTCTTTCTGGTTCATATAACATATCTACAGGGAAGCTTTCCCTGACTGCACCTTACTCCCTATTGGGCAAACCTCCCTTATTGTATGATCACACAGCTTTCTGTACTTTTAAATTTTCTTCAGAACACAACATAGATTCAAAGTGTATATTTGGATAGTTATTTGTCTGCTTGACCAATTGCAGGTCCCTACCACAGTGCCTTTTAGGTATTTTTTAAATAGTAATTTGAAAAGAGAAGGAGCTTATTTGAAAATTAAAATGTAGACATAGGGGAGACATGTATTGATGGCTCTATTAGGAAGGGTGGAGTGGGGTCTGAGGTGTAATGTCCAGGTTCCCTCTTGCAGAGGAGGCACTGGTACCTCCAGGTGCTGGGAGTTTTGGATGCCTCTCAGCTGGTCCTGCTATCAGATTTGCCCTTTGGCAAGAGATCTACTTCACCCAAGCACATGGTCTCTCCTGAGAACAGCCCACGTGCAGGCCCAGGTTGATTGGAGAGTACGGGTCCCACCCCTTGCCTCAGGGAGGGGCTATTGTGAAGGCCACCCAGCTCCAGATCATCCTAGGATTGGCTGAGGCCACTGTTGGAACTGAATCAGTGGTTCAACTACCGCCCCCTGCCCCCATCCTCCCTCAGCCCTCAGAGAGCACCTGCCCTCCATAAACCATCTGCATGCATATCTCAGCGTCTGTTTCCCAGGGGACCTGCTGCGACTGGGCATGAGAGGAAGAGCGGAGCCTAAGGTACCTCCTTACTTTTTGGTTTCCTTCAGAGGGGAGGAGACCTGAGCAGAAGGGGCTAGAGCTGTAGTGTTAGATGCAGAAGTTGAGGGGGTGGTTTGTTGGGGACTTGCTGAAGGAGACGCATTGAAGGAGGAAGCTCTGCAAATGCTCCACAAGAAAAAGGATCAGCCCCGAGAATTTGCCACATCAGAATTTGCCACTGATCTCCAGATGTGCAGACCTGTTCAAATCTAGACGGCAATCCACTGTGACCCCTGAAGTACAAGCTCCCTGCGTGGTCTCGCAGCGGTCCCCTTTGCTAAGCTTGAAGTCGGAGGCAGGCCTCTTACACCCACCATCTCTGGTCAGAGGACCAACAGGGCTCTCGGTCTCACCCCCTTTCTAGCCCTGCTCTGACTCTTTCATATCTTCTTATGGGCAGGATGATGGTTGATTCAAGAGGTTTTTAGCCAAGTTCTTTGCAAATCCACTAGGGTGGTCTGTTTCACTCCTTTTGATATACAGGATGGGCAAAGAATTGTGTTTCTAAGTCCTTGTGTTACTTTCAGACCCAACAGTGGTCTTGGAGTAATTAAAGTTCCAGTCCAGTGTCGTAATGATATAACAGCTTTCTCTCATCCATTTTAACGTTTCTCAGCACCTTTACTTCACTGATTAAAAAAATATCAAACCACATAGAATGGTTTATTAAAATGAAAAACAAAAATAATGGTCACCTGCCCCATTCATCTCCCCATCCTCAGTCCCACTGCCCAGAGGGAGTCGTTATAAACTCTTGTGTTTTTTTTTTTAATGTTTTTATTGATTTTAGAGAGAGAAGAAGGGAGAGGAAGAGAGAGTGAGAGAAACATCTATTGGTTGCTTCCCGCACACATGTACCCTGACCAGGGATTAAACCTGCAACGTGGGTATGTGCCCTGAGCAGGAATTGAACCTGTGACCTTTCAATGCACAGGGTGATGTTCAACCAACTGAGCCACACCGGCCAGGGCAACTCCTGTTTGGTTTTGTGTTTAGGTAGTACGTTTTAGTTGTAGACACATTAACTTCAATCCTGCCTTCTCAGATGGTACTCTAGTTCTACCACCTGGTGCTATTAATGGTTTTGGAGAAATGCAGCGTCTCTTATAGACAAGCTGGGCCACTTTACCACCACCACGCCCTAACCTGGACCTTGCGCCCCTGATGATCTTGAGACAGCAGGTAAATTGAAGGCCCTTATGAAACACCAGAAGTCCACATTTGCTGGATTTTTAAAAAAGGGCCATTATTTAAAAATTAAAAAATAGGAGTGATGGTTTGTCAGTGACACTCGCTTTTCTTGAGTGACTTTGCAGAGCCTGAGGCCTGCTTCTGCAAGCCTGGCTGTGGTCGTGTTTGCATGGATTGGGTGGATCTGATTGCACAGGATGTGTTTGTTAAGCCCAGCAAATCTGTCTCTTGGGAGCAATCCTACCCCTGTGCCTTTTGTCTATAAAGCATTGACTCAGTACAGCAGGTACTACCAATCTCTTAGGACCTGTGACAGCTGACCCTTTTTGCTCTCTTGCCGTATCTTCTGGGGCAGCTCTTCAAGTCCAGTGAGTAGAGGGCCACAAACCACTTTCTTTGTTTCCTTCCTGTAGCCCACAGGGAACTTGCTAGTGTGTTTTGTGCAGCATCTTATAGGTTACTATAGAGGCCTGGTGCATGAAATTCATGAATTTGTGGGGGAGGGGTCCCTCAGCCCGGCCTGCACCCTCTTGCAGTCTGCGAGCACTCAGGGGATGTCTGACTGATGGCTTAGGCCTGCTCTAGGGAGCAGGCTTAAGCTGTCAGTCGGACATTATTAGCGCTGCCGCGGAGGCGGGAGATGCTCCCGCCACTGCCACTGCGCTCCCCAGCCGTGAGCCCGGCTTCTGGCTGCACTGACCACCAGGGGGCAGCTCTTGCATTGAGCATCTGCCCCCTGGTGGTTAGTGTGCGTCATAGCGACCAGTCGTTCCACTGGTCGGTCGATTTGCATATTAGCCCTTTATTATATAGGATTACCACTTTCTCCTCTCCTGGATCACTTAAATGCCTCCTAACTGGTCTATTTTTACCTACTTTTCCTCCTCTTCTATAAGGCTCTCTATTTGGAGGTCAGTGTGTCTTGGTTATCAATTTGTGGCCTCTCAGCTTCAAGTACTCGGTGCTTTGTTGGATCCTTTAAATATGTTTCCCTTTGCCATCTGCATGATGCTAAATGTTGTCAGTAGGGGGCACTGCAGAGACACTGGAGGAAAGTGTGCATTACTTTCTGCAGGCTCCCCAATGTGCCCTGCTTTGCCAGCACCAGGGCCAGGGCTAGGGCTAGGTTTAGGCTTAGAGTTAGGGTTAGTGTTAGGGTTAGGGCTAGGGTTAGGTTTAGGGTTAGTGTTAGGGCTATGGCTAGTGCCAGGGTTAGGATTGGGGTTAGGGGTATGGCTAGGGTTAGTGTTAGGCCTAGGATTAGGGTTCAAATTAGGATTAGGGTTAGGGTTAGGCTTAGGGCTATGGTTAGGTTTAGGGTTAGGGCTAGGGTTAGGTTTAGGCTTAGAGTTAGGTTTATGGTTAGGGGTAGGGCTAGGCCTAGGGCTAGGGTTAGGGTTAGGGCTAGGGTTAGGTTTAGTGTTAGGGTTAGGGTTAGGGCTAGGTCTAGGGTTAGGGTTAGGGTTAGAGCTAAGGGTAGGGGTGGGGCTAGTGTTACTGTTAGGGTTAGTATTAGGTGTAGAGTTTAGCCTCTTGGCAGAGGACCTCAGAAATGGCCAGGCATGGGAGTGCTTGGAAAGAGGATGAAGGCTGTAACTTATTTAGGTGGTGAAGGACTGTGGTCAGCTGAACCTGCTCTGGGGAATCTCGTCCCCATTTTGTGGGTGGCTCCATTCTGATCCTTGGATAATTGGGGTTGGTGTCCTAGAAAATGTTTGTTGAACACCTACCAAGGTGGTTTTGAGGTAGGTAAGGAGCAGTTCACGGGGAATCAGTGAAAACACCTGGGTCCGGAAAGCTGGAGCCCATAGGGGAGGTGGAGGGTTAGGTTAGGTTTAGGGTTAAGGCTAGGGCTAGGTTTAGGTATTGGGCTAGGGCTAGGGTTAGGGTTAAGGTTACTCTTATATTTAGGGCTAGGTCCAGGGTTAGGTTTAGGGTTAGGGCTAAGGTTGGGGTTAGGGCTAGTGTTAGGGTTAGGGTTATTTTAAGGTTAGGGTTAATTTTATGCTTAGGGTTAGAGTTAGCGTTAGTGTTATGGTTAGAGCTAGGAGTAGTTTTGGGTTAGGGACAGGGTTAAGGTTAGCATTAGGGTTAGGTTTAGAGTTAAGGTTAGAGTTAGGGCTCATTTTAGTGTTGGGGTTTCTGTAGTGGTTAGGGTTACTTTTAGGGTTAGTGGTCAGGCTATGTTTAGGGTTAGGTGTAGTGTTAAGATTATGGCTAGGGCTAGGATTTGGATTAAGATTAGGATTAGGTTTAGGTTTAGCATTAGGCCTAGGGCTAGGGTTTGCATTAGGGTTAGAGTTTGGGTCCTTGGATCCATAGTGGAATCATCTGGAGAGTTAGAGTAAGGGTTAGTGTTAGGGGTAGTGTTATGGTTAGCATCTGGTTCCTTGCATGAACATTGGAATCGCCTGGAGAGTTAGGGTTAGGTTTAGGATTAGGGCTAGTGTTAGGTTTATGATTATGGTTAAGGTTAGGGTTAAGATTAGGGGTAGATTTAGGGTTAAGGTTAGTGTTATAGTTAGGGCCAGTGTTAGGGTTATGATGAGGCCTAGGCTTAGGACTATGGTTAGGGTTAGGGTTAGGTTTAGGACTAGAGCTAGTGTTAGGGTTAGTGTTATGGTTAGAGCTCGGTCTATGTTTAGGGTTAGTGTTAGGGTAATGGTTAGGGCTTGGGCTAGGGTTTGCACTAGGGTTAGGGTTAGAGTTAGGGATGGGGTTAGGGCACAAGGTTAAAGTTAGTGTTAGGCCTAAGGCTAGGGTTAGGGTTAGGGCACAAGGTTAGGGTTAAGGTTAGGGCTAGGCTTAAAGTTAGGGCTAGTGCTAAGTTTAGGGTTATGGTTAAGGCTAAGACTTGGGATAGCTTTAGGGTTATCGAATCTTACCCCTAACCCTAGCCCTATCCATATCCCTAGCCCAAACCCTAAACCTAACCCTAGTCCAATCTGTACCCCTAACCCCTCACCCTGCAAGGTCTGGGCCTCAGCCCTGGGAGTGGGAGGCTCTTCCTTGGGAGTGTTGCTCCTTGTATTCGCTGTGCTTATACAGGGAGGGCAAAACTGGTTTTATAGTTGTTCATATGGAAAATAATACAATAATTAATAAAAATGTAAGAGTAAACTCTGTTTTGTGTACTCACAACTATAAACCCACTTTTGCTCCCCCCTGTACTTTTAGAGTTCTCTTTACTTCTTAGAGGCCATTCCCCCATTACTCCAATCTCCTGTTAAATAGGTAATAATTCTTGATATTAAACTTCCCCAAATTGCTGTGTAATTTCTGTTTCCTGATTACACCTTGACTGAGATGCAGTGTGATCTTTTTAAAATGTAAATCTGATTTTGCCACTCCTCCTTGCTTAAAACTTTTTTATGGTTTCACTTTGCTTACCAAATAAAGACCCCCTCTCCCATTTTCATGGTTTCTGGGGCTCTGCACAGTCTGGCCCCTTTCCCTTCCTGCCCTTGTCTCACTCCAGAGCCCCCATGCTTCCCTCCTGTGGCCGAGCTTTTTTTTTTTTTCCAATTTTTTTTATTAAGGTATTATATGTGTACATATCTTGCCATTGCCCCCCCCCCACCCCACTCCCATATATGCCCTCACCCCCCAGAGTTTTGCGTCCATTGGTTATGCTTATATGCATGCATACAAGTCCTTTGATTGATCTCTTATCTCCCCCATCTCTCCCTAACCTTCCCCCTGTAATTTGACAGTCTGTTTGATGCTTTACTGTCTCTGTATCTATCTTTTTGTTCAATTTTATAATGTTCTTTATTATCCATAAATGAGTGAGATCATGTGGTATTTTTCTTTCATTGACTGACTTATTTCACTTAACATAATGTTCTCCAATTCCATCCAGGTTGCTGCAAATGATGAGAATTCCTTCTTTTTTATGGCAGCATAGTATTCCATTGTGTAGATGTACCACAGTTTTCTGATCCAGTCATCTGCTGACGGGCACCTAGGCTGTTTCCAAATCTTAGCTATGGTGAATTGTGCTGCTATGAACATAGGGGTGCATATATCCTTTCTGATTGGTGTTTCTAGTTTCTTCGGATATATTCCCAGGAGTGGGATTACTGGGTCAAATGGGAGTTCCATTTTCAGTTTTTTGAGGAAACTCCATACTGTTCTCCACAGTGGCTGCACCAATCTGCATTCCTACCAGCAGTGCACGAGGGTTCCTTTTTCTCCGCATCCTCGCCAACACTTGTCGTTTGTTGATTTGTTGATGATAGCCATTCTGACAGGTGTAAGATGGTACCGCATTGTTGTTTTGATTTGCATCTCTCGGATAATTAGTGACGTTGAGCATGTTTTCATGTGTCTCTTGGCCTTCCTTCTGTCTTCTTTTGAAAAGATTCTATTTAGGTCTGTTGCCCATTTTTTTATTGGATCATTTATCTTCCTTTTATTAAGTTGCATAAGCTGCCTGTAGATGTTGGAGATTAAACCTTTATCAGTGATGCCATTTGCAAATATGTTCTCCCATGTAGTGGGCCTTCTTGTTGTTTTGTTGATGGTTTCTTTTGCTGTGAAAAAGCTTTTTATTTTGATGCAGTCCCATTTGTTAATTTTCTCTTTAGCTTCCACTGCCCTAGGAGCAGTGTCAGTGAAGAATTTCTTTTGGCATATGTCTGAGATTTTGCTGCCTGTGGATTGCTCTAGTATTTTTATGGTTTCCCGTCTTATGTTTAAGTCCTGTATCCATTTTGAGTTTATTTTTGTGTATGGCGTAAGTTGGTGATCAAGCTTCATTTTTTTGCATGTATCTGTCCAATTTTCCCAACACCATTTATTGAAGAGACTGTCTTTATTCCATTGTATGTTCATGCCTCCTTTGTCAAATATTAATTGAGCATAGTGGTTTGGGTCGATATCTGGATTCTCTATTCTGTTCCATTGATCTATATGTCTGTTCTTGTGCCAGTACCAGGCTGTTTTGAGAACAGTGGCTTTGTAATACAGCTTGAAATCTGGTATTGAGATCCCTCCTACTTTATTCTTCTTTCTCAGGATTGCTGTGGCTATTCGGGGTCTTTTTTTATTCCAGATGAATTTTTGGAGAGTTCTTTCAAGGTCTGTGAAATATGCCGTTGGTATTTTAATGGGGAGTGCATTGAATCTATAGATTGCTTTGGGTAGTATGGACATTTTAATGATGTTGATTCTACCAATCCATGAACATGGTATGTTCTTCCATCTGTTTACGTCTTCCTCTATCTCTTTTTTCAGTGTCCTGTAGTTTTCCGTGTATAGGTCTTTTACCTCCTTAGTTAAGTTTATTCCTAGGTATCTTTGTGGCCGAGCTTTTACAGACACGGCTCCCTTTCTGAAATCATCTTCCGTCACCTTTCCACCTGCTAAGTCCCTACTGACCTTCAGCCTAGTGGCATCATATTCTCAGGGCAGCTTACTCCACCTTCCCGAGAGGTGGAATCACTTCTATTCCCTTTCAGAGCACCACGCAAGAGCATGTTTTTGTGGTTGTAATTTTACATATGTTTGTGCAATTCTTTTGGATTCATATTTGTTTGCTCCCCTGCAGATAGTAAACTCCTTGAGGACAAGGACTAGCTTTTTTGGCTCCTTGTATGGCTTGTAGCCTCACTCTAGCGAATGTTAGAGGGCCTGTTACAAAGCATTCAACCTTGTTCTGGTTGTCTTGGTTTTAAGATTTCCCTGTCCATACTCCAACTCGCCACAAGGTGACAGGCTAAGACCCTCTGGTGCTTGATTTTCCTGGAGAAAGACGTGGTGCTGCAAGTTAAAATGCCTTCCTTTGAACCAGAGGAGGATCACACCGAAGTGAGATTGAATCACGTGCTATTACAGGAGATTCATCTGAAATCTCCTCTTCACCTTCACGTCTTCACTGCCTCTGAGGAACAACCTGTCCTACTAACAAGCAAGACAAAGGAGAGATTCTCATTGGCTAGTGTTGTATTTAGAACTCTGGGCTCCGATTCAGGGATGGAGGGGAGTATTCATTGCCCCCTCTCCTCACACCTTGTTTTGCATTAACTGTGAGTTCTAGAGGAAAGGTTTAGAGTGAGGGGTCAGCAAGCTACCGCCCTAGCGGCCAATCTGGTTCCCTGCCTGTTTTTGTAATTACATTTAATTGAAACAGCCATGCCCATTTGCAGACATATTGTTAGTCTTTTGCACAACTATCAATAGTTGTGACAGAAACCATATGGTCTGCAAAGCCCCCCAAATATTTATTCTCTGGCCCTTTAAGACAAAATTTTGAGATGGATGCAAACTTTTTAGAAGCCTTAATATCTGGCTAGCATGTAGCTGACTTCCCCTAGAAATTAGCAATTTGAACTGTCTTTCAAGAAGCAAACATTCTGGGTGAGATGATGTGAATTTCTTGAGGTTCCTTGGAAATTTGGCTCACATAAGTCAGCATGGTATTTATTAATTCCTTTCAGGAACTAGGCATTAGAGTGTGCTATATCTTTTCTTTTTTAAGTGGAAAATATGGGCATACATGATGTAAATTACTTGTAGTTTCTTTTGCATGCTTTCCCATAGCAGGACAATTAAGTCACTTCATTTGTCAAGTTACGAACCAAAGGCCCTGTAGCTATTTACCTTTCGTTCAAGAAACATTCTTGGCATGGGTGGTTTGGATTATTTATGAGGTTGTAAGCGCTCAGACATTGCTGAGGCAGAATGATGTTAATTCATTTTGCAAATTTTAAACAATAAAATACAATTTCTACAGATCATCTTCCCGACAAAACATTTTGGGTAAAGATAGTGGATAGTCCGTACAATTTCTTAGTGTCCTTATACTTACAAAAACAGGCAAATCAGAACTAAACTCATTATTTTTGTGCATACACAGGTAAGAGACTAGCTGGCCACTGTTAGATCCCTTTAGTTTAGGCCAGTGGTCGGCAAACTCAATAGTCAACAGAGCCAAATATCAACAGTACAACGATTGAAATTTCTTTTGAGAGCCAAATTTTTTAAACTTAAACTTCTTCTAACACCACTTCTTCAAAATAGACTCGCCCAGGCCGTGGCTGTGGTATTTTGTGGAAGAGCTACACTCAAGGGGCCAAAGAGCTGCATGTGGCTCGCGAGCCGCTGTTTGCCGACCACGGGTTTAGGCAGTTGAATGCTGTGGCCGAGTGGGAAGGTTTGTTTGCGGCAAGGTCTGCAGAAAGGAGATGCCAGAAGGGAAAATTCTCAGCTTGTGACTGTTGGTGGACAGTAAAGTAGGTGGGCTGTCCAGCCCACGCCTCTTCACTGTACCTTTTTTGCAGAAAGTGTTTCAGGCATGTAGTGGTTCTTTATGGAGTAGGATTTCCCCATCCACCTGAGAAGGAATTGGGCATGGGAGGCTCTCAGCGTCATACCTCTGCATCCCGTCTTCTTACTATCCTCTCCAGGTTATTGCACATCAATTTGTTTTATTTTTTTTTTTATTTTTATTTTTTATTATATTTTTTTAATTTCTTTATTGATTAAGGTGTCACATATTTGTCCTCATCCCCCCATTCCCATCCCACACCCCTCCCCATGGATGCCCCAACCCCCTGTTGAACTCAACCATTGGTTAGGCTCTTATGCATGCACATAAGACCTTTGGTTGATCTCTCCCTTCTCCCCCCACCCTCCCCTATCCTCCCTCTGAGGCCCGATAGTCCGATCGGTGCCTCCTTGTTTCTGGTTCTGTTCTTGTTCATCAGTCCATGTTGTTCATCATTTCCCCTAGATGAGCGAACTCATGTGTCACTAGAGATATACTTATAAGAATTGAATGTGCGACGAGCAATAATAGTTATGCTGACAGGCAAATGAATCAGTCTGTAGTGAGTTTCTTTCTGGACACACAGTTCTTTTGAGACCCAATATCAATGTCCACCAGTTCCTTATGAGTACATGTCGGCACTGACCCCTCAGCTCTGGATGGTGGACAAATGGTGGTAATGCAGGTCCGACTCCCTCTGGTTTGGTCTCGGCCGGACCCAGGGGCACGGCTTCACCTGGGTCCAGGGGCCCACGGCCTCACCCGGACCCGGGGCCAGGCTCACCCGGCTCCAGGGGCCCGCGGCCTCACCCGGACCCGGGGCCAGGCTCACCCGGCTCCAGGGGCCCGCGGCCTCACCCGGACCCGGGGCCAGGCTCACCCGGCTCCAGGGGCCCGCGGCCTCACCCGGACCCGGGGCCAGGCTCACCCGGATCCAGGGGCCCGCGGCCGGACCCGGGGCCAGGCTCACCCGGCTCCAGGGGCCCGCGGCCTCACCCGGACCCGGGGCCAGGCTCACCCGGATCCAGGGGCCCGCGGCCTCACCCGGACCCGGGGCCAGGCTCACCCGGATCCAGGGGCCCGCGGCCTCACCCGGACCCGGGGCCAGGCTCACCCGGCTCCAGGGGCCCGCGGCCTCACCCGGACCCGGGGCCAGGCTCACCCGGCTCCAGGGGCCCGCGGCCTCACCCGGCTCCAGGGGCCCGCGGCCGGACCCGGGGCCAGGCTCACCCGGCTCCAGGGGCCCGCGGCCTCACCCGGACCCGGGGCCAGGCTCACCCGGATCCAGGGGCCCACGGCCTCACCCGGACCCGGGACATCAATTTGTTTTAAAAATGTCACTTGTTCTTTTCAAAACATTCTATTCCCCTGTTTGCAACCTCTAGCAATAATTATTCAAACGATATATGTAAGGATTTTCAGTGTTTCCAACTGTAGTTCTTTCTTATTCTAGAGTTTTTAATGTTGAGATACATATATATACATAGACATATTTAGTATATATACATACACACTTATATGTATGTATGTATGTATAGCACACAAGATGAATTTTGGAGAGGTAGAGACAAACTACTAAATAACCCACAAAACACCCATTTCTTTACGGCATGAGAGCTACAATAAGAAGCCCGAGTGTCGCCTTGTTCCTCCCGAGCTGAGAATACGAGCGTTAGGCAGCTCAAGATTTCCCCCACTTTATGTATGTCAGCAGATGGCTGTTGAAAGTGCCCTGAGTGTTGATTTTGGGGTTATGAATAAATTTTAGCAAATAAAAAACTTTGTAAATATGGACTCTAAGATTAATGAAGAGCAACTGCATATCTATATATATAAAAGGCTAATATGTAAAGTGTCTCTACGGGAGTTCGACTGGGAGACTAGGAGTTCAATCACTTGCTATGACATGTGCTGACCACCCAGGGGTGGTGTGGTGTGGGATGAAGGGGGTGGTGTGGGATGAAGGAAGATACCTGGCCAGCAGCTGGCAGCTGGAAGGAAGGCCCTGATCGCCGGCCAGGCCTAAGGACCCTACCAATGCACTGGGCCTCTAGTGTATATATATAACAAAAATACTACCTAAATACATTTTACATATGTTTATATTATATATACACATAACAAATAATATATAAAATATATAACAACACTAGAGGCCCAGTGCATGAAATTTGTATGCTGGTAGGGTCCCTAGTGGCTGCCGGCTGCCGGCCGGGGCCTCCCTCCCTTCCCCCGGCTGGCCCTGCCCCCTGGTCAAACTCCTGGACGACCTCCCAGTTGAGGGGACAATTTGCATACTATGCTTTTATTATATAGGATCATTGTTACTAATTGTGCATAGGTAGTGTTGCATTACCAGGCAATATATTGTATGCTTGTCAATAAACAGGCTTTTACAAAAAACGTTCCAAATGATGTTTCCCAGACCAATGTGCAATGTGGCAATGTGTGCTGTGTTGTAAGGATGCCATGGGAAGTCATTTTGGGAAATGCCAATGTTAAGAAATCCTCGATGTCTGTGACATCTGAAAAGAGCCAGTGCCTCAGATTGTTACAGTTAAGCGTTGACAGGAACAGGGTCATTTGTGCCAAAATAGGAGCTAGAATCAGCATCCCTTATGCAATTGGACACTTTTCCCATCTTTTTTACTTTGCTTTTCCAAGCTCTTCTCACCCTGTTTTACTGTATCTCATTGGATTGGGGCACGATTTGATTTTTTTTTTTATTGTAATCTGCTCCTCAGGGAAGGTGTTAACTATTAATTTTATAAACATGATTAAGCAAAATTGGGGTTGCCCATTTTCTCACTGCACAGGAACTCTCATCAGATGGCTCTTTTGCAAATGTCAGTCATTTCTAAGCTGTCAACACTACCATATAAACAATGCTCCATACATTGTTAGTCATGGAAGTAATTTCCAGTCCCAGGGAAACAGACCCCAGGGCAGTTTGTTGTGGTGACATGCTTTTCACTCGGGATCACTGAGGACTTAACGACAGCTGGTGCCTGTCCACAGCCTGGCATTGGAATTCTCTCATTTTGTGAGACCTGAGCGTTGTGGATTTCATCTGGTATGTGAAAACATGATTTGTAATGGGCACAATATCATTTCAACTACATATCCCTTCTGACAGTGAAGATGTATTTTTTTTTTTTTTTTTTGCCTTTTAGAATTTATATTCTCTCCCTGCTCCAATATTTTTCCTTTAACCTTTGAGTTGGGAAAGACGCCAACTACTCTCGTTGAGAATATCCTCATGGTATGATTTTTATGTGCTTTGTTTCATGTAATATTCAAGAATCTAAACCTAACATAATGTGAGTTGGTAATTGTGCTGCCCTGATTTTGTTTTCTCTTTCACATTTATGTACTAAATCTAGACACTATGAAAAACAAATTGCAGATGGAAAAATTGAGAAGATAATGAGAAAACTCCCTGGAGGGCCCCAGAGGCTATGACCAAAACTGCAATCAGAGACAAACCCATTGCCTGAATACTTTCATTATTAAATGGGGATGAAAGTAAATAAACCTAAGCAGAATTAGAAGGTAAACAATTCTATAAGGAGCTCTTATAAATCAATGTGAAGAAATACAAGTGTCCCAGGAGAAAATTCGGTGAAAGAAGGGCTGTCAAGAAGCCCAAACAATTTTTGGGTCTCCAGAAAGGAAAGATTAGCTAAAACACTTTCAGATGGTGTTGTTGGAGAAGGTAATTGAGAGGATGTGACCTTCCGCTGACCCCAGAGCTAAATCCAGGCAATCAGAGGCTCCTCCCCTGTCCTTGGAAAGTTACTTCCACCCACAGTTTCCACAGTGGGAGCTGTTTTCAAGGGCGCAGCCTTGAGCGTCATCTGAACTGAAAACGTGACTGAACCCTGGTAAGGCCTCTATGTACATGTTTAAAATTCTGGTGGGCAGGTGCGACTGCAGAAGACAACCCTCGTACGTTTCCTTGCTTTTTTTTAAACCTGCCCCCTGCCAATCTGGAGTAGTGGGCCTTTTTCTTTGTCTCTCCTTGTGACAAAGACTTGGTGATCTTCGCAGTTTAACACCCTCTCTTCTCCAGTAAAATATATGAAAAGGCAACGTATGTAAGGACGATTACAGATGCCAAGAGATCTACTAAATGCTCACACTTACTAAGTAATAAATAAAAGGCAAAGTAAATGCAATACTGATCTGCCACTTTGTCCTACCAAATCGGCAAAAATATAAAAGGATAATGTGGGGCGCAGCTACAGTGTTTGGACAGATTCAAGCCTTGGACTGATGAGAGGGCACAGTCCTCTCGTGGCCACGTGCAAGTCCCAGCTTGGAGGACAGAGCCCTCCCAGCACCATTATAGCCAACAGCTGTAGTTGTAAGCTTGAACCTATGGTCCGAACACATGGCCCCACGTGCCTAAGTGATATAGGCTGCAAGTAAACAAAGCTTGATCAGGTGCATGTAGTTGAGTAGGATTGAAACCCACAAGAATGTTGTAAACATCTTGACCACGCCCTTACTTTGCCTCATGGCATCTGGCTATAAAATAAAGACACGGCTTGTAGTCCGTGGCACTGTATCCCCAGCAGGGAAGCGGCGTCCCACCGAGTCCTAGCTTTCATTCTATTGTCTGTCTTTTCTAAGCCTTCATCCCCCCCACTCGGGTTCACTGAACCTGGCTGAGCTGGCACGGCACATAAGGCGCCCTGGGGCTGAGTATGCCTTGGCTGTGCTCCCCACAGGTTAATGTCCAGGTGGACAAGGATATAGAAAGTGAGCATTTTTATACTGTTTGTGGAAGCATAATTGGATTCAGCTTTTCTGAAAGACAATTAGACTCCATCCATAATGAATCTGTCTTTTAAAAAAATTTTTTTTTTTTTTATTGATTTCAGAGAAGGAGAGGGAGAAATGGAAACATCAATGTTGACAGAGAATCATTGATTGGCTGCCTCCTGCGCACCCCACACTGGGAATGGAGCCCGCAACCCAGGCTTGTGCCCTGACCAGGAATCGAACTGTAACCTCCTGGTTCATAGGTTGATGCTCAACCGCTGAAGCCAAACTGGCTGGGCATGAATCTCTTTTGATCCATCAATTTTACTTCCAGGATTTTATCCTGAGGGAATTAGAGCTTTGTGTAAAGGTAGATAAACAAGGATTTTCTTGTAACATTTGTAAGAGGGGAAAAAATAGGCTGCTATGCAGTCATTAAACACACTCATTGCTATCCTTATCCAACATTTACTAGGTCAAACATTGTACTAAGTAAATGTGATATTCCATCTGTGAGGTTGGTATTTTTAACAAAATTGTGGCCTTAAGAGGTTATATAATTAACCAAAGGTCACGTTGTTAAGAATTAGTAAAGCTTATGAAACCCCAGTCGTAACTAATAAATGTCCTCTATCACTGAACAAGTATATTTAATGACATAAGGAAATGCTTGTAATAAATTACTGCATGAAAAAAATATCAGGCTATATTCAATTTCTCTAGGGATATAGGGCTACTGACACTTTCTAATATTTTTGCTAAGTTATGTTTTTCTAGGAATTTGTTCAGTTGATTTATCATTTCAAGTATATCAGCATAAAGTTGTTAATAATATCCACTTATTGTATTTTAATGTCTGTAGCCACTGTGGTTGATGTCCTTTTTTATTCCTATTTTTGCCTTTTTTTCTTGGTCTTGGTGGGGGGCTTATTAATTTCATTAGGCCTGTCAAGGATTCTCTCATTTAGTTGCTTTTTATTAAATTAATTTCTGATCTTTATGTTTTCCTTTCTTCACCTTCCTTTGCTTTTAATTTAATGTCCTTTTCTAATTTCTTAAGATTAGTTCTGATAATTAATTTTGAGCCTTTCTCATTTTTCTAATATGCACATTTAAAGCCATAAAAGCTCTTCTAAGTGTGGTGTTAGTTATTCATCTGTAAAAATGGATATATAGTATTTAAAAAAATTATTGTCATTCATTTCAGAGATTTCTCACTTTCATTAACTTCTTTAACCTATGAACTATTTAGAAGGGTGTCAGTTAATTTCAAACATATGAGGATTTTTAATTATCTTTTTGGTATTAATTATTAGCTTAATTCCACTGTGGTTAGTCAGGAAATAACCTATATTATTTAAATTTTCTGAAATTTGAATTTGAAACTCGATTTTTGTCTCAGACTTTGGACAATTTGATAAACACATTCTGTGGTGCTTGAAAAGATGTGTATTTGACACTAGTTGGGCACAATGTCCATTAGGTCATTTGTTAATCTTGTTAGAATCTATATCCTTATTGATGGCGTATTTGCTTTTTCTATAGTTACTGAGAAGGATGTGTTAAAGTCTCCATGATGTGGATTTTCCTACTTCTTTTATTTTGCCATTTTTAAATTTAATATATTTTGAGATCATGTTCTTAGATTCTTACAAATTTAGAATTATTATATTTTCTTTTTAGATCTACTCTTTTATCATCATAAAATGTCCATCTTTATGTCTGTCTAGTAATGCTTCTTATCTTAAAGTCTGCTTTGTGTTATAGTAGTGAAGATATACCAGCTTTCTATTGTTTAGTGTTTGCATGGCATATACAATTTTACCTTCCTTTTAGTCTCAATCTCATTTATTTATAATGTATCTTTTTATGGGATTGAGTGGCTTATATTTAATCTGACAGTCTGACAACCATTTCTTTTAATTATGTATTTTGATCTATTCATATTCAATGTATTATTGATATATTTGGGTTTAAATTGATCATCTTAATATTTATTTGTCCTACTAGTTTATGTTCTTTTTTTCTACTTTCTTATGACTGATCAAATACTTGTGATCTATCTTATCTATATCTTTTATCAGTTCTGGGTAATGCAAAAATGATAGAGTAGCCACTCCTGCCTTCTGTGCTACGAATATCAAGATATTAATACTATATTTTAAACTCCACCTGACATTATTACTATGACTTTGTAGGCAATATTCACTGAGATATACTGACATACTTTACCCTTCTCAGCATTGTACTCTGCATCTCAGTGCTTCTTTCTGGGATTATTTTCCTTTCTCTTGAAGAACTGCCTTTTGTATTTTCATTAGTGTATTTACGCTGATCACAAATCCTCTCAGTATTTGTATTAAATACCAGAGGCCTGGTACACGAAATTTGTGCACAGGTAGGGTCCCTATGCCTGGCCGGCAATCATGGCCAATCGGGGCCTTCCAGCTGTCGGCCCGGGCCCTTCCTTCTGGCTGCCGGCCAGGGCCTCCCTTTCCTGGCTGCCAGCTGCCCTGGCCGGGGCCTTCCTTTGTTCCATGCTCCCCCTGGGTGGTCATCGCACATCATAGTGAGCAATCGAACTCCCGGTGTCTCGGTCGAACTCCCGAGGGGACAATTTGCATTATTAGGCTTTTATGTATAGAGATATGTTGCCTTAATCTTTGAAGAATATTTTATGTGAATATAGAATTCTCTGTTGGGAGGTATTTTTTTTTTTACCAGTTTGATGATATTTCATTGTCTTCTTGCTGTGTTTCTTTCCTGTTGGTTTTGTTCTTTTAAAGGTAATACCTCTTTTCCTCTGGTTGATTTTAATATTTTCTCTTGTTCTTAGTTTTTCAGCAGTTGGACTGGGATGCACTTAGGTATGGTTTTCTTTTATATTTATTCTTCTTGGCGTTTGTAGCACTTCTCAGTGTTTCTGTCATTTTTCTGAAAAGTTCTACCATTATTTCTTCAAAGATTGCTTCTGCGTTATTATCTCTTATTTTGGACCCTTTTACCACATCCCATGTCTTTGCTGTTCATTTCTGTTTTTCCACTTTAACTCTCCATGCTCCAGCCTGCATGTTTTCTTCTGACATTCTACTCCATTGTCCTTTCGGTTGTGTGTAATCTCCTGTTGTCACTTTACAATGTTTTAGTTTTCAGTTCTCGACTTGCCATCCTATCTAATAAAGAGGGAATATTCAAATTGACCATCACGCTGTCACAAAGACGGCGGCACCCATAGCCACAAGATGGTGGCACCCAGTCCCCTCAGCCTGCCACTGGAGTCCCACAATCCTTTCAGCCCAGCTGGAGGGGAGGGGGGCGGTAGGTGCACGGTGCGGCCGGACCCACCCTCAGCCCCCCAGCCACCCAGGGCTGGCCCAAGGCACAGGCAAGCCTTGGATGGCGGCTGCCCAGCCACCCAGGGCTGCCCGAGGCTCAGGTAACCAGGGCCGGCTGAAGCTTGTGCTGCCGGCAGTGGCAGCAGCAGAGGTGTGATGGGGGTGTCTCCTTCCCCTGATTGCCAGGTCGCCTCCCGCCCCTGAGGGCTCCCAGACTGAGAGGGGGGCAGGCCAGGCTGAGGGACCCCCACTCCAGTGCATGAATTTTCATGCACCGGGCCTCTAGTTTTATTTATATTCTGCTTCCCAGTTCTTCACTGAAATTCTCCATCTTCCCATTTTATTGATTTTACATAATAATAATTTATATCTCTTTGATAGCTCAACATTTGTATCACTTGCGAGTTTGCTTCCTGTAGTTTTTTTCCTTTCAAATACATCTTATCTTCTTATATGCCTTTTTTAATTTATTGAGTGCTAGGTATTACTTTTGAAAAATGTTAGAGATTATTTGAGGCTCTGGGTGATGTTCTCTTCCTCCAGGGATGATTCCTTTGGCTCTTGTAGACAGTTCATATGGACAGATCAACTGAATTCCACCAGAAACTGAGACCAGACTCGAATCGGAGCTTCAGCCCCTGTGAGGGCTAGTCTGTTTCTCCCGCACCCCCACACCCTCTCAGAATCTCACTGGAAGTGCAGAGCCCCTCCTCCTTGGCAGGCCTGGGACTCAAATGCTTATTCCCCTCAGCTTGTGAGACTGAAGAGAACTGTGCTCACCTTCTCAGCTTCTCACTTGTCATTTTCAGGACTGGCATTTGTCTTGAGGAGAAAGTGTTCTAAATCCTGGAATTACCTCTCTTGGTTTTCCTTTTCTCTTAGATCTTGGCCTCACATCTTCTTACTGTCTTGGGAGTTTTTTGAGGGTAGTGTATATTTCAAATATACATATTAAAACATTATGCCCATCTTTTAGTTGTTCTCAATAGTAGGGCTATCTAAAACTATGCATTATAATTTTTTTTTCTGTTTAAAAAATATATTAAATTTTATAGTCATGGGGATGAAACTCCATTATCTTCCCCCTAGTCATAAATATGCAATGATAAAAGACATAATTTAGAATTATTTTAGGCTCATGGATACTTTTGCTTTTCATTTTACTCCCTGGTGCTGTTGATGTCAATGTTTTCTGAAAAAGAGCATGATTGCTTAGGTTTATTAAAATTAAGATATATAAATAGAACATGAAAATTAGTATCTGTAATAAGATACTAGGAGCAGCATTTATTTGTAACTGTTTAAAAATATTATTATAACAACTAGAGGCCCGTTGCACGATATTCGTGTAAGAATAGTCCTTCCTTCCCCTGGCTTCCCTCCTAGCCGCCCCGGAGCCTGAAAGTCTTTGCTCCCAACTGCCCAGGAACCTGCAAGTCCTCACTCTTGGCTAGAGCACTGCTCCTGTAGTCCCTCCACCGTCCCCCCGCCCCCCTTATAGCAGGCATCCCGCCCCCCTCCCCACAGCTCCTCACCTGTATATGCAAATTAACCCACCATCTTTGTCAGGTTAATTTGCATACTCACTTCTGATTGGCTATGGGTGTAGCAGAGGTACGGTCAATTTACATGTTTGTCTATTATTAGGTAAGATAATAAAAAATGTATAAATCAAAAGATTATCCCAAACCCCCTCATCTAACTTATGTTTTATATTTTTTGTTTGTGCCTGTATTATGTATGCATTTATAACAGTGCAATTGTGAAATGAGTGTTCATAGCATTGAATTTTAATGATGCACTTGGAAAAATATAACCTCCATGTATCTTTTTCTAATACCCTGGTTCTAATTCTGGCCCAATATCTTTTCATTTTTTGCCTAGAATTAAGAAGATTGGCACATTTATAGATATCTTGTTCTATTCAATAGGTATATAGTTAAAGTGTTAAATAAAATGGCTAAAAATATTAGCGTCACTAAAATATGTGTATGGTATCTTTCTACAGATGTTTTTCCTTTCAAATCAGGAGAGGCATGGGAGAATTTTGATTCAGAATATTACATTTGACTTTGCCTGCCTTTACTAGTAGAAGCTTTCTTTCAGCCTGAATAGATTATTTCCAGTCTTCTTTTTTAGAAATCCATTTATCAAATTCCAGATGTATTCCTCTTCCCAGAACAATGGCCATATGTTATTAATGATGATGGTATTGATCTCTAATAATACCAGACTCTGATGAGTTGAAATCTTTTGATGATATTTCTTGTCACTTATAAACTTTTGGAAAAGACATATTAGTAGTTAGAGTCACATTTATATCATTACACTTCTCAGCATCTTAATGAAATTCATGAACATTTAAGAGGAAACTAAATTTTAATTAAAGATTGGCCTTAAAAATGTAAGAATTCTAAGATTTCTTTGATAGTTAGGTAATAATAAGGAAAAATAGGAAATAAAAATGGGTTTGTTTTCTGAAGTAATAAAATTCAACCATTAGTGAATTAGACAACAGTCTTCTTTAAAAATAGTACTAATTCTTGGTACATTTAAAACACTAGTCATAGTATTTAAAAAACATGGGGATTAATCTAGGCCAGATATCCACTCCCTTGAAAAAGCAGTGACTATAGGTTATGACATGAATCTTTTATTTTTATTTATTTATTTTTTTACAAAAGGCTCCACTAAAGAACTCATGTGAAATGCCATTCTGGGAACTTACAGATCCTAGAACCCTAGCCTCTCATTTTCTAGATGAGACTCAAGAGGTTATTTCAGGCATCACATTGGTGGGCAATTCCATGAAAACTCCCAGAACATTAGTTGGCCTAGAGCAAATGTTCTATAAAGGTTCATTTCTTTTCCCCTTTCTCTAGAACACAGATATCTAGTTTCCCCATTCTTGGGATGTGTGCATCCTAATTTGTTTGTTGTATTAATAATCTAATCAGTGATAAAAAGCAACCCCCAAATCTCAGGGGCAAGTAACAGCAGAGATTGATTTCTTTGCCTCATTGTCTGTCCTGCGTGGATGGGCTGACACTCTCCCAGACTGCTGCAGGTTGACTGTGGTTGCAGCTGGGGCTGGGGCTCTGTTCCAGGCGGCTCTTTTCCATGAGTCTTCATTTTGGAATCCGGGCTAATGGAGTATCCCCTCCAGGATATGCTGTTCTTCAGGCAGAGATTACAAAGCAAGAGCAGGCCTCTTAAGCTTTGGATTGGAAGGAGCACACTGTCATTTCTGCTGACATTCATTGGCCCATCAAGTCCATGGCCAAATCTGATGATGGGCAGTGAGCTGTGCTCTGCCTTGCAGGAATCATGGCAAACCACGGAGATGCGTTACTCTCTTGCAGGGTAGGGAGCAAGTAGTTGTCAGCAATAATATCAGCAAATGGACATATATTTTAACATGGTGCCTTTATCTGATCTACTGTGTTTTTTTTTCTCAGTTCCAGCTCGGAGGCAATGCAAACTATTGGCTCTTGCTACATTTTCTATGGCAGGGCTGAGTTCTCATTTTTTTCACATTAGACTAACAATTTTTGGTTACTCGGAAGAATGTTTTCAAAGCTGCAACAGAAGTTGAGGGCCATCTGCAACCATCAATTCTCCTTTGAATCAAATTGTTTTTCACTAAGCTTGAAGATGTTAATTTTCTTTTGAAAAATGCTTGATGGAAGGGAGACATTATGTGCAGGAGGCTGTTGTCTTTTATCAGAAGACTTGCCAGGCCTTCAACTTAATTTTTAGAGAACATTTACATCTTAGATGGTTAAGTATTACTGGTGGTACTCAAATAAAGATGAAAAGCCCTGGGAACAAAGCATATGTTCCCACAAAGTCTTTAAAAATGTTTCAAGTTCAATTTAATAATCAACAATGTATTATTAGACATAGCTCAAGAGCTTTCTTCAAAATTTATTTTTAGGAAAAGGAAGGCTCTGTGTAAAGTGGAGGCAGAGTGGAGGAGAAAAATGGGGAAGAGAAGGGAACTAGTTTTTCATCTCCTATAGTTTTCTTATACTTCAAGAATGCATTTTCACTTCACAACAATCCTTTAATAAATAGATGAATGAAGACAGAAGTGGCAGTGAGAGAAAGGAGAGGGCTATCTTTTTCATGCCAGAGAATTGGATGATCTCTTCCGATTCTTAACATGAAAATCTGTCTATCAGCTATCTATATCTATGGAATGGTGAGTACATTTATATGTAAAGAGGCTGAGAGAGGAAAGAACAGAACTTCAAAAAATATACAAGGGACTGCAGAGAGAAGTTTTCTTTCCAAGGGATGCCTCCTGCCACCCAGGTCCCTTCCATGAAAGCAATCTCTGTTACCTGTTTTCAAGAGTATCAGTCGGAGGGTATTTTAGGCATCTATAAGTAGATATATTTAACTATATTTTTCTCCTTTTTTAATGCAAAATGTATCGGTTCTACACTTAGTTTTCACTTAAATTATCTTGGAGATCATTCCATATAAATATACAAGTCACTTCCCCCCACCCCTCATCTCTTCTTTTTTTTAAAGCAGCTTGGGTCTGTCTTTGTATAGTTACACCGTAAGCTACTAAATGGTAGTGCATTCTTCTTTCTGGAAACATATGTTGAATCTGCACTATCCCCAGAACTGTGCTTCCCCGAGGACAATTACTAGGGGACCCGAGGAGTCTCAATCGTGTCTAGCTTACATGTTTGTTACTGTGGTTAAGGCCTGTTTGTTTTCCCATTGGGATAAACGGCAACATCCTCAAGAATGTTCTTGGTGCTTACTTTAGGAGATCTCCCCCAGGGAAACGGAGTCCTATACCAAAGCGCAAAGGGAGACAGTAGCTCTAAAATGGAAAGGAAAGCAGGCAGAGCCCCGATGTGGGGGGTGGAACACGCTCACAGAGGCGAAGAGGCAGATGGAGGCAGAGTAATGATCGGACAGGCAGTTAACTCAATAGCTCTGGGTGCGGTTCCCTGGTGCGCTCACCTTCACACTCCTCACCCTTCAGAAGAGCCGTACTGGTGAAAGGAGAAATTGCTGTGATTTTGGACGTAAATGGGAAATGTGCATCTGTTAGTGTGCCATTAAAAGGAGAACCACGTGAAATTACAGGGTATGAAATGGTAAGTCATGTGAGTGAATTACCTGTTAAATGTCAGCAATGACCTAATAATACATTTTCTTTAGTCTATAAAGGCAGCACCAGTAGGGCTGTTTCCGCCCTCTGTCCTGCTGTGTCCCCCTGTCCACCAGCTGGGGTGGTGGAAGTCACGAAGCACAGTGACCTGAGAACTGACCCCTGGCCATGACTTCATTAACAAGAACCCTGTCTGGTGTTCTCCAGAGATTAATCAGCCTCAGGCAAGAATCTGAGAGTTAATAATTGCAGAGTGCTTATTTCCATAATGCTCAAGAGCATGGGTTATTTTGAAAGAATATATTCAGTTTCGCCCCCTTCTTAATTGTTCCAGGTAGAACTCTTATAGATGGCAAATAGTGGTATAAGCAGTTAACATGAGATTTTCAAGGCTGCGCGATGTATTCTATTGAGATGCAAGAATTTTACCATATTTCACTTAGTCTGAGTTCTTGAAAATACCTTTTCTTCAGACGAGGTTGCACCTGCTAGTAAGTGGGCACAAGCATTCTTGATGTTTATTGGTACTGATTATCCATCTAAATAATGACTTCAAAGTACCATTTAGAAGCCCATTCTCCAAATGCTTTTTCACTCTTAGCGTCTCATGTTTTTAACGTGACAAACCATCTCAACTTGTCTTTGTTTAAATCCAGAAATACAAATTTTTGAGAGCCGTGTCCTCCAGACCCGTGCGGTGACATTTTCAAATACCACAGCACGTGGTGAAAATCCTGATTTCTTTATCCTAATAACATGTGTGTACTAGATGGTGGGCTTCAGCATGTCAATAAACATTGGTGTAACCATATTTACTTCTGGAATTATCTGCCCCTACCACAGAAACCCCAACCTTATTTTCTCTTCCAAACACCCTGCAGCTGAACTCCTGAAAGCCCAGGATCGTTCCGATGGGGGCATGGGAAGCAGCAGCCTCAGGTCCCTCTTTTATGAAATGTGAAATTACTAACTTATAATTAGTAAATCTTGTTCCCGACCAGACCTTGGGTGTGTGTGTTCCCTAAGGTGGGTTTCTGCAGCAGGTTATTGACTCTCAGCCCATAGTTTATGCCCAAATGAATGAAGAGCATCTGGATCTCAGTCCAGTCTCCCTCCCCCTGTTGGCCTTACGTTGTTACCTTCGCTTCGTGTCTGAGTGTGAATGCTTTGAAATTTATGTGTGACTATAATATAGCCTAGTTTGGGTTCTGGAATCAGGATGACATGGTTTTAAATTCTGGTTGTACAATTTACTAGGAGTGACCACGGGAAAGTTATCAACTTCTCTACAAGCCTCAGCTTTTCTCTTCTGTAAGATGGGGATAATTGTACCTCCCTTAAAGGGTTGTTGAAGGATTACATGTAATGCATATCAAGTGCTTGGCACCTAAGGATTGCGTAGTAAGTGTTAGCTATAAATATTATAACTAGGCTTTGCCTATTTGATCCAATCAGTACAGGTGGATATAACTCTAAAGCTCCTTATGGATAGGGTCCACCTGGCATATAGCTAATGTTTGTTAAAGAGTAAATGTTGGGAACATCCTTCCTCCCCATGTTTACAGCTAGTTTTCAAATTAGAGGCTGCGCTAAACACGAGCTCACAATCTAAAAGCACAAAACACATATGGGAACAATTCACTTTACGTAAGCGTCATCAGAAACAAGTAGCAGAATTAGAACTTGTAGAATTTTTTTTCTTTTAGAATTTTGAATGAAATAGTTTCTGGGTATAAAATTAAAAAAGCATGTTAAGATGCTTTTTAAAAGAAGGGTGGAAAAGAGAACACGAGAAAGAAATAGATATTACCATACTAGAGTAATTTTCTACAACTTCCTTTTTCCCCCTTAAGAATTTTTGAGGATCATTGTATCCTCTTCAGAGAGCACGTGGCCAGGACATGGGTCATCTTATCACTTCAGCATCATATAAGGAAGAGAAAGAAGAGAGAAAGCACACTCATATGCTGACCCCTTATGCCTGGTGGCTCGACCCACTAGCAAATGTGGTATGATCCATGCCCTGGAATGTGACTTAGAATTAGAATTTTCTCTTTGGAGAGAAGAATGGGGTGGGGGTAAGGTTCAGGGCAGGGGTATGAGGAGAGCAGCCGAGGTAAGAGAGAAGCCTGAAAAAGTTTGTCTTCTCATAAAAGACTGCAGCATCAGAGAATATGTTTAGGGAGACATAATGATTCCATTGAATTGTTTAATTTTAACGAATTTACACTTGCTGTTTATATTGTAATGATGGTAATTAAAAAACAATTTCAAAGTACATTTGAGTAGTGAAGACCCTGACCCTTTTATGTGATGATCAAAAATTATCTGTAAGCTCCTGTTTACAGAAGTCCACAGGATTGCTCAATTTGAGAAGCAATATTGAGTGTTTGCCATCTTGTGGCAACACAAGAAGACTCCATGTGTGAACACTACCCAGCATTGGCTGCTGCCTGTTCCTTTCCAACGTAGGATTTCTGTTCTTCCACCCCATGTTGATTTTTGATTTTTCAGGAGAAAAAAAGGCACAGTTTCCCTGACATGGGCATTTAGATTCTGAAGCAAGGCTCAGGAAAGCTCCCGCCTCCCTTAGGAACTCAGAAGTCCTCTGGCTTCTTTCTGTTGTGGTCTTTCTGTGCCTCTGGGTGACTCTCTTGAACTTGATCTACAAGACCACCCTAGCTCTCTTGTGCATGGTCCCCATTTGGTCCACAGGAAATAGTCACACATCCTTTGTTTCACAAACTCTGGGAAAATAGGCTGCCCCAAGGAGCCTCCTCTCATTTGCTTTTAATTTCTTTTCTTTTTTAAAATATATTTTTGTCGTCACCCGAGGAATGAGGATATTTTTTAAAAAAAACGTATTTTGATTGATTTCAGAGAGGAAGGGAGAGGGAAAGAGAGACAGAAACATCAACGATGAAAAATCATTGATCAGCTGCCTCCCACATGCCCCCCACTGGGGACCGAGCCAGCAACCTGGGCATGAGCCCTGACTGGGAATCGAACTGTGACCTCCTGGTTCATGGGTCAACACTCAACCACTGAGCCATACTGGCTGGGCTCATTTGCTTTTCTATCAAAGCCTCTTGCTAGCTCGTTCTTGCCCTTTAGATTTTTCAGGCGAGAGTCAGTTTGTATGTCCCAATCCCTGGCCAAATATCGAACTCTCCGAGTGGTTTTCTTAAAGCCTTCTCTTTCACTTGTTATAAGTAGAGGGCTACTTATTACTTCCAGTAATGTGGTAGCTAAAGCATAGTAGACAGTGGAGGGCTGGAGTCAGCTGGTACTGGCTTGTAAGAGCTGATTGTTTTCAGGAATTCTGCAAGGCGAAAAACATAGCCATTATTAAAAAGTATATAAAATTTTAACATATTACATTAAAAACAAAGATAACAAATACTAAAAACTCACTACTTCCTAGTTATGTTACTCTTACTGAAGTCCTTGAGAATATTTACATCTCCTGTAGGTATGGTAGAAATACTGTATCAGGGCATCCTACTGTGCATCTTTATCCAACTCTCTGTTCAATGATGTCATATTGGTAGCTGGAAATCAGCCACGGTGGGGACATTCACACCACAGACATTGGAAAATGTTACAAATAATGGCCTTTTCCCCCTGGAGACCCTGTTGTTAAACAATTCCCAAAAATAACACTGAGTATAAGCTGTTTTCCAAGATTCTCTTTCTCCCTAAGGTAATTTTTCTCATTCTCCAAAATCTTGCCCTACCTCAGGAGCATTTGAATATCCAGACCTAAATCACTTGCATTTTATATAATGCAATAGCAAGATAAGAGCAAGTATTTCTTCAACCCTCACAATCCACAGTGGGAAACAGATATGTTTTCTATTCTGCCTTTTGAAGAAGCGTTGATGATTGGAGCTGATGCTGTGTTCAGATTAAGTACTTGTGCAGAAGGGGAGGGGGAAGGGGAAGACAAATGACTTGTTTTTTCAATACAGCTGCTCTGGCTATTGTCTTTAATTACACTCCTGCTGGACTGATAAGAAAACTGGCTTCCGACAGCTGTGAGAAGCCGCCACACCACAAAGCCCTAATATTTCTTTTTGGGAATAAGTGATGCCTTGTGCACTAAGCAAGATAGACAAATAATTTTGATAATAATGATTGGCTATGTTTCTACTGTTTAGGAACTTAATTTTCTTAAAGCTACATGGTCTCCATTTGGAATTTACCTATTGCACTTAACGAGGCAGCAGATTTTAGCAGTTAAAAGATAGATGCATTTTTTGAGTTTTTCAACATACTCCTTATTCATATGCCTTTTTAGCCAGCATTTAAAAAATATGCTGATATCTTCTTGAAAACATGATTGATAACTACCTTGGTGCTTTTTCCTTTCCAGTGTGGCTGGAATTATCCCAGCTCCTTCAAATATCCCCATAACATGAATCCAAAGCAAAGATATATGATGTAGAGACCATGTGTCTTTAAAAACTTTTTTTTTTTCAGGGGAGGGGGTAGGAAAAAGTAGCAGAACTACACGTGTCCATCTTTTATCCCTATGGTCCTCACCTCCTTTGTGGTAAATGGCCAAATGCCAAAGCAAAAAGCATGATAGAAAGATAAACAGATCACTGTATGACATGGTACAACTAATGCTCTTACTGTGTGTGTGCTGCAGGATGGGAATACGGGAGACCTGAAAGTACCTGGAGATTTTATTAAAGTTTTTTTCAATTTATAATCTACTAATGTGATTCAAAAGCTCTGTTTCCTATTGGATTATTCTAGAACAACCTATACAAAAATTGGGTGTGAAGTAATAAAACATTTATTTATTTTTTGAAGTAATTGAACATTTTATATGGGGTTGTTCAATGGGGTTTTGTAGAGAATGTCCTTGTTTCCATGTTGCTGTCCAATGAGGGAGCCATTTTAACTTTCCACTTCAAGCAGATGTAGGCCTTTTATGGCAAAGGGACTTTGAACTATGCTGATCCTGCTGCCAGAGCTCAGCTACAGAGCAGGGAAGGTTAGGGCCAGGAGAGCCAGCTGCAGAGCACTGAGACAGGAGAACCAGGGAGCTCCAGCCCCATGCAGCCAGGCAGCCATTACCCAGAATCTGTGGGAGGGAAGCCAAGCAGATGTTTAGGGATTTAGAATATGACAAAATCAGTCTTCGAGTAAGTACTCAACCATAGACCCAAGTCTTTTTAATAAGAGCCCCGGAAGAAACATAAGACACCCGAGAAAGCCCAGCAGAGGGCAGGCTGGGCGGGTGGGAGTCACATACATGAAGCCAATTAGAAGAGGGTCCAGAGAGAACCATCTGAGAAAGTCTGGCCAGTCCCTGGCCCTGCTAGTTAATTCAGGTAGTGTGGTGGTTAAGTGTGCGCCTCAGGAGTCAGAACATCAGGTTTATATCCTGGATCTGCCACGTAATAACTATGTGACCTTGTGTTTCTCAAACTCAATTATGTTGCCTGTAAAATGAGAATAATGATAGCACAGCTCATGTGACGCTCTTAGCAAAATTTCTGCTGCCTACTAAATGTTCCATAAATGTTAGCTGTACAAATGATAATGTAATTATGTTCTTATTAGTTCCATAGTGAAATGAGACTGGTACTAGAATCCACTCAATATTTTTATGGCTTTTTGTACATTAATATAGTATACAAGGCATCAAGTAGTCTTTCATTCAAGATCACTTCTTTTTTTTTAATTTTTTTGCCACGTTTTATTTTATTTTATTGTATTTATTTAATTCTCACCCAAGGATATTTTTCCATTGATTTTTTTTTTTTCTAGAGAGAGTGGAAGAGAGAGGGAAAGACAGAGAGAAACATTGATGTGAGAGAAACACACCGATTGGTTGCCTCCTGCAGGAGCCCTGACCAGGGTGCCAGAGCCGGGGAGGATCCTGCAACCAAGGTACATGCCCTTAACTGGAATCGAACCCGGGACTCTTCGGTCCACAGACTGACGTTCTATCCACTGAGCCAAACCGGCCAGGGCTCAAGATCACTTCTTCCAAGGAGATTGGGGCTTTAAAAATAGGCTTAACTTCTTTGTAAAGAACTTTGAGGATTGGTGTTCTAAAACTGACATAGAAACTCTTGTAATATGTGACTTACATGCTTAAGAAGCTTTTCCCTTCTGTCTCAGAATTTCCTCTTAGAGGTGATTTAATTCCATTTCTTTTTGTTCACTCTTCTGGAGAGATGGAGTAATACCTGTCACCATCAATCAATTATCTGGACCTTTGAAATAGTTTGAACTAGCAGTCTTCCCGTGAATTAGTGGAAAAAGGCATTGAGATGAAATATTGCTGTAATTCTGTTAGAGCTTATTGAGGGAATTGGTGAAGTACAAAATGAGGAAAAGTGCATTCTGTTTATTGGAAATGAACTGGTTGAGTGGACTTCCATACAAATTAGAGAGAGGTATTATAAATATGGCCTTTAGTGATGAGGATGAAAATCTGAACATTTATTAAAAATGGGAATGTAATAAATGCTCTAAAAGAGTGCAGAAAGATGACTATAAAGCAAGAGAAAATGGCTTGGCTGTGCTGAGGTGTCACCCACAGGAGGTGGGAGAGAACAAGGACATGCGCTTCCACGTAGGCATCTCTGTGCCTGAATTAACCGAGGGGCCATGTATTCGTCTCTTCCGACAGGTGGTGTTTTTCTGGGTTGGTGGTTTTATCTCCTGTGTGTGCTCATTGGCAGGGTGGCGGCTAGTATTGGGCAACCATTAGAAAAGGGAAACATTTAAAAAATTTTAAAATGTCATCTTTTGATAACTTTTCCAAGTATGCCTTAAAAGGTAGAAACAAATGTCCTTTGAAATTTATTTTTTCCTTCACATGCTATTCTTGGCCTATCTACCAGCCTAGAGAATGACTACTCTTTTCTTCTCTCTTACCACCAGTGAGCCACACATCAGTTTTGGAACTCTTAAAGAATTTAGCAAATGGCTCCACAATCCCAGAAATTTCTCCTATGTGCTACTCTCCCTCATCACCCAACGCACACTTTCAACACATGCTGCTGAGTGCTGGTTGCATTAACCCTGAGTCTAAGCCCCATTTCTCTCTCTCTCTCTCTCTCTCTCTCTCTCTCTCTCTCTCTCTCTCTCTCTCTCTCTCTCTCTCTCACACACACACACACACACACAGTTCCCTGTCAGGATGGACTTGAGTGAACCTCTGCCAGGTAAAATGGATGTTTCTCGTTAATGAGACTTGCTCACAGTAGATCCTAATTAGAAGGCCAATGAATAATTGATGCTTTGATTTTTGATCAATTTGATAGCAAAAACTAAAATGCCTGAGTATTTGAAACTGTAAAAGGGATTCAATCCAAGCATTCCACAGACTGGTTTTCATCATTGGTGGTATCTTCATGCTCAGAGAAGGTATATGTGAGGTGGTGCTGAAAGGTTTTGACAAGGAAGGGAAAAGAGCAGTTCAAGTTAAGGGCACAGTGTGAACACAGGAAGGAAGGCAAGGCATTATATTGTATACACAGCAAAAGGCAAATAATCTGGGGAGGCTACTGTGTAGGCTTTGGGTAATATTGTGATGGTACATGAAAGTGGAGATTGACTTTGAAACCAGGTTTTTCAAGTCCTTAAATGCCAGACTAAAAAGTTGAATTTAATTAATTAGGCAAGAAAAATGTTGAAGATGAAAAAGATCTGACCCATACATTAGGAAGAGAATTTATAAAATAATAAATGTAACTTTAGTGTATAGACTTCTAATATGTGTACAGCAGGCGTCCTCAAACTACGGCCCGCGGGCCACATGCGGGCGTTTTTGCCGTTTTGTTTTTTTACTTCAAAATAAGATATGTGCAGTGTGCGTAGGAATTTGTTCATAGTTTTTTTTTAAACTATAGTCCGGCCCTCCAACGGTCTGAGGGACAGTGAACTGGCCCCCTGTTTAAAAAGTTTGAGGACCCCTGGTGTACAGAGTTCTAAAGTTTACTCAGCTTTTCTACCTACTTTAAAATAATTTAATCCTGTGGAATGAAGTACTTAAAGCCTTAGGTGAGGCTGGGAATTTGTGTCACACGAAGTCTATTTGAAATCACTACAACTGACCCCCTCTATTTGAATGTCTCTATATAAAAAGGGTATAGACTTATTCTGTATTGATTCCTAGGAAATGTATAGACCTAAGAAGATTAATTCAACTCCTCCAAAAGTCTTTAAAAGTTAGTAAGATGAAAAACACAATTAAGTAAATAACAATTTAGAAAACACCAAAAGTTGTCTCCCAAAGACAACCAGTTTAAAATATATATATACTAGAAGCCTGGTGCACGAAATTCGTGCACGGCAGGGGGTTGTCCCTCAGCCCAGCCTGTACCCTCTCCAATCTGGGACTCCTGGAGGGATGTCCGACTGCCCGTTTAGGCCCGATCCTGGTGGGATCGGGCCTAAATGGGCAGTCGGACATCCCTCTCACAATCCAGGACTGCTGGCTCCCAACTGCTTGCCTGCCTGCCTGCCTGCCTTCCTGATTGCCCCTAACCGCTTCTGCCTGCCAGCCTGATCACCCCCTAACCACTCCGCTGCCAGCCTGGTTGATGCTTAACTGCTCCCCTGCCAGCCTGTTTGCCCCCAACTTCCCTCCTCTGCCAGCCTGGTCACCCCTAACTGCCCTCTTCTGCAGGGTTGATCACCTCCAACTGCCCTCCCTTGCAAGCCTGGTCCCTCACAACTGCCCTCCCTTGCAGGCCGGGTGCCTCCCAACTGCCCTCTCCTGCTGGCCATCTTGTGGTGGCCATCTTGTGTCCACATGGGGGCAGGATCTTTGACCACATGGGGGCAGCTATATTGTGTGTTGCAGTGATGATCAATCTGTATATTATTCTTTTATTAGATAGGATAGAGGCCTGGTGCACGGGTGGGGGCCAGCTGGTTTGCCCTGAAGGGTGTCACAGATAAGGGTGGGGGTTCCCTTGGGGTGTGGGGCGGCCTGAGCGAGGGGCCTGTGGTGGTTTGCAGGCCGGCCACGCCTCCTGGCAACCCAAGGGGAGGCCCTGGTATCTGGAATTTATTTTCCTTCTACAATTGAAACTTTGTAGCCTGGGGTGGAGCCAAGCCTGGGGCTCCGGCAGCCATTTCTGTGGCAGTTAATTCACCTTCTACAATTGAAACTTTGTAGCCTTAAGCGGGTGGGCCCAGCCAGGGTGTGCGGAAAGCTTTGCTTCCCCTGTTGCCGCCGGCAACCCTGGCCTGCTCCTTCAAGCTCCATTCTGCTGCCATTTGTTTGAATTTGTTTACCTTCTATAATTGAAACTTTGTAGCTTGAGTGGAGGCTTAGGCCTGCAATGGCTATGGAAAGCTTGGCTTCCTCTGTTACCTGGGAAACCTTGCTCTCTGTGGCTGTAGCCATCTTGGATTGGGGTTAATTTGCATACTCGCCCTGATTGGCTGGTGGGCGTGGCTTATGTAGCGGAGTGATGGTTAATTTGCATATTACCATTTTATTAGAGAGGATATTGATTTCAGAGAGGAAGGAAGAGAAAGAGAAAGAAACATCAATGATGAGAGAATCATTGATCAGCTGCTTCTTGCACGCCCCCTACTGGGGATCGGGTCTGTAACCCCGGCATGTGCCCTGACTGGGAATCGAACAGTGACCTCCTGGTTCATAGTTGGACACAACCACTGAGTACACTGGCTGGGTCCCAAGACAACCATTTAAAAAAATTTGGTGTATTAGCATTTTTTGATACCCATATTCAACTGTCCATTCATTCACTCACTTACACAACACATATTTATAGACATTGTAAGTTATATAGGTACAATATAGATAGGACAAACATGATTGCTATTCTTATGGGGCTTGTGTTTTAGTTTATTCTTTATTATTATTATTATTACTAGAGGCCTGGTGCACGAAATTCGTGCACAGGGGGCAGCGGGGAGTGTGTCCCTCAGCCTGGCCTGCACCCTCTCCAATCTGGGACCCCTCATGGGATAACCAGCAGTTGGACATCCCTCTCACAAT
Organism: Cnephaeus nilssonii; assembly: GCF_951640355.1. Classification (NCBI taxonomy): domain Eukaryota; kingdom Metazoa; phylum Chordata; class Mammalia; order Chiroptera; family Vespertilionidae; genus Cnephaeus; species Cnephaeus nilssonii. The sequence goes on along the minus strand of NC_137085.1, from coordinate 24,798,595 downwards.
TCAGAACTGCTGGCTCCTAACCGCTCACCTGCCTGCCTGATTGCCCCTAACTGCTTCTGCCTACTAGCCTGATTGTCCCTAACTGCTCCCCTGCTGGCTTGATTGCCCCTAACTACCTCTGCCTCGGCCCACACCTGGTACCCAGGATTCCCTCCTCCAGCTGACCACAGGCACCCAGGATCCGGGCTTCCCTCCCTCTGGTCAGCCATAGGCGCCCAGGCTGGCTGCAGCCTTAGGGGATGGTGGACAGGGGGCTTCGTCTGTGCTGCAGCTGCAAGTGCTGGTGCCCAGGACTGCAGGGTGGGCGGCTTCTTTGTCTCCTAGGCCACAGCCAGCCACAGGTGTTGGTGCCCGGGACTGCAGGGTGGGCGGCTTCTCCATCTCCCGGGCTGCAGCCAGCCTCAGGTACTGGGGCCCGGTTTCTCCATCTCCCCCAGGATGTGGGGCGGGTGGACATGGGGTGGGCGGCTTTTCCAGCTGGCTGTAGCCTGGGATCATAGGGCAAGCGGCTTCTTCGTCTCCCAGATCGCATCCACCCTCAGGTACTGGCACCCGGTTTCTTGTCTCCCCCAGGACGTGGAGAGGGCGGCTTCTCCAGCTGGCTGCGGCTTGGGATCATGGGGCAGGCGGCTTCTTCATCTCTCAGGTCGCAGCCAGCCTCAGGCGCTGAGGCCGGGTTTCTCATTCTCCCCCAGGAGGTGGGGCAGGCGGACCTGAGGTTTCTGCTGCTGGCTGCAGCCTGGGATCACAGGGCAGGCGGCTTCTTCATCTCCCGGGCTGCAGCCAGCCTCAGGCACTGGCACCTGGTTTCTTGTCTCCCCCACGACGTGGGGTGAACCGCTTCTCCAGCTGGCTGAGGCCTGAGATCACGGGGCAGGCAGCTTCTTGGTCTCCGTGGCTGCAGCCAGCCTCAGGTGCTGGGGCCCGGTTTCTCCGTCTCCCCAGGACATGGGGCGGGCGGACCTGAGGCTTCTGAGGCTGGCTGCAGCCTGGGATCATGGGATGGGCAGCTTCTTCGTCTCCCGGGCGCACCCAGCCTCAGGCGCAAGGCCCGGTTTCTCCGTCTTCCGAGGACGTGGGGCAGGTGGATGTGAGGCAGGCGGACCTGAGGCTTCTGAGGCTGGCTGAGGCCTGGGATCACGGGGCAGGTGGCTTCTTGGTCTCCGTGGCTGCAGCCAGCCTCAGGCGCTGGGGCCCGGTTTCTGCGTCTCCCAGAGACCAGAGAGGCTGGGGGGCGGGGCTGCCGCCATGTTTTCAGTTTAATTGCATACTCACTCAGATTGGATGGTGGGCGTGGCTGGGGCGTGGCTGGTGGGCGTGGCTTGTGAGTGTAGCGGAGTGATGATTTGCATATTACTCTATTATTAGATAGATTATTATTGTTTAAAGTATTACCTATGTCTCCTTTTTCCCCATTGACCCCTCCACCACTCCCACCCCTGAGGGCAAGCCCCCACCACCCCAGTGTCTAGTTTATTCTTTTTATAAAGTTATCACATATTCCCATCCTATTCTTAAATTAATATTTTAAATTATCATTACATCATTTGCACTTGCTGTGCTATTATAGATGTATCATTTGCATAATATTTTACCTTGACATCACATATTTTTTTTCTACTTTTAGACATTTAGATGGCTACCAATGTTTTTGCGATTATAAGCAACTTTGCATAAATTATATACCTGATTTTTTCTACATTTTAGATTATTTTCCTAGAAAATATTCCTATAAGAATTTAGAGCCAAAGGGAGCAAACATTGATAAGGTGTTTGTGTTTTTTTTTAATAGTGATTATTGCTTAACAAAAAGTGCAAAATGTATTCTCTATTCAGCAGTATAAGAATAAGCCCATCTTATAGCAACCTCGCCACATTGGTCATACTGTGAAAAATTGATTTGGCATGACAAAAGGAAGCTAATACTCTTAATCTTCATTAGAAAGGACTAGTCGATGATTCCAGTGGTCAGAAAATGCAAGGGGCTATCTTGTGCTTTTGTGACCTCCTTGCAACTAGAGTTGTGGAAGTCCAGACTATATTACCCTCTGATTATCAGTCCAGAATCACTGTACAGTCTCAGTTAGTCCTAGGGGATTTTGCCTCTCTTCTATAGCCGTGGCCCAAAGGGATCACTAATGAAAATGTGCTGTTTTGTTGATGATGGATAGCGGGCCATTTGGTAGGGAAACATGGAATATGTGTGAGAAAAGGAAACTTGAAATAACCCCAGTAGGCTGTAAATGGAAACAGAAGAGAGGCTTGCAAGAGTTAGGGACGAAGTGCACGAAACGAAACAGAGCACCTGTGAAAGCAGGGAGGCGGGAAACCGAGTGCTCAGCAGCTCTAGAGACAGGACCGGTCGCCAGGGCTTCTGCTACCGATATGCCACAAGTATTAATTGCTTTGTTAGAAGAGAACCGGCCTAAAAATATGTGAACCAAGCTGGGCCCTAGAGGTACTAATGGCAGTGGAAATGGTTGCCATGACAACGGCAAGGCAAAGTCAACCAAAGGAATTACTAATACACATGAGTGTAAATGTGTCTGACATTGAATAATGTGAGCCAATTCCTTGGCAGATTCCAACACTATTTTTGAACCTGAAAAAAAAAAAAAGTTTCAGCTTTTATCACATGCAGGTTTTAGTTTAGTTTATGGTAAGGAGTAAATAACTTTTTTGTAAGAGGTGAGCTTTGGTTTTAAAATAACTTTTATGATAAGAATATCGAGGAACATTAAAGGGTACTTTTAAAGGAAAATAAAAGAAATTGCTTGTCATCCTCCCTGTGAATACAACAGCTTGCCTTTTCCTGTTTTCCTATATCCAACTGCACTTTTATTCATCTATAATCCTAATATTCTGACAGTTTTGCATTCTCCTTTTATCATTTAACCTCACATCTTAAGCATTTTCCATATTTTAAAGTCATCTTTGTAATGAACAATGACAATTTCTGTGCAATAGTGCATCAATTACATTGTATCATTTACTAAGCTCTTCACCTATTGGAAGGAATTTATGTGTTATTCACAAGTTGTGTTATAGGCAATGCAGAAGGAATAGGTGGAGTTCAGGTTGATATCACTGAAACACTGGCTCTCAACATTACAGAGTTGAGCTTGTGTTTGGGCCACAGTGTATTACGATACACAAATATCTGCTAGCTGGAGGGTGGGAGGGGTCAGTAATTCTGGATTATCAGGTAGTGCCAATAATTAATAGGATAGGGAAGAATGCTTTTCTCATTATACCACATATTGCGTTATAATGCACATCTGCTCCCAGACCCGGGGCTCTGCTGAAATCACCCAGTGTTTTTCTGAAAGACCATTTCTTACCCCAAATGAATCTGTCAATAATAATTATTGTGGTAAAAGTAAAAACCCCAGCTAACATGATTGAAACACTTCCTCATAGTCTGCAGTAAAGAGAAGTAACTATACATCACAGGAGACGATTGTCTTTCGCATTCATGGTAAATCAGGTGTCTTTATTTTTTATTTTTTATCCTGTAATGGAAGGGATTTTGCTTGGCCTCATAAACTGTGCCATTCATCTTGTTTTGTGCATGTGATGATGCTACTGGCTCGGAATGACTGTGTCAGTGCCTCACGTTGTTAATAGAGCTGTTTGCTTTCGTGAGGGTGCCTTCTGAATGTAGGGCTCTTCTCCTATAAGCCTGCATGATTAGCAAATCAAAGAGCAGCTTCATAAATCACTTTGTAGAGGTGCTGCTGGAATTTGGGAATGTAGAGGTGAGCTTATGCCCCTCATGATGGATTAATGGCAGATTGAAGGTGGAAACAATTGTTACCAATACTACTGTTCTGACCTGTTCTGATGACCATTCACTTACAGAGGAGTTGTGCTAATTCAAATGCACCAAAGGATGTTGGTTTTGTGTAATTGTCATTAAGAATACATGATGAGCCCTGGCTGGTTTGGCTCAGTGGATGGCGCATCGGCCTGCAGACTGAAGGGTCCCAGGTTCGATTTCAGGGCACATGCCTGGGTTGTGGGCTCGATACCCAGTGGGGGGCATGCGGGAGGCAGCCGATCAGTGATTCTCTCTCCTCATTGATGTTTCTATCTCTTTCTCCCTCCCCTTCCTCGCTGAAATCAATAAAGAAATATATTTTTTAAAAAAGGAAAAAAAAGAATATATGATCAAAGGTTATAAATTAGCATTTTGCATTCCAATAAGTCATTTGGCCAAAAGGAAGAATGGAAGGATTTAAGGAGGTAAAGGAATAAACAAGAGGGGTTGAGAGAATGGAATAAATACAGGAAAACCAGAAGAATTAGGATGAAGTACTTGATCCAAATCACCAGACACACTCACTTGGGAAAACTTTGGGGTGATTAGTTATTAACAAGCCACTAGGTCAGAGAACTGTGCCTAGACACAGAGATGCCTGGGGGCAGTATTTGAGAATCAGACGAATTTCTGCCACTTACTTAGGACACTGAAAAAGTTTTTGGTTTCTTTTCCCCAGGTCAGAAAGGGCCTGTAAATCAGAGTTCATTTTCTTGTGCTGAGTGTATTCCTAATATCTCTGCCAGGAAGCTCAGATCCGGAGGAAAAGGGGATTCTACTTCTCGTTGCAAGAGAAACAAAAAGAGGTTGGAAAGGGACCCCGGAGTTCTCAGGGAAAAGGGGTGGGAGGGGTTAGAGCAGTGGCTTTGAAACAGTGGCCCCAACTCAAACACATTGCACATGGTGACACGGTAGGATGTGTATTAGCACTCAACACCAGGCACACGTTTTATGAAACAGTGCTTGTACTTACTGTATAAGGCTGACATCTTTTCATCAAACACATCCCCACCGGTCTACTGAGAAGACGACATGCATTAATTTATCTAATTGCATCCTTATAACAACCCTAAGCAGGTATTACATTGCTGTTTTCCTGATGAGGAACCAGAGCTCCAAGAGGTGAAATCACGGGCCCATGTTCTCACGGCTGGAGTGGTGGAGCTGACATGCGGGCCTGTCTCTGACAGATCAGAGCTAAGCCATCCTCCAATATGCTAAATGGCTTTCTCCCGGGAAGCACCGAAAATTGGTCCTGACTTCCTTAGCAACTAAAGTAAGGAGGGAAAGACGATTAGGCGAACGATGAAAAGAGAACTGTGATCTCCCAGGAACTGCTTTCAGATTCAATATGTGATGCAAAGCAAGGGCTCCATGGATCCAGGCCTGGTCTGGCCACTGCTGCCCCACACTGACCAGCTGTTGGGCCTTAGGGAAGTTAAAACCTCTAAATGTCACTTTTCTCATGGGTTAAGTGCTAATGTTAATAGTAGCCTCCTTGTAGGTTTATTGCAGAGATGAAAAGATAGGATCCAGAGAAGTATTTAATGTGGCCTGGAGAGCAGATTTTGCATTCCCAAAATGTTAGTTGTTGCCATGGACATAGAGAAAATGCATAAGCCTGTTAGAAACCCCTTCATTCAAAGCCTGGCCCCTTCAGCTATAATGCAGTAACTTTTTTGTTTATGGCAACCCAAATCCTATTGAGAATCCAAATGTGTTATCTAAGCCAATTAGGGCTAGATGGAAATTCATAATAAACATTTGCTAATCATGGACAGACCCCTAAGCAATTACTATGATGATGGGGACAAAATTGTCTCTAGCTCATTACTTTCATTCTAGCTCCTAAAATCTGGCTAAAAACAATCAGGAGTTCTCATGTGAATAGCAGCATTTATGTGAATTAGTGGCTTCAGTTCAGTTTCCATTACCTAAGTCTCTCAATCACAAAATTACATATTCCAAAATTTAAAACTGACATTCTAAAATGAGTGGAATAAACCTAGAAAGCTTGGAAGAAACACTGACTAATTGTTACTAGGATTTGTTCCTAAGATCTGCAGTTAGAACAGCATTAGGAGTAATGTTCTTTGATTTTGATTGTTTTATTAACACCTAATCCAACTAGGCACCTGGACCAAGCATTAGAGGAACTTGGACAGCATGTAGAAGTAAGAACAAAATCTCTCTCTCTTGTTGGAACACCCTCCAGTTTTGTCAGCTAGTGACAGCTTAGCTTACAAAATGTGGGCATTATCATGAAAAACTGACGAGTAATACGATTGATCAAAAGGAAACAAATCTATTGAGATAACTCTATGTATGACATTTCATTTTGTGTTAGATCTCATTAGGTAATAGTCCCACCTTTTTCTCCATCTCAACAGCTGGATTCTTGGGCAAGTTGTATAAAGTTTGGAGGAAAGCTCTGTCCATAATCTCAAATTCTTGAAACATGTTATTTGGGACTTGGTTAACTTTACCAATGAGGAACTCCAGTGGCTCTACTATTTGGAATCAATTGGAGGGGGACAAGTACAAAGACTTAATTAATATAAGTTTGAATCTTATTATGCTCTCATAATTTCCAGAACATGTTTTGTCCCATACTTATACTTTCTTTCCAAATACAGACTTTGTGGCATTGATAGGCTCTTAAAATAATCAAGAATTGCAATACTGATGATAATAATGTTTACATTTTTAAGTGCTTATTATATACCAAGCTATGCTCAGTATCCTACATTCAAAAATCGCATTTTTTTATTTACTGCAATTCTGTAAGGTAATACATTACCCAAGGTCATATTACTAGCAACATCTCATGTTGACAAGCCATTAATCATGTTTTACTTCTGGTTTCTCAGCCTTGATTTCCCCTTAATAAATCTCCAGAAAAAATAACTGTACAGAGCAGTGGTTCCTAGTCACCCAATAGGCCTTCCAAAATGTATTTCAGATAACATGCTGAGAAATGATGATTTGAATCAAGGGGGTTGTAACAGAGGTTAGGGATAAGGGGATATATTTAAGAAATATTTCAGAGGTAGAACTTACCTGTGTTGGTGATGAGGTGGAGGGAAGAGGAAGTTTTTGAGCTGGGTGTTTCCATGGGCAAAGGGGCCATCAGTGAGCTGGGAACACAGGAGAAGTCAAGTCCTGGAAAGTACAATACTCCCAGAGTGCATTTTGCTTTACCTCCCATCGAGGGTTTCCTTAAAGATGACTCGATTTTCCTACTTCAGCGACTTCTACTTTTCCAGGTATTATGGAATTAGTTTATGAGGGCCTCTCAGTAAATTAAGTGGATTCTGTGGATGGTTTTGTGTTATAGGTAAGGACGGGTAAGGGAGAGGAATTCTAGGAGAGATGAATGAGGCAGAGGGTGTTTGGGGCTACATTGTGTTCTTTTCTCCTTGCGTGACCCCTACAGTGCTGTGCGTACAGCTGCAATGGGAAACACTCAGCAACCATGGAAGTTGTTCACCATTACAAAAAAAAAAAAAGGATTAACAATAATTGGTTGTTTAAATATGACACAATGGCGATAATGCTTGAAAGGGGAATCATAACAGGGAGAAGTCAGCAACAGCAGAATTTTCCTATGTTCGCAACCAATAAAACCCCGTTCATCTTGGCTTTGAGAAAAAAAAAATTCTGTAAGGTAAATACTATTACCACCCCCATTTTATAAATGAGAAAACTGAGGCACAGAGAGGTTACAACTGCCTGGTAAACTCCAGGGCAAGGGAGAAGCCATGGGTGTTTTCCGATCCTGAGCTCTTTTCTCCTAGTCAGTTCCCCTGGAGGCACTACCGTGACCGCCAATGAGAAAGGATGCTCATGGAAAGAGGCTTGTCAGCCAAGTGGCCATAATTCATGCTCCAGCGATGCTCTGCCTGGAGGAGGGAGAATGAAACATTTATGAAAATGCTCTTTCCCAGCTGCACATCACGTTTGTCAAAGAGAAGCAGGCAAAAAACAAAAACAAAAAAAAAAAACCCACAAAAAAACAGGCAGCATCTCTCAAAAGAGACCACGCGGGTTTTGCTTTTGCTTGTGTCTTTAGGACCAGACTTCCTATGTGAGGATTTTGAACTTGAACCCACCCCGTGGTTCATGTCCCTGACTTTCCTGTTTCACTGCATCTCAAAACGACAGACTTAAGCACCCATGAGGGTAACCGAGAGTGAACTTGACCTTCGAGGGTTGGAGGTGCAGCCTGAAGCATCCCCCTCAGACATGAGAAATTTCTTTAACCCTTAAAAAAGAAAGCATGCGCCTTCTGCATTCTCTTCCATGAGGTCCCCGCTTTGTAACCGTAGCAATCATCTGTACTCTCCCACTGGAAGCATAAAATTGATGGGATTCTCCCCGGATGACACCAAGGCAATTTAACATTCTGCGAGTCTTCCTGCCACTCATTAAGCAATTAGGGGCCTTTTCTGAAACTGACGGTAATTTTATCTAAGGAGAAGGGCACAGTAGTTCACCGGAAGGAGTAGAATCCAACTGTGGTCGGAAAAGAATGAGGTCTGTTTTGAATAAGAACACAGGTTTAATCACCATTGGCCTTGTGCTCACACCAGTTTTGCTGACATTTCTTTTTCTCCAAATAATTTTAACCACACTCAAGCTTTCTGGTATTATCTGAGAATGTGTGGAAAACGAAGTGTTGTCATGAACGAGCCCTGTGCCCTGTGCCCTGGGAAAGCCACTTCGCCCTGGTTTCCTCACCCTTAAAATGAGAAGTTTAAACTCAGTGATCTCTGAAATCAATCCCAGCTACCAAATTCCTCTTTTCAGGGTAGGGAACAATACAAAGGGTCCATGTGCTCTGACTGTGCAAATACTTGGTGAAAACAATTGGTGGGGAAAAACAGCCTTCAGAGTTTGGATTTGAGTTGCATTTTCTTCTCTCTCGAATGATGTGGCACAGGAATAGGACTTGAGTAATATTTATTTTTAAGCAAACATCTTAAACATTTATTTACTGCCAGGTACTCTTCTAAGCTCTTGACAAATACTGCCTCATAAAATTCTCATGATCTTGCTGTGAAGTGGGTGCTAGTATTATCTCCATTTTACAGATGAGAGAACTGCAGCATGGAGGTTAGTGAACTTGTCCAAAGTTATAACTAGTGAGGGCAGAGCCAGGGCTTGAACCCAGGCAGTCTGGTTCTGAGTTCGTGCTCTTAGCTGCCCCATGATGCTGTCTCTCCATGTAATAATAGCGATGATATGTTTTCCCTTGTAGCCCCCGGTTATGCTGCAAATGGTGCCATGGCATTTATGCTCACGGCATAAAGATGAATAAGATGTGGCTCCTACCTACCCTCTTGGAGCTCACAATTTAGTAGAGGAGAGAGAGACATAAGTGCTTTCAGAGGCATAAGTGAAGACCTACAGGAGGTAGAGGACACAGTGGTTCTGTCTGGTTAGGGGAGGATAGGGGGCAAGGTGAAAAATGCAAGGAAGGCTTTGAAGGGAATTTGGACTAAGAATTGCAGGAGTCTCTGAAAGAGAAGGGAGCATGGATGAGTCTGAGTTGACATAAAATTACTTGTGAGATCCTATTAGGAAGTTCTTATCTATATCTATATCTATATCTATATCTATATCTATATCTATATCTATATCTATATAAAGAGATAATATGCAAATTAGGCTGGGATGCTGTAATGGTCACGACCTGCTCAGGAGGAGCTGCATGCGCAGATGGGTGGGAGGGGACTGCGTGCCGCCCTCAGGCCCAGTGGACACACACCAGGGGTGGGGTTGTGCTCCAAGGGGCTGCAGCCCGGCTCGGAGCACGCCCCCGGTTTGTGGTGGTGGCAGCCAGAGTGAAGCAGCCAGGGTCCCGGGTGCCTGGCAGCAGCAGGAGCGAAGCAGCCCGGGTCCAGGGTGCCTGGCAGTAGTGGGAGCAAAGCAGCCCGGGTCCTGGCTTTTGGAGGGAAGCTGGTGCTGGCAGCCAGAGGAAGGAAGGCCTATTCTTGCACAAATCTTCATGTATCGGGCCTCTAGTCCTATCTAATAAAAGAGTAATATGCAAATTGACCGTACCTCCACTACACCCACAAGCCATGCCCACCAGCCAATCAGGAGCGAGTATGCAAATTAACCCAACTAAGATGGCTGCAGCCACAGTGCGAGCAGGAGGCTTGGGTTTCCCTGGTAATGGAGGAAGCCAAGCTTTCCGCACACTCTGGCTGGCCCTGGACTTTACTCAAGGCTACAAAGTTTCAATTATAGAAGATAAATAAATCCCAACAAAAATGGCAGCAGCCACAGAGCTGGAGAGAGCAGGAGGCTTGAGTTGCCCCTGGCGATGGAGGAAGCCAAGCTTTCCGCACACCCTGGCTGGCCTAGGCCTCCACTCAAGGCTACAAAGTTTCAATTATAGAAGATAAATAAATCCCAGATACCAGGGCCTCCACTTGGGTCACCGGGGGGCGTAGCTGGCCTGCAAACCACCAAAGGCCCCTTGTCCAGGCCGCCCCATGCCCCAAGGGAACCCCCACCCTGATCCGGGACACCCTTCAGGGCAAACCAGCTGGCCCCCACCCATGCACCAGGCCTCTATCCTATCTAATAAAAGAGTAATATGCAAATTGATCATCACTCAAACACGAGATTGCTGCCCCCATATGGTCAAAGATGGCTGCCTCCATGTGGACACAAGATGGCCACCACAAGATGGCCAGCAGGGAAGGGCAGTTGTGGGCGATCAGGCCAGCAGGGGAGGGCAATTGGGAGGGACCAGGCCTGCAAGGGAGGGCAGTTGGGGGCGATCAAGCCTGCAGGGGAGGGTGATTAGGGGTGACCAGGCCGGCAGAGGAGGGAAGTTGGGGGTGACCGGGCCTGCAGGGAAGGGCTGTTGGGGGGGACCCAGGCCTGCAGGGGAGAGCAGTTAGGGGTGACCAGGCCTGCAGGGGAGGACAGTTAGGGGCAAACAGGCTGGCAGGGGAGCAGTTAGGCATCAATCAGGCTTGCAGGGGAGTGGTTAGGGGGTGATCAGGCTGGCAGGCAGAAGCAGTTAGGGGCAATCAGGCAGGCAGGCAGGTGAGCAGTTGGGAGCCAGCAGTTCTGGATTGTGAGAGGGATGTCTGACTGCCTGTTTAGGCCCGATCCTACTGGGATCGGGCCTAAATGGGCAGTTGGACATCCCTTGAGGGGTCACAGAGTGGAGAGGGTGCAGGCTGGGCTGAGGGACATCCCCCTCCCCCATGCATGAATTTTGTGCACAGGGCCTCTAGTCTATATATATAAAAGCCTAAGCGACTGAACAACTGAACAACTGAACAACTGGTCGCTATGACATGCACTGACCACCAGGGGGCAGAGGCTCAACGCAGGAGCTGCCTCCCCCCCCAACCCCACCCTCCTGGTGGCGCGAGCCTCTCCTGCTTCCATGGCAGTGCTATCAAGTGTCGAGTGGTGGCAGCGGCAGGCACAGTGGGGGCTGGTATAAGTGGAAGCGGCGCCCAGCCCTGGCTCGGGCTCCTCCCTGGCCGCCTGCCGCTTCCCACACTGTTACAACCCTCAGGGGTCCCGGATTGCGAGAAGGTGCAGCCCAGGCTGAGGGACCCCACCAGTGTATGAGTCTGTGCACTGGGCCACTAGTAGAAGATAAGTTAGAATACATTACCGAGGTGTGACTATGTTTCTAGGAAAATGTGTGTGTATGAAGTGCCGGGCTGTAGGTCAGAGGGCTGTATGGATTGTCCAGAGAACCAAGAACAAAAAACTGCTTTGAGCTTTGGTTGAAACCATGTGAAGTGTGATCTTTGAACAGTTCAGCATTCATTGAGTTCTTACTGTATACAATGTAGGGAAATCAACCCTATGGGGCAGTTGAAGGGAGTGTGTCTAAAAGACAGAACAGGTGCTTTCCTGAAAGGCGTTCATATTTAAGGAGACACAAAATAGTGGTGCATTGTAAGTAATTTGAGAACAACTATGAAGAGGGGAGACTAGAAGTACCAGGGCCACCAGCACAGACATAGTGTGTACGAGCTGAGGGGTGAAGTAGGGAAGGATGGCAGGCTCCTGGGGAGAGAGTCTTACAAGAAGTGAATTTTGAGCTGGGACTTAAAAAATTCAGATTGTTGTAAATGAGAAGGAGATCATTGGAGGAGGAGGTAATAGCTTGAGCAAAAATAGTGAGAAGGATCCTAGGGAGATATGTTTGGGAGAAAGCTCAGGAAGACAGAAGCTGAGGGCTGTGTTGCCAAAGGAAGTTCTATCTCCCTCTACTACTGTTGTATATCTAGATAAGGATGAGCATTATGAAAATAAATAAAAATGTGTAAGAAATGCACTGGTACTTAAAAATAAGCCAATTGCTTTGGGCTTTCAGTATTTTACAATATAATTCCCAGGAAAGAGGTCCTGAGTTGCTTGCTGAATCATTCATTCCTCAGCATCTGTTGAGGAATATGTTACAGGCATCAAGTCAAATGTGACATAGTAAACACAAATCTTTTTTCTTTGGGACAAGAAATTGTATAAAAGATAAACGAATACATACACACCCTGTGGCTGGGAGTAAAGCATTCATTCCCAGAATAGTATGGTGCCTGCGTGAATAAGGAAGGAAGATATTTTTAGAGAGCTTGCTTCTGTCCCTACTTTGGAACGTGGAGACAACACCTGCCCAGTCTGGCACCAGCTAATCACGCTCTCCAGCAGACATGCACAGGAACAACCGACTCAGCGATATGGCTGACTTCAAAACCCACAGGAGTTTCTTGGGCATAGGATTTCAGCTCCCAGTGTCCTAACCCCGTGCTAATTCCTTCAATATTTTTAGTAACGCGTAGTTGCAAGTACAAAATTGTTAACAGCAAGAGCACAGAGGACAGATTTTATGACTCCTGGATACTAAATAGTAGGCTTCCGTTACTGAAGAATGAAGTCAAAATATTTTTAGAGAATGTTCTTTCTCAAACTACAATTAATTAAGCTCTAATATTTCACCAAATGACTTGGAAGAAGGAAAATGCATTTTTTTTTTGTCCATTGTATTTAGCTCATTAATGAATGATCATCATTGTTTAATAGTATGGGCTGTTAATTTATAACCCGGAACATATCCTGCTCTCTCAGCATTCTTCCTATTGAATTGATGTTTTCTCTAAAAAAAAAAAAAAATATCTAGGGAACGTATGCATGCGTGAAAAGAATGCTGAGCATGGATATTTTATTTTTCTTCAATTCCTTGATCCAAGTAGAAAATTATAAAAAGGCCATGTAAATAAAGATAATTACAGGCAGCAACTCTGAAAAGAACTGAGTGACCCTCAGTCTTCTCTGTCACCTTGAATGACATGCTCTGAATGATCATTCCTTCAGGTTAGAGGAGGTGTTTGGCCTCACGACAAACTCATCTTCCTAATTTACCTGAAATTAATGCCAGGAGTATTTTTAAACTTGTGGCTGTTTGTAGCAAATTCCCCCCAGCTGATATCTGAAAATTCTCAGGTAATTGTGTCTATATGTGTGTGAAATAGGCTCACATGTAGGAGAGGGGTGAGAAGGTCAGTGTGCCCCATATATTTCAGTGACTCTCACAAACCACCTAATTTAGCCCAATGATAGAAAATTGCAGTGTTAAAAATAGTATTAGGCTAGCAGTCTCTGATATAACCTTTCCTAACTTTGTATGAACATGCCTATGAAGATACAAGGAAAATCATAAAACTAGATTATACCACCTAAGAAGTTAAAGAAAAAAGGCTTACTGATGGAGAGTAGATTAAGAAATAACTCCTCCTCTTCCCTTTTTGGCACATCCATGCTTTACCTTATGAAACAGCCACCATTTGAAAAAAAAGAAGGGAAAATACGGTGATTCCTCCTACTTAGCATCAGCCTCATCTTAGGGACTCAAGGTCTGAACTTCCTTCATAATCGATGACTTTTAAGATGGCAAAAGTACAAAATTCCACCTTCCTATCTTTTAATATTAATTTACACAAAAGGTTACTAGAAAACAACAGAGTTGCAAAAAGGGGTTGAGTATAGGAGCAATGAATGAACAGATGAATCTGGGTTAGAATCTTCTTTTACATAATAGCTGAGAGGCTTTGGGGAAATGACTTATTCTTCTCAAGCCTCACTTTCCTCATCTATATCATGGAGGCAATATTATCTTGTAGGGTTATTGTATGGATTGGAGATATAAAGTGTGTTATATAGAGTGTCAGTACATGATAGGTGTTCAAGATGTGTAGTGAACACTGATGATGATGTGTAGTTTTCAACAGGTAAAACATTATGGTTAGGGGAAGAGACTGCAAAAGAGACATTTGTTGCAGTACATCCTGGGGAATTGGTTTTTAATTCATTGGATTGGTTTAGTATGCCAGAGACCCCAGGAACAGGGGAAAGGAAACCCCTCACCTCAGAACAGCAGAGCTACCTGCTAGAAGCAATCTAAATCTACTCCCAACCTACAATCTACTTTCCAGCTGTATATCTGAGTAATAAAGCTCCAGTATTCAAGAAACAAGTAGGCAAGAGAAGTGCACTTACCTGACTTTGAGCAAATATTTTATTTAATAATTTTTACTTCATTTAAAGATAGAAGTCGAGTATTCAACATGGGACATTTGGAAAAGATGATAAAACATGATCGTAAATACGATCCTGAAAACTCAAAAGAAGAATGTATCTTTGAAAACAAAATACTGCAAGATTAAGATTTCAGGTGATTATTTTATATCCTCCATAGAATGTAGGACGATACATGGGTCAATAAATCATAATTAGGCAACAGACATAGATGAAAAGATAGAAGGATAAAATAAAGAAGAAAATAGACATGATTAAAATAGAATTAAAAAATGCAACAGCAGAGCATGACGGTTAAGGGACTTTAGTGCCAACTTCCCTTCCTATCTTGGAATACTTCTCGTGTGACATTGGACAAATTCACCTAACGTCTTTGTACCTCAGTTCCCTGATCTTTGTAATGCGGATAGACCATACCTCAGAATTGTAAGAATTAAATGTGTTAATATATGTGCATGGCTCCTAGAAAGGTGCCTATTATAGAGTGAACACTTTCAAGGGACAGCTATTATCACCTAAGACTTTCTCTAGTTCCAAAATGCTATAGTCCTGTGGAGGACTAAAGAGTGGATGGCAGCTAGGAGCAACTACTCCTTTCCCAGTATAATAATTGACTTCAGAAGAAGAAAACAGATCCTGATGAATTGTGTTTTCAGATCAAGGGAATTCCTTCAGTTTAAGGGAAACTCCTGATTCCAGGCACTGGTCAAATGGGACCAGTTGATAGGGCTAAAGTTATATTACTGACATAAAGAGGAAACAGAACAAGAAATAGCATGCCTCTTTTATTATCTGCATGAGCAAAGCAAATGTATAAAATGGTAGCACAAACTGTACAGAGGTGGGGGCGGGGTTAGGTGAGGAGACAAGTTCTCTTTATTCTAACACATGGACAATAAATGCAATTCCAATTTTCCCCTAATTTTCTTCTCTGCATGAAAGCTGAAATTATGGATATATTTGCTAGAAATTATCTTTTTTTCTCAATTTAGTCTTTTATTTCCCGTTTGACTCTGTGATAGTGTTGATGAGCTGTTCATTATTTCTCCATGGTTGCCCACATGACACACACCTACCAGAGCTGTGATGAAAACAATAGATGTGCTGAGGGGAGGAGGAGTACTTGTAAATTTGCCATGTATCCACATGATATCTGCACAGAGCAAGGGGAAAGAAGTAGCGATTCCCTGAAATACAGCTGTTTAGAAGTTGAGTGGGAAAACAACTTGTGACCAAAAACACATACTGGGTTTTGAGGCTCCCCTTTTTTTTCTTTTAAAATTATTACGTTTTTTTTTCTTAGTACAAAAGCAACATATGCTAATTGTAGAGAAAAAAAGGAAATATAGGCAAAAAAATATAACACTACCTATAATCCCAATGCCAAATTTTGTAAAGGATTGAAGAATGAATGGGTGCAAAGAATAAACTACTCTTTTAAGACTACAACATGTTGCTGTATATCCCTCTGATCTTTTATGCCATCTAGTGAAATGATATTTGGTGTTTTATACTACTTTTTCGTTTAATATATTGCAAATATATATCAATAGGATTGTAAAGCATTCATGAACCCAATTTTATAGCTGCATAAAATTCTATTGTAAAATTTATTATAAATATCATAATTTATTTTACCTACCTCCTGATTTTGGACATTTGGATTACTTCTATCCTGTGACTATTGTTGTACATAAATCTTTGGGCATATGAGTTATTTCCTTAGCATAAATTCTTAGAAATTAAATTGCAAGTTCAACCTTTAAAATCAATTAATTGCTAGTTCAAAGTTTACATATATTTTAGGGATCTTGATAATTTGCCAAATTGCTCTGAAGAAAAGGACTATCAATTTATGATTTATATACCAGCTTGTATAAAAATGTCCAATTCTATCTTTAATAATTCTAGTCATTGCAATTATTTTTTTTTATCTTTTCATTCTGATAGGACTAGTCCTGCCCTCATAAAGATTTCAGTTTAATGGTGCTGGAACAACTGATTAAGCATTCAGAGAAAAAATGAACTTCAAGGCCTATTTCATACTTATAAACAAAACTTAATTGAAATAAATTAATGACCTATATTTAAATGGTAAAATTGGGCCATGGGAACTCTCAATTTTGCTTGTATGTGTATCAAATGGTACAGTCATTCTGGAAAAAGGGTTGGCAGTTTGTTTAAACTTTTAAAAAAGTTTAAATCTTCATCTAGCTGAAGACATAGCAATTCTAGCTATTTCCCTGGGGAGAAATGAGAAGATCTATCCAATCTGTCCATAAAGATGAGTGTTTGTGAGTGTTCATGGATGCTTTATTCACTAGAGTCCAAACTGGAAACAACCCAAACATCCATCAACAGGAGAATGGGTAGACAAACTCTTGTATATTCATACAAAGGAATACAGCTCAGCAGGCTTAGCAATAACGTGGAAAAACCTCAAAAACATTATATTGAGTGAAAGAAGACAGACACTGTATGATTCCATTGATCTGAAGTTCAAAATAGGCAAAACTAACGTATGTGATGGAAATCAGAACAGTGGCTGTCAATGAGGCCTGTGAATTGATGGCAAAAAGCCACATGAAAACTCTTTGGAGTGGTGAAAATGTTCTGGATTTCAATGTTTTGGTTGCTTATTTGGGTGTAAATGTTTGTCAAAAACCATTTACACCCAAATAATAGTTCATACCCTTTAACATCTGTGCCTTTCTCGGTATGTGAATTTTACATCAATAAAAATGCATTGTGGAGATATTAAAGATTTTTAAAGATATATTAAAGAGCATATTTTCATAATCTTGGGAAGGGAGAACTTCCTAAGCAAGACGAGAAACTCAGTTGCAATAAGAAACTGAGACATTAAACTTCAAAAACTTAAAAAATATGTACATTTAAACATAACAAATGAAAGCAAAAGATAGAAGTCATAAAGGAAAAATATTTTGACATCTATGAAAGACAAATTTAACAACTCTAATAAACAGTGGTAAAAATAAGGCAAATGCCCTAATTTAAAAAATGAGCAAAATATATGCACAGAAAATTCACAAAAAAAGAATGCAAATATCCAGTAAATACATAAAAAGGTGCTCTGTTTCACTAGTACTTAGGAAAATAAAATGGGAAATTTTGAAAACACCACATGTTGGTGAAATTAAAAATGGGTAGTCATACATTGTTGGTTGGAATTAGAAATGTGAGAACTTTTTGGGAAAACATCTGGCAATACCTGTCAAGGTTTACATCTTACCATGTGATGTGCTAACAAACGACTTGTGAAAGCCAAATGTTAATTTTCAAGAACCAAATTTGTGAGCAGTTGTTAAGCAAATTATATAAACATGTACCTAAATAAGTTATATTAAAAACAAAGGCAATACTAAGATTGAGGTGATGGTTGAACAGTTCGTGTTGGCTCACCATGAAAAACACACACACACACACACACACACACACACACACACACACATGTGGTGGGTCTAAGGAAACACACCTGTAACCTAGGTTGGTTGCTAGGTCCTAATTTTGAGGTCTGAGTCTAACAGGGGCACGGAGCAGTAAGAATAGGTGTTATGCAAGAAAGACCTCTGAGCGTTGTTGGGTGCCTGGGTTCACATTGCTTCCCAGGCCTTCTGCCTGAGTGTGGCACCAGCAGGTGTGGGATTCTCCCCCTGCATTACCCAGAATTGGGGGCAGTTGGGCTGCTGCTGTGCGGCCTCCGTGGTGAGGGGTTTTGACGTAGCTTCTCACTGGAGCAGAGCAGGAGAGGAGGAAATAGGGAAACCTCAGTGTGAGGGCGGAGACCCTTAGGAGACACCCCGATTGGGAATCTCAAAAATAGCCGGGGAGAGTTTTGCAGGGAAGTGTCTAGAAGCCCTGAAATCTTTGGTGAGAGTGTGTCAAGTCACATTGAATCTGGAGAGGACCTTAGATAGGGTGACCATGTATAATTGACATTCCCAAACAGGGACACTTCTGAGAGTGAAGGGGGTTGTTATTAATAAAAGCCAGGACAAAAGGTGACAACAGTCCTGGACAAACTGGGTGTATGGTCACTCTGCTTCTAAAGGATTGATTCTAGTAGTTCTGGAAGGGGACGGGCTATAACCTGCGAGGAACTTTTTCCGGAATAAATATGCAGCTGAGGTTGGGGAGAAGGGAGGGGTGGAGAGGACAGGTGTTCAGCAGATTTCCTCTCAGGAAGCGTATGCATTTACAACAGCTCCCAGGGGACTGCCTTGCGTGCCCACCCTGCAACCCACACTGAGCATCACAGAGGTACCAGGGTGCCAAGGTGGCAGAGGCCGGGCGGTAGCCAGAACCTCGCCCTGCCCGGGGCACAGGGAAGTGCTGACTGACTGCTTGACAGACGTCAGGGGTTGTGACCTCTAGTCTGCTTTCCTTTCCACGCGGCTCTGCCAGTTTCCGGGGCGGAGCCGCCTGAAGCTTCCGAATGCGCCTGTGGGTGTGGTGTGCGCCTGCGCAAACTGCAAGGTTGCAGCCTGCTGTCCTCCTCTCGCACCACGAGGCCAGACATCCTCAGGCTGTTCCCCGGCTTCCCCGCACTCACTTGTGTAAGTTCCCAGGAGAGGACACGGCCCCAGGCACCCAGGCCGCCTGTGTTGACAGGGTTTTGCTCGGGAGACGGTGCCTTCCTTCCAGCCACCAGCTAAGGGCCACATGGCGCGGGGCGGCGGGACCGGCGCCATATTTCCTGGGTCTCGGCTGTCAGTAAATGATGCGGCACAGATGTTGCTGAATATTTTATGATGCACTTGCCCCAGGGGTCCCTAAATGTTTGATCATTTCTGGGTAAAGAAAGAAAGCATCCAGGGCCGTGTGCTGCCTGTAGCAAGTTCGGCATCCCAAGATAGGAGACCTTCCTCCTCCTCGCCAGCACACTTTTAAAAGAAGACAGTAGCCGTAAAGGTTCACGCTTCGGTGTAACGTGAACAGCAGGAACCCAGGGAAATAACAACATCTAACTGGTGGGGTGGAGACTCACTTCAGGACCACCGGAACGATCTGCGGCTTGAATTCGGACAGAATCTTGAAACTGAGATTAATGTCTCATGAGAAGGAGTAGGGAGCCTGCTCACTTACCATGCTGGAATTTTGGAAAATATTACAGAGGAAGGCCTTAGTCTGTAATATTTTAAATATATATATATATATATATATATATATATATATATATATATATATATATATATATATGCTTATTAACTGATTGATTAAAAATAATCCTTTACAGCCCTGACCGGCTCGATCAGTGGATAGAGCATCGGCCTGCGGCCAGGTTCGATTCCCATCAAGGGCATGTACCTTGGTTGCGGGCACATCCCCAGTAGGGGGTGTGCAGGAGGCAGCTGGTTGATGTTTCTCTCTCATCCATGTTTCTGACTCTTATCTTTCTCCCTTCCTCTCTGTAAAACAATCAATAAAATATATTAAAAAATAATCCTTTATAAGATGTGAATAGGTTTTGCTGATTATTTCTTATTGGATTTCCATTTATTTGAGAGGTGCTTGTATTTCACATCTAAATGATTTGAGAGTGTGAAACTCTGAAGTAGAAATTTGAAATCGTTCTCTGAAGTAATCCTATGCTGTTTCAGGGAGAAGCTCCATACACCCAAGAATCAAACCAATTTAAAGAAGAGAGATATAAACTGTTTGGAGGTGCTTTCCAAACTTTGTTCCAGATTTGGGGTCTGAAGGTGCAAGGCAATGGCTTTTTATCAGACTTCACTTGGAATGGTAGGGACCTTCTTTGATGCCGTTGATAGAATTTCAGTCTTTAAGGTTTTAAAAAATTACCTGTTCCTTTCTCTCCCATCCTCCAATTCAATAAAAATTTCCTGGCATGAGGCTAGGTTAGCAGCAGTTTTACAAGCTTCTCAGGTGGTTCTAATTTGCAACCAGCATTGTGGAGCCCTTGATTTACACCAACTCATTTTACTGATGGGGAAAGTGCTTTTTGCTGGTGGGGAAAGTACTTGTCCATCTTCCATGGAGTCTCCAGAGTAGAGGGGCTTAAAATAGAAACCCAACAGGTCAAAAACCTTCGATGACCCCTATCCCTTTTCTGCCATCTTCCCTCAATTTTCAGGACAAAGTTCAAGGTCTTCCATTTATTTATTTTTAAAAATATATTTTATTGATTTTTTTTTACAGAGAGGAAGGGAGAGGGATAGAGAGTTAGAAACATCAATGAGAGAAAAACATCGATCAGCTGCCTCCTGCACATCCCCCACTGGGGATATGCCCGCAACCAAGGTACATGCCCTTGACCGGAATTGAACCTGGGACCTTCCAGTCCGCAGGCCGAAGGTCTTCCATTTAGCTCACAGCTTTCAAGATTTACCTCTTGCTAGCCATCTCACTTCACTTTTCCTGTTCTCCTTACTTCTCCCCTTACACCCTTCTGCTTGCATTTCTAGAATGTCGTGTGCCCCTTCACACTACCACACTTTAACATATGATTTTCCTTCCTCCCACTTGACTGCCTGTATCTCTTTTTTCATTTTCAAAATGCAGCTCAAGGTGAGATAACTTAGTATAGAGGCAATGAGGGGACATTGGCTGTGGCTTACTGGGTCAAAACACTGGATTTCTTTTTTTTCTTTTGTTAAATGGGGAAGACTCTTTGAGATTCCTGAATTTCAAGCTCAAATGTGTGGAGTACCAGGTATAAGACAAAAAAAGTGATGGACTCCGGCTGCCTAGCAGCATATGCCTCATTTAAAGATGACTAAATTCAAATTTTTGAGAAACATGGTGCAGTTATCCCAGGGGCTGTCCATCCACAACCCTTGCAATCACCCTGTTTTGCAGATGAGGAAACAGAGTCAGCGAGAGCCCTGGGACCTTGGTATGTCAGTGTTAGAGCCCAGGTTTTCTGAATATAGGTCCAGTCTTCTTCACAGCACACCATAAAATTTTGGCATATTTTCTACTGCATTTATTCCAGAAAATAACTCTCATTAACATTTGTATAATGTTATACCATTAGAAAAAAAGAAGCACCAACTCCTTTTTCTAAACTATATGTTGGGAAGGCGCTGTAAAAAGATGTCTGATGCTTCCTCAGTTAGACCTTCTGTTTGTGGATGCAGAAGACAGTCTTCTCAGGTCTGCCTGGAGTGGGCCTGCTGTGGAATGCAGTCTCAGCTCCAGTGATAGCCTGCTCTGAGACCATGTAGGGGTCAGATGGATCTCTGCCACACTTCTCTCCCAGCTCACAGTTAATATACAGCGAAATCTTTTTTAAATTTTTATTGAATTCAGAGAGAGGAAGGGAGAGGGGGAGAGAGAGAAACACCAATAATGAGAGAGAATCATCAATTCGCTGCCTCCTGCACGCCCCCTACTGGGGATTGAGCCTCGTTCAACCAACCCAGCCACACCGGCCAGGGCACAATGAAATCTTAAGCTCTGATGTATGATTTATTGATTTCCTTCTCTAGGCTGCTTGGGTTGATTTTACCCCTTAAGGATTTTTGAAAATAAAAGCATCTTCCTCAGTCTTCTTTTCAAAAAGAAAGGAGTTTATTCACCCAGATAAAAGTATACACTACAATGTTAAAGTCATCCTCATGCATGGCAAAGATTGAGGCAGGACATTTTCTCTGGCCTGGTAGACAGCTACTGTACTGGCTGGCTTCTGAAAGCTTCCTTGCTAGGAGAAAGACAGGGCTTTGTTCTGACACCTGGACACCATGGGCCTATGTGCCTGCTTCAGGTGTCATGCCCAGCGTAAATTCTGGAGAACACCCGGGTCTGCTTTGGCCCTTTAATGGGAGCTCTCCTAATTCCATGTTTCTGTATGTCTTAAGAGACAACTAAAATAATAGCTATGTTTGCCTCTTTGCCAAGAGTCTCACTGTTGGAGATAGAGGAGAGTCTTACACCATACCATCAAGAGGAATGGGAAAGAGCAGAAATAATAAGGTGTAAAGGGAGTACTCCTCATTACTTGCTTAGGAGATGGCACAGATTTGGAGAGGAAAGGCTGGGAATTGGGGATGTTCATTGTTTTCAAGATGACTCCCCCTTTGTCCCCTTACATTTAAAAGCATCTTGTATAGATGGGAGATTTCCTTCTTAGCTTCTGGACACTTGCAATCTTTTTGTATTGTCCTTATATTGTGGTGACCTATATGGTTTATGAAATGCAGGCAATTTCTGGCCCAGTGTTGCTGAATGTCTAAGTGTGTCTTTATGCTTTGGTCATAGAAAGGGTAACTCTCTTTGAAAAGCAGGAAAGTGTGTTTAATGCCAATTTTCCTCAGTTAATACACTTTCAGACATTGAAAGTCTTTTTTGAAGAAATATATTTACATTAAAAGAAAAAATATACATTTAAAATGAAAATAAGCCAACAGGGTCTGAGGAAGGGAAAGGTACAAGCTATAGGTTTATTTTAAATATCAAGATATCCAGTAATTAAAGTTTCCTTTTATATACAACTTTAAGGAAACAATATTATTTTATTTGTATTTGTTTATTATGTACACTTTTCTCACTGTTCATCTATATATACTAGAGGCTAATTAGCATATTAGCTCTTTATTATATAGGATAAAAGCCTAAGCGACTGGCCAACCCGTAGCTGTGATGCGCACTGACCACCAGGGGCCAGATGCTCAATGCAGGAGTGGAAACCACAGGCATGGAAACATGGAACAGACTGATGAATCTCAGAGGGAAGGGGGGAGGGGGGAGGGTGGGAAGAGATTAACCAAAGATCTTATATGCATACTAGAGGCCCGGTGCATGAAATTTCTGCACTGGGGGGGGTGGTCCCTCAGCCTGGACTGCACCCTCTCGCAGTCCGGGACCCCTTGCTCCTTACTGTCTGCCTGTTCTCTGCTCCTTAGTGCTGCCATAGAGGTGGGAGAGGCACCCGCCACCGCCGCTGCGCTCGCCAGCAGTGAGCCTGGCCTCTGGCTGAGCAGCGCTCCCCATGTGGGAGCGCACTGACCACCAGGGGGCAGCTCCTGCATTGAGCCTCTGCCCCCTGGTGGTCAGTGCGCATCATAGCGATCGGTCATTCTGGTGTTTCCGCTATAAAGGTTGCTTAGGCTTTTATTATATAGACTAGAGGCTGGATTAGAATCTGTGCACCGGGCTTCTAGTTTTAAATAAAAAGATCTTTATATATAGAAACCTAAGTCATTTTTAAAGATGAGAAAGTTCATATTTATAAAAGCTTCTTTTCCATTCAGGTCTTATGATATTCATAATTATGACTAAATTGAGCTTTGTTTTATCCCATGGTTACAAGTTTCAGATTTGTATTCACAGCTTAATGAAGTTGTAATTAGACATTATGTATTCTATTCCCTGTGCTGCAATGTCCTTATGTATCTGACACTATGACATTTTCTGTATTTACTGCTGGAGATATCCCTCTTCACAGACCAGTTATTAGAAAATACATAATATTCAAAAGGAGCTAATGAGTGGGAAGCATCACATTTGTTCTTTAAAAGATTTTAAATACTAAATGAATCCAAAGGAAAGCCATCTTTCATAGTGGTTTCCATGTTCATAAAATTCCCCAAATGTTCAGTTTTTTTCTTTGGTAATTTCATTTCTGCTGCAGATGTCTATTCAATTTATTTGTGATCTATCATACACTTTAATTTATAGTGAAAGTGCTGGCCCCGATTTGCAAAGAGATAACATTTTTTCCTTACCTCATTCCAGTTTCAATAGATATTTTTTCATTATTATTAAGTTATCTTTGGACATTAATGCTTTTGGATATTGACTACTTTCACAAAGTGTCCCCCAGCTGTCACACTGTAAACCCAACACACATGGAACCTTCTTGTTCCAATGTTGCTTTATATTTATCTTAATAAAAATTAGTCTTAAGACTGAGTCCTTCTACATTAAAAATGGACTTAAAGAATCAAAGGTTTGAAAAGAATCTTAGAGGCAAATAAAACATGTAATTTATTTGATTAGTAAGTGTTATCTATATTATACCTGGAGCGTGATCATCTGATCTCACTTTGATCTTCTTCAGAGACAAGGAACTTACTCCTTGTTGCAGATACCCGTGGTCATCATTTAGGGCTAATTTCCCCAAATACAACTTGTGAGTCCTTGAGCAAGTTACTTACCCTTATATAGGTCAGAATGTTCTCATGTATATAGTGGAAGCGTAGTACTTGCGCTGCCTACTTCAGAAAAAGGCCAGTGGTAGGGAGAAATGAGTTTTGTGGCCAGGGGGGCCAGTTTTAAAGTCTTAGCTCTGCTACTTAGTACAGTGTGATTCTTGAAAAGTTAACCTTTCTGAACCTCCATTTCTTCATCTAGACAATAGGGGAAATAATAATACCAACCTATAGGTTGAAGATGAAACTCAACTATGTATTTTATGTGTGAAATGTAATTCTGGGCGTATTGTGAGTTTCCTCAATTATTTGTGGCATATTTATGCAAAGTTTATAGGGACCTATTTATGAAGATAAAATAAAATATACACAAAAGTGGTTTATAAGTGTTAAGGAGCTATTCAGATGTGTTGGCACCATTACTTAAATATTCTAGTATTTTTTTTTTAGCCGGAGACTTGAGTTAACCTCCTGGGAACCTGAATAAAGCAACCACTGAGCCACAGGAAAGCAGATTCTTCTCAACCTTCTGTCTCTGACCCCAAATAGCACCATCATCTATTGGGCAGCCTCTTGTAATACAGGTGCTTTGCTTTGCCTGCTTTATCATTGACCCTCACAACAGTCCTCCGAGATGGGTATGGTGGTGCACATTCTACAGATGAAGAAACCGAGCTCAGCAAATTTAAAGGCATTTAATAACTTGTTTACATTTATATTAAACAGCTTAAGTTGGAGAATTAAAATAAAAACCCAAGTTTATCTGTTTGTAAAGTATGTATACTTTTCAATATACCATGTCTCCCAGTGAGAGTGTAACAACAGTTGTGAGTCAGACAGATTTATAGCTTGTCCTGGATCTGCCTCTCACAAGCCCTCTGTCTTAGGTACTTTGGTTTACTACTCAAGCCTAGGTTTCTTTACCTGTAAAATGGCAGTACAAGACCAACCCGTGGGAATGTTGTAAGTATTAAATTAGAAAGCACATAGTAAGTGATTAATGATAGCTGTTCATATTACGTCTTTTGGTGCTTTCCATCTCCCAAGGGATTGCTGGAGATCTGCTCCTTTCTCAGCAGGCCAGCAGGGGGCAGTAGAGACCATAAAGGATATGACCAAATCAGGGCTATATACTTAGGTATACACTACCAGCTGATGTCCACCTCACAGTCTAGGAATCTTTGAATCAGATCCTTGGTGCTCTCTAACTCTGGATCTAATAAGAAAAAAAAAAAAAACAACCCAGATATTTTTACACAGTAACAAATACAAATACAAAACCACCACAATAGTAATCCCTAGTGTTTGCATAAGACTGAGATGAGATGGTTTTATATTATACACGAAGGCAATCACAGTTGGCTCATGTTAATGGTTTCATTAACCTCATGAGGATGTTAACATCATTAGGAAAACAGAAGGAAAATACTTCAAACTCCTCCATTAGACCCAATTAGTAGAGCGCTGCAGCACAAAGTAGGTCCAAGCCATGCCTGTCTGTGCTCACGGTTGCAGCTGCTATGATCCTCATTAGATTGTCACTTGCCAGAGTCATTAAAGCAACCTCATTTGTGTTATGGAGACATCATTCCCAAAATAGGCTGCTTTCAAGAAATGAATATTGGTAAGTGATAATGATGACAAACACAAGATGATAAAGTAAATACAAATGCAGCCTGGATCGAACATTGATAGATGGAGTGCGGATGGTATATGTTAGTTGCAGTTGCTTTGAAATATTACCTTACATGTTTCTTTCTTCATTTTTTACAACATCTCTATGAGATCTGCATTATTTTTATTTTTACTTTTGGTTTTTCTGGCTTGCTCTCACTTGCTGTCATGTGCCCCTGCAAAGTCCTCTGTGTTTCTCTGGTAGTTCTCAAAGGTGGTAGTGGTGTGGGAGCTCACATGTATTATGAGCAAATACAACTGATTTCCATGTGGCATGTGCAGCTTAATTCCCCTTCTGGTCTCATGTCCTCACAGGCAGGGATCAGTTACTCCCACTGGCCAGGGTTCCCTGTGCTCTGTAATGTGGCTGCTGCTTTTGACTGGCTATTCCTGCAGGTCCTCTCCAATTCTAGAGGTGCCACACTTGTGGTGCTTTGTGTGTGTGTGTGTGTGTGTGTGTGTGTGTGTGTGTGTGTGTGTGAAGGTTGTGCCTTTCCTTTTTTTAAAAAATCACATTCTATTAGATAATCTCAACACAGTACCACGGGACCCCTGGATTCTTTATGAAAAGAGACATATTTTGGGTACCCCCTGCCGATTCTCATCCTTCCAGATTGAGTTTAGATATCCTATTCTCCAGGGAGTCTTCTCCAAATCCCAGGTTGTGTGTGAGAATCCTCCGCCCCTTTGATCCCAAAGCACCCTGCTTATTGCCAAAGTGTAGTGGGTACTCCTTATTCACCTCTGTATCCCTAGCACTAGGACAGTGCCTGGCCCACAGTGGGTGCTAAATCCATGTTCATGACGTGAACCTAATCTCCTCTTTGGTTTTTTTAGATTGCTCCTGGACCTGTCCCCCCCACCCCCGCCCCCACCCCTTTAACTTGCGCTAATAATCTCTCTCTGGTGCCTGCCTTCTTAGATATATCACCTTGAATGCCTCTTTTTACCTAGGTCTCTGGATTACTGGTTTGGTTTTGAATGGAGCACCGATTTTTTTTTTGTTTTGTTTACATTCACCCTTTGATAAAGAGATCTTAAGCACATTGCCTTACCTACACAGTACTGGAAAAATCGAAGGGTCAGACCAAACCCCAGCCTGATATAAGCTCCTCGATCGCTGCTGCCTTCATAATAATTAGAAGCAGAAAATACACTAATAACCTTCCCATCATGGCAAATTTCATACCCTTCAGACTTATGTTCATGAAACCTAATGAGCATCTTCAACTGGTATTTATTAAGAACTATAATAAATATTGGGGGGTAATATCTGGTCCAAAATAGTAGCCCCCTTCTCAATAAGTGGATACAGCCTCTTTTGCCTCTGGGATCACTCCACACAATATTGAAAACCTGTTCCCACCACTCATGCTTTGTTAACTGTTCAGAAAGGGATCCTTTCGTTCTGACTCCCTGAGGTATATCTGCTTTATTTTTCTTCAGGTCAGTATCCTGGTCTCCATCTATTGAAATTAGTGGCATCAGCACATATTTCATTTTGTTTCTTTCTATACGGTGAGGTAAATTCAAATCTGTGGACTCTGATACCCACTCATGTGTGACCAAGACTTCATTGTCAATGATTGTATGAATTGGGAGCCAGGCATAGACTTCTTCCAATATTTATAACATCCCCACCCCCCATATAACTTATATTTATGTAAGACTTCTTTTGTGAAGCCATACCTCATATTTATTAAAAAGTCTTAATGGTTCCCTCTGTTCAAGTGCAGGTCACCAGGATAGACAAGAAAACTCAAAAACAGGATCATTAGGATTTCTACGAAGTTTTTTCCTCGATCTAAAAAAATCACCATTAAAAACATATGGGTTCTTCCCTGAGGGGAGACTATTCTTTTTTTTTTTAAATATATATTTTATTGATTTTTTTACAGAGCGGAAGAGAGAGGGATAGAGAGTTAGAAACATCGATGAGAAGAGACACACCAGTCAGCTGTTTCCTGCACACCCCCAGCTGGGGATGTGCCAGCAACCAAGGTACATGCCCTTGACTGGAATTGAATCTGGACCCTTGAGTCTGTAGGCCGACCCTCTATCCACTGAGCCAAACCGGTTAGGGTGGGGAGACTATTCTTGCAAAAGATCAAACAGAGATCATCTAGTTTCCCATGTAGATCACCACAGATTGCTAACTGTTTGGAGGGGCAAGTTTTTATTTTTTAATTAAAAATTTTTTTTCAATTATAGTTTATATTCAATGTTATTCTTTATTAGTTTCAGATGTATAGCAAAGAGGTTAGAAAATAATATGCTTGGCAGAGAGGTCCCCCCATAACTGCTTCAGGTACCCACCAGGCCCCATTCATATTTATCACAATCTTAATTGACTATAATCCCTATGCTGTAACCTCCATCTCTGTGGCTATTCTGTAACTACCAATTTTTACTGCTTAATTCCTTCACCTTTTTCACCCAGCCTCCTAACCCACCTCCCTCCTGACAGTCTGTTCTCTGTGTCTAGGAGTCTGCTTCTAGTTTCGTTTTTTATTTTGTTCATTAGATTCCACATGTAAGTGAAATCACATGGTATTTGTCTTTCTCTGTCTTATTTCACTTAGCATAACACCCCATCTATGCTGTCCCAAAAAGTAAGGTTTCATTCCTTTTTACAACTGAGTAGTAGTCCGTTGTGTATATGTACCACAGCTATTTTTATCAACTCATTTATTGATGGGCACTTGGGTTGCTTCCATATCTTTGCTATTGTAAATAATGCTGCAATGAATATAGGGGTGCAAATATTCTTTTGAATTAGTGTCTCAGGTTTCTTTGCTGGGTCATAAAGCAATTCCATTTTTTATTTTTTGAGGAACCGCCACACTGTTTTCCATAGTGGTTGTATCAGTCTGCATCCTGGAGGGATATGTTTTATGTGAGTAAAATTCAGCATTTGTTTCAGGACTTCCTTGGTTTCCAGTAGCACTTCTAAGACATAATAAGTATGAAGTATCTCTGTTCCTTGAAGGACTCAATAAGTAAATCAGTATCAGTTGATGTGAGTAGAAATTACAGCCAAGGGCCACTATAGGAGTCTGGGACATCTATCAGCCCCGTGTAGTACTGTCTATCCTTGTTTTCCTGGATGGTGTAACCAAACAGTAGATTTACTAATTCTGAATCTTTCTCACTTATATTGTGTAGTTTTCCAACATGAAGGAAAAGAAGTTGGAGAGCTGTAATTGGCCTTGTTCACTGGCATATCTGATGGACTGGAAGATGGTGAGTGTATAGTGTTGTCTTATCTTCCACCGAGTGCTGTAACCTCGGTGCCAGTTCTGGATGATCAGTGCAGATCTTAGTGCATTCCCAGATTTCTTGCTTTTTGTTGAAGATGGAGCCCATGTCTTCTAGATTTTGTACATTAAAAAAAGCTTCAATTTCTTATTCCAAGATGGTTTGAAGAATGCCTCCCTTACGCCTGGCTGGTGTGGCTCAGTGGTTGAACATCAATCTACAAATCAGGAGGTCATGGTTTGATTCTGGTCAGGGCACATGCCAGGGTTGCAGGCTCGATCCCCAGTAGGGGGTGTGCAGGAGGCAGCTGATTAATGATTCTCTCTCATTATTGATGTTTCTATCTCTTTCTCCCTCTCCATTTTCCCTTGAAATAAAAAAATAAAGAATGCCTCCCTTTATGCTGTCCCAACTTTTTGTGTGCTAAAAACATTTAACATGTTGTCTGCCCTCTTAAAAATTTTTAAAAAGTGTATTGACACTGTATTGTTAACTATAGGCATGATATTGTATAGCAGATCTCTAGAATTTACTTATCTTGCATAACTGAAACTTTATACCCATTGAATATCTCAATTTTCCCCTCCCCTCAGCCCCTGACAACCACAATTCTACTCTCTACTTCTATAAGTTTGATTATTTTAGACTAGTGGCCCGGTGCATGAAATTCATGTGGGGGGTGGGGGGTGTCCCTCAGCCTGGCCTGCACCCTCTCCAATCTGGGATCCCTCTCGCAATCCAGGACTGCTGGCTCCTAACCGCTAACCTGCCTACCTGCCTGATTGCCCCTAACCACTCTGCCTGCTGGCCTGCTCGCCTCCAACTGCCCCTCCCCCCGCTAGCCTGATCACCCCCAACTTCCCCCCTGCTGGCCTGCTTGCCCCCAACTGCCCCCCCCCCACTGGCCTGATCGCCCCCAACTGAACCCCTGCTGGCCTGCTCATCCCCAACTGCCCCCCTGCTGGCCTGATCACCCCAACTGACCCCCACTGAAGGCCTGCTCACTCCCAACTGGCCCCCCTGCTGGCCTGCTCACCCCCAAAGCCCCCCCCACCGGCCTGATCACCCACAACTGCCCTCCCATCTTGGCCCCTAACCGCCTCTACCTTGGCCCCGCCACCATGGCTTTGTCCAGAAGAACATCCGGAAGGTCTCCTGGAAGGTCTCCCAGTCTAATTAGCATATTACCCTTTTATTAGTATAGATAGAGGTCTGGTGCACGGGTGGGGCCAGCTGGTTTGCCCTGAAGGGTGTCATGGATCAGGGTAGGAGTTCCCTTGGGGGCAGGGTGGCCTGGGCAAGGGGCCTGTGGTGGTTTGCAGGCAGGCCACACCCCCATTGGGGTGGGGGTCCCTACTGGGGACAGTGCCGGCCTGGACAAGGGGCTGGGGCAGTTTGCAGGCCAGCCACGCCCCCATGCGGTGAGGGTCCCTGCTGGGGGTGTGTGGCCAGCCTGGGTGAGGGGCTGAGGGCTGTTTTCAGGTTGGCCAGACCCCCTTCAGGGTGAGGTTCCCCGCTGGGGTGCCTAGCCAGCCTGGGTAAGGGGCTGAGGGCTGTTTTCAGTCTGGCCACGCCCCTCAGCGGGGACACTCACCCTGATGGTGGCATGGCCAGTCTGGGTGAGGGACTGAGGGCCGTTTGCAGGCCCTTCCCTTGGCGGCTGGCCCGGGTTACCCAAGCCTCCCGCGCGCTTGGGCCGGCTCCGTGGCTGCTGCCCACTGGCCCCTCCTTCGGTGGCCGGCCAGGGCGGGCAGAAAGCTTGGCTTCCTCCATCACCAGGGGCGACCCAAGCCCTGTCTGGCTCCGTGGCCACTGCCATCTTTGTCCTGCTAATTTGCATACTCACTCCTGATTGGCTGGTGGGTGACGTGAAGTGGAGTCAATTTGCATATTCCTCTTTTATTAGTGTAGATACCTCATATTAGGGCAGTATCTTACATAATAAAAAGGTAATATGCAAATTGCATCACTCCGCTACGCCCATGATTGGGCCGGCTGGAGGCGTGGGGGGCAGGACTCAGGGTGGCCGATTGGCTGGCGGTAGGAGCGGGGGGCGGGGACTCGCGAGTCCCCGCCCCCCGCTCCTCCTGCCAGCCTAACTGCCGGCCGGTGCTTCGAAAGGACCCATGGGGCCGGCAGAAGACGCTGGTGGCGGAACTCGGGGTGGCGGATTGCGTGGCTGCCGGCACCAGTTTTCCGCCAGCAGCAGTTTTCCGCCAGCAGCAGTTTTCCTCTGGCCACCCGCCGATCGGAGCTCCCGATCGGAGTTCCTCTCAGGGTGGCCGATCATATTGGCTGGAGGCGCTCTGATCCGCGGGTGGCCAGAGGAAAACTACTGCTGGCAGAAAACTGGTGCCTGCAGCCAGGTGAAGGAAAAGTCTACTGCACGAAACTTCGTGCAACGGGCTCCTATTATCTTTATAAGGGCATATTTATATTTGATGAGAATCAATTTGTTGCAATTATTTGAACTTACATGACAAATTAATTTGTGTGTAACTAAAATCCAACAATTCTGAACCCATCATTGTCTATTTCCATTTTCATTATTTAAGTCCCATATGGTCAAAGTTATAGTTATTTTAACATTGTTTTGAGCAATGTTCATTAAAGAACTAATTCTTGGTTGAGTACATGTAGATTCTTTATATCAATATTCTCATGAGATAATATTGTTTATAGATAGAGAAATGAGGTTCAGAGAGATTAAATAATGTATTGAAGGTCACACAGCTACCAAGTGTATCAGCTGGAACACATACCCAGGCTAGCTCACTCCAAGGCAAGAAGCAAAGCTCTTACCACCCAAATCTATGTTGCTGGAAGTTTGAGTTATTGGCATAGAAGGCTATTAATTACATGTGCAGAAAATAAACTGGCAGACATTAGGCAGGTGTGGCCATAAAAACTGCTTTGTTTTAGTGGATTTAATTGTCTCCTGCTATGGCTTGATTGGCTGTGAACACACTGATAGAAAGTAATCAAAGAGCTGAATGCTTCATAGGGTCTCCACCAGGCCAGCAGAGAAGTGAATGTGTCCTTTGTTTTTAATAGGCCAAATATTTCTCTCTTGTTCCCTAGGAGGCAATTGGAAGAGACATGCTGATAGCTCCCCTTGGGGCATTAACCGGAATCAAATTAGTGAAGTGAAGCTTAAGTTGGTCATTGTATTCCCAGTTCACAAAAAACAGGAAATGAATGGTAGTGGGAACAGACATATTTTCTAATTCATCAAACATTACAAATTGTATTATTGCAATATATTCATTATAGTAATTACTTCATGGGCATAGTAATATAAAAGTATCACTTCAGATAAATTCCCATTTTTCTGCTGTGGTTCTTTTAAGGCAAGTCTTTTCTACTATAATGACTATATTAATAACCAACATGGACCTCTCCCCTTGCCTAGATTACTGATTCCTCAGTGACAGAGTCCCATGATCTACATTTAGTTTGTGCCTTAGAGATGATAAGCGCAGCTTCCCTGTCTGTGGGACATGGATGACCTCTATGATAGTGAAGTGTGCACACCCTCGTGAACTCTGGTCCAGATGTTTTGAGTGTCTTATAATCATGACATATTTTTAAGACATCATTTGAGGAGTCAAAGAAAGAAATAACTATCCCATATGCTCTTTTAACATTTATTTTTTCCCCGAGATAAAGTAAGAGAAGTTGAAAATCTTAAATCAGAAAAGAAATTTATGGGCAATAGGAATCCCGGGTTTGGGGATACTTCCATTCTGGGGGGGTTTAGAGTTATTTCATGGAGGATCAAGTTGCAACTCTAAGTAAACTTCTAAGGTTCCATGTAAACAGAGGCCTGACAAGAGAAACAAGACAGGCTTTTAGTGTCTCAGGGCACTGTGTTTTTCTCATCATCCACTAAATTATGAATTTAATGAAGTTTTTCAGATACCTAGGAAATCAAATGAGAGTTGTGTATTTTCAATTGAATTATGCAGCTTGACTGTTGACAGGTACAATACTTAATTTATTGCTGCTTACACAGTTATGGACACTCAGTGTAAATGAGCAATGAATTTGGCTGTATTTTCAAAGCAATAGCCTCACCTGGGAATATGAACAATAAATGGATGTGGCAGCTCTGCAAAGGGAAGAAACTTTTTTCATGGATATCCCATTTGCTATCATAACTATATATAACTATTTAGTTGAGCAACAATATATTTTTATCTTCAGAGCTGTCATTATCTTCCTGGCCTTGTGCTAGAGTCTGTGGTTTCTGAAATAAATAAAATAGTCCTTTGATTTCAAAAAAGCCCATAGTCTGTTATTGTGTGTACCCTTAGAAAGAAGATACCTACTATGAAGTGCTTCTGGTGGCTAATTGGGTTCAAATTTAAAAAGCAGAGCCCAGCAGTCATTTCTATACAGGGGCATCTCACGTAAACTTTACGGCACGGAAAAATCTGTACTGAACTTCCTGCCTCTGTACTGAACTGCCTGCCTGTACTATATTCCTGCCTTCTGAGCCAGCCCTTATAAAGGAGTTCCTGGAATCCTATTTTAACCAATAGAACTGAGGCGTTCCCCATCTAATTGGAACTGCACAACTTCAACCAATCAGAGTAACTCCATTCTGACCAATCAGGACAGTGCCTTTTTGAGCAATCAAACTGTGTATTTGGAGTCCTCATTTGCATGAGGACAGACCAATCAGATGTCAGGGGTAGGGACTTTTTTTTTTAACATCAACCAGCTCCCCTCTGGCTTGGGGAACACTCTTTTCCTTTCTACTGAAGATTTAAGACTATGTTTTCCTGACTGAGCTGAAACACCAAAGATGTCTTACCAGTGCACAATGGAATAGACCAGCACAGTGCAAAGCAGACCAGCATGGAGCAGAGCAGAGTTGTGTAGCTGGAGCAGGGCCTGGCCTCAAGGCCACCTGGCCCCAGGGCCACCTCCATAGCTATGCTGTTTTCACAGTCTGTGCACTAAGTTGGGGATTCCTGTTGGTGCTGAATTGGTGCCAACAACCATTGGTTGATGATTAGAAGGTTGAACTATTTATCTTTAGTAAGTTGAAATGTGTCTTGTACCTATTATCATATCCAATGAATTAAGGTTCTGTGTGATAAATTATTTTGTAAAGAAAAGATTATTTTTGTAAAAATAAGTTACTACAAATTGATCTTTTTATATTCTTTTTCTTAATGTGGGGGCCTATCTCAATATATCTGCCTCTTAAAACAGGTGGTTCAGGTAATAAGATGGGGGGACTTCATGCTTTGTGAGCCTTCTGTCTTCTGGCTACTTATTTCCCACTTCTCCCCTTCTCAATCCTCCACCTTAGGGGCTGCGTCCCTTCCTGGTTCTCACACAGCTTGTTCTCACCTTCCTTAATAATTTGATCAGTATGTCTCTTTCACCCAGAATTTATTTACTCTGATAATACAACCTTTCATTGATTTTTTAGGGTTTAGTCCAACTTCTTCCTTCTTAAAGCTTTCCCTACCCTTATCCAGAACTTCCTTTTATTCACTGAATTCTGGGAATAACGCCAGACCAATTAGCACTTTGTTAGTTTCTAGTGTTATAATATTAATGATAACAAAAAACAAGAACAACTTCGATTAAGTGCTTAGTGGGTGCCAATGTTACAACCACCTAACACACAGGCACTATTATTATCTT
The DNA here is from genome assembly GCF_951640355.1 of Cnephaeus nilssonii. Classification (NCBI taxonomy): domain Eukaryota; kingdom Metazoa; phylum Chordata; class Mammalia; order Chiroptera; family Vespertilionidae; genus Cnephaeus; species Cnephaeus nilssonii. Next base: position 24,763,468 of record NC_137085.1, on the reverse strand, counting down.
AATTTTATAGATGAGAACATTAAAGCCCAGAGGACTTTAGTAACTTAATCATGGCCACAGAGCTGCATAGTGGTGGGGCTAGGAGTCCAATCCAGACTATTGGACTCCCAAGCCTGAGCTCCGATTCACTGGTGTTTCTCGGCGTGTTCTTTTGGCCCAGTGCATTAGTTAGAGTCACCTATGTGGGTGCTGTTAAAAATGCAGATTGCCGAAACCACCCCAGATCTATTGTCGTGGAATCCATGAGTCTAGATGTGGAGCCTGGGAACCTATATCCTCAACAGGCTTTCCAAGCGATTCTTACAAACTGTATTTTGAGAACGATTGCACACACTTTGCTGACTTTTAATTTTTATACTCACCTCTCTAATCAGATGGCGAACATTTTGAGGTCAGGGATTGTTACCTACTACCTTCTGAATCCTAAAAATCCCAAAGTCTGCAATAGACATTTAGACATTTACTACATGCCTACTCAATACTTGCATTTTTTATGTAGGCAGCAAAATTAAATCTATTCATTAACAGTGGAAAGATTCCATATGATGGAACTTCCTATCAAAGCATCTGGTAATAATGGAAGGCCCCACAGAGTTAGAACCCAGAGTTAGGACACAGTCTCATGAATGCGCTAGGTTCTGACTGACACTCACAGCATCTTAATTTCCTGCTTCAGTTTGCCTGCCTTTAAAATTGAGGAGATTTTAATAATAAAGGAATAGAGATATTGGTCAGAGTTAATTATAATTAGAATATAGAATTTTAAAAGTGATAAGACTAACATACCACTTAGAAATTTAAGATAAATGAAATTAGCTCATTAGTGGAGTGAGATGATACAGGGTCCAGAAAAGCACTCTTACAATCCATTGAGACAAAACTTCCATATTAATTCAATTTGGTAGATATTAAGGGGCCACACTGAGCTGTCCTATACACTCTGATGGTCTTGGCAATTGTTGGGCAATCCACTAGAAGACTTTCATTGTTGTGCAGTGACAAGGTCTTCTCCTTGCCCACACCATCCAATCCATTATTTAGATATCTTCCAATTCAGTCTCATAGTTTTAGAGATGAACTATGTAATCTCCAAAGGTCAAGCCAGATTTCTAATCCAGATTTTATTCCAGATTCAGTGTTCTCCCACTACAGCATACTGCTTCCTTTGTAACATGTCACTGGACATATGAGCAAAAGAATAGCCTAGGTAACATGCAAATAAGGCCAATAACAGAAAAGAGACTTATTTTATTCTTCACTTGTTTTTGCTAACCAATCTCTTATGTGGTATCAGCTCCCGAAGGACCATGATTATTGAATTAGTTATTTAAATTTTATCCATTTACACTCAAAATTATGAAATATGACCCCCTTTTTAAAAATCTGAATGCTAAATATATCACTAGGCACTTGTTACCATTAAACTTGAACATTGGCTAATGTCTAATTAATAATTTAAACCTTGTGGAATCCTGTGGGTTACTCTCCTACCTAAATGTGTTGCTAATTCTAATCAAAATTTCGTATAAGGATTAGTATTGGAAATAACAACAAATGGAAAATGTGAACATCACCCACATACTCTGTTGAGGATGGAAAATGCCTAATATTTATTTAGAGATTCAATGGACTGAGGATAGACTGTCAACAGAGTCAGCACCTTATGTGTGCTACCTTTGTCTTTTTGGAAGTCATTTGTTAAGGTTTTGCCATGACACATCTGTCAGTTACGTGCCTGTAAATGTTTTTAGATATTTCCATAGAGATTTATTTATTATATTTAGATATTCAGTTAGATATTCCTGACAGGGGCAGTTTAAACATTATGAAAATATGTAATTAAATAGTTTCTTAAGGATCTATGTACTCCAAAAAGCTTCTCTTCTCTTAGAGAAATCTTAGAATGAGTTAGCCAGTGTATATGCATTGCTGAAGCCCATCCAAATGGAAGATGAAGTCAGCAGCCTCATTCCTTTAATGGCCTCCTGCCTGAATAAAACTGGCGAGCAAACAGTACTTATCATAGTGATGTTACCATTTCATATCACAGAGTGACCACGTAGTGTCATAAACAGACTCCAAAAGTGCTTACTTGTAAAGGCAGTTGATTTTTTTTTACTTGCTACTGTTTTATAGCTTTGCATAAAATGCTAATGCCACGACATTTGTAGAACTATTAAATCATTTTAACGAAAGAGTAACAGTTATATAACTAATTCATTGGAGTGTATTTCCCTTGCAGAATTCTTTAGTAGTTGATTGTAATGGGAAGGAGGTTTGTTGTTTTTTTTTTAGCTCCATAATTTTGTTCTCACATGGAACCAAATCTCATTATTTTAGTGTAGTTTGTCCCTAAGTCTAATGGAGCCAAATATATTGACAACTTGTTATCCCAAATCTGGGCTCATTTGCCTCATGGCCCCCACTTAATTTGATCTATAATCTAGGCAAGCCAAGCCTGCTTTTATTGAGAAATATGGCTTTCTGCTTCCCTTTTAATGGTTTAGGGGTAAATATATAGTCGTGCATTTTCATTTACTGAAAAATGAGCTCAATTGCCATAACACCCAATCAAGGAAAATATTTGGGCTTTAACAATTATCTTGTGATCACATAAGAAGACAGCTGGGATTGATTCTTATCCTGGGGCCCCATTCAGCATATGCTGTCAAACCAGGGCCTCTGTAAGAGGAAATGGCTGAAAATTCTCAGAGACATTAAGCACTGTGAACAGCAGAATCAGATGTGCGCTCCCAAATAGATCACCACTCTACAAACCTGCAGCGTTCTCCTAGAGGAGAAATGATTCTTGTCTCTCTCTATCTGCGTTCTCTCTGTCTTTCCAGACAAAAGTCCCCATTTATAAATAATTCTTGAATAGAAATTTTCTTTCAGAAAATTGCATTTCCCAATACCCTCAAATGCTTGGGAATCACAGAGAATTAGTTTCATTGTCAAGATATTTTTTACCCCTCATAAACACATATATTTTCTTGTGAAATGTGGGCGCCTGAATTTACTGTTTATCCTGCCTATAATTTTTTTTTTTTTTACTTTTCATCATTTGATTTTCTTTTGAACCAGCTAATATCATTATTGTACTATGAGTTAAAAGGTTTTCCTGCTGAAATGTTCAGTCATTCAGTCATATCTTTTTTTTTCACTCCAGGCTTTTTTTGAGCATAGCTGTAAAATATTGCAGAGAGATGTAGAAATTAGAATGTATTTCCTCAGGATGAACTGATTCTTTATTAAACCCAATATCTGGAACAACAATGCTTTTCTGCATTTTATCTAGTTTTGATTAATCATTTTGGAACAGAATTTTCTTCTAAAATAATTTCCATACATATCACTCCTCAGATACAACAATGAAATTGATGTCCTTTTAATTCCCTGATGTTCAGTAGTTTACTATTCACACAGTGTACTGATTAGACCAGTGGTCGGCAAACTCATTAGTCAACAGAGCCAAATAATCAACAGTACAACGATTGAAATTTCCTTTGAGAGCCAAATTTTTTAAACTTAAACTTCTTCTAACGCCACTTCTTCAAAATAGACTCGCCCAGGCCGTGGTATTTTGTGGAAGAGCCACACTCAAGGGGCCAAAGAGCCACATGTGGCTCGCGAGCCGCAGTTTGCCAACCACGGGGTCCTTAGACGAAACACGTCTGTGTAGGTTCTTGTTGGCAGCCTAGTTTACTATATTCCATCATTCACAATGAAAGGGCTAGAGTTTCTGTTTGTATTTGTGTATAAAATTTAATGAATATTTTTCAGATAGCTCATCAGAATGCAAATTTTGTCTGTTAAAATGTCACATTTCTTGGGGTTACTGTTTTAATCATTTATTATTTTTTTATAAACTAGTAAAAGTAAATTGAAAATCACTGACATTAGCTATACATTAAACTTTAGGGGTCTGATACTACTAAGAACAACTAACAACTGTATAGTAATTGAAAGTTGATAAAACATTTTCACCAATATTTGGCCCTCACAACATCCCTGTAAGGTACATTTGTAATCCAAGTTTTACTATTGAGAATACTGAGGTTTCTATTAATAAACTAGATGTTTGGTCTCCCCCCCCCCAAGCTTTATTGAAATGTAACTGACAAATAAGTCTGAATATATTTAAAGTGTATAGCGTGATGCTTTGTGAAATGATTACCACAGTCAGGTTAATGAATATGGATGTTTGCTTCTGACCAGTGTACTAGATGTCATTTACTATATGTTGCTGAATGACCTGAAAAATTACACCTAAATTGTTTGTTAGCAGGAAATAAGGATGAAAATAAATACTTAATTTGCATGGGATATTGTGGCCACAACAGGACTGATGTGTTTCCAGAAAGTTGTCATTCAGGTCTGCTGCATAATATTATTGATAGGTAGACTTGGTTGTCATGAACTTAGATGTATTTTATATTTATGTAAATAGATTAAAAATATTTTTAAATTTTTTAGTATATATTTTTTATTGATTTCAGAGAGGAAGGGAGAGAAAGAGATAGAAACAACAATGATGAGAGATAATCATTGATCGGCTGCCCCACAGTGGGGATCAAGCCTGCAACCAGTGCATGTGCCCTGACCGGGATCGAACTGTGACCTCCTGGATCATAGTTTGACACTTCAACCACTGAGCCATCCGGTTGGGTTAAATTGATTTTTTAATTTAAGTATAGTTGGTCTACAATCTTATATTGGTTATATTAGTTTCAGGTGTACACTATAGTGATTTGACTATTTTATACCTTACAACCCCACTAATTAGATGCATTTTAGATGGTGCCTGTGCCATTGCCAGTTTATCATCAGCCCATGAAAAGGCCAGGATTCTGTCAATAAGGTGTAAGGTAAGCAAGTGCTTTTGATAGAAGAGTGTTATAGGACTACAGATTCAAAGACTAGCAAGGACCCCACAGACCATTATCATTTTTTCGTTCTTTCAAGAAGCCTTAAATAGAGAGAGTAGCTGGCTGTCATTATGGGTGTATTTGAGTACAGAAAAACTTTCTTACTTTTCACTACGTCTCACTTAATCATGATCTACCCCTCCCTCCTTCACCTATTTCAAATATAGGAATCATTCTATATAGTAATAGCCATTTGGCTGAAATATCTGCATAATTACTTTCGTAGTCATGACACATTTTTTCATGTATAAACAAATTTAGTGTTTTCTAGGCTGTCTCTTCTGCTTTTCCTTCTAGACATTTTTCCTGGGTAATTTTGTGCATTCCCAAGTGTTCAGATATTACTAATATACTGGATTCTTGATTCTGTAGCACATCATTTGGATGTTCTAGGCTTTTTGTTTTTCAAATTTAAATCCAATTCATAATCCTGTCCTCAGAATCTTATTTCTTTGTCTTCATTAATGGCACTCCCATCTCATCAGATGCATAAGTTAGGAACTTCAGTGTTTCTCTTCTTATATGTAAAATAGGTTATTAATGTGTTGATTCTACCCCTCAGAGACTACTGATGCTGCCTTTTTCTCTCCATCTCCATGACCACAGCCCAACTTTATCCCCTCATCATCTCTTGCAGGGATCATTGTAACTGACCTTTGATGGCTCTGATCTCTGTGCTGTGGTTCTCTCCTTCCAGTTCATCCTCTGTGCTCTTTATCACTGATTTTACAAAGCTATGCCTCTCTGCTAGATTAAAATTTCTGAATGGTTTCCCTTAAGTTCAAGTTCTGTTCCATAAGAGTTATAGTCGAAGACCTTCACAATCTGATTATAGTTTAAGAACAACAAAAAATATATATGTATGTACATGTATGTTTATATATGCATACATGAGTATACACACACGTGTATATGTGTATATGTATATATGTGCACTCACTCTAGCTTATTTTTGCTATTTCCTACCATGCTGCCTATGTGCTAATCCCACTAGACCAGCGGTTGCCAACCGGTGGTCTGCGGACCACTGGTGGTTCTTGAGGTCAGAAAGGTTGGCGACCGTGGGTTTAAGAAAAACTTTGGAGCAGCAGTCGCCAACCGGTGGTTCGCGGACCACTGGTTGTCCGTGAGGTCTGAAAGGTTGGCACCTGCTGCTAGACAACCCATAATTCCTTAAGTGTAATGTATATTTTCAAGCCTCCTTGCTTTTCCTTCTTCCTCTATGATAATATTCAATTTGTGCTCTATAATCAAGCTCAATATTATTTCCTTGTGAAACCCCTGTTGACTATTTCTTCTCAATTCCTTGTCCAACCTTGTGTGCCCAGGTGGAATTAAGTCTGAGGCCCCCCTCCCTCCCAGGCACACCGTGTTATAGAATGGATATGAGCATTGAATTTAGAATGGATTCAGTGGTTGCAGTTCTTCCCATTCTTAAAGGAGGGAAATAATCAAGATTTACTCATGAGGCTTGGTCAATGGTTATATTAACCTTAGCTGAGATGGTTTGATTTCTCCTCACCCAAGCCTGTCACATCCCTTTTATTCTCAGACTTTCATGGTTAACCTCACCTGGGAAAAACTGTTGCCAAAGCTGGGGAGGGAAATTGTTCAGTAGCCCAAGCTCTTCAGATAAAATTATTCAGTTTCTATGAATTTCTTACTTCTCAGAATATTACTGATTTTTCTGATTCTGTGCCTGACCTAACTTTAGATAGCTAATCCTGTGCTGTTAGCCACCTGCCTGATTATTTTCTTCTGTCAATTACCTGCCATCTGAATCCCTGGGTACTGGACTGCTGCCATCTGTACCTGCCATCTCTCTTGGCTATCCGCCAAGCTGTCCAGTATTCTGTGCTTCTGTGGGCATCTGAAGTATTTTACCTTGATCCTCCTCGTTCTGACCAGTGACCTCTAGCTCAGAATCTTGGGAGCCAAACTGATAATTTGTTACCTTTGAGGGGAGATATAAAGTACTTATATTTAGAATATATTGTGCCTTTTTTTTTTTTGCTGAAAATAGAGAATATGACTGAGAAAATGAGGCCCTGTACAGGTAATTTTGACAGAGACAAAAATAGGGATTAGGAAAGCTCTGGCATTTAGGGGGCTCTCTATGGGCAGGTCTGAGTGACACATGACAGTAGTATGGTATCTAGGGAAAGGGTGAAGAGACATCAAAGACAGCTTCAGCAATTTCAGTATTTGGCGTAGGCCCAGACTGAGTTTGGCTGCATATGCCCTCATTATGCAACATAAAACAATACTCTCATGGTAGATATAAATTCACTAGCTAATTTATTTAAGCTTTTAGAGTTGGGAGTACCGTATTTTCTGGCGTATAAGATGACTTTTTAACCCAGGAAAATCTTCTATATGCCCAGTCGTCTTATACGCCAGAAAATACAGTAGGTCTAATCATTTAAATACATAATAAAAGCTCCATGTGTCTCTTTATGCATACTATTACAGTTTCCAGGATCTAGCACCTGAAAACTGTTATTGGAGAAAATAAAAATTTAATTGTAATATTTCATTTCATAGAAAAATTCAAATTTAATTGAATACATTTATAGTATATAATTTATTATTGAAGTATTATTTAAGGTGGGACAGTGTACTTCCTATACATTGGTAGGATTAAGCATTCAAATATTTACAGTGAAATAACATGACTTGAGTAGACATGGTTTGGGTATACTAGGTATCCAGAAATGCTGGCTGTCAAGGAGAGATTGGGATCTTTTCACCAGGCGTAGGATAGGGGTTGGAAAAAACTTGCTTAGTGATAGAGGCTTGGCCTGGAGCAAGAACAGAATGGTCTCAAATTTATTCTGAAAGGAAAAGGTGGGTACAGCTCCAGGTAATCCAAAATCAATGCAGAGTGATCATTGTTCTGGGATATCTTTCCATATCCATATGGAGAATGTGGAGATAAATTCAGATTCTAGCATATAAGCATAACCAATGGACACAGACACCAGGGGGGTGAGGCATGAGCGTGGAGGGTTGGTTGGGGGGGGGGGGCAACGGGGAGATAAGGACACATATGTAATACCTTAATCAATAAAGAAAGAAGAAAAAAAGAAAGATAATAAAGCATTTCAAGGTTATTTAAAAATTTTTGCTTTAACACAGATAAATAAATGAACATGTAATGAGAGCTAAGAACATGTAATTCTGAAAATATTAATTTTCAGACCAATTTTAAAGGGGGCTTTTTGTACCAGATAATATCATATTAAATTGATTAAATATTAGCATTAAAATAGGTCCTACATTGATAAGTGTTGAAGTTGGGGGATGGGTGTTTGGGGATCATTATATCATTACTTTATTTTTATATGTCTTTGACTTTTCATAATCAAGTTTTTTTTTTTAAAAAAATTCAGATTCTAGGGAAAGAGGCTGGAAAGATCTAGAATCCAGGAGGCAGTATGGTGCAATGGAACAAGTACCACCTCTTACCTTGTCTATCAGATGATGGCACTAGCACTCACCTGTGGTATTGTTGAAGGTTAAAGGAATAATATGAGGTAATGTGTTAAGTATATGAAGAGCTTAGTATAGGGCCTTACTATTAGTAGATGCTCTTAGTAGATCAGTCACTATCCATACTGCCTAGAGATTTGCATAGTATCCATTACTAGCTCTTGGACCATAAGAAAACGCAGCTTTCTTCAAGTATTTTTATTGGGCCTGGAAGTCAAAGTCACCTTCATATACTAGGACTCTAGCCAAAAATAATGGAAATGTGGGCAGAGGTCCAGTCCCAGAAGAAGCGCTGCAGCCACGGGAAGGGTAATAAGTCAAATGAATGGGGCAAAGGTGGTGGGCTGCAGCTGCCTGGTGCTGTCACAAAGCACTGATTTCTGTTCCTGGCCAGCAAAACGAGGGGATTAGGAAATATTTGATCATAAAAAGACAGTTTATATGATTTATTGATGCCAAATGTGCATAAGAGATGATCTCAAAAACAATCATATAAAATGTCCAAGTCATTCTCTGGGGTTAAAATAATGTTGTCTTTTTCACCAAGAATGCTAAAGCATAATAACAATTATTGTTATTACTGACCTCATATCCCATTAACTTCTATGTGAAACAGGATACTATGCAAATCTCTAGTGGCTAGACTAAACTCAAGGAAGACACTTAAAATCACGTGCCAGCCAAAGAATGCCTTCCTTTATTACCCCGCCAGGGTGCTCTATGACATGAGAAAAACAACCATGATGGGGTGATCTCTGGGGAAGATGCTAAGAGGGATAAGCACAGAGGTGAATGGGGTACTTCCCTGTGCTGTGGATGCAGCTTCCATGGGGATTATCAGTTGTCAGTAGAAATGTGATTTCAGATCATAATTCATTCATGATAATGCCCCCTATTGCTGTACATGGCTGATTTCCCCCAAATAAATGAAAGCAGGGATTAAGAAATCTAGGGTCACTTATTTGTAAATCACACATTGGAGATTCTGTTGAAAACTTTAATAGAAAAAAACTACACGTGAAACCTGAGTGAGGTTTGGAAAGTTCCTATTCGTTTATTCTGCAAGGCATAATCAGGTGACGGAAACACTCAGGCAAAACAACAGGTTTCATTTAGCAACTGTTTGTGTAGGCTGCTGTGTTTTCTTATGGTCCAAGAGCTAGTAATGGTGTATACATTTTTATATGGTTGAAGAAAACCGGAAAGAAGATTATTTTGTGGCATCTAAAAGTTATATGAAATGCAAATTTCAGTGCCTATAAATAAAGTTTCATTGCAACACAGTCACATTAATTATTTTCATATCGTCTGTGGCTGGTTTTGTGCTTCAGTGACAGAGCTGAATAGTTGCCACAGAGACCCTAACGGCCCATAAAGCCTAAAATACTGTCTGGCCCTTTATAGAATAGAATCAGTTTGCTGAGTCCTGATCTTGACTTTCAGTAGAGCTAAAAATAACAACAAATCATGACTATTTTACTCTCTCCTATACATAAAAAATTTAGGTCCTTAGAGGTTGAAGCACATTGAATGAGAAGGATTGACAAGTCCTTGCATTTATCATTTGAGAAAATGTGAAATTATAGTATCTGACACATAGTAGGTCTTTTAATTATTTATTAGATGAATGAATGAAATGACTATGACCTGAGGCAGAAAACATGTATGCTAAATACTTAAGTATGGTTTTTGGTAATAGGAAAGAGGCTATGACCATGATAGAAAATGGATCATAATATATATATTAGCAATATATCATATCATAATGCTGTTTATCTAAGATGATGATGATATGCTAACACTATTTCCTTCTTGGAATGTAATGGTAACCAAGACTATATGTAATAGCCCTATTAAATAATGGTGTTCTTAATATTAAAAAAGAATAAAGGATCAAGTTCATTTGTATTGGCAAGTGACACATATATTCTCAAGCTAGAGGGCAATTAATCTTTACCCCCAAACCTACTGTATCAATAAGGAATATGTTCTGCTGCAACTACTAGGCAGCCTGGTTAACAAAGGCTTAAACAAATAGGTGCTTATTTGCTTATTTATCTTTCTGACTTAACTATGTCATTGGGGACCTAAACCTTTTCTATTTCTCCCTCTGTGTCCTTGGCATGCTGACTTGTAATTGCATGGCTGCACTACAGCTGCTGCAGGTCCAGACATAACACCTGTGTTTAAAGAAGGAAGACAGTGCCGTGGGGTGGGTTGGGATGGGTCATGGGGCATGTATAAACCTCATCAGGTTAAGCAGAAGTTTCCAGTGGCTGCTGAATGATTTCTGTTTATGACCCAACCAGTGGCCCAGTGCACGGATTCGGGCACATTGAAAGGAAATTAATTAGAAGAAAGATTTGTGCAGTAATTACATTACTGCCAAAAATTACATGTCAAAATAGTATATATAACATAGTATTATAAAATTAAAATACAAAATATTTTAATATCGCTGTTTGCCCTTTCTCTATAACAGAAGTGTCAGAGATGAAAGGAAATTAGTAAAATGTATATGAAAATAATATATAAATTGATTAATAAATAAGTAATAACATGATATAAAAATAACAAAGACATGATATAAAAATAACATTGATAAAAACAATGATTGATAAATTGATTAATAAATAAGCAACAACAACATGATATAACAATAATAAAGTGCCAATAGTTGGTCTTCAGATACATTCTGGCATTGCATGCGATTGGCACCAGCGAGAGCTTTATATGTATCATGCATGTGCGAGTCAACATTTATTTTTAAATTAGAGGCCTGGTGCATGAATTTGTGCATGGGTGAGGTCCAGCCGGCCCGCCCCAATAGGGGCTGATTGGGCCGGGCAGGTCAGGGGAAGGGGCTGCGGGCAGTTGCCCGGCTGGCCCCGCCCCCTGGTTGAACTCCCTGTTGAACTCCTGGTTGAACTACCCCCGGTCAGCGGGGCAATTTGCATATTAGCCTTTTATTATATAAGATTGCCAGTGCATGTCATATGTACTGGCCGATTGGTTGGTCAGATGGACCGTCAGTCACTTAGCCTTTTATATATATAGAAGATAGCTAGAATTGTCATATGTTCATTTCTAACTTCAAGAATAGGCTGGAGAAAGACAAATATCACATGATCTCACTTATTTGTGGAATCTAATGAACAAAATGAATTGACCAACAAAATAAGACCTGAAGCATGGAGGCATGGAACAGACTGATGTACTTTGATGTGGTGTTGGGGAGACGAGGAGAGATAAACCAAAGAACTTATATGCACAGTCCATGGACACGGGCAATAGGGTAGTGAAGACCTGAGGTGGGTGGGTAGGGGCTGGAGGAGAGGGGTACAGAGGAGGGAAATGGGAGATACCTGTAACACTATCAACAATAAAAAGTATATATATACTAGAGGCCCAGTGCACGAAAATTTGTGCACTCAGGGGGGTGGGGGGGAGGTGGTTCTTCAGCCCAGCATGTGCCCTCTTGCAGTCTGGGACCCCTCGGGAGATGTCTGACTGATAGCTTAGGTCCACGCCCTAGGGCAGTGGTCGGCAACCTCAACTCGCGAGCCACATGCGGCTCACAAGCCGCGGTTTGCCGCTCTGTTGACTAATGAGTTTGCCGGCCACTGGACTAGACTAAATGTTACCGTGTAGTTGGAAGCTGTGAGGATTAGGCAATTGTGGCATATTGTGTGCAAAGAGGTAAAGGGTAGTATATGACAGTGGTTGGCAAACTCATTAGTCAACAGAGCAGCAAACCACGGCTTGTGAGCTGGATGTGGCTCACAAGCCGCAGTTTGCTGATCACTGCCCTAGGGGATTGGGTCTAAGCTGGCAGTCAGACATCCCTCTGGCAGCCCAGGAGCCCTCGGGGGATGTTCACCTGCCAGCTTAGGCCTGCTTCTTGGGGGATCAGGCCTAAGCTGGCAGTCAGATATCCCTCTGGCAGCCCGGCAGCCTTCGGGGGATGTCCAACTAACGGCTTAGGCCTGCTCCTTGTGGGGAGCGGGCCTAAGCTGTTAGTCGGACAGCCTTAGTGCTGTCGCGGAGGTGGGAGAGACTCCCATCACTGCCGCTGCATTCGCCAGCCATGAGCTGACTTCTGGCTGAGTGATGCTCCCCCTGTGGAAGTGCACTGACCACCAGGGGCTAGCTCCTGCGTTGAGCGTCTGCCCCCTGGTGGTCAGTGCACGTCATAGTGACCGATTGTTCCACTGTTAGGGTCAATTTGCATATTACCCTTTTATTGTATAGGATATATAAAATAATAGGTTGGAAATGTATTCAAACTTTAATGAAGGCAGGTAGGTAGAAGGATGGCAGGCAGGCATGGGTATTGGAAATATCTGCTACACCCACCAATAAATGTAAGTAACCACTGTAGACATAAATGCTCTATCTTTTTGTTTGTTGGAGTACACTTTTAAACGACATAAATGTTCTTAAGGGCCAAAGCCAAAATGGGCAATGAACAAAGCAAGATTGAGAAGCACCTGCTGACTTAGATACAAGTGATAGCAATTTTAGAGAATATGTCCATGTTCATTTCTAAATTATCCCAGAACATCATGTTTTCTATAGTATACAAGCATAGTTAATAGTTATACATATTTTGAGAGGAGAGGGGCATTGCAACATCTTTGTGACTTTTTCAAAGCTATTAAACATTTTTGTGCAGAAACATTTCACATGAAACTGGAACTGGCTGTGAAAATGTTCATCTGTTTCCATTTTAATTCTTATTCTATGATCAAAATGCAAATCAGAATGTTGGAGCAAGTAGGAGGGCCTTCACAGACCGTTTAGTCCAAAGTCCTAATCTGTGATTCAAAGCGGGCCTCCCTGTGCCAGCCCTATGGGAAGGTATCTGTGTCTTCTCCAGGATGACAGGACGAAACTGTCTATTATTGTTGCCTCAGTTACTTCCCTGTGCTGATGGACAATATACAGGTCAGCACTTTCCCTTTCCAGGTAATCTTTGCATGTATAGCAGATGGAAACTTAGTGCCAGATAGTTTTTCTGCTCTCATTGCTTCTGTCTATTGGAATGGTGAGTGATTTAATTGTGCCCAGATGCAAGTCCTGCTGTCTAGAAACAGTTTTGAAAGGAGGAGTCGTTCTGTGTTACCTCTAACCTGATTCACAGGAAATCATAGATGCTGAAGAAGTTTAAGGGAGCATCCAGTTCAGTTTCATTTTTTTTTGAATGCAAAAAACAGCACCTAAGGTTTGAGCAATATGCTAAGGTCACACATATATTTAGTGTTAAAATAAAAATTTGGTTCTGATTTCTAACCCAGTACTCTTCTCATTATACCACACTACAAAGACTATTATTTGAGGTTGTACATAGAAGCAAAGGTAAAACAAAACAAAGCCAAAAATGATCGTAAGATCTGAGACCAAGATGAAAACCTTTGTTTTTGTCTTTGATCTGATCTTTTAAAAACAGCTTTATTGAGGTATCCTTGACATACATTCCTTGACATACAACAAACTGCACATATTTCAAGTGTGAATTTGATAGTGTTTGACATACATACACAAATACACACTTACATCCAGATATCCTATCTAATAAAGAGGGAATATGCTAACTGACCATCATGCCCTCACAAGATGGTAGCGCCCATAGCCAATAAAGAGGGAATATGCTAATTGACCATCATGCCATTGCAAGATGGCGGCGCCCACAGTCAATAAAGAGGGAATATGCTAATTGACTGCCACACCCTCACAAGATGGCAGTGCCCAGTCCCCTCAGCCCCGCCTCATCCAGCCAGAGTCCCCTAGTCCCCTCAGCCCCACCTCATCCAGCCTCAGTCCCCCAGTCCCCTCAGCCCTGCCTCATCCAACCTCAGTTCCCCTGTCCTCTCAGCCCCACCTCATCCAGCCTCAGTCCCCCAGTCTCCTCAGCCTCACCTCATCCAGCCAGAGTCCCCCAGCCCCCTCAGCCTCACAGGGGAAGGCAGTTGGGGGCAATCGGGCCAGCAGGGGAGGGCAGTTGTTGAGGTGATTGGGCCAGCAGGGGAGGGCAGTTGGGGACGATCATGCTGGCAGGGGAGCAGATAGGGGGCAATCAGGCAGGCAGGCAGGGAAGTCCTTAGGAGCCAGCAGTCCCAGATTGTGAGAGGGATGTCCAACTGCCAGCAGGCAGACATCCCCCAAGGGGTCCCAGATTAGAGAGGGTGCAGGCTGGGCTGAGGGACACCTGCCTCCTGTGCATGAATTTTGTGCACCGGGCCTCTAGTATGTATATATAAATAGAATGTGAAACAATAGCCAGAATCCAGATAATGAGCATATCCATCACCCTCAAGTGTTTCCAAGGGCACCTTTGGAATTTCTCTCCCTCTATTTTTAAAATACAGTGTCTTTTATTTCTGGCTACTTTTATAATTTATCTTTTTCACTAATGATTATTTTATTTTTCCAATTTGATTATGATGTGCCTTGGTGTAATTTTGTTCTCAGTTCTTTTATTTGAATTCATTGAGTTTCTTTGATCTGTGGGTTGATAGTTTTTAACAAACTTGGAAAAATTTCAGCTATCATTTTTCAAATATTTTTGACCTCTTTTTATTTTTCCTCTTTTTCAGGACCCTGAAATCACATATATTAAGCCATTTGAATTTGTCCTACAGCTTACTGATGCTAATGCTATTAAAATATTATTTTTTCTCTTTGTTTTTCTTTTTGGGTATTGCTATGTTTTCAAGTTCAGTAATCTTTTATTCTGCAGTTGATTTTCTCCTATTAATACCATCAATGTATTTTAATTTTATGCATTGTAGTTATAATCTTTAGAAAATCAATTTGCATCTTTTAAGTATCTTCTGTGTCTCTACTTAAGATTTTGAAATAATGGATCACAATTATAACTCTTTTTAATGCCCTGTTTACTAATGCCAACATTTGTGTCAGTTCTAATAGAATTTTCTCCTCACTATAGATGGTAGTTTTCCTTTTTTTGGTAGGTAATCCTTAATTGGATTCCAGACATTGTAAATTTTATTTTGCAGATTCTAATATACACATATAATTTTTTGGAGGTATACTGACTAAAGAAGCAGTGTAACCATCAAAACAAATATCATTTACATGCAGAATTTAGTAATGTGCATTTATTCATCAAGTATATGTGTAATTTGCACATTATGGTGATTTGAAGAAAGAATTAGCATATTTTTTTCACTTAGTTGCCATCAAACATAATGAACTCTAAAATGTATAAAACTATGGATAATTACATTGTCAAAATGTGGTTTAGAGTTAAAGTTTTACATAGGAGTATTGTCTGATGGTGCAGCTACAATGGCACAAATATTCTTCAGTAGTTACTTAGATTATATGAATTTATATTTATTTTTTAAATAAACATATTGCCATCATACTTCTACCTACAGTTTTTTAGTCTGCCTTATTTACTATCAAGGTAATAGTCGTTTACCAATACAGTAAGTCCTCACTTAACATTATTGATAGGTTATTGGAAACTGCAACTTTAAGCAAAACAACATGATACCAATTTTACCATAGGCTAAATTATATTGAGTTTAGTTTCTACAGCATATTTCTGGCCACAGAAACATCAGCAAGATTCTAAATAAAGACCCAAACAATTCTAATAACATTAGAATGAATGTGAACCATACATACATTTAAGAAAGATTAATAAAAAACAAAAGTAAGATAATTTCCATCCTGCTTATTCTAGTTCAGGGTCAAGGGTGGCTGGAGCCTATCCCAGCAGCTTACAGCATAAACTGGAAACCAACCATGGATAGGATGCCTTTCCACTGTAGGGTGCATGCACACCCACGCACACATTCACTCAGACTGGGACAATTCAGGCACACCATTTCACCTCACCTGCACATCTTTGGGATGTAGGAGGAAACCAGAGTGCCTGGAGAAAACCCACACAGACATGGGAGACCATGCAAACTGCACAGACAGTGGCCCTGGCATGGAATGGATTTTTCCCCCTCATCAATGTTATAACAAAACAATGTTGAATGACACAGCCTTATTCGGGGACCTTCTGTAATACATTGGCATCGTTCTCTGTTATCAAAATTTATTGCTGGAGGAGGTAATTGAAAGGACATGATTTTGTATTCTGCAACTTTACTGAAGTCATTTATTAGTTCTAATAGGTTTTTGGTGGTCTTTAGAATTTTCTATATGTAAGATCATATCTGTAAACCTTCTTTTTGATTTGGATGCCTTTCCTTTCTTTGTCTTGCTTGATTGCTCTAGCTAGGCCTTCCAGTATTATGTTGAATAGGAGTAGGGAGTGGGTACTTTATTCCTGATCTTAGAGGAGAAGCTTTCAACCTTTCACTGTTGAGTATGATGTTAGCTATAGGCTTGTCATACATCACCTATATTATGTTGAAGTACATCATTCTATACCCAGTTTGTTGAGCGTTTAATTATGAGAGGATGTTGAATTGTGTCAGTGCTCTTTCTGCATCTACTGAGATGACCTTTTGATTTTTATCTTTTATTCTATTAATATGATGTTGCACATTTATTGATTTGTGTGTTGAATTATCCTTGCATTTCAGGAATGACTCCCACTTGATCATATTGTATTATCTTTTTAAAGTGCTGCTAAATTCAGTTTGCTATTATTTTGTTGAGAATTTTTGCATCTGTATTAATTAGGGATAGTGGCCTATATGTTTGTGTGTATGTGTGTGTGTGTGTGTGTAGTGCCTTTATCTGGTTTTGCTCTCAGGGTAATGCTGACCTCATAATATGAATTTGGAAGTACTCCTTGTTTTTGGAAGTGTTTGACAAGGATTGGCATATTTATTCTTTAAGTGTTTGGTAGATTTCATCAGTGAAATGTTCTGGTCCTAGGCTTTTCTTTGTTGGGAGGCTTTTGATTATTGATACAGTTTCTTATTCATTATTTAGACTTGGTAGGTTTTATGTTTCTAGGAATTTTTAAATTTTTTCTTGGTTGTTCAGTTTGTTCATATGTAATTGTCCATAGTAGTGTCTTATGAGCCTTTATATTTTTGTAGAATCAGATCTGAGCACTTACTTGTTGCTATAAACCCTGTTCCCTTCTCCATTTCTATTCGATCACCAGTGGTTGGGCCTAGCAGATTCTGTCAGTGATCCTCATGGGATGAGACCTACGTGGGCCACTTGGAAAGTGTCCCATTAAGCTAGGGAAGCTGAATGTCTACCTTGGGAACTTCTTTAGCCACTGGAGAAATTGTAGGCCCAGGGAGCTCTCAGTGCGGTGCTGTACTGGTCTATGGAGGGGCAATGAGTTCATAGTGAAAACTCTCCTCTTCCCCTTCTAATGGGAGTCTTCTTGGTCTCTGTGGTCCAGCTGGGGTTTCAGCCTTACCCTCAGGATTCTGGGCTTTTCACACAATGGTGTCTTAACTATGGACTTCTTATGAGGGGGTCTGAGGTCAAGAACAACCTATGTCACCAGCTTGATGATGATGTCATTAACCTGTGTTTCATTATTTTCATCTCTTTATTTCTCTGGATTTCATTTTGGGAGTTTTTTTTTAGTATCTATTTTTTAGTCCACCAATTCCCTTTTTAGCTGTGTCTTATCTATTTTACCTCTCCATTGAGGTTTTAATTTCATTTATTTTAATATCTGTATCTATAATTCTATGTGGTTCCAATTCTGTATGCTTAATTATTCTCTATGGGCTCTTGTTTGTTTCTCATATTTTCAAACTTTCTTATTTCTTTAAATCATATTCAATATGGGTATTTTATTTTCAGTGCCTCAGAATTCCATTTGCAGATCTTTTTTTGGGGAGGGGTCTATTTTATATTTCTCATTTATATTGCCTTATTTTCCTTCTGTGTTTAGTAACTTCTTTCTTACTATGGACTCTTCATTTTCTTTGGAATTCTATCTCTGAGCTCTGGATTGAAGCTGAGTTCCTCTTGGTGGGATTAGCATTGGCTTCTGCCAGTTGCTTAGTGGAATGACTAAATTGGGACTATTTTAAATTAAATTCTCTGCATGAGGATTTTTGTATTCACAGGTGGTGTGAATTTGGACTACAAACTCAAGTGCAACCTAGTTGTTACTAATTATCAGGGGATCCCCTCCAACCTCCTATTCCCCAACCCCCCACTTAATGCCAAAGTGAAAATGGTCAAGATTTTGACATGCCTTTTTGTGCAGTGGGATTCATCTTGCACCGGAGACTGTAGAGTTTCAGTTTTATGTGTAGTTTTTTAAAATTTACTCATTTTGAGTAGATCTTGGGAGTTCTCTCTTACCCACTGAGACCCATGCAGCCATCAAAATAGAAGCTTGAGGTTCCCAGGGTTCAACAGAAGCCTTCGGGGAAAAGCCAGCTTTGGTGCTTTGCTTACCTGCATGAGTGCCTGTTTTCACTTCATTCCAGGGCTGTGTGTTTCTTACCTGCTCAGTTTTGTATTTAATTGCATTTAAAAATATTTTTAAATTTTATCTAACATGCTATTGTTTTAGTTTTGAGGACTGTTCATCCACTCTCATCTACCATGCTGCTATTTTCATAAATGAAAATTTGGCTAATCTTTATTTCTGCTTTAATCCTCATTTCTGTATTTTTGGCATTTACTTTTGATAATAAGAAACATCAATACAATTATGAAGTAATACTTTCTAATGTTTAAATCAGAATACTAGAATTTTACAGAAATAGCTTCATGTATGAACAATAATTTTCTTAATAAAGAGATTCTAGTACCCCTAGCATTCTTGGTAAACTTATCACATCATTGACTTCTAAACATTTATTTATTGCCATGTTCACTTCCCATTTCTTTTATAATATTAACAAATGATTTTTAATTAAAGACAGTCATCCATTCTCCATTAGCTTAATCCTTGATGAACTTCTATTCTGTGCTATACAGTCTATAATGCTAGTGATTTTTATTATTTAGTCAGGAACTTTAAAATCACCAGTTCTCTTCAAAGAACTTCATTTAATAAACTGCATTAGCAATCCACTTAATGCAATCATAGGGTAATTGAATAATACAAAAAGAACACCAGTATATTATGCCAGGTTAAACTACTGGAATCTGTAGAGTTTGCTGGGAAAACATAGTTAAATTATAAAATCCTTGCTATATACTCTACTCAGTTCTTCTTCAGTAGGAGAGAATCTGTATTATGGCATCATTATGTAAAATACTTGATGGTACCCATAATGTGCAAAACTGTACTTACAGTATTTTTATTCATGGTATATTCTGGCATAAAGTATTATATGCATTTAAATGCATATCAAAGACAGTGTAAGATGGAGGATAAAATAACTTGATGAGATTCTTGAGGAATTTTTTTTAGGTTGCTCTGAGAGAAGGTATATTTGATGTTGACACCCCAAACCATCAGGTTATTTCAAGCTTAGGTTAGCTAAGTTTTCATAGGGGTATATCTTTCTTAGGTGGCCAAAAGCATCATTACATTACTGCGTACATTACTATAAAGTGAAGAGCATTTTAAAATGTGGATATCTTACTGCTCTGATATAGTGAGTTAGTTGACCACAAACTTCCAGGTGAGTATGAGAGGCTGGAGGAGGGTTTTCTCTACCTGTCTGTGCTTTCCACCCAAAGCTTCTCAACGTGGGCTTTGGCCATTGCCTGAGAAGGTATTTCCAATGCCACAGTTGCCTTGGAAAGCCAGATGAAATACTTATTTTCAGAGTGATCCTTTTGTTCTGTAAAAAATCTGCTCCAAATGTAGGGCCCCAGTGAGGTCAGGGGATCCTCCTGGGCTCTATAGCTCCCTGTCAGAAGCATGTGTCACATGATCCTGATGTCTGTGTGTGTCTCCCACCAGAATGAAAGGCTTTTTTGTGCTCTGGAAGGTGTTATGCACATAATAGGCATGCCATAGGTGCCTATTAAATAAATATTTGGATGTTTGGACTTTTTTGCCTTCTATAGTCATCCCTCTGGCTCTTTGTTGCCATTATCTCAGGATGACCCCTAAGTAGAGTTTAATCTAGAGTAATTCTTTATCATTTCAGCATGGATTTACTGGCAAAAAGAGGGTCTCAAACTCAAATTAGTGCCTATTTCTTGGAAACTGGCATTTGACTCTATCCTCATACTCATATTTGGCTTTTAAAATGTATAAAACTAAAATCACATGCCAATTCTTGGCTTACTAGTGAAAAAAGGGCTGTGCTATCATGATATAATTAAGGCCCTTTTACTGTTAGGATTTAAAAAAATTATCTCTATTATTGAAAGAATTACAGATGTTCCCTCTTTTACCCCATTGACCTCTTCCACCCCGCCCCCCAAGGCCTTCTCTACACTATTGTCTGTGTCCATGGGTTATGCATATCTATATATATAAAGCGACTGGAAAGGTGGAATGACCGGAACGATGGGTCACTATGATGTGCACTGTGGTGGCCAACCGGCCCAATGGGGGCCCCTATGGCCCCCCCAAGTGCCCATGGCCCCTCCCCTGGCTGGCTCCAACCCCAGCTGGCCCCTCCCCCCACCCAGGAGGGGCCATCTGGCCAACAGCCTGCAGCTCCTCCCCCTGACCAGCCCCGCCCCTGATCAGCCCCCCTACCCCAATTGGGGCCATCCAGCCAACCTCCTGCGGCCCCTCCCCCCTGGCTGGCCCACCCGCATCAGGGCTGGCTGGCCAGACCACACCTGTACATGAATTCGTGCGCTGGGCCTCTAGTATGCATATAAGTTTCTTGGTTAATCTCTCCTCACTGCCTAATCCCCACCCCCGTCTTCCCTATGAGATTCGTCAGTCTGTTCCATGCTTCTATGTCTCTGGGTTTATTTTGTTCATCAGTTTATTTTGTTCATTAGATGTACCGTTAGGATTTATATATTTTTTTTATGTGATGAATCTTGATTCTTGCTTTGACTTTTTAAACTGCCCCTTTGATTCTACACTCATGCATGGAACACTGAATATTCTACTTTGATACATAAAGAGGGTAAGAATTAGACTCTTCTTGGCATGTTTTAGAACAACTGGGCAAGAAAGTGGTAGAGATGCTGCCAAGAAAAGTGTTGCATGTGTTTGTCATTCATTGTTGTAATTAAAGCACTAAGGAGGGACAGACCTCCCATCCCCACTCCCTTGCACTGTGAATACCTTTTCCCCAGGAAGTTAAGGACTAGGAATTTTCTAGGTTTGTTTTGTACACTTGTTCACCTATATAACAAATATTCATGTGCAAGGAACTTGGAATCAGTACCTCTGCAATTGTTTTCTCACCACTGGAGGATGGGCAGACATTATCTGCAGACTGTCTGGCACATGAAGAACATTCCATAAATATTAGTTTTTACTGTTATTATTATAGTAATGCTACAGTATGGAGGTGCATAGACCAACAGTGTCAGTTACACTATGATTACATCTCAGTATGGACACAGGATAACCACATTTCAAGAAGAAAATGTAGGAACTACATTTATTTATTTCAAATTATTTATTTCAAAGAACCCATCCACCAGGAAGATTGACAACCCTCCTTTGATGAGTCAATGCGGCAAGTTCAGGGACAGCCCAGTAAAATCGGAGGTTCCTTGGGGGCAAGTCCACAGCAGGAAGGATCTTGATGGACAGTATCATCCAGCCCTTATTATTGCTGCTCAACTGTCCAGGGCCCCTCATTTGTGCATTGTAGGTGACACCAGGATGTGCCCTGGCTCTCTGTCCTTTTCCCTGCTCCAGGCTGCCTACCCTTTCAGTACTTGATCCATGTAGTTTACTCTTCTTTAGTACTATATTTGTTATGTTATTAGTTTCTCATTCAGAAAGTGTCCTTACTTTTTCTGGGACATCTTTTATTTTTCATGCTCACTGCAAATTAGAATTTCAAGACCTATTCCAGGTTGTGATACTGGTGTTGCTACGTAAGGTCTTAATTTATGAGCCTCCCACTTTAATAGGAGTACTTTGATTCAATTTATTTTCCATTTTAATTTGAATATTTTAGTTCTGAGATCCTATCTTGGATTTCATACCAGTGTGCTTAAGCGTGATTTATGAATCAAAGCCACAGGAAAGGTGTGAGACAGATTCCTGTCACTACTTCACATCTATAGTACTTCCTGTGTAGGGTCCCCCCAATGTAACTTTTCAAATTTACATTGTGAACTTGCAGAATAATGTCATGTTCTGCTTTTTCCCCCCCTCTTGAAATAAACATGAAGCCAATTTGGCAGTAGAGAAGAAATGTTATTAATCAAATGACAATGTATTTTTCAGAAGGCTCAAATTAAGCAACACTCTATAGGTTACATACCAACTATAATAATTTTATAGAAAAAACCGAATGACTTAAAATTATGATAATATTTTTAGCATATTATCAGATATGTCACCTGTAAGGATTCCCAAGTGCAGTGGTGATATGCTCCAATAAAACATGTCACTTTAATATGTTTTTATATTATTTTAAGTAAAAAACCTGTTTAACAGAAAATATGCATCTAATCTCTCAGCATTTTCCTGCACATTTCTAGATTATCAAATTTTCATGTCTCTTCACCTGTCTTTACTTTCAATATTAAATGCCCTGGTTCAATTTAATTCAATCAGACATTGATTGCACATTTACTGTGTGTCAGTTATAGCTTTCTTCCTTTTCTAAGCTCCTATAAACTTGCTGTCTGAATCACTTATGTGGCACTGATTTATGTATTAAGGTTTTTTTGTGTTTAAGTCTCATCTACTTGACTATATTTCAAGGTCTTGAAGTTTAGGAAAATATATGACTCTGTTCCTTTTACAGTATCTAATACCTAGGCATAGGGCAGTCAATAAATATTAGCTGATTGGATTAAACAAGTTATTCTGTGTAACAGCATTTACTGGGACATAACAAGTAACTGATGGGTAAATAAATTTATTTTTAAGCCCTGGCCAGTTTGGCTCAATGGATAGAGCATAAGCTTGCAGACTGAAGGGTCCTGGGTTTGATTCTGGGCAAGGGCACATGCCCAGGTTGCGGGCTTGATCCCCAGTGGGGTGGGGGTGGGGAGGGCGTGTAGGAGGCAGCGGATCAATGATTCTCTCTTATAAATGATGTTTCTATCTCTCCCTCTCCCTTCCTCTCTGAAATCAATAAAAATATATTTTAAAAAATTTATTCTTAAATTTACTGAGGAAATAAACACACCTAAGGTTGGTATATTTTGGGAAGTGGTGTTGGGTACACAGAAGGGACCGGTAAATTTTTGGTAAATTATTCAACTGATGATTCATATAAACCTATATAGTGGTAATTTTACTGAGGTTAGATCTGTTTGGAATCAACTAGACAGGGAGGCAGTGAATTGGTAGAAAGTTATCGGCCAAAGAAAATTATAATAGGGATTAATTAGAACGTGGTAGGATAAAGGATAATTTATCCTTGGCTGAGCATGTGTTGATAAGAATTGGGGATGTTGGAAAGAACTGGATAGACAGAGACTTGGTTTCCCTCTTGGTTAAGGCAGGTGGATGGTTGGGTGTAGAATCGAGTGCTGGGAGGAAGTTTAGTTTTAGTTACCATCTTCAATCTTAGATTCTATCAAGTAAGTAACTCTCAGCTTATGTCATGGAGATGGGGCTAAGGAGTCTAATGCAGAGAAGACGAGGATCAGATGCCAAAAAAGACCCCCCCCCCAATACAGTCTCAGCAGTGAAGGCAGAGCCAAATCTGTACTGGGATCATTCTATGTGGTATCTGCTGGGGAAGTTTGTCACCTGTGCTCACACTGTCATCTATTTTGGAAGATCTTGTTATTTATCCTACGTTAAAGCCAGGGTATGCCTGGCTTCTCAAGACATCAGGTCTCCAAAGTCAATCAAACTATCATATCCAGAGCAGTAGGTCACCAGCAGAAACAGAATCTGATACAAAGTTTAATGTCACTGTAACAATAATTTTCCATTTCCTTGGTGCCAGGAGATGTGGATATATTGAAAGCTGATATAATTCTCTCTCTCTCTCTCTCTCTCTCTCTCTCTCTCTCTCTCTCTCTCTCTCAGACGTAAATCCAACAAATTTAATTGTTTTGAGCTTTTTTTGGGGGGTCAGAGCTTCAGCTGCAGAGTGTTTTTCTTTGTAATTGAATGCACTGCTATTTTGTTTTATTTTTAAATCCAAGCTAAAATTAAGTGTTCCTTTTATCATTTTAACTGGTTAAGAACCTCATCAGTTGATGAGAACACATGCACACTAATATGCTATATTATGAAGTTTTTATGCTTCCACTCTGACTTCAGCAATAAGTATAAACATCACCAGGTTCCCTGGAAATCCAGATGCTTACCCGTACTAAAAAGTCTGTCCTGATGTCAAGCCTCTGGCTTTGGAGTTTTGATTTCTGTGTTGCTCTGTACATGAACCTTTGTTTACTCTGCTCTAGGTCACCACAAGATTCCTGACTGGCATTTTAAAAACTTCTTTGCATGAGTTATTGGGCATAAACCTTTGTCAGAGTGTGTCCTCATTAGATGATTGAGATCAGACCACAACATCAAAAAAACTGATGAATGTTAGGGTTGCTGAAGGAGGAACACACAAGGCCAAAAGGGATGAAGAATTATAAATTTATTAGGTCATCTGGATACCAGATGGGCTGAGCCCCAAAATGGCGCCAGCTCCCAAAGATGGGGAGTCAGGTTTTTAAAGGACTCTAGGTGGGCTTTTTCTGGATGGAGAATTTCCTGTGCAGGTCTGGATTCTGGGAAACTCCAGAGGGGAGAGATAATGGTCTTAGCAAGTGGAATGTGGTCTAAGCAAGTAGAATGTCCACTGTGAAGTGGCCTAAAGGTCAGTTCCCAGGGGAGAGGGTATCAATTCAATTCTTTGATCAGACCTAACAATGAATATTTAAGAACAATGGAAGGGAAGTACACAATATGGAATTTAACCTCAATGCCCTTCTAGATGAGGACCTTCTTAGTTCTCATAGGTCTGCATCCATGATGATGGGTCCCTCATGGTATCTTCAAGACTGGTGACACTTTGAAGGTCAGATCCAATTTCCAGAGAGAGAGAGAAATGAATTTATTTCTTCTTCTAGGGTATGCCTGGATTCTCAATTTTCACCTTGTGCCCCACGATCTGCTCTTTTTTCAGAGAAATTGGCAGCAGGGATATTTTCTCCTTTTAAAGAAATTCTCCAGGCAACTGATCTTGACCAATGGCTCCCATCAAGGCAACTATACCAAATTACAATAGCCCAACATCTGCACATTAAGGATTTTACAAATTTAAGTAAGGTGGCATATAAAAGGAAGGTGGTGGTATTCCTGTCTGGTTTGAGCCATGCTGAGTCCAGTTTAATTTGCTTTTAAAGCAGCTGAAGATCTTGCCTGCTTGTTTCTCTGCCTTCCTGGGGGGGTCTCATATCCTTATCTATCTAAGCAACTCTCAATACAGCTGCCTTTTCCTGAACCCAAGCATTTCCAGGGAAAAGCAATCATACTATTTAAATCCATGCATAGAAAAGAAATAGTACTGTAAAGATAAACAATAAAGCCTTAGAGACATAATACTGGCAAAGACATTTTTACAACGATCCGTATCGCCAATGGAAATTGAATCTTCTCAAACTAAACATCTGTGTTCATATTATATCACCATTTTCCCTGAAGAATGATGAATGATAACATTTGATTAATCAAAGGGCTCATCTGAGATTATTTTTCCTTAAAAAAGGGAGAATCAGTCAGAAAAGTGCATTCAAGTATTCTCCATTAGAGAGACCCAAATGTCCACTTTCCTCTCTGTGTAGTTTGTCCATGGATTTGTTAAGGAAGACTAAACTATGGAAACACTTTGCCACAGAAATTCTCTCTCTTTTTAATCTTCTTCTTATAGAATTAGAGGCCTGATGCATGAAATTCGTGCATGGGTAGTGTCCCTAGGCCTGGCCAGTGATTAGGGCCGATCTGTGGGGCGACTGGTGGGGTACATGGGGGGGGCACACTGGCACCTACCTTGGCTGGCCTGGCGCCACCCGCTCGCTGGCCACGCCCCCCACTGCTGCAGCTGGTCGCCTCCCTCAGCAGTCGGGGGGTGGGGGGGCCCTGCTGGCACCCACCTTGGCTGGCCTGGTTTGGGGGCAGCTCCTGCATTGAGTGTCTGCCCCCTGGTGGTCAGTGTGCATCATAGCGACCGGTCATCCCACAGGTCGTTCTGCCGTTCAGTCGATTTGCATATTAGGGTTTTATTATATAGGATATTTCAAACACATATAATAGCAGAATAGAAAAATGCATCTTCATGTACCCATTAACCAGCTTCAACAGTCATCAAATTCTGCCAATCTGTCATCTATTCCCTCCCCACATATTTAGTTTGGTCGCACATTGAAAGCAAATCCATGTCATCTCATAAATATGTCAGTTTGTTTATAATATAGAAGGATTTAAAAACACCACAACACATTAGCAAAGATTTCGTATAATCTGGTTAAACAACCCCTTTAAAAATTTTTTCATTTATCCCCCAAATGCCATTTTAAGTTGTTTTCTTTGAATCCACACATTGCATTAGTTTGCCTCTCTTTCTAAAGTCTCTCTTGATCTCCAACAGCCCTTCTCGCCTCCACTTTTTCATACTGTTTATTTCTTAAAGAAACTGGGACAATGAATTCGTCTCATTTTGTAGTTGGCTGATTGCATCTTCATGGTGTCTTAACATCCTCTTCAATTTTATATGTTCCTTGTGGACTGTTAGCTTGATCTAAAGGCTCAACTAGACTTAGATTCAATTATTTTGGCAAGTATAATTTACAGGTGGTGAGGCACAGAATGACTATTTCACTTTTCATGGTATTTTAAAGTTGATCAGTAGGTCTAGGTGGGTTTAGCCAGATTAATGTTCACTGTTAGCTTGTCACGTAATGGTTTTAGCTTCCATTGGTAATTAAGGTCAGATCCTTTATTCATCAAGCTTTGTGTAAAGGTTTTTTTCTAATTACCTTATTTTCGTTATTAGTGGAAATTTTTTTATGAAAAACATTCCTTCATCATTATTTTGTTTATAGAAACATTTAACAATCTAAGTGGAACATATTCTTTTGCTATTGGCAGGCTACCTCTCCTAGAATCAGCTCTGGGGGCCCCTTTTAGCTCATGAGCCCCATGGAACACAGCAGGCACTTCATCACGTCTCACCACTGGTCAGTGGCTCCCCTCTTACTACCATATCCATCTCCTATTCTCTGGCAGTCTATTTTATAACCAACTGATGCTCAAGGGGAATCACAGAGCCTTTAGATAAAAGAGGTTTTCCTAGCCAAAACTATGGGGTGGGTCTTATCAAAATACTCTCACGCCTGTGAAGTTTGCCTGCATTCATTTAGCTGTACCCTCCTTATTGATCCATGTATTGGAGTCCCCAGGACTTGGTATTTTTGTGAATCTTCAGGGCATTACTAGGATTAGACAGGCATGACATGAACTTTGCATAGCTGTTTAATACTCTCTAGAAAGCTCTCTGTGCAGGAACACAGGAGCTGAGTCTGTTAGCCTTCTGCTTTGTGATTTCTCCATGTGGGAAGATTCCTTTGCTGTAGGCTTATAAAAGTGCCCTGATCTGTAGTTGAAGAGAACATTCATTGCTCTATTAATGAGTAAATGTGAGTCATAAACTCATATTCTCTATTGGTGCAAGTAAAAAAGAGAAGAAAGAATATGTAGCTTTAAATTCAGCTGCTGATTTCATAAATTTCTTGAAAAATGTGTAGCATTTTCCCCCCCTCCAGAATGGAGCAGTTAACAAGCAGCTCTCTAAAAAACTAGTTGTTATCTCAATTCTTCCCAGTACAGTGAAACTCCCTAGCCTATTTCATTATAATTCTAGATATTTTGATATTAACTCCTTTCTTAAAATTCCCCCTTAGCTGAAAATAAGTTGAAAGAGTGGTTGAAAGATTTGCTCTAGAGACAACTTTTCTTTTCCTACTACCGAATCAATTTAATAGAATTTGCTACATGGTCAAATTGAGTCCTCCCTCTGTGCTCTAGGACAGTTTTAAAATGGAAGCCCTGAGGTTTTCAGTGCATATATTCATTGTTTTATTTGAACAAATTGAAAAAATTCCAAGAATTTTGATTTCTGTGTCTGGTTTTATATTTTTCTGCGGATTTCTTCAGGTTAACATTTAGTATGGGATTGAGAAGGGGTTGATGGCTCTGCCATTGTTGGACCAGAAATTTAATATTTATGTATGTTGACAGCCTTTGAGCAAGGCAGCTATTTCTTTTCCAGTCTCCTCATCTGAGACAGCAGGAAAAGGCATGAAAAATGAATGTGAAAGGAACTGGCTTTGACTCCCTGACATGTCGGATTTATTGAAGCAGAATCAGTGGCAAAACGTGCCCAGTGTTGCCAATATATCCAAGGGGCTAACACCCTATAAATCGCTGAAATAAATAGCTGCTTGGTGCTATATTTCCACCTATTTATTAACTGGTAGGTAAGTCCCTTTGTTGCTATGGTAATATGAACGTGGAAAAAGAAGTAGTGGCCGGTAGTTACAAAGTCTAAAACTTTTTGAACTCCTTCCTAAAAATTGTACAATTTTTTGTTTTGTGGATTTTTGGCTCTATTGGCATTAGTGTATTTTTGCAAAAGGTATTCTTTAAGAATTTGATGTTATCTGTGGCATCTAAGTTGCTCTGCAGAATTCCCCTAAAAACCATGAGTTCTTATCTTATAGGGGCTTGCTTTGAAAGCTGCCGAGACTTGATATGTCACATGACAGAGGGACTTGGAAGGATCATTTAGGGGTAAGAGAAAGTTTTCCTTGAAAATTGTCCTTTGGTTAACAAAAGAGAAATAGATTTTCTATAGCAGAATCTTGCTACCTAATTGGATTTTCTTAAATACATTAGTGGTAGGTCTATAATATATAATCAGAGTGTTCATACATCCTTTTCAAAGAACTTTCACATCCTCTTCCAGACTAAGCTTCCTAGTTGCACTATGATAAAGGTAAGCCTTATCTCTGCTTCCCAGACAGAGAGGCTGAAGCAGTAAATGTAGATGAATTGAGCAGATACAGAGTTACAGCTACAATGAGTGTTTTCTGTTCCTTAAACTTATTGTTTAAATTTTTAAAAATATTAGAGCAATGCTTAAATTATACCTTTGTCTGGGGTAAATTCAACCATCGGGCTCAGTGAAATCTCCAGAAATAGTTGAATGCATGAAATATGATTTACTTAATAAAAAATGTGACTGAAATATTTTGTTAGTATCTTAAAACATTGAAAATTATGTTGAACTGAAATTATTGAAATATTTAAAATATATTATTTTCTTAAACATTGAAAGAACACAACCTTTTTTGGTATATGAGACAATGTTCCAACCATCTGAGCCACCCGGCCAGGGCACATATTTCATTTTGAACCAAATGGCCTCTTGATGATTATTAAATAAGAAATGTTTGCTAAGACAAGTTGAATGTTGAAAACTACAGAAAAAATATTCCTTGTCTTTCTGAGAGTGACTGAACTTTTTATTGATCAACTGCTGCATTATTGTAGTGAAATGACTCTTGAGATTGTAATTCTTCATCCCTGATCTTACTGGAATTGTTTATTGAGTCTGGTTTAGTATTCTCTTTTTCCAACTCATACCTCATCTTCAAAATAACCATCTTGGGCCACCAAACATGTTTGTAAAATGTAAAATAAAGACAATAAATAACCACACAAAATATCACAAAAAATGAGTTTCAAAATACAATTTATTTCTTACCTTGATAAACTACATTTTGCAATGTTTAAAATTATAGCAAAATGGCAGGAAAGCAATAGAATCACAGCACATAAAAATTCACTCCTTAGAATGAAAATTTTCCTCAAATTCTTTTTATCACACCAGAAGAACTTCTTTATTCACATAAACATACGTTGGGTGATGTAATTTTGGAGCGAGAGACTGATGTCATCAGCCCACCATTGTCACCTTTATGCAGGGCAGCACTCACCAATTATTAACAACCTCCTTTATTTTATATCAGAAACTGAGAATGATGTTAATGCAAAACAAACAAACAAACAAACAAACAAACACAATTCCTATAGTGCACTGCTGAAAGATCTCTTACTAAATTGCTCTTACTAAATATTGGGCTGTTGAGTCACTGTCCATCATTTCACACAAGGCATTTGAAGTTTAAAACTAGTGTTGATTATTATTTTTTGAATTACGATCTTTCACAGAACCACTTGTGCCACCTCCCAGAACCCTAGGGTTCCTTGAGAAACACAGCGTTAGAGGTATTTCTCTGCTCTGAGGTCAGTTCTACAGGAGGTTTTGTGAAGACTTATTGGTTGGGACATTCCTTTTGTTGGGGATTCTCATATGTCTTTTCTTGGGGCTATTCAGGGCTCTATTACATTTCTGCCTGGAGATAGGAGTATATATTTTTGGCTTTTAGAACTCTTGGATCTAAGCAATGCAAGAAGGCTGGATGAGAACCTCACTATTCAGAATGTAGACTTTTTATTTACCACTCTTGGTTTTAGCATGGCACCTCTTCCCTACCTTCCACTATATATCTAGTGTCTGGGTTTGGAGAATCTCTGGTTTAATTTCTTCATAGATTTAATTTCAACAATGGAATTAAAAGTGTCCTACTGCCTTTGCATAGACATTCAGCCAGTGCTCATATTTTCTGCCCCATACTTCATCTGCAATTTTGTAAACCTGGTGCCACCAATTCCTATGTTTTTAAGAGGCTCATGGTATGAATTGATTTACTTCTCCTTATCACCCTTCATTGCAGGTTTTGGTATTCTCAGCTAAGATAAATCCTCCATTTATTTTCCATCTTCCAAAAGTTTGTTGGCATCTCTCATCTGCATTATCCCCTTTCCTGTTATCTTTATTATTGCAGTTTCCTCCACTCTTTTCTTAGTCCTTGTGGAATTCTACCTCTTTATTTCTTTACTAGAGGCCCAGTGCATGATTGAATCATGCAGGTGTAGGGTCCCCTACATGCTTTCACTTTCGATCGCGGGGGAGCTGGGTGCCTGTCCGCTGGTGCACCAGGCCTTTCAGAAGCCTCCGCCGCAGGCACCCAGCTCCCCCGCTTTTGATGGTCCGCGGCGGGACGTGAGCTCGCTGCCCCAGAGGCCCCTTCTGTTCCGCAGCACAGCCATGGCACAGATGCTGAGCTTGTGCCGCCGCTGGCGACGCAGCTCAGCGTCCTGCCGGCCCAATCGGCTACCCTGGCCACCCCGAGTCCCGCCCCCTGCGCCTCCTGCTGGCCCAATCGTGGGCGTAGCGGAATGATGGTAATTTACATATTACCATTTTATTAAGTAGGATTCTCATTAGTAGAGTTTCAGGAAGGAGTAGAGATAAGCACATGTATTCAATGTGCCACGATTAACCAGATGTCTTTCGCTGAGAGTGTTAATCCCTTTCCTGTTGAGGAACGATTTAGCATGGTGAGAGGTGTTCATAAAAAATGTTGGAACTGAAATCAGATGTTCAGGCTTAAGCTCAACCCAGAAGCAAAAACTAGCAGCCTGCAGGTCCAAAACAGCCCGAGGCTGTGTTTTGTTCGAATAACAAAGCTTGCTCTTTATTTAATTAGTACTATTATAAATATGGAGGAGTGTTCACATTATAACCAAGAATTCATACATCTTTAAAACAAATCAGAAGAGGTAGTCATACCTTATCACCTGGTACCAATTGACTGGATATGAGGGGTGACTGTGCATATGCTTATTGGCTTGCTACAGTCGTCCCAATATCAGCTCCATTCACAGCTCTGAAACAATTATTTTTCACTGCCCAACCCTGAAAGAGTATTTCCTGGATTTAGGAAATTAATTACAGCTTATGCACTTGTATTATTTTCTATCCACCGAAACATGTCATCACTAACCTCTTTTAGTAAAATATATCATTTCCCCCTCATTTATTTTATACAGAAGTATCTTCATTCTTTCCTTTTCCTCCTTTTGAAATTATTAACTATAACTGTTTTCTTGTAATAATAAGACAATGACAATATCATTTACACAAGACAAAATATAGATAGTAGACAAATTCATGGAAAATGCTCAACCGTGTCAGCAATCAATGATATATCATTTTGTGCCTTTTTAAAGTAGATGATTTCTCTCCCTCAAAACCCCAAGAATAACAAAAACAACACAAATGCAATACTGATGAGTTTGTGATAAAACCAACACACTGATATTGCTGAGGGAAATATAAAATGATGATTCCCTTTGGGAAAACAATTGGGTAACATGTATTTTAAAAGAATGTATAAGTTATATGCATGACAGTAGCTCTAAAAGTTAAGTATAACAACGAGATCGGAAAAAGAGGAGGGAAATTTAAACATCCAATGAAAGAGAAAGATTAGGTAAATTGTGATCCAGCAACAGCAAGGGAATATTATAGGTTTATTTAAAAATACAATAGTCTGTTATATGTTAGAAAGATTATAATACAATGTTTGGTGAAAAAAATCAGAGTATTTATACTTTTAACAAATTATGCAAACATGAAAGCATACTGACCAAGACCAGAAAGTGTATTAGGATTTCCTGTATAGACAGTTATGTTGTCTCTGGGTAAATATAATTTTATTTCTTCAATTAGAATATCTAGTACAATGTTAAAAGATGGAGGTAAGAGCAGAAATCCTTATTTTATTCCTGATTTTAGGGGGAAAGTTAATTACCTTTCCCTTATCATGGAATTTAGGAAAGTTGCTTATTCTAAATACCAACAATTATGTCACATTTTAAACCCAAAATATATTGTGTTTAATAAAAATAGCTTCAAAACCATTTTTCCTATGATTTATATGAGTGAATGTTAGAGTTCGTTCACTTTTAGGATGTAACAGAATACTTGTAAATATTTAAGTTTAGGAAGGTGTCATAGTAACGACTTTCATAGTAACATGTCTTTTCTATTTAAAAATTAAACAGTGTTGGAAGAGGCAAGTAGCCACATACTAATAAAATGGTGTTTGTAGTCGCTGAGGGCTGTCAGTGTTGGATAGCAGTGCTGGTTCTTAGGAGACCAGAAAAATTTTTGCTTTATAACTTTAGATTGTTCTACACAGTAGACAGCAAGATTCTCCAAATCTATAAAGCCGCTCTTTTCTATACTACCTACTTGAAATGCTGACCATGGTAGCAAACCCCAATTTGAGTCTAAAAAGACTTACTTATGAGTCTTGATGGGAAAAGCCTACATCATAAAATTCATCTTTGTCCTTGGGGTTTCACTGTCAGACTAAGCAGAGTTCAAATATTTACTGAAGGCCCAGAGAGTATTTTCTTCATATGCTTTTCTTATCCTTGGTAACCATGGGGTGTCATCTAACAACTAGGATTGCTAGAGCAGTCCTTGAAAGGGGTTTCAGCTCCAGAGGATAAAGAGGCTCTTAAAGCCACTCTGCCCAGAATTCATCTTATTTACTTGAAACTTCTGTTAGTTCCAAAAGGATTACTTAGAGTGCTGTCAGAGATCTCCAAGGAGCTGTAAAACACTGCATGTAACATGGTATTTATACCAGCTAACATTGTTACAAGTCTTAGAAGCTTGCCTACTGGGTCTGAGAATACTAATGGAAGTTATAGGCTGTTTTTATGCCAAAAATGAGTAAAATGAGTCAGGCTCTTTCCTCTCACCATCTGTACCCTTTCAACTCTTACTCGTCCTTCGGTCTCTCTGCATCTCCCTCCTCCACCTGGGCTGGATGAAGACCCTACTTTCTATTCTATTAGCACCTTGAGCTCCCCCTCACACACAGTAACTGACTGTGTCACGATTGCCTCTCAACGTGTTTGGCTCTCCCACCAGGTTATAAAACTGTGTGAGGTGGCCCACTGTGTCCAGCTTAGTCATTATTATGCCACCAGCAACCTGCAACAATGCCTGGGCCATAGTTGGCAATGGTAGGCATTTGTTGGATGAATGTGTGAATGAAGAAATGTACAGAACAGATGCTGAGTGGGTAGGAATATTTCAATTCCCAAGTAAAAGTAATAAGAGAAAGTTTTTCTTCTTTTTTTTGTTTTTGTTTCAAGGGCTTTATATTTTATCTTTTTTTTTAAAATACATTTTTATTGTCCAGATTATTACAATTGTTTCTCCTTCCCCCCCCATATCTCCCCTCCTCCCAGTTCCCACCCTTCCCTCGCCCTTACCTCCCCCCCTCGCTATCCTTATCCATAGGTGTATGATATTGTCCAGTCTCTTCCCATACTCCCCACACAGTCACCCTCTTCCCCTGAGAATTATCAATCCACTCCCATTCTATGCCCCTGATTCTATTATGCTCATCAGTCTATTCTGTTCTTCAGATTTTTAATTCACTTGACTTTTAGATTCACTTGTTGATAGGTATGTATTTGTTGTTCATAATTTTTATCTTTACTTTTTTCTTCTTTTTCCTCCTTTTAAATAATACCTTTCAGCATTTCATGTAATACTGGTTTGGTGGTGATGAATTCCTTTAGCTTTTTCTTATCTGTGAAGCTCTTTATCTGCCCTTCAATTCTGAATGATAACTTTGCTGGGTAGAGTAGTCTTGGTTGTAGGTTCTTGCTATTCATCACTTTGAATATTTCTTGCCATTCCCGTCTGGCCTGCATAGTTTCTGTTGAGAAATCAGCTGATAAATCATATGGGTGTTCCCTTGTAAGTAACTAACTGTTTTTCTCTTGCTGCTTGTAAGATTCTCTCTTTGTCTTTTGCCCTTGGCATTTTAATTATGATGTGTCTTGGTATGGTCCTCTTTGGATTCCTTTTGTTTGGGGTTCTGTGCGCTTCCTGGACTTGTAAGTCTATTTCTTTTACCGGGTGGGGGAAGTTTTCGGTCATTATTTCTTCAAATAGGTTTTTAGCGTCTTGCTCTCTCTTTTCTTCTGGCACCCCAAAAATTCGGATGCTGGTACGCTTGAAGTTGTCCCAGAGGCTTCTTACACTATCTTCTACTTTCTGAATTCTCTTCTCTTCTTGCTTTTCTGGAGGCGTGTCCTTTGCCTCTTTGTATTCCAAATCTTTGACTTGATTCTTGCGTTCCTCTAGTCTGCTGCTGGGTCTCTGTATAATATTTTTTATTTCAGTCAGTGTATGTTTCATTTCTAGTTGGACCTTTTTCATATCCTCGAGGGTCTCATTAAATTTATTGGCTTTTTCCATGAAATTCTTGAAAAACCTTATAACCGTGGTTTTGAACTCTATGTTCAGTTGTTTGTTCTCCTCCATTTCTTTTGTTTGGGATCTGTTTCCTTGCCTCCTCATTTTCATTTTTGCTGCTTCCCTGAGTTGGTAGGGTAGCTTTGTGTCCTATTGGTTCAACGGGTCAGCCTCCCAGTTACCTGAGGTGGACGCTCTTGGTGCACCCCTTTTTAGACTGTGTGTACAGCCTTGTTGTAGTTAAGTCTTGATTGTTGTTGGTGTCACTGGGAGGAATTGACCTCCAGGCCAATTGGCTGTGAGGACCCGCTGTGTCTATAAAGGAAGAATTGCTGTGCTGGAGACATGTTTATGGGCCGGGACTTGTTGCAGTAGGGCTTTGGCGCTCACTGAGTCTGCCTCTTGAATGTGTCCCTTATGCGAGTGGTTGAAATCTGGTGTCGTCTCACACAGACTACTAGATGCCCTCGTTTCTGGATCTCCAATGGGGTGCAGGTCAGCTACTGTCTGAGGCCACTCAGCAGGAGTTACAGCAAAAACTGCAGTTTTCTCCTCTTTGCTTGAGTGGTTTTGGAGCGGTCTGACTGGAGCTGCAGTTTATTTGGTTAAGCTGCCACAGGGCAGGCCATTTATATGCAAAAGCTGCTGTTTGGAGCCTGGGCGGGTTTGTAGAATGTGCGGGCGGGTCTCAGGGTGGGGCGGGGTCTCAGGGTGTCACTAGGCTAGAGCGTGGCAAACAGCAATGGCTGCTAGTCTGCCTTTTCTGCCTTTCCCGTTTCCAAGTCCCTGCGTCCCATGCTCCAGCGCAGTAAACACTGATTTCTGGGCGCACCTTTGCAAGAAAGTCACTCTCACTTTCCGACACAATGGCCGAGAGTCCAGCTTCTCCCCGTAGGTGTCTGGGTCCCCTGCTCGTCCCCAGAAATTGGGGACGAGCAGGGGACCCAGAGTGATTGGGAGCTTATCTCCCTTCGGGTTGGAAAAAAAGCCGCGCATCCCGTCGCCCGCCACCAGCCCGATTCACGTGCCTCCGTACCTCAGCCCTTCTGCGTTTGTTCTTTCTTTTTCCTTCTTAGTTGTAAATCTACCATTCAGCCAGCTTTCCTGTGGTTCTGGGTGGTAGACGCTTTGTCTTTTAGTTGTATTTTTGAAATTGTTGTGTGAGGCGGCAGTTTAGTTGTTTAACTTTGCCGCCATCTTGGTTCCTTATCAAGTTTTTCTTCTTAATGAATAGAATTGGTTGGTGAGGATTTGAAAAGTAAATGAAGGAATAAATTCAGAGTTTCAGGAAGAGAGGAAGATGATCACTGCTATAGAGATTAGAGGAGACTGCCACAGGAACCTGTGAAGGTCTGGTCGTGAAATTACCTGTTTGTGACTGGGGTCTGGAAGGAGACTTAAGCATGGCTTCTATAACCTCAAGTTCAGATGTGTGTGCTCTTATCAGCAGGTTGGTGCATGGGTGTGGAACACTGTGGTAAAGACTCAATCTGTTATAAAAATGTAGAATATTTTGACAAAAAAGGGAAGGGAATGCTGCTTGTTTCTATTTGTATATACCTATCTGTATTGATCCTTGACATGTTTCTGACCTTTTCTTGACTCTGCCATTGTATTTTGGGAGATGATAAGATTGGGAACTGGTGTTCTTTTGGTATATTTATGTTTCCTGAAATGTTCATGCACTTAGTTTTCTTTTACTCTCATTTTGCAGGGAGGTTCTCAACATAAGTGAATTTGAACTGGGGAGAAAATGGACACAATGGGCATGTACAAAATTTAACATTTTAAATATATATTTGTTTTTAAAATAGCTATTCTATTGAACTCTCCTATAAGTTTCAATATTTATTTTTGTTATCTTAGATTTCCCTCCCAGATATTTTATTATGTATAAGTAAGGATAAAATTTCCTCCTCTTTTCTGATATATATACTTCTTTTTAACTCCAGTGGTCTTATTTAATTGCCTAGAACTGCCAGAAGGATGTTAAAATATTAGTTGTGATGGTGGGCATATTTGTTTCATTCTTTACATTAATAAAAATGTCCGTAGTGTTTTAAAAGATTTAAGTATTATGTTTCCAATTAATTTGACTATGGAGATTCCATATTATATTGAGGAATACCCATCTATTTCTAGGTCATAAATTTAAAAGTTTATCAATCGTTTTTTAAAAATCTATGAGAAAATTAGATGGTTTTTCTCCTTTGGCCTATTAATATGATAAATTAAAGATTTTCTAATATTGGCCCATAATTGCATTCATTCCTGAAATAAATCCTACTTTGTCGTGGTGTGTTATTCTTTAAATGTCCTGACAGATTTAATTTTCTAATGTTGTATTAATGATATATGTATGTATAGTTATAATTGCGATTGCCTAGGAGAGTGGAAATTTGACTCATAGCTATTCTTGCTTTCGTCCTCTGCAGGTGTGAGCTGGGGTGGGGAGGCTATTTGTAACGTTTCCTTTGGGTTCTGGTCCCTTTTTTTCCCAGCCAGATTGTGCTCTTTTCCTTCATTTTGTCTTCATCTGTTGTTTATGCAGCAGAAGTTTTTTATTTATTTATTTTAAAATATATTTTTATTGATTTCAGAAAGGAAGGGAGAGGGAGGGAGAGATAGAAACATCAGTGATGAGAGAGAATCATTGATTGGCTGCCTCCTGCACACCCGCTACTGTGGACCGAGCCCTTGACTGGAATCAAACCTGGAACGCTTCAGTCTGCAGGGTGACGCCCTGTCCACTGACCCACACTGGCTAGGGCCAGAACTTTAAAAAAAAATCTTATTTACTAGTTTCTTCTAATTCAGAGTGCTCAGCCTTTTTCTTCCTTTTCTATTTTCCTTTGCATTTTATTCATCAAAAATCGGGAAAGGGGGGGTAGGCAAAACCCAGTTTATTAATCCAAAAGGCCTTGCTACTTGTTTCAAATCTAAGAGCAATAAACAAAACAAAATTGCCTAAGATTTTCACTGAATTCACATTTGAGACTAGCACTTCTACCAATAAATCAGAGTTGAGCTTTTGAATTTTTCAATATGATAAAAGTCTTTGCCTCAGGGAGGGAACAATACCACGGAACTGCTTCCCATGTGGTTGGTCAAGATCGCAGCCGAGGAAGCTGACAGTGCAGGTCTTGAGTGCTAAGCCTTGTGTCGTGAGGAGTACTTAACCGTGAAGACTTTTCTGTAGGTGCAGTAGAACCTTTTGTTAACGCTGGTAATAGGAACGATGCACACTTTTAAGACCACTGGAGTTCTACCTGCTTTTATGCTGTGTAGTTTTGTGAGATAAATAGGAGACACATTCTGAATCTTGTGTATACTTATTATTAGGCCCTGAAATACCTGGAGAACATACAAGTAAAACCCTCATAAAAACCACAGTCACACCAGCGACCAATTGCAAACATCAAGGACGTACAGAGCTTGTGCTAAACAACACTTTGCCATCCCTAGGGTTCACCTGGGGAATGGCCCATACAGCAGATGTCTCACTTGAGGGTACCTTCTCTGCAGGGTCTCTGTCCCTTTTCCCTTTCTTTCTTCTAGCCTTCCCCCGGGGTCTTACTTTCTTTAGTTGGTGCTCCTTGTAGGCAAGGCCAGAAATTCTAATTCTAAATTCCATCCTGGGAAAAGATTGAGGATCTTTTTGGCTCAGGGATTTGAGGTTCTTTGTGGGTAGAGCCTCAAGTTGATAAACCTTTGGTTAAGGCCGGTTCTTTTTCGATAAGGCAAACATACTGATTAGCAAAAGGAAAATTGCCACTCCACCAGGAGCGGCTGTCTGGAGGGTGAAGGATATAGCGGCCCCTCCTGTCACCTGTTTCCCGTGGTAAGGCCATTTTAACAGCTATTTTACCTAGCATTGCAAAGCTGGCTGAATGAATGTATCACCCACGGTCTCTGAGCTCAGGGTGATGAATTTGGTTTTCCATAGCCAATGGGTAAGCAGTCCGGACAAGAGTTCCAGGGCTACTGTCTCTCTGAGCCTCTGTGTCCCCGGATGACCTTGAGCAAATGCATTAGCTTCTCCCTCGGTAAAAGGAAGGTGACTGCGCTGTCTCCTCCATTGCAGAGCTGTTGGGAAGACAAATGTGAAGGTGTCTGTAAAGAGCTCTGAGCTTCGCCGAGAAGGGCACTATGTAATTACAAGATGTTACCATCACCACTCCTGTGAGGTGCGTTGAGATTGTGGTGGCTGGAACTAAAAAGTTGCACATGCCGGTCTTTTATCTTCATCTTTAATGCTTCCTGTCTCCCATACAGCCTGTAAGCAAATAAATATTATTTTTCCAACTCAGGCTGCCTTCCAATGAGTCAGGGTTGACTCTTTTCCTATACCCTTGAGCCTGGCCTCTTTGATTGACTGTGTGGGGAAGTGAGTTCTTTTCATGGCCAGACAGCCCCAGCCTCACTGCTGTCCAGCACAGTGACCTTGATCCTGTTACTAAACCTCTCTAAGGCTCTGTGTCTTCAGCAGTAAAATTGGGTTACTTATAAGTTTTGTATGGATTATAGGAGATTAGTTCTCCAAAATTCCTGGCAAGCAGAAGGTGGTCAAAAAACATCAGTGTTGTAAAATTTAATTTTCTTTTATTCTTTTACTTTTTGGCCCTGGCATTAATGTGACATATACATTTCTATCGCAGCATCTTGTTTAGGATAGCAAGTGATATTTTGGATGCTTCGAGATATGGCGTCATCATTCTGTAAGATTTCATTATGAACCATGTGTCTTGATTCTCAGCGTCCTCAAAGCAGTTTAAACAAACCAAATGCATAGAAGCATTTACTCCGTGACATTTATTTTCAATAGCTTGTGAGCCCTCACATGCTCTTAATAGAAAGCGAAAGCTACAAAAGCTGGCCTGCTTGTTAGGAGGTGCTATTTAAAGCCTCCGTGGGCCAAAAAATGACAATTTGAAACTGACTGTGGAGTGTGACGATGCCAAACATAGCAGACACCCAGGAAACCTGTCACACTTGCCATGTGTTGCCAAAAATCTCAAGAGACTGCGGAGGTTTGGGAAGAGTTTTTCTCTTAGGAAGCTTTTGCCATCTTAATCTCTAGATTTCCCTTTTGCTGTGGATGGAACATGATATGGAAAGGAATCTCAGAGTGCACACTGGGGCTCTGTGGATAGGGAGGCTTTCCCCATGCAGAGACATTTGAGAGGCTTCCTGCTGAGTCCAGCTACTTGACAGCTCTATACGTGGGAATGGTGATTTCATCGAAAAGTATGTGTTTCTGCTGCACGTGGTTGTTTCACAGAGGTGTAGGAGCCTGCTCTGCCTCTGACTAGCTAGGTGACCTGAGTTACTAAGCCTGTGGGTGTCAATTTCACTGTCTGTAAAATGGGGAGCGTGACACCAACCTCAGGTATTTTTGTAAAGATGTGTGGTAGTGTATATAAAGTCTCTACATTGGTATTTGACGTATAGAAGGTACACTGATACATTTTAGTTGTTATTTTTTCTTAAATATTTATTTATTTAGTAGTTGCAATGGTTATTTAATGTACCATAAATTCACTTAGCAAATCTATTTTAGGATCTAGGCTGTGTCCAAGATTTTGCATTTCCGTATTTGATTTAATTTTCAGGATAGATGTCAAGAATTGGGATTATCAGGCTATAGTTGCCAAATTGGTTTCCAAAAGTGCTATACCAATCTATCTTTTCTAAGATAGAGATGAAATCCACTGAAAATGGAATATTGTTCTTAAAAGATCTCAGGCACCAGGAATTTTTGACAGGCTCCCTTTTCTCCAGCATCTCGCTGTGTCCTTCAGCTTCCTCTCTCGGTCTACAATTTGTTTTCAACCTTTCACTGCTCACCTCAAAGTTCCATTAATTTCTAAAGCACAATCATTTGGTCTTGCTCTCTTCTCACATTATAAGCATAGGGACCTCATCTTTGTTACCCGAAATGACTCATCAAGGTATTTTTCTTTTAAAAAAATATATTTCTTTATTGATTTCAGAGAGGAAGGGAAATGGAGAGAGAGATGGAAACATCAATGATGAGAGAGAATCACTGATTGGCTGCCTTCTGCACGCCTCCTACTAGGGATTGAGACCACAACCCAGCATGTGCCCTTGGCTGGAATCAAACCCAGGACCCTTCTGTTTGCAGGCCGGTGCTCTATCCACTGAACCAAACTGGCTAGGGTCAACGTGTTTTTCTTTTTTTAAAATATATTTTATTGATTTTTTTACAGAGAGGAAGGGAGAGGGATAGAGTTAGAAACACCGATGAGAGAGAAACATCGATCAGCTGCCTCCTGCACACCCCTTACTGGGGATGTGCCTGCAACCAAGGTACATGCCCTTGACTGGAATCGAACCTGGGACCCTTCAGTCGGCAGGCCGATGCTCTATCCACTGAGCCAAACCAGTTAGGGCCAAGGTGTTTTTCTGAACAACGTTAGTTCCCTCCCTATGAAAGGCTCTGGAGCCAGTTGTAAAGATAATGCTTTCAACACTCTGTTTCACTCACTAATGCTTGAAAACACCTATTTACTTATTTGTTTATTTGAAAAACATCTGTATATTTCAGATTCCGGAATTCGTATTTGTTTGTTTATTTAGGCTGATGGCTTTTAGCATCCTATAACTTTCTAGGTATTGTAGGTGTCCTAAGGAGAGAGTGGCTTGCAGGAAGTAGTGAGTTCTCTGCTACTGCAGATGTCCAAGCAGAGGCTAAAGATCATTTGTTGGGATAATTGTAAATGGGATTCAAGTAACAGCTGACCTTCGGGCTAGAATAGATGACCTTGAAGATCTCTGTACTCTTAGGAGTCAGTGAATCCATGATTTTTCATTTTTTCTAAATATCAGGACAGTTATTTATTAACTAGAGGCCCAGTTCATGCATGGGTACGGTCCCTAGGCCTGGCCAGCAATTGAAGCATGCGCATCTGGCATGGAAGGGCAGGTCCCAGATGACCTCTGGGCCCTGGGCAGCACCTGGAACCCCGGGCCCCTGCTGACCCCTCTGCCTGAGTCACAGTGCCCGGGTCCCCATGCGGAGATGTAGTGAGCGCAGCCGGATGCTGCGGGCTGGGGCACAGCATGGGTCTCTGGGCTGCCCAGCAGTGCTGCCCGGAAGCTGAGTGGGCAGCGGGCTCTCTCCCAGCCGACCT
Organism: Cnephaeus nilssonii; assembly: GCF_951640355.1. Classification (NCBI taxonomy): domain Eukaryota; kingdom Metazoa; phylum Chordata; class Mammalia; order Chiroptera; family Vespertilionidae; genus Cnephaeus; species Cnephaeus nilssonii. Next base: position 24,720,709 of record NC_137085.1, on the reverse strand, counting down.
CACAGACTGGCTCCTGCTCGAACCCATTGGGAGCCCCACCGGTCCCTGCGGTCCTGGTGGTTGCGGCCTGGCTCACCCGGAAGATGCCGCGCGGGTGCGAGGTGGGCTCCTCGTGGGCACCAGGCACCTGCTGAAGCCCGCCATGTGCCGTGCCGCCCCCTGGTGGTCAGCGCACATCATATCTAGTGGTCGAACTCTGTCTCCTGGAGGAATGACCGCCCAAGGGGACACATTGCATATTAGGATTTTATTATATAGGACGATCTATTTTTAAGGCCTCTTTCTTTAATAGCAGGCAGGCTTAAAGTGTTGGGCCAATCAGTTGGACACTTATGTCATGTTGCTTCCCCACCTGTGATTCAACGTGTTAATTCCCTCTGGCAGGGTTGTTCCCAGTGGAATCCTTTTAGGTACTTTTTCTGCCTCTGAGACATTTCACCCTTTCACTATTTTAGGAACACACTTCTAAATTATACAAGGTTTTGCTGACACAAGGGCCATAACACCTCGCCCAGAGGAATTATCCACGAATGGAGTAAATTAAGAGAGAAAGCCTGTGAAATGTGTGTCAGCTGCTCTTCCCCAAGTTCAGCATTGCCTGAGGCAGAGGATTCCCGACTCGCAGGACCAAAGATGCTCTTCATATCTGAAATTAGTTACATCAGAAGTGCTGATACCTCAAGTAGCCTGGGTCTGGTCTGGTAGCCAGCCCATGTCTATCAGCAAGTCACCTTCACTGGCTAGTCACATCACCCACACCTTTTATTTCAACATCATGTTGCTGTTCAGAGTGGCTAAGGAGCACAGTACCCTAACTTGAGTTAATTATTCCACTTTGCTTAGAAACAGTCTCCTAGACCCATCATAATAAGCCCATAATAACAACATTGCGAAGAACTTTGATTGATATAAATCTTGGGGCCTGAAAGGTACCAAAAGTTGGATACACTTTTTATCCCAACAACTTTACTTCTTGCTAAGGAAATAATGAGAGAGATGTTCAAGTATGCCTTATTGCAGCACTTTATAATATCCAAAATCTGGAACTCTCCTAAATGTCCTCAACTATGAGACCAGGTTCTATACTTAAGAATCATGTTGTAGAAAAAGACTTAGCGTATAGAGATGTTTATGATACACTACTCAGTAAAAGAATCAGGCTACCAAATCATTAACATTTTTTGTGGTTAAAAATGGGCATGTATTCTTAAATATTGTATTTGACATAGATCGAATAATAATAATAAATACTTATTGAGTGAATACTATATGTAAGGCACTGCCCAAATTGCTTTACATGTATTAACTTATTTAATCCTTAACAAAACTCTTCCAGGTACCATTACTGTTCCCATTTTACAGATGAGAAAACTGAGTCACAGATAGCTTAGTATCTTGCTTATGGCTACTAGGCAGAAGTGGGATTTAATTGGGTAAACCTTTGCTCAAAAGCCTGAGCTGTTAACCACAACACTGTTTCCAACAGACTAAAAAAGACAACATCAGAAAGCTAAATGTAAAACTAGAAGCAGGGTTACAGAGATACTATGCTACTGGCCTTGAAGATGAAGGGAATTGAGGATGGGGTGGGGGAGGGATGCACAAGCCAAGGAATGAAAGCAGCTTCTAGAAGCTAGAAAAGGCAAAGAAAATGATTCCCCTCTAGCTCTCCTCTAGATCTCCAGAAGGATCTAACCCTGCCTACTTATTGATTTTTAGCCCAGTGAGACCCACTTCAGACTTCTGACCTCCAGAACTGTATTATAATAAGTCTGTGTTGTTTTAAGCCACTCAATTTATAGTACGTTATTACAGCAGCAATAGAAACCCAATCCAGAGGATGACTCCCACTTTATAGGTGAGGAGCGAGGGGAAGAAGCTTGCCAGGATTTGCACAGTAGCAGCTGGGAGCCCAACTCCTGGTAATGGGATTCCGGAACTCATGCTCCTAACCACTGCTGTACTGCCTATGAGAAAAGGATGCCTGGCGGTGACTGTCCTACCACCTGTGCTGATGTGACAAAAGTGAAGTTAGTGAGCTACTGAGAGACGGTGACTCCAGAGGGAAACAAACACACATTTATACTCCTAGACCTTTGTCACACTAAACTTTTAAACTCTGCTGAGAACTTTGAGCCTGCAGTAAAAGTTTATCATCCAGACAATTTAAAATTCCTATTTACTTACCTTTGCCAATGGGTGTTTTTTGTTATTTATTTAAATTTTATAATCACTTTATGGTTTACAAAATGCATTACATTTGTTACCTACTTGATTCTCAAGATCATCCTGTGTGGTAGATAAAGTAGATGGCTCTGAAGCTCAGAAAGCTAGTTTTGCATCTAAGCCCATACAACTAATAAGGGTCAAAGCAGGAATTCTAGGGTTTCATTTATTTTTTAAAAAATATATATTTTTATTGATTTTAGAGAGGAAGGGAGAGGGAGAGAGAGAGAGAGAGAAACATCAATGATGAGAGGGAATCATTGATTGGCTGCTTCCTGTATGCCTTCTAACTGGGGATTTAACAGGCAATCCAGGCATGTGACCTCCTGGTTCACAGGTCGATGCTCAACCCCTGAGTCATACTGGTTGGGTTAGGGTTTCATTTCAAATCTAGAACTATATGCAATATATACAATACACCTTGATGTTGATATTGATAGATTCTGTTCAAAGCTATAAATCTATTGTTTTTTCATTTATATTGAGGACAACCTCCTCCTTTTAGAAAATTGTTACTCAGAGGGTCTGATAATGATACATTAGAGACTTAAGAGCATATCTGTCACTTTCAGTTACAATCCCTACACAATACATCTCAACATCAAAGACAAATAAAACCCAATTTTTCTCTTGGCTTTTATTTGTCATTTTCTAGTGAGTTATTCATTATCTTCAATCATTAGTCTGTGGCTATTGCTTGAAGTCACTGTGCTTAAAATAACACTCAAACTATCTTACACAGCTGGGTCAGAATCAGTTTTTGTGTCTATGACAGGCAAACCCAGAGGACCGTGAAAAGAAAATTCTGGTTAGATTAAGTTTTTTGTATTTGAAGATCTATCCTATGGATATTAAAATATCAAGGATGGGAGATCTTAGTAGTATCATAGCTTGCTCACAGATTGGGAACAGTCATAAAAACATTGATCATAAAATAACTCTGGGCCTGCATCAGCTAATTAATTAATATATTAAAAATCTTCTACAAAGGGCTTGCATTGCTCAGAACTGTGTGATAGGTATAAGAGAATCCAAAAGTGAATTAGACTTAGTTTCCACCCTCAAAAAGCTCACAGAATCCCAGTGGAATACTGAACCATAAAACATAAACCTCAAGGCAATTGAGTCCTAAAGGAGACTTAAGTCTTTTGCAGGTAGAAAGTAGGGTAAAAATAAAGGTGGTTCTGTACAAGGCAAAGAATTATCAGGAGTTGCAAATGGAGGCAAATAAAGTGTGTGTGTGTGTGTGTGTGTGTGTGTGTGTGTGTGTGTGTGTGAGAGAGAGAGAGAGAGAGAGAGAGAGAGAGATGTTGTGTGCCCATGGTAGGGAGCGTGGGTGTGTTCAAGTAGGTAATATGAATCATTGAAATATTTTAAGCAGAAACAGGTAAAATCATTAGAAAAATTTAAATGTGTCACCTTGGTTGCTATGTGGAAGCCTACCTGAGGATCAGTAATTAGATTTATTGCTGTAGTTACAGTGAGTAAGGCTAAGGGTTTGGACTAAGATAATAGAAGTGAGAATGGAGGGAAAGGGGTGGAATTGTGGGATCTCTTATAAATGAAAGCCATGGGCATTTTTAAATGAATGGAGACAATATTGAAGGAATTATTTTAAATTTTGTGTTATTAATTTTTCTGAAAAGATACTCTATATAAGTATAATCTATTTGGTGCCCACATGGTTTTGATTTTATTTAGTCATTCATGCAATAAGCATTTGTTGAGTAGCTACCTAAAACAAAACAAAACAAAAAACCAACACCCAATGTTTTAAGCATGTGGGACTGTGTATTTTATATATTATTTGGTCTTAACCCTTAAGAAGCTTATAGTGTAGGGCAGTGGTCGGCAAACTGTGGCTTGTGAGCCACATGCGGCTCTTTGGCCCTTTGAGCGTGGCTCTTCCACAAAATACCACGTGCGGGCACGCACGTACAGTGCGATTGAAACTTCATGGCCCATGCACAGAAGTCAGTTTTTGGCTCTCAAAAGAAATTTCTGTCGTTGTACTGTTGATATTTGGCTCTATTGACTAATGACTTTGCCGACCACTGGTGTAGGGGAACTTATTTAAGGATCCTGGGAATATTGTTTTATTCTTTAAAAAATATATGTGTATTGATTTCAGAGAGGAAGGGAGAGGGAGAGATAGAAACATCAATGATAAGAGAGAAGCATTAATTGGCTACCTCCTGCATGCTCCCCATGGGAGATCGAGCCCGCAGCTTGAGCATGTGTACTACCTGGGAATCAAACCATGACCTCCTGGTTCATAGGTCAATGCTCAACCTCTGAGCCATGCCAGCTGGGCTTGTTTTATTCTTAAGTCATGCTCTCTTCTGGGATTTGCAAGTAGAGCAAGTGACACAGAACCAATGGGTGGTGGTCCCTTGTAGGCTGTGCCCTAGAGCCTCTTCTCTCCACAGGATGGACTAAAGTTTCTGCATCTTTATCCTCTGGAGCTTCCTTGGTTCCTATTTCCAATGCTAATTTTCCAGCCTTTTCTTGATTATGTGAATCTCTAGAAATCCTTTGGAAACATTCCTTATCTATATATATAAAAGGCTAATATGCTAAGTGTCTGTCTGGGTAATGATGTCATGTAGCAATGCCCAGCTTCCTCTCCCTAAGGTCCACCAACTTCTTTGCAGTTTCTTCAGCCCAGGAACATGACTTGCTTTATAGCCTGGTTCAAACATTTCACACTTTAACCAAATGTCTGTGAAGCATTTTCCCGTGCCTCATCTCATTTGATCCTCACAGAAGTCCTGGAGTAGATAGGAGACTCAGTAGAGTCCTATTTTCTTTTCATTAGCTGGAAAACAGAGATTTAGAAAGCTTAGAAACTTGACCTGACTTAACCTGAAAAGAAGTAAGAAATGGTGGACCTTGAAAATGACTTCAGGTTTTCTCACTGCGCAGAATATAGTCAAACACTGCTGCAGTTAAATATTTTACCCTTTGTTCTCCCTGTGTGATCTACAATAATAATCTGCTTTATGTTGATATTCACTGCTGTGTTGCTGACAATTACCTGAAAGAGAAGTTGGTGTGCTTCACTGGGCTGGAAAAAGTTTAGCTAAATCAGAAAGCAGGTCTAATTAAGCAAGTTTATCCTACCTAATAATAGACAAATATGCAAATTGACCACACCCAAGCCACACCCACCAAGCAAGCCACGCCCACCAACCAATCAGGACAAGTATGCAAATTACCCCAACAAATATGGCGGCTAATTTGCATATCAAGACAGCGTAGAAAGAAGCCAAGAGCTGCAGAAGGGAGCAAAGCTGCGGAGAAGCAAGCAAGCCAGGGGGAGGAGAAGGGAGGAGCGGAGGCGGGGCTGGGGGAGAAGGAAGAAGAGCGGGTGGGCTGGTGGAGAAGGCGGGGCGGGGGACAAGGGAGGAGAGCAGGCAGGGCGGGGTAGAGTGCAGCAGGAAACCCTATGCAGGATTTTTCCTGCAATGGGAACGCTAGTTCTATATATTTAAAAGGCTAAGTTGATTAGTGCATGTGCGATATATATAAAGCTCTTGCTGGCACCATTTGCACGTGTGTGTGTTTTGATCTGTCATTGTTGATCGTGAATTTGCTTGACACTTCTATTGTAGAGAAAGGGCGAATAGTGATATTAAAATATTTCTTCTAATTAATTTTTTTTCAATGTGCACGAATCTGTGCACTGGGCCACTAGTCTATATATATAAAAGGCTAAGTGTCCGTCTGACCAGTAGCTATGACACGCACTGACCATCAGGGGACAGATGCTGAACGCAAAAGCTGCTATGACATGCACTGGCCATTTAAAAATAAATGGCACTGTGGACCTGCCACTGACAAACCAACACTCAGCTTCCCCCAAGTGGGACGCAGGCCCCACCACCACCCTGGAGTGACACCCCACCAGATCGCAGCCAATGATGCCAAGACCCCATGGCGCAAAATGTGGCCCACAGCCCAGCCCAGCCCTGAAATGGTGGCTGTGGGTGCTGGGTAATGATGTCATGTAGCAACACTTGGCTTCCTCTCCCTAGTGACTAGTCTCCTTGGAGTTTCTTCAGCCCAGGAACCCGAATTGCTTTATAGCCAGGTGCAAACATTTTACAGTTTAACCAAATGTTTGTGGAGCATTTTCCCATGCTTCATCTCATTTGATCCTCACAGAAGTCCTGGAGTAGGTAGGTAGGAGACTTGGTAGAATCCTATTTTCTTTTTATTATCAAAAAAATGGAGATTTAGAAAGTTTAGAAACTTGACCCAACTGAAAAGAAATAAGAAATGGTGGAACTTGAAAATGACTTCAGGTTTCCTCTGACACTTCTATTATAGAGAAAGAGTGAATAGTGATATTAAAATATTTTTTCTAATTAATTTCCTTTCAATGTGCATGAATCTGTGCACCGGGACACTAGTTTCTTATATTAGTCAAAATCAGTTTCATTGGTGTGTCTTCCACATGTGCTCATATTTTCAATTTCTTGTGTATCTTTGTTTTTTCCCCTCTACATTTATGGAAATTTTCAAGTTTGTCCTTTCTATCATTGATTCCATTTTCTGAAGTACCAATTCTGCTCTTAATTGCTTCCAACATTGATTCTAATTCCTCTGTTGCACTTTAGTCCTTCCATCTCCTTTTCTATTGCAATCTCATCACCATTGTTTTTTGTTTTAGACTGGTTTCTTCATTTGGATATTTTTTCCTCTTCCACAGGGAATTTGCCTTTCTTCATACAATTAACTTATCAAAACATTTTATTTGGATCAAATACAAAATATTTTCTGACCACAGAAATAATACCTTCTTCCTTGAATATGGCAAAGTTATTATTTAATTCCTTAAATCAATTGCATTATTAAGGAGAAAGCCCAGGATACTGGAAATGATGCTTTGAAGATTATATCACAATGTAATTCAAATACATTCCTTCTCACTTTCCACATCAAAATGTCTAGGCTTCAGATACAAAATAATAATAATAATAATAATAATAAAATAAAAAATAAATAAAAGAAAAAAGAAAGAAAGAAAAATAAAAAAAAACCAATCATAGACACCACTGGATCTGTTGCTTTCAGTTTTGGGTCTTTAGTATTTTTCCTCCCATTGTATATGAAGTCTACTTCCCTGGGATTCACAGGCCATTTCTTCCATAAGCAAGGCTTATCACAGTGCATTTTTATGCCTGCCTGGCCATGTTCAGGCATATATCATAGTATTTCAATGGACTAGAAAGACTTTATATTGTCACTAGATGAAACTCCTCTCTGTTTCGAAGCATCATTTTACTAATGCTCTTTGGTTTTTTGTTTTTCTTTGCCGTCCACCGAAGATATTTTGGCTCACACCCAATTCTCATTTCCTTAGCATTTCTATCATTTTCTACAGAATGGGAGAGACTCTACTTTGCCTCTTTTGTTAAACAATGAGTATCTTTTCCTATTTTTCTTCTTGTCATCCTTCTGGTTCTCATTTTAGAGGCTGAGAATAGGCTGAATATAAGAGATTGTGTAGACTTGTTCTTTTACATTTGGTTGAAGGAGAGAGAAATGAGGCAGAAAAACTCATGTAGTGTTGTTTTATTACTCCTTATATGCTTTGTATGTCCAACTGCCTATGACATTTCCACTTGGATAACTCACAGGATCCTCAGACTCATATGTGCAAAACTATGCTCATCTCCCCCAACCCTGAACTCAACCTGAAGCCTGCTTTCTCTCTGCTGGCCCTGAATTCAGGAAATACCACCACTGTTCACCACCCAGAAACCTGCCACTCACCCTTGACACCTCCACTCTGAAACTTCTCTTTACCAACTGAAGTATATCTGCTGAGTATATCTCTTAAATCTCAAATTTGTCACAGTTATCCATGTTTACTGCTACAACCCTACACTTTGCTAATGGTATCTCTTTCCTGGAGTACAGCCTCTTAAGAGATATCTCCATAAGGAACTTTTGGTGGTAAATAATAGAAAACAGCTTAAACAAGAAAGGACTTTTACTCACTTATATAATTGAAAATGCCAGAGTTAGGGTTGGCTTTGGGCAAGACTTGATTGAGAATGTCAACAGTATCCCCCTAATTCTGGTTTCTTTCCATTTCTCCTAGCTACTTTCTGCTATATTATCTTCCTGCTCAAAAAAAAAAAAATCATCCTGTCAAATAAGGAGGCTACGAGGGGGTCCTAGGTGCTCACAATTCTTTGCTCATGATCTTCATAAAGAGAAAATATTTCTACTAGCAGCTTCCATAGAATAGTGACAAAGCCTCTTTCCTAGTAGTCTTTAAAAAAGACCCTCTTACATCTAATTTACCAAGTTTGGGTCATATCAATCCCTGTAGTCAGAGTGATGGGTTTTGCTGATTGGAGGCTCACTCTTAGAGTTAGAGGTAGAGAATCCCATTCAAACTACAAGGCTAAGAATGTCACAGGCGACATAACTTGAAGGAATTTTGGGGACTTGTAAACTGAGAAGGAAAGCCAAGGGCAGCACACAGGAGTTATCCCTATACCACGTTCACTTTTCCTCCCTCCAGTCTTTACTTCACAATGTAGGCAGTGCAGTCTGTAAAAAGAGAAATTGTGTTGTGCCACTCCATCATTTAAGCCATTTTTTGGCTTCCTTTCGCTCCTTGGGTAAAGATAATAATTCTTAAGACACCTTACAAGTTCCTGGTGATGTGACCTGCCTACTCCTCCAGCTTCATCTGTTGCCACTCTCTGTTCTCAGTCACTATCCTCTCACAGAACTGACTCTTGTTCATTCTCTTGGATTTTCAGGGTTTTGTCCTGTTTCAGAGCCTTCAAATAGGTTGTGCCATCTACCTAGAATGATCTTACCTACACTCTTTACCTGGACAACTCCTTTTCACCCATGCTTCTCTGTTATAGTCCTTTTCACTATTTAAAATGAGTTCTAATGAGATTGTCCACTTAATGCTTGTCTTTCCAAATAGATGGTTTGTACCATGAAGGTAAAAGCAGGGCCTGTACTTTGGAAAAACCACGGTGCCCCTGGTATCTAGAAAAGTTCTCCAGTCTTGTTTAGTAAAGGCAACCACCACTTCCACTTGAAATAAAACCTCTCATTGGGTATCAGCAGCTGTTTCCCCTCCTGCCTCTATTGGTTCATTTGTTAGATGGGACAGCAATACCCAATGTACTCTTCACTTTGAGTGAGAATCTTGGCTTTAAAGACCTTAAGTGTCCTCATAGCTAACCTGTGGAAAAGATATTTACCTCTTAGGATGTTATGAAATTAAATTAGCTAAAGTATGTATAAATGCCTAGGATACTTGGTACAGTCTGACAAATATTTACTAAGTTAAAATTGGAATCTGTATTTAGAGAACTTTCCATCAGGTGTCTAGCACTGCATTAACTTCTGCCCTGGAAAATAGCTGAATGACTCTTGGAAAGTTATTTTGCCATTTATCTTTATAAATATTTTGGAAAGCTTGGGATGTGTAGCATTTTCCCAAGCTACTTAAGGACAAGTGAGGGAGAGCATACTGAAGACAGAGCGATAACTCTACAGAGCTGCCAGTCTTGTTTGCACTTCACCCCAACTTGACATTAAAATACTCATTTTGCATTGCAATTGTTTTCTATTATTAAAAACCGAATCTCATTATATACCAACCTCCAAGGTCTTCATGAAGGATTCAAGTCCTTTGCTCATGTTTTAATTTTTTAGGTTGCACTTATGCTTGGCTGGTTTTATTCCTCAGATGTGCTTTGTGAAAGGCACTATCATAAATAATCATTTTTACATGAATTATAATTTTAAGAATGGCTTTCTTAATATATTTCTAAATATTCACTAAGGTGAATCCTAGGTTAGGAGTGGCTAACATAGGCACTTTAGTATTCATTATGTCAGTTCATCATTTTAAAACTTAACATTTTTTGTGATAAAAACAATGCATAGCTTTTTGCTACTGAAAATTTGGAAAATATAGATAAGGAAAATAAGCATTTGTACTCTTATCACTCAAAGATATAACCATTATTGACATTTTGATATTCTCATTCTAGACATACACCCACATGCATATGTGGACACACACAGACACAATTATGGACACTATTTCAGATAATTAAAATAAAGTCAAAATATTTATCCAGTTTTTTAATGTGTTCCACTCAACAATAAATTGTGGTCTTGATTAACTCTTTTTATCAGTTCCTATAGTTTTACCACTGATTTTTCTTGCATTTATCAGATAGATCTATCACATAAAAATATTTTGACCTCATTTTTGCAAATATTTATATTGCTGTTTTTGTTTTCTATCATCATTATGTTGACTTTCCAGAACAATTCTAATTGTGATAAATAAGTCTGTCATGTTCTTGACTTCAGTGGAATTTTGTGTAACTATATGTATGTTGTGTGTGTATGTGTGCGTGTTGCATGTGAATGTTAGAATTGATGGTATTATATGAAAGATGTCTTGAGAGTCAGCGATTGGTTGGTGGGGTGGGATAAGTAACTATCCATAAAGATTAGGGGACTGAATAAATTTAGAACAAATTGTTCCAGTTTTGGGGAATTAAGAAAGAATTCAAGACGACGGGAAATCAAAGCTCACTCCCCACTGCTCTTTCTGAGACAGTAGCAGCTGGTAGAAATTCCCTTACACACCATATTTTGGAGAGAAAAAGGTGAGCTGGTATACAGAACGCATACAAACCATTTAGAATCTCTTTTGCTGACTTGGAGCAACAACACTGAGAGCAGCCCCGAACCCACACAGCAGCTACTAGTAAATTAAGCAAAGGCTGGCAGCCCCGCAGGGTGTTGGCGCCCAGCACAAAGTCAGGGAGGGAGGCTAGTGAGGGCCAAACCAGGGAACTGGCACACAGGCAGGCTAAGCACAAATCTCTCAAGAGAAAACTGGCCTGTGTCACAGCTGTGCAGCCAAACACTAGGAAGAAATGACACGTGAAGCTTCCTCGCCACAGCTGCCATTGGTTCACTGAAGTGTGAGGTGAAGCTGGATAAAGCAGCATTCATGCTTACGGTGGAAGAAATTCCAACATCCACTCAGGCAGTGAGGGAAACTGGGCCTTGGTAGACCTCTTCTAATTCCAGTGTGAGCAGATAAAAGAAAACCAATAGGGGATTCTTTAAAAAAATAGGCGAAGCCATTAAAAATTCAGAAGAAGCACAAACTTATGGTAAAGATTTGCTATAGGATTTATAAATTATTTTGATAGCATCTGTTTATCGGATGAAATAGATTTGTAGTGTTTCATCAACTCTATCATGCAAGGTCAAAGACAGTGTAATGAGACAGCCTGTTGAAATGAACACAAGAGCTTTTTGAGAGACATGAAGAAATAAAGACCTGAATTCGAATTTAAATGAAAAACGTAACTTCAGGTTTAAAATCAGAATTAGGAGCCTACAAGACAAGAGAGATTTTAGAAAATTATATAAGATATATAGAAGACAATTTTAAAATGCTGTGCTAGAATATAGAAAAAAGGATATGAAACTATAAAGATGATAGGAAAATGATGGGAATGGAAACAGATATTAGAAATATTATATAAAGGCCATTTAGAGAGATCAGGACAAAGGAAAATACATTGCTTAACATTTTTTCACTCACTGGAAAACCACTTGAGTTTGCAGGTCAAAAGGATTTACAGCGTCTGAAATGAAAATCCTGGTAAGAGAAATACATTTCATGGCTAAAGGAAGAATCAATAGTGAGGGCCATGCCACCTGGAGCTCCTTTTTACACACAGATCAATAACATTTGGAAGTGGCTCTGATGGGGCTTAGAGAGTAACCGGATCATACCAGATAGGAAGCCAGCAGGGATCAGGCTTTCACTTGACATGCTTCTCACTAATAAGATGGAATCCCCCCCCAAAATGATGGGAGTAATGTCAGGAAGAAGGAGCCCGTCAATCATCCTGAGTGCAAGGAACAGAGAATCAAATACAGAAAGGCGGCGATGGTTTCTCAACAAAGAAGTGATTACCAAAGACCTCTGCTGCCGTCCCCACAGTCCCAGATCCCTTCCTCAGGCTGCAAGGTTAGGGAACTTTCCTTCACTTTAGGATTTAAGGGAGAAATTAACCAGATCATTTTGGGGTAAGTAACAGGCTAACGTTATCCTCATTCAAGGATAATAATGCCAATACAGAACAGAATGGAATCTGACAGAATTGTAAATTATTCTGAAAAGCAAAGTAAGAAAAATAAAATAGAAAGAGGCAGAAAACATAGTTTCAAGAAAAATTTTCAGCAAGAAACAGAAATGCACCTACACTGTGGTATAAGTTTAAAAAAATATGAACTTTTGCCAGGCTGGTGTGGCTCAGTGGTTGAATGTTGACCCATGAACCAGGAGGTCACGGTTCCATGTCCGGTCAAGGCACATGCCTAGGTTTTTGGCTCAATCCCCAGTAGAGGGTATGCAGGACGTGGCCGATCAGTGATTCGCTCTCATCATTGATGTTTCTATCTCTCTATCCCTCTCCCTTCCTTTCTCTGAAATAAATGAAAACATATTTTAAAATTTCTAAAGAAAATATGAACTTTTGTAACCAGAGTTAGTTGATGGGATGTTACAAAGGAGCTGAGTTAAAAATGGAGCCGTCTCAGTCAAGCAAAGAATGTAGGGAAATGTCCCAAACACATGTTAAAATGTCATTAGAGAAGTGCACATTAAAACAGCAAGGTATTACTGCATACCTACTAGAATGGCTATAATCCAAAAGATTGGTGATATCAAGTGTGGCAAAAATCTGGAGAAAATGAAACCCTCACCTATTACTTGTGAGAATAAAAAGTGCTAAACCCCATTCTGGAAAACAGTTTAGCAGTTTTTAAAAAAATTTGGATTTTTTTAGTTTTATGGATAAATCGTTGACATACATCACTGTATAAACTTAAGGTGTACAGCATGATGGTTTGATTTACTTACTATGAAGTGATTATCATACTAGGTTTTGTTAACATCCTTCATCTCATATAGATACAATAAAAAGAAAAGAAAAAAATTCTCTGTGTAATGAGAATTCTTAAGATCCACTCTCTTTAACAACTTACCTATGTGTCATACAAGAGTGTTAATTATAGGAGGTCAAGAGATACAGACTCTAGTTAACTTTGCCCTATGTTATATAGCTGATTCTTAAAACTTTAAACATACAGAGCGGGGCAAAAGTAGGTTTACAGTTTTGAGTACAGAAAACATAGTTTATTCTTGTATTATTACTTATTATTCTTCATAAGAAGAACTATAAAACAACTTTTGCCCCACCCTGTATTTATAATACTTAGCACAGCATTCAGTATATGTTTTAGTCACTGTAAAAATTTATTGAATGACTAACCAAAATAAATATTCTAACCATGATTATTTCTAAGAGGTAGTGATAATTTCTACATAATATTTTAAATTTTTCTAAAATGTCCTTAATTGACATTATTAAATTATTATTTTATATTAAAACTAGAGGCCCGGTACACGAATTTGTGCATCAGTGGGGTCCCGCGGCCTGGCCTGTGGGATTGGGCTGAAACCAGCTCTCCAACATCCCCCAAGGGATCCCAGATTGCAAGAGGGTACAGGCCAGACTGAAGGACAGCACCGGTGCACAGTCGGGGCCAGGGAGGGATGCGGGAGGTTGGCCAGCCGGGGAGGGAGTGCGGGAAGGTTCCACCAGCCCTTCTTGCTCAGTCCTGATCTGCCGGAACCCAGCAGCAAGCTAACCTACTAGTCAGAGCATCTGTTCCCTGGTGGTCAGTGCACGCCATAGCGAGCGGTTGAGTGGCCTTAGCATATTATTAGCATATTACGCTTTGATTGGCTGAACGGCCGACTGGATGACTGGCACTTAGCATATTAGGCTTTTATTATATAGGATTATAAACAAATGAAAAAAAATCAATGGATCTGAATTCAAGTGATTGTTGCCTATATGACTTTTGGGGAATTTCTTTGAATTACTTGGTTTTTATTCCAACTAAAAAAACGTAAGCTAAATCATCTGCCTAGAAATGAGAAGAAAATTTTTGATAGGTTGTTAGGTGACTGAATCATACAAAAACCCAGTTTTATTTCTGCAATTAAATGACATAACTTGTAGTTAAATTTCTAAAGGTACTGTGAGGTCATGCTAATTGGCTTTTTAACAATTTGTTGCTTATTAAACATTTAGTAAGACTCTAGTGAGCAGGGCTATAGTATCATATGAGTAGCTTCCAGACTTTGTAAAGTTGAAGAGTTCAAGGTGGTTCTCTATGACCATGATCCCCCAAAGAGTCAATACTGTAAATAAGCAGAATATAAAGGAGCTGCCACTGACAAACCATGGAAGGCATATAGGAAATGTACTGTAGTACAACAGTTTTGTGTATTACTAATATCATTATTTACAGGTAATTTAGTTTTTAATTTCATTATAAAATTCCATTATTAACCAGCAGGTTCTCAAAGCTATTTATTCATTTGCTTAGTCTGTTTGTTTTTATACAGCATCTAATCTCTGACTTTTCTTAATGACTGTTGATGTTGCTGTAAACTGGATCACTTAATCATTGGATGGTGTAAATGGAAAAATCACTCTCTGTGCTGCATTTCATCTTGCAATTACATAACTCTACAGGCTCTTTTAGGGCAAATAAGAAAGCCAAAGGGAGGAGGATTATCAAGCATATATTGTGAATATGAAAGAAGCCCTTCAATTTGCAATGTATAGTGTTCTTTTAAAAAATGTTTTTATTGATTTTAGAGAGAGAGCAAAGGAGAGGGAGAGAGAGATATAAACATCAATGATGAAAGAGAATCAGCGATTGGCTGCCTCCTGCATGTCCCTTACTGGGAATCCAGCCTGCAACCCAGGCATGTGCCGTGACCTCCTGGTTCCTGGGTTGATGCTCAACCACTGAGCCACACTGGCAGGGCTGCATAGTGTTCTTTGAATTACTCTTTGGATAAACTATACTGAGCCTTCTGCTTACACCAGCATGATAAT
Source organism: Cnephaeus nilssonii (assembly GCF_951640355.1). Taxonomy (NCBI): domain Eukaryota; kingdom Metazoa; phylum Chordata; class Mammalia; order Chiroptera; family Vespertilionidae; genus Cnephaeus; species Cnephaeus nilssonii. Next base: position 24,705,476 of record NC_137085.1, on the reverse strand, counting down.
AATGAATTTTACTATATCATCTTTGGTTTTAGTGTTATTTTGAATCCTTCTCTGTTATGGAATAGGATTAATAGAGTAGACTGTCATTATGAATTATATATATTTATTTACATATGCACTCATGTAGATATATATTTGTAATAGCATCACTGCTTTATCACCGTGTCATGCGTGGGTACATTTGACTCAGACTGTAGCATCAGGAAAAAGTATGGAGTCAAAAGACTTTTTATCCAATCTACCATTTGCTGGTCATGGGTACATCAACCCACCCTTCATTTTAGATCCCCAAGAAGGGATTTGATTAGCATCCAATGTACAGTGAAAAAAGTAAAGGAAACAAAAAATCACTGTCTGTTGACAAACATGTTGCCTGGGGAGACTGCTTCTCATTTGATGATGAAAACAACCACCACCACCACCTCAGGAACATCTGCCACGGCAACACGAGGCCAATGGAAAAATTCTTACAGACCCAGGGACAGGAAGGAAGAACATTGCCTACCTCGGAGGCTGAGGCTAAGCACTGTGTGTATATGTAAATCATGAAGCTAAAAATTATGTATATGTGTGTGTGTATAGTTTTAGAAAATTATTTGTTAGTAAGAGTTACTGCTATTTTGGAAAAGGAAAAACTAGAGAAATAGAAGCAGAAGCAATAATAGAGACATAACAGCAGAAAAGTTTCCTGAAAGGAATCTATAAAAGTGAAAAAGAATTAAAAAGTATAAAGAGAAAAATCACGTAGATATTTACTGGCAAAATATGTCCAGATGAAGAGAAAAATTTTAATGCATATAACATGTACCTGGAAAGGAATAATAATCTGGCTGGCTCAGAATTCTCAGGAGTGATAAGTGCTGGAGAACAGTGGGGCACTGATTTCAAATTTCTGTGAGGAGACTTTTGAACCTCACCAATTTAATACCTATTTAAGGTAGATTTCATGTGTAAATGGAAGAGAAACACGTTTTCATATATGTAAAGCATGGAGAAACACTTAAAATTATTAAATGTTTTATTCCCATGTCCCAAGAATGAGCAAAGCATATGGTTATAAAAGAACTGTAGTTATGTGAAACATAGGAGTAAGCCAAATATTTATAGTAAAATGAGGTTTGTTTTTTGGTTTTGGTTTTTAATCCTCACCTGAGTAGTGAGAACATTTTTTCCATTGATTTTTAGAGAGAGGGTGAAAGGGAGGTGGGAAGATGAGAGAGAGAGAGGGGAGAGAGAGGGGAGAGAGAGAGAGAGAGAGAGAGAGAGAGAGAGAGAGAGAGAGAGAGAGAGAGAGAGAGGAGAGACAGAAACATTGATGTGAGAGAGACACATTGATTGGTTGCCTTCTACACGTGCCACGACTAAGGATGAGGATTGAACCTGCAACCCAGGTATGTGCCCTTCAAAGGGAATTGAACCCTTAACTCTCTGGTGTGCAGGCTGATGCTCTAACCATTGAGAAACACTGGCCAAGGCGTAAAATGAGTTTTAAATGAAATGCAAATTTTGAAGAATATGTGCAATCTTACAATTTTATTAACAATAATTTGGACCTAAGATGTCAGGAAAGTTGGAGGTATATGTGATGAAAAGCATTCCATATGTTTTTACACACACACACACACACACACACACACACACACACACACACACTGTTCTTACATATTCAGTTCTTATATATTCAGTTGCTAAATACAGGAATGATAGGCAGTCAGCACACATACCTTGGGTGCCCTGTGTCATTATACAATTTGTTTATAGCTGGTAACTTTTCTGACTAGACAAAGTGAACATTCTGATTGACTGTACCATACCAGGTGTTAAATGTTTTGAATACCATCCAAGTTGAATGAATGAGTGGATAAATGAATTATTAGAGTTGATCTCCCTTCATCTTCACCCCTATATTCTTCAGAGTGTTTTCATCTGACATTTAAGAATCTCTGAGCAAGGTGTGTATCTTATTTACACTCAATAAAATTATGCCTCTCCTTTCTTCACATAAACCACAATCAGCCATTTTTATGCAGCCACCTACCAAGTCTGAGGACAACATTAATGTTGCATTAGTTTTTTTTTTATTTTTTACAATATAAAGATTTTTTAGTTCTCTACCCATACTCTGTGTAATAGTGGGTGATCATCTGCGACTATGGCTATTATTTCTGAGTCTATTCTTAATTTTTGTCTTGTGGGCATCCTAGGTTCCTTGGGCATTACTTAATTCTTTCCATGCCATGCCTGTTAGGTGTCCTTAGTAAGTGGATACATTCCTCACTTCTTAATTTCCTCCCTCCCCATTGGAGATACATCGAATGCTAAGATTAGAAGGGCTCATGGACATTAGGTTGTCCTTTAAAAAGGGACTAGGATGAAAGTGGTTCAACAATGGTATTTAATTATGCTTAATTGAGGCAAAGCTTCGACCAATGTCCAGACCTCCTGCTCCATTTTCAGGACCTTTTTAATCAGGTCAGTTCATTTGGGGGCAAACATATGCTTCCCTGTATTACTAATATGTGCTGCATTTCTAGCCCAAAGCTTAGCATTTTGGTGTTTTAGCTTGCAGTCCAGAAATCTAAATTTCAATCCTTGACACCATCTGCGTAGCCAGTCTTTCACCTCCCATAGCCTACTTTCTCGTGAAACTCCCAAATGTTAGTTGGAAGAAGCAGTGACAACACCACCTGTGCCCCTCAGATTCCTGATCCAGACTCTCCAGTCCCAGAAGATGTTTTCTGGAGACTACTTTGTTGTGTAATTTATTTATTTATTAATTAAAATTTAGTGAGCAGCTATTGTGTGCCAGGAAATGTGCTAGTTGGTTCTCTCCCAGCTGAACCGATTATGAATTTATGGGAGTATTTCTCTTGCAGTATGCAAACAAGTAAGTTGCCTTTCTCCCTACTAAGAGTATTTCTGGCTTGCTTTCCCCCTAAAATTCTAGAGATACACTTAAGCTACGTTGGAATAAAATTTCCATTTCATTTTTTAAAGCTTTTATTTTTTTATTTTTAAGGTAAGCACTATGTGTTCATTTAGACACATTGGAAATTCAGGTAAGCAAAAAAGACAAAAATTGCATATGTGCATGCTTTAAAAAGATCTGGAAGAAAGTACTCTGACTTTCTGGGACTTGAGACTTGAGGCAGGGAGGGGAAGAGGCTAGAGAAGATACTTTGCTTTGTTCACTTCTGTATGGCTTGAATTTTTATGATCATATTGTTTTTATAATTAAAGATCTAAATATACAATATGAAACAAAAACATCAAGGTCACCTAGAATTGGCAGTCTGGGAAGAAAACTTAAGGAACTAAACTATACTTGCATTTAATTGTTAGGATTTTATTAGATTCAGAATGTGGCTTGTAATCTATTGGTGTTGTCTGGATCTGACCTTGAGGAGGCTATTGATAGACAATTCTGAAGGATGCTGGTATGGGTTGAATTGTGTTTCCCCAAGAATATATGTTGGAGCCCTAACCCCCAGTACCTCAGTATGTGACCTTATTTGGAGAGAGGGCCTTTACAGAAGTAATCAAGTTAAAATGAGGTCATTAAGGTGGGCCCTAATCCAACATGACTTGTGTTCTTAGGAAAAGGGGAAATTTAGGTACAGAGACAACACAAAAGGAAAACACCATGTAAAGACGAAGGTTGAGATCAGGGTGATAATCTACAAGCCAAGTAACAACAAAGATTATCAGTCAACCACTAGAAGCTGAAAGAGAGAGACCTGGAAGAGATTTTTTTCTAGTGCCTTCAGAGGGAGCATGGTCCTGCTGACACCTTGATCTCAGGCTTCTGTGAGATAATAATTTCTGTTGTTTAAGCCACTCAGTTTGTGGTACTTTAAAATAACAGCCCTAGCAAACTAATACAGATGCTAAATTGTAAGGCATATTTCAGATGTTTAGTAAATTGGCCTTTAGTAGAAATCTGACCTTTGAAGTTTAGCAAATGTAATTACCTGAATCAGATGTTCAAAATATATAATTATTTAAAAGGCCATCTTTCTCAGCATTTGCACATACATATTTATGAATAAAAGTTCCTAATATTGTAAAAATTTTATGGCCACAATATAATGAAATGAAATAGAAATTCTTATGTTGGTGTTTGTTTTTCTATAGATCAAAAGATCTATTGGCCTCCCAATCAATATACTTAACAGTTAGATTTTTCTGGGGTTTCGGGTTTCCAGTTCAGGAGCTGGTGGGAAGGTGTCTTTTCTTCTGTGTTTGATGGCTATCAATCAAATTACTAGTACTTGTGATTTTGGGATTTAGAAATCAAGAAAGGGGTAAAAGGAAGAATGGAATACCGTATTATTCAGAATTTAGTTTAGAAAACAGGACCCACTCTAGGTATTTCAAGCAAGAAGGGGATTTAATACAGATAATTAGGTGCTTTCAAAACCATTAGAAGAACTGGGGGTATACAAGCTCAAGGAAGGCCATTGCTAGATCTCAGGTTTACCACCAGCTTTTAGGGAATTAGCAAGTTCAAGGAACATCACAATCCTGCAGCACCAAGTTGGAGATTCATGAGGATACATGTTAAAAGTACTTGTAAAATCCTGCATATGCAGAGGCCCATGTCCACTGTAGCCAGGGAACGATGTTTGGATTTCCTCTCTCCTACTGTCACTGGACTGATTCTGTGCCAGTCTGTGCTGGGGGCTGGTCCTGCTCTGGCATGTTCTGTGACTCCAGGTTCTTAACTTATGCAAGAAAGATTTCAAGAATGAGTCTGAGAGTCCAAGTGAGAGTAATAGCAAGTTTTATTCAGGTAGAGACAGGCCAGGATGTGGGTGCCACTATGAAAGAAGTTAAAGTACACATCCGAGTGGACATGGACAAGTTTGAGAGTGAGTTGCACATGTGGTCAGTCCGTTCTTGGATTTTATGTGTTTCTGAGGGGTTGTTTCTACGCTTTGTGGTGCTGTATTCTGACTCTACCTTCTGGTTGGGAGCGTGGTCTTGTTCCTAATATAGTGTGTTCTGAAAGTGTCATGGCATTTGTCCCCTTATACCTGTGGTGTCAATTTCCATTATATGATGGTATAATGAGCTTTGGGGTCTGTCTTTGGTCAGTTTTTCCTCCATCTTGGATGGATCCGGTTTTATCTAATTCTTGTTGCTTTTGCTGTTAACTTCTGGACTACTGAAGGGTTTTCTGCCATAAACTATTACCCTTTGATCTTGTGGAGGGGGGCTCTGGTGAGAGGACCTAGCTGCTTATCCACCTGTGATGCCAGCTTCTACTTCCTCATTCCACTTGTTGGGATTTCCCCCTAACTTCTTTCGATCCTGCTTCACTACCTTTGAATCACACAGGATGCCTCTCATTGGCATTCTAAATCCAGAACTCTGTTGTAGTGATTTTGGGAAATCTACTAGTAGTCCCCAGGCAATAATTTCCTGAGATGAAGGTGACAACATAAAGGGGTGAGGTTCGGTGGGATAAATTATAAATGGACAATCTGCACAGAAGCCTTAACCAATATTAGACAGAGGATCTTTTTTTCTATGTTGAGTACAACTTTGAACTTTCCCAAAGTACAGTTCCCATAGTCATTAAAATATATTATAGTTGAGTATTTTTACTATAAATACAAAGTACAAAGTCTAAATTTGCCATGAAAACGACATCATTTTTCAAACAAGGAAAAAAGCTCATTATTCCTTTTGAGAAAAGCAAAGGCCTTAGTGCATTTATTAATATGGTCAGGTATTTATTTATTTAATTTATTGTTCAGTTACAGTTCACCTACAATATTATATTAGTTTCAGGTTTACAACATAGTAATTAGAAATTTATATAACTTCTAAAGTGATAACCCTGATAAGACTAAGTATCCATCTGAAATCATACACAGTTATTTCAATATTATTGACTATGTTCCCTATGCTGTACTTTATATCCCTGTGACTATTTTTATAACTGGCAATTTGTATTTCTTAATCCATTTCAATTTTTTTCACCCATTTTCTAGATCCCACTCCCATTGTGCGACCATCAATTTGTTCTCTGTATCTAGGAGTTGTTCTTGTTTGTTCGTTTCTATTGTTTTTTTAGGTTTCATATAAGTGAAATCATATGGTATTTGTCCTTCACTGTCTGGCTTATTTCACTTAGTATAATACCCTCTAGGACCATTTATGTGGCCACAAATGGCAATATTTCATTCTTTTTTATCGCTGAGTAATATTTCATTGTATATATGTACCACATCTTCTTTACCCATTGGTATACTGACAGACTCTAAAGTTGTTTCTATATCTTGGCTATTATAAATAATGCTGCAGTAAGTATAGGTGTGCAAAGCACTTTTCAAATTAGTGTTTTGGGTTTCTTCAGATAAATACCCAGAAATGGGATAGCTGGGTCATATGGTAGTTCTATTGTTTGAGGAACCTCCATACTGTTTTCCATAGTGGCTGCTCCAATTTACAATCCCAACTTGCACATGAGTTCTTTCTTCTTTACATCCTCAACAACACTTTGTTGACTTATTGATGGTAGCCATTCTGACAGGTGTGTGGTGATGTCTCATTGTGGTTTTTAATTTGCATTTCTCTGATTAGTGACATTGGGCATATTTTCATATATCTCTATGTCTTCTTTGGAGAACTGTCTATTCAAGTGCTTTGCCCATTTATTTTTAGTCAGATTTTTTTGGTGTTAAGTTGTATGTGTTCCTTATATATTTGGGACATTAACCCTTTATCAGATATATCACCAGCGAATATTTTCTCTTATTTAGGAGGTTGTCTCTTCATTTTGTTGATGGTTTTCTTCACTGTGCAAAACTTTTCAGTTTGATGTAGTTCCATTTGCTTATTTTTTTATTTTGTTTCCCTTGCCCGAGTAGACATACCCAAAAAATATTTCTAAGAGTGATGTCAAAGAGTTACTGCCTATGGAAAGTGGTTGTTTCATTTTTTTTGTATGTATCTGCCCAGTTTTCCCAGCACCATTTGTTGAAGAGACTGCCTTTATGCTATTGTATATTCTTGCCTCCTTTGTCATAGATTAATTGACCATGTAGGCATGAATTTATTTCTGGGCTCTCTATTCTGTTCCATTGATATGATCAGCTATTGAAACATCAATCAAGATGGTGGGCTTCTGCCAAGTTAAGAGAAATACTTAATTGAAGCAACTTGCTCTATATGTTAGAAGAAGTGAGTGATTATAACTCACTAACATCCTGCTCTATGCTAGCAGCTCTCCCTAGTATGAAATCCTCAAGGCTGAACATACATCATAGCTTCAGTTTTCTGACAGCATCTGCAAAAGACATCATTGCCATAGCAGAACAGTCACTGTAAAATACCCGCGTTAGAAATACAAGGGTCCCACAGTAGAGAAATTAAAGGAAGAAGACAAAGAAGAGGGCATACTATGAATTTTACCCATTATTGCTTATTTTATTTCTCCCCATACATGTAAATCACAAATGTCACAGGTACTTTGTTTCGTTACTTCTGTATTTTTAGGGTTGGAACAGAACCTGGCATATACTAGTAAAAGTTACTCAGATATTTTTGGGGAAAAATAAGGACTGAATTAGCATTTTAAAATACTTAGGGGATTCTAATTTAAGTAGTTCTAAAAATAACCAAATACTGGTTAAAATTATGGAATACTCTATAAGAAATTAAATTATGCTATTTATAAGGATAAATAATTAATAGATCAGAGAAATGATTTCTTACCTGTTTTGCTTCAGAATTGGGTATGATTTCTTAAGACATAAAAAACATTAACTATAAAAGACTGATAAATTTAATTACGTTATTCAACAAAAGGCACCATAAAGAGGATGAAAGGACAAGTAATAAACCAGGAGATGTAATGTGTAAAACATGTAACTGACAGAAAACTAGAATATGCAAATTGATGATTTTATTTATCAATTAATAATATCTACAAATCAACAAGAAAAAGAAACTAGAATATGCAAATTGATGATTTTGATAGATTCAAATTTCAGGCTAGCGTGGAAAGAGGCAGATGAGGGGATAGGAAAGGAGCATGCAGGTTAATACAGGGATGCTGGGAATGTTCTAGCTCTGGGATCACCGAGTATTTACTGTTATGCTCCACAATTTATGTATACTTGACTTTCTTTTGTATGTCTCCAGAACTAGATAATTAAAAATTAAATCATAAGATTTATTTCTAAATAGGGAAATTTGTAGTTCCCAGATTATAAATGCCTTGAGGGTAGCCATTTAGCACAAACAAAATATCAAGAATGACTTGATTAACAAAGAATTTTGCGATAGTATAGACTGATATTTCCAGAGTTCTTGAAAAAAAAAAAGTAGTTAGAAGAGATTAAAGATTAATGTCATATGTGGATCTCCTATCACTTTGTCTTAATTTGCTTAGGATAGCAATTTTTTCACACACTACAGCTAAACCACTGTCATACTTCATGAGAGATATCAAATTAATGTGGTCTAAATGAAGTGATCTTAATAATCTGTATAGAATTGAAGACTGTCTATTGTAGAAACTTATCATTTGTTCTATGCATATGTATAAGCCTTTGCTTCAAGGTCTTGGGTATTTTAGGTATTCAGTTGGCTCACGTGGGGCGATTTAGCTTGGTAGAAAAAGTTCCCTATTCTCTTTAGGTAACTCATTAACCAGCAGAATGACGCTAAGCATCAAACACCAGGAAGGAATGGTATGAAGGCCTGTGAGGCAGTCACTGACACCCCAAGTTAACTTGGGAGTGGAAGACAAAGATAACCCAAAAGGAGCAGATCTATAAGAAAATTTAAAACCCTAGTTGCAAGGAATAATGTAATCTTATCCAAATGCTTTCTTAAAACAGAAAGGTAATGATGGAAAACTGAGTCCAGATGCAGTATAAAATTTTACCTTAAATCCAAGATTTGCAGTTGCTAGAATATAAGTTGTCAGGTATATCAGGAAATGTCAATATTCCAGTGTTGGGAAAATGATTGTGTTTTCCCGGGTTAATTTTTTCCCCTCGAAGACTGTAATTGTGTGCACAGTTCCTGGTCCTCAGGATACAATGATGGTTTTATAGTCTCACCCCACTTAGTCACAGTGCCTCTGCAGTGCACCCTACAAAGCACTGAATAGACTTAAATAAAAGTCTTCTGACTGCACAGTAGAGAGATGATTAACAGCAAAACAGTCAGATCCGCCCAAAGTGATTGCACCATAGCTCATCTTCTCAGTTTCTCACATTTTTTATTAAAATGGTAGATTGATTTTTCTGCTTTCACAGCTTTTTCAGCGTAAGATGATGCATTTCTTGTCTAGCAGCCTGCAGTTGGAAAGTTGAGTTCCCGTGACTGTGTATGTGTGTGTACATGTGTGTGTACATGTGTGTGTGCTCGCACATTTATATTTGTGTGTGCATGCATGCACGCTCATGCATGTGCAGTAGTGCGAAAGTTCTGGACTGAGTGCTAGGAGACCCAGGTTTTATTTTTGCTCACTGTACTCACAGTGCAGATGACTAACCACTTTGAACTTTTACATTTTGAAACATCAATGTTTCTTTGATGTTCCTCACAGATGTGTGAGAGCACTTCGTCAGTGTTGCTAGGTGAGCCCATGAGGCACTGTGGTGTAATGGTTAGGATCACCGGTGCTGAACACAAACAGATCCTGTTTGGAATCCTGCTCTTGTCCTTTATTCTCTGTGTGACTGTTGAGAAATTGCTTTGCTTCTCAGACAGTGTTTCCTCATTTGCTTGAATATGCTGCCATGAGCTTCAAATGAGAATGTGTTGATACCAGAAAACTAACAACTTCCAAAATGATGACAACTTGTCTTTTGATAATTAATAAATTTTATTCTCTTTCAATATAAAATAATAACTGATAATATATCTGGTATTAATCTTTAATCACTACCTTTCTGGTTCAAGAGAGAATTCAAAAGAGATCAGTTAAACGTGTTAAAGATAGGGTTTGAAGTATATGTATGTGGTTCTGTTCCTTTCTTTATACTTTTTTCTGCCTTACCCCCAAAATCCTTGGGGTCTGCAGTGGGCCTCAGTGATTGATATTGGAGGTTTTCAGATGAACCTTGCATTTTTCTAGTACATAAATAAAATAATTAATATTGACACTATATTATCAGTCAACAATAAAATGTCTAATTTCTAAAACATATTCCTAGTGTCCTTTTAGTCACCCTTTGTTTCAGACCATCCATGGATATTTTATTTAAAAATGTTCTGCCATTGTAACCAGCCTGTTTTATGGGGAATCCCCCCAAAAGCTTGCTTGTTGCTTTGAAGAATTATTCATATTCTCCCCAATTAGCCACAAAAAGAAGAAAGATGTACATCATAGTGGTCTATTATTTATTTTCCTAGTAGCCATTTTTTTGGTACTTTGGACAAAAAGGCATTGCCAAGCTCCTTTTCCTCATAATCAGGGAAAGCAGTGAAAATCTGACAGAGAGTAAGTGTGATTTGTTTCCTTAACAGTGGCTGTTACTCAAAGTTAAGAACATTTCATCATTATCACTGCATCTGTAATATGTGCTTGGCAGTAGGTGTTCAGTTAGCAAAGGGAAATACCAGGTCAGAATAAAGTCAGTGAAAAGAAGATGTTCACTATGAGGAAGCTAATTATCTAATAAAAACGTGTCTTGAGTCTAAAAATGAGATCTCAATGCAAGGACCATTTTGGAATTTATACCAGGAAAAGAGACCACATTATGAGAGTCAAAATAAGCAAAACACTTTATTTGGTCAGACTTTGATGTTTAGGCTATTTGTATTCTGCCAGATTCATAAAATGATTTAAGGTATCACACAAAGATTCATATATGGTAGAAAGATAAAATAAGTTGGAATTGCAATGAAAAATGAAACAAAGGAAAAATAAAGATAGGAAAGTACAATGGAGCCCCGAATTACTTTAGTACAAAAAGACGAGTGGTGAAATCCTATGCACTTGCCAAGTAAGGGCCAAAAGTTGGCTCACACCTTCCTGTTGGCCAGTGTTAAAGGGAATTGCGATCCACTGTGCAATTCACAATATTAGGAATATAATGAGACATCCCTCCCAAGGATATTTATAGGGAGGGCATTTTAAAATCTAGTTAATGATATCCTCATCAACAAAATAAACAAACACAATTTAAAAAATTGTGATAAAATGCACATAACATAAAATTTACCACTTTAACCATTTTAAAGTGTACAGTTAAGTTGCATTAAGTACATTCACATTATTGTGCGACTGTCACCATTATCTAGTTCTAGAACTTTTCATAAAATGAAAACCCTATAACCACTGAGTGGTCATTCCCCTGGCAGTCACCAATCTCCTTTCTGTTTTAACAACATTCTGGTAGTAAATGTAATAAACACTTTCACAATCCTGTATTATAATGTTACAGACAAAGTGGGTGACAGCATACCATTTTCATATTTATGTCTAGAAAAACGGACTTGACAGAAGAGAGGGTGGATGGCCTCCCTCACCTCTGAGACCACCAGGAGGAACAACTGGGGAGAATTGTTCTACCTAAGTGATTGGGTTGGAAGAATTTCTAAAGAGAGACATTCACCATGATTACTGTGGCCTTTAATTTGGTGAATAAGAAAGGCTTAGGTCGGGTTTGTTGAAGAATGACTTATAGCCAAGGATTATTGAACTATATTAGCATTTATCACAGCACTAAGGGTCAAATGAATTTCTTCTATTGGTGAGGCTAATCCAATGTGAGGAATAGAGGGAAGGCACATTGGTTGCTCTGAAGGAAAAAGAAACGGAAGCAAAGATTTGGAAAGCTGGAGGTGAAATGAGTATGATTTATGTCCACTGAGGTAAATCCAAATAAGCAAGGTTTTAGGGTAGGGAGATGGGAATCACTAAAATCAGTGTGGAACTCAATTTGTAAATTGGGCTCCTTAATTTTTTATTCTATTGTGCTAAGAAGAAAGGCTCCAATATTTAATTTGAGTTTTGAGTCATGAGTAAGAGTAGGCATCCTATATAATAAAAGCCTGATATGCAAATTGCCTGACAGGTGGAATGAGTGGTTGCTGTGATGCACACTGACCACCAGGGGGCAGACACTCAACGCAGGAGCTGCCCCCAGCCCACAGGCCCTGACCAACAGCTGTGGTGGGGGGGTGGGGCCGGTGAGCAGGCAGCACCAGGCCAGCCAAGGCGGGTGCCAGCAGGGGCCCCATAATTGCCCCACCAGTCACCCCACAGATTGGCCCTGATTGCCTGTCAGGCCTAGGGACCCTACTTGTGCACAATTTTGTGCACCAGGCCTCTAATTTGAGTATAAAGAATCAGCATGAGTTAAGATATGGAGGCTTACACTTTAGGGTATACTCAGAATCATCTTTTTTTTTTCTTTTTTTAGTCATACATCCAGTTATTTAATGATTTTTTCTTATTTAATCAGTGATTTTCTTTCCCATAATTTCTCTTCCATTCTTAGAGTCATAACCCTAATGCAAGTCCTTGGCATCTTTTGTCTGGTTGACTCCTGAGGCTTTGCAACTGGTCTTTCAAGCTCTTGACCATTTAATTCTTTCTTCAAACTTCCCAGTATAAGTCCCTAAAGACTGTTTAGGGCACTCCACTCATATTACCCTTTTCTTCCTAAGCATTTAATATAAGAAATGAGCATATGATAGTGGTGCCATCTAAATTAGCAGAGGGAAAAATGATACCTATAATAATAAAAGCATAATATGCTAATTAGACCAGATGTCCTTCTGGACGTCCTTCCAGATGAAGCCGGGACTTTGAGGAAAGCCTGGGGCCTGGGTGCCAGAGGGAAGCTGGTGCTGGCAGCCAGGGGAAGGAAGGCCTACTCTTGCACAAATTTTGTGCATCGGGCCTCTAGTTTCAAAGAATTGTGCTCAGGCATAAAGCATTTACTTAGAGAAAAACACCACTTAAATCTTCATCACATATCATAATAAATTGCATTAATTAATAATCTTACCTAATAAAAGAGAAACATGCAAATTAACCATCACTCCGCTATGCTCACAGCCAATCAGAGTGAGTATGCAAATTAACCCAACAAAGATGGAGGTTAATTTGCATATGCAGGCGCAGAGCGGTGTGAAGCCTGCTATGAGGGGAAGGGGGGTGGCGGAGGGAGTTACTGGAGTGGTGCTCCAGACAGAAGCGAGGACTTGCTGGCTCTGGTGGCCGGCCAGGGAGCGGGGACTTGCCGGCTCCCAGGCAGCCAAGGAGCAGGGACATGCTGGTTCCGGGTGGCCCGGGAGCGGGGACTTGCCGGCTCCCGGGCAGCTGGGAGTGAAGCCTGGGGCCTATTCTTGCACGAATATCATGCAACGGGCCTCTAGTCCTATATAATAAAGAGTTAATATGCAAATGGTCATCACGCCCTCATGCCGGGGCTAGGGGACCTGAGGCTTCATCCCCCACCTGGTGGGGCTTGACAGGGGACCTGAGGCTGCGCCCTCTGCCCGAGGCTGGGCTGGGGGACCTGAGGCTGCACTCCCAGCCCTGCAGGGCTTGACAGGGGTGGGGCTGGCCAGGTCTGGGTCTTGTGCGATTTTGAGGCTTGTATGGGTGGGCAGGGACTTGACTCTGGGTCCCGCAGCGTGCCCCAGACTCTGACAGGAGGGAGATTTTCATATACATTTTACTAATTTTCTTTCATCTCTGACACTTCTATTATAGAAAAAGGGCAAATAGCAATATTAAAATATTTCCTCTAATTAATTTCCTTTTAATGTGCACGAATTTCATGCACCGGGCCACTAGTTGTATTAATAAAAGAATAAAAGTACTCAAAGAAAATATAGGTGAGTATTTCTCTAATTGAAGGTTAGGTAAAAGACTTTCAATAGGAGAAATGACAAAGAAAAACTAATGGCTTTGACAACATAAAAATTTAAATTATTCAGGTGAAAAATATCATAAAAGAAAATGTATGCATGAAGCTGGTCAAATGCATAATGAATATGAGAAATCCCTCTTGTGCCTTTTTATTCTTTTACACTTTCCTTGTGGCAGTTACTCTTCCCTTGCATGTGCGGTCCCCTCTGCCTGGAATGCTCTTCCTGCATTTCTCTCCATGACTAGCATTTCTTTATTGTTTAGGTCTACGGGAAATATTTTCTTCTTAGAAAGGTCTTCCCTGTTAACCTTCTTTAAAGTAGCCAGTCCTCACGCTTTCACCCTTTATGACCTTTACTCTGTAACATTACTTCATAGCTGTTATCACTAACAGAAATCATTTAATTAGTGTTCTCACCTATCCCCTAGTATGCAAGATACATAGACTGTATAGACCTCATCTGTCTTGTTCAGCAGCATCTTTTTGAAACATGGTAGATGCTCAATAAGTGTTTGTTGAATGAGTGAATGAACAAATAAACATAGAAAAATTGGGAGGATATATAACAAAATGTAATAGGTAGAATTTTGTAGATGATTAAATTTTTCTTTTTAAAAAAACTTTTATGTCTTTCCCAGATTTTCTAAAGTGAGTATGTATTACTTTGTCAGAATTATAACTAAATGGTACTTAATAGAAGACATATTTTATTAAACAATAGCATCTATTGTGTCAGATTATTAATCTCAATTAGCATCGACAAAAGATGATAAACTAGCAGACTATAAAGTACAAATTTTCTACAAATAAGAGTGTCAGCTTACATCCTCTTAAATATCCACATATTAAATACATCCAGTTAGCTTAACTAACAATGAAGAAATTAGGCCAAAAAGCACTATCTACACTGGACCTTCTTTTAAGATTCTAAAATAAAACTCTTCAAATAAGGAGAATTAAAAAAAAATTAAGTACCCTGCCTAGTTTTAAGAGATAGTTGCCAGAAGTTTAGTCTCCCTAAATCTGCCAGATATTAAAAAGAGAGGTTGAGGAAAAGGCCTGGATATAAAACAACATGAAAAGTATTCTGCATTGCCTAGTCTTTTTGGGGACGCTTTCATTACCTTGTGAGTGTCTGCAAGTGTACGTAACAAATTAGCATGTACTTTATGAGGGTAAATATAAAAGAACAAGGTTGGACTGGGCCCTCTCTTTAGACAGACTCTAATGAGGAAGGAAGATTTAATGAAGCATGAATCTGACTATTCTGCTGAAATTCTCCCTTCGGTACTCTCGCTAAGCAGGCAATGAATAGAGACTTTTGATTTGGTGTGTGACCTATGAGCATGTGTAACAAATGACTTTGTATATCTGGGGAACATTGGCAATTCTTGAGTGTCTGTGTGTGACATTTAAACGTGAGTAACACTTGAGTAAGTCCCAGAGTCAGCTGGAGTCAATAAATGCTTTAATCAATATACCATGACATTTGTAACTTGTATCACAGCTCCTCCTCAATCTCTAGGTGCTTACTTCCTGCAACACATCATTTCCATGCTTTTCTTGCACAGTCCCAGCTGCTGCAAATCTCCTCATCGAGAAGCATTTTTTTCTACTCTGCATTTTCATAGAGTTCAACTTGTATATTCCTCACGGTGTAGCTCATATCTTGTCTTTTGTGATGGGAGTGATTTATATGCATGACATCTCCACTGGAAGATGTAACAACTCTCAGACTCAGGGCCTGTGCCCATGGGAGCCTACCTCTGGGTGGCTCATAAATTCCCATCGGCTATTATTAAAGTCTCATCTGTAGCTGCTGGTGTCTGATCACTACCTGGCAATCTTGATATCCTGCTTCTGTTGCTCTAATATTAATCTAGTGACTCTTTGAAGCCTATTGATCCCAAGGAGGGCTGTTAGACTCTCTCAGTTTTTTATTGCCTGCTTTGGATGTGTGGAATGTAAGGTACGTTTCCCTGAGCCAGCAAGGAAGATATTCTATAGGTACCCCACAGTATCTCGTCTCCAGTAGTTCTTTTCAAGTCTACTGTCCCATGTCCCACGAGTGACCTCCAGATAAGGATCTTACATTCTCTTTCTTTTCAATTTTTTAAAAATTTAAAAGCAGTTTATTCCTTTGAAGGTAATCCTTTTTTCCTTTTTAGTGAATTTATTGGGGTGACACTGGTTAACAAAATATTACAGGTTTTAGGTACACAATTCCACAACACATCATCTGTACACTGTATTGTGTGTTCACCACCCCAAGTCAAATCTCCTTCTATCACCATTTATCCCCCAATACCCTCCACTACCTCCCTTCATCAACCCTTCCCCCAGCAATCACCACACTGTTGTCCATGTCCATGAATTTTTTTCTCTCCTTTTTCTCTTTTGCTCAATCCCTTCATATCCCCACCAAGCCACCCCCTCCCCTCATGACAGCTATCAGCTGTTTATGGTGGTAAAATACACATAATGTAAAATTGACCACCATTTTTGACTGTACGGTTCAGTAGTATCAAATATATTCAGATTGTTGTACAATCATTACTACCATCCATCTCCAGAACTCTTTTCTCTTTTTAAAACGAAAACTCTATATGCATTAAAAAATAACTTCCAGCTAACATGGCTCAGGAGGTCATGGTTTGGTTCCTGGTCAGTGTTGCGTGCTCAGTCCCCAGTGTGGGGCATGCAGGAGTCAGCCGATCAATGATTTTCTCGCATCATTGATGTTTCTATCTCTCTCTTCTTCTCCCTTTCTCTCTGAAATCAATAAAAATATATTAAAAAATAACTCCCCATTCCCCCAATCCCCATCAGCCCCTGGCAACCATCATTCTGCTTTTTTCCCCTATGTATTTGACTACTCTAAATACCTCATGTAAGTGGAATCATTCAGTGTTTGTCTTCTTATAACTTGCTTATTTCACTTAGCATAATGTACTCAAGGTTCATCCATGTTGTAGCATATGTCAGAATTTCCTTCCAAAATTTTTAAGGTAGAATAATATTTAATTGTATTTATATATCACATTTTGTTTACTTATTCATCCATTGGTGGACAGTTGGCTTACATTCATGTTTTATCTATTGTGAATAATGCTGCTATGGACATCCCCTTTTATTTTAAGTTTGATTCTTTTTTATCCATGGAAGTCCCTAAGAGACTGGATTTATTCTATTTTGATCTGTGTGAAGACTGAGAAAAGGATTGTGTGTAAGTGATGAATTAAGGAAGCTCCCAGGACACTTAGTAAGGGATTGGGGGAAGTGGAATTGGGAGAGGACAAAGCCATCACTTGTACTTTCAGGAACTGCCAAGAAGGTAGCATTAGGTTGATCCTATAAACAAAATTTGGAATGTAGATTAGGCTTCAGTGCTGTCAGTAGCAAAGCAAGAGAACTGAGTTTTATACTCCTGTACATTTCAGTCACCCCCTTGTGGGGTGTAGACTCCTAGGCACTTCTGGCTTTCAGCGTGCTCCATCAGCCCCAGGCAGTCCTCTAAATTAGCACACCTTATCTGGGGAAGGGACATGCAATAAGAGTAGAATGGACCTGGGGGGATCTAGGTAGCGCACAAGCAGCGCACAAGCTTCAGATTCCACTGCAACTCAAAGATCTAGAAAAATGGCAGAACAACCTGCCTTGGGCCTGTTAGCTTGGTTTCATTGTACTGACAACCTCAGTGGGCATCATAGACCATGAAGAAGCAAGTCAAAAGCACACAGGAGGGAAAATCCAGGGATCCTTCTTCTAGGGAAATAATACATACTTGCGTATAAAATGCCTCAATGGAAAAAAGAATTCATAAAAATATGACTCCTAGTCACCTTCTTCAGTATGCCAGCATTTCTTAGAGGGATGCTTCTGTAAAAACTCATATCATATTTTCTACATCCCTCCTTAGATGTCCATTATTATCTGTTAGTATCTTTTCAAGCCTCCTGCTTCCATTGAAATTAGTTTTGAAGGTTGTTCACAAGTTATAAGAATGACTTCCCTCTTACAAACTGTGGAAAGCAAACATTTTGGGACAATATGGCAGACAAGGGATATTATTAATGGTATTTTACAAATTCATGAATATAGCCTTGATTATATGAGTGAACATTTATATCAGTGTTCAGCTTCTAGAGACTTCCTGTTGTTGGCAATGCTGCATGGAGGAAAGATGTTATTAAAATCCACAAATCCATCTCTCCCACCGTGAACATAACTTTTAATTTGACAGTCATAAAAGTCATCAACTATAACTATAACCACCATTTGAAAGATAGAGGAAGTGAGGCAGAGAAAGTTAATGGCATTTCACTGAAGTTGTATTAATCTAGCAATAGATCCTTCTATTAACTACAACTTATTCATTTTCAGTCAAAAATAAATTTCTTTCGTGGGACATGATTAATAATATGGTTTAAATCTCTTCAAAAAAGTATCCCCTTTCTAGCCTCCATTTTTTCTATCTGCAATATACATTTAGGTTAATGCAAATGAATTTTGAAACTCAATAGTAAGAATGTACTTTATGCTATTGGGGACTAAGAATCTTTGATGTTTGTAGTCAGGATAGTGAGATAGAATTGTATTGAGTGAAGTTCAAATCAGATTCAGAGTCAACCATTAGGTGACTTCTATGTGTCTTGACCTCTGTGAGTATTATTCAACTCAATCCATACAATACTCTTATAAGAAGAGGTTATTGGTTCCAATTTTACATTGAAGGTGACAATTTTAACAGATAGAATTATTACCATTTATTACCACCATATCTAGCAACATCATTCTCCTAAGTCCCATGATCATCTGGAACTCTCATTTAAGAACCACATAACTGGTACTCATTGATACTTTATCAAAATGGGGAAAAGAGATTAAGAAAATTTATGACCTATTATTAAAAGCAGTCCTTATTATGGATATTATGGATATTATAAGCAGTATCTATAGAGTTGGGGAATTTCCAAACATATATTTTGGAGAACAAGGGAAGTAGACATTATGGGAAAAGACAACAGACTGTAAAGGGCATCTGTTAGCTTTTGCCAATGGAAATGTAGAAACAGTGTAAACATGTACTGACCAAGCACAGTGCATGGCATACAATAATAGATCAACTTTATTTTAGAGTCCTAGTGTATCTTTAAGTTGAATGTATAAAGATACTTCTCCCCATTGCACTGGGTGAATACCCCAATGCCAATGAAGACAGCAATAGCAGAAGTAACAACAATACCACCATATATTTTGATACACTTTACACTGTACAAAGTGTTTGTGTTGAGATGCTCTAATTGAGTATACATTTGAGTATAAAAAAGTTTCAGAAGTTATTACTCCCATTTTACAGTTGAGAAACCTGAAATTCAAGGAAGAATAAGGACTTTTCTAGATGATAACAGCAATAATATTAGTAGGTCATGCTTATTGCTCAATAATTTTAATGTTTATTTATTAACTATGAGCCCAGTGCATGAATTCGTGCACTTTGAAAGGAACTATGGGCCGTGAGGCTACAGTAGACATAGGGGCAGGTCTCGACCCATCCTCCGCACCCCTGCCCGGCCCCTCCCCTCACCACCCCTGGTCCCTTGTCTGCCAGCAGCCCCGCTCCCGCTCCCGTCGCCACTGCTCCTCATGCGCTGACAGCACTGACCCAGTTCGCACCTGCTGACAGCTTGGAATGATTGGGGCCAGCGCCAGCAGCGGGTGTGAGTGGGGACTTTGCCGGCAGCAGGTGCGAGAGGCAGCTGCCAGCTCCGATCGTCCCTCAGGAGCAGAGGGAGGTGGAGAAGCCCTGAGGGGCAATCGGGGCCAGCAGCCGCCACTTGCACCCGCTGATGGCACTGAGCGATTGGGACCGGCACTGGGCGCCGGCAGCGGGTGCGAGCAGTGGCTCCAGCGCTGGCAGCGTGTGCAAGCATGGCTGGCGTCGGCAGCAGGTGCGAGCATCAGGCGTGACCACAGTGCGCAGGAACAAAGAATTTTCAGTAATCACCAGAGGCTCGCCCCAATGACAGGGATCAGCGCCCCACCTTAGTCTGGTGCCCCCGCTCACCTGCTTCACCATCAGATGCCCACCACGTTCTGCACTCTGCTGCTGATGCCCACCTATTTCACGTGCACCCCCTGGTGGTCAGCACACATCATAGCAATCTGTTGTTCAGTTGTTCAGTTGTTCTGTTGTTCGGTCTATTTGCATATTAGCCTTTTATTATATAGGATAAATGGTGTCTATTGACATTTAATATTATTAGCTACTAATAGGTAATATTTATTGGCAGCTCAAGTAATTGCATAATTTAGTAATCACAAACCTCTGATTAGGTACCACTTTAAAATTTTTCCCATTTTCCAGATGAGGAAACTGAGAGGGGAAGTTAGGCAACTTGCTCCAAAGTCTAGGATTAGAACTCAGCAAGTCCTTTATGCTTGTATGTTGGCTGAGATTCATACTCTGGCTTTTCCTCTGTCCTAGCTCTGGCCCTTGAAATCCAAAGCTCAACATGTGCCCACTTGGTAATAACTTAGTGGTTCCAATTCAATTACCTTGTAAGAGAAGAAAATTTAACAACTGTCATGCCTGTCAAATAATCTAACAATATATATTATACTGAATATACCCAATCTTCTTTGAGATGCTGGCGATTGAGGGCATATTGATGGTACAAACCAAAGCTGTTGATCAAAGGAACAAAAGACACGTACCTCTATAGAGTCAGCCTTGCATTTGTGTGCAGCTGAAAATAATTATGAGTTTTTGCTATAATCAAGCAAATTGACAATATACTGTCATCCAAAGATCTAGAAACTGCACAATTAAGCCAGTCTCAACTTGGCATTGATAAGGAATAAAGCTCCAGCCCAAGAGGTGCCTGTGTAGTTACGAATAAGGAGCTCCAGGTGTTTACATCATTTTTTCAGCCCAACATTTTGGAGGTTGGATAATTCATGTGACTCCAACTCTATGACTTATGTGAGAATAAGTTTTGTGAGTTTCAGAGCAGGGGCAGAAATTGTGCTACACAGATGGAGGACTCAAGCGCAATTTGAAGTTTTGTCACGTGTCAATGGCTAAAAAAGTTTCTGCAAGCAGTCAGAACACTTTGCTGCACACTAATCACATAGAAAGATTGCTTAGTTTTAGCAAAATTCTGCTGGTCATGAACGTGAAAGCCATATTGTCAGAGTTTCTTATCATTTATAAGACAGATAGTAGGCTTCTATTAGCATGGATGTGTGCATGTGTGTTGTGTTAAGACAAACTCTAGCCAATGTTCATCAGTGACATTAATGAGACCTAATTCAAATACCATATATAATTTTTATAAATATATTCTATAGCCCTTATTAAAAAGTTAGGCTAGATTAGCGTTTCTCAGCTGTGATATTCTTTTTATCTTTATTTATTGTTATTTTTTATTGATTTCAGAGAGCATAGGAGAGGGAGAGATAGAAACATTAATGATGAGAGAGAATCATTGATTGGCTGCCTCCTGTATGCCCCCCACTGGGGATGGATCCCACAACCCAGGCATGTGCCCTGACTGGGAATTAAACCATGACCTCTTGGAACATAGGGCAACACTCAACCACTGAGCCATGCCAGCCGGGCAGCCGTGACATTCCTGACATTAATCTATTGTAGATGTTATGGCTCCAGCATCTTTATGACAGATGTGATTTTACTTTTTTTTTTTTTTCTCAGCATCTTTCCCAATTCAGGAGAAAGGATAGCAAGTATCAGTTATGTCACACTACACAGTATTAGAAATGGCAGGAGACTTCACAGTGTTTTCCACTCTTCTTTTTTTTTTTATCCTCCCCTGAGGATATGTTTCTATTGATTTTTAGAGAGGGAAAGATGGAGAGAAACATCGATGTGAGAGAAACACATCAATTGGTTGCTTCTTGCATGCTCCCTGACTGGGGACCCAGCCGGAGAGGAGCCTGCAACCGAGGTACATGCCCTTGACCAGAATTGAACCAGGGACCCTTCGGTCCGTAGGCCGATAATGTATCCACTGAGCCAAACCGGCTAGGGCTGTTTTCCACTCTTAAGAAAAGTTCAGGAGTCAAAGATCCAGTTACCAACCCTTGCTTTTAACTCCAGTTTTGCTCTGTGATCTTGGACATGTGCTTAGACTCTTGGTACTTTCACTTTAGTTATCTGGCATATGGTAAACTTAGTAAATATTTATTTGAATAAAAAAATAAATATTATAGGATTCTTAGATTATATGATCACTAACCACGGTATGAATTCCAAAGCTTTACCATATTACTCTTATTCAAAGCCTCTCTCAATGAGGAACTTCTGCAGCAAGATGTATATGTATTTCCATCCGAGTCACATAATTTCAACACAAGTCATGGTAATATCATACATGTTTGTCCAAAAAGTGAGTGATTCTTGCATTGGATTAGAACTTGTCCAGGCAAATTCTGCCTCCTACAATATGCTATAGTTGGTCAAAGATAGTTTCCTTGGTCTTGGGGAGAGCTTTTATTAGAAGCAGCCAAATTTTGGTCCCCTTAAGTCAAAATAACACAGAAAGATAGAAGGGGAAAGTCCCCAGACTTTAGCATTAGAAGGATTTAGGTTGCAGGTCCAGTTCTTCTGCCTTCTAGGGATATGTGTTTGAGGAAGTTTTTATCCAGTGTGAGTCTTCGCTTTTTCATCTGTTAACTAGGGATCAAAAACTTGCCTCATCGATGTGCCAAATAAATGAAAAACACACACAAAAGAACCAAACCACTCAATAACTATCAATATCCATTCCTTTTCAATAAGCCCACTATTTTACTTGGTGATATATAATGGATGCATTCCAAAAAATTTGTGTGTGTGCACACAATTTTCCCTGAATTGCATTGTTCTAGTTCATTTTATTTGAGATTTTAGGTTTGAGTATACATTGTTTTGCAGCATGGTGTCTCAGTGTTCTCCATTATCAAATAATCATTTTAGATCTGTATTTACTTTAATTGAAATAAATATGGATATTTGGTCTCCCAGAGTGTTCTAGTCTTCAGATCATTTTGTTGTACATATTGAAACAAGTCATAGTGCTTAAGAGCACTGGAGGCAAACCGTCCAGGCTCTTGCCTAGCTCTGGTCTTACCAACTATGTGGCTTTGGAAAACTCTTAACCTTGTTGTACCTCAGTTTCCTAACCTGCAAAATGGAGGCAGAAATAGTACCTACCTTATGTTGTTATTGTAAGATTTACAACATCTGTAGGTGGTTTATATATGATAGCTATTAGAAATATTTTATTTATTTAGTTAGTTATTTCCAAAACCTGGAACTTGTGCTTGTAAATTATAAAGGTGACGCTAGCAGAAGGCATGCAAAATCCTGGGTTTATTTTTTTAACTTACTCAGAACACTATTCACAAAGCAGTTATTTTAAATGAAGCTCTCCATAGTGTTTTTGAGATTTTCTGGTATATATTTAATTCTATTGCTCTTCCCAAGTGCATTCAATATACTTAGATGGCTTCACAGTTGAATTTTCTCATCTGTTGTGGAATTTACTAAAGATAGTATACAGCTATAAATAAGCCTACTCATGCAACCGTAACCATGGCAACCACCAGCCTTCAACCAGGGAGAGTGGGGCTTACAGGCTGGTCTCAACTTCAAAACAGCCCGATATGTCCCTTTTCAAATTAGACAGCTCAGAATTGTGCTTTGCACACAACATAGCCATTGTTTGCTCTCCGCAGAGTGTCTCTCATTTACTTCCATCTAATATGATTCCTTTCTGACTTTTACACATTCTTTGAAAGCATTCTATGCGGTTCTTAGCTTAAATGACTTAAACTAAGTTCTTTTACCAACAAACAGTGGGTCTTTCTAATATTTACATTTCCTGGGTCTCTCCCTTGCCAAAAACTCTTCAGTGGCTCCCTGGTGGACATAAATCTTGCTATTGCATACATTTTAGCTTTATTTCTCACTCTCCTTCCCATGATACCTTAAACTTCAGGCTCTGTCTGAAAATCCCATGTTCTCAAATGCTGTTCTGTCTATTTCTAAAATCCTCTCCCAACTATCTTATTTGCCTTTCAAATTTTTACTTTTTCTCCCAGCCTAAGCTCAAGTGTTTCCCCTTTGAAATTTTCTGTTATGGTTTGTGTTTTTTAAAAATTCTTTATTGTTTAAAGTATTACATATGTATCCTTTTCCCTCTATTGACCTCTCTCCCGGCCACTCAGACCCCTGAGTACATGCCCTAACCCTCCTGGTGCCTGTGTCCATTGGTTATGATATATGCATCCATGCAAGTCCTTTGGTTGATCTTTTACCCTACCTCCCAACCCCCGCCTACCCTCTGAAGTTTGTCGGTCTGTTTGATGTTTCTCTGTCTCTGTATCTATTTTTCTTCATCAGTTTATGGTGTTCATTATATCCCACATATGAGTGAGAGCATGTGATATTTATTTTTCAACGCCTGGCTTATTTCACTTAGTATAATGCTCTCCAGGTCCATCCATGCTGTTGTGAATAGTAAGAGTTCTCTCTTTTTTACAGCAGGATAGTATTCCATTGTGTAGATGTACCACTGTTTTTTAATCCACTCATCTGCTGATGGGCACCTTGGCTGTTTCTAAATCTTAGCTATTGTAAATTGTGCTGCTATGAACATAGGGGTGCATATATCTTTTCTGATTGGTGTTTCTGACTTCTTGGCATATATTCCAAAAAGTGGGATTACTGGGTCAAATGGGAGTTCCATTTTTAGTTTTTTGAGGAAACTCCATACTGTTCTCCACAGTGGCTGCACCAGTCTGCATTCCCACCAGCAGTGCACAAGGGTTCCTTTTTTTCCGCATCCTCGCCAGCACTTATCATTTGTTGATTTGTTGATGATAATCATTCTGACAGGTGTGAGATAGTATCTCATTGTCATTTTGATTTGCATCTCTCAGATGATTAGTTACTTTGAGCATGTTTTCATATGTCTGTTGGCCTTCTGTATGTCCACTTTTGTAAAAGTGTCTATTTAAGTCCTTTGCCCATTTTTTGACTGGATTGTTTATCTTCCTTTTGATAAGATGTATGAGTTCCCTATAAATTTTGGAGATTAGACCCTTATCAGATATTTCATTGACAAATATGTTCTGCCATGCAGTGGGCTTTCTTGTTGTTTGGTTGATGGTTTCTTTTCCCATGCAGAAGCTTTTTATTTTGAGATAGTCCCATTTGTTTATTTTCTCTTTAGTTTCCATTGCCCTAGGAGCTGTATCAGTAAAGATATTGCTACAACATATGTCTGATATTTTGCTGCCTGTGGATTCTTCTAAGATTTTTATGGTTTCCTGTCTTACATTTAAGTCCTTTATCCATTTTGAGTTTATTTTTGTGTATGGTGTAAGTTGGTGGTCTAGTTTAATTTTTTTGCATGTTTATGTCCAGTTTTCCCAATACCATTTATTGAAGAGACTGTCTTGATTCCATTGTATGCTCTTGCCTCCTTTGTCAAATATTAATTGAGCATAATGGCTTGGGTCAATTTCTGGGTTCTCTGTTCTGTTCCATTGGTCTATGTGTTTGTTCTTGTGCCAGTACCAGGCAGTTTTGAAAACTGTGGCTTGATAATATAGCTTGATATCTGGTATTGTTATCCCTCCAACTTTGTTCTTCTTTCTCAGGATTGCTGTGGCTATTCAGGGTCTTTTTTTATTCCAAATGAATTTTTGGAGAGTTTGTTCTTGGTCTGTGAAGTATGCCGTTGGTATTTTAATAAGGATTGCATTGAATCTACAAATTGTTTTGGTAGTATAGACATTTTAATTATGTTGATTCTACCAATCCATGAACACGGTATATTCTTCCATTTGTTTATGTCTTCTTCTATCTCTTTTTTCAACGTCCTGTAGTTTTCTGAGTATAGGTCCTTTACCTCCTTAGTTAAGTTTATTCCTAGGTATCTTAATTTTTTTGGTATAATGGTAAATGGGATTGTTTTTGTTGTTGTTTCTCTTTCTGTGAGTTTATTATTGGTGTATTAAAAAGCCATAGATTTCTGGGTGTTAATTTTGTATCCTGCTACATTGCCAAATTCATTTATTAAGTCTAGTAGTTTTTTGATGGAGTTTTTAGGATTTTCTATGTATAATATGTCATCTGTGAATAAGGAGTTTGACTTCTTCTTTTTCAATTTGGATGCCTTTTATTTCTTCTTCTTGTCTATCGCTATGGCTAGCACTTCTAGTACTATGTTGAACAGGAGTGGTGAGAGTGGGCATCCCTGTCTTGTTCCTATTCTTAGCGGAAATGGTCTTAGTTTTGCCCATTGAGTATGATGTTGGCTGTAGGTTTGTCATATAAGGTTTTTATTATATTGAGGTATGATCCCTCTATTCCCACTTTGCTGAGAGCTTTTATCAGGAAAGGGTGTTGGATTTTGTCTAATGCCTTTTCTGTATCAATTGATATGATTATGTGATTTTTGTCTCTCAACTTGTTTACATCATGTATCATGTTTATTGATTTGCGGATATTGTACCATCCTTGTATCCTCAGAATAAATCCCACTTGGTCATGGTGTATGATCTTTCTAATGGAATGCTGGATCAAATTTGCTAGTATTTTGTTGAGGATTTTAGCATCTATGTTCATCAGAGATATTGGCCTATAATTCTCTTTCTTTGTAGTGTCTTTTTATCTGGTTTTGGGATTAGGGTAATGCTGGCTTCATAGACAGAGCTTGGAAGGGTGCCTTCTTGAATTTTTTGAAATAGTCTGAGGAGGATTGGTTTTAGATCTTCTTTGAATCTTTGGTAAAACTCCCCTGTGAAGTCGTCTGGCCCAGGACTTTTGTTTGCTGGAAGTTTTTTGATTACTGCTTCAATTTCCTCCATAGTTATTGGCCTTCAGATTTTTAGATTCTTCCTGATTGAGTTTTGAAAGGTCGTATTTTTCTAGGAATATGTCCATTTCTTCAAGGTTGACCAGTTTGTTGGAATAGAGTTGTTCATAGTAATTTTTTTTGCAATCCTTTGTATTTCTGTGGGGTCTATTGTTATTTCGCCTCTTTCATTTCTAATTTTGTTTATTTGGGTCCTCCCTCTCTCTTTGCTTCTTGGTGAGCCTGGTTAGAGGTTCATCAATCTTTTTTATCCTTTCAAAGAACCAGCTCTTGGTTTCATTGATCTTTTGTATTTTTTTTGTCTCTATGTCATTTATTTCTGCTCTGATCTTTATTATTTCCTTCCTTCTGCTCACTTTGGGCTCTTCTTGTTGCTCTCTTTCTAATGCTCTCTTTCTAATTCTTTAAGTTGTAGAGTTAGATCATTTATTACCAGTTTTTCTTTTTCTTTCTTTCTTTCTTTCTTTCTTTCTTTTCTTTTTTTTTTTTTTTTTGAGGTATGCCTGTAATGCTATGAACTTCCCTCTCAGGACTGCTTTCACTGTGTGCCATAGATTTTGGATTATTGTAGTTTCATTGTCATTTGTTTCCAGAATCTTTTTTTTTTTTTAATTTCTTCTTTGACCTCTTTGGTAACCCAATCATTGTTTAATAGCATGCTATTTAGCCTATACGTGTTTGAATTTTTTAATTGTTTTTATTGTAATTGATTTCTAATATTATGCCATTGTGATCTGAGAAGATGCTTGATATGATTTCAATTTTCTAGAATTTGAAGAGATCTTGCCTGTGACCCAATATGTGGTCTGTCTTTGAAAATGTTCCATGTGCACTTGAGAAGAATGTATATTTTGTAGCTTTGGGGTGAAATGTCTGAAGATAACAAGTCCATCTAATCTAGTGAGTTGTTTAGGATTGCTGTTTCTTTGTTGATTTTTTTTTTTGTGTAGAGGATTTATCCAGTGATGTCAATGGGTATTAAAGTCCCCTACTAATGATTGTATTTCTGTCGATCTCTCCCTTGATATCTTCTAGAAGTATTCTGTGTATTTGGGTGCTCCTTCATTGGGTGCATATATATTTACCAGAGTTATATCCTCTTGTTGTATTGATCCCTTTAGTATTATAAGGTGGCCTTCCTTGTCTCTTGTTATGGCCTTCACTTTGAGGTCTATTTTGTCAGATATAAGTATTGCTACGCCAGCTTTTTTTTCATTTCCATTTGCCTGAAAAATATTTTTCCATCCCTTCACTTTTAGTCTGTGTGAGTCTCTTGTTCTGAGATGGGTCTCTTGTAGACACCATATATATATATGGATCATATTTTCTTACACATTCAGCCACTTAATGTCTTTTGATTGGAGCATTTAATCCATTTATGTTTAAAGTTATTATTGATAGGTACTTGTTTGTAGCCATTTTTATTCTTTATGCCTGTGTTCCTTCTTCCCTTTCTCTTTCTTCTTTTTACAACAGTCCCTTTAGCATTTCTGGCTTGGTAGTGATGCACTTTTTTTTTTGTCTGCAAAGCTCCTGATTTCCCCTTCAATTTTGAATGATAGCCTTGCTAGATAGGGAATTCTTGGATTCAGTCCCTTGCTTTGCATCACTTTGTGTACTTCATTCCATTCCCTTCTGGCCTGATGTGTTTCTGTTGAGAAATCACTTGATAATCTAATGGGGGATCCCTTGTAGGTAACTCTCTGTCTCTCTCTTATATCCTTTAAGATTCTCTCCTTATCATTAATGTTTGGCATGGTAATTATGACATGTCTTGGTGTGGGTCTTTTGGGGTTCATCTTGTTTGGGACTCTGTATTTGTGTGACTTTTTTCTTTCCCAAATCAGGGAAGTTTTCTGTCATTATTTCTTCAAATAGGTTTTCTAATCCTTGCTACTCTTCTTGTCCTTCTGGCACTCCTATTTTACGTATGTTTCTTCATTTTATGTTGTCCCAAAGCTTCCTTAGGCTCTCTCCAATTGTTGTTCATATTGGGTGTGTTTTTCTGCCCTGTCTTCTTACTTGCTAATTCAGTCTTCTAGTCTACTGTTGAAACCTTTCCTTGTTTTTTTTTCTTTTTCTTTTTGTCTGTTTGTTTTATTGTAGCTATATCATTCTTCATTTCCCCTCGATTCTATATAAGTTGTTGATTTTCTCATCCATCTGGTTTAGGAACTGTATGACCCTTATCTGAATTCTTTTTCTGACATACTGCATTTAGTTCCTTTTCTGGTGATTCCTTTCATTTAGTTCCTTTTCTGGTGATTCCTCCTTTTCTTTCCTTCGGGAATTGTTTCTTTGTTTCCCCATTTTTGCCCTCACAGAAGGGTCCAGGCATCAGGTAGTGCAGGGCCTGTGGCTGAAGCAGCGGGCTTGACAGGAGTGTCACGCACTCTGAGACTCACTGGAGTGGCCAGGCGCCAGGTAGTGTGGAGTCTGTGGCTCAAGTGGTGCGTTTGCGGGACAGGAACACACTCTGTGGCTCACAGGAGGCTGGAGTCCTGACATCTGTGGGTCTGTGGGTAGCAGGTATTTGGTCGAAGTGGCTGTAGGGCCCCGGATGGTGTCTGAGGCCAGCCTGGGTGGTGGTGACAGCAGCTTACCCCTTCAAGATGGCTTGGTTTCTGTTATGGTGTGGTTTTAAGGTTAATTTAATAAATATAGAAGCCAATCAATTCTTTGCTCACAGGAATGAATCAAAGAAATTAAGTATATTTACCTTACTAGGTACTAGCAAATGAAAAACAAAACAAAACAACAACAAAAAATCCAAAACTTTATTTTTAAAAATGGATGGAAATTGCAAATGTTACTTAGTCTGTCGCAAAATAGAAGGTGCTCATGATTTGATATTTTTCTTTAAATGAATGTGGCTGGTGAGAGTTATAAATGCAGGTATTTGGTGAAAGGTGTTGGGTGGGCATTGGTGTGATTGCCCACCCAACACACAAAAGAACTTACAAACTTTGGTAAAGAACAAAATAAATGAACAAACAAAACAGAAACAGACTCATAGATATAGAGAACAAAATGATGGTTGCCAGATGGGAGGAGGCTTGGGGGCTGGATGAAAAAGGTTAAGGGTGTAAGAAGTTAAAAAAATAGTTGTGGGATGTAAAGTACAGCATAGGAAATGTAGTCAATAATATTTTAATAACTATGTATGGTCCCAGGTGAGTACTAGAATTATCACGGAGATCACTTTGTAAATTATATAATTGTCTAAGCACTATACTGTGCACCTGAAGCAAATATAAAATAATAAAAAAGAACTCTATTGCATGATGAATAAGATAACAGATTATTATTAGGGAATTCAAAGCCCTTCAAAATCTAACTTTGGTCTAGACACACTTCATATTCTTTGTATTAACAGTGTATACCTCTGCTGATGCTCCTTATTCTACTTGGAATACCCTTTTCTACTTTTCTATATGCTAAACTCTTATTGATTCCTCAATTGTCATTTCAATATTACCTTCCCTCTTCTTCAAGAATAGAAAAATGGAGAGTTTTCCAAACTTGGTTGTACATGGAATAACCTAGGTAACTTTAGCAGTCCCTCAGTTTTCTATTCCACCAGAGTTATTTCTTCTTGACCTTATCTCTTGAAGAAAGCATAGCTGAAGACCTCATTCACTCTTTGGGGGAAAACTGCAGTAATGTCTTAACTAATCCCCTTTCATCCAGGCTCTTCCCTGTCAACTGTCTTGACCAATAATTGTTCTTTTTTTCTCCTCTGTGCTGTTAGGGGCATTGTAAAAATTGTTGTTACAGAACTTAAAATTATTTATTTGTAAATTCACCTCTATTTAAGACTATGAGCTCTTTTTGGGCAAGGTCTGTGTCTTACTTCATTTGCACATCTGGCTTCTTGCAGTGTTCAGGAATATAATAGGTACTCAGTTTGTACAAAAAAAAAGGAAATTTGGAGAGAAGTACTGTAGATAGTATTTTTGAGCCTACTTTAAAAGTGTGATTGAAAGCAATCTCTAAAAATGTCTATTCCAAGAATTTAGATAAATAGGCAGATATGAATATTAAGAAAATCTAAGACACATGAATTCATACATCATGGTGCAGCTGTCATAGATAGTACTGGAGGAGTTTTTGAAGATTAATACTTTAGTAATTTCTTAATTTCTTCAATAAAATTTTCTAATTCTCTGCCCAATCCTTTTCTTTCCTTCCCCTTCCATATTTGCTTTTAAACTAAGCAACTATTGTGTCATGTCCTAAGATTGGAACACCATAATTGGGTTAATTTCTTACACACAGACTCTTAGATCACAATGTTCCTTGGAAAAGAGAAAGTTGAGAAATTAAATAGAGATATTAAATTCTCTTTGCCAGAGAGGTGATGAAGAATGCTTTAGGGGATATTATAATAATTCTGAAAAGAAATATGATGATATAAAATGCTAAAAAGAAATCTGAATTTAATCTGTGTATTCTTTATGATTAAACGGAAAATTAAAACCAGCTTAATAGTCATGCTGTTTAAGCGTTTTGTGGCATTGTAATGGCATATTTCAAATTTTAGTATCAAACTCATTATACTATATTTTAAATATCTACATTTTGCCATAACCACAAAATCATTAAAATGTGCATTATCCTTTTCTTGTGGGAATTATATGCCACTTTTTATTTATTAGCCTTGAGGCATGTTTTGGGGTACTTGGTATTGCTATTTATGATCCAAAGTAGACAAAATAAAAATGCATTACAGTTTCTTTTACTTGTTAAAATTTAGATAATTATATAAGACATTTCTTTTTAAATTTTATTTTGTTTTCTTTTAAAGGAAATGACATCTATCTTGTTGCTATTTATAGAAGTGATGCAGGTTAATTGTTTAACATTTTGAAAGCAAATAAGAGCAAAACAAAGTAAAAATCTCTCATAATCTCATAACCCAACATTTTATTTTATATTTTACTAGGGGCCCAGTGCACAAATTTGTGCACCTTGAAAGGAACTGTGGGCCGTGAGACTGTGGTGGGCACAGGGGCAGGTCTCGGCCCATCTTTCATGGCCCCGCCCAGTCCTTCCCGACACAGCCCCCAGTCTCCTCTCTGCCAGCAGCCCTGCTCCCGCCAATGCCACTCCCACATGCTGATGGCACCAGCCCTGCTTGTACCCGCTGATGGCGTGGAGTGATTGGGGCTGGCACCAGCAGTAGGTGCGAGCATGGCCAGCACCGTCAGTGGGTGTGAGCAGCAGCTGCTGCCCTGATCGCCCCTCAGGAGCAGGGGGAGGTAGAGAAGTGCTCAGGGGCAATTGGGGCCAGCAGCCGCTGCTCGCACCAGCTGATGGTACCAAGTGATTGGGGCCGGTGTCATGCTGGCCGTGGGTGCGAGTGGCGGCTTCTGCGCCAGCAGCAGGTGTGAGTGGGGCCAGTGTCGGCAGCAGGTGCGAGTGGCGGTTGCTGGCCCTGATTGCCCCTCAGGAGAAGGGAGAGGTGGAGAAGCCCTGAGGGGTATTTGAGGCCAGCAGCCACTTCTCGCACCCGCTGATGGTGCCAAGCGATTGTGGCCAGTGTCAGGTGCTGGCAGTGGGTGAGAGCAGCGGCTCTGGCGCCGGCAGCAGGTGTGAGTGGGGCCATTGCTGGCAGCAGGTGCAAGTGCCATGCGGGACTGTGGCGCATAGGAGTGAAGAATTTTCAGTAACCACCAGAGACTCATCCTGATGACAGCAACTGGCACCCCGCCTTGGTCTGGTGCCCTTACTCACCTGCTCCACCATCCTGCTGCAGCTGATACCCACCATGTTCCGCACTCTGCTGCCTGCTGGCGACGCCTGCCATGTTCCATGCATGCGTCCCCTGGTGGTTGGCACACATCATAGTGACCGGTTGTTCTGCCGTTTGGTCTATTTGCATACTAGGGTTTTATATATATATATATACACTAGAGGCCTGGTGCACGAATTCGTGCATGGGTGGGGTCCCTCTACGTACCCAGGGATCAGGCCGGTTGGGGCCAGCTGGGTGGGGGGAGGTACTGTGGGATGTTGACTGTGGGAGCACACTGACCAGGGGGAAGCTCCTGTGTTGAGCGTCTGCCCCCTGGTGGTCAGTGCATGTCATAGCAACCGGTCGACTGGTCGATCGGTTGACCAGTCGTAAGAGTCATGTAGGCTTTTATGTGTGTGTGTGTGTGTGTGTGTGTGTGTATATATATATACCTTTTTTTCTATATAAAAGGCATATCTTACAGATATTGTTACATAGTTGCAAATTCAAATATAAACTTGTATATTCAGTGGAAGTCGAGGAAGGGATAAGACATGTATTAGCTTAGTACCATCTTGTCCAGAAATCTTGCACAATAAGATTTCTGAACAAATGAGTTGAGAATGAGAAGGAACCAGAATCAAGTTACCACATGAAAGCAAGGAATACAGGTTGGGGAGTGGGGTGGGTCATGTTGGCTAATGTCAGAGACAGCAGAATCAAAAACTGGAAAGAAGGGGAGACACAAAGGCGAGGCCCATGGTCTGGAACAGGCAGGGCCAGAGACCTAAGGGACTCTGAGGGACCGTACATTTTTTCTTTTGTCCCATTCTATTTGTCATCAACTGTAAAAGAGAGTGCTAGAGATAACCTGTCACTCCCTTCTTTCACGGTACTGATCAAAGGCAAATGCTCTAATCACTTCTCAACTTTACAGTGTCTTTATTTCTGAAGGCAGAGTTTATCATTGTGACCCTCAAAGAAAAAGGGGATTGGCAGTGGAAAGTTTAAACCTCAGGTTATGATTAGTTGGAGGTGTGTGCACCATTGGGATAATTGATACTCAATTCTCTTGCAACTCTCAGGCACAACTGTTGCCTATATCTACCTTTGTGTTAATATCTATTAAACTAGACATCCCATAAGAGAGCTACCAAAAAGCCCAGTTTACATCCCAAGTAAAATGAGGTTCAGGTAAGTTAAATTATGTGTTAATGAAGAAGTACCGATTTCAATTCAGGTCTTTTGACCATGAAGGATGCTGCATGATTTTTAAGAATCTTTGAACTCACTGAGATGAATTCTGAAATATTAAAATTATGGGAACTCTGTAGGTTTTAAGGGTGTGAACAAAATCCTATAATGGGAAGAACAACTTCAATTATGGAAGTAATTTCCTTAAGATTTGGTGTCATTTGAGATCAGTCTGTTCAAGAAAGATTTTCAGAAAATTGCCATAGGAAAATTATGGATATTTGGATACTTTTTCAACTTATTTTTAATTGATTTTTTACAGAGAGGAAGGGAGAGGGATAGACAGTTAGAAATATCGATGAGAGAGAAACATCGATCAGCTGCCTCCTGCACACTCCCTACTGGGGATGTGCCCTCAACCAAGGTACATGCCCTTGACCGGAATCGAACCTGGGACCCTTCAGTCCACAGGCCGACGCTCTATCCACTGAGCCAAACCAGTTAGGGCCATTTTCAATTTTTAAGGCTTTATGTTCCTAGGAGAAGAAAAAAAGCTTTGTCCTCTCACAAAACAACTCTGAGGCACTAAGGTAGACCAGAAAAAGTGTGGGCTTTGGATGGAGACAAATGGGTTGTGGTCCAAGATCCAAATTTTAGCAACACCATTATCTATAGGCATTGGGTATAATAATGTTTCTGAGTCTTTGAATTTTGACATCTGTACAAAGGGATACTAATTCCTTTCTCATTAAGTTGCTGTGATGATTAAGTAAGATTATGGATTATGAAAAGCTGTTTAGAATGTTGGTTACTGTTAGACAACAACTATTACTATATAGTGAAAAAATCATTCTTCCAGAAAACACCAGATGTTATTCTTGGTTGTGTTTCAAAGTGCACTAAATGTGGTTGCATCCTCGGGGTGATTGCTTTGTAAACCAGGTGTGAAAAGGAGGCACTTGACCAGAGAGTATCAACAGTCATATCAGCCAACTTCCATAATTCTAGACCAACTCCAGGTACCTGGCCCTCTAATGGTTGAGAAAATTATAATTTAATTCCTATTTGCAGTTAAACAAAATAGACAAGAGCATCTGCCATTGCCTAGTCACTGTCAATTTGTCTGCTCTCTGTATAATTTATAGCATTTCAGTTGATTGTCTCCACATCTCAGCTTGGAATAGCCTGAAAAGAATTTCTGTAACCTTGGCCAAATATTGAAACAATCAGTAGAAAATGCAGATCACCTTTTACTTAGATACGCAGTGAACTGTGTTTTACCATATCTGGCTTCACCTTTGTAAAAAATCCTTGACCCACAGAATAAAATATAAGCTCTTTAAAGGTGTACATAAAGGCCTTCGCAAATTAATCTCTGTGGCTTCTGCCCCCATATTTCCTCTTCCTTTCTCTATGCTTTCTGCATTCTAGTCACGATGGCTTCTCAGGGTCCCTAACCCCTCAATCCTTCCCTTCTTGGTTGTCTCACCACCTGCATCAGGTCATCCCTTTACTTTCAGAGTTGGATGAGCATCACAGCCCAATGTGGGATCTGGATCCTTGATTAGCTGTCAGGGGCCAGTACACACACTATAGAGAGAACCTAGACAGATGGGGAAATATACATAACTTTTTTTCTCCCCTGTGCACTGCTCCCAGGTGTGGCTCATCTGGAGAGGTACTGAGCAAACATGCTTGCTGAGTGATGTGCTCTGTCTTTGCTTGTGAAGCTGTAGCTATTGTAATGCATTGCATCACCTGGTATCACATTTTCCCTCATCTCCTTTCTGTTTTTGTTACATTTAGTGTCTTGGGCTTATACCTTCCAAATTAAGTGTTATCTCCTTAATTCTTACTTCATGTTCTGTTTTCTAGAGGATCCAGGCTGAATTTTTCTTCTTCAACCCACCATACTCGTCCATACTTCCTCCATGTCCCTCCTCTTCCCCTGTTGTCACAGGAGGCTTTGATAGCAAAATACACATGAAAAAAATTTTTTTTTTTAAGTTAAACTAGTACAGGGGCATTCCTTAACTCCCCTAGTATAAGGTACAATAGGTGTAAAACAAACAAACAAACAAACAAAAAACTCCTAAGATTTTCCTAGCCAAATAGTATTGACCATTTATAGTCTTACATATGATCCCATGAATCCCAAAGGGGCATGGGTGCAGAGAGAAGTGGATTCTGGGAGGTGTTGGAGACAGGGTTGGAGGATTACCTTGTGATTCAGAACCAGGAGGTACTAACGTTTATTGGATGCACTATTCTAGGTATTTTACACATGTAATTTCTCCAATGACAGTATTATGAAATAGGCATTCTATCTTCATTTTACACATGAGGAAACTGAAACACAGAAGTTTTGGCATTGTGTCCAGTGCTACACAACCAGGAAGGAACTGAACATTAAAAGTTGCCATTTGCGCAACTACGGGCATCACCCCTTTCAGATGTGGTGTGGCAAGGGCTCTCCAGGAAGAAGGCAGTTCTGTACTTTAGATGATTTTTCACCTTTGCCTCCATCTGTTTCCACTTTTGTTGAAATATTTGTTATATATTAGACTATTTCAGGCACAAGACTACTTCCTGAAAGGGGAGCCATATCTCACATTGTGTTGGGTCGCCAACACAATGAAGATTGAATAGCGGTAGTTGAGACTGGCAGTTCAAGAGTTAATGCCTGCTGGCATAAAGCGTCCCATGGAGAAGAACAACTGAGTGGGGATTTCAGCATGTTGGACTTTGGCAGGCACAGAGTGCAGCAAATGAGCCTCCTGACATATGAAGGCATCCCATTTGATTTGACATCAATTGAAAAGCCTAAAGAATGTTCTAAACTTTCGCATTTTCTTCCCCAGCAGAGATAATATCCACATTATTTCTGAGGAGAGCAAAAAGTTTTTGTGCACTTTTCAAATTTAAGAACCCAGAAACAAGTTCTTATAATTCGAATAGTTCAACCGAATGTTCAGATAAAAGGATGTGAAAGCTTTCCCCTACTTTGTCTCTGTAGTTATTACTGTTGAAAAGCCACTTTAAGAGAAATACTTTTCTTTCCTCTTTTCAAGGTAAAGACTCAAGCCCCAAGAATCCACCAAAATAAATTATTTCACAGAACAACTTACTCAGAAAAGAAGCTCATGTGAAAGTTTTTAAATCTTCCACAAAGCTCTCCTACTCCCATAAAAAAGAAAGTATTAAAATGTAATAATGAGGAGTTGGAGTCCAACAAATTGTCATTGTTGGGAGGAAAATCTAAAAGCAGAGGTTTGCTCTAGGTGGTTCCATTTTAGAGTTTCCTTTTTAATGGCACTGTTTTTTCATGTCTACTCTCATGTATTTACAAAATGCCTTTTCTCCTCATCTTCTGTCTGGCCATCATGTCTTGCCTTCTTTTTAAATTTAATGTGACAGAAATGGAATGCATCTACTTTCTCTAAAAGCCCACTTTCACTCTTAGCCCACCACCTATTTAATTTTTAAAAAAATATTTTTATAGATTTCAGAGAGGAAGGGAGAGGGGGAGAGAAATAGAAACATCAATGATGAGAGAGAATCTTTGATCGGCTGCTTCCTGCATGCCCCTTTACTGGGGATTGACCCTTAAATCCAGGCATGTGACCGGGAATCAAACCATGACCTCCTAGTTCATAGGTTGACACTCAACCACTGAGCCACGTGGCCAGGCCCACCATCTATTTTTAAAGGAATGGCGTTATCCTCACCCACTGCAATTCAAGGAGCCACCTTGAAGTCCTCTTCTTTGTTAGTTGCCTCTCCGAATAGTCACCCTTCTCAGTAGCCTTCTCATGTGCTTTTGCCTTCTTGTTTTCTAAGCCACCAAGCTCTTTCAGGCCATTGTCGCCTCATACACAAATCACTGCCATGGTCTCTTAATTGACTTTCCCTCATCTGATCCAAACGTCATTGCTTCTCATGGCTTATAGTAGAAGATCCAAAGCTGTCTGAGTTTTATTACTAACTCCACTGCATATGGAACATTATGATTCCTCATTTGTGGCCAGGAAGTTCTGTTCATGGTTCTTCCAAAGCACGATGATATTCCAGGCACTATTTTAATCACTTTTCATACACCAACTAATTTTCTCCTCATAATAGTATAGTGAGTAAGAGTGCTGGCCTGTTGCATTGGGTATTGAAATTGGGTAAGTAATGTAACTGCTCCACGTGTTTGCTTTCTTATCCGTAAAATAAGGATAATACTACTAGCATCTATCTCATTGAGTTATTGCAAGGATTTAATACAGGCACATATTAACAGTGCCTAACCCATAAAGCCTGCTCAGTAGATATCATACCATAGAAGGCATGATAGAAGGAGACACTGAGGCACAGACAGGTTATGCAATTGTCAAGTTGCTGTAACCAGTTAGTGAACTTGGAGTTTGAACCAAATCTGACTTTAGAATGTACCCAAACATTATACTCCATGGCTTCTCTTTATATCATTTATACTTGCAATTCATCCTCAATCTTTTTCCTTTGAGGAATAGTTCAGAACTCTGTGACTATTAGTAGCTGACCTCCCTCTACTCTGAGATGCGATGGAAGCCATGGAGAGAAAGCAGGTGGCCCCAGTGTGTGCCTCCAGACACTTCATCTTGACTCCTGTCCAGGCTGTGACTGTCATCTGCTGACCCCTCCTGTACTCTCAGCACTTTGGGTGAACATGCCTGGTTAGGG
Source organism: Cnephaeus nilssonii (assembly GCF_951640355.1). Classification (NCBI taxonomy): domain Eukaryota; kingdom Metazoa; phylum Chordata; class Mammalia; order Chiroptera; family Vespertilionidae; genus Cnephaeus; species Cnephaeus nilssonii. Next base: position 24,667,092 of record NC_137085.1, on the reverse strand, counting down.
CAGAGTGTAAATCTCTCAAGAGGAGGATGCCTGGACTAAGGCCCTCACTGAGGGAAGCAGATCAATGCTCTTTTCCACATCACAGTAAAGCCTTCTGAAGAGACACAACCTATACTCAGAGCTGGCTGAGCGACCCAGTGTCCACCCAGGGATCACCTTCTGGTGAAAGGAGTCCATTTTCAGTGCATGGGTCATGTTCATGCCTTAAAGATTTACATTATGCTCCTGACTAGTCAATTATCAAACAGGAAAAAAACCTCTTGAGATTCATATTATGAACACAGGACCAGTTAAAATGGTTAAGCCAGAGCAAGTTACCTAGAATACTAGAGGAAAGAAAAGAAAGCATGAAACTAACCTTTTATTGTGTGAGGTTCTCTTCTGTATAAGACATTGTTTCATATGTTGTCATATATTCATTCAGTTCATAAAAATTTGATGTTCACTTATTATGTGCCAGGGACACCTATGATAGGTCTTAGGGTGCTGGGATTACTAGGCAGGCATCCTCCTCAATCTCATGGAGCTTAGAATCTAGCAGAGGGAAAGATGCAGAGCAAACATTTGTGTATTCTTTTCTTCAATTCATGAAAAACGGGAATGTATTTCCATTCAAAAATGTGGAAACTGAGGCCCAAAGAAGTGAGCTATCTTGCTTAATATAGCAGGTGTATTAAGAAGTAGAGTTTCATACTCAGTTCCTAGACATTCATTTTTATTTCCTTCCATTTGTCACAGAGTATCTTCTGATATTAGCTTTACAGTTCACTTTTTGTAACATTCGGTTAAACAGTCATTTCAGAGGCAAGCTTATGAGACTTTCACTTATATTGATTGTTCTTTAGGAAATAAGCCAAATTGTTTCATTCAGCCTACTAAAATGCTCAACATCAGAGTTTTGACTATCGACTCTCTTGCTTAAGCACCTGGTATATTAGGCATAATTATTTCTGTGTAACTCAATAACAATAAAAGTTTTCTCTATCCAATTCCTTAAAATATACATATTGATTTAAAGTGAAATTATTTCCAGGTTAAATAGTGGCTCAAATGCTAGCATTTAAATCCTTCTCCTCTCAGCCCCAGCAAATAGATTCCCTCTGAAATGGTTGAAAAGATATAAAATTAGAGAACATTTTATATCATCTCTGGAAAATAGGAAAGAATGTATGTTAGAACAGGCTTGAGAAAGCCTCCTCAAGCTTGTCTGTGTGTCTGTCATAACACAGGTTTCTTCCTCAGTCCTGCCCTCCTTCAGCTCTTTGCTAGAATATTATCCTCCCAGTTAGTCCTTATAGTCAAAATTTCCTAACCTTCTTCCTCTGATGCTATATTTTGTCTTCCCTGTTTTATTTTTCTCCATAGCTTAAAAACATCACCTGCTTCATTAGCTTCATTATTTGCTAGTTGTCTATTTTCTTATTTTGTACCACTAGAACATGATCTCCATGAAGGAAGAGTTTTTTGTTTTTTAAATTTAATCTTTCATTGCTAGGTCCTTATTAAGCCTAAAACAGATCCTGGTACCTAGTAGGTACTCAATCAGTTTTTCTTAAATGAATGAATCCCTGTTTTACTGATGAGGAAAGTGGGGTTAAAGAACCCTGTAGTCGCTCATCCTACCTCACTTCATGTTCATCATTATTTCTGAAATCTCTTCATGTTGATATACCTAGATCCACTTAATTCCTTTTAGGATAATATTTCATAATTTGAATATGTTTATTTTACTTTTCTATTCCATCATTGATAGGCATTGAGGCTTGAATTGAAACTTGTTTTCCTTTTCTTTTTACTTTAACCATATTCTCCTAAAGCCCAAAGTTTTAAACAAATTGACTGTTGTAAACAATTTCATATGTGGTCGAATAACTTACTATGATGACAAAATGCCATTAAAATATAAAATGAAAATCATGTTGTCTTCAGAAGCTCAAATGGGATAGAAATAATTTTGATCAATTATAACAAAATAGTTCTACATGAAGGCTTGAATAAATTAAAGTAGACACCTAAATAGAGTAGTTTTTAAGTATATCAAGAAAAGTGTCCAAGGTGCCTTTAAAATATTCTGACTAGGATTCATTTTTATAATGTAAAAAATCACACTTGAATATATATTTGAAGTGATTAAAAGCATCATATCATAATGCAATATCAAGACATAATTCATATGTGATTTAGATAAGGCATTTCCTATTAGCACTTATTAATTGCTTTCCATACATTGATGGTGCAATTTCTGATTTTATCTCTCTTCTACCTAGAGTCTCTGCATCTAGAATGTCTTATTGTTTTCCTCTGTGATGGGATAGCTTTTATTAAAGTTATGCTGAACTGAACTCAAGAGTCAAAGTTCTGATCCTTCACCCTATGATTCTCCTCACTCTTTTCCAAATATGCTTATTGCATATTATGTTTGAATTGGAGTATATTGCCAAAGTTTTGATTAAGTAAATGCCATAGCTAGAAATTAAATTAGAAGCACTTATCAAATTGCAGCCAAGTGATATCGATCTATAAACTTAACCTATATATTCATTGCAGCATGCTATCTATGAAATGAGATGTAGCAATAAATTGGGTATGCTACATTCCTCCTCATGCTTTTAGCATCCATTAACCAATTACTAAAAAGTGGGAGGGGGTGGTGGAAAAAGAGCATGTGAAGGCTTGATATTTAAAAATGTATAGGATTAGCAGTGAGGAGTGGGCATTACACTATTCACTTCTTTATAGTTCCTCCTTAGGCATTCCTTCCTAAAGGCATTTCTTTACTGCCCTTCATTAGATTGTCGGGTATCTAATTTACTGCATGTACCTCAGTTGGTTCTGGAGAAATGCTCCTACAGGCAGAATTTCCTTTACATTACAGCTCTTTGTGAGTTTTTGTCCAATCACAAGGCATTAGAGGAACTATGGCCAGTATTTGCCTACCAGCTCATCTTACCTAATAAAAGAGAAACATGCAAATTAACCATCACTTGGCTATACCCACAGCCAATCAGAGTGAGTATGCAAATTAACCCAACAAAGATGGAGGTTAATTTGCATATGCAGGCACAGAGCGGAGTGAAGCCTGCTATGAGGGGAAGGGGGGCAGCCGGGGAGCAGGGACTTGCTGGCTCCCGGGCAGCTGGGAGTGAAGCCAGGGGCCTATTCTTGCATGAATATCGTGCAATGAGCCTCTAGTCCTATATAATAAAAGGCTAATATGCAAATTGTTCCCTTGACCAGGAGTTCAACCAGGAGTTTGACCAGAGGGTGGGGCTGGCTGGCCAGCAACCCACAGCCCTTCCCCCTTGCCAGCCCCATCCCCAATTGGCCCCCCCACCTTGATTGGGGGTGGGGCTGGCCAACTGCCCATGGCCCTGTCCCCCCAGGGCCAGCCCAGCCCGATCGTGATGGGCCGGTCGGACCCCACCCATGCACGAATTTGTGCACTGGGCCTCTAGCAGTGGTATAACCTTCATCACTGAGCACACTGGTCATTTGCAAGGAAAGTTAGTGCGGGCACTGATGCAGATCTTGAATTTGTTCAACTTGTCCCCTGCTTCCTGATGACCCATGCTTATTGCAAAGTCCTGAATTTTGTTATTGGAGGTGGGGTGGTTTGGGTGTATTATCTATTGCTTTGTAACAAATTAGTCTAAAACTTAATGGCTTAAAACAACATTTATTATCTCAGGGTTTCTGAGTGCTCAGAATGTAGGCAGCCTCCCTAGGTCTTCTGCTTCAGGGTCTCTCACAGGCTTCAATCAAGATGTAGACAGGGTCTGCAGTCTTACCTCAAGGTTCAGCGGGGAAAGCAGCCACTTCCAAGCTCACTCACACAGTTGTTGGCTGGCCTCCATTCCTCAAGGGTTGTTGGACTGGGAGCCTCAATTACTCGCTGGCTGGTGGCCTGAGGAGTCAGGAAGCGGGAATTCTTTATAGGTCCTGTTTTCCAGGTATAGGTAACCTTATTCAGATGTTTCAAAGGTTTTTAAAAAGGTATTTATCTTGATTACCCAACTCTCAGTTCCTTGCCATATGGGCCTTTTCATAGAGCATCTTACAACATGAAAGAGTGAGCAAATAAGAAGGCCAGAGAGGATTAGCAAGACAGAAGTCATAGTTTTTATACCTAATTTCAGAAGTGATATCCCATAACTTTATTGTATTCTATTAGTGAGAAGCAAGTCACTAGGTTCAGCACACACCATACATGGGGAGGGGACTATGCAAGGGTCTGAATTCCAAAAGGCCGAGATTATTGGGAGTCATTTCAGGTGCTGCTTACCATACTTGGTTTCTTCTTCAGCAATTGCTCCACATATTTTAAATATTCATGATTGAACTCGGGAGTGGTACTTTCCTCAGCCAGATTCTATTTTTACTCTATCTCGTAGAAATTCCTCCAACTTGCTGGCTGATTAATGCATTTATTTTCTGGGTCACACTGAGGATGAAAATTTATTTTTGCTTTGAAATTTCAAAGGGAACTTGGGAAGGGAGTTAAATATGCAGGATCAAATGTTATTTTTATGTGGAAAATTCTGACTGATTTTTAAAAAGATAGCTGCATAGGCAATACAGTTTTTGAGGTCTTGCATATGAAGGTGTCTTGCTGTTGCATTTTCCTGTAGAGTTGTGTATCCACATATTGATACATGTTCACTTCTCCTCAAAATTTTGCTGACATTAATTCACTACCTTCTGTTATTTTTGTTGTTATTGTAGAGATGAAGTCTGAGACTAACTAGGCTTTTGGTCATCGTTAGTAGATCCTTTCAGTGCTCTCCTCACATCACCTAAATATCCGCCATTTCAGTATGCATGTGCCAATAGTGTCCCACTGCCATCATCTGGGATCTGCTGTCTGAGGGCTTCTCCCAGCATATGGACTGAAGATGGATGGCAGTTCAGGATACATATTCCCACTTCCTAGCTCCTTGGATGGATAATAGAGGTGTGTCCTCAATATTCCTAGATTTCTTCTTTAGGGATTGAGTCTCCATTGCCCATAGCTCAAACCAGCTCAGTAAAGTTCCCTTGGATGATTTCTTTATCTTTCTTCTCTCATGTTCCCACACCCCTACAGATGCCTCCTGGCATCACCAAACCCCTATCTCAGAATCTGCTTTTGGGGGAACCCACTAGAAGACAGTTATTTTTAGGTGAGTTTGTTCGGGTATAGGTAACCTTATTCAGATGTTTAAAAGATTTCAAAATATATATGTATCTTGATTACCCAAAATTTTGTCTGATTTGCCTAGAAGTTACATTTCTTTAACTCATTTTCCTTGGACTTTAGAAACTCTTTAAAAATATGCACTGGTCTTGCCTCAGTTCAAGGATTTTATCTATAGCTTTGATGGTTTCTTCTTTTTAAATTTATTCTGATTTCTTCTTCATGAAATTTAATTTATTCTGGTCTCATTTCTATATCATTAAGCATCACTAAATATCTGAATATTCCTTCTCCATTTTCTTATTCCATATCTATAAACATCTTTTATAACTTAGGTATATTTGTTCTTATTCCCTGCATTCTAAGAAGGCTTTTCAAGTTTGTTACCCACAACGCTCCTTCACTTTTCTGCAGCATCAGGTTTGCTCTTTATGCCCCCAGTGTGGTCTTAAACTCTACTATTACGTTTTTCCAATTCCTCATTATCTCATCTATCTGTTTCTTTCATCTCATCTTAGATTTTAAAGTGACTTTTTTTTGTTTCAGATATGATATATCTTTTACATTTTACGGAATTTTCATTTGGATCCTGCACTTAATCATATAATAGTGGTCTGCTCTTCTCTTGGTCTTCTGGCTGTTGTTTTTCTCTCTTGTTCTGTAGTTTTATATTTTGGTTCAGATTGAAATTTCTTCTCTACTCATCCTTGGCAAAGTACATGATATGATTTCATGTTTATCAACAAATAGGGTGATTATTTTGGCCCATGTGGTTCTTTCTATTTGCACAGAAATCAAATCCCTTTCTTAGGTCCCTTGTTAGGAGAGGGAAGTTTCATGTACACAGGTCCTGGAAAAATTTCCACTTTCTAGCAGGCATGAACCCAGGAGGGCTTCTTCATCATTGCCTGATTTTAGGGGGGACTTTAGCAACCATAGTTAAATTTTTTAGTTAAATGTCCCATGTCATTTCTAATTGTACCCACACTTAGGTCTTCCCCCTGTTTACTGTCAGTTACTTTCTAGTGTTTACAGACTCTACAAGGAGGTAGGAGAATGCCAGTGAAAGTGGGAAGGAGTAGTTTTAGGAGTTCAGAGATTTCCACAATGTGCAGTACAGGTCTAAGCATTTTAGAGAGATGATTTCTCGGAGCAGGCCCTACATCTCTGTTTAAGAAACATGTTATGTTGCAAGGGTGACCTTAGATTTTTTTCCTACCTTATTTTACTTGGTAGGTTTTTCCTAAAGCAAAGCTGGTTAATGCCATGAGCTGGTGCTTGGGTGAGTATTCTAAATTCATATTCGTATTTATTATACCTGTTACTTTGTATGAGAGTCTTAATTTCTAGTGGTCTAGTGAATTGTCTTCTTTTAATGTGTTATCATTAATATTTCTGTGAAAGTTTGGGAGTTATTGGGTAAGTAAATGTTACTGAGACACTCTTTTGAATGAGAAATCTCATCTTCACGTCTATTAAAGTAAGTGCATAACAGGGTTTGTCTAATTAGTTGAACACAATGTATGCAAATAAGGCTTTGTGAGTTCTTGTGTTTTAAACTTTATTTATACAAAACATTAGTTTCTACTACAGGTTTAAAATATCATCTATGATAAATAACTTTATAAGCCTGCTTTGAATGTGCCATAAATGTCTACCTTAAAATTATTTTTGAGGCAACAACCTAACTTTAATCTACCTGCTGATATTGAGGAATATTGCTGTCAAAAATTATGACAGAATGCTCCAAAGTGTAGATATTCATGGCCATTGCTTCATGTCTATCCTCAGAATTCATGATTACATCCAACATAGTGACAGAAATTCGGGGGAAGAGATCCAAAAGAGCAAAACATAAGCCATGCAAAATACTCCTCTGTCTTTAACAGGCATTAAAAACATCATCCTGAGAGTAATTGGTGTACAACTGGATAACATAAAAAGTGCAAGCTTTTGAAGGCCTTTTCTGATATGCTAAATTAAAAAATAAAAAGGAAGCCAAGCTTCAAATTCACCCACTTGTTAATATGAAATTTGAACTTTGGCCTTTAACCTTTGATTAAGATGAACAGTAGAACCACTCAGTTTTTCATGGTATAAATCAGGGGTGGGTAACCTTTTTTTTCTGCCAAAGGTCATTTAATTAACTCACCCCTGATGCTTTTGCAAGATCAGACCAAATGATTTCCCGGGTCTTAGATGGCCCTCTGGCTGGACGTTCCCCAACCCTGGTATAAAGAAGTACGTGTGGACTAGTGAACAAGTGTTGCTTAACCTATTGATTAGTAGCAAAAAAAATGCACATTTAGTTATTTTTTTAGGAGTGTGCTGGGGCAGCTTTTATTGATTTCTGAGAACCAATTGTATGAGTCTCTTCTGAGCTCTGCGCTCAATAACATCACAGTGGTAGACAGAAACCAACCATGTGGGGAGCATTTATGTCATAGAAATTGGAAAATTATACAATTAGGGCTTTTTCCCCCCCCAGAGAGCCAGTTGATAAACATTGATCAGAACCACCACTATTATTAAGGCCTTTTTTATACTTTCTTTCCTGATGATGACATGGTTATATTTGGTTTATTTATATTAAACTCCCAGACTTCATTATAGTGATTGAATCCGCAAATGATATTGGATTTGAACTTTCATAAATTTGCTTTTACCCAAAAGTAGGAACTCATATTCAAGCAATGGTTTTTGTACCTTCTTTTTCATAAGGAATTGTTATTTGTAACTAATAACTACAAAAAGGCAACAACCATAAGCTAGATCCTCTCTGTTTTTTTAAATCATTAATCTTTCCAAACTAAAAGTTGCACTTCTATTCCAGTGTTGTTGTTGTTTTAAAGCTTTAACATCAATTGGAGGCTGAATACTTCCTTATAGCAACAATGGACTTAATTTCCTTTGCCCTAGAGCAGTGATGGGCAACCTTTTGAGCTTGGTGTTTCAAACTTCGCCAAAAAACTGAGCATAACTCGGGTAGTGTGTCCCTTTGAGGAAAAAACATTATTTCGCAATGTTTATAGTTTAAATAACATAAATGTTTCATCCTCGGCATGCGGCCGCGTTAGCGGCCGCGTGTCATCAGAAATGGCACTGACACACGTGTCAGAGGTTCGCCATCACTGCCCTAGAGAGTGTTTTATAAAGAGTGCCTCAGGCTTCGGGCCCTGCTCCCAGCTCTGCTCCTCACCCTGAGCATGGGGCCAGCAGGTTGCTGGAGAGGAGACCCTGAGTAGTAAGGAAGCAGGGGTCCGGGACACTGCTGGCCTTGACCCAGCTGCCCCTCCGTTTTTCTTGACCACCTCACTCTTTCTTCCTCAATCTTTCCAATTCTCCTTTCATCATTATTCTAGTTGATTGTTTCTTTTGCTTATTAAGGTGCACTTATACCTCACACTTTAATTTAAAAAAAGAAATAGTTGATGGGAACAATGACTACACAGTCGTGTATGTGACCAGGAAGAAAAGCAGTTTGTCATTGCTTTAAACTGATATTTTAAAAATGCACGTTCAATATTTATTTGAGGAAGAGGGAATGTCTGCACTTGTGAAGAACATTTTGTTGTTTCAGCATGAAAGCACTGTTCCTGTCTATTCTGCAGGGCTGAGATTTCCATGTACCAATAGTTAGTTGAGAAAGGAACTGAGGACACAGGACTGAGTTAACTGGCACCCTATTTTCAAGTTAATTAAGTAATACTTGAATGTTCCTCAGAGAAACATTTCTCAACTTAATCATGTGCGTATCTACCTGCTGGGAATGCTGTTAACAGCAGGTTCAGTGTATTCTGATTATCTGTCTGAGGCAGGGCTTGAGATTCTGCATTCCTACCACTTCCCTCCATGATGCTGATGTTGCTGGGCCAGGGACCACATTTGGGAGGGTGTGGGGGATGCCACCTCATCTACTTTACCCTGTTTCCAATATTTCCATATGAAAATTGGGGGGGGGGATGCATTAGCTAAGTTTGTTTGTTTAACTTATTTACTTTTAAAAAAAAATACTTATTATTTATTTATTTATATATCCTTAAAACATTTTTGGGGGTGGGGTGAGTAGTTTACTGGCTCCTAACACTAAATAAATTCCCTGCTTATTTTACATATATTGCCAAAAAATGGAAGTTATATTTTTAGGAGAGAATTATATGATTCTGTGATTTTAGAATTTACATTTTGAAGTTGCTGCTTAGAATAAGAGATATAAAAGCCCTGATAGGCCTATACTCATGACTGTTTTTTTTAATTTTTTTAATTGTTGACACTGTTGCAGATGTTCCCCATGTTCCCCCGCCTTTGCCCATTTCCACTCAGCCCCACCTCCCTTCCCGTGGCCCTCCCTACACTATTGTCTGTGTCCATGCACTATGCATATATGTTCTTTAGCTAATCCCTTCAACTTACTTTTGACTCTTTTAAAAATGATAAAATTTTGATCTACTCAATAGGAATTTTTGTAAAAAAAATATTCTTTTATAAAAGGAATAATAAAGGACATTGAAACTGAAAAATATGAAACACAAAGCCCTCCCATAATGATTTAAAGTCAATACCTAGACATCTAGACAGTAATGTTTCTGTAGGAATTGTTGCGATAAAAATGTAAATGTGCATCTTCATGCACCAGAATATTCTGATAAATGAGTTTGGAGATACACAGCTACCATGCATAGAGCAGACTCCCCACTCCACATGAAGTTTTCAATTATACAATTTTGAGCAAACCATAAGTTACCTATGTTTTGTCTTTGTCAGGCACATATGAGATACTCAATACATATTTGTTGAGTGAATTGATTTCAAAGGAAACTCATATATGTAACTTGCATACCTGTCTGCATAATTGAAATCATGCCTGCCACAAGCACGTGGCTCCAGAATGATTCCTCGTGTACTGCCCTCTTCAGACCTGGGAGATGAGCAGTGCTCTTTCATGGGCTTTATGTTCTGATGCCCACCTCCCATCTATTAAGCGCCCCTCAAACATTTAAACCAACATTGAGCTCTGTTCTTCCAAAAACCCCTGGCACTTACTGTATTTCAGTTATCTGCCATTTGTATTTTGAAAAGATTGCGTCTCCAAAAACACTGTGAAATTTTTAAAAGCAGAGACAACATCATATTATTCTTGTGGAATCCAGAGCAGGTATTCAATAAAAGGCTATTAAATTGATTTCCTGCTTTGATAAGTGATTGTTGATGGCCCTTCATTAAATATCTATGTCAGGTATTTCAGGCAAGGCCCTTCCAGACTCAACCAAACAAAATATGTCATTGCTTTAAGAAACTTTCTTATGATTTGGCCTTTGAAATGCCCACAGAATACTTATTATTTTATTTATTATTATTTTTTTTTAGCGAGGGAGGGAAGGAGGGGAAGAGAGAGAAACATCTATCGGATGCCTCCTGCATGCCTCCTACCTAGGATCCAGTCCACAACCCGGCATGTGCCCTGATCTGGAATTGAACCAGCAACCTTTCTGTGCAAAGGGTGACCCCCAGCCAACTGAGCCACACCAGTCAAGGCAGGATACATTTCTTGATAAGAAAAGGCTGAGGTATGTTTCTCCCAGGTTCAACTAGGGTTGGTTGTTGGTGCATTTCCCCAAGGTATAGTTGAGAACAGCTTTTGTTATATTTCTATTAGGTACTATTGGTTGATGTTTTCTCTCTCTCTCTCTTTTTTTAGGATCAATTGAACATGATTTTGGTGTGACTACTTCAACCAATCAATACTCTGAGAAGAGCAAACTCAGCTCAATCATGGGGAAATGTAAGTAAGTATTGTTAAATAAATATAATAGCTAACATTCTTGAAAGCTTACTCTAGAATATATCCTATTCTAGGCGCTTCAATTTAGAGTTTATTCTGTCTTTGCAGCAGTACTATGAGGTAACTAATATATGACTCCCAGATATAATGATAGACTGAAACTCAGAGAATTAAAATCTCTTTCCCAGTGTCATGGGGCCAGAAAATGTAGAGGTGGGACTTGGACTCAGGTTGTTTCTAAAGCTGTTCTGCCAATACAAATTGATTTAAATAACATAAAAATCCAGTGGTTTTTTTCCTACTAACAATGTTTTAAATGCTCAAGAGCCACATGTGGCTAATGCCTACCACATTGGACCGTGCAGATATAGAACATTTCCATCATTGTAGAACAAGCATGTCAAACTCAAAGGGTAACATGGGTGAAATAAACAAGGTTTAAGTTTATGTGGGCCGCAAAAAAAAAAAAGCTTCAATTTTCATAGAAATGTAGGTTTATTTCAATAGAGACATGCTGAATACAAAGGGCTGAAATAAATGAGTAATTGTTAACATAAAATAATAGAACATTTTAATAAAAATTAATATTTTTTTCTTGAACATTAACTTACCAGACACTGAATAACTGCACAAATTAATAAGCGTAACACAAACAAATCTATTTTTTTATTAATATATTTTATTGATTTTTTTACAGAGAGGAAGTGAGAGAAATAGAGTTAGAAACATCGATGAGAGAGAAACATCGGTCAGCTGCCTCCTGCACACCCCCTACTCGGGAGGTGCCCGCAACCAAGGTACGTGACCTTGACCGGAATTGAACCTGGGACCTTTCAGTCTGCAGGCTGACGCTCTAGCCACTGAGTCAAACCGGTTTTGGCTAAATCTATTTTTCTTGTTCTTCAAAAGTATTTCCTGTTGTGCACACCAAACATGCCAGTCCAAGACTAATGATGTGGCAATCAGCTGCTAAAATATTCGCTGCTAGTGTTAGTGGAGAGAAATGGTGCTCCTGCACGTAAGGCACATAAGGGAAATGAATGCAACATGATTTTAGTAATCAGTCATTAGCGAATGTTGTAGTTTGTTATTAATAATTATGTACAATAGGATATTGTAAAAATAAAGTTATGAAATTTTTATTAAAACACTAGAGGCCCGGTGCACAAAATTTGTGCACGGGTAGGGTCCCTAGTCCTGGCCGGCAATCAAGGCTGATCTGTGGGGTGACCAGTGGGGCAATTGGGGTCCCCCACTTGTACCTGCCTTGGCCGGCCTGGCACCGCCTGCTTGATGGCCCTGCCCCTCCCCCCGCCACTCCCACCCTGCCACCACCGCCGGTCGCCTCCCTCTGTGGCACCCGCCTTAGCTGGCCTGCGGCCTGCAGGCTGGGGCCAGCTCCTACATTGAACATCTGCCCCCTGGTGGTCAGTTTGCATCATAGCAACCAGTCGTTCTGTCATTCGGTGGATTTGCATACTTACACACTGTTATATTGGCTGGGCCGCAAAAATATTTGTGGGCCACATGTGGCCTGTGGGCCCCAAGTTTGACATGCTTACTGCAGAAAGTCCGATTTGACAGTGCTTCTTAAGCGCCTATACCTGCTGGTAGCATGCTGGCTGTGCTGTCTTTTGAGGTCCTCACTAGGACAGGGACTGGGAGTTGGAGAGGGTAACTTCAGGCAGATGTAGAGGTGTGTGAATGAAGAGGTGGGTGAGGGAGGGAAGCACTCTGCATCCTAGGTCACTGGGTCCTGGTTGGGAGCATCAGTAGGGACTGAGGTCCCCTGGAATATCTGATAGAATAGCTACAATGGAGGAAGATCTCCCTTCCCCAACCAGAGAGCCAAAGAGTTGGGGGCAACTACTTTAAAGGCTGAGTGGCCAGCTAGAGAGAAGAAGGAGGAGAGAGGAAGTCTGTATCTTAGTGGCCATCAGTAAGTATCTGCTTCCATTTGGCTTCTGGCTGCCCTTGGGGCCCACTCCCCCTGGAGAAGCTGGATTTCTCCCAGGCCTATGAGAGGGTATTGGGGGAGTATGAAAGCACAGCCCATAGCCTGATAGCGTCCAACTGCCTCAGCACCCTGGGTTCACGGGGCCTTGGATGACCTGACCAGAACCACTGTCCTTTCCCTAATTCCTGACAGACTCTTAGGACCGGTATTCTGATTGCTTTACACACACTGACCAGCATCTGTCTCCATGCAGACTGGCTCCATGCAGATACACAATGAAATAAAAATAACAACAACTGTGGCTCACACACACAAAATACATATAACTACTATCACTTATACTTAATACTTCCATGTACTGTGTCTAGGTACTATAATGTAGTAAGCACAAGTTGTAGTTGTTATTATTTTTATTACATTTTATATATTTTATTTATATGTATTCTTTGAATTTTCAGAACAATTCTGTGAGGTATGTATATTATCACTATTATCTATAAAATAAAAGCCTAAGCGACCGTTATGGCGGAACGACCAGAACAACTGGTCGCCATGATGCGCACTGACCACCAGACGCTCAATGCAGGAGCTGTCCCCTGGTGGTCAGTGTGCTCCCACAGAGGGAGCGCCGCTCAGTCAGAAGCCGGGCTCAAGGCTGGTAAGTGCAGTGGTGGTGGTGGGAGCCTCTCCCGCCTCCTTGGCAACGTTAAGGAGCAGCAAGCCGAGTGGTAAGGAGCAGCGAGCAGGCGGGCAGTAAGGAGCGAAGTTTCCCAGACTGCGAGAGGGTGTAGGCCAGGCTAAGGGACCCCACCCCCCCGTGCACGAATTTTGTACACCGGGTCTTTAGTTTTATATACTGTATGATGAAACACTGGCACAGTGACTTGACCACACAGTTACAAAGTGACAGAGCAGTTGAGCCCAGTCATTCTGGGTCCTTAGTCCACTCTGTCTGTCTATCTATCTATCTATCTATCTATCTATCTATCTATCTATCTATCTATCTGTAACTATTTTAGAGGATGGGAGAGGGAAAGAAAGAGAGATATCAATGCCAGAGGGAAACATTAATCAGCTGCCTCCTACATGCCCCTTATTTGGGATCAAGCCTGAAACCCAGGCATGTGCCCTTGACCAGGAATTAAACCCTTCAGTGCATGGAAAAATGCCCAACTAACTGAGCCACACCAGCCAGGGTAGTCCACTTTTTTTTTTTTTTTATTGATTAAGGTATTATATATGTGTCCTTATCTCCCCAATCCCCCCCACTAGCGTCCAACTACCTCACCAACCTGGGTTCACCCCCAACCCCCCCCCAACTCATGTCCTCACCGCCCCCCCCCCCCCCCACGGTGTCTGTGTCCATTGGTTAGGCTTATATGCATGCATACAAATCCTTTGGTTAATCTCTCCTCCTTACCCCCACCCTCCCCTACCTTCCCTCTGAGGTTTGACGGTCTGATCAATACTTCTCTGTCTCTGGATCTGTTTTATGTTGTTCATTATATTCCACAAATGAGTGAGATCATGTGATATTTATTTTTTAGTCCACTTTCTTAATCACTATACCGAACTGCTTTGCTTGTCCAACATGGATGTCACTCCAAGTTGCAATTCTCTTTGTTCGTTATCTATATACTAGTAAGCCCTCAGTTGGGTGTTCAGTTTGCCATGGTTTCTCACCTGATTACTCCAGCTACAATCTGCCAAGTGTTCATTGAGCTTCTAGAAACTACTTATTTAGTAACTGGCAGAATTTTTTAAATCTTTTTTGCATCCAACTTAGAATTTCTACCCTGCCCAGTGGTAAATACTTTTTACTTGTTTTGCATTTCATGCAGTGTTTTATATAAGTATTTATAAATGTACTAGTAGGTACTTTTGAATTTGTCTTAGGGACAGAGTTTGATTTAAGTTACTTACCCCCCTTCCTCATAACTGCTTTTAGTCAAACAACTGAATGTTGCTCTCTCATGGGCATGATTATTAAACCAGGAAGCATCATCTGAGAATAATAACAGTGGTAATTAAAAAAATAAATGTAAATATTAACAGCATTAATTCATTAATTGTTAATATAGGACATGCCAACACCGCTGTATAAAATACAAAGGGTTAATTTTTATAAAATTGATAGTGTTATAAACATAAAGCAACTGGAAAAACAAAACTAAAACTCAGAGGTTACCAGCCTTGTTAGATTGATTGAGAAAGCAGATAGCTATCAGTTAATTCTACCACATAAATAGCACTCTTGTCAGCAATGTGCTGAAGACTGAAGAATTGAGAAAATGGTTAAAAATTTAAGAACTCCCTCTGAGAGTATGATAGATTTGGCACCAAACTCACTGCCAGATACAAATCTATCAAGTAGGGGCAATATCCTATCTCCTAGGTCAGTGGTCGGCAAACCCATTAGTCAACAGAGCCAAATATCAACAGTACAACGATTGAAATTTCTTTTGAGAGCAAATTTTTTTTAAACTTAAACTTCTTCTAAAGCCACTTCTTCAAAATAGACTCGCCCAGGCCGTGGTATTTTGTGGAAGAGCCACACTCAAGGGGCCAAAGAGCCGCATGTGGCTCGCGAGCCGCAGTTTGCCGACCACGGTCCTAGGTGATTGGAAAACTCAGATCAACTCCAAGAGGCCACATGGGGGGAGGGGGGGGGTTGGGTTTTTTATAAACCTAAAAATGAGCCAAAACTAAAGTGTAATTTTGGTGAAACCTATCAAGACTGCAAGGATATAACACAACTGAACGAGGCCATGTGTGGAGAGTAAGTAGATTGCGACAGATGATAAACCAGCTTGTATTGGATGAGCTCAAATAGGGCTAACCCAAGAGCAAGGTCAGGACATAAACTTATGCTCAGCCTCAGTGATAGCTTCAAACAGGCCACTTGGTTAAATATGACTGGGAGAATTCAAACAGCCAAGGTAAGGCTCTGAAAATTGTACTGGTGTTCACAAAACAAACACAGTCTTAAGCAGTGGTAATGAATCATGCGTGACAGCCACACCATACATGTCCCTAGCGTCATTCCTCAAAGGAGGGTGAAATGAGCTAGAGATGTATATTGTCTCATTTCAGACTTAGCATGTGTAACTTTTAATGAGGCTGATGGGGATTATACCTTTGAACATTAATCTTTAGACATGTCTTTTGAGCTCTGAGAAACCTAAATATTTTAAAGGTTGGTTTGTTTGCTGTTTTGTTTATTAATAATATGAATTTAAAGTAAGAATGTAAATAGTGGTGAAATTTAAATAAATAATACAGGGAGGCAAGAGCAGAATATATGTAGATATGGTTGGGAAGCCAACAGTGAGATTTATGTAGCCTGATCTGTTTGTCCCTGTAGTTCTCATACACTGCAAGCCCAACTCCCAATAAAGCTTGTTTGACAAGTGACAAAGGTTCATTGGAATGAGCAGGTCATGTGGATTGCAACATTTGGAAGATGGTCTTTTCAACAAATGGTTCTGGAACAACTGGACATCCATATGCCAAAAAAAAAAAAAAAAGTAATCTAGACACAGACCTCACATACTTCACAAAAATTAACTCAAAAAGGTCCACAGACCTAAATGTAAAATGCAAAACTATAAACCTCCTAGAAGATAACATAGTAGAACACCTAGATGACCTTGGGTATGGCAGTAACTTTTAGACACAATATCGAAGGCATGAGAAACATGAAGAAAATAACTGATAGCCAGACTTCGTTAAAATTAAAAATTTCTGCTATGTGAAAATGTTAAGAGAATGAGAAGATAAACCACAGATTGGGATAAAATACTTGCAAAAGACATATCTGATAAAAAGGACTGCTATCCAAAAATATATAAAAACTCTTAAAACTCCACAATAAGAAAACAAACAACCTAATTTAAAAAAATAGGTAAAAAGCCTTAACAGATACTTTACCAAAGAAGATGTACACATGGCAAATAAACATAGGAAAATTTGCTCCACATTATGTATCATCAGGAAATACAACCTAAAACAGCAAGATATTGCTACCCACCTATTAGAATGGCCAAATCTGGAATACTGACAACACCAAATGTGGGCAAGGATGTGGAGAAGCAGGAACTGTAGATCATTGCTGGTGGGAATGAACATGATATAGCTACTTTGAAAGGTGGTTTGGTGGTTTCTGTGAAACTAAATATACTCTTATCATGTGATCTAGCAATCATGCTCCTTGGTATTTATCCAAAGGAATTGAAAGTTTATGTTCACATAAAACCTGATGGGGATGTTGATAATGAGGGAGGCTATGCATGTGTGAGAACAGGGGGTATATGGGAAATCTCTATACCTGCCTCTTAATTTTGTAGTGAACCTAAAACTGCTTTTCAAAAACACAGTATTGCCCTAACCGGTTTGGCTCAGTAGATAGAGCATCGGCCTGTGGACTGAAGGGTCCCAGGTTTGATTCCAGTCAAGGGCATGTACCTTGGTTGCGGGCACGTCCCCAGTGGGGGGTGTATAGGAGGCAGCTGATCGATGTTTCTAACTCTCTATCCCTCTCCCTTCCTCTCTGTAAAAAAATCGCTAAAATATATAAAACAAAATAATAAAAAATTTAAAAATACAGTATTTTTTAAAAGTCAAAAAAGTGCCCCTTTACTACCAAAATCCTGAATCCAACCGTCTTTTTTTCCTTCAAAAGGTAATTTAAAAATCCCACAGGCAATAATCTCTTAAACCTAGGGAGTCAATGATGTTTAAAATGAAGCCTTTTGACTTTAAACTATATTTGAATAAATGAAGAAGAGGTGGGAAATTATTTTTTAAACTATAAAAGCATTTATTCTATAGTTACTACTATGCTGGAAGGAAACATAAGGAAAGACTTTCTGAATTAGTCTGCCTCCTTACTTGAAATCTCTTAGGGCAATCATTTCCTGGATCTCCCACCAGCAGATAAACTGGTTGATAGTTTTCAGAAGGCTGTAGCCCAGCAACATAATGATTGTTAGCAAGGAAGAGGGACTTTGGGGGACATAAATGAGAGAAGTTGAAAAATGAAATTACATGAAAAACCACACAGTCAGTTTGAGTTTTGTAAATAATTCAGCTCATGATTTGATTTACTTTGATAAATCAAAGTAAAAAAGATTACTATTTACTCAGTTTTTAAGAAATGAAGGTTTCTTCATTTCCAAATTATAGCTGTAGAAATCAAGTGTTGGTTACATTACTCAGTCTTGTAGAATGGTATCAGCTATGATGTTTTTAAATGGCAAATAAATGAAAATTCAATTTTGTCTTCCCTCCATTTTCCCCTCTCTCTTTCCCTCTTCTTTTTATTCAATTGATTTGTTTGTTTTGATGAATTTAAAACTACTGAGCTCTGTAAATTAATTTGTGAAATAGCCAGTGGGTTTAATGCACTCCTTGGGAAAAAGGTTTATTTTGATTGTCTACTTAGTATTTTACTCATACTCTCACCTGGTGGTCTACAGTTTCATCCTGTCTATGGTGGCTGCAGGGCTGGATACAGGTATCAGGGGAGAAACTAGAGAGTACACATCCTTAGAGCTAGGGCAGCTGGATGCAGTCTGGGAGGCCGAGGGAGATTGGCCTTGACTTTCTACTCTAGGGGCTACAACAGCAGATAGATGAATGAGATTAGATTAATAGAGTGACAGAGAACACTTCCCTGTTTGATCTGCTCAGGACTTGTTTCCTTTTCACCTTTTCCAGTTTTGCATTTGACTGTCCCAGATTGGAAAATCTAATGAAAATACTCGGAGAGAAATCCATGTTGCATTCCCCCCACACCATCCCCCATTACTCCCATTCTTACACTTACCTGTTATCCCCCAAAAAACACTGGCTATTCTAAATTGATGAGTGGGTTGGGATTGGTCTTGGCAGCATGTTTTTATGCTTATCTTTTCTGGGTTAATGTGTTATGGGGGAAAAGATTGATTCTTTTAACATGTGATTCAGTGCTGATCTGTTTTCATTTTAGGGTCTTTGCATATCTAGCTGAAAATCTCTAATGTTGAAAGCCAATGCTTGGGATGAAGGTGATTGGAATGCCAGAACACACCAAAATCTGAAGGTGGGTCATTCATTAATTTATTTGTACATGTGTATATTAAGTGTCAACCATGGTTCTAGACAAACTATTAAAGGAAGAAGCCTGGTTAAAGGACTCTGTCTATAAAAGATGGCTTGAGTCCAGTGTTAGGAATTGTTACTCTCATGCATTGTTCATCAAGGTCATATTCATTTATATACCTGGAGTCCTGAGTGCCCATATAGGATTTGGCAACTCCCAGCTCTGGCTCATTATTTTCAAGGGTGCCTGAGGAACACAGTTATGAACTACCAGGTTGTTTCTTCCTGAAAGTTTTATGTTTTCCCTTGGGGTATCATTTATGAAATTATTGAATAAATTGTTTTCAGACAAAAATCTCAGCCACATCCAACATTAACACATATGTAATACAATTTTAACAATACGGAACAGTATTTAAAATAATCTAACACAGACCCCTACTTGCAGCTTCACTGAAAAGCCCAAGTATCCAATTTCAGTTAGGGCCTCTACTACAAACCCTTACCACCTCCCACTGGGGCTGTATTGAGAAAGACACTTGAAGGCCCCAACTAGGACCTTTCTTCACACAACAATAATAAGTGAAGATACCAAGAATTGAGTATATGCTAAGTGCCATACATTAATTATGATGTCACTCATCCTTCAAGTTTATAAAGGCGGAAAAAGAGCCATTGTAGAAGCCAGGAAGTTTTCTTGGTTGTCTTTCTGTGTGGATATTTGTTTGGTGGTTATACATAGATCTATTGAAGCAATGCCATGTTTGGACAAACAATAGCCAAAATATTCCAACATATGCAACTAAATATAGTCGCTACCACCAATCGGGAATGGAAAAAGCTGCATTTCTTTATTCTCAGCTATTTGTTGTTGCTTGTTCTCTTTTTTAAACTATAAGAATAAAAGGGTAATTCCAAACAATGATTGTTAGGTTCAACTATCAAATCCCAAATAGCTGTCTGAAATGAGAATACCTTGATTCAGCTGTAACTGCTAATAAGAACCCAAACCAAGAGATGGTAAGGCCCCCACAAGGACTCCTAGGGGAATATGTTAATATTTTGTGCATGCTCAAGTCCTTGCACCTGTAGGCTGGGGATTAGAAATGTCCTTATTTATGTGTTCAACAGTATCAGCAAGTTAGTCCTTAGAGTTTATTGCTAATACTGAAGCAGCTGTAAAAAAATCACATCAAGATGAAAATGCTGATGATTACTGAAATAAGTATTATGTGTGTAGTGTATCTTGTCTCCATAGACAAATATAAGTGTTTGACTTAAATAATTGCAAGACTTTCTAACTTGTCTGACTCAAGGAAATGAAAAATGAAGTATTTAGTGAAATTGTCATATAAGAGGAATATGCTGGGGTAAAACATAGAACCAAAGAGAATTTTCTGGCTTTGGTTTTCAAAATCCTAAATATTTAAGATTATGTAGAGAACTTGAGGCACAGAAAAAAAAATATTTGGGAGTTTGAGTAGAGAGGGGTCCCTTTCTTCATCGCCAAAACTCAGGCTCGAAATGGTTTTCTCTGAAGGAGTGTTGGGGGTATGGGAGAGAAATGGAGGGAAAGTGAAACAATAGAGATATTGAGGGTTTGCAAAGAGTGGTCTTGTATCCTGCTCCCAAGACATAGTCCGAAGATGAGCCAATCAGTGGATTTCATCTTCTTGGCCACTTGTTCTGGAATAATAAAGCAGAGTGAATCTCAAGACTCCAGCTAGTAATTCTGCAACAAATGCTCATTTCCTACCTTTGGTGAGTACAATGAACCATTTTGTCAGCCTGAGGGACACAAAGCTAAATTAAGGAGGAGAGCAAAAAAGGCAATTTCAGAGAACACGTGGAGTCCTGATTGACATTAAGAGCTATTGTGTGAAATTGCATGTGAATCCCACTCTATTTTAGAACTTCTCATCTACATAAAAGATGATATCTTCTTTATGATTAAGTCAATCTGAGTTAGGTATTCTGTTATTTGGAACCATAGAATCTCACCTGATAACTACTATCGTTAATGTACCTTCTGTGTATGTCCAAAACTTTAGCCATAAACTCCTTTAATAGATGTACCACCTTGGAAGTGAACATCATTACCTCTATTATGTAATGACTACTTACAAATCAGAAGCCAGACTCAGAATTGTTGCTGAAGATGGCAGGGCAGGAATTTGGATCTGGGTCCATCAAAACCCAAAGCCTGGACTTGCCCTTTTTTATCATATTACCTGTTATAGAGTTTCAAGTCACCTGTAGATGTCCTGTCAAAGCTGTGTGTTCAGTGTTTCACATGCCTTTTGTTGACTTCTGTCTGGAGCTCCTTCCATCCACAAATGTTTTTGCAGATTAGGCCACACAGTGTACGAAGCACATTTTCACTACTGAATTCCTGATGGCATTAAGGAACTACAAATCAAAGTAATAATAAAAAATTAGAATCTATTTTGAAATAGATCCAAGTATGTAAGGAGCAGGATTGGATGCACTGCATTTAAGGCCTGCCTTAAATGGCAACATGAAGTAGCAGAAAGTGTGGGGGGTTGGAGTTAGATAGACATGGATAAACATTTCAGCTTTAGGACACCTGGATTAACAGAGTGGCAGATTAAGTGTGCCTAATAAATATGCTATCAAAATCCCATTGAAAAATCCAAAAGAATGTGAAAAAAAATAACAATGGCAGTGACAGTTAAAGAGAAGACTAGAGTTTAAAATCTGGCCTGACTTTTCATTAGCTGCATCATTGAAGGAGGATCCAGAAGCACTTTCCTAGATGACATGCCATGTGCTTGACATGAAATAGTCCCTCTGAAGGTGTTGGAAAACTCTAATTGTCCACCTCTCTATAGAGCTACTCCAGGGTAATGAAGGGTCACACAGAATAACCCAGAATCATTATATAGCTGTGCATGAAATGGTCTGCAAGCCAGACTGAGCTGGAACCAGCTCTTCCCCACTCTGTTACAATTTCCCAATCTGTCAACCCTCAAATGGCAAGTCTCTTTCTCCAATCCATGCAGTTAATACAACTCCAACTCTGCAGAAGGAAGAGGAGCCCAGGAAAAAAGTGCATTGTCTGATGTACTGTGAGAGAAGTCTCCTGTGTGGATCTTTTGTCAGCCCCAGAAATGAAAACAGGAGGAGAGTCAGAGTAGTGAATACAGAGGGGTGAGAGAAACGAACTACTGGGGAAGTGAAGATCCAACCTCAGCCCAGTGGCCCATCACTAGATAGATATCTGCTTGGAGTCATGAATGATGCTGTGGGCTCCACACAGACCTCTAGACCCTATATTTAAATATATATGAAAAAGGGACAGCATCTGAATGGGTTGTAAGGAGGATGAGCAATCATCCAGCAAAGCTGTCTCATGACAAAGGCTGGACTTGGACTGCAAAATGAGGAAATAGAAAAACAAAACAAATGACACAAATGAACCATGGACCAGATTAGAGTCCCACCCCTTGTATCAAATGCCACAGTCTTGTACAAGTCACTCAAAACTTAGGTAAAACTCTATGATAACGGGAGGAGGCCCCAAATTACCTGAGATTAAGTTTCTGCCATCTTGATGGAATGGGAAATAGACATTACATCAAGTAATTAATAATTATTATAAAGTTATATTTATTTGTACATCTGATATGTAAACTGAAATAAATATTATCTACATCAGCTATAGTTGCTATTACTTTGATATTATAATCTTCGCCTGAATTCATTCTTTGCTTGATAAAGTGCAATCTTTGACAATAAATAAAAATAAGTTGTATTGATAATTTTAACATAGGTTATAATTTGCTATATAATAAAACAATTTCAAACTTAATCTAGAGATTTAATTCAGGTGGTTCAACAGTTTGGTAACAAGGACCCAAGAGTCAGGAAAATTCTCAGTGTAAATTTGACATCATTGATTTCTCACTCCTGTGAGTCAAGTAAACCCAATGGTGTAAAATAGGAGTTTCTCTTCATGAAATACATTTGCATGCTGGTTCCCTGACCTGAGGCTAAACAAGCCCAGTAAAAAGATAATTTATATAACTGAAAACTATCCCTAAAAGCAGGCAGCTTTTAAGCTGCCTTCAGATCAAAGGAGAGAAGTTGCTTACGGGTCTATAGCACTTTGATGTCAGTCCTTTTCCCGTGGAGGCTGGTGAGCGCTGGCAGGCCACTGGAAGCCCACCCCAGCATCCGCACTGTGTGATTTGCAGGCAAGCTTTTCAACTAACCTTGTGGGACAATTCAAATGATGACGTGTGAAATTTTATTTGTGTCTTCCACAAATACAAAACAGTTTATTTGCTGCCACAATTTCTGAGTGACAGAAAAAAAAAATATGTCTTGCTGATTTTTATGGCATTGTACTAAAAGCTTCAGAAGAACTGTGTGCTGCTCTGTTCGGTTGTCTGTATAAATTTTCGCCCTGTGAATTCTGGATAGCTGTTCCCACACTACCTTTCTTTCTAACTCCTTAGAAGTATTTCACTTGGAAATATTTTATTCGGTTGCTTTTACTATTTGGTAATTCCAGGTTCCTCCTATGTGCTGAGTACTGTGCCTTGCACTGACTTTGAGGAGAGACAGTCTTCCTCAAAGCCCTTGGGCAAACGAACATGTACACAGAGCATTATGATTCCATGATCTATATATATAAAAGGCTAAGTGACCGACCACCCATCTGTCCAACCGTCCGACCAGCCAGCCAGCTGGTACATATGACGGGCACTAGCAATTTAAAAATAAACATTGACTTGCACATGTGCGATACATATAAAGGTCTTGCTGGCACCAATCGCACGTGTGTGTTTCGATCTGTCATTGTCGATTGTGGATTTGGTTGACACTTCTATTATAGAGAAAGGGTGAATAGTGATGTTAAAATATTTCTTCTAATTAATTTTCTTTCAATGTGCACGAATCTGTGCACCAGGCCACTAGTAATTTAATAAAGACTTGGAGTCAGCACACATTGTGAATGGCATGGCTAAACGGGAAAATCTCTCACCATCACCGATGGTGAGGATGTGTAGTACAGGCCATGTGAAGAGTCATGTTCAGCTGTAGCTCTAATCCTGTAACAGAGTTACCCTTCTCTCCAAAGGGCGCCAGTTTTCTCATCTCTCCTATCCCCTTAGGGCTGGTAAAACCACCTGCAGTATTCCCAGGCGCAGAATTCAAGACTCAGAGGCCCCAGCTTGGGAGAAGACAGACAGAGTCCTAGGCAGTGTCAGGCTGGCAGAGTGAGATAAATCCTTACCAGCCGGGAAGTTACTGAGAATTTAACATAGCAGAGGACCTACTGGGAAGTTTATTGTGCTTTCTTTTTTGATGCTGTGGCTTCTTCAGCAAGACCTGGAAAGGCATATAGATTACTCTTTTTAAAAGGTTAATGAAGGCATAGGTGCCCAAGGCCGTGGGTCTCTTTACTTCCAGAAAAGGCAAATTAGAAAACAAAACAAAACAAAAGCTTTAAGGTAGTCCTAGATCCCACTGGCAACAAGATACTTCTGGGGATTATCAGGGGCTGCTGGGGGGAAACAAAAGGTAAGGGTACCTTATGTCCAGTGGCCGTAAGGAGCAACATCAAGTAACCACAGACAGAGAGGCCGAGCTCACCATCCCAAATTGCAAGTCCCATGGATCTCTTTTCAACCCTAACATAGCCCCCAAAAGGAAAGGGAGGAAGGGAGAGAGTCCCTGTGTAACTGATACTGGACAGATAGTTCTCTGAATTGGTTATAAATCAGTTTCTCAACCTTGGCACTATTGACAATTTGCAGTAGATAATTATATGTGTGTGTGTGTGTGTGTGTGTGTGTGTGTGTGTGTGTGTACACTGTTCTGTGCATTATAGGATGTTTGGCAGCATCTATGACCTTGATCTACTGGATTCCAATATCACCTCCATCTCACCAGAGTGATAATGAAAATTGTCTCCAGACACTGCCAAATATCTCCCGGAGTTCTCCAGTTGTGAACCACTGTTCTAAATAAATCTGACAGCATGGGAAAAAGACATTATTTGAACCTGAGCCTGTAGACTAGCCTTATAATTGTTGCCCATTACACCTGGGTAACAAGTGATTTGTGCTGCAGGCATTTTGTAGGCTTATTGACACAAGCAAACTTCTTTAGCAGTGCTAGAGGGCAGCATTCAGGGCCCCAAACCAACAGAGACATCCTAGTGCAGGTGGGGCTGGGGCTGGGGACAGAGCAGAAGCCTTCAGTCACATCTGGTGAGGGCTTCTTACCAGGTCCCTAATGAGGAACACCTGGACATTTATATCAACTCCCAAATGAATAAACTTTGTACTTTTTATGTCTAAGTAACCCATAAACCATGTGTATAGAATTTCATTCCAGAACACTCACATTATCAAGTTTACCTTATAGAGTCCTTGATTAAAGAGTACTTTAGCTAGTTTTGAATCCTGGGTGCACCCTAATTGGATATTTTAGAGTCAGGTATCTGGTGCTTGGGCTTCCTGGAGCAAAACCAAGTGAGCCCTGAGCGGCCTTTGAGAGAGTATTGCTTCTATTTTGCTTTTCTGTGTCTGTGTCAAGAAGGAAGGAAAAGGGGGCAACATATCCAAGCTCTAGACACTTTTCAGTCCTCCCTCTGGTGACTTATTTCCCCTTTTCAAGCTATCTTTGGTGTTTATGAGAGAGAATATCAATGCGGCTCCAAGGGGGTGAGATCTACAGGGTTGCGGGGGCCTGGCCATCAGGTCATCCCTGGCCCTGCCCTGAGCTGTGATACCCAGTTCTCTCACGATGTCCTTCCTGAGACTCATTCTCCCAAGCCTATCTTTTTCTCACCCAGGACCTGTAGCTCTCTAGCTCCAGTGTCATGTCTGCCTTCTGAATTACTGTCACAGAATTTGAAGATAGGATTCAAACTCATTTAGTCCATTATTTTCTTCCCTCCACATATGTGTAAAGTGAAGACCAGAGAGGAGAAGTGGTTCACCGAAGGAAGCGCAGCTTAAGGAGAGTATACAGGAGAGAAGACTGAGGATGAAACATCAGCAACACCAATTTGTAAAGGATAAGAAGGTAAGACAAGCTGAGATGGAGAGTCAGACATGTTCAAGGAAGAGCAAATTTGAGGAATGATAGGGAACCCCCTCCCCCCTAGGGGAGGGGTATCAGGAAGAAGGAAATGTCTAGGATTCTAGAGTTGTGAGAGGGGAAGCATACTTTGGACAGGACCATGGACCCCGATAACCTGTGGGGGAAAGGGGTTGAAGAAAGCTCAGGAGTTTGCTGATGAAGCAGCTTTGTCTTGCAAAAGAGGGAGGATTCATTCTCCACTTACCTGTCTCCTGAATCCCTGGAGCACTTGGTGGGATTTGCAGCAATGCAGACAGCTAAATCCTGAGCTTGTGCATAGCTCCTTGATTGCAAAGCCTCCTTGGGAACCAAAGGATTTCTATGGGGCAGAGAAGCAGACTGGCTAAGCAGAGGGACAACGCAGAAAGAGGCAACTTTAGTAATTCTACATCATTTATTTTGGTGGAGCACAATGGGCTCTCAGCTCCGTCAGGAAATTAGGTGCATCTGCAATATAATTTAAAATGTGTTTTCCCCTTCAAATTTCTGCAGCTCTTATTTGAGTAGCTGGTGAAATAGACTACCTGCTAGTTACATGTTGCAGGGTTATTTTTCTGCCTGGGGGTTTTATTCTCAGGGGAAAAAGATGCTATTTCTGTAAATCTCAAACATTATATGCATCAGAGAACTCAAGGAAAAAGCTTTTATTCTCTTGAGACAAACACAAATAGCTCCAGTTTCTTTCCAGCTTTTGTTTAAAGGCATCTCATAAAGTGCTATCACACACAAGCTCTGAGGATGAATTGCTCAGTGCTGTAAGGTTTATTTGTGTGCAAACACGCTGCATTTCCACGCCACATGGAGCTATACTATACTCTCCAAGAGCACTTTAGAAGACTCAATATCGATTTTATTCAGTGGAAAATCATAAATACCGACCAATAAGAAACCCATGTGTTACAAGGTAAATAAATGGTGGGTGTAAGTCTAGCCATTTGGTAATGGAATGCTGATTTCCTACTTGTGTTGTTTTCCCTCTTGAGACCAGATGGTGATTCTCAAAATTCAGGTTGTAAAGTTGTAGCACAACCTGCATATATTCCCCATTTGTGTTAAACGGTAAACTTTACACTGGCAGAGTGGTACCTCTCTCTGATGACCTACCTTCTCATGGCAGAGACTGACCTTGTGCATCATCTTCCCCTGCACAAGGGAATTAGGTCATCTAATTCCATCTCCACTCAAAATACCATTTATTAAAAGTCTTCCTCTCAAATGAACCTTATTTTTTTCCTTCATATTTTCTTCATAGTCTTCTTTTTGGAAGTCCTTCAGTTGGAAGTAAGATTCCATAAATATCCTCAAAGTGGGTGTGAGTAAGGAATGAGCCTGGAAGAGTGTGATAGGCTTACATGACCCAAACTGGTCAGGCAACTTCAAAGCTAAGACACTTGTTATTTTGCTCATTCAGAATTGAGCCTCATATGGCTGTAGAAAATGGACTTTTAATTCCAGACATTGTCTTATTCTCACTGCTGTATCTCTAGTCCCTAGTAGATTATCTGACAGATAGTAAACTTTCACTAAATAGCTCTTGAATTAATAGATGGAGGATAATTCTGCTACTTCAGACATTTCCAAAGAAATAAGTATATTTTGTTTAATCTAGGTGACTGTTTTTTCAATATTGTTCACATTCCAAAGCAAAACATTCCACTATTTGGGGGGAAAAAAGCGGGGGGGGGGGAGGGGAGGCAGGGGGGAGGAGTGGAGCAATACATAAAAATCCAAAGCTAATCTCCTTAATGTAGATGTGTGTATGACCAGGCAGCAATATTTACCACTATGTTTGTAAGCAGGGCTGATCCAGATGAAGTCTAGAATTTGGGGTTCCAAAGTGAGTGAACTTATTCTTCTCAAGGGTCACAGGAGTCTTACATTGTCCTAGATGTAGTTATATACATGGTTAAGTTACAGCTAGGCAAAACAGAAGACGTGACAGTGGAAAGATTGCTACATCTATGGGTAAATGACCTGGGTTTTGACCCCATTTCAGTTCCTGAATTCCTGCCTGTATTTCCTCTGCCATAGGAGAGAACTTAAGGGGGGCTAATGTTTAAGTAATAAAACCTCTTAGAAGTTACAGGCTCTCCATGTGGGAAGGCATCTTTTGCAAAGACAAAATCAAAACTGCTTGCACTGTAACAGATGTGAGGCAATATATAGCAGCACAGGATTTACAGCCTGGAGTACCTATCATCAGCATGGTCACTAAAATAATAAAACCACAAAATCAATTCTTACATGAGCCAGTGATTTAGCATTCTTTTAATCATTCTCAAAGCGATGCGATATATAATACGAAGACTGGCTCCTTGAGGGGATTGTTTAGTGCTCCTTATTTCAGGAGAAAAATAATCAGCCAACAGAAATAAAAGTATAATGACAAAGCATTGCACACCTGAGTTGTCAAATAAATACCCCAATTCTCAACTTCATTTGTCAGTGGACATTTAAAATAGCCTTGCAAATGATTAGCAGTATTCCGTAATATAAAGAAACTACTGGCCCTGGCCAGTGTGCTCAGTTGGTTGGTATTGCCCAGTGTACCTAAAGTTTGTTGGTTTGATTCCTGGTCAGGGCACATGCCTGGCTTAATCCCCGGTAGGGGGCATGCAGGGCAGGCAGCAGATTGATCTATCTCTCTCTCAAAGTCAATAAAAATATATTTTTAACAAAGAACAAAAGAAACCACTGACTAGCATAAAATTTATGAATTAAATTTTGATTCAACATCTAGTTCAAATGCCTGTTTTGAAGTAAGCCATGGTGCTCTCAAGTACACCAAGACAGATCCTGTAATACTGTACCTTGTTATAGAATGAACTTGGGTTTGCAGCTCCCTGCATCAAGCCCAGCAGCGTCTCTAAGTTTGTTTGGAAATTCTTGAAGTTCCTTGCAAACTGTAACTAAAGTGATGTCAGTGGTGGAACTGAGGCAATATAGCCGATTGCATTGCATCAGGTCCCCTTGGGTTATGAGAAGCCTTTGTGACTTGGTAAGTTTCAAACGGTAATGAATGTAGCTGTTGAATAGTCTGTCTAGCTTACTCGCCATTTTATCCCTAATCTAACACACTGCCTAGTTTATAATTGCTGCATATATTTGTAACATGTATTTGTAGAGTAAATGAATTCAGAGCTAAGCAAATTGGTGGTAAAGAATGTGCAGAGAAGAAGGAAAAAATCATTCTCTGTGCAAGTAAGTTTGTTAAATAGTAAATGAAGATAGCACGTTTCTTTTTCACTCTGGAGCATTGCAGATCTTTAGTATGTATTATGAATCTTCAGGAGAAGGATTTAACAAAGCAGTGTCCCAAGCTTTTTTTTTAGTGTAAAAACACTTTATTCTCACAGTACTGATTAGCATCTCTCTGCAGTACTTGGGATAATGCATTTAAAATAAGTATGATATAAAAAATATGCTTGAACTGAATTTTGTTTGCTACTTTTAGAGGGGTGTGTGTGTGTGTGTGTGCGCGCGCGCTAGACATCAATGATGATAGAGAATGAAATTTTCTAAATCTTTGAATATATCTATATCATCTATAATCTATCCTAATAATGATTGGAATAATAAATTATTCTATAAACTCTGAAATAACGTAAGTTCTCATTGTAATCTGTCAAAATAGTTGCAAAAAATGATTATAATACTGAAGACCCTGTGAGCACATGGAATCTGTGTGCATCTACATCTGAAATACTAGGGGAGCTTGTTAGTTGTTAAATAAGATTATGGAGCCCCGCCTGCCCCTCAGAGTTTCTGGAAACAGACATAGGGAGGCCTAGAAATCTGCATTTAAAATTTGTCTTAGATGATTCTAAAGCAATGAGGTTAGTGGACAACAGTCTGAGTAATACTCATGTAAACAACACTGCACTATATCATTTAACTGGCCAAACGTATCCAGTTTTCCTAATCCAGGGTTTCCCTCTTTTGCCAGTTCATACCTTCTAAGTGCTTATATCTCCAGTTTTGGAAGAGAGTGTAGCACCCCTTATTTATGATATAGAGATTTATGTTCTTGCAGGGCATTTTTACTAGTTATACTCATTTGTAAGATCTTGTTTCAGCAAGTATTGATCTTATAGATTGATTTGGAAGCTACAGGGATGGAGTGATGGGTGGGATGCCATCTAAGCAAGGGAGATTGGGCAGATCCCCTTTGAGATCCAACTTCCTCACATCTGTCTAGTTGACAAATAGGCAGAGGGGCTGGTAGGATGGGGATGCATGGTGAGTAAGTCATAGGTATGGAGCTCTACTGCTTAGTAGCTTAAGACCTCAGCAAGTTATTTAACTTCTTTATGCCTTAGTTTTATCCTTTTATTAATAAAATAAGAATAATAGTAAATATATACTATTTACATTTAAGGGTTACATTTAAGGTTTAAATGAGATGGTTTATGTAAAGGTCATAGCCCCATACTTGGCAGATAGTAAGCAATTATTTTCTTGAATGCCAGTGGCCTCCAACTCCTCGATTATACTATTTTCCATCTTAATTGAATCCAATGATACTGTCATTAAAAACAAAACAAAAGTACATAATCTTACATCAAGTACAGCTTTGGAGCTCAATAAACTTGGGGTTGAATATTAGCTCTGTGCCCCACATTTACAAGTTGTATGAACTTAGACAAATTATTTAACCCATATGAACCTGTTCTTCACCTATAAATAGGAATAGACTACCTAAGGATAAGTGATGGCGATTAACTTTGCGTTGTTCAAGCACTTGGCAATTTAATGTCCTCATGGGATTGATTTGTATTCCTGCATCTTTCTCAACCTCATTTTATTACATTGAGTTCATTGAGAAGATTGCCTGACTTCTCAACAGAAGTGTAAGAATTCCCAGAGCTCAGGGCCAGCTGGAGTTCCAGGATCCACCCAAGTCAGGGAATGAATGAGACTAGCAGGCAACTGTGAGTGTGGAAAGGAGAGAATCAGATCCTAAGTCCTAGGCAAGGATGAGCTTAGTTAACAGAGAAACTCCCAAGTGTCAAGACCTAGGAAGGAGTGAAGAGAGAAAGCAGTGCATTAAAGGGAAGGTTTGGAAACTGGGAACAGGCAAGGTGAACTGAATGGGAGGAGCCTTTCTGAAAACTGCTGGATGGAGCCCTTGGTTGGTAAAGAAACTGTTAAGGGAGCCATGTCAGTTTGGACAATCATGAGTAGTGTAGACGTTATTATTATTCTTACTTTCCATATTATATGGTGAGCTCCATGAGATCAGAGCCTGAATCTAATCCAATTTTCTGGAAGTCAGAGAGTAAATGTTTAATAAGAGTTGGTTCAAAGAGATCAAAGGATCAACCTTCTGTATCCAATTTCCTTCTCTTTCTAGGTCACTTTTCAAATATCTAGGGCTCCTTAAGCTTGATTATAGGTTTTGCTAAGAAACTTTTTTGTGTGTGTTTTAATCAGTCTAATGTTCTTTGAAATAAGAGCTCAAATTTATTTTATATACCAAGAATAGTTATTGGATCAGAATATATTTTCTAACTAGTGTGTATATTGTACAGTGAGAGAAATCTAGGAGCATTTTGAAAGCTGCTGTATTTTCCATACCTTTTTTTGTTTTACAAAAGATTATAAAGACTTATTGAAAAAAAACACACAATTTTTACTCCTCCATGTAAGTTGTATATTATTCTTTGATATAAACTTGAGCAAGTTAAAACTTAGCCCAAATAAGGAAGTACAGTTTTGGATTTCAATGACCATGTGTGAGGATTTCTTGTAAGTCAGACTGATATGCCATATAGGGACATGTATTTGTGATATCATGGATAGAAAACGAGAAAAAAGGAAAAGGAAAGGAAATTAGGAGACATTTCGTACAAACCTCATCATTGTCTCTTTCTTTTCAAAGACAGTAATCAGGATCATTTAGGCATATTTACATTACAATATCCTTTAAAACATCAACATATATTGAAACCTGCAATTTCCTTAATCAGAGAAGATTTTGTTTTTAATTCTTTTAGTTGGGAGCAACACTGGGATGCAGAGGCTTAACTCTTGGTAAACCGGACACTCAGAGCCTGTGATTAGAAGCTGTCTGCTTCTAATGCTAGATTGGAGCTGTGTGCTTTGATTCTGAAGGTGGGACACACTGTGGCCTCTAGACTGTCACTGAGTCTGAGAGTGGGTGTGTCCTTAGAATGGACAGACCTCTAATTAGTGATAGTTGCCAGAATAGTGATTGGTAAAGTCACTTAATATTAAATCCTGATTTTGGAGGGATCTTATCTTACTTTTACTCTTTTTTAGCTCTTTTCTATTTTATTTTTTCCATTGATTTTTATGATTTTTAGAGAGAGTAGAAGGGAGAGGGAGAGATAGAGAAACATCGATGGGGAGAGAGACACATTGATTGTCTCCTACATGCTCCCCTGATTGGTGCCCTTGACTGGAATTGAACCTGGGACCTTTCAGTCAGTCCAAGGGCCGACACTCTATCCACTGAGCCAAACCAGCTAAGGCTAGCTCTTCTCTATTTTAGAGTGGCATCATTACCATTATCCGTAAACTCACTAATAACAGAACCTGCTGTGCGCTGAATTTCTTCAGTAGTGTGCCCTCTGCTATTTCAACTTTAGTTCTGCCTTTCTTTGCT
This sequence comes from Cnephaeus nilssonii, assembly GCF_951640355.1. Classification (NCBI taxonomy): domain Eukaryota; kingdom Metazoa; phylum Chordata; class Mammalia; order Chiroptera; family Vespertilionidae; genus Cnephaeus; species Cnephaeus nilssonii. The sequence continues at coordinate 24,634,352 of NC_137085.1, read as the reverse complement.
GTTGACTATAATCATAACTTAAACAATAATGACAGATATCACTTATTACACATTTACTCTGTTCCTGACATGGTGTTAAGTAGCACATACATATTTTTTCACCGTAACAATCACCTCTACCATAATCATCCTAAATGTAAGTAATTACTAACTACATTGCAGCTGCAAAGAGACTTAGTCCTTGCTTCTGATTTGGGAGTTTTATGTTTTTCCAATGCCTTTTTCTGCTTGTGATTGCTGCATTTTAGTAGTAATTGCTGAAGACTCCCGATAATGCTCCAGTTGGTTCTGAAAATCTTCAGTGGTACTCGTGACCTAAAATTTTCCTTCTACTGCCTTTCTCAAGGATCAGGGTATCTTTTTGGAAATTCTTCAATTTTGGCTTCTACTGTTTTTCGTCCTTTTAATATTATTGGTATAACTTTGTATTTCTTGTTCAAAGTTACAGTTGAAGGAAAAAGAATCATCAATTTCATAATGCCTAAACTTCTTTATCCCTACAGACATATTAATGTCTTTACATAAATGTCTCCTTTTCACCTGTAGTTATTAGATGAGAATATTAATAGTTCCGGGCAAATATGAAACTCTTTGAACTTTCACGAACATGACTGAATTCTGAGCCAGGGAGTTACACTTTGCGCCAGTCTTCCCACTGTTGTCAGAACCACGGCTAAGTACAGGGCTCTTGGCCTTCAGCTCTTTTTCTTCCACCTCTCCAGAAGTCTTAGTATTTAATATTTATGAAATGCTTAAAGTCAAGAAATACCATATGATAACCAAGTCTTTATCAGGAGACTTGCTTTGTGAATGAAGGGGGGAGAGCTGTACCTCCCTGGGAGCTCTGCTTTGCTGGCAGTGGGCATTGCACCTGACACAGTAGTTGTCCAATTCAGCACGCTGGCAGGGGGAGCGAGTGATCCTTCACCTCACGGAAGTTATTTCACACACCGAGATACAGAAGTCATCAATGCCTTCGGATCTCAGCTGCTTTGGAATGCATTTTGACTATGAGCACAAATGAGCCTGTTTTCATTCATTTGAGTGAGTCTGCAGCAGCACCATGTCTAACGTAATGGAAAGCTGAGCTGCAGAGATCAGAGGTGACTGGCCTTAGGTTGGGAAGATAATTTATTCTAATCAACTTCAATGATCTTTTTTTCTTCAATTAAAAAAAAAACTTTTCTGATCCCTCTCTCCCAGGTGGATGGACACTGCTGGTTCTATTTCAGCAGGCAGTGCTCCAGGTCCTAGTAAAGAAATCTACACATTATATATACACATGCCCTGAAATATGTGGTGTGTATGTGAAACACTGAATATTATCTGGAAGTATATCCAGGTAGATTTTAAAAGTGGTGGTATATATACATATAAACCACACTCATATTAACCTTGGATAATTGAACCACAAAATGCACACCCCTTTGAATTCTCTGTTAGAGAGCCACTGTATGGTTAACTAGTGCTTACTCTGGGAGGAATGTAAACTCTATAGACCCTAGAAATCTGTTAGCATCACACAATGCCAAATGCCCATTCTACAACCTTCCAACTGTCTTCCATGGAAGAGGGAAAGTGAAGGTGAACCATGAGCAGCAGGTTTAAGATACCATTTTTTGAAAGTCTGTCTAAAATTGGAAAAGGCATTATTGAAGTTGATGAGAAGAAATGATCTTCCCAACCTAACAGCGGCCACCTCTAGTTTCTGAGCCAGGACTGGGGCCCTGTGCTGGATGGGGCATAACAGGCACTGTGGTGAGCCCTGGAGCTGGTGGCCCTCCGAGGCCTGGAAGCACAGAAACACAGAAACACAAAAATACCAGAGAATAAGAAGTGAGCTATAAACTACAATTACTAATGTCAAAAACTAAAATTTTACAAATCATTTGAAAATAACATGGTAAATCAATTTTGTCCTGGTAATGAAACCAAATAGCTTTAGGGCAAAAGTATGGGGACTTTTTATGTATATACTAGTGGCCCGGTGCACGGATTCATGCACATTGAAAGGAAATTAATTAGAAGAAATATTTTAATATTACAGCAAGCTAACCCACAGCCGATTCCGTGAGGAATCGGGCTCCTTCCTCCCTCCTCTCTGGGTCTGGGGTGCAGGTGAACCAGATTTGGGGCCAACAGGGCCCCAGCAACAAGCTAACCCAAGGCCAGCAACCTAACCTACCGGTTGGAGCATCTGCCCCCTGGTGGTCAGTGCATGTCATAGCAAACGGTTGAACAGTCAGATATATATATATATATATATATATATATATATATATATATATATATATATATATATTTTGAATTTTGAATCATGTGAATATATTATCTTCACATGATTACAATGAAAAAAAATTTAAGTCTTGCCAAAATCTCTTTGGCCAATTATTTTATAGTCCTCTGCCAAAACAATAATGTGTGATGTGACATGGGTGGAGGCCTCTAAAACTGAGAGTTCAGAGTTAGAACAAAGGTTTTTAAACAGTCCTGTCCAAGAGTTCTCTCCTAAAATAGCACTCAGTCTAGACTTTTTTTTCAAGTTAGTTTCCATCAACCTTTTAAATGAGTGATTTCCATGCTAGTTAAACTGTCCTATTTATGGAAGAAGGTATTCTTCATTCCATTTTAAAGGGTAACTCTGGCATCAAAACCTGATGAAGGCAAGAAGAAAAATACCTGCCAATTTCTCCTTTACTTTGAATAGCAGGAATATTTCATAGCTTTATCATCCTAATTTATGCTTACCCACTATTGGGGATGAAATTCAGAAGGGTCTGTCAGAGACTCTGTGTGTTTCTGTGTAAATGTTTTATAGATGAAACTTTAGATGCAGATAGGAAGGAAGAACAAAGAGGGAGGGAAATAGATTATCAGCTCTAGCCTAAGACTATATTTTCTTTTATTTATTACATTTACGAACTAGATCCCCATGGAAGTCTTCTCTGCAGTACACATACACATGCACACATGCACACAAAGCACTCACACACATATCACACCATACACAGACCTACTTCTCTGTTTGTTTTATGCATCTTTACCTGTACACATCTCTGTAGTAGTCCTCAGTATTGGGCCAATTGCTGCTAACGTTTTAGGTGGTACATTTTCCATCAACTCCTCAGCCTACACTTTTCCTCAAGCTCCTACCCTCCAAGATAGGAGCTTTCTCTCATTTGGTTTCCAGGTATGTTATTCCTTCTCAATAACAGCTTTTGGATCAGTTTTCAATGGATTCCAATAATCTGGTCCATTTAGTACTATTTATTCTCACAGGGACACATTTCCAATTAAAAAAATTTTTGTTGTTGTTGATCTTAGAGAGTAAGGGAGAGGAAGAGAGAGACACATCAATGATGAGAGAATCATTGATCAGCTGCCTCCTGCACACCCCACACTGGGAATGAAGCCTGCAACCCAGGTATGTGATCTGACCAGGAATCGAACCATGACCTCCTGGTTCATAGGTTGAAGCTCAATCACTAAGGCATGCCAGCTGGGCATTTCTGATTTCTTATGTGTGGATCCTATTTGTACATTTTGTTCTTCATTTTCTAGGGAATTTGGGGAAGGGAAGCCCATGCCAACATCCTGTCTGGAAGTATCTTTGCAGCACTTAATTAAAGAGTGTTCCTGTACACTTTACTAAAACCAATTCTTAGATTCTTTGTCTAAAGAGTCCCTCTTATCACAAAATGAGAAAATAAGGGCATACTTTTTATGTTTTCATCATACTTTTTATTGTGACAGCAATTTGTTGATTTTTACTTTGAGTGGAATTTCATTCTTATACACTTAGAATAAAGAGAAAATAGATTTCCTTTATTTCTGTCTCACATGCCTAAAGTAATGCTGTTATCTTATATTTGTCTTCCTCTGGCATTCCACGCAGAACAATTAACTGTCTCTGTACAATTATTCTTGCTCCTGTATAAAGAGTTAGCAGTGGTTCCCATGCATTTTTGAAATTCTGTTTCTTATCTTTTATACCACATTACTCTCTCATAGCCAGTTCTAGCTGCAAATCTATTATGAATTATTTTATGGGCAATTTATTCTTTTATTTCCAAAGTCTGATTATTTTCCCCATTACCACTATGTGACAAGTATTTCAATTTATAATTTTTCAGGAATTCCTTTAATGTCCAAAGCATCTGATAAAATACACAAGGGATCACAAGCCTCCATTTGCTTCAGTACATTTTCAATTATAGATAGTGGAGTGCTTAGACCTCCTGAGCTCCCAGAACATATATAATCTCCCGTAACTGCTACAGATCTCCAGCTGCTTCATCATCACTCAAACTGGGGGTCTCAGGTGCATCTGTGTGAGAGATAGTCCACTTGGGATTTTAAACTGTGTTTGTTTGGAATTACAGATTGATGCTTGCTACCACTATCTCTCAAACACATTCAAAAGGAATAGTAAAAAGCTCTAGCGTCCTGGTGCATTTTTCTTCCACCCCAACATAACTATTGAAGAGGAAACATCATGGTGAAATGGAAATACTACAAACTCAGAGCCAACAGATCTGGATTGAATAGAGTTTTACCACTTATTACATGCACGATTTTGGACAAGGCACTTCTCGGAGTCTCAGTAAAATGGAGTGGGTATAAAAATCTACGGCAGAACTAGGACTATTCTGAAGATTAGTAAGGCAATGAGGGAGCCAGTAAATGAGAGTTTTTGAAATAGAATGAAGCGTCAGAGTGGTCTGACTTGAGCATCAAAGTTTCCATAATTGCAATCCATGGGCCCAGATTGTAAAGGCCGGTGGTAAGGGCAATTCCCCTCTCCCCTGACGCTCCTGCTCATTAGTCCCTGTAACTTTCCTCTGCCAGAAATCCCCTGGCTCACACTTAAGAACAGGTTTCTCCTGAAGCAGAAAGCACATCAGAGTGCTCCGACCAGGGGTGGGGTCACCCTCAATACTGCTCAGCTTGGGCCGTGTTAATTTTCAAATGGAGGAGTCCAATATGCAGTTGGATTTAGAAACAGGGAGCTCAGTAAGCTTGCAAATCATTCCTGAGGACTCAAGACAAGGAAATAATCCAAAATGGAGCTAGGACTTCTGCATTAGTATGCCTATAGTATTCCTAACAAAAGAAAAATTAGAGGCTACCCAAATTCCAGTAGCAGAGGATTAGTTAAGTACACTGAAAAAAAAAAAATAGACCCACTTGGTGGGTTATTATACAATTTTAATGATTATATTTATGGATAATTTAGGAAATTCAGAAAATACCTAGGTTGCAATGCTTAATAAAAAAAACCCAAGATGAAAAACCAAATATACAATTCAATCTAAGTTATATAAATAGTTAAAAAATATAGCTCAGGTGAAATATACCAACATGTTAATGGTGATTTGTCTCTGGGTTGTGATTTCAATTTTCTGAATAATTTGCTGTAATTTCAGATTTCCAGTCATGGCCATAGTTTGTAGGCAGAAAGGGTGGATTTTGCCAGAAGACTGGCAGGGGTCTTATAGGGGCTTTATAACACTGCATTATCTTGCAGAGTTTGCCGTGGCCCTGGGTCAGCCCTCAGGCTATCACCTTCCAGTATTATCAGAAGGTCACTTGTCTAGCCTGTAATCAGAGCGAAGGAAGGTGGTTAGTCTTGAGAGATATTTTATCATGGCTAAGGGGAAAGGCAATAAATCACCCTGCCCACCACAGAAATGGCTTCTCTATTGGCAGGAAAACTTGTGCTTATCCTCCAACCAGGGCTGAGCAAAACAGTCAACTTCTGGCTTTTTGCATTTCTCCTCTCATGAATTATGTTGACTCTCTTCTTCACATGGAATTCATTAGATTTCTGCTTACCAAATAGTAACACAATCAAGGTCTGCTTCCCCAAGTTTATTCCCTAGTCACATCTGTTTCTCTCACAGGCATTCTTCTGGTTTGTTTCTATCTCTGACTAGTCATATCCATTGTGGGTGAAATTTATTTCTGAATTCTTGAAAAGCACTTTAATATCATCCATGTTCTGATAGTAGCATACATTTATTTTCACAACTGGAACATGACTTTTGAAAAGGAGCATGGGCTAGTTTGTTTGTCTGTTTTATAAACAGGCCCATGAATGCTCCTAGTTGCATGTTTGAAAAGTAAAGCCTTGGGAGGCAATTTTATTGTCATTGCCCAAAACATTCCTGTGTTTGTCACCCCAGCTTCACCACCTGCCATGTTGTCTGAATGCAAAATGATTTTTGGCTGTTTCTGAATTACTAATCAGCCCACAGAAGGCACGGAAGACGTCGTGAAAAATCTACACTAGGCTCTGAAGGCAGATCCAGAGTGGCGATCCAGAGATTACTTGTGCTGGGCTGTGACAGTTTCCCTGGAGTGATGTCCACGTGGAAGAGTAAGTTAATCAGGATCCAAAGTCTCAGAACGTCAGCTAAAATACCTTGGTAACTTAGAGGGACATCTTATCATCACTCAGACCTTGGCATACCACAGCTTAGAGGAAATTGGAAATCCCTGACTCCTGCGTTGACTTCCAGTGTACAGCAAACAAAACTCTTTTATGGCCTGCGAGAAGGTCTTTATTACCAGTACATTTAGCAAAAATTTAAAAGTACAGTGTAGGCCCAGCTAGAGTGGCTCAGTTGTTTGAACATTGGCCTATACGCTGAAAGGTTGCCGGTTCAATTCTGTCAGGGCACATACCTGGGTTGCAGATTCTATCCCTGGTTAGGGCACATACAGAAGGCAACCAAGCAATATTTCTTTCTTACATGGCTGTTTCTCTCTCTCCCCCCTCCTCCTCCTCCTCTCTCTCTATGCCTGTCCTTGGGTGAGAATTAAAAAAACCCAAAAACAGTACAGTGTAGTTTCTAAAGGAAGCATTTCCCTGCCCTGGCCGGTGTGCCTAAGTAGTTAGAGCGTCAGCCTGTACACCAAAGGTTTGATTCCCTGTCAAGGACATGTACCTGGGTTGCAGGTTTAACCCCCAGTCCCGGTCAGGGCACATGGGAGAAGCAACCAATTGATAAGTCTCTCTCACATTGATATTTTTCTTTCTGTCTCTCTCCCTATCCCCCTTCCTCACCCTTCCATTCTCTCTCTAAAAATCAATGGAAAAAATATCCTCAGATGAAGATTAACAATAAATAAATAAATAAAGCATTTCCCAAATATGGAGGATTTCAGCTAGCATTTATGTTCTCTGATAAGCTCTAAGATTGTCAGCATATAGAGGACTATATTATTTCTAGAGAGGTAGCTGGAAACAATTCATAAACATGGTATTTGGTATCAAAATCTTTTTTTATATTGGTATTTTCATTATCTACATGCTTCTTTCCTTGATTAGAATCTTACCCTAATGATGACAAATGGTATCATGGGGGCAGAAAACAGAAACACTGAAAGAGCACATATACATTTTTTTTGCTATAAAATTCTCACCCAGGGAGTTGAATGCTTGCAATAGAGCACAAATATAATTGAATGCTTAAAACTGAATATAAACATAATTAGTGCTAGAGTGGATTTGGTTTCCAATAAAAATACAAATGATTTAGTTTAAATGTTTGGGATAGAAATATTAATTCTAGGTGCAAATTTAAGAACGCATTTGAAAACAAGGATTAAGCAGATGGAAGTATAGTTTAAACAAGGTGTAAATTTCTACATGTAACTTTAAAAAGCAAGTAGTTAATATTTAATATTCATGCTATAATTTAAATTAATTAAGAAATGTACCACATTCTTTTATAAAATACTTTAAATTAATATGATTTAAAATTAAATAGAGTTTAATGGCAAAATATAGTAATAATATAGTAATAACTGTGAGAAGAATTTAGAATATGAAAAGGAATTTCATATTTACTAGCCATGAACTTATACTAATTTTGAGAATCACCTGGCTATTGAGCATCTGCAGAGCTGGAAATCCTAGTGGCATTCAAAAAGAAATTGATGAATGAATAAATAAATATATATTATTTAACTATTTTTTTTACTTCAGCACATCTGAAATGTTCTTTTTTTTTCTTCAAAAGGACTCCAAACAAACCTAATAAAGACATTTTTTTTCACTTATAAACTTTTTTCTAAATTACTGTTAAATTCTGTATATTGACAGTGAGCAAGAAGATGATCTGGAAATTCCAAGATACAGGTACTTCTGTCTCTGTAAAATGAGGAAATAGTTTGATAAAGGGGGTAGCACTTTGTGAACAACATGTTTATTAAACACAGCTAGGATAGGTTGCTTTGTGCAAGAGCTACCTGAACTGTACTAATGTTTGCCATATAACCAGCAGCCTGCATTCTAATTTTATAATTTGGAAAAAAAATCATGGGTCAGCCTTAAACATAGATGAGACTCAAATTTTAACAAATTATGATCATTATATTTAAAAATTACTTTATATTTCACAAATGAGTGAAAAAAATAATTCTAAATAAATAGGTCAATTGAACAGAACAGAGAGCACAGAAATAGACCCACATAAATATAGCCAACTGATCTTTGACAAAGGAGCAAAGGCAATACAATGGAGCAAAGATAGTCTTTTCAACAAATGGTACTGGAACAACTGGACATCCATATGAAAGAAAATTAATCTAGACATAGTCCTTACATCCACAAAAATTACCTTGAAATGGATAACAGACCTAAATCTAAAATGCAAAACTATGAAACTCCTAGAAGGCAACATAGGAGAAAGCCTAGATGACCTTGGGTATGAAAATGAGTTTTTAGGTACAATACCCAAAGCATGATACATGTAAGAAATAATTGATAAGCTGGACTTCATTAAAATTAAAGACTTTCTGCTCTATAAAATGTCAAGAGAATGAGAAGACAAGTCATGGATTAGGATAAAATATTTGCAAAAGACATATCTGATAGAGGGCTGTTATCCAAATAGACATCTTACCAAAGAAGATATACAAATGGCAAATAAGCTTATGAGGAGATGTTCCACATAATATGTCATCTGGGAAATGCAAATTAAAATGAGATACCACTACACACTTATTAGAATGGACAAAAGTTGGAACAGTGATGCTACCAAATGCTAATGAAGATGTAGAACAACAGAACTCTTATTCATTGCTGGTGGGAATGCAAAATATAGCCACTTTGGGAGACAATTTGGTGGTTTCTTACAAAACTAAACATATTCTTACTATACAATTGAGCAATTGTGCTCCTTGGTATTTATCCAAAGGAGTTGAATATTTGTGTTCTCACAAAAACCTGCATATGGATGTTTATAGCATCTTTATCCATAATTACCAAAACTTTAAAGCCAAAGCTGTCTTTTAATCGGTGAATGGATAAATAAAAGGGTATATCCAGACAATGGAACATTATGTAGTGGTAAAAAGAAATGTGCTATGAAGACATTAATGGACATAGATGAAACTTAAATGCATATTACTAACTAAAAAAGTCAATTTGAAAAGGCTTCATATTATATGAGTCCAATTATGGAGACAGTAAAAAGATCAAAGGTTGGGGTTTAGGGAGGGATGAATAGGCTAAACACAGAGGATTTTTTAGGGATGTGGGAAATACTTGATAAGATACCACAATGACAGACATATGTCATTAAACATTTGTCCATGTCTATAGAATATAGACCAAGAGTGAACCCTAAGGTCAACTAAACTATGTACTTTGGATGATTATGATGTGTCAATATAGCTTCATTGATTGCAACAAATGTACCATTCTGGTGGGGGATGTTTATAAATGGGATAAAGTATGGGGGCACATGGTGTATGGGAAATCTCTCTGCCTTCCTATCAATTTTGCTGTGAACCTAAAACTGCTCTAAAAACACAAAGTCTTAAGAAAAACCATAAACATCTTATTAATACTCTGATTCCCATGTTCTGGTTTTCTGCTTTGCATAACCCTCAGTCAGAATCTTTACTATGAGAAGAAACATTGATTTTTCTTAAAAAAGTAATTGTTCTATAAGATGCTATACTATGTTATAGAACAGCTGAAAATTAATTCTTTAGATGTCTTATGGTTAGTTCATATGATCTATAATAATAAAAGCGTAATATGCTAATTAGACCGGATGACCTTCTAGATGAAGCCAGGGCTGCTAGGGAAGCCTGGATCTCGGGTGCCTGCTGGCAGCCGGAGGGAAGCCTGGGTCCTGGGTGCCAGAGGGAGCCCAGGTCCCAGGTGCCAGAGGGAAGCCAGTGCCAGCAGCCAGGGGAAGGAAGGCTTACTCTTGCATGAATTTGTGCATTGAGCCTCTAGTTTCTATATAAAATTATAGTGGAAGTTTTTTATATAAAACTAGTGGCCCAGTGCATGAAATTCGTGCATGGGGGGGATGGAGGGGAGCCATCAGTCCCGCCTGCACCCTCTCCAATTTGGGACCCCTCAGGGGATGTCAGACTGCCCGTTTAGGCCCGATCCCATAAGACATTCCTCTCGCAATTCAGAACCACTGGCTCCTAACCGCTCACCTGCCTGCCTGCCTGCCTGATCACCCCAACCACTCTGCCTGCCGGCCTGCCCACCCCCAACTAACCCCCACCAGCCTTCTTGCCCCCAACTGCCACCCCTTGCTGGCCTGATCACCCCAACTGCCCCCTCCCGCCAGCCTACTTGCCCCCAACTGCCCCCCACTGCCAGCCTGCTCTCCTTCAACTGGCACCCACTGCCGCCCTGCTTGCCCCCAACTGCCCCCCGCTGCTGGCCTGCTCACCCCCAACTGTCTACCCGCTGCTGGCCTGCTCACCCCCAACTGTCCCCCCCCCCCCCCCCCCCGCTGGCCTGATCACCCCCAACTCCCCTCCCCTCCTGGCCTGATCTCCCCTAACCACCTCTGCCTCAGCCCTGCCACCATGGCTTTGTCCAGAAGGACGTCTGGAAGGTCTCCCGGTCTAATTAGTATATTACCCTTTTATTAGTATAGATTATATAGTGGAAAAGGTGAAATGTCCTGAAATTTTTGCAGGTGATTAGATGTTTACCCCCATGAAGCCAGAAGAAGAGCACAGCAAATTCGTTCTCAAGTCTGAAATGGTATCTCACACAAATACACTGCTTAACTGATACACTGTGATCAATAATACTAGTAATAACTGTGTTTTCCATGCCTAGATCCATTCTAAGTAGCTTACATGTGCTGACTCAGTCCTCAGGATGACCTTATGGGAGGACACTATTACAGTTCTCTCCTTCTCTGTCTTAAAGATGAGTAAACTGAAACACAAAGAAGTTAAGTAAATGTTCCCAGAATCAGAAAACCACCAAGAGCAGTGCTCAGAGTTCTAAACCAAGGTAGTCTAGAACCTGAGTGGGGCTTAACCTGCACAGAGGCCAGCCCCCAGGACTTAGTCAATAGCAGTCACTAGAGGTGGGTGGGCGTTTGTATTGTTAGCAAGCTCTGTAGTTAATTTTGATGTACCTTTTTGAGTCAGATAAACTTGAGTTCCAATTCTTCCGCATTTACTAGTTGTATGAAGTTGGGCAAGTTATTTTGTCTTTCTGAGTCTTAATTTCTTTATAAGTAAAATGGGAGGGTATTTATCTCAGAGTTATGGGTGAGTTAAGTGAGTTATCATATGGGAAGCACTGGTACAGAGCGCATGTTTAATAAAGGGAAGGCAATAAAAAATAAGGGGTGGGGGCAGGCAGTGCTCTTATTCTGGAGGGTTTACCAAATCTTTTTATGCTCAGGTAACACTCTCTGAGAAGCATTCTTTGGAAGGTGTGGGAGTGGCCATTATATCTATAGCTATTTGTTTGGGCTTACTTTGGAATTATGGATTCAATAAAAAATAAATGTATCTGTGTTTTATTATGACTTCCAATAAGCACCTTGACATGATTTCAGAAAAACTCTTGGTGTCTCATAGAAATACATTGCTTAACTAGAGGCCCGATGCACAAAATTCATGCAAGGGGCTCAGCCCTAGTAGCTGCGGCTTCATCTGGAAGGTCGTCCAGAAGGACGTCTGGAAGGTCGTTTGGCTGTCCAGTCTAATTAGCATATTATGCTTTTATTATTATAGATGTGACATGTGTAATAGAGGAATGGCTCTATGACTGCCAGGATCCTGGCTCTCTCCTGCTCCCTTTATGAATAGGAAGCAGCTGTTTAGTCTGGGCAAGTCCTTGAGCAGAAGAGATGAAATCGGAAGAATATTACCTCAACTTGGGTCTCATGCCTGTGAAGAAAAGCTGTAGAGAGCACTGGCTAATGTAAGGAGACCATGTATTGGAATATGCAATGCACTTACATCCTATATGTCACCTTTCTCCAGTTCAGCTGGAGATACTCATTATTTTGAGATTGATTGGATTATTATAAAAAGAAAAACTGCTTGATTTTTTTGTCTTCCAAATTTAGCTCTTGCAGTCGATTCAGAGAAACAGTTGTGAAAGGCAAAGGTTTTGATGTGTAAGAACCAGGCTATTAGAGAGCAAAAAAGCATTTCAGAAATCTAAAGGTAAAGCTCTGAAGAACCAGAGCATAAAGTTAATCCATACACAATAGAAATTATGACGACAGATGACTAGTTAAAAGTCCCTAACCTGGGGGTGAAGGGAGGGTAGGGGTTGGGGAAACCCAGAGAGTAATGAGAGAAAGGGGACGGAGGAGGAAGCCAGTGGGCTCCATTGCTTGAGGAGTCCTCATGAGGTGAGGGGTTGTTACCTGTGAAGAGTGAACATGATGAACTTTGAAAAAATGATTTATGTCTTGCTTTATACAATAAAGTTGGTCACTGTATTAGTTTATGAATAAATTAGAGGCCTGGTGCATGAAAATTCATGCACTGGAGGGGGGGTCTCTCAGCCCGGCCTGCCCCCTCTCACAGTCTGGGAGCCCTCAGGGGCGGGAGGCGACCCAGTGATCAGGGGAAGGCGGCGCCCCCATCACACCTCTGCTGCTGCCACTGCCGGCACCGCAAGCCTCAACCAGCCCTGATTACCCGAGCCTCTTGTGGCCCTAGGCAGCTGGGCAGCCTCCATCTGAGGCTTGCCTGTGCCTCGAGCCGGCCCTCAGGGGCTGGGCAGCTGCCATCCAAGGCTTGCCTGCGCCTCAGGCCAGCCCTGGTTGGCTGGGGGGCTGAGGGGACTGGGGGATTCCGGAGGCAGGCGTGTTGAGCAGCCAGACCCACCTGGGGGTGGGCCCAGCCATGCCACATGCCTGCTGCCCCAGCGGGACTGAGGGGACTGGGTGCCGCCATCTTGTGGCTATGGGCGCTGCCATCTTTGAGGGCGTGGCAGCAATTAGCATATTCCCTCCTTATTGGCTGTGGGCACCGCCATATTTGTGAGGGTGTGATGGTCAATTAGCATATTCCCTCTTTATTAGATAGGATAGTGGGAAACTTGAATAGCAGAGACTATGTTTAATAAAAGGTAGCTCTCTCTCTCTTTTTTAATCCTCACCTGAGGATATTTTTCCACTGATTCTTAGAGAGAGTGGAAGGGAGAGGGAGAGACAGAGAGAGAAACATTTATGGGAGAGAGATACATTGATTGGTTGCTTCCCACATGAGCCTTTGCCCTTGACTGGAACCGAACCTGGGACTTTTCAGTCTGCTGGCCTCTATTTACTGAGACATACCGGCTGGGGCAAGGCACCTAGCTGTCTCTTAAGTGTGAGGAAAAGCAAAGGGACTAAAATCCTTAGTTTTTGCTTTTCTGTTGCAAAGATTATTTTGAGACAAATGCTGCTTGCAAAGAGCTCATCCTTTCTACTTAACTTGCAGGAAACCATTTAGAAAGTTTACTGGACTTGGCTTTGTGACTCTTTCAGCTCCAATGTACTTCCATGGGTATTGTTCTTTTTTATGCCCTTAGGAGGAAGGAAAGTAGATATTTGTAAATCCTGCTTTACAAAGGCCAAAGTAGTATTTGTAAGGTAGGGAAACGGAGGAACAAAGGAAATAAATGACCTTGGAAAAAGCTATTGCTATGGATCCCTTTTGACACCAAAAAGGTAATATTTACAATCATTTGGTAAATACATGTATGGAGAAAATGTAGATTGTTCTGAAATGAATGTTTTCAGAGTTCTCTGGGAACGTTGACGAATCTGAATTTCTACAGGAAATCAAGGACACTATTTCCATGCAATTTAGGGACTTTGAAAGGTGAACAGCAGATTTGATTTTATAGAAATACTATTAGTCACTCATTTCTCTTGAAGGGGACTTCAGTTAGAATTTGAAGGCCTCTTCCCCCGAAATCAAAGCTATTATGGTAAATAATGCTTACCTAACGCTCCCTAGCAACAGTCACTGCTTCAGTCCTTTATGTTTTAGAATATTTTATCACTTCCTTGGCATAGACATGTAAGGTTTAAGTAACTTTATAGTCGTCTGTCTTGCTGATGCTGGATACTTGGAAGCATCTTGGTGCCAAAAGGCAATGAAAGCCAGGATCCATTTAGAGACTTTTACATGTTCTCTGTCACAAGGGGCTGATGGATGAAGAAGGTAGAACACTCATCAGGATAAACATCTCTGAGTTGGGAGTGGAAGTTGCCTTAGCAAACTTATTCCTCCAACATTAACCCTGATGTTTGTCACAGGATGTAATTATGGTGATGTGGGTGGAAATGAATGGCAGACTGAAAAGAGTTTTACTGGATGATGTAGTTTTTGTGACACATATAAACCTAAGTTTTAAAAAGGTACCCAATGAATCTCATACAACTCTATGAAATAGGTAGGGAAGATATTATTATCTCTATTTTATGGATGAATAAACTGTGGCTCAGAAAGGTAAAACAACTTGCCCAGTATCCTACACTCAACAATCTTTTATTCCTGTTGGAGAAAATTCTCAATGTGAGAATTCTCCAAGAGAAAGTGCAGGGTTTTGATATACTTACCTGTAACTCAGTTCATTGCATGGTGATGGGGGAGGCAACGCTTAAGCGTTACTTTAATTTCTGGGGCAATGGAAGTCTCCTTATGATCTTCTGAACTGTGAGTTTAAGTGGGAAGGAACCTCAAACTCAAGGTTAAAGACCAGTGCTGTACGCTCTAACCGGTTTGGCTCAGTGGATAGAGTGTCGGCCTGCAGACTGAAGGGTCCCAGGTTCGATTCTGGTCAAGGGCATGTACCTTGGTTGCGGGCACATCCCCAGTGGGGAGTGTGCAGGAGGCAGCTGATTGATGTTTCTCTCTCATTGATGTTTCTAACTCTCTATTCCTCTCCCTTCCTCTCTGTAAAAAAATCAATAAAAAATATTAAAAAATAAAAAGACCAGTGCTGTAATCTAACAATAACAGTAAATGGCCTGGGTTGGAGACTTCAGGTAGAAAGTGGGGCCCACCAAACCTCTGCCGTCTTTGAGAGCTGAGAGGACAATGGGCTCAGCAGGATTTCAGATAGAATTAAGCAAAGGAAGCCCTCAGGTCTCAGGCCCATTTTTATACCCCTGACCTTGCCAGGCAGCCAAAATACCTCTTTGCAAATTCTCCTGAAATTATTTCCGCAGATGTGCCATTACAGTGACTCCCTTTGATTTTAGGAGAGCCCTAGACCTGGAGCTGGCAAACACTGGGCCATGAGCCAAATCTAGCCCACTGCCTACAATAGTAAATGCAGTTTTATTGGAGCACGGCCACCCTCATTTGTTCACATATTGTCTTTGGTTGCCTTCATGCTATGAAGGCAGAGTTGAGTAGCTGTAACAGAAACCATATGACACACAAAATAATAATAAAAATATTTACTCTCTGGCTTTTTACAGAAAAAGTTGCTGTTCTTTGCCCTAGACCTTTAATGGGTAAAGTGCTTTAATCTTAATGCCAGCACAAATTAGTTAGGAGTGGCTTCTTGGGCTACTGTGTTGAAAACTTTAGAACTACGTCTCTCGTCTATGAAAATGAATGCTGAGATCAATTAGCAAAGTCTGCTACAGTCACAGAAACTAGGATTGGTGGCACTTGTGCCAAGTGTTTGCCATTCCCTCCTGTAGGCTTTCATTTTCCACTGCTGTGGGACCACCCTAAGCCAAGATGTTCCCTTAATAAAAGGGCTGTCTTTAATCAAAGATAGAGCAGGTGACATAGAATGTAAGGCAATTCCAGCACCTTACCAAATAAATTAAGAAAACTAATCACGGATATGGCATGAATGCCATAAACTTTGCTCTACACTTGACGAATCCTATCATATTTATCCCTACACATCTGACAGATAGACATTTTATGGCTGAGGCAATGAAGATACAGGAAGTTCAACTATTTTTAGTATTGAACCTAAATGTGGTTCCAAAAATTAATTTCATATGTCTGTTGGGTTAAGTTCAATTTGAGAGGAATCACAATGTCATTATCAGCCTTTCCTGCTGCAAAAAGTTCAACTATTGAAAATCATAGCTGAATCTCTAAGAGAAATATCCCTGAGAGGCTAAAACTATTGGCATTCGCACTTTAATGTATAAAACCTTAATAAGACCACTTTACCTCTTAAAAAACAACTGTATTTTTTGTTTGTTTTAGCAAAGAAAATTTGAGAAGTAATGTTGGAGCCTGAAGTGTTCTTAGGGGAAACCAGGATAGTCAGAGATCTAAAGTTGGCAAAGGAGAATATTTGAACCATAGCTGAGGTCTAATAGGTATATATGAGATCAATAGAAATTAACTGTGTGGTGAGGGTACAGATGATGTTTATTTTTGTCTACATTATTGAATATACTATAGAGAATGCAAACTAACTTTATATTAAGAAAACAAGACCATACATTAATTGCTTAAGGAAAGAAATAGAAATTGCAGAAAAACTTCTGTAATTATGGAAAAAATTCTAAAGATTACATGATAATTACCTCTAAAAAGTATTTATAGACTGACCATTTAACGATGAGTTCTCTACTATCTTGTTGTGGAAATCAAAATTAGTATATGTGTCTCATAAATTAAACATACTCTTGAAGAATATCTAGTTACATGGGTAATATTCATGAATTTTAAGTAAAAAGCACAAAATTATTAAATAAAACTGAATACACAATATGACAAAATTTTTGAAAATAGTATAAATGTAGCTGGCTGTGTACACAAAAAAAATTTAAAAATTAATTAAACAACAATTATTTCTGGATAGTAAGATTATGAATATTTTGTTGTAATAATTCTTCTGTACTTTCTAATTATTTAAATCTTCATCAGATAATTTTTGGTGTCCAGGAAAGTCATCCAATAACAACATTAAAAACAAGAATGAATAACAATAAGAATTTTACAACAGTAATCATTTTATTTGTAGGCTCAAATGAGCATCCCGAATGCACATGATGAAATCTAAGAGAAAATAGAGGAATCTGAAGTTTTTATTGCTAATTTTTTATAATTGTAACATTCCAACTAAGCAAGTTTATAACCACCATTGTTAGTAAAACCGAATAAGGATTTACAAATCTTTTCCTAATTAAAGACAATTTCTCACGTTTTTTGACAGAATGGGGGTTACACTATGTTTTCAAAAAGCACAGTATAAAAGATTTTGCATTTAAAAATAATCCACTTACTATCAATTTCACAGTGATATTAGAAGATATCAATACAGTGCCCTTCAGTTTTTTAATTAGAGTTGACATACAATATTATATTAGTTTCAGGTGTACAACAGTGATTTGACATTTATATTCTTTATTATGTGATTACCACAGTAAGTCTAGTAACCATCTGTCACCATACAATGATATTACAATAATGTTGACTGTTTTTCTTCTTCTGTACATTATATTCCCCAAACTTTTCTTTTTTATAACTGGAGGTTTGTACCTCTTATTTCCCATCACCTTTTTCATCATCCTTCCCCATACCCCTCTGGCAGCCATCAGTTTGCTCTCTATAAGTCTATTTCTGTTCACTTTTGGTGCTCTCAGTACATCAGCAGCTCTTTCAGGAATACCCTTCCGCTTTGTTCTATGTGTGCAAACTAGAGGCCCATTGCATGATATTCATGCAAGAATAGGCCTTCCTTCCCCTGGCTTCACTCCCAGCCACCTGGGAGCCAGCAAGTCCCTGCTCCCAGCCAGCCCAGAGCCAGCAAGTCCGCAGGAGCTGGCAAGTCCCCATTCCCCGGCCACCCAGGAGCCAGCAAGTCCTCGCTTCTGTCCGGAGCACCGCTCCAGTAGCTCCCTCCACCGCCCCCCTTGCCCTCATAGCAGGCGTCACGCCCCTCTGGCCACTCTGTGCCTGCATATGCAAACTAACCTCCATCTTTATTGGGTTAATTTGCATACTCACTTTTATTGGTTGTGGGCGTAGTGGAGTGATGGTTAATTTGCATGTTTTTCTTTTATTAGGTAAGATTATCGAAGTCTTGTTCCTGGGTCAGTGATATTTTCTTCTGAAAGACAAACAGAAACATTCTTAATCCCAGTGAGCTAATCTTCCACTGCAGTCTGTTCTGTGTTTTAATGAGGAACTGTATTGTCAGGGATGAGTCTTTTTCATTGGTAGTGAGAATGCATGTTTCAAAATCTCCTGTGGGAAAAAAAAGATGAAAGAAAAAAATCCCTTACATACAATGATGCCTATGTGAAATTCCTCTGAATACAACTGAAAGTGAAAAATCTGAAATCGATTTCTTATGGTATAGCTCCTAATGGGTTTTCTTTGTGTCCTGTTTTTAACCTTAATGTCTTGGTCTGAACTTCCCTCAAGTTTTTTGAAGGTTCAGGCAATGGACCTCAGGCACCTGAAGCTGATAAATGTGCTTGTCATTGGTGTCTGACATGTCATCAGGAGAAGGGATGATGCATTTACCATTAAAGTTTAAACTAGTTTCATCACACTTAGGCTGTTCATTTGCCCATCATATAGAAAATAAATATTATGAATTTTATGTGCCAATTCTGGAATGAGTGAATGAATAATTAGAGATTAACAGGGATATTTTCAAATTTAACCTTGGCAAAGAGTTGTTCTCAGTTTTCATTCTGAAATAGTTTTAAAAATGAATATGACTCTAACAGGGCTTAATAATTTACAAAGTTTTCCCACATCTTCTATCAATTCATTTTTTTTTCTTTATTGATTAAGGTATTACATATGTGTCCCTATCCCCCCCCCATTACCCCCCCACCTCACTCCCACTCATGCCCTCACCCCCCCCCCCCCGTGTCTGTGTCCATTGGTTAGGCTTATATGCATGCAAACAAGTCCTTTGATTGATCTCTTCCCCCTTATCTCCACCCTCCGCTACCTTCCCTCTGAGGTTTGATGGTCTGCTCAATGCTTTTCTGTCTCTGGATCTGTTTTTGTTCATCAGTTTATGTTGTTCATTATATTCCACAAATGAGTGAGATCATGTGATATTTATCTTTCAAGGACTGGCTTATTTTGCTTAGCATAATACTCTCCAGTTCCATTCATGCTGTTGCAAATGGTAAGAATTCCTTCTTTTTTACAGCAGTGCAGTATTCCATTGTGTAAATGTACCACAGTTTTCTAATCCACTCATCTGCTGGTGGATACTTAGGCTGTTTCCAAATCTTAGCTATGGTAAATTGTGCTGCTATGAACATAGGGGTGCATATATCCTTTCTGATTGGTGTTTCTAATTTCTTGGGATATATTCCTAGAAGTGGGATTACTGGGTCAAATGGGAGTTCCATTTTAAGTTTTTTGAGGAAACTCCACACTGTTCTCCGCAGTGGCTGCACCAGTCTGCATTCCCACCAGCAGTGCACGAGGGTTCCTTTTTCTCTGCATCCTCGCCCGCACTTGTAGTTTGTTGATTTGTTGATGATGGCCATTCTGACAGGTGTGAGATGGTACCTCATTGTCATTTTGATTTGCATCTCTCAGATGATTAGTGACTGTGAGCATGTTTTCATATGTCTCTTGGCCTTCCTTATGTCCTCTTTTGAAAAGTATCTATTTAGGTCTGTTGCCCATTTTTTGATTGGGTTATCTTCCTTTTGTTAAGTTGTATGAGTTCCCTGTAAATGTTGGAGATTAAACCCTTATCGGTGATAACATTGGCAAATATGTTCTCCCATGCAATGCGCTTTCTTATCAATTCATTTTTTAGTGAACAAGTGAAGTAGATAAGGCTGTATCATCATCATCATTCCCATTTTATGGAAGAGGAAAGAGGTTCAGCGATAAGTGCATTGCTCATGATCACATAGTTGAATTTTAGGGGAAAGGATTCAAATACAGGTTATCTGATTCTTTCCACAGTATAATATTGTTTGTTTATTAGATCCCAAAACATCCTAAAGCAGTTACCCAAAGTAGAGAATGTCCAGTGTGGCTTCTTTCATAACTCATTCAAAGTACCAAATCCCTGGATACCAAAGCAGCAATTTTTAAGAAAAGGATTAACTTATGCCAAGTATTTCCATTGATATTAATTTGCATTTTTGTGACTTATTTCCCAAACCATGCTATTTCTTTGAATCTGGAAGACCTAAGAAGAATAGTCATGAAAGGATATGGAATCAAGGAAATGACGTAAATCCTGTCCCTGGATTCAATTCTGTAGAACTGTTACTGGTAGTAGATGCTGACCTTTAATTCAGAGTTCCTAGAATCCCAAAATAGGAACATAGATATAAAAAATAACTTTCATGGCAATACAAAAACTAAGATTGATGGGAAATAAAGTACAAGCATCTGAGAGAAATTTCCGCTAAGGCTGAAAGGGCAGCTTTGAGAAAGAACCTATTCAGGCTTCACATCTGGAAATAGACACCATCTGAGAAGTTCAGGAGTAACATTGTACTTCTTTCATCTGTCTCCTGAACTAGAGGACCAGTGACTGTACCAGTGAATCAGAAAATGTACCAGTTGTCCCTGATTACAGGTGCTTCTCCATGCGATGGCTAAAGTACTGTACCTCACATTTGTATATTTATTCAGACAAGGTAAGATATGAGAAATGTACCCTTTAATTGCTATAAATGCTCTGACAGGAGTTTTTTAAATATATTTTTATTGATTTCAGAGAGGAAAGGAGAGGGAGAGATAGAAACATCAATGATGAGAGAGAATTACTGATTGGCTGTCTCCTGCATGCTCCCAACTGGGGATTGAGCTCACAATCCGGGCATGTGCCCTTGACTGGAATTGAACGCAGGACCCTTCAGTCCGCAGGCCAACACTCTATCCACTGAGCCAACCTGGCTAGGGCTCTGACAGGAATTTTAAAAGAATTTTATCAATTCAGAATCAGAGAGAATTAAAGCAGTGGGAATAGGATATTTCATATGAGTAAGAGCAAAGAGGTACCAGAAGATGGAAGACACTGCTGGAAAACTGGTTTGGAATGCAAATCATGCAACAATGTGTCCTCAGGTGAGGGCAAATCTCATAGGCAGATTTGTGTTTATCTGAGAAGTGGTGTTAAGAGTAACCAATTTATTATTAAGTTTAGATAGACTTTACCTAGTGTGAAGATAAAGAGATAGAAACAAAACTAAATAAATAGAAGCTGTAGTAAATTAATACAAAACAAGGGGAAGGAAATATTCTCAAGAGTCAAGGATAAGTTTGTCTGAGAAAACATTTAACTGTGGGATTCGGAAGAATATTTCATAAAACCTGACTTTGTCATTAGAAAGCAAGAAAGCCTAGCTCTTAAGAGACAGAGTACTATAAAGAAAACTAAAAATTATAAACTAAACATGGGAGAAAACGGAACAAGATATGAAGGAATATGGATACTATAATAAGAATTTAGAGGCAATAAAATGCAATAGCAGTACTTTAAAATATGCTACTGGTAATGGTGGACCAGATGGCTTGCATCGTTTTTCTTGTCGAGAACAACTAGAAAAGCTAGACAAAATATGAACTATTTGTTTGAAGCCATTGGTGAGCCACTAAAATGGAAGGGGTTTGCAAGAAACAAGATCTGGGAAAGAAGCAAACCTTGCATCTGGTACTGCTTTTCTTTTAAGGAAAGTTGCTGATTCTGAATGTGTTAGCCTAGAGTTCATGACAGACAAATGGCTCTGGTGGTGTGAAATATGAAGTTCAGAGTCCACCAAAGCAGGGAGGTCCTAGTCCACACACGTGGCTTTCAGTAGAGACCACGAAAGGCTACGACCTAAGAGAGAATAAATCAGAGGGAGAAGGAGAGCAGCCCTCTATATTGGGGGTCAGCAAACATTTTTCAGGGTCAGATTATAAGTATTTTCAACTTTTCAGGCCACAGTCTCTGTAAGTACTCAGTTCTGCTGTTGTAGCATGAAAGCAGCCATAGACAATATGCACATTAATGGGTATGACTGCCTGTTCCAATAAAATTCTATTTACAAACACACACCTAAAATCCTAGTCTCCATTAATACTTGGGATTATGGAGCAACTATTGGCCATCGTGCCAGAGTTAACCAAACAGCTGCAGTGATAGACACCTGCTTCCTGAGTGGGAGAGGAAGACAAGGAGAGATTCAGGTAACCTCTGGTGAAGTTTGAGGTTGCTCCTTATATGGTAGGCAGAATGATGCCCCACTCATAATGTCCCAGTTCTAATCCCCAGAACCTGTCAATATATTTTGTTACTGGCAAAGGGAAATTAAGGTTGCAGATGGACTTAAAGTTGCTAACCAGCTGACCTGAAGATAAGGAGAGTATCTTGAATTACCTAAGGGGTTCCAATATAACCATAAGGGTTTTTAAAAGTGGAGGAGAGAGGAAAAAGTCCATCCAACTCAGAGAAGGAGACGTGACTACAGAAGCAGAAATCAGAATTATGAGATGTGAGAAAGATTTGATTGGCCATGATAGCTTTGAAGAAGGCAGAGTGTTATAAGACAAGGAATTCAGGCAGCCTTAGGAGTTGGGAGATACAAGAAAATGGATTCCTCTTAGACCCTCCAGAAAGGAATGGAGCCTTCGTTTTACCCATTGTAACCATCCCATTTGGGACTTTTGACCTCCAGATACATAAAAGAGTAAATTTGCATTATATTAAGCCACTAAGTTGGTGGCAGTTTGTTGCAGCAACAATAGGCAACTAATATACCCCTCATACCTGGGAGTAGGGCTAGCAATGTAAATGGGGTGAAAGGAGCCCTATGTATCAGGAGAAGACGGAATGCTGACATGGAGAATGGGGCTGAGACCAGCACTACTCACTTCCTTTGCAGCTAAATTATGCAAACTAACAAGGTATCAGTTCCCTAAACTCTCTATTCTAGGGACTAAGATCAGGAACAATTACCCAGCTATTCATAATACTTCATGATTTAATGTTTTTTTAAAATGAGCAAGTCCATTACTAACTCAGTTATTTATCCAGTCCCAGTTATGTCCATCCATACTGTTTTATTAGAACCCAGCTAATGAGATTGTGAGTATAAAATTTACAAATGAATATTTCTTCCTATGAAAAAAGGAGTCTACATTCACAACCTAAAGCTGAGTAAGTCTCATTATGTAAAAATTCATAAAGATGCAATAGTGGCAGGATTTAACTTTGCAGACTCAAGATGGTGACATAAGGACAAGAGGGGGAAACATGAAGTTTACCTTATAAAACTCCTTTAATTTAAAAAAGAAGGATATGCCGAAACCGGTTTGGCTCAGTGGATAGAGCGTTGGCCTGCGGACTGAAAGGTCCTGGGTTCGATTCCGGTCAAGGGCATGTACCTTGGTTGTGGGCACATCCCCAGTGGGGGCTGTGCAGGAGGCAGCTGATCGATGTATCTCTCTCATCGATGTTTCTAACTATCTCTCTCCCTTCCTCTCTGTAAAAAATCAATAAAATATATTTTTAAAAAAAGAAAAATAATAATCTATACAATAAAAGCCTAAGCAACCATTATGGCAGAATGACCAGAATGACTGGTTGCTATGATGCACATGGACCACCAGGGGGCACACGCTAATGGCTGGCATGCGCAGGGCTGTGGCGGGAGCCTCTCCTGCCACTGCAGCAGCGCTAAGGAGCAATGAGCCAAGTGGTAAGGAGCAGCGAGCAGGCGGGCAGTAAGGAGCGAGGGGTCCTGGACTGCGAGAGCATGCAGGCTGGGCTGAGGGGACCCCCTGCTCCAGTGCACAAATTTTGTGCACCAGGACTCTAGTAAAATAAAATAAAAAAGAAGGATATTATCATGGGATGCATCATCTCTAGCTTTGGATCAAGGCATAAAGACAGTAGATAGTATGTTCCAAAGTGAGTGCTTTTATAGAACTAAACAACTCACACAAATTGAGACTGTAACAGGGTAATGTTATTAGCGACGAGAGGATTTTGTGAAAATTTCTTTGTATAGAACTATACTGTGATGCCTGAAGAGGGTGGGGAGCGAGGGAGGAGTATATTTCCCTCCCCTCAGGTCTAATGAAAGGGAGGATTCTTTCCTGCATGTTTAGACTAATGATTGACCAATACCTGAAAATACCAGAGAGGAGCTATTGAAGCTGCCCATGGAAGCAGAGGAAAGCCTGAATCTGGAGAACAACGCATTTCCCTCCAACAGGGGGTGAATGATAGGGAGATCCTGAGGAACTGGCATGAAATTCATGTCCATTATGTTGGCCTGGAGTCATTTAAAAAGACATTCTGTCTAAAAGGGTACCTTCCAGAGAATAAGGCGATCTCAGTGGATAGAAGCTAAGGGTGAGTCACTAGGCACAGAAATCCTATCTAATAAAAGAGTAATATGCAAATTGACTGTCACTCCAACACACAAGATGGCCACCCCCATGTGGTCAAAGATGGCTGCCCCATGTGGACACAAGATGGCCGCCACAAGATGACCAGCAGGGGAGGGCAGTTGTGGGCAATAGACCAGCAGGGGAGGGCAGTTGGGAGGGACCAGGCCTTTAACCTTTTGCACTCGGATGTCGAGTGTGACTCGACACGGTTAGCATTAGAATAAAGGAATCGAGAAAAAAGCAAGCGAGTGCAAAGGGTTAAGGGAGGGCAGTTGGGGGCAATCAGGCCTGCAGGGGAGGGAAGTTAGGGTTGACTGGGCCAGCAGAGGAAGGCAGTTGGGGGGAACCAGGCCTGCAGGGGAGGGAAGTTGGGGGGGACCCAGGCCTGCAGGGGAGGGCAGTTGGGGGGGGACCCAGGCCTACAGGGGAGGGCAGTTGGGGGGGGCCAGGCTGGCAGGGGAGGGCAGTTGGGAGCAACCAGGCTGGCAGGGGAGGGAAGTTAGGGGTGACCAGGCTGCAGGGAAGGGCAGTTGGGGGGGACCACGCCTGCAGGGGAGGGCAGTTGGGGGGAACCAAGCCTGCAGGGGAGGCAGTTGGGGGCAACCAGGCCTGCAGGGGAGGGCAGTTGGGGGCGACCAGGCTGGCAGGGGAGGACAGTTAGGGGTGACCAGGCCATCAGGGGGAGGACAGTTAGGGGAGCAGTTAGGCATTGATCAGGCTGGCAGGGGAGTGGTTATGGGATGATCAGGCTGGCAGGCAGAAGCAGTTAGGGGCAATCAGGCAGGCAGGCAGGCAGGCAGGCAGGCGAGTGGTTGGGAGCCAGCAGTTCTGGATTGTGAGAGGGATGTCTGACTGCCCATTTAGGCCCAATCCCAGGGCAGTTGGACATCCCTTGAGGGGTCCCAGATTGGAGAGGGTGCATGACGGGCTGAGGGACCCCCCCCCCCCCCCCCGTGCACGAATTTCATGCACCGGGCCTCTAGTAGAAGGATATTTGTGATGGCCAGATGAAGGGGAACCACTTCTAATTGTCAGGCAGATCGGGTAGGAATTTATCAATAGGTGAGAAAAACATCCCAACAGCTAGAGTCATTTAGAAACATCTGCCAGGTCCAAGAAGGGGCTTGAGTCAGCAGTTAAGTGAGACCTTTCCTAACTCTTCCACCCTCTACCCTCTAATGGTTTCTCTTGCCTCTCTCTGCTCTGAGCACAGAGGGCCAAGGGAAATGTGATGAGATAGTCTTCAGCAAGCTGGATATGGTCCTTGCCTGAGTAATCTAAAGGCTAGAGGCTATGGCAGCTGGCCTGAAGCAGAGCAGAGGGAGAGGGAGAGGATAAAAGGCTGCACTGTAGGTGGAGTTACATATTTGAAGGTCATGGAACATAAATGAATGCAGGGGACTGAGTAAGATTCCCTGGGGAACCTTCTCCCTCCCCCAAAAAATAGGAATATGGAGAATGAACCTGTGGGAAACAATTAAATGGTGGGAAGTAGAGTAGAAGTTTGTTTTAAATACGAAGAACAGCTCCTCATCAAGCCCTGCTTTTCGTCAAAGGCCCCCATTTATGAGTCTTCTTCCAGACACCGGGGCTTCTTTCTGTGATCATGTAAGAGGTCATGGGTAAAAGGTCACTTAGCATTTAAGTCCATAAGCTTGATGTTACAAGTCTGTAGAACGAATGAATGGGACCATTTAGTCAGAAATGTAGAAGTGAATAGAACTACTATATGATTTTAGGATTAGTTATTAGTACTTTGAATCACAGTCTCATTTGCTCTTATATTTGAATAGTAATACTGCCAGTAGGGTCTTCTAGAATGCAAGGAAATGATAATAACTTGAGTAGCAATAACTACGATTTACTGGTCTATAGTTTTCCAGGCTCTGACTAGGCAATTTTGTGCACAATATTATTAATCTTCCCTTGGACAAAGAAGGGAAAATGTATCAACCAAGGACAAGAATTGGGTCATGGCAGAGAATTCTTATTTCCCAAGCATAACATCAGTGAATGGTTTGTTTCAGCCTATTAATTATTTAAATAGTGATTATCTATGTTTATCCTTCTTGCTTAAAATGAAAACTGCTGATCTAAGCTTATCTGTGTAACATCTTTTAGCAATACATAGAGTGCGCTCAGGACCTTTTTAGCAGAGAAGAAAGAGAATGGATCTTACTCTGAGCCAGGCAGCACACCCATCATTTTAATATACATCATCTCATTTAATTATGACAACAAATTTGAAAAATAGGTATCTTCCCTTCGCTTTATAAATGAAAAGACCAAGGTCACTAAGTTAATAAGCGGCAGGGTTCAGGATATACTAGTAATCCTAGTGTCTGATTCCAGGTCCTAGAATGTACAATTAAGTCCTATATTCTTTCCATGATGCCATTTAGAAAGTGATTTATATGTCCTATTTCATTTTATTTTTCCACATGCCCACTAAGTAGGCAAGAATAAATTATACGATGTTGATTCTATAGACTGAGCATTTGTAGAAATGAGCATAAGAGCCAGCCTAGGTAATCCAAACAGTCCATGGGTTTTTTAGCCCCCCTCCCCCAAAACTGTGTGTGACCTGGAAAGCCTGCTATTTCCAACTATGATTGCCTTGTTTGGCAGGCTGAAAAAAAATGGCCTTTCCTCCAAAAAAATAAATTCACTTCCTAATCCTTGGAGCATGTAACTGTTACCTTGTTGGGCAAAAGATATGATTAAGTTAAGGATATTGAGAGGCAAGAGTTTATCCTGGATTATCTGGGGTGGAGGAACCCTAAATGCAGTTACATGTATTCTATACAAGAGAGATGGAGGGAGATTTAAGACAGAACGTAGAAGACACATACCCACAGAGAAAGTGATGTGAAGATGGACCAGAGAGAGATGCTGCCACAAGCTAAGGGATACTGGCAGTCATTAGAAACTGGAGGATGCAAGAACAGATTCTCTCCTAGAGCCTCCAAAGGGAGCACAGCCCTCCCAACACTTTGATTTCCCGTGTTCTGGCCTGCAGAACTGTGAGAGAATGCATTTCTGTTGTCTTAATTCATCAGATTTGTGGCAATTAATACCTACTATTAACTCTTAATTGGGAAGTTACATATTCAATAGATACTTTTCCTAAACCCTGGAATGATGCTGGGAGGCAAAATAGTGTGGTGATTATATGTTTCTGGAATCATAAAAATATTGGTTTAAACCCAAACTCTATCACTTATGATCTTGGGTAATATAGTTAATTCCTCTAAGTATTAGTTTCCACATTTAAAAAAATTGGGAGAGTAATAATATCTACCACATAGAATTATTCAAAGAATTAAATGAGGTAATTCAACAGTAATGTAAAGTACTTAGCACAACACTAGGCACATGATAAACATTTAGCAAAGGCTAGCAATAAGAAAAAGAATAAGAGCCTAAGGGACATGCTGAAAAATATAAAAGGTAATAATACTATCTTGCTACTAGTATGTCTTACAGGTATAAGAAAAAAGTTATATGAAAAGGCAGAAAAGGAAATGACTTCTCTGAAACCTTATTTAGGAAACCTTCTTATTTAGATGATTTTGAGTTTGCTAACTTAACATTTACCATGAAAATAAATGAAAAAAATCCTAAACAAAATAATAGCAAATTTAATCCAAAAATATTTTTTTAAATATGCCATGAGCGTGTGGTACTTATTCCAGTAATACAAAGTTGGTTTTATGTTTAAACAATGTAACATACCACATTAAAAGAATAAAAGAAAAAGATAAATTAAAAAAGGAGCCTTAAAATTATATCAGTAGATACAGTAGAAAAACCATTTGACAGAATTTAATACCCTTCATGATAAAATTCTTAGTAAACTAGAAATAGAAGAAATTCTCAAGCTGATCAAGAGTAATTTTGAACATAACATTGTACTTAATTGTGTACCATTTAAACCCTTCTTTCCTCTGAAATTAGAAATGAGAAAAGGATGTCTACTCTAACTAGATTTATTGAGCAATTAAAAGAAAATAATGGCATAAATAGAAGAAATAAAAGTGAAAAAAAGTAACTAAAACAAATTTAGCAAGGTTGCAGAATACAGTGTTAGTGTGAAAAGAAGTGAAAAATTGGAGAACTTATACTTCTTGCTTGTAAGGCACACTATAAAACTAGAGTGATTAAGACAATGTGATATTAGTATAAAAAGAGTTAGAGTCTAAAAATAACCCTCCACATAAATCATTCATTGATTTTTGACTAAGGTGCCAAGTCAATTAAATGAAGATAGAAAGTCAGTTTAGTGAATGTTGGTGGAATATCTGGATATCCATAGGAAAGAAAGAGTCTCAATATCTTTCTCACACTATATCAAAAATTAACTTGCAGTGGATAATAGACCTAAACATAAAATCCAACTTCCTAAAGCTTCTAAAAGAAGTGTTCTCTTTCTATTTGCATTTTATTAACTATTAAAAAAATAACTGTCCTTCATTGGAAGGTACCACAACATGAATGTTTCAATGTATAAATGTGTAACAAATTAATACACATTGCAGCCTTATGGGAGAATCTTAATAGTAAGAATCAAGTAATTCCTTTTATTTATCCAGATTCCCTATTATATTCCATTGACCAGAATCCAATTTATTGGTTTATAGGTGTATACATTTGCTAGGGGTGCCATAGCAAAGTATCACAAACTGAGTGACTCAGAACCACAGAAATTTATGGTCTCACTGTTCTGAGGCCAGAAGGCTGAAATCAAAGTGTCGGCAGGGCTGTGCTCCCTCTGAAGACCTTAGGGAAGGATCTGTTCCAGGCTTCCCTCCTAGCTTTAGGCAGTTCCTTCCTCTGTGGCAGCATCCTCCGATCTTCACATGGCACTCTGTGTGTGTGTGTGTGTGTGTGTGTGTGTGTGTGTGTGTCTGTGTCAAAATTTCCCCTTTGTATGAGGACATCAGTCATATTGGATCAGGGCCTACCCTACTCTAGTTTGGCCTCATCTTAACTAATTACATCTACCGTGACCCTGTTTCCAAATAAAATCACGTTCTGAGGTACTGGGGGATAGGACTTCTAGAAAAGAACTTTGGGGGGACAGAATTCAACTCATAACAATAAGTGTGCACCCCCCCCCCCCAAAGAAGCCTTCCACTAATATGTTAAATTGGAATTTATAGTCCCTAAAATGGAAACCACAAATTTCAACATTTGTCAAAACAGAGGAGAGAAGAAACCTATTATTTCTCCCAAAATAATAACCATGTCTTCTCATTGACAATTCCTATCGTTTTTAGCACCCTCGTCCAGGTGTCTGAAGAGAGGCAGTAAGAAATGAGAATCTCATCGAGTGTTGCCTGTTGGGCTAGTTTGTTCCCCTTGATAAACACACGTGACTGGAGACCAGTAAGGAGGTGTCTATCTTACAGTTTTTTATTTGCAGACATTTACATGTGTTTCCCACTTTATGATAGCTTGTCTATATACCAGTCATTCGAGTACAGCAGGCCTGAAAGACTGACAGGGAGTCTGGGTAAAGGCACATTGACACTGACAGGTGGACAGGTTGACAAATTCAGAACTGCTTCCACGCAGCCTCCATCTATTGAACTGGAGCCGATCAGACCCCCAGACATATCAGACTCCTTTGGAAAATGTCATTAAGTGTTTGTTTCTCCATTTTCACAAAGATCTAGCTCAGGCAGTGAAGTGAAATATGTCTATAATAACAAAGGTGATGGCCTAATTTTTCTGCTGAATTTCTCACTATGGAAAGGACTTCATCATTGGCAGAGAGCACTGCTTCTGAGGGCCTGCCCTGCGGCTCCTCACCCCCATCCCAACGGGGAATTATGACAGGAGCTGCAGGAGGAAGCAGTGCAGCTTCATTTTCCAAACCAGGCTCCCGGGTGAATCCTAAGGAGCCTTTCCTCATTAGCGATGTGCAAAAGCATGGAGCTGCCCGCCATAGGTGACATTGGTGAGGGTCCAACACTCTGTCTCTTAGGAATTGTCAATGAGAAGACATGGTTATTATTTTGGGAGAAATAATAGGTTTCTTCTCTCCTATGTTTTGACAAATGTTGAAATTTATGGTTTCCATTTTAGGGACTATACATTTCTATTTAACATATTAGTGAAAGGCTTCTTATGGGAGGTACACACTTATTGTTATGAATTGAATGAAATGGTGTTAAAGGGGAAGCCTATGCCTGCGTGGGGCTTAACTGCAACAACAACAACAATGACAGAATACACTATTTGCCAGAAACTGTGATGGGTGCCAAACATGTTATCTTATCGAATCTTATTTATATCACTACTTTACAGATGAAACCAAGCTGGGTGATTTTCAGCCATTAGAGAATCTATGTTTCCTAGCATGATGCTATTTCCTCTCATCTATGGTACTCCTCTATTGAGTTTGCTGTATACGTTTCTATCCATATGATGAATCCATGAGATCTAGTTGTGTGTGTGTGTGTGTGTGTGTGTGTGTGTGTGTGTGTGTGTATGAGAGAGAGAGAGAGAGAGAGAGAGAGAGAGAGAGAGAGAGAGAGAGCGCACGTGTGCTTCTATGCTCTTTGAGCTGCATAGGAAAGCCTTCATCACCTCATTCACCTTACTGCCCCTGCTTCACAAGAAATTGTACCCTATGATATCACTGCTCCTTTCTTATAGGTCCTACTGTGCCTTGTAATTTCCTGGTGACTACAGCATAATCCCATCATCCACATGCTCTAGGACGTGCCCCTGTGTAGCCTGTGACCTTCATTAAAGTAAGAAGTCTCTGAAGAGTGGCTCTTTTCCATTCATACCTGGTGGTGAAGCTGTGTGTGACTTTTGTTTGGTTGTCCTTGGCGATATCTACCCACAATCAGCAAAACCCTATGCTGTTAAATAGTCAGAGGAGAGTCCAGCTAACTACTCCCTGCAGCTTCTTCACCCCTCACATCCTCAGGGGCACAAGGCAGAGCTCAGTGGGACTGTGGGAACCTCTGTGGATACCCAGGAAGTGGGATTGCTGCATCAGAACCTTGAAGGCATCTTTTTCACTGAAATGAAGACTCAGGTCCTGAATATTTTTTTCTACCCAGCTGCAAACCATTGGCAAATGTCAATCCTTTCCCCCAAACTGAGGAGAATGATGTGACATGGAGAAAGTAAGGATTTATCAGTTTATCCTGGCAACATTTCAGTGCTGTGTTCAGAGCTAGAGATAGATCTGTCATATTTCCATTCAACAAATATTCATTGAGCATCTTTTGAATAAAGTATCATGCTGGGCAGAGTGGTTGCTGATCACAATCCATACTTATAGAGCACTGATTTAAATGATCTTACCTAATCCATAAATTCATCCAGGGAGGTGGGTCTTTGTTGTGCCTCTGAGACTTAGAAGGACCTTACCTAACATGAGTGTGAGAAATAAAGAGCAAAACCAAGATTTAATCTCAAGTTTTGGGGCTCTATTTCAATACAGTCCCTAGAGTGGTAATGTTATCTTAGGCCAGTGGTCAGCAAACTCATTAGTCAACAGAGCCAAATATCAACAGTACAATGATTGAAATTTCTTTTGAGAGCCGAAAACCGACTTTTGCACATGGGCCACGAAGTTTCAATCGCACTGTACGTGTGCGCCCGCACGTGGTATTTTGTGGAAGAGCCACACTCAAGGAGCCAAAGAGCCGCATGTGGCTCGTGAGCCGCAGTTTGCCGACCACTGTCTTAGGCCATACCAATGTAGAGGGAATTATCTCAATGGGGCGGAGGGGGGGGGGCGGGGGCGGGGGGTAGGGAAGCAAACAGTATTCCCCTGGCTTCTTCTAGTTTGTTATGGTTATCAAATGGGGTCACAAGTAGAGATGAAAAGATCCTCTCTCTACCACATAGAAACAACCAACCATTTTCCTATTTCATCCTGGCTGCTGGCAAGGGAAAACCATTATGCTGAAAGAGGGAGCCGCAACATTGCAAATGCTGCTGATGTCCATCATTACTGGCACGGATGCTGATCTTTGTGACAAAACCAATACACTGAGCCAGCATTGCAGGTGCCACGGAAGTCCCACTGCCCTCAATACTGTTGACACTTATTAACATAGGCATGAGGTGGCACTGCAGCTACTGGACCTGTGGGGGTACTGGCACCACTAATGTGACAGGCAGGGCTGTATTCCCTGGTTCTCTGTGCACAACCATGACATGCTGCTGTTTGGGGAGTGGGCACAGAGCTCAAAGTGATCTGTCTCAGTGGAAGTGGTGATGGGATGCTCCAGAGCCAAGATGTCTTTTTTCTTAGACCTAGTAGTGGAGGGATAATGTGGTGAGAGTCCTCCTGCTTCCTCTATGTCCAGGCCAGCACAGTCCACATTCACTTTAGATCAGGCACTCGTATGGATGAGCAGAAAAAGACAGTAGCATTTCCCCCGAAATGAGACATCCCTTAAGAACCCAGCATTTACTGCCACATTTCATGCCCTAATTCTAGTAGGGAAGCATGCCTATTCATATGCCATTTATTCATTCAACAAACATAAGCTAAGCACCTATTATATACCAGGTAGAAGACCAAACTCCTATCTTCCATTGGTTCACAGTTAATAAAGGGAGCCATGAATATAAATGTGTAACTGCAATACAGTATGAGAAGTACTAGGCTGGAGGTAAACTGAGGGTGCTATGAGATCACAGAGGAGAGGGTGCTTCATTCCCTCCATCCTACCTGGGGAGTTTCAGAGAAGGCTCTCTGAATGAGGTAGTGTCTGAGCTGACAGTGAAGGACGAGTAAGATTTAGGTTGACATGATGGGGAACGTCAGAACAGCGTGTGGGAGGTACTGGGGAGAGAACACTTGGCACACTTGGAATGGTTGGGGAGGGGTGACAAGATCTGGGTGGTTATGCATGATAAGATGTGGGGCTAATACTCATGAAGTCTTTGTCAAGATCATGAAAAACCTTGAGCATTAGGCTGGGGAAAGTCACTGAAGAGTTAAACCAGTCAGTGACATGGTCAGATGACATTTTAGATCAGCGGTCGCCAACGGGTGGTCCGCGGACCACTGGTGGTCCGTGAAGTCCAAAAGGTTGGTGACCGCTGTTTTAGATCCCTTCTAGGTACAGAATGAAAGATGGAGCTGGGGGGGTCAAACAAGAACATTCTTCTTTCTCTGGGGAGTCGATGTGTATGAACCGCACAGCTTTGGGCGCTGTGTGAAAGAAGGGAACGCCCACCAACCCAATCCGATGGGCCTGGCAGTCAGAGAGGTGACAGCTGCTCCTGGCACTTTCCCTGACTCCCCCTGTGGTGCAGGAGCCTCTGGGATTGGGGGCAGCTTCAGCCTGCCCGAGTGCCAGGGGACACCTGTCTGACCATACAAAGCCATGATTGGCACATGAACCCACCAGGCCTGGGAGGATCAAGGAGTTTCCAACACCACTGTCATCTTCAGGAGCCTAGAGAAGCTGACAGTTTGGAGAACCGAGACCACCCTTAGCTGACAGCAGCAGTGGTTATAGAATAGGGCTGGGCCTCAGGCCAAATGAGTTGGCAGGGTCTGCCTGGCCTCTGCCTTGCCCCCCTCAGCTCCATCTGTCTAACGGTAGGTGTCAGCCTCGAAGAGTGCCAGCCTCTGAATCTGGCCATTCAGAAAAGGGGAAGAGGACACGCAAGATGTATGCATATGGGTGGAAGACTGCCTAAAACGTGCAGTCCTAGAAATCAGTCACAGTGTACGATCCTTGAAACATTGTTCCCACCCTTTGCTGGCTTTCCCTTTTGCCATTTATTCTTAAAGAGATGCCAAAATTAATATATCATAAAGACATTTTCAGTGGGGGCAGGGAATAAAAACCTAATCCAAAATGCCTTAAGCAAAAATGAATTAATTTCTCAAGTAATTGAAAAGTCCATTGATGTTTTAAGGCGCAGCTAGGTTCAGGAGTTCAGAACTGTGTTAAGGCTTCTCTCCTTAGAGTCTTTGTTGTTAATCCTCACCCAAGGATATTTTTCCATTGATTTTTATTTTTAGAGAGAGAGTGGAAGGGAGGAGAGACAGAGAGAGAAACATCGATGTGATCGATGTGAGAGAAACATGTCGATTGGTTGCCTTCCACAGGGATGGAGCCTGCAACCACATGCCCTTGACCGGAATCGAATCTGGGACCCTTCAGGCTGCAGGCTGACACTCTATCCACTGAGCCAAATTGGCTGGAGCTCCTTAAAGCCTTTTAAAAGGAGACATTATCTTTCCTGTTAGCAAAAGTCCTGGATTTTAATCTAATTTTCCTGGTCTGGATCGTTTGCCATTCTGAGACACTACAATGGCTAGGACAGTGGGCATTTCTGATAAACTAGGTCAGGGTTCTGTGCCCAGGCTTGCACTGGGAGTTGGTTTTCATCCCAATACTATATGGGTTAGTAGTTGGAGAATGGTGGTTTCTTGGAGGAAACATGGATGCCATTACTGGTCAAAGGGGGAATATTGCAAACCAAAATAACATATACCCAATCTTTGGTTTACCAAGCTATGTAAACTAAAGTTGACTAATTCTGATGAAGATTATCTATTGATGATAATGATGGTCATGCTAATTACCATTGGTATTTTATGAAGAGATTTGTATAGTTTGGTATATAGTTCAGTAATTTCCCGAGATTTCCTATTCTATAGTTTAGGCACTTTGCTAGGTTCATGTATCATATTCCAGTTATAAGGACTATGGGATGATCTAAGGACTAGGAGACATACTCTTAAAAAGTTTTATCAAATAATTTTGTTACAATTTATGTCTGTATCAAAGTTAGATGATTAAAATAAAATTTTCATGTGATTGTTGTACTGTTCCAGTAACACTGTTGTTGAACTATAGTTCTTTATAAATCCTATTAACCCTTTATTAGAAATACAATTTGTAAATATTTTCTCCCATCCCATTGGTTGCCTTTTTATTCTGTTGATAGTTGCCTTTTTATTCTGCTGATAGTGTCCTTTAATGTAGTAAAATTTGTCTTTTTTCTTCTGTTGTTTGTGCTTTTGGTGTCAGATCCAAGAAATTATTGCCAAATCCAATGTCATGAAACTTTTCCTCTGTTTTCTTCTAAGAGTTTTATAGTTTTAGATTTTATTTTAGGTATTTGATTGATTTTGTGTTTATTTTGTACATAGGGTAAGATAAGAATCCAACTTCTTTCTTTTGCATGTGGCTATCCAGTTTCCCAACACCATTTGTTGAAAAGACTGCCCTTCACCATTGAATTGTCTTGACATCCTTGTTGAATATCATTGGACCATATATGTAAGGATTTATTCCTGGGCTTTCTATTCTATACATTGGTCTATACACTGAGTGGCCAGATTATTATGATCTCTGAACGCATAATAATCTGGCCACTCAGTATATATATTAGAGGCCCGGTGCATGAATTCGTGCATGGGTGGGGTCCGGCCAGCCTGGCCATGGGCGGTTGGCCGGCCTGCCTGCTGGTCGAACTCCTGGTCAAGGGGAAAATTTGCATATTAGCCTTTTATTATATAGGATATACACTGAGTGGCCAGATTATTATGCGTTCAGAGATCATAATAATCTGGCCACTCAGTGTATATCTATCTTCATGCCAGTACCACAATGTTTTGATTATTGAAGCTTTGTAGTAAGTTTTGAAAACAGGAAGTGTGATATTTCCATCATTTTAAAGATTGTTTTGGTGATTCGGATCCCTGAGATTCCATATCAGTTTTAGGATGGATTTTTTTCTGCAAAAACAAACAAACAAAAAACACACACCCACAAACAAATCCAAAACATTATTGAGATTTGGATAGTATTATGGGCTATATTGTGTTCCCCTCTCCCCCAAATTCACATGTTAAAATTCTGACCCTAGTACCTTGGAATGTGACTGTATTTGGAGACAGGATTTTAATGAGGTAATTAAGTTAAAATTAGGTCTTTAGGGTAGGCCTTAATTAGATATGGCTGTTGTCCTTCAAAGAAGAGGAAATTTGGACATATACATGTAATAGAAGGAAGACAAGATGAAGACACAAGGAGAAGACAGCCCTTTATAAGCCAAGGAAAGAGGCCTCAGATGAAATCAACCCTGCAAACACCTTGATCTTGGACTTCTAGATCCAGAATTGTGTGAAAATAAATTTCTGTTGTTTAAGCCACTAAGTCTGTGGTCCTTTGCCTATGACAGCCTCGGTAATCTAATACAGATGGGGATTGCATTGATTCTATAGATTGCTTTGGGGGAGTGAAATTTTTACATAGGCTGATTTCATAACTTTGGACTAAATGTGTAAAAATGTTCAGCTAGCAGCTCAATTTGTGTGAGTCCAACTTAGTAGAGGTGTTGTTCCTACATTGGGACTTATATAAGAATGTATTTTTTTATTGGGGTTGAGTTTATTTATCTTTAGAGAGGCGGTTTTCTTAAGGTGATAGTCATAATTAGAATAAATTTACCTGCTCTATTTTAACAGGCAGTAATATTGTGCTCACACTATTTTTTTTCCATTTTCTTTTAAAATATTCCTCTCATTAAACTCCTACACTATACACATTGGTTTAGACTAAAAATAGAATAGTTGCTGTTGCTGCCACTGTTCCATGTGGAAAACATAGTCAACTGCTGGGTAAAAAAAATAATTTTCTGAGTATATTCTTAAAATAGTGTGAAAGCCATACTGACAAGGATCCTCTAAACTGACAATGGAGTAAGATTTCCTGTATCACTTTCATGTTTTTATTATTTTCCTACCGACAGGACAGAAAGCAGGGTTCTTCAGGTTCCTTCTACCCAATGCATTGCTGGTGGCAGAAGTAAAGGGCAGAAAGTGAAGGATTTGACTCAACTGTAGCTTGTTGGCCAAGGTCAGTCCATCACCTGGTTTTGTAAAAAAAAAAAAAAATAAAATAAAGAAAGAAAAAAAATTGGAACACAGCCATTCTCATTCATGCATTGTCTGTGGCTTACAGAGTTGATTGAGTAGCTGTGACAGAAATTGCACGTCCCGCAGAGTCTAAAATACAGGGAGGGGCAAAAGTAGGTTTACAATTGTGAGTACACGAAACACAGAGTTTACTGTATTATTTTTTAATTATTGTATCCTTTTCCATATGAACAACTGTAAACTTACTTTTATCCACCACTGTATATATTATCTGTTTCTTTACAGAATAATTTTGTTGACCCCTGAGCCAGACTATTAATAAGTGATGATTGAGTAATTTGTTCAGACCTCTCATTTTGAAGGTGAGAAAAACGAAGACTGTAATCCCATTGGGAGTGAAGGGTTCCATGTGGGCAGCCTGGGACAGACTGAGGAAGAGGGATAGATGAGCTCTTACAGACCCGTCTCTCTCTCTCCTGGATTGAGGAAGGGTCAGCAGACAGAATTGCTAGCAGTGGAATGTCTACAATGTGTAAAGACCAAGGGAGGTTGAGTAATAACTCTAACAATTCCTGGAGAAGTTTCCAAGAGGAGCTAACAAAGATGGCACTAAGGACAGAACCAAACAGTGTGGCAATCAATGATAGGTGTCTGGGTCCCACTTTTGGGGATGTGAAGACTACATAGGAGTTTTAGCAACAAATGTACTTGGATCCTGGAGGTTGGGCCACATAAGGTAGTAACCCAGAATACAAATCATCCAGACAAGAGAAGTGAAGTAGCAACAAACTAGTGTGTGTGTGTGTGTGTGTGTGTGTGTGTGTGTGTGTGTACATCACCTGGTTTTGTAAAAAAAAAAAAGAAAGAAAGAAAACACACACACACACACACACACACACACACACACACACACACACACACACATATTAGGGAGGAAGAGAGAGAGAGAGAACAGGATGTGAGAGAGATACATTGATCTGTTGCCTCCTAAAAGTGCCCCAACTGGGGGATTGAACACACAATTCAGGTATGTGCCCTGACCGGGAATCAAACCTGCAACCTACCAGTGCACAGGATGACACTCCAACCAACTGAACCACCAGTTGGGGCAACATTTTGATTCTTACAATAAATCACTAGTTTAGCGCTTGACATTTTTACTGAACCAGAAAAGATTGCTATATATACAGTATATGAAATTTATACAAGAAGAAAAACTTATAAGTCTATTTTTCTCATTAGGGTGAATTTGAAAAAAACAAACGTATAGGTAGAACACAATTCAAATGTAAATGGTAAGTATGCGTCATAATTATTAGAATATATTCAGAGCAGAACTTACTGATCACCATAGGGTTGTTATATTACTTCAGCAATACATAATCTAATGGAGCTACTTTCATATAATTTTCTAAGAACTGAGGCATTTCTATTGCTTCCATAAATTATTTCTGGATTTCTTTTGTATATATGTTGTTCTGAGCACCAACAATACTGGGTTATTTTACTAACATAGGAAGTGAGGCCACTGGATATATTTGCTGGAGAGTTGCTGAGTTTAGTGATTGTCCCCTAGGTAGGAGGATGAATGCAAAGTCTGCAATCTGAATTTAAGGAGCATTGAAAAATACCTGCAGCCACTGAAATTCTTTCCATTAATCTCTCTCAAAACCATCTGCAGATGTGTGCATATTAATTGGCTTTGGGCATTCTGTTACCTAGGAGGAGTAGCACATTACATGGCTAAAATTAGAAGGGAGGCAAAAAATAAAAAAGGTGAAAATACAAAGCTTGGTGAGTCAGTGTAGGTGGGGGGGGGGGTGCTATAGCAGGAGACCACAACTGCTAGGTGTGGGGGGGAGGCTCAATCTCTGTGAGATGTGAGGGGCAAAAAGCGTTTGAGGCATATTACTGAAAAACCATGCCATCTCACACTTATGTCTCCATCCTAGTGTGGAGGGTGAGGGTGGGGTTATTCACCATTCACACTGCCACACAGTTTTATAGTATGCTTTCCATTTCCTGATTTGAATACATCAGTGATCAGGGTGAGGGGGTGATGGAGGAAGCCAGCAGGAAAATTGGAAGGCAGTGAGCTTTCATCTGTTTTGTTGAAGCTTAGGGGGGGGGGGGGGGGAATATCTCCTCAGCCTTTAAAAAAATATTATAATAATGAAAATGTTAATAACCAAAATAACAACAGCTATTAGTTATGGAGGGCTTGCTTTGCGTTAGGCACTGTGCTTTATGTATTTTATGTATATCATCTCACATAATATCCCCTGTGCTTCCTCTATGCTCCCCAAACAGTAAAATTCTCTTCTAGAATTGCCAGTTCACCCTCTCTTAGCACCATAAAGGCATTCTACTTTATTTGCAATTCCAGATTTACAAAGTCTCCTTCGCCCTTGACCTTGTTGGAGCTTTGAGATGATGAACAAGATGTCCCTATTCTCACCACCCAAGGCCAGGCTCAGACAAGGGAGAGTGTGCTTGTTGGTCAGGCAGCCCTGCACACTTACCATAATAGGAAGAAGAGTCCCAGTCCATCTCTGCTGATAGAACTATAGAGCTGAGACCTACAGCTGCCCCAGCCCCACCTCCCTGTTTCAGCTCCCACCCACTTCGTGGATTCGGAGCCCTCACTCACCTGATTATACAGTGCCAGGGCAGGAGGATGGCTTTCCTGCCTCAAGGCCCTGCCAATCCTCACACCCTGAAATCCCAGGGAACACTATTCACTGTTCTGAGGATAATGTGGTAACAAGGCAGATCTGTCTTGGATGCCTTCCAAGAAGCCTGGTGCCAAAAGGAAGGCCTGAGAAAAATAGGCAGGGAAGTAGGAGTCCCGGGTACTGTTAGTGGTTCACTATAGCGACTTTGCTGCTTTTCAGCAGAACCTGATCTCCCTTACCTGGTGCATAGAGATGCAGACTCACTGTCCTTTAAACAAAGAGATGCTGCAATTCTATTCCTATCAACAAGCTACCGATAGAAGGAAGCAGTCACTAACACTCAGGGCACTTATACTTTTTAACAACTTTCCCTTTCTTCTTTCCTTCATCTGTCTTTTCTTCTAAACTTTGCCTTTGTTGGGGGCCTTTAGATATGCTGTGTTCTCTCCTCTGGGTGTGCTCTCAGGTCTGATCTAATTGGCCTGCTGTTCTAGTGTCACCAGGCATTATTGGAAAGACGAATGGGCCTGGGGTCAGAGTTCGGCAAGAAGGCATCTGCTCACTTGCATTGCATAGAAGTGCTCAGAGATGACCCATAATGAAAGCTTGGGAAAGATTTGCATAGAGTAGGCTGTCTTCTATGCCTCCAAAGCCGGGCGGCCAAAAGGTAGCCCTTTCCTGGAAGGACCCAAACTGAATAAACAGGAGGTAGGCATCCCTGCTTGGGATGTCTTCTGCAGAGAGAAAGTGGGGGGGGGGGGGGGGGGGGGGGGGAAGGGTGATTTAACAGGAAGGAGGTTGAAAATGGAAGCTCTTGATTGGGTCCTAACTGGCCTGTTTTGCTCATAGAACAATCTCATCAAAGAAGAGTTTCCACTCCACTCACAAAGCCTCTCGCCCGGTGTCTCCACTGGCCTCAGGTTACTGCCCAGCGCCATGGCAGGCTCAGGTTCTCTACTGGACTCCCTTCGCGTTGACAGTTCTTCCACTTACCAAGTAGCAGAATCTTCACCTCTGAAGAAATGCTTCTTTGGCATTATGGTGAGGGGGTTAAAGGGGGAACAATGGATCTATTGTTCTTTTGGCCTTCTGGAACAGGGCACATGCCTCCCCGCTCTAACCTTGTCACCAAAGGAGGCTGAGTATGGAGCCCTCGGAGACTCACCTTCCTTCCACTCCTGCTTTGTTCTCTGGAAGAGGGTTTTTGTGTGACCCTTAACCCCCTTGTCCCATCCAACCTGTTTTGGGGACCCGAGTGGACAGTTGTCTTCTGCGCTTCACGGAGCGGAAGTTGGGAGGGAGAGAACAGATAACTCATTT
This sequence comes from Cnephaeus nilssonii, assembly GCF_951640355.1. NCBI lineage: Eukaryota > Metazoa > Chordata > Mammalia > Chiroptera > Vespertilionidae > Cnephaeus > Cnephaeus nilssonii. The sequence continues at coordinate 24,592,871 of NC_137085.1, read as the reverse complement.
TAGTTCAGGTGAGACCTGCTGCCTGCGGTTCCTGCTGGACCTCTGGGGAGACGCACCTTGGTTCCCCGCAGCGCAGAGGCTGGAGAGCGGTGCACAGAAACCGCGGAGCCAGCACCACAGATACAGGGAGAAGAGAGCTCAGCGTTACCAGGACTCCAGACTAAAGCGGTCCCCTAGGATGGATCGGGGAACCCGCCCGGGCTTCCCGCACCGCGGGCGCAGGGAGTCCCCGCGCAGAGCGCACCTTTGCTGTCGGATTCCCTAGTTGCCTCCCGGGAACCCCGTGGAGCCCCTGCGGCTCGGGTGGGCGCCGTCATTCTCGCCTCGACCTGCATCTCCCGCCTCCCTCCGCCTGAGCTCCAAAGTGAGCGCTCCGTGTCCCTCTCTGAGCATGCGCAGCCCGGCGCTCTCACCGCCTCTCCCACCCGCCCCCCCTCCGCCCCCTCCCCGCCAGCCTTTTGCTCCTTCCTTTCATTAAACAAACACGAGATCTTGAAACCTGGACCCCGCGCTAGCGGCAGCGCTAGGAGGGGGCGGAGGCGGAGGCAGAGCGCGCGATGGGCGCCGAGGGGGCTCTGTGATCCCGCGCACCCCCCGCCCCGCGCGCGCGCGCACACTCACACACACACACACACACACTCGTACACACATACACTCGCACAAACACACACTCGTGCACGCCCGCGCCGCACGCTCGCCGGCTCGCCGGCTCGCCCTCCCACGCAGGGGAATGCAGCAGAGCCCGGGGAGCGCGTCTCCGGCCGCCGCCTGAATGCACCTCGCGCGCGGGAGCCGGGCGGCCCAGTAGGGCGTGCGGGAGGACGCTCCGCCACCAGAGGTGAGTCGGGCGCTCGCAGCCGCGGGCAGTTCCCAGACGCCGTGCAGGGGCCAGGTACCCGGCCGGACGTGCCGGCGCAGGTGGACCAAATCCGGCTGGCGGGTTTCAAGGTGCAAAGGAAAGCGGCGCTGGGGCGGTGCGAGGCGAGGGGGAGACCCCAGGGGGGCTCGCCTCCCGCGAGGTGTCAGACTGACCCGGCAGAAAGCTGCACCGTCCCAGCTCGTAAACTTTCCTCCCCTGTCATGTGGGGAACGTGGAGACAAAGGGGGCGTGGAGGCTCCCAGTGTCCCATTCCACCCTCCTGGCTGCATTCCGGGCTGCGACGGAGCCGGGGTGCGGGCGGGGGCGCCCTGCAGGTAGCAGATGCCAAGTGTCTCCCGCCTGGGCGGGGGGGGCTGGGATTCTCACCCAGATCTGTGAGCCTGGGCGTTGATTTTCCCTCAGGCGTGGGCACCTGTCATCCTTGCCTTCTCCCAACCCCCGCACTCTAGGCGTCTCGGGGGCTGGGGGTGGGGTTGTCACCTGGAGAATCCGAGGGGCCGCCTTTGGCTTTCTCACTCAGCGCCAGGGCCAGAGGCGCCGGGGTGAGGCTCGGGTCAGTGCGGGATGAATGATGAGTTACTGAAAGGCTTGCCATAATCACCTCTGGAAAGCCGGGCGCCGGGATCTCCTCCCCGGGGAAGGTGCTGTCTTCACGCACACCCCGGCGCTGGGCTGGGCTGCGGTGGCGGCAGCGGCAGCCGGGGGAAGCTGGGCTTTATTTTTGCCCTGGGGTTTTGTGACACACGTGGAATATGTGGAGGATTCTGGGTTATTTTTCTTTGTGGGGATATCATTTTCCCTTTTAGCCTCTGTCGTGGGAAAGGTTCTTTGCAGCCTGGTATCCAGCGGGCGGACAGGCACCGTTCTGATATTTTTCGGTCCCAGGGAAGAGGTCCCCAGAGAAGGATGCCCTCAAATGCCAGGTCCGTTGGGGCGGGGTCTCAGAATGCTCCTGGGAATTGCTTCAAACCGAATGGCTCTTTGAAACCGCAGAGACTGGGTCAGCGTGTGAGGAGTCCAGGACTGGGACAAAGGCAAGTAGAAGAGGGACAGCCCTTAGGAGAGGAGTGACTAGAGGCCCATTAAGGCAGGAAAAGGTGGAGCGTGAGGCAAGGTAGTCAGCAGCCTTCACGGAAGGCGTGTATCCCTTCTACTTCGGCTGTGGTTAGTGGCTTTTATTCATCAGTGGGACTCTAATTTGGAGATTTCTGGAATGTCACCTCTGGAGGATAAAAGACTTGGTTATTCCTGGGCTAACCTTTAGCACAATTACAAATCCGTTCTTCAAGTCCAGAAAGTGCCACGTGTGAGAGTTTCTGCCTTGATGCTCTGGTTAGACCTGGACGGTGGGATGGGCAGACAGGGATGTTTTGGGTCCTGTACCTCAGGAGCTTTGGGTTTGCAAAAGTGCAGGGAGCCTGGGAGCCAAGCTGATGCTGACAGAGGAAAACACCAGAAGCTCACATCCAGGACTCGTGGCTGTGGGCTATCGGAGGGCATTCTTTTCCATTAAGATGACAGGTGGAGGTCATCTCTCTGCTGTTCCGGGGACCATTTTTAATTTTTAACATTTTGTAACTTTTTTTGAAGTGGGAGAAAACATGATATGCATGAGGTTAATTGAGGAAGTTCACATATGAAAGGGATCTTGATTCAGAAGTTAACATAGTGAAAAGTGAAGAAGTTTTTGAGAAAGAAAAAAGGAAATTGAAAAAGTGATGCATATTATTAAAAACAGCTTTGCTTTTATGAAACTTAAAAAGCATTCAGTAAGATAACCTGAAAGTTTGTTTTTTATTTTTAAAACAACTAGTGAAGTAAAGACCTTTCCAGAAATAGTTCCAAGTTGAAATTGGCATAGAAGGGGTTTAAATATAATTGTCAGGATATGTCCTTTTTATTTCATGGTGAACATTGTCATTTTCTTTGCCAAACGTGGCAAAAAATATTAAAATTATTTTTTTTACTAGAGCTGTATTTCCTCCCTTTATGATCTATTTCCTTTTCCTACATCTGCAAGTTCAATTCATTTGATTATATTAGACTGTATTTACAAGTATTCATTGACCACCTATCCCATACTAGCATTAGAGTTCATATCAAAATGTATAACATAGTCCTGGCCCTCAAAGGGTTTATGGTCTAATTGTAAATACAAGATTAACACACACGAAATAATTAAAGGATAGGATAGCTCTGTACTTGACTATAAGCCCTTAACATACATGCTATTCACTCCATCCTTACTCCTGGGTTTTCCCACATTTAGACAACATACCTCAGCACTTATTATGTGCTGGATGCTGGAGAGAAAAAACACACAAAAGGAAGTAAAAAAAAATAGCTCCAGCTTTCAAGGAAGAGGAAGCATAATATAGTACGTAGCTAACTGTGATGCAATCTGATTAATTGGTATAATTGTAGGGCAGATCAAGTGCCAATAGCACAGACATGTAAGTGATTTTTTTTTCTTCCTCTGGGGGATTGGAGCAGGTGATCTCTGAGATATTTTTTAAAACATGATTAGTCTTTTACCAGATAGGGAAGGACATTCCAGGCAGAGGAAATCTGTGAGATTGTCCGATGAATTAGGGTAACTGTAAACCATGTGGGTAGAGCACATGGCACTGGAGTGTGGATACAGAGATGAACAGCAACTGGGTGACACTAATTAACAACTAATGTCATGGAGTTAGTGTTTGGATACCGATATGCCCAGGTTGCTCTTGTAAGCACACCGGGAGCAGACATCCTCTACAGGAGGGAAAGAAGGTCAAAAGGTGTCTTAGGGAGGTTGAGGTGAGCTGAGTCTTAAAGGACAAGGAGGAGAGAAGGGCTTTCTAGGCAGGAAAAGCTGTATGAGAGTTGGAAGTAGTTCTGAGGGCTGCAGTGAGAGATGTGGATGTTTAGCTACATGGCATAGTAAACCATCAGGCCGGAGAGATAGTCAGAGATCAAGTATGAATGGAAATATCCCAAGCAAAAGAGCTTCAGTTTTATCCAAAGGCTAGGAGAGAGTTAGTTGGGAAAGTTTGGGATGATGAGATTTGCATTATAGGAAGAAAGCTGTGACTGCTGTGTGGAGGATGGATTGGAGGTGGTGAGACTGGAGGCAAGGAGCTTATTGTGGAAATATAGGTGTGGAATGATGAGGATGGAGGCAGTGGGGGTGGAGCAGAAGAGCTATGACTGGGAGACAAGTGAGAAAAGAGAATCCTGCTGATCTAAGAAGGGCCTCCTTCTGTGTGCTCCCAGCCTACCCCGCTACTTCCTCAGCATTCACTTGTGTAGCTCACTTTCCTGTATTTTGCAGGATGGTGTTCACAGCTGCACCTCCAACATTCATCACGGGCTTGCTACAGAGTAGAGATTCGGTAAATATTTGTTGAATGAATGATTAAATCAGTGAATGAGGAAATCCAGTCATGAAGTGATGATTCCTGCATAAGAATACTAGGTGTACCAGTTAATAATGCGGATTTTTTTTCAATAGATGGAGTTACACATATGTTGATATATATGTGATTTGATATGTATTGACAGCAAGCTTCAGAACTTCATATGTTGCTTCAATGGCACAAAAGAAAGTCTTTTTTGCATCGAATTGTGACTGGTGATGAAAAGTGGATTTATTTTGAGAATCCCAAATGTACAAAATCCACATTATTAACCGGTTAACAATTAAGTATTAACCAGTTAATGCAGGTCAACCAAAAAAGTTTGAAGACCAACAATTACAAGCATTATTGGATGAAGATGCATGTAAAACTCAAAAACAATTTGCAGAAAGATTAAATGTTGCTCAGCAAACAATTTCTGATCATTTACAAGCAATGGGAAAGATTTTAAAGGAAGGAAAATGGGTGCCACATCAACTGAACGAAAGACAAATGGAAAACCGAAAAGTCATCAGTAAAATGTTGCTTCAATGGCACGAAAGAAAGTCTTTGAGAATCCCAAACACACAAAATCCGAATTATTAATCAGTTAATGCTTAATCTGCATTATTAATCAGTTAATGCTTAATCTGCATTATTAATCAGTTAATGCTTAATCTGCATTAACTGATTAATAATTCGGATTTTGTGTGTTTGGGATTCTCAAAGACTTTCTTTCGTGCCATTGAAGCAACATTTTACTGATGACTTTTCGGTTTTCCATTTGTCTTTCGTTCAGTTGATGTGGCACCCATTTTCCTTCCTTTAAAATCTTTCCCATTGCTTGTAAATGATCAGAAATTGTTTGCTGAGCAACATTTAATCTTTCTGCAAATTGTTTTTGAGTTTTACATGCATCTTCATCCAATAATGCTTGTAATTATTGGTCTTCAAACTTTTTCGGTTGACCTGGACGTTCTTTGTCTTTCACATCGAAATCATCACTTTTAAAGCGTTTAAACCAGCATTCACAAGTATCTTGAGATGGAGCATGTTCACCATAAGCTTCCTGAAGTATACGATAACTTTCAGCAGCACTTTTCTTCAAAATAAAGTAATGAATTAAAACTTCCCGCAAATGCTCTTCTTTTGGCACGAAATTCGACATTTTTTTTAAGCGTAAAACTATCTATGATGTTAACACCTTCAGAAAATTTGACATATGAAGTTTTGAAGCTTGTTGTCAATACAACAAAATAGCATGCATATCAAATCGCATATATATCAACATATGCGTTACTCCATCTATTGAAAAATATCCGCATTATTAACCGGTACACCTAGTAGTAGACTTCCATTTGTCCAAGGTGATCAACCTTTGGGAAGTCAGTGACAAATGATCCAAGGAGACTACCTCTATAAGGAACTGTCCTGGGAAGTGCCAATAAGAAAGCAGCATTGTGACATCACATTTTTATATTTAAAAAATTATATTGTCAGTTCATCTTGGAAGCAATAGCACAATTTAGTGCAATTCTTCATTCGTAGTGGGCTGTTAGTAAATGTGATTCCCCTTCCCCTTCCTGCTGATTTGTTAGGATTTTCTGATTCCATGTGCTTTGCTCTAACTTTTAAGATAATCTTGGGCCAGGGAGTCTGTAAGCCCCATGGTCTCATAGCATCTTGGCATCCTGGGATGAGGGCCTGACCACCCACATTCCAGTCATAATTATGCAGCCCTAGGGATTGAATCCCTTACTGAACCAACCCCACATATACTGAGTCACAATCTTAAAATCCCAATAAGAGATGTCAGAATGGACAAAAACATGAAACTTAGTTTTCAGGTTGACTACAGGGGGTGAAAGAGGAGCTGTCAAAGGTAGCACTTTGGGTTTGACCTTTGGTAGCTGGATGAATGGTGGATGAGGAATGGGGGAGGGAGGTGAGCTCAGAGGAGTGAAAGGCTTAGTGCTGTTTTGTGGAAATTGTCTTAGCATTTAGCAAAATTTAGGAACTAGGAGAGAAACAACTACCATAGAATACTTAGACAAGATGGGAAAGAATTGGTGTGGAAACAAAAGCCTAAGAGAATCATGAGACATGGTGGTCAGACCTCACTGAACCCATCCGACCTGTGGGCCAGGCCTTGTGTGAGGGCCCACATGTGGAACCTTGTTTAATCCCCATGCCACCTGAGGTTCCCTTCTCCACTTGACAGCTGAGGTGCCTGAGGCAGAGATTCCATTAGCTTGTCCACAGTTACCAAGCCAGTAAGTGGCAGAATGAGGTCTCAACACCCGTTTTAATAATCCTACAAACTGTCTCCTCTCATCAGAGGTATAAATTACCAGGATGATTTTAAGTGCAGAGATATTGAAAGGACAGAAAGTAGAGAACTGAAAAAAGACAATGAAAAGTTCACTAGTGACTATTAAGAAAGCAATTTTATTCCAGCAGCATGCTCAGAAGCTGTATTTCAGGGAGTTCAGTGGGGATTGGGAGCAGAGGAAATCCAGGTGAGGCGTTCCCATCAGTCATTTATGACGTCTGCTGCGGGAAAGAGTGAGGGGGCCAAAGGGAGAAGGTTCAGTGAGCCTCAACTGCAGTGAGTATCAGGGGGTAACAGATGGAAAGAGCTGGTGTCTAAGGAGAAGCGAGAGCATGAGAGAAGAATAGGGGAAGAGGGATACCTCTTTCCAAGAATATAGAAAGGTGGATTTGAAGATAGATATGGGGCATGCTCTTCTCCCCCAAAACTAAATGACTGAGCTGCTTACTGATGCCCAGAGAATTCAGATCCTTGAGTGCTCTGGAAACTTAAGCAGTCTCTGAGTGCTGTACTTTAAGGGTGTCCCTGTGGCATGCAGGATGATAAACTTTGTTTGTGTAGCACAGTGACCAAGAACACAGACTCTGGAGTTAGACAGGCTGTGTTTAAATTTTGGTTGTGCCACTTATCAACTGTGTGACTTTGAGCACACAATTTACTTCTCTGTGCTTCAGATTACTTCTGCTCTTAAAACGGAGATAACCATCTTAACCCATCGCCTACAGTTGTGAGGATTAGATGAGTTAATATGTGTGAAGCTTGGCAGAGAGTTGTTGCTCAATAAATAGTAGGTATTATGTATGACAACAGTGAGGTTAAAAACACCAAGCTTTGACTTTATGCTCTAGGCTCTAGAGATTGTGTGTTTCCTCCTTGGTTTAAAAATATTTTAGTTGGTTATAAATATCTGGCGGTAATCCTATCTTCCTAAGTGCAGGAATTAAACCAACAGACATGAATATGGCAGGAGCAGACCAGGTCTACCATCATATGTCTAGGTGGAGGAGACGCATGCTGTGTGTTGTCTACCCAAAACAACAAAATGTTTCTTGCTTTTAGGCTGGTCCTCACATTACTCAGGCTCATGGGCATCACACAACAGCTACTCAGCCAATTGTTTTCAGGAAAGTGACTATGTGTATTAATTACAGCGCTTCTTTGCTACCAAGGGATGTAAACTCTATATAGTTCATCTATGAAGTTTACAGCATTTGCGGGGAATTAAAAGCCTCCCTTGTTCATGGAAATGTGTGTGGTGTGTTAGAAAATAGAAGCCTGGTGGTATGGAAGCCCTGTTATCTAGCCAGTTGGCAAGAGGGCAGTGACTGGAACCAAGGACTGACCAGTGCTCTTTGCATTACATTCTGGCAAATACGTGTTTTATTGTTCTGCAATCAGACTGATTTTTTGTTTTCTTTCATTGATCCTATTTGTGTTTCAGCCATACGAAACTCATAGTTTTCCAAATGAGGTTTTTGTTTTTCCCCTTTCTCTCTCTCTTCTCTCTCTCTCTCTCTCTCTCTCTCTCTCTCTCTCTCTCTCTCTCTGGAATTCCATCCTTGCCTTCCTAAGCCTAATCCACTAGTCCTTTTTTTTTCCCAGTTTTTTTTTTATTAAGGGATTATATGTGTATATATCTTACCATTGCCCCCCCCACTCCCATATATGCCCTCACCCCCCCCCCCCCCAGAGTTTTGCGTCCATTGGTTATGTTTACATGCATGCATACAAGTCCTTTGGTTGATCTCTTATCTTCCCCACCTCTCTCTAACCTTCCTGCTGTAATTTGACAGACCGTTTGATGCTTTACTGCCTCTGTATCTATTTTTTGTTCAAGTTTATAATGTTCTTTATTATCCATAAATGAGTGAGATCATGTGGTATTTTTCTTTCATTGACTGGCTTATTTCACTCAGCATAATGTTCTCCAATTCCATCCAGGTTGCTGAAAATGGTAAGAATTCCTTCTTTTTTATGGCAGCATAATATTCCATTGTGTAGATGTACCATAGTTTTCTGATCCAGTCATCTGCTGACGGGCACCTAGGCTGTTTCCAAATCTTAGCTATTGTAAATTGTGCTGCTATGAACATAGGGGTGCATATATCCTTTCTTATTGGTGTTCCCAGTTTCTTAGGATATATTCCTAGGAGTGGGATTACTGGGTCAAATGGGAGTTCCATTTTCAGTTTTTTGAGGAAACTCCATACTGTTCTCCACAGTGCTGCACCAGTCTGCATTCCCACCAGCAGTGCACAAGGGTTCCTTTTTTTCCGCATCCTCGCCAACACTTGTCGTTTGTTGATGATAGCCATTCTGACAGGTGGGAGATGGTACCGCATTGTTGTTTTGATTTGCACTAGTCCTTTTGGTCAAAGTCATTTTCTAGGGAAAAGTGTCCTGACCTTTTAGCATTAGGGTTGGCTTCCTTTTTTGTGTGTGTTTCTCTAGTCCTCCACTTTGTATTTCTAGCACCTAACAAAGTGCTTTTCACATAATAATTGCTCAGCAAACATTTTGGATTGAATAACTGACTGAGCAAATGACTCTTATTCTTTTGAGTCATTCCTAATGCCCCTATAATGCAACTTCATGTTATAGAAAATCAGCATTTTCAAGTTCAAAGCTTCAGTGGAAGTTTTAGAATCAGACTTCCAAATGAAACCAGATGGTAGACTGAGAACCCAAGAGGCTGGGTGATTTGCTCGGGGCCATGTAGCTAAATAGTGTGAGAACTGGGGCCAGAACCCCAGTTTCTGGTTTCAAGTGCTGGGCCACCCAGGGCCAGGATCAGGGTGAGCTGAGGGAGGCAGTGTCCTGCAAATCCCGGGTTGATTCCTGTCTTTATTTAAAACTAGAAGCCTGTTGCACGAAGATTCGTGCAATAGACCTTCATTCACCTGGCTGCCTGCACCAGTTTTCCGCCTGCACCAGGGACCTAGGCCTTGGCTCTGGCCATCGCCTTCCGCCTTCTTTCAGGGTTGGGGCTTAGCCCCAGATGGCAGCAGCGATGGGGGGCGGGGCAGTGTGTGGGGGCCGCCATCTTTACTGGGTTAATTTGCATAGCGCCCTGATTGGCTGTGGGCATAGCGAAGTTATGGTCAATTAGCATATTACTGTTTTATTAGGTAGGATGTTGATGTTTTGTTCCCCGTGGATAGTTTTGCATTAATTTTGATTTTTTTAAATATTGCATTAAACATATTGTTTATATTGATTACTGGGTTTTTGACATCCCTTTAAATTTTGTGCCTTACTCTTCTCACACTGGTCCCAGCTCTGCTCTTTCCAACCCTGGTGTAAGAATACAGTTACACTGTGTATGGCATGGGCCCTAATTGAAAATAACAAAGGATACACCATTCGACATGGTGTGTGAGCTCTTAATAAACAGTTTCTTGACCTGGCTGACCTGCTAATTAGTACACATATTCACTGTATAAAAGGCCAAGAGGAAAAAAAAAAAGTTGAATAAAAGCTCTATATATTACCTGTCTATCTATTCATACATATCAGGGCTAATGGACATCGTAGAGATTGTCTTCATTTATAAGTGTATGTATGCTGTGTATATATATATATATATATATATATATATATATATATATATACTATATTTTTTAGTTTTTTAAGACCCAAGATGGAAAAAGAAGGAAATTATTCTACCCATCAACTTGGCTAGTCTTGACTTAACGGCACTACTGGCCTATTTTGAAGATTTGAGGTCAGAAGTTAAAAACAAGCAAGCAAACAAACAAACAAATAAAAACTTGGTCTTCTGCCCCCAAAATAGAAAAGCCAGAAAAAAAGCATTTGATGGAAAGGAGAAAGAGATATAAATGGAGGACATTTTGAGGAGGAATCTATCGACTAAGTAGAATCCAAGGTACAACTGTCAAGTATAGAAGGGGCTTTACATATATTATTTCCTTAATTTCTATAGCATGCTGGAATGAGCAAACCAAACCTCGGAAAGGTGCGTTAGCTTACCCAAGCTCTCAAAGCTAGAGCTTGAGTCAAACCCAGGTCTGGGTGTAAAACCTTTACTCATCCCACTTAATCCTTCTGGTTCTCAGATCACCCTGTTACCTGCCGCTGTCACCACATCCTTAGGTGCAGGGCTTTGGGGGCGTGTCTGGGTTCGATGGATGGGAAGTAGCAGTCAGCTCCTCTCCAGCCATTATTTTCTCTCCCTGTGCTACATTTATCTTTTCCCATTCATCAATAACAGCAGAAAGCAGAAATGCATACACGTAGGAAATAAACACCCCTCTTTGCGAATGTCATAAATTTTTATGCAACACAAAAGCACAGATTTTACATTGCCTCCATTATGCTAGAAGGGGCTTTTTCTTTAGGCATTATGGCATCGAGTGTGCTAGAAATGCTCCCAGACACAGACTGAAGAAAAGGTGATCATAATTACTGGAGCATATCTGTCACGATGAGGGGGTAATGTGTTTGCACGGTTGATGGTCAAGGGCTCCTAGGGTGCTCTTTCTATTGATGTTTCTGATGAATAGCTAGCATGGAACAGTGACACCCCCCCCCCCCCCGCCCCCGCCAATCTCCCATCATTTAAAATTCAATGATATCCATAATAAAGTGAAATCAGATATAATTAACAGGAAATAAAATCTGGTGGAGAGTAATGCTGTTCAGTTCACAGCTCTACAAGCTGAGAATGCTTTCTCATTATTCCCATTGCCAGGCCTGGCTAGCTGTCGCTTCCAGGTAAACCCCCACACTCAAATGCTCTAATAATCAGCCTGCAGCCTTCTCTCCTGAGGGTCACAGGAACTGGAAAAAAAAAAAAAAAAGAAAAGACCTTTTCATTCACACTTGTATTAACTGGAAAACACATTGTCTCTCTGTGTGTGTTTTTTCTCAGTGTAAAAGCAAAACAGTATCTCTAGGTTTGAGGAAATCTTTGGGGTTTAGTTTTTTTACCATGGGCTGACATATAACATGTGGCACAAACAATTCCTGGCCTAGCTAGTTTGGAACAATTAGAGTAATTTTGCAATATAAAAACTAATTAAGCCCATTATATATGCACTACAATGTTGTACAAATGCAGATGTAATGAAGCACATGGTGTAGAAGTCATATTGCTGCTGTAACTTCTTTCCCAGAAAACGACTCTCAATTGTTTTGTGTACGTTCCTTCAACATTTTTGATGCATTAACAGTTATATATCTTATTATATTTTCTTTTTTTAAGGTGGGAATATACTTTACATATTATTTTACTATGTACTTTTAGTTACAATTTTAAATGAAAGCAATTTCTTTAGATTAGTAAGCATTTGGTAAATATTAGGATGAATGCTATTTTCCATCCTAAAATAGAGCTCAGCTGACATACCCTAGGGTCTTTGGCCATCTGTCCTCGTGTATATTTTGTAGATACCATCAATGAACAATTTTCTGAGCTCCTCCTAGGAGCCACCTACCATACCATGTGCTTTTCAGGAGGTCACATTCTAGCAAGAGATAAAGTAATGAGAGGATTTAATTTGAACCCAATGAATAGCAACAGCTGTAAATTCTCCTTGATTCACAGAATTGCTGGAACGGATAATCTATTCCAATTGTCTTATTTTTCCAGATGAGAATTGAGGTCCATCGGGGTTAAGCGACTTGTCCAGGGTCCCACAGCTGGTGATTGAAGAGGCTGAGATGACGGGCTGGTTTTCAGCCTGTTATTAAGTCAGTGCTGATTCCATTATACCTGCCTGCAAAACAACCCTCACATCTGGAAGAGGGAACTAGGGAATTCACTTTCCAACACTAGTTTAAGCAATGAATCCCTAGCAGATTGAAACTTAGACCTTTTTCTAGAGAGAGCAAGAGAGAAACATTGATTTGTTGTTCCCCTTATTTATGCATTCATTGGGTGCTTCTTGTATGTGCCGGATGAGAGATCGAATGTGCAACCTGGACATACCGGGAAGATGCTCTAACTAACTGAGCTTCCCAGCCAGGGCAAACTCATGCCTTATGTAAACATTTTCACCTACAAATTGCTCCAGAGACTGCCTCCCTATCCTCATACCCCTCTGTGCCCATCGAATCTCTGCCCAAGCTCCATCTTCCCCTCCTCCCTGGCTTGATAGTCTCCAGATTTAGCAACACTTTGAAGTTAGGCAACAACCTGACCATAATGTTGAGAAGAGATGGTGCTCACATTGCCTAGGGAGGGTGTTCTATAAACCTACTCACAGAGATTATTTTTCAGTTTTGCTTCTTGCCATCTTGAACCTGAAGGAATGATTTCCACAATAAATGTGTTTTACCTGCCAACTTTAATTAAGGCATGAACCCTTCCTTACATTAACTGATGACTTTTCTCCCTGATGGAAGCATAAGTAAAGCCCTGATTCTTAAATACTCTAATTGTCTTTTCCTGCTGTGGAGGCAGGATCCTGTGGTGGGTGACAGCTTGGACTATGGAGTCAGATGGAGCTGGGTTCCAGTTCCAGCTCTGCCATTCACTGGCACTGCAATGTCAGGCCAATCCCTTAGTCTTTCTAAGTCTGAGATCTAAGTGTAGATGGAGATAATAAAAGTACCCCTCCCCACAACTGAGATTTTGTAAAGAATAAATAACTTATTTGCCTTAACACAGAGTTGAGAATATAAGGACTAAGGAAATTGCAGCAATTATTATTCATTACTTATGATATACACATAACATATAGCTGATATAGCTCTCAGAACCACTTGGATGTCAAGCTTTAAAATACTGGATTATAAAAAAATAGAGATTCATGTTAATAAAAAATAAATAAAATGAAATGCTGGGTTATTCCCCTTTCTTCCATAACATTTTAATCCCCCCCCCCCCTTTTTTTAAATTAAGGCTTAAACCTGAAACTATGTCTCATTATCCTGTAAACCTCCCAAAATTTGTGGGTCTTTGTCAGAATATCACCTTCAGTTGCTGCTGACCCATGCATGAACCATGGAATTCAGAAGCATAGCAAGAAGTGGGTAATGAAGGGATTTGATTATACATCGAAGCTTTGCTTTAAAGAATAAATCTCAGCCCTCTTTCTCTGCATAATTGTACTTCCATGGCAATGCTTTGGAACAGATGAAAATGTATGCCTTTCTCAAACATTAAGCCAACGTTATTAATTCCAATTGGTTAAGTGCATGCTTTAAGTCTCATTTTCCTTGGTTGTACTGGTAGGTCCCCTAGATTCCGCTCATTTGCATAGAATCTTCTTCCTGTTATTCTTCCAGCAACATGTACAGACCACCCAAAGGATGCTTTCTGTCAAGGAATTTTTCTGGCCTACCACATCCTCTAGTAGCAAAGAGAAATATCTACACACCAAGAGTTTTACTCAAATTTTTTCTCCCAGGTGTGAGATCCCCACTTCCCTCCTAACCCTCATCCTAGTAGTAAAAATAATGGTAAGTTACTTTTAAGGTAGATTCAGCTTTCAAGTAAACCTGCTTCAGAGCATCTAGAACTATAGGAAGAAACTTGAGCTCTCTTCTTTTCCCTCAAAAGTAATTCTGAATTATTTCTTAATTTGGGTTTAATGACTATAACTTAAGTGATTATACTTTTGAACAAAAGGATGTTTTATCAACTTATAATTACCTGGGAAAATTATCATTACCTGGACAATATTTCATAAATGAAGGTGATTTGAATATTGTTAAATTGTGAATAAAAAAGAATGATTGTTTTATTATTATAGAAGATGAAACACAGATTTGACTGTAACAGTTGTTCTGTATGGGCTTTACTCAGGGTAGTTTCTCCTCTGACAGTTGTCCAGTCTTCTAACCCCTTTCTCCAGAGTCCCTTTCCCTTGCATTTGTTTTGGTCTACGTTCTTGCTGATTGTAAACAGCCACTGCTGCTAATCCTTAGTGCATGACTCCCAACCCTCCTCCTGGTAACTTTGCAGCCCTTACCCACCCCCAGCACTTGAAAGAGAACATAAAGATCATTTGGAAGTGGGGAGTTGTAGTGGAAAGGATGAGATTTCAACGAAAAGGTGTGAGTTTGAGCCTTGACTACATCACTTACTCACTGCGTGACCTGAGAGTTTTCTTAACTTCTCTAGATGTAAGTGCTTCGTTTGTAAAATGTGGACCAGAGTAAGTCATAAAGAATCATCCTAAAATTCTGCAAAAATGCTCATTTATTAATACATTATTATTAATTCAGCATGATTGTTCTATAGAAAATGTAATTCATAAAGAATCATTCTAAAATTCTGCAAAAGTGTTAATTTATTAATACATTATTCCTAATTCAGCAGCATCATTTTTCTATAGAAAATGAAGGGAGATGAAGTAACTATTCCAGGAATGCAAGGCTCAAATTTTTACTGTTCATTTCACAATTGAAATTCAAAGCATGTACGATGAATCAGATGGAAATGCCTGTGCTGGTTGCAGATATAAATCACCCTGGGATCAGATGTGTTTCTCTTTGATGTGACTTGGAAGTGTTCTTTGGTAAACAGAGTGCATGCTCAGCATTCATACAGGAATCACTTTACCTAATTTGCCCAAAATTACTTACCTAAAGCTATTGAGTTTTATGGTTACTGTGTTCCTGTTTTAATATGAAGTGTGTCTGAGATTACCCAGAGGAGTTGAGAAGGTTCTCAGCCTTGATTTTAAAACTGTAGGTGGGTGGAAAGTGGGACTGCTTGCAAAGGAAAATGAAGAGGTCAGAGGGAGGAGGGGTCTGAACTGACCCAGAAATAACCATTTAATAAGAACCTAAAATAGAAGGATAAGGCCTGCCATATAGGGCTGGGTGGTTTGAAAGCATCAAATTCAATAAAGAAATAAAGGTCCCATGCCCTTTACCTTCGTAGAGTTGGAGAAACCAAAACCATTTGGATGAAAATCACCAGAAAAATTCAAGTGAATGAATAGGCAAAACCTGGAGAGGCTGATTGGGGTCTTAATAGCAGGCAACAGTTGAAACTGGACACATTCCTTTTCTTTGATTATTAGACATATTTGAGTATGCAGCAAATATTTATTGAATGGGTAAATGAATGGAAAAGTAAGTGAGCTAAAGGAGTCATGAATGAATGGAATTAACCCTGAGCTTCTGAGAGTTGAAAGTTAGATGCCTACTGGAGCAACATAATTGGGCAAAGGGTAGAGGAGAGTGAGGCAAAAATATGCTGGGTTAGAGATTTCGAATGATTGCTGTTAACAAATGCATTTTAGCTAGATGGTGTCAGTTGAGAGGCTTGCCCCAAAGCTGTGTAGGCAGTAAGCTATTATGCCACCTAATGCTTAAGGAGTTTGTGATAGCCTGGCTGGTGTGGCTCAGTGATTAAGTGCCAACCTATGAACGAGGAGGTCACAGTTTGATTCCTGATGAGGGCACATGCCCAGGTTGTGGGCTTCATCTTCAGTGGGAGCATGCAGGAGGCAGCCGATCAATAATTCCCTCTCATCGATGTTTCTATCTCTCTTTCTCCCTCTCCTTCCTTTCTGAAATCCATAAAAATATACTTATTAAAAAATAGTTTGTGATATCCTTGTCCCGTCCCAGAGATATACATAGAATAGAATGAGATGAGTGTGTGGATAATTTCCAGTTCTTCCTTGTTGGCTTTAACATGGGCAAGATATTTAGCCTTTCTGACCTTCAAGTTCCTCATCAAAAAGTGGGTCACTAACACCTACCTCATATGATATTGTAAGGAATGCCTAAGCTGTCTCTAAATCTCCTTCTTAATAAATGTCAGTTGCCTTCTCTTTTATTTACTCTTATATCGTCAACACCATTTAGATACAGACATGTTGAAAATGAACTAAGGATTGTAACTTCTTCCAACATTCAGAAATGCATTTTAACTATCTAACACTACTACAATATCCAACATATGTGTTCTTAAGCATGTTTGTGTTTATAAATGCACTAGATTGAGGGCCTGCTAAACACAAATTTCACCTTATTAGTAGCTCCATATGGACTTCACCCAAGATAGCTCCTCCTTTGATATTTTTCCATTCTTCTGCCCTTTTTCTATGAGCTACCTTTCTTTTGCATATCTTTTTATCTACTCTCTTGACCATTTTAGACAGCCCTTGCTGCTGACCCCTAATGCATCCCTCCCTCTCCCTCAGACAACTTTGAAGTCCCTATCTCCTCCCTGATCAATAGGAGAATTACAAAATTCCATGTTTTTTTCTTTTCCATCATCTGCCCCCATTTGCCATCTCTCTTATGCTAATCAGAGCCAATGAAACCCCCATTTTCTCTCTTAACTTTTTCAGAACACTTCGTTCCTTCAGTTTATTCTTGCTGTTACTATTCTTACAAAGCTTATAATTTATTGTAATGCATTTATCTTGGTTATGTGTCCCTTTTAGCATGTAGTCTTTAAATAGGAGCTTATTGAAACCCAATCTTGTGTAGTCATACTGTCCTGTCTAGATAACTCACCTTTCCTTCCCCAGAAGAATCATTTATTGTTTTTGAGTCATACTTTTGCTCTCGAGTCTCCCTCTCCCCGCCCCACATACATACACCTAGCCCTTTTAAACATTTCTAGAGTTTTAGATTAAGGGATATTGCTCCTCTCTTCTCTGCAGTTCTTGAAATATTCATCCTTGGCTATCATGAACTCTCATGTTCCTATTTTAAGGATGTTTCCCTCACTCCACAAAGCTATTTATCAGAATAAGTTACAGAGTCGTCCACCCAATGACTTCATCTGCTCCTTGAGAAATGAAATCACAAACAGAATTTAAGTGTGTATCTGAGCACCAGGTAAATCCAGTTCTCATTTAGCCAGTGTATCTTCCATCCCTCCTCTGCCTCACCCTGCTGTCCAGTCTGTGGTTTATATCAGGAGCACACCAATTATTTTCTTCATTAGCCCAAGAAGTGTACATTATACGCTTACAAATTTATCATTTTAATATCTCTCTCCTTTTACTGTTTTTACCCCCATTTTAGGTTGTAGCCAGCACTCCCAAGTCTGAACCATGTGATTTCCTCATCATTTGATGCTCTGTATTTGTGCTTTAAAAAAATATGTGTTTGAATGATTATTGGCAAGGATGTGGACAAAAGGATACCCTCATGCACTGTTGGTGTAAATGCAGATTGATGCAGTCTCTATGAAAAACAGTTCAGAGGTTTCTCAAAAAATAAAAAATGGAACTGTTATTTACAATATTTATAGTGCTATTTACAATAGCCAAGATATGGAAGCAACTCAAATACTCATCAGTATACAATAAAGAAGTGGTGATACATATATATAATTAAATATTACTTGGCCATAAAAATGAATGAAATAAGTCAGTCAGAGAAAGACAAATACCGTATGATTTCTCTTATATGTGGAATCTAAAGAACAAAATAAACGGGCAAACAAAATAAATACAGACTCATAGATACAGAGAACAGACTGAGGATTGCCAGAGGGCAAAAGGGTTGGGTGGCTGGGTGAAAAAGGTAAAGGGATTAGGAAGTACAGATTAGTAGTTACAAAATAGTCATGAGGATATAAAGTACAACATAGGGAATATAGTCAATAATATTGTAATAAATATGTATTGTGCCAGGTGGGTACTGGAAATATTGGGGGGGAACACTTTGTAAAGTATATGATTATCTAACCACTATGCTGTACACCCAAAACTAATACAAGATAATATTGAATGTAAAAGATAAATAAATCAACTTAATTTTTAAAAAAAATATGTTTATAATGGTCATGCTATAGATTAAAAAAAAATAATTCTGTCTCTAAATACATCTGTGACTAGTTTTCCCTGAACGCCCTCCTATCTTTCAGCAACCCTTCCATTTCTTTTCTTCTTGCCCCTGTTGATTAGTCATGTGTTTCTTTTTCTAAGACTGCTGGTTTTGGCTAACGTTCCTAAGATATTTAGGAACTGAATCTTTATTGTGGAGGGAGGACTTTTAGCTTAGATAAGTCTTGTGATTTTCCTCAAATAGTACCATATCGGTAGGTGGGCACCCAGCCTATTTCATAAAAGAGACTCAATTAGTATTTGTAGATTGACTGAATGACTGAATCTTCTGCTCCTTCATTCCATTTGCCATACTCAGGAGCCATTTGGCCCAATTTCATTCTTTCTTTCTCTGTGTCTTGAGAACTGTGTCAGGAGAAATGTGCCAAAGAAACAAGTCCATAAATAGATCATTGCTCAGAGGGAGAAATGCCAAATGGCCTTGTTCTGGATCCAAGAAAACATCGGGGCTCCTGAAAAGCAAAATGAAAAATGACAACTGAGTTTACCATTTTATTGGGAAGACAAAAAACATAGCCATAAGACAGACAGCATGATCCTGATCTAGTGAGTGTTTGTGGTAAGATACACCAGGCCTGCCCTGAGCTAATTGAAAACCACAGAGGTCCTAAAGCCCTTTGTGTAAACTTTTTAGTGAGTCATATATTCCTATCAAGTACCAGAGAAGAACTCAACACTTTGGGATGTGAGATTATCCTGGTAAAATGGTCATAATGAGATCGTGAATAAACCAGATATCCCTTTTTAGAAAAAGGTTTCTTTTTTGAAGGTAAACTGTGAAGATTGATGTGATGTTGTTTCACTTCAGGGAGATTCTTAGAAATATTGATTTTATAATAGGAACTATGCATATCTCCTAATGCTTTTGCATTGAATGCTCATCCTTCAATAGCCACAAATCCTCAGAGGCCAACAGAGATTTTGATTCAGAGTCATTGTCTCAAGAGTGGCCATTCATTAGAACATGGATGATGAAGCCTTGAAAGATAGGAGTATACATGGCATACAATGGGTTAGTAAACGTGCTATCAAAGAGCACTACAAAATGATGAGAAATAGACAATAAGAAGAGCAAAGGTGCAATTAAGAAACTCATAAAAGGTAAAATGAAAATAGGCAATCATCATACAAAGGGAAGTCCAATTTTACTAGTAGGTAGAAAAACACAAAAAAGAAAATCAAGATACTGCCTTATAGCCATTAGATTGGTTAAAAATCTTTTTAATGTTTTTATTCAATGGTGGCAAATGTGTATGTACTTTGTACTGCTATTGATTGTATGAGTTATTACAACAGTTTCAGAAATCAATTGGAAAATATTTTCAAAACTGAAAATGTATATTCCCTTTCACTCCATAATATGAATTTGGGGAAGATATCCTAAGGAAGTGAGGGCCTGAATTTATACGCACGCATGCACGTGCACAATAATACAGCATTTAGTGGCTAAATTATGGGGGGGAAACTGAATACTTATCAATAGGGCTTTGAATAACGTATAGAATACAAAAATAAAATGAAATATTGCACCACTTTGAAAAATGAGGCTTTATGTTTATTCACCTAGAGGGATGTCCATTACCCCTTGGCAAGTAGGAAAAGAAAATAATAGTAACTAAAATATATATTACTTACCATGTGCCAGGACCTGTTCTAAGCTGTATATATTACTTCATTCAAATGTCAAACTACCAATTACAGTTGAGAAAATAAAGCAGAGAGAGGCTGAATGACTTCGAAATCCACACAAGGCTTAGTGGTAGAGCTAGGATTTAAATATTCATGGGTAGCTCCAAAGCTGGCACTATTAATGACCATGGTGCATTTTTCCTCAAGTGATGGTTAATGTAAAATCCTATTTTTGTATAAAAACACAAAAATAACCACATGTATATATACACATGTACTTATCTATGCATATGTGCTTATGTTAAAAATTATGCTTCTAATAGCCTTAATGATTTAAAAAAAATAAGATAGTGAGATCAATTTGTCTTTGAGCTTATCACACCCAAACAAGTAAAACAAGGGCCTCCTTAAAGATTCCTGGATATTCCAGGATCTGTGATTTTTGTGTTCTCAAAATTGATTTGAATCCCCCTCAATGGTTCTTTGTTGTTGTTGTTTTTAGCAAAATAACTTACATACTGGCAGAATTTACTGTCCACTCTGATTAGTAGGGAGGAATCACAGAGCAGATTGTTTTAAACATGAAGTCATGAATATAAAAGACAGAAAAGCAATGAAAACTAAGTATAGTTGAGCTTTCCAAGTGGGGCTTGGGTCTAATTTTTGATACTCTAATATGTGGAGAAGATATCCCAGATGAGTAGCTGCTGTGTTTTCTGCTCTTTCAGTTGTCCCTGGAATAAGTAAGTGTGAAGAGACAGGGGATATTGTAAGAAGACTTTAAAGTATTGTGGAGTAGCTAGATGAAGGATCCCAGGAGAGGGAGGAGGTTCCAAAGGATCATGAGAGCGTACTCATTGGATCTTGTCTCGCTATTGGTAATGCTAAGTCGATAGAAAACATATCTATGAGTCAAAATTGGCCCAGGTTGATGCTGATTAATGGTCTTATTGATTGATCCCAGACAAATCAGAACTGTTCTGCTTCTAAAACCTGAAATTCTGAGCAGTTGTGTACCACTATATCTTAGCCTTTCATCTGACTGACTCTGCACTTGTCCTTTCATCCATCACCTCTTACCTGGACTCAGCCTTCTCTTCACAAATAGAACATTTCACTCAAACTCTGCTGTCACTCTAGATTCACTTTGTCTCCTCCCACGGCTTCCTTTCCATGGTCCTTTCTGAGTGGGTGCAGCTGACATGATTGAGATGACTGGGTGGGTGAGGTTTCTCTCTACATTGTCTTTCTTCCTGTAGGAAGCTAGCTTGGGCTTGTTCACATGGTGGAGGAAGGTTTCCCAGCAGTAAGAGAGGGCAAACCCCACTGTGCAAATGTTTTTCACTGCTCTGCTTGTGTTGGTTTTCTAATGTCCACTGCCCAAATCAAGTTCTTTGGCCAACCCCAGATTCAAGGGGTAGAGAAATAGACTCCACATTTTGCTGGGAGGAGCTACAAACCACTGGCTTTTTAAAGATCTACCACCTAGGGTGGGGCACACTTTTTAACTGAGACTCATCCTGCTAACCTGCCCTCCAGGAAGGCTGTACCAATTTGCTCACCCAACAGTTGCCTGCATTTCATTATCTTCCCAATACTTCTAAGTTGGTGTTAAAAAAGATATTAGCACTTAGAGCCTTTGATCAGTCAGGTGGAAGCAAAAGGGCAGGATAGAAACAGAACAAATTAGATACTTTATATTATTCATTTTTGATGTTTCCTCTCAGAAGAGCCGTGATTCATGTGGTAAACAGCCTGGTGGCATCTCAATGTGGATGTCACACAATATCTAAGCCAGAAGATATAAAAGGATTTCTTTTCTCCCACAAACCTGCTTTCCCTACATTTCCCATTTCAGTTAACGGCACCAGCATTGTCTAAGCCAGAAACTCAGCTCTCCTCCAGGAACCTCCCTCTCCCTTACGTCCTTTTTCAATCTAGCCTCCCATTACTATATCTCCTAAATGTTTCTCATATTGATTCCATGTTTCCCTATTCCCATCGGCACAGGATTAATTTATACTTTTATTACTCCTTGCTTGGATCGTTACAATATCCTCCGTGTCCACTATCAATTACCCCAGGACACCCGCCTACTCTGATGCTTCCAGAGTTGTGTCTCCAAAATAAAAATCAGACCAAGTCAATCTGCATGTCCTTCAGGAATTAAATTCAAATGCCTTAGCAGAGCATTTACGTCCCTGCTCCAGGAGAAATGATAATACTCTACCCATCTTACAAGATTGTTCGGATAAATACCTGAGATGCTGTGTGTAGGCTGAATAAATGGAGGGTGTATGAATCAATAAATGAACCAATGAACACAAAGGAAGTACCCCTGTGTGGCTGGAGTAAAGGATTTGGAAGTAGTTGGGAAAAGATGCAGAATAAAGGATAGCTGAGACTTGATTATAAATTGCCTTGTGTGTCAGGCCGAGAAGACAGAATGTGGCTCTGCAAGAAACCAGGAGCATATGAGAGCCTCTGCTACTTGAAATAATCACTAGAGAGGGAACTCTCAAACCCTATTTACAGTATAGTTCAATGTCAAAAAATGATTATCGTGAATGTTCTTTTCCACATGGAATCACAATTCCCTGATGAAAATTAATCCACTGAATAGCCTGAATTCTGTAACCCGACTTTCACAGAGTCTTCAAGTTCACAAAATAATTCCTGGAGCCCCTCTCATGCAGTCATTTCTTTAGACACAACCTTTGACCTGTGTCGGAAAATGGGCCCAGCCACATTTCTGTGGCAATGACACAGTGGATTGGAACAGAATCCAAAATGGTTCTGGAGCACTGAAGTCAAGGTGTCATATTTCTGTGAGTCCCTCCCACCTGTCCTCAGCTGTGCTTTGCACAAACCCAGTCAGCCCTCTTTCACACTGGATTTGCTCTTCACAAAGACTTAGCGCCGATTATCCAGTGCCCTGTGATCTCTGAGGTTATTGAAAATTGATTTCTCCCACTGCCTTTCCCTGGCGCCAGCCACTGAAATCCTTGACCATGGACGGAGGGAGAGAATTGCAAACAAACAAATAAATAAATAAATCTAAAAGGAGCCTTCTTTGTTTCAAGTCTCTGGCTCCTGCCAGGCTGCAGAGCTCTTCCGTGTGTGTGCGTTTGCTGTGTCAGCCCGAAGTGAAGCAGACAGAATGGGAATTGAGGAAGGCCATTAGGAGCTGAACCAGCAGGAACCTGATAACGAGAGTCACTGGCCCTGCTGCGAACAGGGGATGAGGGGGTGGTCTGTGGCGGGCGTGGAGCCAGGTGCACTTCCCGTTGCTCCTGGGTCACAGCATGGCCATTTCATAAACAGAAGGGTCCATGTGGGCTGCTGAGCCTGAGCTCATCAGTTCAGTGTCTAGGATTGGAAGCCGCTTTTACTAGTAGTTGAAACCAATGATTGGAAAAAGAGGGTATCATCGGAATGAGGTTTTTTCACGCTTCGAATAAGACCTTGAAGGAGCTGCCTTCTGTAGAGCATCATCTGTAATACCAGTTTGTTTTTTATCTTTTAGGCTGACAATGAAAAATATCTTAAATGTATTAGTCCTTTCCTCTCCTTTGCTAATCCCAGATGCATCATTTTGATACCCATCTAATAAAGACAATCTCTAAAACCAAATAATAGATTGAAATGTGTTATGAGTTCTTATTTCATTCCAGACAGGGCTTACCTTTAATTCTCCAGCTGAGACAGTTGTGTTTGTCTTTCTGAAAGCAGTTTGCTCAAGTGTTTCAAGTAACTCAAAGATCAGTTTATTAATTCCTTATAGAACTGGATTAGACATTCTCATTTCACATGGCAGCTTTACGCTTACTCGTTGTCTTGAATAACCCTAAGTATTGTTGCTACCTTCCTGCTCCATTACTTATGTAATCACTAGCCCTTGGTAGTCTGCTTCAGGTCATAGAAAATCACTTATAGATATTTCCAACATGTGCACGGAGGCTCTTTATGTCATAATCCAATTTGATGGGTTTTTCCCCTGCATTACCTCATGTGGGAATTCTTGTTTAAACTTTATTGATCCACCTGGTTTATTTGCTGGGATGTACGGTTCCAGGTCACATGGGTGGGATGGAGAGGTGCCCTGAACAGACTTACACATTTTGAGTTTTCTCTTGCCAGTGGACACAATTAACTTCATCTCTTTTGAGCTGTCAGTTTAAAGTTGTAGTTTGTTTAAAATACAGGAACAAACATTGTTTACATGATGTCAATTCCCCAGAGCTAACCATCTCCTCCCTCTGCAACTCCCTCTGCAGTTGGCAACTTCTACTTTCTCCTGTTATTAACACAAAAGCAGTAACAATAAGTTTCCATTGATTATGTCTTCTTAAGTGCCAGATTCTATATAAGGGCTTTATATATATTTATCTCATTAATTCTTCAACAGTCAAGGGAAGTATGTACTGTTATTATTCATCATTCTCAGGTGAGAAAGAGCCTCCCCAAACATTTGAGTAGCAGAACCAGTATGAGTTAAACATCAGGATTCCCATTCATGGTTTTCTGATTCTCGATTTTATCTTATAGGCTGCAGAGGTAACCTGTTTCATCTTTGGTTGTTAAAACATTGATCTTAAATGTCTTTGAAATCTGTCTTCCTGTAGCTTTTACTCATTGGTGTTATTTTGGCTAGGCGAAGTGGCTTTCAGTTCTCTCTGTGGATTATTTTTTATAGGCAAAACATTCCTAGTTCTTTCTGGAAGTATGTATTGGGCACTTGACCCATGGATATTCCCATGAAAGTGTTACTCACTCCTCAGAACCACATATAACTTATACAGAGATTATTTTTCAACGTCTCTCCTTCATCCTTATATATCAATAACACTGTCTTGGGTTATTTCTGTCCCTTAATTATTTTTTTCTGGTCATGTGTCTCTATCAGATCTGGACCAGGCTGCACCTCTAGCATCCTCTCTAAAACAAGGGCACCTTCAAGTTTCAGCCATTCCCAAGTCATCTGCAGATTCTGAGGTCATCTTACAGAGTCAGGACAACTCAGTGGACGGCCAAGGGACCCAGTTTGATGAGGTCCCCTCATTGCCAAGTTGGGCCAAGATGTTACACCTGCCCACACATACCTGAACTTCTCAACGAGGATTAGATGAACATCAAATCAGAATTTCATTCCTTGGCCCTGGGGACTACCTGACTGTAACTCATGATACAAAAAATAATAAATTAATTTAAAAATCTACCTTTAGTATTCTATGAGAGACCCTTATATGTCCCTAGTGTCCTTCGGTTTTGAAGATTTCCAAGGCTGGGAAAATGTTATTTTAACAGTTGCCTCCGGTTCATTTAAGATTTCTTAATCCAGTCTCTGAGCGGTCATTCAGCTCTTGGGTATATGGCTCAGTACCAGCTGCAGGGGTCACTGCCATGGATGGTGGCCCCTGTTACTGTCCGGGTTCCGTTGCTCCCAGGATTATTAGGGTGTCAGTCAGGAAGAAACAGCTTCTGGTAAGTGCTGTTGGGTCACAGGACTTTCTGTACACAGTCTCTTATGCTCAGATTTTCCCAGAGAGAAATGTCCACTTGAATCCCTTCTTCCTTTTCCTCCCTGTTGACTTGTCGAGGTATTTAGAAAGCAATTTGAAGGTCCCAGGTCTCAAGGGCCCTGTTTCTTCTCCTTTAGGCCACACACACCCTTGTCCATTTCATTGAGGGAGCAAAGAAAAAGAAAAGGCAGAATTTCCTCTCAGCCAGAATAAGAAAGAGAAGATTTTAGACACATTAAAAATGCACTGCAGAACAATAATGACCACACTGATTATAGTAAAAAAAAAAAAAATGAACTACTTCACCTTTTCCAACTAGTCAGAGTCCCCCAGCCTGGAGGGAGAGAAGGCAGGGGACATTTCTTGTTTTTTCAGCACCGTTTTTGCTCTATATTCCACACATGTCTTGTGATGGAGAGAGCTGGAGGGAAGCAAGGAGAGAGCCCAGCTGAGGACTGGACCAGAGGAAGGGCTCTCCACCTTCCTCCCCCAAGCAGAGCCCGGGTGGGGGTGAGAAAGAAAAGGTAGGTCTGAGGATACAAGAGCAGAGGGGACTCATCTTTCTTTTCTTCGTGAGAACCTAGGAAAGGGCTTGATCTCAGAATTCCTTCATGGTGCACCGGGCCGCCAAGACTTGGTTCAGGCACTGGTGAAAACTTTTGGGTTTATATTGACATGCAGAGTAGTCGGACCCTGATTCCCTCGTGGCCCACTAAACCTGTCATTTGTATGGTTTCCTCCACCCCCATCAGCCTGATGGTTACAGGAAAGCTGAAGTAGGAGAGGAAGAGCCTAATAAGTGCCATGTGACAGGAACTAAAAGAGACGTTTGTGAGCACATAGGAGACACCTTGTGGGGGGCACCAGATATCCCTGAGGGCGACTCTGAGGATGTGTGGTGTGGGGTTGCTTGCAGGTCCTGCCTGAGACTATGGAGAAGGGACCAGTGAAATTTGCTTTGTTGTACCTACTGTGACTCCGTCTGTTGGTGAAGCTGGGAGAAACTCAAGCATCTCAGATTGAAATGACCAAACCCTGTGTGTCCAGTCTGAAATGGCATGGGGAATTGGGTTTTTTATTGTTCTTTGTAAGTCAGGCAAAATAACATGATGCATTTCATGACAATATCCAGCAGTGCATAGCATTAAAATGTTCTGTGTCATCTCATTTATTTCTCACTGATCAATTAGGTAACTGTCACATTTTATTGGAGAAAAACTGATGCCCAGAATAAGTAGAGTTGCTCAACTTAATAGTTATATTAATAGTAACAACTAATTAAGCCCCAGATACTATGCTAAGAATGTTACATGTATTCTCCTATTTAATCCTTAAAATCACTTCATGAAACAAATATTGTATTTTCTTATTTTTGATGAATAGATTAAAGCTCAGAAAAGTTAATTACCTTGCTCAGAGTCATACAAGGTCAAATAGCTGAGTTGTTCTTTAAATCCATATCTCCCTGACCTCAAAGTCCGCACTTCCAGCTACTTACTATTGTGGCCGAAGCAGAACCGAAAGGTCAGATTTTGTGATTAACTATAAAATAATCTTTCTGTCTATTTTACCTGCAGGGGAGTTTTTCATTGCATGTAAGGTAGATACCCTCTTCCAGTAAGTTTTTGGTATGTGAGCTTTTCATGAATCAAATGAAAGCGTATAATTTTCAGATGGATTCATTTCTCATTTCCAGTGCTTTCATTAATTTGAATATCAAAGCATTTGCTTGTTTATACACACTGAAGATTGAGCTCTCTAAAGAGAGACAAAAACAACTCTCTGAAAAGGTTTTGGCATGTTTTTATGAGTAAAAAATAGTTTGTGCGAATCATTTAGGGTTTGTGTGTATTACACACAATAAACCAAATGAGTATAACAAGTTAAATTTGTGAATTAAAGATCCGGTAATTCATCAGCCACCTGTCTGCAGAAGACTTTTTAATTCAGTGCATATAAAAATGCTTTCTATCATCACACATAGGAAATGCAATATGGCTATAAAGTAATGACATTTAAAATATATAAGAATGTAGACAATCCTTAGCACAAATTTTCTTTCAAATACATTAAAAATAGTATACCTAGTATAAGCTCTCCACTCTAGAGCAAGCTTTGAAGAACTTTATATTATCTCCACATGTGTTTTCCTCTCCAAAGTAGTCATTTTAGAGTTTATTTCAATAATACTGCCATTTCTTAAGACACTTTCAAAATGTCCCTGGGTGAATTTCTCCCAAAGCCAGTTTATAAGGAGTAAGAAAGTAATTTTCATTAATTTATCACCATCCTGCTTTCTTTACAAAGTGGTGGTTCTCTATCCTATATCTAATCTCTCTTACCAAACCAAGCTCTGAACTGCTTTTGACTATGCCCCCAAACCAATCCCAGAGTCTCAGTGTTACCTCTGAAGAGAGCCACAGGACTGGAGGAAGTCCCTAAAATGCTGGGAATAATTTAGTAACTTCCCAAGGTGGATAATACCTGACTGGGCCTATGTACCATGGAGTGGACAGATTCAGGTCTGTCCTTAAAAAAAACAGCATTCCAGCTCCGTGATCTCATTTTGCCATTCATTTTCCAATGAATCCAGAAGCAAATTTCTAGATATTGTGAGGTGTTCTTTTGAACTCTTCATCCTATTAACTTTTGTTTCTGATATTTTTTAAAATAACATGTTAATTAAAAACTTGCAAGACACTTTGTAATTTCTTTTGAAGGAGGCTTGCAGTAATTGAGGATTTTAGCTGCAGGATATACTTCTGACACCGAATTAAAAAACAGCTCAGCCAGACATCTTGATTATGGAGCATAAGTCACATATTAAACAGTTGAAGCATATTCTTTTGATTTGGTTCCTCTTTTGGATTTGCAGCAATTCACACAGACTGGTAGGGAGTTTCTGTTTGCATTCTCTGGAGTTTACTTTTAAAAAAGAGGGGGAATGTGTGTGTGTGTGTGTGTGTGTGTGTGTGTGTGTGTGTGTGTGTGTATGTGTGTATGCTTGCGCGCTCTTCCTGGAGAAGTAATAACTGTATGTAAAGGAGCAATTCGTTTATTGGGATTTAGAAGAAGTCATTATCCTAAATAAGAATAATGAAGTAGGTGCATTTTATCACTATGCCCTCCTCTTTAAAATTCCCAGAACCCCTCTCCTACCTCCTGGAACCTCTGACATTCCTAGTATTTAATTGCCACAGTGCATGTTTCTCATCTTCACAACCACAGTGGAGGTTACTGACCCAGAAGCATTTGTAAACAGGTTAATTTTCAAAGCAATAGATTTGTATTGGTGGTCTTTCAGGCACTGGTAATATGTAGTAATTGGGGACAGAATGGCTTCCCAGGAAACCATAAATCCAAACACACTGATGACTGTAGACCCCCGGGGCTAGCTAGAAAATGGAGGCTAAATTTTCACAAAACTTGGAATCATTAAAGGTGGCACCTTTACTTGGCAATAAGAACTCCTCCCCCAATCCCTTCTTTTCCCTCTCCCCAAATTCTCTGGCGCCTCTTTACAGTTACTAATAAGCATCTCATTTCCAGCTTTTCCCCGAAATACTTCTACTTCCTTGCTTGAGAAATCTCAACACATTCCCCTTGCCCTGCATTAAAATTGCAACCCTGGCCTCTCTCACTCGGGGCTCCCATGCCCTCTGTTCTCCTGTACCCCGGATTTTCCCCTGGGTTCCCACTCCTACTTCAGACCATTGTTTAATCATCTACTTTTACCAGCCTATCTGTGTTTGAAATCCACTGTCTCCTCTGGACTCCTGCCCTCCTGTAATACTATTATTAAAGTAATGCCTGATGGTGGACTTGTCCTCCCACATTCTTAGGCTATTTGACCTTTTTGCAGTATTGGGCAGTTAGTCTCTCCTTATTTAAATTCTATTTTCTTCAAATTCTCATACCTTCTGACTTGTCTTTCTCAGTCTGCTCAAACTTTAACAATTATTGTTATCCCGTGCTTTATATTTTCTCCCTCTCCATTTTTCCCATGCATGAGCTAATCAACACTAATTTCCCCAAACTCTCTTGACTATGATTCTTTATTTCCACTTCCACCGCCCTCACTCTAGCCCCTATCCCAATGGAATAAACTTCTAAAAGCATGTCTCCTTGTCTTTGTCTTTCCCTAAGTCCTACTCAGTTTCCATTATGTCTCCAGAGTCATCTTGCTGAAACAGATCCAATCCATGCATCACATTCTTTAGAAATTGTTAATGAATCCTGTTACCTACACACACACACACACACACACACACACACACACACACACACACTACAAACTGCTGCAGGCTTTGAAGGAAAAAGAAGGTGAGGAAGGGAGGGTGCAATCCAAGATGATGTGTTAGTTATACTCTGGCCACTGCTTCACCAAAAGCCAAAAAGAGTGAGTTGAATGGCATGTCTGTCTACTTGCCACATGGGCTATCTTCAGAACAGCTCGTGCACAGATATTGTACCTTACAGCGGGCCGTGGAAGTGAGGGAGGAGATGAAATTTATCTCTCTGGGTCCCTATCATTTTCTGGTTCGTCATTGTTGAAAGTCTGATGGAGCTTAACTCCCCCATGCTGTGACTTTCAGCTCAGAAGTCGGATCTTGTGCCTGTGGGTGGCCTTTCACCAGTTAGTGGCAGGAGGAGTCATAGAGCTGGTAGGCCTGACCACACGGACAGCCCAAGTGAACCCTGCATTCCTGAGCAGGGAGCTGCTTGGCTCTGGGAAGGACTCTCACAGGCATGTGTGAGGTCCCTTGGTTGCTGCCACAGCGAAGGCAAAGTAAGAAACGGAGAGCCCTATAGACAAGTGAGGCCAAGAGATATAAGTAGGCAGATAAGGTGTGTCCAATATAATGTTCAACCTCACTCTTTATCAGGGAGAAATTGATGAGATACCGTTTTTCACTTATCAGGTTGGTAGAAGCCAAATTGACAATATCTGGGGTTGGCAAGATTGTGCGAAAACTGGTAGTCTCACAGAGAGCAGCCGGGCACGCTCCTTGAATAGTGAGAAGTATACTCATGCAGGAGAGTGCAAAGAGCTTTAAAGGGCTTCGTCTAGTCTGTCTGTCTGTCTCTCTCACTCCAATGGGTTCCAATAATTCTGGTCCCTGCCACAAGTGAGTATGAGCTCCATGGAGAAGGAGATTATGGACAGAAGTTGAAAGCTGCTTAGATGACTAGAAAACAAAGTGTGATACTGACTGTGAGAGAGGAACCTCCTCCACTCAATATCACTCCAACCATTAGATGCCCTGGCCTGTCAGTGACAGAGCATGAAGGAGACTGGGATGACCAGTGGGCATAGAGGCCTGGTGGGAGAATGGAAAGATTATATGAGGTGCCTCCTAAAGATGCCTTGAAATATTAAGGGAAGGCTTTCCTCAAGATTGAGGTCTTGGAGGAAAATTACTGAACAAGCAAAACTTGAAAATGCATTTAAGATAAACTCATTAGACTACGTGGGTGAATTGTCCCTTGTCTATGTTCTCAAAACATGTTTTGCGTTACATTAGAGATTGTCTGTCGTCAAGGGTAAGGATGATGTCATATTTATCTCGGTCCTCAATATATGGTATCATAACTGGTACCTAGTAAAGGCTCGTTAATGGTTGTGTAATGGATGAATAGATGTTTGGTTGGAGTCTCTGGAAATCAGTTTCAACTGCATTAGGATGATAACCCTCGACAGCTTCTCTCAAATCTGAACAAAATCTTCAGGTGGGAAAATCACAAAATATAATATGGCTGGCCTGAGTCTAGAATCTTCAGGATTGACAAGAACTATCATGCCATTTAGGAATCACTTTGAATATTTGTAAACAGCTGCATTTTTGTCCTTTGGGTCATGTAATTGCATGGGTCAAAGCTAAATAAGGGTAAAAGCTAAAAATTGTTAATGCATACAGTTGCTTGCTATCAATCAAATTCTGCCTTTTGTAAGTAGTTCTGGGGCACTCACAGTTATGACAAGGTTTGATGTGTGTATGTGTTATATAGGATCTTCATAAAACCTGAGGATTTTAAGTAGATGATAAAGACCACATTAAAACCACATTAACCACCACAATACAAAAACAAAAGTCCCTTCAAACTGACAGATGTTCTCTGAAAGAAGATAATTTGAATTATAATTTGAACTGATGCCTGGGTTTATTTCACTTTAGCACTCCTGAGGCCACACATTGGCTTATTTATTTATTTATTTTTATTGTTTAAAGTATTATATATTTTTCCTTTTCCCCAATTGACACCCCCACCCCCGCCACTCATGCCCCTCAGGACAAGTCCCCACCACCCTGCCCCAGTGTCCGTGTCCATTGGTTATGCTAATATGCATGCATACAAGTCCTTTGGTTGATCTCTTACCCCTCGCCCCCTCCTGCCTTCTCTCTGAGGTTGGATGGTCTGTTTGATGCTTTTATATCTCTGGATCTATTTTTGTTCATCAGTTTATGTTGTTCATTATATCCCACATATGAGTGAGATCATGTGATATTTGTCTTTCTCCAACTGGCTTATTTCGCTTAGCACAATGCTTTCCAGGTCCATCCATGCTGTTGCAAATGGTAAAAGTTTCTTCTTTTTTATAGCAGTGTAGTATTCCATTGTGTAGATGTACCACTGGTTCTTTTTTGTTTGTTTTAATTTTATTTTATTGTTTAAAGTATTACAAATAGTAGTATGTACCATTGTTTTTTAATCCACTCATCTGCTGATGGGCACTTAGGCTGTTTCCAAACCTTAGCTATTATAAATCATGTTGCTATGAACATAGGGGTGCATATGTCCTTTCTGACTGGTGTTTCTGGTTTCTTAGGATATCTTCCCAGAAGATATCCCAAGGGATCACTGGGTCAAATGGGAGTTCCATTTTTAATTTTTTTGAGGAATCTCCATACTGTCTTCCACAGTGGCTGCACCAGTCTGCATTCCCACCAGCAGTGCACGAGGGTTCCTTTTTCTCCGCATCCTCTCCACCACTTGTCTGTTTGTTGATTTGTTGATGATAGCCATTCTGACAAGTGTGAGATGGTACCTCATTGTTGTTTTGATTTGCATCTCTCAGATGCTTAGTGACTTCGAGCATGTTTTCATATGTCTCTCGGCCTTCTGTATGTCTTCTTTCAAAAAGTGTCTATTTAGGTCCTTTGCCCATTTTTTGATTGGATTGTTTATCTTCCTTTTGTTAAGTTGTATGAGTTCCCTGTAAATTTTGGAGATTAAACCCTTATCTGAGATAACATTGGCAAATATGTTCTCCCATGCAGTGAGCTTTCTTGTTGTTTTGTTGATGGTTTCTTTTGCTGTGCAGAAGCTTTTTATTTTGATGTAGTCCCATTTGTTTATTTTCTCCTTAGTTTCCATTGCCCTAGGAGCTGTATTAGTCTTCTAAGATTTTATGGTTTCCCATCTTACATTTAAGTCCTTTAGCCATTTTGAGTTTGTTTTTGTGTATGGTGTAAGATGGTGATCTAGTTTCATTTTTTTGCATGTATCTGACCAATTTTCCCAGCACCATTTATTAAAGAGACTGTCTTGACTCCTTTGTATGCTCTTGCCTCCTTTGTCAAATATTAATTGAGCATAATGGCTTGGGTCAATTTCTGGGTTCTCTGTTTTATTCCATTAGTCTATATGTTCTTGTGCCAATACCAGACAGTTTTGAGAACAGTGGCTTTGTAATATAGCTTGATATCTGGTATGGTGTTCCCTCCAGCTTTGTTCTTCTTTCTCAGGATTGCTGTGGCTATTCAGGGTCTTTTTTTATTCCAGATGAATTTTTGGAGAGTTTGTTCTAGGTCTGTGAAGAATGCCATTGGTATTTTAATGGGGATTGCATTGAATCTATAAATTACTTTGGGTAGTATGGATATTTTAATGATGTTGATTCTACCAATCCATGAACACGGTATGTTCTTCTATTTGTTTATATCTTCCTCTGTATCTTTTTTCAATGTCCTGTAGTTTTCCAAGTACAGGTCTTTTACCTCCTTAGCTAAGTTTATTCCTAGGTATCTTAATTTTTTTTGGTGCAATGGTAAATGGGATTTTTTTTTTTTAGTTTCTCTTTCTGTGAGTTCATTATTGGTGTATAAAAAAGCCATAGATTTCTGGGTGTTAATTTTGTATCCTGCTACATTGCTGAATTCATTTATTAAGTCTAGTAGTTTTTTGTATATTTCTTAAATACTGGTGACCCTGAGTCTTGCAGAATAAGAAGCCTTTTTAAGGAAAGGAAAAAAAAAAAGGTTTTGATTCTGTGAACTGTACTCTTCTGGACCAAGCTGAGAATTCCCAGTTGACAGAACATGGGACTTCGATTTCTTTACTTCACGTTGACCTTTTGTAATAACCCAGCACAATACTTTCACTCTTTTGCCTCCCAATCCAATCTCTACAGAGACCAGAGTGATCTTAAAGTATAAATTAGATCATCTCACTTCCCTGCATACAATAATGGGTTCTCAGTGCTCCCAGAATAAAAATCAAATTCCCCACTGTTTGATCCAGCCCCTTATTATGAATTGCAACTGAATTTTACATCACTCTCCCTTGTTTGAGTTAAGGTAGTACTAGCAGCTCTAACAGCTAAACCCTGAAGTCTCATGGCTTGACACCCATTGAGGTTTATTTCTTACTCATGTAAGCCCAGTTTATTTCTTACTCAGGTAGAAAGAGGGAGAAAGGATGGGCCTTTGCTCCATGCAGTTACTCAGGGACTCACATTGATAGTGATAGGGCATCTCACACACACTTTTCACGAACACTCTAGGTATTAATGTCCAGCTGGCACTTAAGTAAATACAGTGAAGTATTTGTATGGGCCAAGTCTCATGGTGGCATTTCCACCCACACTCAGTCACATGATTATGTTTGCAAGCAAGGTCCTCAATATATAGTATCATAACTGTTACATAGTGAAGGCTCATTAGTGTTGTGTAATGGATGACTAGATGGTTGGTCAGGGTCTCTGGAAATCAGTTTCAACTACGTTAGGATGAGAAGTAAAATTGCTTATTGGAAAGCCATCTTTCCAAAACAACTCTACAGCCCAAAAGGGGCATCTTTGGTGGAAGACTAGCTGTCTCTTCCATACTCCTCCCGCACAGTAAGCTCAAACCACACTGACTTTACTCTGATCCTCGCACATTTCTACCACAGGGCCTTTGCCGCCCATGTTGTTCCTCTTCTGGGAACATTTCTGCTTTTTCCTCACCTTTTGGTATTGTCTTAAATGCCATCTCCTCAGAGACACCTTTCTTAATCACTTGTCAGAAATAGGATTTTCCAAGCACCTTGTTGGTTTCCTTTGCAACACTTATCATTATTGGTAATCATCTTTTTTGTTTACTTGTTCATTTCTGTTTCTCCTACTAGATTCTTAGCTCCATGAAAGTAGGTAGATATTTGTCTTTTACACCACCAAACTCCAATGCCTGTCACAGTGCCTGACTCAGTAGGTGCTCAACAAATATTTTATAAATTAAGGCAGAGGCTGTGCGTAATAAATAGGTAATTACAATATTAAACTAAAACACCATTATTTACCATTAATATAAATGTATACATTTATGATTCTATGGCTGGCTTTGACACAGCCAATGAATCATGAATACTCTGTGCTATACTTTATATAAACCTAACTCTTAGACAGTAATAAAGTGACTATTTCAGTTAGCTGTTGCTGCACAATAGATTGCTTCAAAATTTAGTGAATTAAGACAACAACATAATTTTATCCCCAGTCACAGATTTTGTGGACCAAGAATTCAGGAAGTATTTGACTTTAGTCATCCTGGCTCAGAGTTCCTCACGTGGTTATGGTCAAACAGCGCTGGAGCTATAACAACAGTGGGGCCAGAGCAGGCACAGGGGCTGAAGTATCCCAGTGAGCAGAGCAGGAGCAGGTTGATTGTTTAGAGTAGACCTGCCTTGGGAAGCATTGTGTAACTTCTGCTGCTTGCTGTTGGTCAAAGCCTACAGTTTCAAGCATGGAGGACACAGACCTGGGTAGGATGAGTGTCTAAGACTTTGTGGACACATTTTTAAACCACCATACTGACCAGGAGGGAATGAATCATTGAATTGTAAAGTATTTGAAGGAATTTTTATTACCAGGCTTTCTCTCTCACCCTACTTTTTACACAGGCCACCAAGGAATTCCCTGGCACTGACTTTTTCCCTGCACAGAACTCTTTAAGTAGCCAAGATATGTATGTATTCAGGACTTTGTACTTGAAAAGTGCCTCATTTCAGGGTGTTGTAGATATCATATTATGAGCACTCTGACATTGAATTGAGTATTCACTTCTTTTCATACCATTGGAATTAGGCTGCGTTAAATCCTTACCGTTGCTTTGGCACATTTGGGGAAAAGAGCTTTTCTCAGAATAATTGGTTTTGGATTTCTAGCCTTAATATTCTACATAGCACATTCTCTGTTTTCATTAAAGCAATTTTTTTAAAAAAAATGTGTCTAATATGTTTTACTTTGGTTAGAATTCCAGAGGAAAGAATTACTGTGAATTCTGTGATCCCGCTTTTTAACCATCTCATTGAATTTACTTAATGAGATGTTTTAAAACATGGATAATTTGGTTTAGAAAACTCACAAACTGCTATATTGCTCCAAGCTTCAAAATGTACTCTTTTTACTGAGACTTAATACCTTAATCAATAAAGAAATAAAAAAAGAAATATTACACTGTTCCAAGTGTGACCTTGAACAAGGATTCATTGATTTTTATAAAGTTGCCAGAATTACCAGAAGTTCTTATATAACTAGCACCCAACTTCCCATATTGTGGTGTGTTTTTTTAAAATAGTTATTAAATTTTATCAAGTGTTTTCTCTGGCTCTATTACAATAATGTGGTGTTTCTCTTTTATTTTTATTTATTCTTTTTTTTATTGATTAAAGTATTATCTATGTCTCCTTCCAACTTCCCATATTGTTAACATTACTATGATACACTTGCCAAAACTGATAAACCGATACTGATACATTATTAGTAATGAAAGTCCATACTTTACTTATTTTTCTTTAGTTTTTTACCTTATGTCTGTTTTCTGTTCCTGGGTCCCTTTACAATAACACATTACATCTATTTGTCATGTCTCCTTACACTCTTCCACACTCTTACAATTTTCAAGCTCTCCTTGTTTCTGGCAGCCTTAACGATTTTGAGTTGAAAACAGCAAAAATGGATGGGGAACACTAAGCATTTTTCTGTGAGGAAGTTGAACATCGTGACTAAGAGAAAAAAAGACTTAAGGACAGAATACCATGTGTTTGATTCCTAGTTCTGGCACCTACCAGCTGTATGACTTTGACTAAGTTCTTTCACATTCCTGAGCTTCAGTTTCTTTATGTGTAAGTGAGGAATAATAGTACCTTCACTTTAGGGCTGATGTGAGATTTAACTGAGGTAAATAAAGCATATACTGTGCTTAGCATAATGCTCAATGCTCAGAAGGTACACAGTTATTATTCAAAGGTGTCTAAAATGCAGGTCAGCCCACAGAAGACTCTTTAAGGTATAATGTAGCTGACAATAATAATCATATTAATGCCAAACATTTACTGAACATATGCCATGTACACATCATTAGTGTAAGCACTTTGTGCATATGAACTGAATTAATTGTACTAATAATATTACTAAATTACTAAATCCAACCAGTCTTGATGATAGTATGTCTAGGGAAAATACTTCTCAAATTTCAGATGTGGGAAAGAAGACAGAGAACATTCCAGAATGAGTAAAGTCATGGGAGTAGAGTAGATGTGCAGGTTGGTAGATTGTTGGAAGCTGAGGGAAGTGAACACAGCAGACAGGTCTGGTTTTAAACAGGTATTAGAGCACAGTTTTCAACCATCTTTGAAGGGCTCTACAGACCTGAATTTATGGTACACTTTCCCACATCTTCTTTCTCAGGACTTGCTAGCCAGGCCTGGTGGGGTGGGAGCAGGCAGGTTTTGAGGACCACCCGAATGCTTAAACATTTCATATGGGTGAGAATTCATCCACTAAGAGCAGGGAAATGGTCTCACTTTTAGGAAGCTCGTGGCTTGGAAGAAATGGAGACCTGGCCTCA
Organism: Cnephaeus nilssonii; assembly: GCF_951640355.1. Classification (NCBI taxonomy): domain Eukaryota; kingdom Metazoa; phylum Chordata; class Mammalia; order Chiroptera; family Vespertilionidae; genus Cnephaeus; species Cnephaeus nilssonii. The sequence goes on along the minus strand of NC_137085.1, from coordinate 24,555,232 downwards.
CTGGCTCCATGATCTTGATCTCTTCCCCAAACACCAAGAGACAAAAGTGCCGTGTCTTACTAATTAGGTGGAACCATCTTAACGATCTCATGGCTGTTGCAGCTTCCACCGGGAGAGTGTGTGACTCATGTAAGGCCATCAGCACCATAACCCACGGCTTGCAAATGATGACAGACAAGAGTGTTATTCCTAGTGAGTGTATCAATTTGTTTAATTCGCACAAGGGTGACCGGGGATAAGAAAAAATGGTCTGTTAGCCAAAAGCCTACTTAAAATTACTGTTTATTATTGTGGACAAATGTTTCATAAAATAAAACAGTGGCTTTCTCCCAGGATAGCTTTGGGAGCTGAAGACAGAGGAGGAAATTAACGACTGGAAAGAGTTCCCCTGATGATGCTTATGCTGATCCAGGCTTCCCTAGTGGCTATTTTCCATGCAGATGCTTTTAAGGAGGAAAGCAAAAGAACAAACTAGCGTCTTTGTTTAATAAAGAAGCTGCAGTACTGTAAAATCTAAAATTTCACATCAACAGCAGCCCAAACTACTGGCTCCTTGCAAAATGCTGTGTATAACCACCTTTTAAAATCCTTAGGCAGACCTACGTGTTAGACATTATGACTTTCTCTGTAGAGATGAAGAAACTGAGGCTGAGAGAGGTAAAGCAGCTTGTCTGAGGTTAAGCCACGGAGCTGGGATGTGAACCCATCCACACCTGTCATTTCTAGAGCTCTGTGCTGCAGACATGTGTCTAGAATGGCCACGTCCATGTCATGCCTGAGCAGTGTTGTGGTGCCTGGTGTGGGAAGACCTAGTCATCACAGTGGTAGCTTTCTGAGTTAGAAGGGATTTTAGAGCCTCCACAGGTTCTCCGCTGGCCTGCACGTTGGAATCATCTGGAGATTTGAAAGTATATTGGTATACCTGAACCCCACTCTTAGGACCTCCAATTTGATTAGCCTCATGTGGCCTCATTTTGGAGGGGAGAAGTAGCTAAAAGGTCCTCAGGTGGTTCCAATGTGAGCCAGGGCTGAGAACCACTGACCTAGACCAGCCCTTCAAGACAGGCACTCCTGTGGCTCACAGACTATCAGCATCACCTGGGAGTTGGTTAGACACGCAGACTGCCGGATTCCACTCAGGTGACTCATATGCATGCTAGAGTATAAGAGGACAGCATGCCCAGCCGGTGTTGCTCGGTGGTTGAGCATCAGCCTATGAACCAGGAAGTCACGGTTCGATTTTTGGTCAGGGCACATGCTTGGGTTGCAGGCTTGATCCCCAGTGTGGGGCGTGCAGGAGGCAGCCAATCAATGATTCTCTCTCATCATTGATGCTTCTATCTCTCTCTCTCTCCCTTTCTTTCCCTTCCCTCTCTGAAATTAATTTAAAAAAGAGAGAGGGAGAACGGCAGTGCCTGGCTCACTCCTAAAGGACGAGGAGGAGTTACAGAAGTGGGGGGCATTCTAGAGAAATGGTTTAACTCCCAGAAGAGAAAGAATGGCATATTCACGAACTAGAAGTGGATCTTTGTGGCTGAAGCAAAGATTACCAAGGGGGTATAAGGTCAACCTTTGCGCACAGGCTAGATACCCTTTGGCCGCAGGACTTGGCGCTGGCCACTTCCTCTAGCTCTCTCAATACTCTTTCAAATGACACCTTCTCAATAAGGTTCTACTCTCATTGTTCCTCCAGATTTCATTATTTGCTCTATTTCCCCTCTGTAAAACTTAGAAACTTCTAACATGCTACCTAGTGTACTTACTCTTTGTCTTATTCGCCGCATTTCTCCAAGCTAGAATCCAGCTCGGGGAGTGCCCGGATTTTGTTGGTTGTGCACCAGCACAGAGAACAGTATCTAACACTTAGAAAAGCTGCTTCCTATGTATTGCTTCAGTTAACTAAGCAAGTTCTGAAGAGCTGAGCAGGTCACGCTGACTTTCCCTACAACGTGATTGTGAAATTCAAGAGCCTTTTCAGGACTTCAAATGGGTAAAGAACAAGATCAGGTTTGCCTTTGATTTTAGAAAGAACCTCTGGCTGCTGTGTAGCTAGTGGGCGGTGGGTGTGGGGAGGTTAAGGGCTTGACTAAAGGCAAGAGGGCCAGTTTGGTGACAGTGGCAGCCTGTGCTAAGGGGAACAGGGCTGGACAAGATGAGGTGTATTCAAGGCCTGCTCAGGAAGTAGCGTCCGCAGGGATTAGCTTAAGGGGCTGAGGGAGAGAGAAAACTCATCCCAGGCTTCTGGTTTAAGCGACAGATTGTTCTCATACCCTCACTGAGATGGAGAGTGCTGAGGAAGAACAGATAATTTGGAGAGAAAGAGTAAAGTGATTGCAAAGCATTAAGCTCTAGACTGTTATAACCTGAAGGAAATTTGAATTTCACATTCATTAAATAACTATATATTTTTAATTCCTGGCATTACGTTAAGCCAATGAGTAAGTGATAGTCATACAAAAAATATTGGCATGCACGCCCTTTCCGGAGCATACCTTTCTTTCTCCCAAACTCCTAGGGCCCTTCTTTTGCCGCTGTAATGTGTTTCCTGAGCCCATTTCCTCTACAGCTCACGTCTTCTAACTCTGACTTTCTAAATAAACGTTTTAGAGTTTGAAAAAAAATACCTACTACGTGCCAGGCATGGTGCTGGCTCCAAGGGATACAATGATGAACAATTCCACATCTCCCTGCAGTTGTGGAATTTATATAAAGAAGCAAGTGCTGCGGCAGTTCAAGGAAGAAAAAGAGAGGGAGAGGGAGAGAGAGAGGGAGAATGAATGAAATAGAGATTGGGAGAGACCCCAAAGGAGAGATTACTTTCAGCTGTGAGTCAGGGAAATGCAACATTCTGATAATGGTAGCGTTTACACTGGAGCTTAAAGGAAACCCTTTTTAGAAACATAGAGAAGGCAATGGAGTCAAAGCATGGAGGCCAAAAAAATCTAAATCATATGTCAGGAATAGCAAATAACTTGGTCAGAAATTCAGAGACATAGGGCATTCGGTGCAATGAGAGAAAAACTTGTGAACACAGATGGAGAACCCTGAAAGCCAGGGGAAGGGTTTTCAACTGTAGGATTCTGTAAGAAATTAGCCTGAAACATAATAGATGCCCAGCACGTGTCTATTCAGTACATCTATGAATCATTTTTAGTGCGAGTGCTGGTTACAAAGTGCTGTTTTGGGAAGATAAACATGATTTCAGTACATATGATGGATTACAAAGAGGAGAAGTCAGGAAATGAGGCTATTTTACTAGTGTATTATTCAGATAAACTGGCTTCTGTCAAATAGCCACTATATTTTAGTGTCAACACCACGAAAGTTTGCGTCTGGTTTTTGCAGTCTCTTGCAGGTGTTTCTGGTTAGGTGGCTCACGCAGACAGATAGCTCTCCTCCAAATTGTTAGTTAAGCCAAGCCCCAGCCTCCCTATATGTGGTGGGTCAGCTATGCTCTAGCTCTTTGGAGTCTCCTCCATTTAGCTCAGGGGTTGCAAAAGAGAAAGGAAGATATGTGCTCTTGAGAGGGTCCTGTGGGCCATCCTGAAGGAGCAGACAACACTTCCGGGCACATTCCATTCGCCAGAACACAACGCGATGGCTTCAGCCAAGCACAAGGGAGGCTGGGAAATATAGTCTGTGGGCCCAGAGGAAGAGGGAGCTGGTTTGTTTTATAACTTAGACTCTGCCACAGTAATGACAGTGAGAGATACAAAGAGTAATTGAGGGGATGAAGAGGAAGATTTGCATTCAATATGTTTTGGGAGAGTACCATTGACAGTAAGTTGAGTGGGCATGGAATGCCGGGGAGGCAGGTGGGGGGAAAGGTTGTCTGTGGGCAAAGGATACATTTTCCAAATGAAAAGATTCACAGGCCTTTGAAATTGTTTTTTCCCTGATGCTTTCTATTTGAGGAAATAAATAGTATTATAGCAACTCATGGGAAGATTTACAGAGAAGTTTAGAAGTTCTTGCATCAATATGAAAGCTTTTTATTCTCCTTTGTTTTATCAAAGAAAATAATGTCACCATTCATGTGTACTGTTAGTCAAAAGCTTAAGAAAGCATGCATCCAAATCGGCGAGGTTTAGGAATACTTATTGGTTTAATAAGCGATAAACATTGCAACAAAATGGGAAAAATCTGTGTGTGTTTTTTTAATATACCTTGACAGATTGTTCTGAAGATTGAGGAGGAACTAAGTATAACATACCTACCGCAATGTTTAGCGCCTGGAAAATAAAAGGTAGCTACTATCATTATGTGGCTATGACAAAGGCAGTTCTGGGGGAATGGGTCTGAGTCGGGTGAACTAGGCACCAAGTAATAAATCACAGCATGTTTGTACAGCGTGGTGATACTTTAAAAGTCTAATTTTGCTGGGTGATTTCTCAAAGGAACTTCGACTTCAATAGTAGCTCACCAGTACAGGATTCTCAGCTGAGATGTGTTTTGCAGCAGATCTATTGCACAAATTGAGGCAGCTGTGCACAGCATGTGTTTCATCCCAATGACGACATCATGAAGGGTGTTATTCAAAGGGCCACTAATCCGGGGAAAGGCTCTCTTCAACTGGCAACTTCTCAGAGCCACATGCAAAGGAAAATTTGCATGTTTCATTAAGAATGAACCAACGTATAGGTCTTGTGTGCAGCCTGAATTATTTACATTTTCATTTAAAAAAAAAATTTGCTCAGATGTTATTTCCAGTCCCATGTCTCCCCCCAGTTCATCAGCCTGAATAAACTAAGTTCCCTTGGCGGAGAAATGGATTGTTGAACCGTGGGTTTCTTGGGGCTGGTGGCTGCCGCATACCCAGATAACCTTAATAAGATTAGCCTTGTGTTTCCCTCTGGGCTTTGAGGATGGCAATCTACTATATTCTCCAACTAAAACCCTTGTCACACTTGACTTCTGTTTGGCTTCATTTTTACAATGTGTTCAGCTCGAAGAATGAAAGTAGATTGATCTGTTTCATTCCCTGTGAGTTAAGTTGTTACACACACAGATTTCCAGGACCTGGCTCCTGTGTGTGCGTCTGTACTGAAGCAGACGGGGCTAATCTAGATGAATGTTTCATGGAGAAAGAAGACGAAACCATGAATATTAATATCCTATGATTGTGTGAGATAGTCTAAACACATTCACCATAAAAATCTCAAAATATGAAAGGAAAGGATCCTGGGGTCACCTGTATCATTTGCGTCCCAAAGCAATGAGCGAGGAAAGAGCATGAAAACCAAGTATGATGTCAGACTTCACCACAGGAACAAGCTGTGGCTCTGAGGCTTCACCTCCTCGTTCAGTTGTCAAGTCCTTGGTGGTGTATTGATGCGTCGGGAAAAGTAAAGCGGGCATCCAATATCTTTGTGGATCAATAAAATGAAAGACGTTAGCCTGGTGGTTTGTGAATGCTCGCTTATATTTCAGCTTAGGTGATTAACTATTACAGAAATCATATAGGCTGTAATATTTCTCCATTTTCCCAGAAGGGGTTGCTAGAAATGGATCAAATATTGGCTTTTCAGATCTCATTAATCATCTTAACTCCCTAAATTTCCCCCCCAAAATCGAGGTTCAGAGAGATGAAGCAAGCTTGCCTAAGGCAGCCCAGCTAATTAATGACTATTTTGCTACATCACACGATAGCCCATTTGCAGAAAAAGGTCCATAAATGCTCCTCTCCTAAAATAAACATCAAAGGTCTGTCTATACTTACATAAAATATTTTTCTGAGGTCATGGGCAGTACAGGGCACCATAACAACAGGTGTGTTTTTTTTCCCCTCTAACTATGACTTTATTCTCTTGTTCTCTTTGATTGCTGTATTGGTCACTTATTCATTAAGTACCTGGTAAACATCACATGTGGTGGTTATCCTGCAGGGTTTAGCCAGAGAAGGGTGAATATGTTTCTATACGAATGGGGCCGAGTAGTGGGCTAATTATCACATGATTACCCAGAGAAAAGTCCACATCATGGGAACATATTCGGTGCAATGACTATGAGTGCAAAGATTGCAGATACAAGTTTATGAAGTGCCATTAAAATCCCCAGCAGTGATCTGATTCTAAAGTGCAGGGGTTCATTTCCCTTCACAACTGAAAGAAATTAAGGGAAATCACTTACTGTGAGCCATAGAATTTGAACCAAACATTAAGCTTCTCATGGAAACAGAGAAACCACTCAAATGAGTGCTGTAAAAATTAAGGTTTTTGTAAGAACTGGACAACAAACAATTGTTAGATAATCCATTGTCTAAGAGAAGTGATTTTTTTTTCATTTTAATTTAATTTTTTAATATTTAATTTTATTTTATGGAGAAGTGATTTTTTAAAAAAATGTTTTTGTTTGGTTTAAAAACTGCGTCATTCTGATGGCTCTAACAACATAAAAAATCTGAAAAGTCAGCATTTTCTTTTATGGATTTGCAGTGTGGTGATTGCCAAGGGTCATAGGCCTGGGATCACAGATGTAGCTTCACATCAAAATAAATCCCACTCTGCTTCTTTTTAAAACGTGTTTAATTTGCTTACAACACCATTATCCTTTTCTGTAAAATAGCTTGATTTTCTTTGACTAAGGCTAATATTACTATACTTCTGCTTAGCTGAACTGCATTCCACCAGCTTTGTTATAAATTCTACCTCCTGGTCTAATTTTCTAATTACAGATGACATGTGGAATAAATTTTCTAATTACAGATGACATAGGGAACAAAAGGTTCTTGGATGAGAGTAATGGAAAGAGACCAATTGATATAGAGTTGTTAGATGCCTATTTGGCTAGAGATGAAAGCCCTCTTGTGACTAGATCTCATCTCCACACATTTATTTGTTCATCTAAAAATTAGTTATTATTTGCCTTCAACCGCTACAGATAAACCTAAGAGCCAGAGGAAGTGCCTGCCCACATGGAACTTACTCTCTCTAGGGGAGACAAGCAAATAATTCTAGCATACCTTCAGATAGAGACAAGTGTCAGTGGTAAGAAAATGAAATAGGATGATGGTATCGATGAAAGTGGTCAGTGGAGAGTTCCTCTACCTAGGGTGGTTAAGAAGGCCCATCTGAGAAGATGAAGATCAAGGAGAGAACAGATTTAGGCAGAGGGAACAATAAGTGCAAACACCTGAACTGAATGAAAGAAGCATGAGGTGTTGAGAATCAGAAGGCGATCAATGTGGCGGAAGCATAATAGGCAAGAAGGTGGGTAGTATTAGGAAATGATGCTAGATTTGACAGAGACCTGAGCAGGTAGGGCAGTAGCTCTTCAAGTGTTGACCCTGGATCAGCAGCGTCAAGCATTGCCAGGAGTCTGTGAATAATGCAGATTCTCAGACCCCAGCTAAGACCTAGGAATCAGAGCCTCGGGAGTGTGGCCAGCCAACGTGAGTTTTAACCAGCTCTCCTGGTGATGGGCGCGCAAGCTCCACACCCACTGATCTAGAGCCTTGTTTACCATGATAAGAAATTTGAATTTTATTCCACACTGGAGGGTTTTAAGTGTGAAGTAATGTGATTTAGGCCTTGAAAAGATAGCTTTGGCCTTTGTGAGGAGAACGGACAGATTGGTACTTACTTTTTAATGGATATATTCTAACTAAAAATTGTAGCTCAGTAGGAAAGAACAATTAGCGGATTCGTGCCGGGCTCTGTTTACTTTTACTGTGAAGGATAATTGTGTTCAATCTCATGCCTGAATTCCAGATGTCCTTACCTAAAAATGCAAATAGTAATTCCCTACTGTGAGATGTCAGATAACTGAAATTCAAACATACTTGTGGAAATGCAAACCCGTTATCAACTGTGATTTTTTCTAGTTGAAACAAACAATTGGCTTTAGCAATGAAATGTAATTAGGGCAATTATAAATTAATGTTGTCTATTATACCCTGGGTATCAGAGCCCAGATTTGGTAGGGTGTGTGTGTGTGTGTGTGTGTGTGTGGTGTAAAACATGCTTCATAGACTGGGAACTTAACCTTCCTACCATAAAATCCCTTTGGATATTTATGGAGTTTCTAAGGGACGATTCAAGAGTGTTCTAGAACAAGTCTTCTCAGCCCCATTTATATCTGCCATTTTCCCTTTACTTCATCCCTCTTTTCCTCACTTCCTGTGATATGTCTAGTAAAGTTATATGAGGGTGTGTAATTTGTGCCACAACTACCACAGGTGTACCTATGCTATCTCCCATTACTGGAGGCGTTGCCTGTTGTAACATGCCCTCTGACTCTGTGCCAGCACCCCAGTAGGGCTAGTGCTAAGGCTGCTCCCACAATTAGACACACTAAGCCCAAAGGAGTGCTGTCTCTCTCTCTCCAAATCTCAGACGTTGTGAGAGAAAGCCACTTTTCCATTCTGTTTGACTCCTCTCTCCTTGGGACTCAGGCAGGATGCCTGCTACTTCTACTCCCGCCCCACCCCACCCCCACCACCCTACCCCCCGCCCGCCCAAAGACAACTACTTTCCATGCTTTAGTGTAAATTTCTTCTTGTTTCTCATTAGGCAAGCTTTACATCTGATGTTCTTGGAGAAGTCTCTCCTAGAGTCTTCTGACATAGCCCAGTCTGGCTGGTGACTCTAGGCAGGCTGCACACTGCTCTTCACTAGCATATGAGGATCCTGTTCTCTGATTCTTGTGTAGGATTCTCTGTTCCCTGGATTCATGGTTTCCACTTTCATACTTTACTCTGTTTTGCTGGAACACACCCCTTACTTTCTAAGAAGGGTGCATGAGAGATCCGGCTTTTTTGTTTTGTTTTTTAGAATTTTCATGTCTGAAATTGTTTCTTTTATCCTCACACTAAATAATAATAGTTGGAAAGACTTCTAGATTAAAAATCATTTTTTTCCTTAGCATTTGGAAGACATTGCTCCATTTTCTTCTCATTTCCAGTGCCATTCAGAATCTTTGTGTAAAAACATATATTTTTCTCCATTTAGGAGTCTCTAGCATCTTTTCTTTCTCCCTAGAATTCTGACATTTCATTGTGAAATGCCTTAGTGTGGGTTTATTTTCACCTATTATACCAAACCATTATGCTGGTCAGAACTTAAAATCTGATATCTGTGTAGGGAATTTTCTTGAGTTATTTCACTACTGATTTCCTCTCCATCTTCTCTGCTCTACTGCTCTATCTGGTGATTATTAATTTTTTTACTTATTTATTTTTAATGTGAAGCTATTTGGAAGTTCTGAGCATGCCAAGAGGCTTGTTGACTCTGGTCTTCACAGTCAAGTGATTGGATGGACTCTTTTTCTTGGGGAATTGCTAATATCAACATCTTTAGAATTTTCTTTTCGTTTACAATCCTGAGAAGACTCTGCCAGTTCCCTGCCTGGCTACCAACCTCTGGGAACTGAGTGGATACAGAAAAGGTCTGAGGTCTGAACATCCAGTAAGCAAATGCAGTGTAATTCCATTGTTTTTCCATATGGGGCCCAACTTTCAACTATGCCTGGTGCCCGCCAATCCAGAGAGCCTCTATCCCCTTTCTCGCAAATAAAGCTCCAGCTTCCACAACATGGAAGAAGAACAGTGGGGAAAGACTTGGGGAGACCACTGCTTCTTAAACATTCTCTCAACCCATTTCTTCTCGTTAGCCTCATCTTCTCTACCCCTTCCAGAAGCATTGGGTGCCATTTATTCCTGAGCCTACTGGGAGTTCTGCAATGTAAAGCAAATTGCTTCATGCCTTTCTCTGCTGCTGATTTAGGACTTTTGCTTTTTTAAGTCTACTAAGTCAGTTACCATCCAACCACCCACTTTCTAACCCCCAGCTTTTTGGTTTATTGTCTCCTCTCCCATTTTTCTTTGTGAGTTCATGCATTAAAAAAATATTTTACATGAGACTTAATAGGGCTTGAGAGGGAGCAGAACTAAATGCATGTGTTTCATTCACTATTTTCAACCAGAAGGGTTTCAAACTTATTTTCTCCTCTCTAGTCTCTGTATTGGGTTGGGAGAAGTAGAGAGTCATATGAATTGTGGCATCTCTATCCCTACACTTCTCATTAGAAAGCAGAAAAAGCTACAGTGAGTTAAATTTAGTTTTTCCCCTGTGCTGCATGTTGACACGGTTCGATTTTGTCTCTGCTTAAGATGAGCAGGATGTATTTAAATTTCAGAAAGTGGAATGGAGATTAGATAATAGCAGAAATCTCCTTACTGTGTGGACGTTGAAATGCGTTATCGGGGGAATCCACTGAAACTGAGGAGCTGAATTGACCAAGAGCTGGGAGCCTAAGTATGGATCTTCTCTTGGCTGGCGTGGACTTGGTGCGGCCCAGCAATTAGTGCAGGAGCAAGTGCTGTCTTCTCCTTCTTGGTGTGAGTGTTCCCGCATGTCGAGAAACCAGTGCTGTTGGGAGAAAGCTGTGGTTGCCATACCAAGAAATTGGATTGGATTTATGTTTAACTGCAAAGTCAAACTCAAGAAAATGAAATAGTCATTTAGTACTTTGCAGCGGAAGCTTGGAGACTCCTTGTCTTTTCTGGATTTTAAGTTTGGAAGGACAGCACCGATATAATGCTTGTTTATTTGGCCAGGATTTTCTAATCCCTCATTTCTGGGAGGCACTGTCACATGTGAGTAAAGAGAGTGAGTTTTGCAGTGAGACAAATGTGTGTGAGTGACTTTGATCAAGCTACTTAATCTCTCTGAATCTCAGCCTCCTTGTTTGTAAAATGAGAATTATGTTCATTATGTATGGCTGTGAAGATTAAATGAGCAAGTATAAGTAAACCGCCCAGCACATACGAGTGAGGGGCAGCTTCTGTCATCACCATGACTATGACTGCTAGTATTACTAGTCAAAGGAAGAATGGGATTGTCAGAGGGAGAAGGGGGGAGGCATCTCAGAAGTGGCTTGGGAGTGACCAAAGACAGCCAGTGAACTCAGCCTGCTTCTCCTGCAGAATCTAGTGGAAAACCTGGATAAACTTGGTTCCACAGCAGTCTAGTGAATGAATTCGGAAATACAGCCATTTGTAACAACATGGATGGATATTGAGAGTATCATGCTAAGCCAAAAAAGCCAGACAGAAAAGGACAAGAACCATATAATTTCACATATATGGGATGCGAAACAGAAAGCAACAAGTGAACAAACAAAACAAACAAACAAACTCATAGACACAGACAAGCATAGGAAGTTTACCAGAGGGGAAGGAGAGTGGGGAGGCGATGAAGAGGATAAAAGGGGTCAAATATATGGTGACAAAGGGAGACTTGACTACAGGTGGTAACCACACAATGCAATATACAGATGATGTTTAATAGAATTGTATACTTGAAACTTAATATGATCTTATTAATTAACTAGAGGCCTGATGCACAAAATTGGTGCAAGGGTAGGCCTTCGCAGCCCCGCCCCCCTCAGCTGTGGCCCTGCCCCCTGCCCACTGGTCATTCAGGAAGGTCATTCCGGAAGGTTGTTCCGCCATCCGGTCTAATTAGCATATTAGCTCTTTATTATATAGGATGTTATCCCAATAAGTCCAATTTTTAAAAAATGAATCCTGCTTTATGGAATGTCCACCAGTTCTCCCTATAATTTCTCTTATCACACACCAGACATCCTTGTTTTCAAACCTCCTAGCTGATATATTTTCAGATCTGGAGAGAGTATTGGGGAAAAAAAAAAAAAAAAGTTGAGCCAAGAAAATGAACAGGACTCAAAGGATCCATGATTCAGAACCGGGTTTCCAGCATTAACAAAAAACGGATTGCAAAGTTGACTGTGAAAAGAATAGCCCTTAGTCAATGAAGCTTTTTCCTTTTTCCTGTGTATCATTTCAAATACATTTCATAAAGGAGCAGGAGCCTCTGCAAATAAATGCGATGATGCCTCCTTTAAGCAGTTCCTCCAGGGACTAATGAAAATCAATTGTCTACTGCAGGTAGATCTTTAATAAAAGATTGAATCAAAATGGTATTGGAAACTGTATCATGCTATAAAGAAGTGGCCCCTTAAGACGAGTAATTGCCCACCATGCAGTACCAGTTCCATTATCTATTTTAAAGGAGAAGCAGCCTTGAGTGAGGAATGCCATGGTGAATACAAAGGTCTATCCTTCATCTGTTTACTTATTAATGATCAGATTCATTACCTTAAATGACAGAGAGAAAGAGAATATTTCTAAGCCCCATAATAACGAGCGAATATATTTATGTGTAAACCTCAGGAGAACTCCACTTGGCTGATGTCGCCTAATTAATCTTTACAGTTTGCCCGTAAGGAGGATGCAGCTTTAATGTCCTCCAATCTGTAGATCTAATAACTAAGGAACAGAGATGAATCGTGTTTGCCCTGAATAGCTGGTTTTAACGGATCTTCCTACAGACACAGTGATGGAGCCTATTCTGAGCTTTGAACACAAGGAGACTGACTCAGCTGCCTGTGTGGGGATGCCTGCAGGCTGTTTAAACAGGGAAAATCTGTTAGAAATGTTCAGGTGGTCTTAGGTTACTGGGGAGCATCCCAGTCTGTGCAATGCTGTTGGGACCTACTAGGGCCTATTCTCTTTTCTAAATTCCAGGATCTGAGTGGGTCTGGGATGCTCTTCCCAGCAAAGTGCAAGGTGGCAATCCCTACCAATGTGAGAGAAGGCTAAAACTCTGTTGTACATCACTACAGCCCTGTGGCTGGATGTATTAAGAGTGAATATAGAGGTAAAGATGATGGTAACAATGGTGACGATGACTTAATGCATTAAAAGCTACTCGATGCAGGCCCAGAGCCAAGTATTCTAAGTGCTTTATTTTCTTTAATCAACACAATTCTCTGAGAAGTTTGCCCCGGCCAGCGGGGTCTTCTAACGGGGGTACCGAGGCGGCGCACCTAAGAGAATGAGAGACAGACAAGGGACGCAAGGAATGGAGGCAAGACAAAAGGGTTTCTGATCAAGCCTCCAAATTTTATTCTTACAGTGTTCCTTATATGTGGTTTCTAGAAGGGGAGAACGGGTCATGTGGACTTAGATAATCGGCTAAAGTCGTAAAGGGTGCTGACTATAGATAAAGGGTGTGGCGGTTGAAGGGCGGCTACAGAAGGAATGCTTTGTCCTCAGGCAAGAGGAAGTGGGCCTAGTTTCCGTGAGTTTCTGTTTCAGTAACTTACTGAAGTAAGGTCAGAGTTAATCCTTTGACCAACTCTTGGCTCCTGACAGAAGTTGATACTATTGTGATACCTAGGTTACAGGGGAGAGAGAAAGGTATCTGACTTTGTTAGTAAAGAAAAAGTGGAAAATCAGAGCTTCACAGAGGTAGTCTTTTTTCCTAATGCAAAATAAGGCAATTCTAAGTTCCATGAAGACCAGGAGGCATATCTTGCTTCCTAGGCCTGGAGTATTTTAGTGCCTCGTTGGTACTTGATGTATAGTAAATTCTCAATATAGATTTGTTGAGCTGGAGAAAGAATCAGTATCGTTCAAATCCTTAATCAAATAAAGTGGCTCTGCGGGGTCCAGCCCTGCCCACCTCTCAAAGTGCATCCTGCCTCTCTCTCACTCTGGATGTGCGTGATCCTCGCACACTGGCCTCTCGGGGCTGCCAGGGCCGCTGCTCCCTTGTGCTGCAGAATCATTGCCCATACTGCACCTTCTCTCTGGAATAAATTCTCATGCCCGTTCTGATCCTCCAGACCTCAGCCCAGGGCTCACTGCTTCAGGGAAATTTTCCTTGACTCTCCCCCTGTTATGGACTGAATGTTTGTTTCCCTCCCCCCCAAATTCGTATGTTGAAGCACTGAGCTACAATGTGATGGTTGGGCCTTTGGGAGGTAATAGGTTTAGATGAGGGTGGGGGCCCCCATAATGGGATTAGTGTCTTTATAAAAAAAAGGGAGAGGCCAGAGTTCTCTCTCTCTCTCCTTCATGGGAAGATGCAGTGACAAGGCAGCCACCTACAACCAGGAAAAGAGTCCTCACCAGGCACTTGAATTGGCTGGTACTTTGATTGTGGACTTGTCAGCCTCCAGAGCTGTGAAAAACAAGTGTCTGTTGGTTAAGCCACCTCATCTGTGGTATTTTGTTGTGGCAGTTCAAACTCACTAAGACACTCCCCACCCCCTTTCTCAGTCAAACTCTCTTGTTATATATTTTTCAAAAAACACTTCTATTAGAGCCATTATCTCAGTTAGTATTTATGTATTAACTAGAGGAGATATTTAATTAATGTTTGCCTCACTAACAAACTGAATTCCATGAGAACATGAACTATCTATTTTGACTCATCATTATATCTAAATTCAGCCACAAATAAGTATTTGTTGGATGGAAAAAAACGAATAAATGGATGAATGAATTCCTCTCCTTTTATCCTCTCCTTTAAACTCTTTTTCTCTCCTTTTCTCCCTTCTTCCACTCCACTGTGCTAACTAGGCAACTTATCATAAACATGTAAGCACAGAAAGAGTTTCTTTGTCTACATTCAAATGGCGATGGTAAGATCCTGAGATCAACAGGACCATCTCATACCAGGCAGAAGTATATTCACCAACCCTGGGGCTTGGGTGGATAACTTATGAACTTTTTCAGTTACTGGTGGCTATGACATGTCAATCTATATATATAAAAACCTAAGCAACTGGTCGTTATGATGCTCACTGACCACCAGGGGGAAGACGCTCAATATAAAGCTGGTCCCTGGCGGTCAGTGCGCCTCCACAGTGGGAGCACCGCTCAGCTGACCAATGGGTGCCAGACGCCGGGCTCACGGCTGGTGAGCGCAGTTGCGGTGGCTCAAGCCTCTCCCACCTCTGCAGCAGCATTACTGAGCGGTAGTGGCAGGTGCAGTGGGGGCAGGATGAGCAGCACGGTGCCGGCCCTGGGCTCGGGCTCCTCCCAAGCCGCCTGCCGATTCACCCACTACTACATCCCTCGAGGGATGTTAGGCTGAAACCGGCAGTCCAACATCCCCCAAGGGGTCCCAGATTGTGAGAGAGCACAGGTCAGGCTGAGGGACCCCACCAGTACACAAATCCGTGCACCGGGCCTCTAGTACATTATATTTTTCAATAGTTCTGATTGTTTGAAAACTCTCCATTTATCAAACCAACAACCATCTTCTTAAATGTCTTCCATTAATCTTATCTCAGCCCTCTGTTGCAATACAAGATGAAGTGATTTTCTCTTCTGCTTGACTCCTTTCAAGTATTTAAAGGCAGTTAAGACTTGTCCAGTACTATTTTCTAGTTTCTATTCCTTTCAACAATCACTACCCTGTTTGTGTTTTATGGCTCTTCTCTTGCTTTTCTCCCTATCTCCTTTCTTCTTTCCCTTCCCCCGCCTTTCTTCCTCCCATTTTTTTTTCTTCTTCCCTTCTTCTTCCCTCCCTCTTCTCATTATTTATTTGCTTTATTTTCTTCCTTCCTCCTGCTCCCTGTTCCCCTGGTCCTTTTGTTTCCTTCCGCCCTTTCCTTCTTCTCTTCCTCTTCCTTTCTCTACTTAGTTTCCCCCAAAATATAAAGCAACTAGATGATCTCTAGTTCGAATTTTCCTCTTCAGGATCAGACCTGCCTTGATCATCACAGAGGACAGGGAAGGAAGGACAGAGGGAAGGCATCAGCTCTGAGTCATTTTGATAAAAATGGCAGTTGTGCTTTCATCCAAACTCTAGACAGAAATGTTGAACAAGATTGAGCTATGAACAGAAACCTGGGAATGCCACTAAAACTTCCACTCATGTTAATACTGATCCATTAATCAACACTCTCAGTTATTAATATGCCATCACCAAGCCCATGTAGAGAATGTGAACAGTAATATAATCACCAGGGAATCTTGAAAGCTAGATTTAATATTTCAGAGAAATCCATTCATTTATTTAGTCACTCAATTCAGTGCCCACTTAATATGTAACCCTGACACTTTTAACGGAATATTTTGGTTGTGGCAACTATAGTAGAGCTTTGAAATTCAGAATGCCAAACTTCTGTCCATTCAGAAGTCATATACTTGGTTTCCTGTCTGCTTTGACACAGCCAGCAAATACATTGTAGCTACTGACCAATTTTTCACTCGATCTGGGTCCTTCCACTTTAACTTTAGAATTTCCATTCGTCAACTCAATTGACATGTAAGTCCATCACTGTGGCAGCTGCTTCTACCATCTCTGCTAAATGAAATGGAGATTGTGACCATCTCTTTTCATTAGCTCAACTATGCTGCTTTATCATCCCAGAAGAAGCAGTTAAAGCCCCAGAATGCATTACTGACTGGATATCTGCGGCTCATGGCCAGTGTTTCTGGATGCTTCAACTAAGGTAGCCCCATAAGAGTGCCAGATATCAGAGCAAGTTTTTGACTTAAAACTAGCAGTTATTCTGAAACTGTGATAGGACATACATCTCTGTCTCTCCAACCCCTTGTTCAAGTGATCACCAAATCCTGTCATTTCTAGCTCTTAACTTTCTATAATTTGTGTTCCCATCTTCATCTCTCCTGCTACTGCTTAACCCAGACCATCATCTTCCATCTGAATTTCCAGCAAGAATGCAATTCTAGCAGGGCCTCGTTCTTCCTGCCTTGCCTTCCTTCAGAGTGATTCTCCTAAAAGATAAATCAACTCAAGTCACTTTCCTGCTCCAAAACCTTCAATGGCTAGCTATTGCCCACAGAGGAAAGACCATGTGGTTAAAAGTACATTCAAACTCAGTGAAAGGCTTACAGTTGCTAGAACAACTTTGCACAAGTAGATAAGGGTATTTGAGTGTGGCAAACTGATCTAAATTCTACACAAACAATGGCATGATTGGGCTACCCTGAAGATCACAAAAAGCAGTGAGGCAGCTGGTGACTCAGCACATTCTGTGAAGGGAGTGACACACCAATAGCATCTCAGAGGCCAGGTGCCATAGAAGACCAAGTAAAGAGTAACCTTCCAAAAACCATAATCAAGGAGGAGTCAGGCCTGTGTAGCTCAGTGGATTGAGTGTTGTCTCATACACCAGAAGGTCCCCAGTTCGATTCCTAGTCAGGGCATATGCCCAGGTTGCAGGTTCAATCCCCAGTGGACCATGTGCAGGAGTTAGCTGATTGATGATTCTCTCTCTTCGATGTTTATCTCTCTCACCCTCTCCCTTCCTCTCTCTCTCAAAACTCAATAGAAACATATTAATAAAAAAAAAGAAGAGAAGTGGCCAGAAGAATGGATGCCCTTTATCTCTAGGGTGGATTGGTTGGCAGTGCATACAGGGCATGGATGGCAGTATCTGAATGAGTGAGCATACAACTGAATGATCCCATGGACATCTGATTGAGCATCGTGATCTGAATAAGCATATTTACCGTCAGAATCGGTTTGTGAAACACCTATGTGTGCTGTGAAACATGTATGAACATGTGTAAGATCTGAGTGAGCATGTGTATTATCTGAAAAAAGATAGGATAGGTGACATCTGTGGAAGATCATAGTGAACAGTTTAACCTATATAAGATTTAAGTAAACATTTTTAGCAACACACTGAATCTGTGTGTCATCTCAGCAGGCATGTGTACTGTCTGATGGGGGTTTGTGATGTCTCAGGTGTGATTTCCATACAAGCACATGCACGATCTGAATATCAGTGTGTAACCTTTGAGCTGTTTACTATCTAAGTGAATATGTTTTATAAAGCTAACACGTGTAATATTTTATTAAACGTGTATCACCTGCAGTAGTAAGGATATGATCTGCACAGGCAGGTAGAACATCTGAATGAGGATGCGTAGCATCTGTGTCAGGGGACTCAAACTTGAGAATGCGCCAGAATGCACCAGGGTGTATAAAAACACAGATTGCTGGGAGATCATCCCCAGCGTTTCTGAATGAGAAGGTCTCAGGTCAGGCCCAAGCATATGCATTCAGGTGATGCTAATGCTGCTGGTCCAGGAACCACATTTTGAGAACCATTGTGTTAAGTGTGTGTGACACCTATGTGTGATGTTTAAGTGCACTGATTAACATCTACACAAACACCTGATGTGTGGAGATAAACTGAACCTAAATATGTTTGTGAAAACCTCTGGACCAGTACATGTGAAATCTAAGGGTATGTGGGGGATCTGAATGAGGGTGAGCACCATCTGAGTAGATATACCATAGAAGGTGTGTATGTGTTTTATACCTGAAGGCATTCATTGTCTGTAGGACTAGACAGACATTTACAGAAATAACTACTGTACATTGTGGGAAATGCAGCAATGGGTATCCAAGGAACAAGGATGCACAAGAAACGTTATCTACATTAGGAGCAGAAGCTACTAGGGGAGGGTGTGTGGGCAGAAGAGATGACATGTGAGGTCTGTTTTAAAAGCTGATTAGGAATGCTCTAAGATGAGAGGAGGAGGTAAATGGGAGAGGTATTTCTGTGGGAGGGCCCTGCATAGGCAAAGGCATAAAGCATGAAATAGCTTTGGGGAAGCACAAGTAGCTCAGGATTTCTAAAATAAAATATGAAGAAGGAGCAGGGGGCTGAGGCTAGTGTTCCCTAGATTTCAGACCATGGAGATCCTTGCAGGCCAGGATATAGAACACGGTGTTTTGTTCCTCCCAGTCCGTGATAGAGGACCAGTGAATGATTTTAAGCAGGGGAGTAATGTCATCAGTGTAGACTTAGAAATATCACTCTGGAGCTCGAGTGGAAGTAGATTGGAAATGAAGTAGAAGTCAACCGCAACATCTATTTATGACGGATGATGAAGCCTTAAACTATAATAAATGCAATGGAATGTAAGGGGCAAAATTAGAAGCTAGTTTATTTTTATTTTATTTTTTTAAACCTCACCCGAGGATTTTTTTTTTCCATTGATTTTTAGAAAGAGTAGAAGAGAGAGGGAAAGACAGAGAGAAATATCGATGTGAGAAAAACACATCAATTGGTTGCCTCCTGCATGCGCCCTGACCAGGGCCCAGGCCAGGGAGGAGCCTGCAACCAAGGGTCAAGCCCTCTACTGGAATCAAACCTGGGACCCTTTGGTCCACAGGCCAACACTCTATCCACTGAGCCTAACTTGCTAGGGCATTAGAAGCTAGTTTAGGAGATAAAAATCAACAGGACTTGTGGACCTGTGCATCAGGTGCAATGAATGGGAGAGACAGGGGAGGAAGGGAGAAGGAATTAGAAGGAATGATGTATTTGGTATTAGACATTGTCAATTTAGGCAGCTATGCAACATTCAGAAGGAGATTTTGTATATAGTTCAGGCCAAAGTTACAACTCTGGAAATGATTTGTCAGTGATAACTACACTCATGGGAATAGGACTGACTTGGTGAGAAGAGTGAAAAGCAAAGAGGCCAAAGATGGGGAACCCAAAGGGTCATCAACTTTTGAGAGGTGGGCATAAAAATAGACTCAGGTAAAGGGAAATTATGTGGAACCATCAGAAATACAGGGGGATGCAAGCATGTGGCCTCCTGAAGCAGTGAGTCCCTTCTAAAGTAAGGGGAAGCCGTTTAAGTGACTTACAGGTGGTCCCAGACAGGGCGTGTGGTTCAAGAGGGAGTCTTGCATTCCGTCCTGGCACAGCCACTGGGTACATTTGTGGCCTTGCTCCATTAATTTGAATATCTGGGACTGAGTTTTAAAATACCAAAATAAGGTGGTTTCTGTTTTGTGGATGAGGCTTTAAGGCTGTCCTTGGCCTGCTTGTTACAAGGGCAGGCTCTGGAGTTGCTCAGTTCTGGGTTAAAATCCTGAAGGCATCCTTTACTAGTTCTCTCACCCTGGGCAAGTTACCTAATATCTCCAAGCTTCAGTTTCCTATCAAGTAAAGCTAGCAGCAGTAGACTTGTGGAGTGTGTGTGTGTGTGTGTGTGTGTGTGTGTGTATTCAAACAAGCCATGTAAAGTGCTACATACTATGCCCAGTGCAAAATGTTCAAACTAACAAACACAAAAACCATCAACGGCAACAACAAAACCTGGTGAAAATTATGATGATGGAGGAAGTTGAACTAGATCATCGCTAAAGTCCTTCCACCCAGCATCCTTTGCTCTTTTTTCTGTTTTTTTTTTGTCTGTGATCCTGTGATGAGGGGCTCAGTAGATAACTTTATGGCCTAAATATTGACTAGGAAGAAGGACTTGGCTTCTGATTTCTGACATATATATATATATATATATATATATATATATATATATATATACACACACACACACACAGTCAAGAGAAAGTTATTCTGTTTTTTTGAAAAACAGCATAAAACGCAAATACACTAAAAAAAATATGGCTCAGCAAAAGTGCCCCTCCCCCTCCCCCTTTGAAGCAGCTGAGCAGCCTGAGCGGCATGAAACCGAATAAACTGATGACCCGTAATAAACTGTTTCCTAGATCCAGTCACTGCGGCTGGTGATCATTTGTTTCTCAGAATGTTGCAGTTAAATGAGAGAGTTATGGGCTTGGGGAAAATGTGGTGGCTGATTAGTCCTCTCCCTTTTATCACATCTGGTCAGAGGATCTCATTACTTCCTTTGAGAGTCACATCCTAGGCATATCTAGAAATATGTGAAGTTTACAAAAAGTGCGATATTAATGCAGATTTCTGACTAAATCTAGGACCCAGTAAGGTGGAAGTATAAAGACTCGAGTTGCACTCAGAAAGTGAAAAGATTTTACCTTCGTGGTGAAACCACTACTTTGCAATTCTCATCTCCATGCAAAGGCAGGCTAATGAGACCTAGTGGGGTAAAGGCTGGACCTGGGAAAGGAATAAGAATTCGTTTTTTTATTTGAGAAAAAACCTAGGATTGCATATTCTAGGTATTAGTTGAAAGCTCATGTCTGTATACGTCTTCCATCCCCACTCCTCACACTTTGCCCAGCTCAGCTCCTTGAAATACATCGGTGATCACAACCATTGAAAATACTGTAATTATAATGGAAATGTATTTTGGAACATACATTTTTATATGCTAGCATTTAAGAATTTTAAGAATTTTTATTCTGATATTATATGGGATAAACTTAAGAACAGCTTGTCAGAAATAATTTACTGTTGCTTTGTGTGTGTGTGTGTGTGTGTGTGTGTGTGTGTGTGTGTGTGTGTGTCGTTGTGATCATAGCTCACATTTATTGAGCTCTTTGAATAACAAGGTGCTTTCCACGTTCTTTATGATTTAATCCTCACAGGTAAGATGCCACCATTAACTCTACAACGACACTGTTGGAGCCCACACTTGGGACTATTTCCCCCATCGTATAGCTGAGGGAACCGTGGCTAGTGATGCACAGTAATGCACCCAAAGTCACACAGCTAAATGTGGTTGAGTCACATTTCAACACAGGCCTGCCTGACCCTGAAACCCAGGCTTTGAGTCACTATGCAATACCTGTGTGTACAAAAAATATGTGCACGTAAATTAATTCTGAGAAAGTGTGCATTCTTTTACCCATTGTAGCTTGTGTTTTGCTTAGCTTGGAACAGGATATTTGTGTATTCTTTATGATATCACTTATTGCTTTGTGTCATAATTGGTTTATATTTCTTTTTAATTTTTATCTGTCTTTGTTGCCATATGTCACCTGTTGGTCCAGCTGAAACTCCAGAACCAGCTCTGGACACTAAGTTGGGACCCGAGGGTAACTTGAGGTACTTCAAGAGGGGACAAAAATAAAAGAAAAACTAGTAATTGGTTATCAGACATAACGTTCCCCAACATTTTTTATTGGTCAGTTTACCCAATATTTGGCCATCTTGTTGAATATATGGAATAAGTGGGTGAATGAAAGAATAAATCTATAGACTCTTTAGATGTTAATCAGCCAGGTAGTTTAAACCCTTGCACAAGACAGTAAGCTCCATAGGGGCAAAGTTGTTTACTGCATTCTTTACTATTCTATACCTAGAAACGGGTGCTTAAAAACTATTTGTTGGATATATTTAAAGAATAAGTCCACGAACCTAAGAAAGACAACCCTTGTATGTTGGTATACTACAGAGCAGATTAGCTTCTCTTTTTCAAACTTCTTCCTTCAAAACCAGACTAGAAGCCTTTTAAAAAGTATTTCCAAATACAAGAGCAATATTTCTGCTAAGAGTTCATCTAACCTCCTCTTAGCATTATTAAAACATCTGCTTCCATATTTTCATAACCCAATTCTATTTTCTTAGTTCAGTAATGCTACTCACTGCTTGGCTTACATGCCGTGGAATTCCTATAATACTGATACATTCATAAAACCTTGTCTCTATAGCAGTCAGACCCTTTAATAAAAATATTTTGGAGCTTGTGTGGTGAAATATTCTGGGAACAGCATTTTTCTTTTATACTTGTATTTATGTAACTTAACAGCATTAAATGATCAATGCAATTCATTAGGGTTTGCCAATATTCTGTTGGTACTACTCTGGCCTTTATAAATAGATTTTACTTACTTTGGTAAAATGGACAAACTGAAGCATTGTCAGTTGCTTTGTGAAAATTTCAGGTACTAGGTGGTAAAACCTTAATCGCACAGTGATAAACACTGTACATTAGGATTTTCTGAGTCTCCCTCCCTGATCACAGAACAATGCAATGCTTGATCTGATTGAACCATGTCATTTTAGGTGACAACCAATCCAACCAGCCTATTAATGAGAAATTTAGAGGGGCACTGAATACTAGAAAGACTTTGTAGGATAGAATTTTTTCTCTCAAATACCAATTCTATAAAATCAATACAACGTTGCTTCAACGTTAGCTCCTCCCTCCCTAACCCTCAAATTTGCTTTATTTAAACAAATTTGAGCTCAGAGGATTTTGAGTTCAGAGGGTCATTTGGCATTTCCTACCCCCACCTACACACTCTTACCAGCAGGTATACATGCCAGTTGATAATCATACGAAAGACCATGTGGTTTTCCAACCCTATTTGAACACCCTACCTGTATATTAGGTTAATACTGACTTAATCACTTATACCACAAAACCATTCAGGATGGCAAAGACAACTTGTGAGGTGCTGTCATTTCTATATGGTATCATGGGGCTCATGAATGTGTCTTTATTTTAAACCCACAGGCAATAAGTCTCCACACAGAATTAAAAAGTGAGTACAGGTGGAAATAAAAGCCCACCTTCATGAATAACGTTTAGCCGAGTTGGCTATTTATACTGTCCTTATCCATTAGTACTGTGTTCATATTCCCATAGCTCTTTAGAGTTTGACTACTGTTTCCATCTAAAAATATCCCAGATGATCAGCTTCAAATGCAAGCAGTATTGTTCAGCACTCTGAGTGCTGCAGAACAGAAATTCCCTCTTCCTGCATTTAATCATTGTCTCCCCTGCGCGCAGAACACGTGCACTGTTACCTGGTTACCCCAAGCAGTGCAGAGCTGAGCTTGACAGTTTCCGAATGGTGCTTCCCACTTTGGGGGAAACGTGGGAGTGAGGAATGCTGAGGGTGCACTTTCTGTCCCCCAAACTGAGACAGGAAGGGGTGCTGGCAGCTGTCTGACTGTGGACAGCTTGAGCAGGTGTGGGAAAGCTTCATCCTTGCACTGCCAAATGCCAGGGAGTGGCACTTGCTTGTTTATCATTTATGTTGAAATAAACCCAGCAGAAATGCGGCCGTGTCAAGTCACACAGGATGAAGCAGAAACTGGCCTCACCATCTAGACATCTGCTTCAACATTGGCCATTTGTAATGAACACAGTTTGGGACTTGTTGGGTCGATCCTTTCTTCTGTTTTTTGTTTTTGGTTTAGGTTGGTTGTTTTTTTGTTTTGGTTTGGTTTGGTTTTTTACTTCTTTGGGATAATTTATGAAAGATATCCCTAACTATCTGTTGGATATCTGTAGATGCTTGGGAACCTCAACTTTGGCTGTCTTATTCTTTTAGGTGTAGACCCTCAAGTTTAGGAGGTGCTAGAATGATAATCAGAAACGGGAGAGAAAATGATAAGAAGAATTTTATTTTGAGCATTTAATGCTTCTTACCTTGGGAGCCCGGTTCAGTAGCCTCCAATGAGAACCCTCGTTCTGATTTACCCAAATGAAAACTATGCTAAACCAAAGCAAACCCAAACACAATAGAAAGAAGCCAGGTCAGTGTTTTTGTGCGTTTTTGCCTCATACTCTGTAAGTGATGTTCGTTCTTTGGAGGGGCAACAAGAAAGTGACATGAGTAAGAGATAGATGATTGTTACTGATGTTTTTAAGTTTTCTGCAGATGCACTTATGTATCATCCCAAGATCTTTACAAATCAGAATTCAGATATACCATGGAACCGCAATTTGCATTCCTAATGAAAAATTTTTTTGCAGCTTCTTAAATAAAGTCAGTATTCAGTCTGCTTCAGGGGAAATGTGGTGGTGTTAAGAAAGAAGAGTAAAAAATCAGACTTTATTTTATGCTGACACTGCAGCTGTTTCATATGCAAAACCCGCCCCCCCTAAAAAACCCCAAAAAAACAGAAACCAAACCAAATACAAAAACCAACCAAACCCTTGCACTGTTGATAAACAAATGAATTTTTTCCACAAGAAACTTTAAAAATATTTTTTAAATATTAACAAAATAATTTGTGCATTTCTGCAGAAACTTAAGCCTTTATGGCTCTTTGGTTCCGTGGCTGAATTGTGGAGAGAAGTCTCTGTCTGCCCAGCGATAAGTGACGTGACTGCAGGCGTGGAAGCCTGGTGAGCTGAGGAGGGAAGGCCTGGAACCTGGAAGCCGGCCTGTCAGCAGCCGGTGGGAGGGACCCAGCTGGAGAAGGAGGGAGAGGCAGCAGCAGGAGGGGGTGGTGACTTGACAGACAACAGGGAAGCTGGCTGGGTGGCCGCACAGGAGATCAGGTGAAGAGTGAGGTAGGTGTCCTGAAAAGTGGACAGGAGTCGGAAAATAGGTAATATAGAAAAAAATCAGCAAGGCCAACAGCAGCATCCAGACCTAGGATTCAGAGTCTGGCGATGGCTTCCCATTGCACACAGGAAAAGTCCAAACTCCTTACTTACCAAGGCCTGCAAAGGCCTGCAAATTCTGGCTCTCACTTTCCCCTTTAGGCCCATCTCTCTACTCTACACGGCCCATGGTGTTCTTTTCTTTCTTCTTTTTTTTTTTTTTTTTTTGGCATCAAACAATTTTATTATTTTTTTTTAAATCTTTGTTGTTGAAAGTATTACATATGTCCTCATTTTCCCCCCATTGACTCCTTCTAGCCCGCCCCAGGCCTTCACCACCCTATTGTCTATGTCCATGGCTTATACATATATGCATACAAGTTATTTGATTGATCTCTTCCCACCCAACCACCCTCCCTTGTCTTCTATGCTCCCGCAAATTCGACTGCCTATGGTTCCTCCAATGTTTCTAGCTTTTTCCTAACTCGGGGCCTCTCCACATGCTGTTTCCTCTGCCCAGAATCCAACATTCCCCCTTACTTTCCACCCACTGTCCCCAGTTTGGCTGACTCCTGCTCCTCCTTCAATGCAACCTTCAGAGAGGCCTTTCCTGACCTTCCAATTTACAGGGGTATAACCCCTGCCTGCTCTGTCATAGCCCTTTTGAACTCTCCACCTGTTACCCCTGTGACCTAGGCCCTATCATCCTTCTCAACATAAACGGAAGCCTGAGACTCACGGAGATCAAGTAACTTGCCCAAATCACGTACTAATAATCGGTGTGTCAGCCAGGTTCTCAGCAAGGAACAGACAGTACTTGGACCTGCCTGATTTAAGGAGCCCGTAAACCTGAAGATCCAGGAAATAGACAGTGTTGCTATGAGAGGGTCACCTGCAAAAGATTGAGATATTTGTTTGAGGGGAAGGTAGCTAGCGTAAGGTGACCATGCAGAGAAGGAGGCAGAGGTGGGCATACCAGACCACGCTCTCTCCCTAAATCTCCTGCTGGTGCCCTTCATCTTAAAGCAGGAAGGTAAGGGAGGCCGCTGATGTGATTCAAACAGAGCAGCCCCTAGGACCCAGAGCGGGGGCGGGGGTAAGCTAGGTCGACTACAAGGCAAGTGGCAATGGAACAGGGATTTGATTTCAATCTGGTTCCAGAACAGATGCTCTTATCGATGGCATATGTCTGTCTCTCTGGTACAAAGTGCTTAACTGGTGCTGGTCCCCATTTAATGAGACCTGAGTGGTCTGGGAGGGTTACTGAAAGCAGAGTAGGTGAATGCTGCTTCTCTACAAGGGAGAGCTAAGGGCCGTTTATTAATCCACTTACTCAGTACTTTGAAGGGGTGAAAGAGGGGGCTCTTTTATTTTGTAACTGCTTGTAGCTAATGTTGATTCTTAGAATAGTCTGATCCTGGCAACTGCTGGAATGACTCTCCAGGTAACTTCGGCATCACACCCCTGGGCCATCCTGCGTTTGATTCTGCTGCCTCATCCCGTTCTGTCCAGTTTCCGCAGTATAGGAAGGGCGTGCGTTCAGGACACCTTGTTCCGTGCTCACAGCAGAGGCTCAGTGAAACAAAGTGCCCCACTCACTCCTAGGGGGACGCTTTCCTCTTTCCAAATGGAGCTTCTGGAACACATGGAGGAAGAGGCGACCTACACATTACATGCATCTGTGCTCCAAGGCTGACTCCCACAGAGGATCAGCAACCTGTGCAAATTTAGCCTACGAGGGCGGTTGTGATCATTGTGAGAACAGGGACTGATTTCAGTTATGCGATTATTTATTGAGTGCTTACCCTGGGCCCAACACTTGGGGCTACAGTAATGAGCAAAACAGACATGATCTCATCATACTTTCAGAATTTCACTTTAAAAAATGCAAATTGCCAGTTGAGATGGAAGGATGTGTCTTTTCCTCCCTTCAGGAATAAAGAGAGGACCAGGAATCAAGCCTAAAAAAATCATAGCTGCGAGAGACATAAAAAACCACATTGCATAATAGCCCTTATAACAACCATTACATAAAACCTGGTGGTGAAGACTATATACCATATGGATGTGTGCATTACGCTTTTATCGTGTAACTTGAATGTACACTTAGCTGCAGCTCATTTGAATGAGAGGGATTATTTCCTCTCTGTATACTGATAGCATTCCATCAGATTTAGTTAGGAGGGATTCTAATAGCAGCAATAGTAGTAAGCCACTCTATTTAGGACCATCACTTATTGCTGAGTTCCAGACCATTCTCACTGCTTAACAGTGATTCTTGGGGTCCATTCAAATCTTTCCAATTTGGAAGCTTCCGTAGAAGCACAGAACTTGGAAGATTTTCTAGGAATGACCACAAATCCCAGCGTGGCCCTGTGGCCAGATGTCAGTATCATCTAGACAATCTAATATGGAGCACTTACTCTCTGCCAGGCAGGCAACCAGGAAAAAGATGTGGTGAAGAGTGCAGGCTCTGAAATCAGATGTCTGAAAAACTTAGGCAGATTATTTAATCTCTAGAGTCTCCGTTTCCTTCTTTGTAAGTGGAGATAATTATGAACACCTCCTTCAGAAATTAGCTGTGGGAGTTAAATAAGATAATGTGCCCAGCCCGAAGCCCGGCTCATGGTGAGCACTCAGTCAGCCTCACCTAATCCTGCCCGTGTTCTCATCATCACTTTAGTTACGTCTGATTCCCTCTTCTTAAATCAGTGGGGCCCTAGGATATTGAGGATTTCCTGCCCAAGGGCTGATTTGTCAGAAGAGGTCAACAGAAACAGATTCTATGTCAGAAGTGGTTTCTAGAGGAAAGGATGATGGAATCACTCAGATGGCAGCCAATGGGGATAGAGGAGAAGATCAATGTTCAGAGTAGAAAGGCACGGTGTAGCTGTAACAATTTTGATTACTAACATCCTGGGAGAAAAATGGGCATGAGGCAATAAAGGCAACCATAACTTGTAATAATGTTAGCTTGTTAAATGCCACTGCCTGCATGGGACAAAGATGCTGCCTGCATGGGTTCTGGGGTTCTGGATTTAGTGGGGCTGATATGAGGGAGCTAAAGAGAGAGAATGTGTCTGGAGCCACATCTTAGAGACCAAAGTTACTTTCTTGGGAGCAGGGTCTAAAAGAGAGAGCTGAGTAAATGGAATGGGAGATGAAGAGATAGATGTTTAGGAGGAGCGGAGCACAGAAGAGTCTAGAACTTGTCCCATGAAATGAGAAGGGATGCCTGGCACGCTGTCTCTGGGTTCTGGCCACACCTGGAGATGGAAGTGCATTTGCAGCTGGACCAGCAGATGTTAGTGACGAGAGAGGCTCTTCAGGAAGGTAGGCAAAGGTGATGAAGCCTACCTTGGACATGCTAAGGGCTTTCCATCTGAGCCTGTAGACAATGCGGAGCCATAAAATTATTTTCTTTTAAAATATACAAATGGCATGATGAAATTTTTGTTTTAGAAAGACCTCCTTACATGCTTCTTATCCCCACTGTCCTAATTAACTGCATCTTCCTCCGCATTCCCACATCAAGCTCAGGTCTTACCACATCATGACTTATGTTCCAGTTATTCTTTTCCATGACTGTCTTCCTCCTTCCAATTGTGAAATCTTTAAAGGAAGACCTGGTGTATGAGACTTTTATACCTTCAAAAAGCCTGGCTGGTGTGGCTCAGTCTTTGAGGGTCAACCTATGATCCAGGAGTTCAGGGTTCGATTCCCAGTCAGGGCACACGCCCGGGTTGCAGGCTCCATCCCCAGTAGGAGGCGTGCAGGAGGCAGCCAATCAATGATTCTCATCATTGTTGTTTCTATCTCTCTTCCCCTCTCCCTCTCTGAAATCAATTAAATAAATATACAAAAGAGAGACAAGGACACACAGATAAAGTGTTGTTTTGGATGACATCCCATGAGAAGTTTGTTTCCAGAGACTCTTGTTGGCTTGGGGCTCCTGTAGGAAGTGACCACCCCCCTACACTAGAATGGGTCCGCTGTAATTGGGCAGGCAGCACTGGAAGCTTCTGAGAGTCCTTTCCCTGTGTCCTTTTCATCTGTTTTCCAGCCATAACCTATGCTTGGCACATAGCACTCAACATGTGTTTAGTAAATGAAAAGCTGGTACCTCTTCTTTGGAAGATGGTCTTGGATGGAACCTTCTTCATACTGTTGCTTTCCCCTCTGTTATGGTATCTGTTTATTCTACAGACAGCCATGGTAGTATGTTGCTTTAGCAATGTGGAAGCCCACCCAGTCTCCTGGGAAATGCTTAGAGTAAAATGATTTCACATTTTATTGCCCAGAGCTGAACAGCAAACTCTGGCCATAATAGGTGGCCAGCAGAGGGCAGCAGAGGGCTGCAGAGCAAGGTCCAGTTTCTCATAAAGAAACTTCCCTCTGGAGGCCATTGAACTACCAGGAGACATCTCTGGATGGAGGAAGTAAGGGTGAAGAGTTGACAGGGAATGTTCATAGGCAACCAAGAAGAAGAGCCAATAGCCCCTTAGGAGAAATTAAGGAGCTGTCCCCTTGGGATCCTCGGAACTTTAGCTGAGCACAAGGAGAAAGGAATCGCCTCGCACCTTTATACAATCCCACCACGTCTGTAGACCACCAGAATCGTTGGTGAGCTGGATGAGACCCACTTGCCAGAGGACCTCAAAGGGAACCTCAGATGCTATTTTGCCTTTTGATTTGCTCAAAGAATGCAGTTGTTCTACTCTCTGGAAAAATTCCCTCCCCATACCCTTTCCCACATTCCTCCCCACCTAAACCACTCTTTTCCGCCTTATCTATTTGTTCTATAGGTAGTTGTGGAGGCTAGTCCCACACCGAGGTACAAACTCAGGTTTCTGTTGGTATCTCAACAGCCTCAGTAGAGGCCCTTAATCTCAGTTTACTGCCATGACTAGCAGAATTTAGGAGATGTTCCTCCCTACTTTTAGCCTGTGCTTATTGCATTTTTGCTTACAGGCTAAGAGAGATCTCTGGGTTCTTTCTGGTGGCTGATTCAAGTCCCACATCTTCACATCGAATGTGGTATTCCAGCCTCTTCTTACTATGGCTTCCTTGGAGAAAAAGAAATCTTTATCCGTACAATAATAAAAATAACCATCCACAAAGAAGGAGAAAGAGATATGGAATGAGATATCTCACTCACTTTCTCACAATTTCTTTTTCCTTTTTTCTTTTACCCTACCTGTAACAGCCAATGGAATCAATTGTTGTGAATTCTCATTGTTGGCCTTGATGGTTAGAATTATTGACATTAGGCTTTATGAGTTACTCAAAAGAGAGGTACTGTTTTAATATTCTATTACTTTTTTCAAGTTCACTGGCCAGTGCATCTTATTAATCAACATCTTTGTTGTTTTTGTCATCTCAGTTTATTCTTCCTCAAAGAAGCATCAATACCTATTGGCTAGAGCCACACTGCCTGATAAAGTGTTTTCCTAAATGTGTTATCTATGGCTTTTTCCCCCCCAGAGTTGGTTAGCAATAGGTGTTATTTAGTTATCAGCAAGTGCTATTGAATGAATGGCTGGGTGAGTGCCTTATGTAATAAGTACCATCCCCTTCTTTTCACCTATGACCATTCTATTTCTTCACTAAACAAGTGAAATGGTTCCTATCATATTCTTTTTTTTTTAAAGAGGTTTTAGTGATTTACATTTACAGTTGAAACTCCCAAAGCTGCCTTTCATATATATATATATATATATATATATATATATATATATATATATATGATTCTTTTTAAAAATATATATATATTATTGATTTTTTTACAGAGAGGAAGGGAGAGGGATAGAGTGTTAGAAACATCAACCAGCTGCCTTCTGCATACCCCTCAATGGGGATATGCCCACAAGCAAGGTACATGCCCTTGACCAGAATCGAACCTGGGACCCTTTAGTCCACAGGCCGACGCTCTATCCACTGAGCCAAACCGGTTAGGGCTATATTCTTTTAATGGATGTACCTGTGGGGTCCTCAGCAATGGAAAGACTGGAAGGTCATTTGTTCAGCCACTGATCCCACTTTCATTTCAGAATCTCTGTACCCTTGGGAGAGAGGATGACCCTATGGGGCCCTTCCTCATCTGTCATTTCCAGGACTTAATGGCTCTTCAGTCTCATCACCACCATTACATCGCATTGGACACTCAGAAATTATTCCTGGTGGCTTAGAGGACAGAATCAGAATCCATCGGCAGGTGTTCTTACAGAGAAAGAAATGTGGGCTCGATTTAAAGAAGCATTTTCTCACAGTGGAACCTGCCCGAAGATAGCCACTTCGGCAGAAGGTGGAAGGCTGCGTACCATCACTGATCTCTCTGATGCTCCAATGGTTTTTAAAGTCTTTTGTACCATTCAGGACACATAATGATGATGACCTCCCAGAATGGATTCACTTGAGCCTTAGCCAGTGGAATAGTGCAATGCATCTTAGAAGCAGCAGTTAGCTTCTTTTTAACCTGATGAAGAATGGATTTGCTTTTTTTATTATTTATCTTTATTGGTGAAAGTATTTACAGATGTCCCCTTTTCTTCCCCAGTGACCATCTCCACCCCACATACACCCTCCTAGGCCTTCACCACACTATTGTCTGTGTTTATGGGTTATGCATATAGAACATATTTGCATTTATTGAACTCCTATATGCCATGTACTCTATCAGAGGCAAGGTTTGTTTTGTTCATTCCACAGGTAAGGAAACTGAGACTCGGAGGGTTTAAGTCACGTATTCAAGTTTATATCCTAACAGAGCCCAGATTTGAAGCCAGATCTGTCTGTAGGTCTGTCTTTTCAACACACTGAGCCACCTTTAACAAAAACAAAAAAGAAAAGAAAAGAAAGCTACACTTGCCAAAGCTCTGTCCTCTGAGCATTACCATGCATTTCAGTCACAAGTAACAACATTCACAATAGTAATTTATGATCAAGGAGCAGTTGTAATTCTTTATAAACCACTGCGGGGTAAACATAGCTCAGCCTCATTCTACATTCATTTCAGCACGTGTGTACAGTCAATCAGTTCTCACACCCCAGCAAGTGGAGTGATGCTCAAGGAAGGTGAAGAATAATTGGCCATGTTAGATTTGCAGGGGTAGCAAGGTTTTGATTACTGGTTACTAGTATGCTGCTAGAATGGTGAATGGGAGCACGGTAAGCACGAGTTCTTCCAGAAGGTAGCAGCTTTTCACGTCACTCTTCTTCTGGCCGAGTCTCTTTCCTCTTCTTTGGATATGGGATGTGCACTAGGCAAGGTATTTGGGGTCTGATCCCAAATGCAGCATGGCATATGGTCAAGCGATTCCACTAACTTGTGGTTTGAAGAACTCAGAGGCCAGACTCACCCCAAGGAACAAGGATGTTGATTTCCCAGTGCTAGCTGGAAAATGGGAGCCCATCCAAACAGTCCACCATTCAGTATTTATTTCCTTTATATAAAAGCAGACATTGAAACTTACTTTGTATTCATTTGTTTTCCAGGTTAGCTTTTGCAATTTGCTTTAATGTGCATAGAGGGATTTTTTTCAGAAGTAGCATCTGAGCCTCAACACAGAATCTTATCTGGCAGTCTTCCCGGATCTGCCACTAAAAGCTAATCTCACCGCAGGAGCTCTGTCATACGTTATAGAGATACATACCCTTTCCAGACATTTTAAACCTTGCCGTCTTCCCTTTGTTGAGCAAACACTGACTTTGTCTACAACTGTTGGTTTTCATGGTATTACTAGCAAACAGTTCATTGCACTTGCTCTGTGCTGAACACGGGTCTAAGAGCTTTTTATCTCACAACTCTGAAGTAGTTCTCATTTTTACAGAGATAGATACTATATCAAGCTTAATTTTTTTCCCCCTAAACAGACTAGGAGAAATATTAAATGTTGAAATAACACCACCACCACCCCACAAGCTTTAGAGGGATATTTAATTTAAAACAAAAAAACAATTTCAAAGAAGTGTGTTCTAGAAGTTATTTTTAGAGTCATATTTACTGTTCACCTTAGTTTTCAATCTTATCTAACAATTTCTGTAGCTAATCAGAATCCATAGTCCACTTAATCAAATTTATTGTGAGATCCTTAATGTCCCTATGAAAAAACTGCCTGTTAAAAAAAAACTGACCCAGAATAAACTCTGAGTTGAAGTCATTGCCTTTTGTTGTATAACTTCCATCTCCTAACCCCGTGGTCGACAAACTGCAGCTCGCGAGCCACATGTGGCTCTTTGGCCCCTTGAGTGTGGCTCTTCCACAAAATACCACGGCCTGGGCAAGTCTATTTTGAAGAAGTGGCGTTAGAAGAAGTTTAAGTTTAAAAATTTTGGCTCTCAAAAGAAATTTCAATCGTTGTACTGTTGATATTTGGCTCTGTTGACTGAGTTTGCCGACCACTATCCTAACCCAATACCTAACCCATCTTTCTTCTAATACCTAGTTAGCACCTGGTTACTTTCAGAGACTGCTGACCTTCAGGTCTGTCTATAGAAGCTAGGTCAGTATTCTTCTATACTTGCCTCCAGAATTGCAAATGGTGACATTGAGTATATAGATGGCTTCATTAAAACAAACACGGCATGCAATGTTTTTAGGGCTTTTTAATATCATTCTTTCCCTTAGACCTGAATTTAGTTCCATTTTGATAGATTCACCTGGGCTTATGCCAAGGAATTGGTGTTCCTGAAGTCTCTCAGAGACTTTGTTATGGGTGGATTTCCTATAAGCGAACTCAATGTATCTATACAGTTCCAAAGGGGTTTCGGAAATGTATAGATACATTGAGTTCCCTTATAGGAAATTGAGACCAAACAATCTGAAAGTCCCCCCACATTAGGAATGTTGAATGCCTCTACCTATAAGCCAGTCCCAAGGCTTTTAAGACACTACGTAGAACATCTCAGTGAAGCCTTCACACTTTGAGATCAGACAGCCTGGTTTATACCAGGAAGGGCAAATATGGATGACAGTAAATGTAATGTGCCCCGTGATGGCTGGGTGCTCATGGGACAGTAGGGAGTCCATGGTGAGGGGTGGGGTATGAGCGGAGTGAGAGCAAGTAGATAGTTGGAGTATCATTTCAAGAGGATCAGTGAGCAATGGGACAGGATAGAGGAAAAATGAAACCACAGCGGGCATGATGTAGGGGCTATCGGATTAAGGTTGACAGAATGTCTACAAAGGGTAGTCCAGGGATTTGTGTGAGGATCTAGAAAAGAATTAGCACTTTGGGATATTGGGAAGTTTCTTGGAGGGCCTGGGTGCTGTGTCTGGAGATACACTTAAAGAAAAACAGGGACCTCTAGTATCAAAGAACCAAGAGGTCTGTGGCTTGCATGGAACAACCCCCAGCACATTTCAGTGACAGAGAAATTCCAAGGAAGAAAAACCACACTAGAGTCAGATAGCTTTTTGTTTAAATTCAGAGAAGTTATGTTCTTAAAAGAATGAATGCTTTCTCTTAAGGTAGATAGAAATCATTTTTCTTTGAGATGTAATAATGATCTTATCTACTCTTGCCAAATCTTTGTGTCATTGAAGTCGATCTGTGGCAGACAGTTTACCGAGTGCCAAGCTGAGTTTCCAGTGGCTGCCCTGAGGGTGTGGGAAACCTGCACTCCCTGAATAGCAGCTATTGGATAGGATGTTTGGCACCCAGCAGAGT
The DNA here is from genome assembly GCF_951640355.1 of Cnephaeus nilssonii. NCBI lineage: Eukaryota > Metazoa > Chordata > Mammalia > Chiroptera > Vespertilionidae > Cnephaeus > Cnephaeus nilssonii. The sequence continues at coordinate 24,520,747 of NC_137085.1, read as the reverse complement.
GCAAGTTTAACGTGACAGAAGGGTGGCCTTTGTTCTGTTGATACGCCCAAGGTAATTGGTACTCTCTCTCAAAATACAGTATGTTGGTACTCATTCACTTCTTTGCCTAAGTCCCTGAAATCTGCAGGGTTGACACACTTCTCTGATGAGATCTTTGGAAGGAGGTGACTCCACAGTGCTCTGTCTTATAGTTTGATGTGGGTCATTCAAGTATAACTCCGTTATGAGGAACAGAGAGATTCAACAACTGACCCAAATTAGCCCAGGCAATAGAGGATTCTGACATACCACCTTGTTCTTCTAACAACACACATCCTGTTGTTCTCTCAAGATTGGTACAAAATTTGTCTATTCCCAGAAGCTAAATCCAACCAACTATACTTAATAATGCTATGCTCTTATTTTCTATTTCCCCTTTACATTATTTTTTTATCATATTTAGATATCCTATCCTGTTTATCTTTATCATATACATAATAATAGATCATAGACATAGGTACACGCAGAACTAACGGTGATCTAACTACTTCATTGTCTCCCCAGGTAGACTTTGAGCTCCATGGGGTTTCCTTTGTCCTCTAATTGTCTAATGTCGCCATGCCCGCTTGCACAGTGAACAGTACACTGTAGGAGCCAAAGAAATCCTTGTTGAAAATTAAAAACACTGACTGTCCCAAATGTTAGTAAAGATGTGGAGCAACTGGAACTCTTATTCACTGCTGGTGGGAATGTAAAATGGCACAGCCACTTTAGAAAACAGTTTGGAAGTTTGTTTAAATTAAATATGCATCTACCATATGACCCAACCATTCCATTTCTAGTTATTTATCCAAGAGAAATGAAAACAAAGACTTGTACACAAATAATCATAGCAGCTTTATTTGTAATATATTCATACAAAGACTTGTACACAAATAATCATAGCAGCTTTATTTGTAATAGTCTAAAACTGAAACAACCAATATAGCTACAGGTAAATGGATAAGCAAATTGTGATATATTCATACACTGGAGTACTACTTACCAATAAAAAGCAGCAAACTGTTGCCCTGGCCAGTGTTCCCAGTGGTTGGAGCGTTGGCCTGTGCACCAAAGGGTTGCATGTTCGATTCCCAGTCAAGGGCATGCACCTGGGTTTCGGGTTCACTCTCCACCCCCAGTTGGCACAGAAGGCAATTAGTTGATGTGTCTCTCACACATCCATGTTTCTCTCTCTCCCTCCCTTTCACTTTCTCTGAACAGGCGATCAAAAAAATATCCTCAGGTGAGGTTTTTAAAAAAAAGCAACAAACTTAATACATACAACATGAATATATCTGCAAATAAGTATACTGAATGCAAAACAGGCAGACAAAAAAGAGTACATATTGTATTTCCATTTATATGAAATTCTAGGAAATGCAAACTAATATGCCACGTGGATGCCTGGGGATGGGAGGCTGGAGGGGTAGATTATGAAGGCAATGAGGGAGCTTTTTGGGTGATGGATACGTTCATTATCTTGATTATGGTGAGGTTTAACAGATATATACATATGTCAAAAATCATCAAACTTACAGTTTAAATATGTTTGGTTTATTGTCAACTACACCTCATAAAGATAGGAGGGGAAACAAAAGGAAAGCGCTGAAACTATTCTGCACCCATCGCTTTCCCGTTGGTATTCCACCGTGTCCATGTTTCCATGGTGAGAAGCTTCCCCTTTGAGGCCAGCATGGAGACGACATGGAGCAGATGGGACATGTCAGTCAGGCAGAGCTGGTGGGACCCAACTGTGCTACTTACACAGTGCATAACCCTGAGCAATTTACTCAGAGTCTCTAGACCTCAGTTTCCTCTTCTATAAAATGGAACTAATTATATACCCACCTTAGAGAGATGGTATAAAAAATAAATTAGGTAAAAGGCCTAGCACTTTATAAATGGTAACACATTACATATTGCTAAGACCCTTTTATTTTTATTTTTTTTTTTTATGAGACTGGCACACAGTTATTGAGAACTTTCCCAGCTTGATTTAATTCTCACTGATTCCCAACCAATTACTGGGAATAAAGCAACTAACAAAGAAGGAGTTGCAAATATAAATAATACAAAATCACTTCTGGGCACCTGTCCACTTCACTCTCCATCATTCGTGCTCAGCTGAGTTGGCAGCACATGTGTGTTCAGATGTTCTAAGTGGAGAACAGGATCATACAGAGAATGTGGATCACGGGCCAGGAGGGAACTGACCAACTGAACAGCATCCAGAGGTACTTGAAAGAGGGTGGGTTTTTATTGAGAGAGTCTGATTTTAAATGTGAGCTCAGCCACTTACTATTTGTATGTGAAACCCTGGACAGGTTATTAAGCTTCTCAGATCCTTTACTCATTCGCGAAATGTAAATAACAGTCCACATATCACAAACTTACTATAACAAATATATTAATATTAGAAATAATTTCAAGAGTAAATATATGCAGAATGGCCCTTATTCCACTTCTTATTATCGGGGAGGGCAACTTGTGAACTGATGATAAACACACAATTTAATCTGACAGTAATGGTGTTATACCAAACTATTAAAATGCCTTTTAAAAACTTATTCTGGAATAAGTGTGTGTGTGTCCCTGCATGCACGTGTGTGTGAAATTGCCCCATCTCTCCAGTCCTTCTATTAATATTTCTTTTAAGGAGAAAATTTTGTCACATTAAAAACTAAGTGCTGGGCCTGGCTGGTGTGGCTCAGTGGTTGAGCTTCAACCCATGAACCAAGAGGTCACTGGTTCAATTCCTGGTCAGGGCACATGCCTGGGTTGTGGGCTCGATCCCTGGTAGGGAGAGTGCAGGAGGCAGCCGATCAATGATGTTTCTCTCTCATTGATGTTTCTATCTCTCTATTCCTCTCTTTCTCTCTAAAAAATCAATTTTAAAAAGCATATTTAAAAACAACAACAACAACAAAAACCCCACTAAGTGCTGGAAGGCAAAAAAACAAAACAAACAAACAGCCCTAGCCAGCTTGGCTCAGTGGATAGAGTGTCGGCCTGCGGACTGAGGGGTCCCAGGTTCGATTCCGACCAAGAGCCCGTGCCTGGGTTGCGGGCTCGATCCCCAGTGGGGGGGGGGGTGTGTGTGTGGGAGGCAGCCGATCAATGATTCTCTCTCATCATTGATGTTTCTATCTCTCTCTCCTTCTCCCTTCCTCTCTGAAATCAATAAAGAAATATATTTAAAAACTAACAAACAAACAAAAAACTAAAGCAGTACTTTTGTTTCCAAGCAGTCAAGGGAGGTTCCCAAACCAAGCCTGTAATTCCTAAGGCAGGCCCACACTCCCTGGCCCAGGTGTGCCCATAGTTGGGACCATACGTTATACAGGGACCGCCTGAGGAGGAGCTGGACCCAGAAGCTCTGTCCGGGAGATGGAGGCAGAAAGGACCAGAGGGAGCCAAGGAGACGGGCTCTCCTCGAGGCAGGAAGCCCCTCGACTGGCTCTGGGAGGGCTCTTTTTCACACACGGCATCTGCTCATGGGTATGAAAGACTTGCCACCACTTCTCGTTCGTAGCTCACTTTCCATGGAGTGTTAACACAACCATGGTTGATTTTACATGGCTGCCCTGGGAAGGGGAGGGAGCTGGAAACTCTGCAGATAAAATGCAAAAGTACTATATAGCATGAGCTGTCATTGAGGTTATGGGGATGTAGGGGAGTTTCCCTGCTATTTTTTTTCATCAGCTTTAATTCTCCTTCACCTGTGAGTGGGTGTAAATTACTTCAGAGTTTTTCCCCACCTTCCCTCCTCCTCTTCCCTTCCCTCCATTTCCCTTCACAGCCCCTAGAGGCAGGTGAGTCAGAATTAGTGGAGGAATAATTACTTCATCTGCTTCTCCTTTACCATTTATCACCCACCCACTTCCCATTACAACCTGAGATACTGCTTGCGTGTTGCCAAGTGTCCAGAGTGCCCTGAAGAAGCATGTAGGTTCATAGGGACAGCTTATGCTGTCAGCTTTAGAGTTGAGAGAATAAATGAAGGTATGTATGCTCGTCAAATCGGAGCCTGTGTCATTGGATGTGTTAAAATTTGAGAACAAGGAAGACTCCTGGGTTCTCCTTTGTTGTCTTATTTGATGCCATTCAAACACGGTTTGCATGACAATGTTCTCTTTCCTCCTACTTTAAGCTGTTTTTATCACTCTAGTCAAGCTTCCAATCTCTCTATCTTGTTACTACTGAACATTTTGCTCAGAAATCCCTTGCTTCCTCTTCAGTTTTGGTTCACTAGGTGTATGTGTCTTTCTTTATGGACTGCATTTATTCTGTTATGTGTGCTTTGCAGAGCTTTATGTACCTTTATGTGTGAACATATGTTGTGTGGTTGTTATTATTATAAACCACAATTACCTGGTTAGGACTTGACTGTGGACTGTGGTTACCCACTTTCTGAGTGGCAACATTTGGCTCCTCTGACCTGTAGTCTAGATGGACTGCTCACAACACCTGTTTCTTCAGGCCTTCAGGGCAGTCCAAGAGGTGACATTCTTCGGCAGACTAGATGGCAGATCTGGAGGGAGGGATGTTCTGTGTATTGGGCCTGGGAGGTATATACAGTCAAGAGAAGAAGCAGCTGGCAGGGAGGGCGCCATGTTGGTTTGAACAACTGTTGGCAGCACCGCCAGCTAAGAGGTGGGGGGAAAGTGAAGAGCACAGACCAGAAGGAATGGAAGTTGGTGGGATAAAAAAAATAAGAATTAATTGGACAGAAGTAGATAGATGAGGATGAAAGAAGAGCACAAAGTCTAAGCAGGGACACCGCTAGCCCATACTTAGCCTTTGGGCGAATTGGAAGAAGTTGCCTGTTACTCTGTGGGGAGGTGGTCCTGGGATCAGGTGCACAGCTTGGTGAGCAGAGACTAGGTTGGATTTTAGCTACTGTCTGCCTCCTCAGTGTGGTGTCCTTGTGCAAGGCACGGCTTGCCTACTGTCCATGCAGCTCTGAGTGGACTGAAGAAGAATATGCTCTAAGCAGTGGTCCACTTTTAGTATGTTACCTCTGGAGAGAAACCTTCCTCTCTGGTGGTCATATTATAATATTATTTTACATAATCTAGTGGGATTTACAAATTTTCTGAACATCCCTGCATCATTTGCTCCCCCAAGCAGTCCTGTGAGTATACTGCTATCCCCACTGTGTAGATGAACAGACAGGTTCAGGAGATCAGGTTGCTCACAGAGGACACATGACACCAAGCAGTCATGATTTAAATCCAGATCCTCTGACAGAAGTCCTGAGCTTTTCCGCTGTATCAGGCTATCCGCATTGACAGCACCCAGATAGAATGCATGAGGCTGTGTTTGTGAATAATCATTGCCATTCCTCAGGGATAAGCCTCATTACGCTAGGCGTATGCAATAATTAAGACAGCTCTGCATCTTGTCAATACCAGTATAACTGGTGGGTTCCTGTCACCAAGGTCACTTGGAGGAATGAACTCCTATGCTTCAGTTTCCTCATATGTAAACTGAGGCTAGTAATATCTACCTCAGATCTCACTGGGTTGTTCATAATCATAATTATATTTCTGAATATTAAACTCCACAGGGCAGGGTTTCTGTGTGTTTCCTATAGTCACTGTCTCCAAAGACAAGAACAATACCTGGCACAAATAGGTGCTCAATATATATTTGCTAAAAGAATACATGGATGTGAATGTTTACTGCATTGTTGGTATTGGGCAAACGTTATTTTATTTATTCCTCACCGCAGATCGGCAGGCCGGGTATAGTAACCTCTATTTCACAGGTGAGGAAATCATGACACTGAGGGTGAAATAACATTCCAGATGTCACACAGCTAGTGAGAGGCAGGGCTGGGGTGGAAGCACAAGATTGTCTAATTCTATAGTATATGCTCTTAGCTACTAGAATTGTTTGAAAGATTAAATAAAATTAGGTACTGGATCCAGCACTGTGTGGAACACTGAGATGCTTGATTAGTGAGAATTTCCCTTCTCATTCTAAATCCAAAATTCATGATCACTTTTATTTTTTGTATTTTTATTTAGTTGTTGAATTTATTGGGGTGACATTGGTTAATAAAATCACATAGGTTTCAGGTGTACAGTTCTATAATACATCATCTGTATATTGTGTGTTCACCACCCCAATTTAAATCTAGTTCCATCACCATTTATCCTCCTTTACCCTCTTCTACCTCCCTCCACTCCCATTTCCCTCTGGTAATCACCATATTGTTGTCTGTGTCTATGAGTTTTTGTGTGTGTTTGTTTGGTTTTTGCTTAATCTCTTCACCTTTTTCACACAGCTTTCAAACCCCCTCCCCTCTGACAGCTGTCAGTCTGTTCTCTGTATCTATAAGTCTGTTTCCATTTTAAAATGTCTTAGGAAGCTTGGCCGGCATGGCTCAGTGGTTGAGTGTTGACCTATGAAGCAGGAGGTCACAGTTCGATTCCTGGTCAGGGCACATGCCCAGGTTGCAAGCTTGATCCCCAGTGTGGGGCATACAGGAGGTAGCCAATCAATGATTCTCTATCATCATTGATGCTTCTTTCTCTCTCTCTTCCTATCCCTTCCTCTCTGAAATCAATACAAATATGTTTAAAAATAAAATGTCTAAGAATAAACAAATAAAATGTCTTAGGAATAAACAAATAAAATGTCTTAGAAATAAAAGGTTTTAGTTGGTAAATAACCGGAAGCCCAGTTTCTAAAGACTCGCTTACAAGATTCTCTCTCCCTATCATGCTCTCTGTGATGACAATTTCTTGGGGGAACCAATTGATGGCTTTTTCTTCTTTAAACACCTACCCACGTTAGCTCTGGTGAGGCTTGTTCTCACCGTCTCACAGCATGGGAGACAATGATACTGGCTTCTCTCCAAGGATAGAGGAGCGGCCAAAAGCCACTAACATCCCATATGGTGGTAGACACAGTTGTCTGTCTTCATAATGTATGCATCCCAAGAGGCCTCATGGTAAAGCACTTAATATTGCAATTGGTAGGTTTTTTGTGTGCAATCAGTAATCTATATTTCTTCACCTTTCAGAAACAGAAAAAAATGTCACTTAGAAAATATCACGTAAATGGTTATAATAAATTCTAATGATACAAACAGAGTTGCTGGAGCCCCATGACCCCTTAATATGAAAAGCAGACAACTGTGTACCAACAGTAAAATAGACACGCAGAAGTGACCACTGTTCATGGAAAGAGGGAGCTCCCATCCTACCAAACCCCATCTACAAAGAGAAAACATGACTTTGAAATAAAAATAAACACACAGTAGTTATAAAATAGTCACGGGGATGTAAAGTACAGCATAGGGAATATAGTCAATAATATTGTGATAACTACGCATGGTGCCTGATGGACACTGGGAATATTTGTAAAGATGTGATTGTCTAACCACTATGATTTACACCTGAAACTAATATAAAATAATATTGAATGTAAACTGTAATTGGAAAAATAAATAAGTAATGGGTTCAGATCCTAGCTCTGCCACTTCCTAGCCTTGTCATTTTGGGTGAGATAGTCTCCCTTCTGAGCCTCAGCCATCCTCTCTCATATGAGGGTGGCAATTCCTGCGTCGCCGGCACTCTGTGAGAACTAAAGGAGGCAACAGATGTGGCCGACCTGGCCTAGTGGGAGCTCTAGGGTTGCCAGTGTGGTAAGTGGGTGGTCAGATAAGGTGTAGGAGGCACCCTCACATTAAAAATGACATCAGTATAGTAATTTTTACAGGCAAGGAAATGGGAAACAAAAGTTATCCTACCTAATAAAATGGTAATATGTAAATTACCATCACTCCGCTACGCCCACAATTGGGCCAGAGGGAGGCGCAGGGGGCGGGACTCGGGGTGGCCGGGGTAGCCGATTGGGCCGGCAGGACGCTGAGCTCGTGTCGCTAGTGGCGGCACGAGCTCAGCGTCTGCGCCATGGCTGTGCTGCAGAACAGAAGGGGCCTCTGGGGCAGCGAGCTCACGTCCCGCTGCGGACCATCAAAAGCAGGGGAGCTGGGTGCCTATCTGCTCCGGCACCAGGCCTTTCAGAAGCCTCCACCACGCTGAAGGCTTCTGAAAGGCCTGGTGCACCAGCGGACAGGCACCCAGCTCCACCGCGATCGAAAGCGAAAACGTGTAGGGGACCCTACACGTGCATGATTCAATCATGCACTGGGCCTCTAGTGTATTATTATAATTGATTAATAGAAGGACCATTTTGAAGTAAAAGATGCAAGTGATTGTGAGGCCAGTGTCAAGGGCTGCAGGCCCGGAAACCAGATCGAGACCTGAATCAGCCGGAGAGCTTCTCTACTCCTGCCTCAGCTGCTTCCCCAACAAGTGGAATAAACATCTACCACACACTGGCCACTTGAATGAGGCAAAACTCATGAACCTGTGGTATCTTCAAACGAGAGGGATGATGTGATCTAGTAGGTGTCCTTGTCCCTCTCCCCACTCCCCTTCTTTTGTCATCTAAAGGGCAAAGGCTGAAAGCAAGGTTAATACGTAGAGAAACATACACACAACAGATTCCCTGAATGGACTGAAGCTGCGTCTAAGTTCTATTCATTCAACAAGTGTTTGTTGAGGTTCTATATACCAGAGTCTCTGCTCTGCACAGCGCGTAGGAGATACAGGTATTTGAAACACCAGCAAGAATGAAATGGCATTGAAATGGTTAGGGTGGATATCATTAGGGGTGTGAAAGTTTCTTTGCATTTCATGTGCTTTGGCAGGTGGTTGAAAGGCAGGAGAAGGTGCATTATGTATTTACAGAACAGTCTCTTTCTCCAGGGACTTCCCCCATTTAAATGCTTCCTATCATTTCATCTGTTCTTGAAGGATAAATGGCCCCTTCTGAAGGGTACAGTGTTGTTTAATGACACATAATAATAACATGAATAACAGGGAAAACACCAAGATAGTTCTACCCTTTAGGAACAGTGAGGGAGAATGGGGGTGAGAAGATCGCAGCCAATTACCTACCGTAGAATTTGGATGTTGTGTTGGGAGAATTGTTCTGGTGGAATGTGTAATAAGGCTTATTGAACTTGCACAATTTGATATGTATGTCCTCTTCCTAGCCACACAGAAAGTATAGCAACACAGTGCTAGGATGAGCAGAATAACAAGACATGAATGTGAGAAACAGGTGGAGAGCGTGCTGCACAGATGAGTGACACCAAGGCCTGTCAGTAGGTAACACTCTCTCCTTAGAGGTGTCACACGATGGCACCTGGCAGAAATCCCATGAGAAAAGGATTAAAATATGGAAGTTTCTATCTGGAAAAAAAAAGTATAACACTCCAGTATCCCTGTGTAGGAGTGTCACGTGGAATAAGAATTATTTTAATAGAAAATAAGCATTAATTACCAACTGCAAAGGACATGGGGTTCTGTTAGGTGTTTTGAGGAGAGATGGGTCTCCTAGGAGAACTTACGGGAATCTGCTCTGACAACAGGGAACATTCCAGTCTGTGAAAATATTAGCTCTTCTGTCTCATGTCATTTAATCATTAGCATTGTAAAATCTTAGGCACAAATGGGGGTTGATATAACAAATACAACCATAATTTATTGAGCATCTACTCTGTGCCAATCACTGGGATAAGCCTTCTGTGTAAATTACCTTATTTCTCATGATGATTTATGAAGTAGCTATTATCATTGACAGTTTTCAGAATAGAATAGAGTATTAGAGAGATTAAATACCTTGCCAAAAATCACACTGTAGGTGGCGAATCTGAGTACTTTCTGTTCGATGGAATCAAATTCGGGTCAAAGCTCATGTCTTAATAATAACGATGGCTTTTTCCTAGCACAAGATGAGCAAGAGGATTCTAGGTTGTATATGGGTAAACACTTTAAAACCTATTTATTTATTGAATGAAGATTAGAAAAAAATGTAACTCATGATTTCATCCTGGGTATTTTTAAAATGAGACTAAGTAGCCCTAACCAGTTTGGCTCAGTAGATAGAGCGTTGGCCTGCGGACTTAAAGGACCCAGGTTTGATTCTGGTCAAGGGAGGTCAAGGGCATGTACCTTGGTTGCGGGCACATCGCCAGTAGGAGGTGTGCAGGAGGCAACTGATGGATGTTTTTCTCTCATTTATGTTTCTAACTCTCTATCCCTCTCCCTTCCTCTCTGTAAAAAATCAATAAAATATATTTTTAAAATAAAATGTGACTAAGTAAAAATAGTTGAATTAAAGGTAATTTTTTAGCCATAGCATGGATACGGGAAAGCCTTGAATAAGTATGTAACTGAAATTGAGAAGCTGCATTAGGAAATGTCCTTACCTGATTCTTGAACTTCTGTCACCAGCACCCTGTATGTTTATGTTCTCTAAATTTCAGTTCCTGTACCCACTCTGTGGTTCCCCAACTAGATCAATTCCTTTGTTGATCTTCTCTGCTCCTGTTTCTTTGATGCCTAACAGTATAGGGGGAAAGAAAGCATGACCCTGATAATTGGCCACATCACTGCATATTGTACCCAGCCCCAATATGGTTTGCCCTGTTGGTATGAAATTCTGTTCTCTATCCCAACCCTTTACCATGTTTCTCAATCCAACCCCATCTGAACATCCCTCTCACTAGATGATCCAAGTTTCCTCTTACACCAAGAAAATACCCCATTAGAGTTTCTCTTACATATAAGTAAACTGAGGCACAGAGGTTAAGTAACTTGCTCAAGGTCTCACTGGTAATGGTAGAGCTGGGATTCAAACCTTGTCAATCTGGCTGTAGACTTTGTCCTATTTTTTAAAATATATTTTTACTGATTTCAGAGATGAAGGGGAGAGAGAGAGAAAGATAAAGAGAGAAAGAGAAACATCAATGATGAAAGAGAATCATTGACCAGCTGCCCCCTGCACACCCCACACTGGGAATTGAGCCTGCAACCCAGGCATATGCCCTAACCAGGAATGGAACTATGACCTCCTGATTCATAGGCTGATGCTCAACCATTGAGCCATATCAGCCGGGCTAGACTTTGTCCAATTAGTTATGATGCCGCATTGCCTCCTTCATCATATATTTTGAATGGGTTAATTAACAAGTGGATGGGTTAAAGAAAGACTAGAACTTGATACTTGGGCTGCTCCTGACCCATAGTATCCAGGTCAGCTCTGCCTGCACTTCTAAAGCTAGTGATAAAGTGTAACTCATATATCAGACCCTGCAATGGAGGCCACCCCAGTGGCCCAGCCTATGCCACAAAAATAAACCTAAGTCAGTCTGCACTTATGGGAAATACCTGTTAAGAAAACTAACACACACTGATCACAATCCTCCAACTCAGTGTTAGCTAGTTTACCTAACCCTGGAACACAGGACCCGCTGGCCTTATCAAGGAAAGCCCCAACTCCCAGCCAATCCTACCCTCTCCCTATGTTGCTTCTTCTAACGTCCTGTAAAACTCACTCTTGCCCAGACTCTGGAAGAGTGCTCCACTGCTTCTGAGGCCTGTGCTCACCCCTCCGTAGCTTGCTTCCCCTTGAAAAAAAGGAGATCAAGTTTTGAGCACAGTGTCACCTCAGTTCTGACACAGTGCGGTCAGAGCCCAGCCACCCAATGACTTTAGAAGGTCGCTTGACATTAGGTGAAAAGAGCTTCAATAAAGAGATGATGGAGAAAGAAGCCAGATTGCAGGTGGTAAAGATGAGACTATTACAACATATAGAGCACTCTTTAGATTAGATGAAAAGAAAAGGGGAAGGGGAGTTAGGAAAATTGAAAGGAGTAAGAGGGTTTCTTCATGGGATGAGGGAAGATTGACTCCTAGGAAGAAGAGGAAGTCAATGGGGGAGAAAGTGAGATGGGCGATGACAGGACCAGAATTCAAGTGGAGGAACTGGCCTTCATCCTAGAAACTTGTGAGACAAGAAAGCAAGTACAAGCCCTTTCTCTGGGAAGCGTAGGCATTACCAGTAGAGGATGGGAAAGTGGGACTGGGAAGGAAGGCAGCCGATAAAGGACAGACTCTCAAGCCAGCTACACTGGGTGCCTAGGTCTCAATCCTGTGGGGAAAGTCTGGGGGACAGTGTGGAATTCATGCCTCAGAGTTTTCTCATCCAAGGGGGCGGGGAGCTGGGACATTTCACTCCAACTACCATCAGCCATTGGCTGGGGCTGCTCCCAAGAGCTTTTGTTTTGTTTTGTTTTGAAATGAGCATACGTTGCTTTGTTACAATAAACACAATATATTTTGAGAATAAAAGTGCAGGGCCTGGCTCTATTTAGTATTATGGCAATAAAGGAATGAACTAAAGGTTGTTCAATGTCCAGTTTTCCCCATATAGCAATTTATGCTCTCACGGTGTGTGATAAAGTGTTTTAAAATTACATTTCAGGTTGCATTGTGATATATCCGTTTGTCTATCTGCCTCTCCTGTAGCCAACGCTCCCCCAGGACTGAGATGATTATTATTCATCTTTATATCCCTAGCACATAGGTCAGGAATTTAGTAGGTGATGAGTAAATGTTGAATAACCGAGTAAACACTAAACTAAAGAGTGTTGATAGATTTCTATTTTAGTTCCAAGGCATGATGTTGGCAACCACACCATCCATCTTGCTCTTACCGAGGGACGTAGTCAATGTACTTATATTAAAACAAACTCTGATTGGAAAAAAAGCAGTGGTTCTCAAACCTAGCCAACGATCAAAATATCTGGGAGCTCTACTCCCAGACAACCCAATAGAAGTCTAATGGAAAGAATCTCCAGTTGTAAATAACATTGTGGCAAAAATTCAGTCCACCACAGGAAGTCCTTCAGACAAAGTTAATATAAAAACATCTGGGTCCAAGAGTTCTCATTCTCTGGCACTTGCAGCCTGCATTGCAGGATTTGAGCCATTGTCCTCTGCTTCAGGTAAAATGTCCCCAGGCTAAGAGATGTAGATAGTGCAGAATTGGGAGTTTGGCCAGGTTAACTGAAGTAGAAAGGCTCAAAGGATATGTGCTGGCAACAAGAGCTTCTCCTGTGCTTAGAAGAATGGGATTTAATGGACTCTCCCTTATCTTTCAGGTAATAGGTGTGTGTATGTTAAATTTGTATGTTAAATTTAGCTCATATCTTTGTTATATATCCTTGATTTTAAGAGTTAGAAGTGTGTCTAGATAGAAATCTATAAGATAAAGACCTTCTTTTTTCCATCTTACATATATAACTGATCATCTTAATGATGCCTGACTCCATTTTCAATAGAAGTAGAAAGTCTTATTTGATTTCTCATAACTGATCTTTCAGAACCACCTGGAAATGAAATTTCACTGTGAAAAATCAAATTTATGTGACTAAATACATAGAAATTAAAAATCATCAGTCAGGCGGTCTAGATATCTGAGTTAAATTCTCCCCCTATAGAATTCATATCCTTAAGATAAGTCTTAGAGCCCTGGTTGGTATGACTCAGTTGGTTGGGCACATGCCCAGGTTGAGGACTCAATCCCTTGGTGAGGGGTGTGCAGGAAGAAGCCAATCGATGTATTGCTCTCACATGGATGTTTCTCTCCCTCTTCCTTCCTCTCTGTAAAAGTCAATTTAAAAAATCATTTAAAAAAATAAGTCATTATATGTGTACCTATCTATAATACCTTAATAAAAAAAGAAAAAATAATAAGTCATAATATGTTTGGGCTCTCTTATTACGGAGACTTAAATACAGGCATTAATCTCAGATTCATCTTATTTTGAGTTGTCTTGGTGTGAAAGAGTTGAGGAGTCATTTAGTCTATAGTAATATATAAGTTTTTTCTGGAATTTCTTCTCTGGAGTTTAGATCAAACTGAAAATGGCTTTTCTCCTCCATAAAGATACTGATAACTTTACTTTCCCTTTAATGTGTGAGTCTGCTTACTAAATACCAGAAGAAAAAATTAAAATATTTCAAATGGATTGCCTCCAAAGAGTAGGATATAGAGGTGAGAAGAGATGAAATGGGAGACTGCTATTGGGGTCATAAGCTTATCTGACCTTTTAAACTCAGCACATAGATTAATTTATAAATAATGGTTTGTGGAACAAGAGAGAAAGGCTAAAAGAGACAAGCGGGAAGAGGTGGTGAGTCAGAGCTACAGGATGAAAGAACAAAGATTCCAGGGAGGTGAGGATGATAAAGCAGCCACATCTGAAACAAGCTGGAAGGAATACCATGTGAAACACATGTGTATAGAAGAGGGCATTGGTGGGGACTAAGCTAGTTGAAATGAACAGCCCTTGTGCTGTGAGAGGGTGTTGCTAGTTTGGCTTTGCACCTCACTTTCCAGGGACCAAGACCCCGAGAGTCAGACCCTTAAGACTGTAATTAAGATTCTCCCACAGCAAGGAATCATTTCACTTATGACATGATGATACCAGAACACAATGCAGCTCTTTTTGTACCTAGAAAAATTTGGTGGTGATGATAGCATTAACTTATGGGATAAAAAGATGGAGTGAGGCCCTAACCAGTTTGGCTCAGTGGGCAAAAAGTGGGCCCACGGACTTAAAGGTCCCAGGTTCAATTCCAGTCAAGGGCAAGTACCTCAGTTGCAGGCTCAATCCCTGGCCCCAGTTGGGGCATGTGCAGGAGGCAACCAATGGATGTGTCTCTTTCACATTGATGTTTCTCTCTCTGTTTCTCCCCTCCCTCCCTCTCTCCCTTCCACTCTCTCTAAAAATCAATGGAAAAATATCCTCGGTGAGGATTAACAAAATAAACAAAAAGATGGAGTGAGGATACTAAGTGTAGATGAAAAGGTCTGTTGGGTTCCTAAAGTGTATACCTGGGGAGACCTTGAACTTCCAGAAATGGGTAGGACAGAGAGAGTGGCTTATTCCTCTCTGGCCTTCCTCTGTAACTAAAGAAGTGGTGCAGTATCTGAAGACCCAGCTGGAGAACTACTTTTGTTTAATTCTGTGTGATACTGAAGTTTCTTTCACAGTTAAGTAGAACAGTAACCTCCACTTCCAAGGGTGGTTGTGGGACCACATGAAGACATCAATGTGGAAGGCTGCCTGGCTGATATAAAGCACCAATTTGTGCTTTTTCCTCTCTTGGTTTTGGGGGTATTTGGTACTTTACTCTTCTTTGATCAAAATGAAAGCATTCATCCAAGAAAGCCATTTTATCATGGGATTTGAGTCTTCAGACTTTTGTCCAAAAACAAGGATTATACATTTCATGATGTAATATGCATAACAAATGTGAGAATTTAAAATGTAGCCTTTAAGGCTGTTGAAACAAATGCTTATTTAATATGGACCAAACCAAGATCAGCAAAGAGCTCAGGTTTCATGGACAGCATAAAATTGGACAAATTCCTGGATAAAAGGCTTATAATCTAATTAGCCATTGGGATTCCATAAATATTTATGCAGAAGTCATAGGACTGGAAAGAATTTCAAATTAAATGCAAATGCGATTTCTAAAAAAGTCTTTATCTTCCTTGTTCACTCCAGCCTCTTATGTGCATTCAAAATGTCATTGAAATATTTTTTTAAAATGTGGCCACTTTAGTGTGACAAGTTGTCTGTAGCGGATTGGGTGGCTGGATATAAAACATTATTCCCCTTCAGCTATTAAAGCTGTCCTTGAAAAAGAATCTCTCAATTTCCTTCAAGATCACTTGTGCTTCAGTGAATAGCATTAAACCTCTTTGCTTTTGATAATGTCACTTCATCGACAGGATTGTTTTTGCCCTTGACCTACAAGAGATACAAGTGGGAGGTTCCTAACTGAATTGCCTCGTCAGCTGAAGATAAGAATGATGTCCTGATCATCAGAGCTGCTCCTAAATGAAACAAGCTATGAGAGTATTTTCCTTCACTGCAGATGTTCAAATACAGGCTCCATACATGGTAGTTAGCATGTTGCCTCAGTTACTCCAAAATGCTCTGACTCTAGGAAACCAAAGAGAAGTTGGATGTGCCTTAGATTGAAGAATGTATTGGGTTATTGGAATCTTTCCAATAACTTGCAAATAAGCACAACTGTCTACTGATGTCATAGAATAGTAGGAACTCATTAGGTTTGTTTCTATATTTCACTGTGTCTCCACATACCTTGAAGAACACATTAATAAACTGGGTTTGTATCTTTGCACAAAGGCTTACTGGTTGTGTGACCTAGGACAAGTTGTACAGCCATTCTAATCCTCAGTTTCCTTACCTGTAAAACAGGGATCTTAATAATAGTGCCTGCCTTGTAAGATTATTGCGGGGATTCTTAAGGCAAAACTGGCATGCCTAGCACAGCATAGCACATGGTAGGCATTCAAAATATGTTATTTATTAAAAGGAGGAGAAAATAGTGCCTTGTAAAGATATTTCTTCATACCCCAAGATTTTTTGTGTTTATGGAATGTTATTACCTTATTGCAAACTGTGTAAAAGTCCTTTTCTGAAATTCTAAGCATAGGATGGGTCCTTGGACTAGGTGACTTCCTATCCTGAGACTCCATTATTTTTGGATATTTGATTCGAAGTATTTACTTAGGGTAAATATTTCACTATTTCTTATCCCCAGATATCAATAGTGTGGCTATCCTGGGTAAGCATCATGTAGGGCAGTGATGGGCAACCTTTTGAGCTTGGTGTGTCAAACTTCGCCAAAAAACTGAGCATAACTCGGGTAGTGTGTCACTTTGAGGAAAAAACATTATTTCACAAATGTTTCATCCTCAGGAGCAGCAAATGTTTCATCCTCGGCATGCGGCCGCCTTAGCGGCTGCGTGTCATCAGAAATAGCTACGCGTTTCAGTGCTGACAAGCGTGTCATAGGTTCGCCATCACTGATGTAGGGTAGGAGCTAGCAGGGAGTGGTACTCAGTGGAGTTTGAAGCCCAGTGGGCCTAGTTTATGTTCTAGCTTCAACACTTTCAGTCTGGCAGCCATCTGAGGCAAATCACTTAACCTGAGCCTCAATATCCACAACTGTAGAATGAGGAGGACAGAATATGCAGAATATCTGGAATAAAGCGGTAATGACTTAGTGCGTGTTCTATCGGAGGGCACTTGGTCTCCAGGAAACAATCTTTCTGTTGGCTGCAGCTGTCACTTTTCAGCCAGGTATGTCTGCGTGATTAAACCCAGCCTGACAGTCCTTGATCTCCACCCTGGAAGCACGAATAGCTTCTGCCTTGCCTTGGTCCCAACACAAAATCGATGTAACATGTTGACTTACACTCAGATGGTGTTACTCTAAAGGCCTTAAAGAAAATGCTTTGGTTAGAGACAGTTTGGGCTCATCCACAAATCAGTGACAAACGTACCTGACTTCCCAAGGGCAAAGCAAATGAGTTTGTGACTGGCTTTATTTACTTAGGGAAAAACTTGGGAGTTTTGTGCCAACAGCACATGTACATGTTTCGGCAGCATTCTTTCCCCTTTTCTGAGCTGTTGTGGCAAAGTTGTCTTAACACGATGTGCCAAACTTGAGGAAATGGATTTATTAGTTATTGTTAAGTGTCGGGCATTCTAGCTCCAACCTCACCATTACTTTTGATTCTTATTTGGGGGGTGGGGGGGTGACTTCTAAGTTCTTCAGGTCCTGACCTATCACTTTGTAGCATTGACCCATCCCTGAGCTCTACTGGCTGTTGTTATTTTTGGGGTTGCCCAGACGGGTTTGCTCTGCGTTGTGGAGAGTGTGGTTAATTAAAAGCTCCAGGCAGAACCCACAAGTGCTTTTTAATTTTTCTTGCTGTTTCCTCCACCGCTCCCCTTATCTCATTATCCACATTTCTCCTCCAAACTCCAGCATGAATTCCCTCCTTGGAAATCCCTGCTGTCTGAAAGGTGGCCTGCAGACTGCTACCTGCTTGGTTGCCCTGTGATTTCTCTGTGAGGGGAAAAAATGTGAAATGAACTCATATCCAAGTCTGAAGCTTTTCTGAAAATGGATGTGAGCAAATTAGGTGTCCTGGGAATTAGCCAATGTTCGATAATTAATAATCTTTCTATCTGGATGAATAAGGAGATGTTTAATAAGTTTTGTTGTTGTGCTTTCAAAGCAGTCCCTTCTGATTAAGCAGAATACTACAGTAGTGTTTCCCTAATTGATGGTGTCTGGACACGGAAGGGAAAAGCAGAAAACTGAACTGCAAGTGCTTAATATAAAGAGCTTTCATTCAACAGATGTTTACAGAACACCTGGCATGTGCTAAACACCATGCACATTGTGTCATTTGCCCCTCAGAACCATTCCCCGGTGCAACCACACCGAGACAAAGGAATAGACAGAAACACAGCAAGGCACAGGGAATTAATGTAATTTACCTTCTGTTGTGACCTGGGTCCAGATCCACACCTGACAGCTCTAAATCCAGTGCTCAAGTCCATAGGACTGGGGCTTTTCATCGAGAATCAAAGTTACATTTACTCCTGTGATGAGGGTTGTGGCTGACTGTGGAGGAAACCCTACCATTCAGTGGCATTCTCAGACATCAGGCTGCTGCGTAGGCTGCTGGTGAACCTGGCCAGGTTTCACTCTGTAGGTTACAAGCTAGCATGGTACCGGGAGAAAGGACATTACTGCAGAGGTGGTGAAGTGAAAGAAGAGGGTGTTGGAGCTAAGGCAAATTTTAATCACCTCTTCCACACTTCTCCTTGAAACAAGCATAAATATTCACCACTTTTGTCATTTAGCGCTGTGCTAGCTGCTGTGCGAGACACAGACTTGCAAGTGAGCTCAGTCTTGTGGTTCACAATCCAGAAGGAAACATAACCCGCTCACCCATGAAAAGTTAACCATGAATTTTGGAGTTTGGCTAAAAGATAAAATGAGAGCACAAAAGGGAAATCATAGACTGGAAAGAGGCTAAGAGATTGCCCTGCCTCATCCTGTCATTGATGTCCTACTGTTGCCTGAGATTAAACGCCACACCAATGGCTCGTGGCTTATTGGCAGATCAAAGCATGATTGTTGGGAATGACTGACTAACTGAACCCAGAAGGCTTCCTGGCAGAGGCAGAAACGGAACTGTGCCTGAAGGGTATGTGGAGATGGGAAAAGTAGAAAGGAAATAAGGAAAGGCATTCATATATATTTAGGGACCCCAATTTATCAGGAGAATACATTTACAACAAGGTATTGATTTTTTTAATTTTTCTTTAAGCACGGTATTTTATAAGGCAATATGTTAACTTTCAAGAATAGTCTGTTTCACGCAGCGCCTGATTCTGGGCCGGAGGAAGCTGGTGCGGAAAGGACACCATTGGGATTCAGGAGGGGAGCTTGAAGAGGAGGCTGCAGCTGACTGAACAGAGCAAACAGAAAGCTCTTATCACCTGTTCATCACGACTGGAGACAGCACACAAAAAGATGCATGTTTTAGCTTGAGGGATTTAAACAAATAAGAAAAGGCATTTTGACATTCCCACCACTCCCACTCTAATCCTTACTCAATCTTATTTGCTCTTCTAATTATCTCTTGAATTCACTCTCCGGTCTGTTTCTATTGCCTTATCCTTACCCCAAACCACCTTCTCCTCTTGTCTAGATGATCGAAGGTCTCTTCAACTGGCCACCTCACTATATTCATTCCTTTTTTTCCGGGGGGTGGGAGGGAGAGATAATTTTTAATGCTTTTTTTCTTATTGTTGTTTATTTTGCTTTCTGTTTGTTTTTTACAAACACACCAGAGAATCGTGCGATGCTGACAGCATTGGACGCAATCCTGGGCCGCAAATCGGCACACTCTTTCGCAACTGGTCCCGTGATGGCAGACTTTTCATCTCACCTTTACTATTAACTCTGACCTCCCAGATTATCTTCAAAATAAAGAAACACGCCATCCTTTCTCCCATATGACTTTGTTGTGAAATTACCACCATTGGATGTGCCTTCTTTCTGAGCTCTGGTTTGCCTCTTTTGACCGTGTCACCCACACCTGCGGTCGGCAGTCTGTTCAGTCATCCCCGATCCCCTTCCCAGAGGCCATAACAGATTTTTGGCTCCTGTGGTGTCAGCACAGTGGATCACGGCTCCTATGGGAAGACTTGGGGAAACCCAGAATTTCCCACCAGAGGACCCACCACGTCCTCACTTCTGCATCTTGAATGCCAGAAAATGCCAGAAAGGACCCTTTTATTCTTGTCCCACTGTTCCAAACTACTCTCTGTATCCTGAACAATTCTTTCATAAAATAAAGCCGGGCATAAGCAGTTGTCTCCCTTAAACCTTTCAATAGTTGACTAGTAGGCTTATAACTAATTCCAAACTTTTTAACAAGGCCTCCTGGCCCTGTATTTTCTGGGCCCTCTCTGCTCTGGTCTCTACATGTCCCATTGCCGGTGCTCTTCATGCTTCAGCCACGTGGCCATGCTTTGTCTCATGTCTGGCACTTTCCATATGCTATTCCCACCACCCTCTTCACTCCTGGGCACCCATAGACCGCTTCTTTGGAGGAGACTTTCCTGGCTCCCTATAGGTTAACCCCATTACAGGACTCAGAGAGACATCGTCTTTATCTGACTTGTCATTATTTGTTGCATATCATCATCTTTCCAAGAGACACTTGGGGTACAGTTGGCGAACAAAATAGGCAGGGAGTTGTGAAACATACATTCTCGCAGAAAGATAATAAAATAAACATAATAAATTATAAAGTATGTTAGACCACAGAGGTATAAATAGAAAAGAAAGATATAGGGTAAGATCAGGAATGCCAGATGAGGGAAGCAGGTTGCAATATTAAAAGAGAATGGTCAGCATATCTCCAATACCATATGCCAATTAACTCAAGAAGTGTTATGGTAAACATAAAAACTATGACCATAAAACTATAACTTTGTATAAAGCCTGGTATGGAATAGTAAGCCCTCAATACATGTTGACCAAAGAGACAAGTGGACAATATACTCGTACTAGAGGCCCAGTGCACGAAATTCGTGCACAGGGACGGAGGGTCCCCTCAGCCCAGCCTGCAACCTCTCCAATTCAGGACCCCTCAGAGGATGTCTGACTGCCGGCTTAGACCTGATCCCAGGGATCAGGCCTAAACCAGCAGTCGGACATCCCTCTCACAATCCGGGACCGCTGGCTCCTAACTGCTCACCTGCCTGCCTGCCTGATCGCCCCTAACCACCTCTGCCTGCCGTCCTGGTTGCCGCCAACTGCCCTCCCTGATGGCTGGTTGCCGCCAACTGCCCCCCCTGATGGCCTGGTCACCCCATGCAGCCTGCTGTTCAGTCATTTAGTTGTCCCTCACTAACCCCCCTGCCGGCCTTGTCACCCCACTCAGCCTGCTGTTCGGTCATTACTGAGGGCATCCTGGACAATTTGCATATTACCCTTTTATTAGTATAGATACTTACACTCATTCAAAATCCAAGGTTGCTTCCATTACAGAACAGATGCAATCGTCCTATGATCACGCAGCAGTGTAGGCAAAGCAAGGCGGGTGCCAGTGTTGTCTGAATCGTCCTCTGAAATCTCTCGTGGAGAAAGGGAATTTGTCTCACTTCTTTCTCCTGTCTTTTGTTGAGACCCCAACAGGGCCCAACAGAGCTATTTAATTAACCTGTCATGCAGGCACAGGGACTTCCTGGCAGTGAATCCTAAGAGCACCCAAGGACCAAGGAGCTAATGACACACACACACGAAACTACTCTGTTCTAGAGATTTGACGTGAGGATAGATTTGGTACCTCAACTCATGGTTCTCTCTCTCTGTCTCTCTCTGTCTCTCTCTCCCTGTCTCTCTCTCCTTCTGTGTCTTCCTCCTTCCCTCCCTCCTTCCTCCCCTGTCTTCTCTTCTGAAAAACAAACAGCTTGGTTCCTGGGCAGCTGAGCTTTAAATTGGAAATGCAGTCTTCCTTGGCAGAACAGCAGTGTCACAGCCTCCCCACTGTTCGGAGCAGCCTGTGACATACATCCCTGCAGGCAAGGCCACAGAGGGCTGTGTGATATCCTGGAACCACCCCCCCTAAAGGACCTCCCCGCACGTTTCCTTTAGGATTCTACTCCAGCGGTGCATTTCCTCTCCTCTCCAGCAGTTCCTCACCCTGGATTGATCTTTTGCTTTTTTTTCTCTCCACTTAATTACTGATCCCATTCCTTGGATCATTAGAAACCACCATGGCCCTGACAATGAGGACCACGACAGGCATCAAAGGGAAATGTGGAGGGACCAGTGACTGGGGAGTCTGACAAAGCGCTCTGGTCCCCGCCCCCACCCCCACCCCCGACCTTCATAAGATAAATTTCCTTTCTAGGCTGTTTCTGAGAGGCCCCGGCGCAACCAGGGGCTCTTATTTATCTCTTCTCTCTGCTAATCTCAAAAATACAAAAGTTGGATTGAAGCCAGCTCCTACGTGGTTCTGATTCCTTCTCACCTAGATGATTGTGGTCGCTGATAAGTCTTCCTAACTCCAGTAGACACCCACTCTCAGGAAAAGGAGAATTCTTGACCTTTAATCTATTCAGTCCTACAACACAGATCATGATGACAACATCATTGTAAAGTTTGTTGTTGATAACTGCAGTCATTTTTTTAAATATATTTTATTGATTTTTTACAGAGAGGAAGGGAGAGGGATAGAGAGTTAGAAACATCGATGAGAGAGAAACATTGATCAGCTGCCTCCTGCACACCCCCTAATGGGGATGTGCCCTCAACCAAGGTACATGCCCTTGACCGGAATCGAACCTGGGACCCTTCAGTCCGAAGGCCGATGCTCTATCCACTGAGCAAAACCAGCTAGGGCTGCAGTCATTTTTGAAATGTTATAATCAGAGCCAGATGCAGGAGGATGCAAATACTGAAGTACATTTAAGAATCACATTTACTGCCCTGGCTGGTGTGGTGCACCAAAGGGTCAAAGGTTCGATTCCCAGTTAAGGGCACGTACTTGAGTTGCAGGTTCAATCCCCGGCCCTAGTCCAGGCAAGTGCAGGAAGCAACCAATCAATGTGCCCCTCTCTCACATCGATGTTTCTCTCTCTCACTATCCCACTCCTCCCTTCCACTCTAAAAAAAAAAAAAAATTAAAAAGAAAAAAAATACCCTTGGATGATGATTAAAACAAAACAAAATAAAATCACATTCACTGCTTTTCAATTGAGAGCTTTTGGGACATATTCTCTGCCTATTTTCTCCCCAGACTTTAAACTGAGCACAACTTTCCCTGGAATTTACCTGCTGTCTGTGCCCTTCAGGGGTGGGTGCGTGCAAGTGTGTCCCTGAGTGTTCTTGCTTCCGGGCATCGAGATTCCAGTTTAACTGAGCATCAAAACCTTATTTCCTTCCAGCCTTTGATTTTATTGAAGGAAACATTAACTAGGCTTTCATTAAGAAAAGCTCTTTGTGCCCTGCTACTTTTTCCAGCTGTGTGTTTTGTTTTGTTTTGTTTTGTTTTCCTGGTGGAAAGTTAGGGGTAAACAATATTAACAATTTAAAAAGAAGTTAGGACCATTCTCTGCGTGTCTGGGCAAGTGTTTTCCTATTAAGCAGTTCTCCTGGTGGTGGCCCCTAGATGACCCAGGGTCCCCCTTCCATCAGCCAATTAGATGGTAGTATGCTCTCTGCTTTCTGCCCAGCTTCTGGGCGTCTGCTGAGCTCTGTGCTCAGCACATCCTTGTGCTCCAGCTTGTTTTGGAAAGACTGGTCTCTACCAGAGATGGCTTACTTCTAGGCAGACTTGGACACTTGGACACCCCCCTGCCCCCACCCCACATTTTACTTCAGTTTTTGTTATATCTAATTAAGGAACACATCTTTTAGAACAGCAATCGAAAGTGATTTTTTTTAACAATCAAAGAGATCCAGAGGTAGAATTCAAAGGAATAATTTCTCCTTTCAATTTTACATTTTGAAATATGTTTTAGGTTTACATTTTCATTTCTAGGCTTTCCAGACACTTTATTTTTCCTTGTTGTTTGGGTCCGAGGTAGAGTGGGTCTTATCTGGATGGAGTAAGCAGAAGGACTGACCTAAGAACTATATTAGGACCATATAATTGGGTTCATGCAAGACCTAGAAAGGATGGACCCCAGACCTAGATTAGGGCTGGGTCAGGAGCTAAGGAACTGACCCAGGGCAAGTGTGATATTGAGTGATGGAGCTGAGCAAATTAAGCACATTGTCAGTGTCAACATTTGTGTACCTACTAGGTGCAAGGTGCTAAGGTTACCGTTCTGGTCACATGGAATGAAGCAGACTGACAGTCTAGAAAAGGAGCAGATATTAAACAATTATACAATATCATGAAGGAGGAGAATGAAAGTGTATGATAGAAAGATCGGAGCCAATCAGGCAGTTAAGGATACTTTGCCATTGAAAACCGGTGTTTAATGCCGGTCTGAAGGAGAGGCAGACGTGTGCTAGGGCTAGGCAAATATGGAGGAGGAAGAGTGCTCTAAGAGGCGGGATGTGAGAGGGCCCAGGCCTGAGAAAGAGCTTGGCATGTTGCAGAGACTCAGTGAGAGGCTGAAGTACAGAAAGGTTGGGGTGAGCAGGGAGTGGAGACTGTTATAAAATGGGACTGGAGAGGTTTAAGAGAGTCAAAAATGATTGCAAGCTTAGACATTAGCCAGGCAACCTTCTGCCTCAGTTCTGAGAAGCCCAGGAATAGGGGCTCTAGACATCAAGTACTACTCTGGTGATAAGAGGCAGTGGCTGTCCTGCAGACTGTCCATTCAGGCTTAGGGCTGAAGTGTGAGCCAGGCCTGCTAGACTGCTTGAAGGACAGCCATGGGTAAATTGGACACCTGAATCAGAGTGACTCATCATATGTAAGCAGTAGGGACAGAGCTAATGACTGGTCACAAGGACCAGGCCAGTGCACTATGGGAGCCCCAAGGGAACCAGGAATGATCCTTGGGTCTAAAAAGCCACTGACAACAATGTGGGAGCCTGGTATCCTCACAGGACCCCTGAGTCCTGTGTATTTTGTGAAAATCTGACTCAATTCTGGATTTCCCTGGATTGTGGATTTTATGCCCTTTGTATCTCTCTGCTTTAATCTGGGCTAGTTCAAGGGCTAAATCATGGATCTAGCTGTGACAGAATGTGGAGGGGGGTAGAAGGAGAAAAAAAGGAATGTCAGTTCTACCCTAATGTCATATGTGGGTTTTCTCATTGTCATTCCTTACAAGCTTTGAAAAACATCTCTCAAACTTAATAGTCAAGTATTTCTCTTGAAAGCCTCACTAGTGCCTTCTTAAATCCCACACCAACTCTTGATGAAATCTAGTTTGCACTCATCTACAATCCCATTTAATTTGTTCCTATCCCTTAATGTCTTTGCTGCTTTAAAAAAAGAAAAGGTTTTTCAGCATTGGGAAATTAAATGCAGACTGTGATCCTGGTTGGAGATAATGTACTGAATCCAGAACAGTAAGGGGTAGCTCAGTGACACCAAGGAAGTTAATGCCTCTTTAACATGTGTTAAAGATGAGTTGGATTTGGGGATTGTGGCTAACTCGTAATATAAATTTTTCTTTATTTTATTTTTATCATTTATCCCCTTATATCCCTTCCACCTGCCTCCACTCTCCTGCCCCCTGAAATCACCACACTATTGTTCGTGTCCATGAGTTCTTTCTCTTTTTATTTTATTTTTTTGTTCACTCCCTTATATTTTTAAATATATTTTATTTTATATAAAATATAACTCTCACAACTTATTTTTTTCTTGCCTTTTAATTTTCTACTGAAACCTCCCATCCCCTCCTTACTTCCAATTAAGATTTGGACCACATAGAAATAAGCTCTATTTTTCCCCTTTCTAGACATTATCTCATTTCAATCCTACACCACCTAATTCTGAGGAACTTTTAGAAAGTTTCACCACTTTGAAGGTTGTAAAACTCACGTCAAAGACCTGAGAATGGGTTGTGATGTCACATTCTTGCTTCCGGTGTCCCCTGACACCAGGGAAAAGTACACTGCTCAGTAGCCCAGAATCTCAATAAATAATCAGTATTCTGTATCAGAGAAATTAAAGGGGAAAAAACAAAAACAAAAACAAAACACAATACGCTGCAAGGAATACTTCTCAGCGCCACTAGGGGTCCCTGTTTGAGAATTGTGTGAGCCCTGATGATTATTTGCCTCAATCCTTGGATGGTTTCTCTCTGGCCCTTGGTGGTTTCTTCCCACGCCCCTCAGTACTCTGCAGAAGACTCTAGGGGACCTCTGCAGAGCCACCCAGCTCTCTGTGCAGCCTTCCCCGCTGGTCTCTGCCTTGTGGACTCCAGTTGCTTTGGCCACCCGACATTCCCAGCTCTAACTACTCAACTCGGGGAGTCCACCAGCCACTTTTCTGGGTTCCCCCTCTCTGTGTGTGGCCTGGGGAGTGTCTCCAGGCAGTAAACTAGGGCAATCACTTCTTTTGGTTCCCACCTTTCAGGGATCACTGCCCTTCATTGCCTCACGGCCAATGCCTTGAATGCCATTGTCTCATTTATTTTATCTCTATCTTACAGT
Source organism: Cnephaeus nilssonii (assembly GCF_951640355.1). NCBI lineage: Eukaryota > Metazoa > Chordata > Mammalia > Chiroptera > Vespertilionidae > Cnephaeus > Cnephaeus nilssonii. Next base: position 24,494,312 of record NC_137085.1, on the reverse strand, counting down.
TGTGTCAGGCGTGAAATCCAGTCACAATCATTTCCTCTTGGCTGGAAGCAAAATCCCTCCAGGGCTATTTTAAGGTTGTTTAAGATTGTTTTCTGTGCTCGCTTTTCTGAGGTGCCACTTCATGTGATAATAAACACAGAGAGAGTAATCTGATGGTAAATTTTTATTTTGTGGCAAAATGAAAATTCAAAACTTTTCTCTTGGGATTATATTCCTGTGTCATTAATTTAATTTACAATCATTATCGTTTTTCTGCAAAGGAATTTTTAGAATTAAGAAAATTTTACCTACAAATAATTTTCAAATGAATTAAATTGTTATGAACACTAATATTTAGTCATGAATGAAGTTGTGAGAATTTTACATTTTTAGGTATATACTTACATATTTATCCATTTGGTTTGTCATGGTTTGGGTGCCTTTTTGTTCACTTCATATATGTTCATGGGCTCTTAACTAGCTCACAGGCCCTAGGAATTGGGCCTTATTGCACCCAATGGAGAAAACAGCCCTGCTTTCCTGTAGGGGTTTGAAGTGGTAATCACCACCACTTACAGGAGCTGTAATATCACCCCAATCATGGTCTCTGAGCTTGAGGTGTCCTTCATTTCCCCAAATGTCAGTAAGGCACCTCAATAATTTTCAGATTTTCTTCTATTAGGTACCAAGCAAGAAAAGGTTTGTCCCCTTTGGCAAAACTGTGACCTTTATCTCAGATGAAGCAAGTTCTTCAGCCAAAAACTTCTCATGTCCCAGGGGCTCACTTTCTGTCCCCCTAAATTCGCCAGGGGCCACATGCCCCCCTTGCTGTTTCTCCTCCCCACCTTGAGGGGACAGCTGCCGGTGTCTGGAGGCATGTGCAGTTGCCACAGCTTGGGCAGGAGGGCTGCCGCTATTGGCATCTCGCGGGTGGATGTAACTAAATATCCAGCAATGTCCAGCTTAGCCCTGTAACTGGTGCGGGCTGCATGTCACACATAATGTTGAATTTGATCAGAGAAAGTGATAATCAACAAGTCCAAAGTTGGTATCTTAGAAAAGGAAATGTGTTTTAGAGTTTCATTCTGGAAGAGGTAAGGAAGGACTTAGTTAAAGGAAACACAAGTTTAAAAAAAAAAAAGTTGGCATTAATTCATGACCTTTAAGAAAAGTGCGGTTGGCCATAGGTACTAGCAGCCCCTGTGTCACTCACTCTTCGTACCACGGGGAAGGGTGACACAGAAACAAGACAAACAGAAAAGAGGAAATAAACAGCAGACCCCCGAAGCGTGTAAAGTGAGCATTCCTTTGCATAGAGAATAAAAGGTGTAGACTGGAAAATTCTTTTTATCTGGCCTCGGAAGTTTTATAAAAGTCTAAAATCAAGTCTGCTTGGTTGTTTTGGGTTTTTCAAAAGAAGAACCAAAATGGACTCATTTCCTAATAGAATAGTTTCAGGTCAAAAGAGGACAGAAATGTTCTCAAATTATCTACTGCTGCCCAGCTACTCCATTCTTATAAGTTAAGAGAATGTATTGTGGCATCAATGTTTTGTATTTGGTACACACACACACACACACACACACACACACACACACACACACACACACACGGCTGAAGGAACCCAGTGAGCGGGATTAGTGATGTATTGATCCAAAGTGGTTAATAGCCGTGTAGTCAAAGGAGCCAGGGCAAAGAGTGGCCATGGAAGGAAATCAGAGATGAGTGTGTGGGCACAATTGTCAGCAAGGGCAGAAACAAATAAGTCCCTAAGTTGCAAACCCAGAGGATGGGGCACAGAAAGAGGAGATCCATGCAGGGTGGACAATACCCAACATCTTGTAGCAGAAACCGTTTCATGGCATGGGGCACTGTGAAGTACCAGGCAATTGGAATGCAGCTGATTACGGCTGTGTGCACAGGGGCTCCCTATCGGGTCATTTTGTCTCTAAGACTGTTCATGGCTTGTATATATTATTTTCCTTTCCCTGGAATGATTATTAATTTGACTTGACTGCATTGTAGATCACGATTTTGCATTGTTTGTATACAGCCTGCTTATCTAGAGGACAAGTGATGTTTTTATGTAAATACCCAAGGGCCTGGTAAACATATGGTCTTACACCATGCTGCGTTTTTCTGTTTCAGCCTGGACAGTTGTCGACGGTGCAGCCTTGCTTCATGGTGTAAGAAATGGCTGTAGGAAACAACACTCAGCGAAGTTATTCCATCATCCCATGTTTTATATTTGTTGAGGTATGTGTATTTTTTTTTACCTTTATGGAAAAATTGGAATCATAGTAGCAGTTTCTATCCTGAGAAATTGGAGTAAAATTATTTCATCTTACGATTGATAATTACATTTTGATAGCACAAACCGGATAAAGATTTAATAAATTATGCAATGTTTCTTTAATAGGAAGCCATAGAACATATAAACTTTACCTCCATGGGGGTATAAAATAATTGTGTTTGTTATATTTCTTTTATATTCAGTGGTAACTTCAATATAGTATTAATTATGAGTGCAGCATTTAAATTAAGCTGTTTTTCAAAAATCAATGTCATGTTTCAGGAATTCAGTACACCAGGCAGTTTACAGGTGATGTTAGTTGATGGTCCTTTGCCTTTATTGGAGTCCAAATAAAGAAAAAAGTCTTAAAGTTGTCTATCTCTACTGGGCATTTTTCTTCAGTGGGGTATTGAAAGCTTGTGTACTGTGCAATTTTCTTTGGTCATGAATGATGTTGTTGAGTTGCTCCAAGTTTGTACCCGAAAACAGTTTCTCTAGCACCTTTTTGGTTAAACTTCTTGTATCTCCCTCTGTATGTGTTTGCTATGGAGCAGACAAAGACATGAAAATTTTAAGAAATGTGGAATTATATGATTCACACACATTTAAAAAAAAAAACTATTCCAGGTTATCTCAACATAAGATGTTCATTTGCCAGAGACAGTGGTATATCTCCCTTCTCAATAGATACTAGGCATCTAATGGTATGTTTTTTATGCTGAAGATCAGGTTTCAAATATGAAAATGTAAACAGCTGAAAAGTAACTGTCAGAATTTCCTTTCTGGGTACCTGCCTGGCAGTTTTCACATCCCCAGGGTCAGTCAGCTGTAGCATGTTCTTGTGTTGTGGGATCTTTTTAGCTGAGTGTCACAGGAACATGGATGTTGATCCATTTAATTCGCCAGGTGAAAACAAACACTTGGATTAATCCTCTACTTATATTAGCAGAGATACACTTTCAGTACACATGCTGGTTAAACACACCCTATGCATCAATGCAACAAGTGTTTTTATCTTCTAACTCTTGAAATAACTTTAGCTATCTATATAGTCAGTTGGATAATTTTGAGCATTCTGATTTTGGACCAATAATATATGTGTTTGACTGATCCTTAAGTTTCACCTTATAGACGCCCCTTTGTAGTTTAGATGAACAAATATTACTTGATGATTTACTTTCTAGTGATATTTGTGAATCTGATGTATTGCAGAATCAGGTGGAAATAAGAAATTAGGGTAGGACAGAGGTATTAATATAAGCTGAGTCGCACATAGACTAGAGCTAAGCTAAATCTCTGAAGGGGTAGGCAAAGAACTCATCTCTCATCATAAACACATATTCTTAATACTCTTCCTTTAACTTGCTATCCAAGACCAAGGGTAACTCCATTCAGACCATAACTATCCATCATATATATTGTGGGTTCTGGTCACTGTTGTTCATATTGGAATTGGAATGTAGGAAAAGGAGTCCTTTCTCCTACTGCTCACCCAGAAAAGGGTAGAACGCTATCGAATTAGTTTTTGATGGTAAAACTTTTCTTTTGCTATAAGAAAAATGAATTTTTAAAGTGAGCTGCAGAAATCGGAGTATAAGTCATCTGTCATCATCTTTATGTTCCCGAAAGCAATTTTATTTGACATTTTCTTAAAAATCAAACAGGAACCAAACCTCAAAGTAAGAGGTTTAATTTATTGCTGGAAACTATATCTCTGAAGATTTTTTTAGCCCACTAATGTGTGAATGATGAGCTTTACTGGTAGAGCAGGCAACAAGAGACATAAATCAGTTTTTCTGTGCCTTAATCTGACACAAACATAAATATCAGTCTAAAAATCTGGGAGAGGAAAGATAGTTTATTCTTTTTCTTGCTGTATTGTCATCCTTATTTTACATGGAAATTTAAGATTTACCAGTGACTTCTCTCAGAAACAAGACATTCTTGCACCCACCATCAAAACCACATCTTAAAATCTTGCTATATGTTTGTTCATCAAGTATTTTTTCAAGGAAAATAAAATATTACAGCTAAGGTTAAAGTCTTACTGTCCTGAACCCAGAAGTAACTAGATTTTTGAAGTTAGAGGCTTCATTCCTCTGTATGATTCTCATGTGCTTTTCATATTTTTTCTACATGTGTATATATCCATAAATAATATTTTAGGGAGATTTCACATAAATTATACTGTACTGAACTTTTCTTTTTCTTTTCTTTTTTTGTTTTGTTTTGTTTTGCAACTTGCCTTTTCATTCAACAATAAGTATCTGAGATTTATCCAGATTGGCAATTATTCATTTTAATTGTTGCATTTTATCCTATTGTGTGAATATACCTATTGAGGGACAATTTGGTTGATTCTTTTTTTAAAAAAAACAACATATAATATATTGATTAAAGTACAAAGTAAAATAACTGTGCACATACATTAAAATAGAAAACGTTTAAACATTAAGAATATCAACAAATGTATCAAAAAGCTAGATGATCAAATATTGAGAAAAATTATTACTTGTCAATTATATTTAATCACATGCACAGGCAGGATTTTCAATTTTTCATGAAAAACAATTCTCGTGTAAAATGTTGGTTGATTCTTTTTTGTTTGTTTTCCTAATTTTTTTTCACTTTCACAAGTTTTGTTTTTTTTACTCTTACAACTTTTTCTTTTGCAAAAAATATTATTTCTGTTTTCACATGCATGTGAACAAGAGCTTCCCTTGGATTAACACCTAGCAGTGGGATTGCTGGGGGATAATTACATTTTCCAGTTGTTTATTGCTGCATTAGAGGATCAATGTTGATATTTTATATCAGTTTCCTTGGAAACAAACACACGTTGTTAAACTCTATGGGTGTGTCTGTAATTTTCTTAGATTTTCTTTTCAGACAGTTACATCATTTGCAGGTAGTAGCAGATTTGTTTCATTTTTTTCTGATTGTTATGACTTTAATTTGTTTTTCTTATCTTATTGCTTTGGTACTATATTGGATAGAAGCAGTGGTAGAGGACATCTTTGCCTTGTTTCTGACTTTTACATGAGTGTGGACTCTCACTTCTTTTTTTTCTGTTCTCTGACTGCTAGATTAGATTTGTTTAACCCGTTTATGTTGTTTAAAATCTGCCTGTTTTTATACTTATGGCTTTTCTTTTATGTTCTTTCAGATTATTCTGTTATCTGAAATTATTGGTATCCTAATTCTCCTGAATGTTGTGTCTGCTGTCTCTAGCACATGGTGAATTATTACCTCGTTTATTTTTATAATTTGTTTTGAGCTAATTTTTGGCAGAACTTGCTTCTTCTGTGGGATTCACGTGGGCCCTAGGTTTTCAGAGTATGTCTTTGAAGGAATTTTGCATGCATGTTTCTCTTGAGCTTAGGCTTCTTTATCCAGAACCCAAACTTGTACATCCGGAAAATGTAATTAGTCAAAGTTCACTTTCCTTGTAGTCTTCTTATGCCAGCAGGTGGATTTAGATAGAACACATTTTCTCTGAAATGAAAAGCAAACTTTCAGAATTCTGGCTTTTACATGGGCGTCTCTGTTTCAACTCAAGTCCTCATGTCCTATCACCATGGACATTAAAGCCCAAATCCTGTCACTGAGATTGACATGTAACCCTTTCTCTACTCCCATCTAGGTCCACTGGATCATCAGTTTATTCACTTACTACTCTTATTTTTGAGGACATTTACTTTCTCATTTCTGTTCCTTGAACTCAATAATATTAACTTTTGGTGAGGATAAAGGTACTTACAACAAAATAGCTAAAAAAAAAATAGTGATGTAAATAATCAAATATTCTCTCTATTGTACTTTTTCACCCACAGTACTTCCTTCTCTCTTTCCTTCCCTCCTTCCACCTTCCCTACCTTCCTCTCTGCCTTTCTTTCACAATGTTTTTTTCCCTTCTCTCCCTTTCTCGCTGTGTTCCTCCTCTCTCCTTTTCTCTCTGTCATTTCAGCAACCTCTCTCATACTTGACGACCTACAGAAGGAGGATTTCCCTGGGGGGGAAACACACTCATTTTGGTGATTAGAGTATCAGGTTTCCCCTAAAAATAAAAATATGAGCGGTATAAGGTCTTTTATGCATTCACAATCAGTTCCAGATATATTCTTCCAAAAATGTTTAGGACTGAGATATCCCTTTGACAAATCTTCCCAGATACCAATAGATTCTTCTCAACAATTTCACTGAATTCTCTGTAAACTCATGAATAACTCAGTCAAGTCTCTTTCAAATACATCTACGCTACGAGCAAAATTCTAAGTGGAGCTTAGCTTCCTTGGAAGACAATATTAAGTACCAGGACTTTGGGTGCAATGAATGCAATTGTTGCTTAATGTGTACAGATGTGACAGTTTTATCATTTTGACGGTTGCTTGTACCTGCGATTTTTATTGCCTGTTTTTGACAACTCATTTTTTCTCAGCTCGAACCTACCAGGTGAATGTTATAAATCCCAGCCTGGAGATAAATAATCTCATGAAGTTCTGCAAGAACTTGATGATTCTGAGTATTTTTCTCAGGGGCCAGAAGTTAAAGAATTTTATATCATCATTTTTGGAAATGTGCCATCTCAATGTTTCTTCTTTTTTGTGTGCCTCAGGTTATAAAAAACAATGAGTCTTGGTCTGGCTTTCTGATCTTTACTTACAGGTGTTTAGATTTAGCAGCTCTGAATGTTTTATTCCTGAGACTTAGATTGTTACTGTCTTCGATGTTTATGTTTAAGTCACATTGAGAACTTTTTCTCTAATTTTTTTTTAAACTCATTTGGTTTTTGCCTAGGAGAATTCTAATCCTCATGTGTAACTGAGTAGAATGAGAAAATAACTTGATGTCAGAAGTCCTAGTTTCAGTCGGCCATCTGTTGCTGCTACACAGTAACTTCTAACCTCAGTTGCTTCATCTGTGAAATGGAAATAAAAACTTCCTCATGGGCACTTTTAAGAAATAAATGAGGTAATGGACCTGAAAGTACTTGCCAAATAATAAGTATCTAATAAATATTAACAAAAATAATTTAAAATAACTGCTCTTACCCATTAGAACACAGATAAAAACAAAAACAACAAATGAAACAAACCAAACACACACACACACACACACACACACACACACACACACACACAAATGCAGACACACGCACACACAAATGCAGACACAAACACCAAAATCCTGAAACTTAGAGAGGGACATTGGCAATATTGCTAGGTTTAAGGGACCAATATTTTTAGAATGTATACTGAGGTGCTCTTGGATAAGATTCAAACAAGGCAATGAAAAAATTGTGGCCTTCTAAATTGCAATGGCAAACGCAAATTGTAAAGTACTTTCCCATTTTTTATTATTTACTCATCATTTTGGCCAGTGTTTATCATACTGGAGCAAATGGACAATACCAATATTTATTTTCCATCGTATCAAAACACCAGTGCTGATATTTAAAATGAAATGTGGTGGTCATTACCCTTCACCCTTATCCTCAGATGCTCGCCAGCTGAGTGAGGGCTCCTCTGTTCCACAGCACTGAGTCTCTCCAAGTGGGATGTTTTGAGATCAAGGTTCCAGTTAAAACAAATTATCACGAGGAAAAGAGAAGTTAGGACTAAGCAAATGCATCTGGCCCCAGGGGACAAAGGATCCGGAGAGGTGGCGGTACCCACTCTGCAGGAAATCAAGTGCTTGGACTCCGAGGGAAGGACTGGGCATTGGGCCTGGGGACCTTCCAGTTCCTTCTTTTTGTAACCCTCCCACCACACCCTCTTCTTCTTTTCTAAAAATGGTAATGGTCATAACAATAAAATGTCAGGGCAGGATTTTGCATAGGCAGGGATGAGGTCAGAAGAAAAGCACCTTTGCTCCTGTCGACATTGTGATGAAATACATAACTCTCTGCAGTGTATTATTTTGCACCGTCTGCAGGTGAAATGATTTTGCTGCATTTTTCTTGCATAAAATTTATCCTTTAAATATAATATGAACTAGTCTGAGTTGTCATCAGTATGCGTGGCTGGCCAAGCTCTTTATTTATTTATTTTTAATCTTAATTCCAAGATTATATGAAAGCTAATTTCTAAGTCAATGCAAAGTTATGATTATTTATTCCAAAAAAAATCAAACAAGAGCATTTTAATCTATCTCACAGCATATAAAAATACAATTTATAGGAATGCTCACTTATAAGAAAAGAAGTATAAATTAGCGGTCTGTAGGGAGAGCAGTTTGGAACTGGGTACCAAAATCTTCAGGCTTTTGCATTCCCCTTTTTTATTCCAAAAGTACACTTTAATTCTACTCTACAGAAATAATTATGTATATGGCATGTTTTGCTATAAGGCTACTTATCATAAAATCATTAATGATGAAAAAGCCCTAATATTAAAATACAGGGGGTTTAAAAATTCTTTTTTTTTTCATTAAAAAAGTGGAACAATATGCATCCATAAAAATTATATTATAGAAAAATACTTCATTCCATGAAAAAAATACTCCAATTAGAATGTTAGGGGAGAGGGAATGGTGAGAACAGTATATGACCTGCGTTTCTCTAGGCTTCACCAGACTGTGCACATGGCTGGCATGACATCAGTAAGAACCGAAATCTCATTGTCTATTGCTGACACCTGCTCACAGACGATCCGGCAGCCCTGCGGTCTTCCCCAGTTAAGCCCAGGATTGTCATGTGCGCTCATGAAGCCGGCTCTTGTTACTCAGAGCATTAGAGAATTTTCATTATCTCCAGCCATGCACATTCCCTTCCTCAAGCAAAGAAGCCACAGAAAGGTGCCTCACTGTAGTCATCACCAGCATGTTCAGATGGGGAAGGCTGACCTCTGAGCCCCTGGTACTTTCCCTACACAGAGGCTGGGAAGAAGCCCTGCTCCTGAACTCCACATCTCACTCTGTCACCTGAGCAACAGTGGATGCTGCTGTGTCTGATGTTTTTGTCTACAGCCCTCCTGTTCACAGCACTTAGACATGAATCCATGTGGAAGGACCAGTGCCTAAAAGCACACACTTGAACTCTCCTACCCTCATTGTTTTTCCTTCTGCTTTCTCCGTGCAGATTAATTCATGGGAAAAGTTTGTGGGGGACCATCAGACTCAGACATGTTAGGATCATGGCAGTAGATATTGCAGCCTCCAAGCCAGATAACTTTTTCATTCAAATTCCTCAGTAGAAACATAAAATGTGATGCCTTTTTGGAAATATGTATATGTGCCTATGCAACCATATGCCTAGAAAGAAGAGATATGCACAAAAATCAGGACTCATCTCTGGGTGTTGGGATTAAATATATATATATATATATATATATATATATATATATATATATATATATATATATAATGAATTTGATTACTGTTGCCATCAGAAAAAGATTAAATAACTTTTTAAGGCTGAAGTAAGTTATTGACATCTAGTATGAAATACAGAATTCTTTATACAAAAGTAGAAACACTTAATTTTGGGTATATTACATGGAATTTAGATAACTTGTGAATTTTCTTTTGATAGTAGACAAAATAATACTTAGCCCCCCCCCCCCAAAAAAAAAAGGCATTTCAAAGACTCATTTTCCTTGGAATTATATGTTATTTCACCAAGTAAAAATTTCAACTCTATATTACTAAAACATAAGTTTCTCTCAACTGATAATTGTTCAGATTCATCTTTGGCATTTCCTGAGACAAAACCCTTTGAAGCTTAAATATTGGTGTGCTTTCTTTTCAGCCCTGAAGGAAGACAGTGTGATAATTTGGGGAAACTTTATATTTGAGTATCTGAAAAAAATAGTTGTATGCCCTTCAGCAAGCTACTGAGCATCTCCAAGTTTTCATTCTCTCATTTATAAAAGGATAATAATACCTGCTTTGCTCGGTTGTCCTGAGGATAAATAGTAGATGCTCTACACTGCAGGTAGATGCTCTCTAATCATTAGCTCACAGGACAAACCAGCTAGGGCCACACACCATAGAAAAGCAGGCATTTGATCAGCTCAAGGGTGCCCTTGAGTTTTCTTTACATTATGTTTATTCAACTTACTCTGTTTTGTCATTTTTATTCGGTAACCTGTCGTGGACTGAAGGAGAGTTATTTATAGGGTTCCATGCAGACAAAGTCTGCGACCTGCACATGTTTGGGTGACTTTGGCACTGCCTCTAGCTCAAGTGAAAACTCAAATTGCTGACTTGTCAACCTAAAGACACACACTACTTCACTGTGTAATTTGTTTGCTTTCCACAGAAATTAGACTATTTTGACAGAGTTGAATGAAAAGACATAGTTTTGACACACTTCAAACATAAGATGCAAAATAGCCAACTAAACTTGTCCAGCCAGTTTGGGGGTTTCTGACTTGATCTGGCCACTGAAAAACAACCTTGGGTTGGATGAAATTTTTCCATTCGGACTGAACATTCAAGCTTGCATTGTATAAGCAGCGACAAATTCTGACACATATTTCCAGGTGAAACCAGGACCTTCGTTGTTTACTGGATGTGTATGATGTTACCACATTGCCTTCCTGCTGTAGAGAATTTCATGCTGAGTTCTTTTTTTTTAATACATTTTATTGATTTCTACAGAGAAGAAGGGAGATAGAGACATTGATGAGAGAGAAACATTGATCAGCTGCCTCCTGCACGGATCGAGCTGGCAACCAAGGTACATGCCCTTGACCAGAATCGAACCCAGGACCCTTCAGTCCACAGGCTAATGCTCTATCCACTGAGCCAAACCAGTTAGGGCTCATGCTGAGTTCTTAATGGCAAATTCCACTTTTCATTGTGAGACTCCTTCATGAGTGAATATATTTATTTTATTTTAATTTTATTTATTTTTAAATTGTATTAAATGTATTATGGTGACATTGTTAATAAAGTTATATAGGTTTCAAGTGTACAGTTCTGTAATACATCGTCTGTGTAGTACATTGTGTATTCACTACTCAAAGTCAAAGTTACTGTTACCATACATTTGACCCCCTTTACTCTTTTTTACTGCCCCCTACTCCCCTTTCTCCCTGGTCACCACAATACTATTTTTTGTTTGTTTATTTGTCTTATTTGTTCATTTGTTGTTTTTAGTTTTATACCCCACATGAGTGAATCATATGTTTGTTTACATTTTTCTGTCTGACTTATTTTGCTTAGTATGATATTCTCAAGATTCATCGATGTTGTCACAAATGGCAGTATTTCCTCTTTTCTATGCCTGAGTAGTACTCTATTGTATACATGTCCCACATCTTCTTTATCCAGTCACCTATCGAAGGGCACTTTGGTTGTTTCCATGTCTTGGCATACAGATATATGTACTCCTGTGTGCATTGCAGCATTATGCATGGTGGCCAAGACAATCTTTTTCATCTTCATATCTATTTTTCATCTTTATATCTCTTGATAGCTATTATAAAGAAGTTATTTTTACAGAGCATATGCTTATCTTAGGTTGGATTCCTCCAGAAACAGAGCTTGAAACAGAGATTTGAATTCAAGTAGTTTATCTGGATGAAAGTCCCTGTGGAGAGCAGGGAAATGGAGAGGAATGAAGCAAATACAGGGGGCATGAGAGAGCAGGTTCCCACATGGAGGTCTGGGGCTCATTGCATGCTGGAGACGGTGGAAGGCTACCCAGATTATGCCTCAGAGTTATCCCAACTGTGGGGTGAGGAAGCTGGAGTATTTATCATACGGTAGCTGCATTGTTGTTTGAGGTTTTACTCCAAGGGGTGTTGATTCCGGACACTGTGGCCAGCCCTGCATGCAGCCCGCATACTCCTGTACCTCAGGAAGCCCTCAAGCAGAGAGGTGCTTTGTAAGAAAACAGCGAATGCCAAGGGACTGTGGGCAGGGCACTGGCTGCCTCTGCTGTTAATGTTCAATACACTCATTGCACAGAATTGAATGGAATTTTCCAAGAGCTATAAGAAATGTCAAGTGATCCTAAAGCCTGAAATCATTGATTTTTACTCACCTCCTGCAGATGCATGTTTTCCACAGTTTCAACTTTGTCAGGACAGGGTGACTTGAGGGCAGTGCCATCCCTGAAAGCAGCAGCAAGGCAGGTTTTCTTTTAACTCCATCACTTTTGGGATGTCTCCCATGCCCAGGCTATGTTATAGATGGAGCAATAAAAGTACTTTTTGTGCTTTTTTTAAAATCAAGCTATATGGGATCCCAGTAGAGATGCTTGGGTGGGGGGAAAGATACTTCATGGTCCTTTGGAAAGAGTACTAGGCCAGGAGGTAGGGAATGTAGGTTTCCATCTTTTGTCTTGTGTGACCTGTAGCCATGTGGCCTTGCAGAATTTACTTTGAACCTTCTAATCCTCATTTTGCTGGTCTGTAAAATGTACAGATTGAATACAGAGGTTTCTTCTAGCTTCCAGTATGATTGTCCTATGAAATAAAGCAATGACACCTATATCTGTTATGTGGATCAAGTAGGGATTGGTAGAAAAAATATAGCCTTAAAACATATGTGCAAATACACATATTTATTTCTGAAAGATGTGATGTGTCTACTTATTCTGTCTTTATTTTTACTCCCAAAATGAGCAAACACATTTTCATGGCATTCAGAATATGTCCTTTTCAAATGGTTGGGGGTTTTTTCCTTAAAAACAAATGATTTCTGCCCTGGCTGGATGGCTCAGTTGGTTGGAGCATCGCCCGTACACCAAAAGGTTATGGGTTTGATTCCCAGTTAGGGCACATACCTGGGTTGCCGGTTTGATCCCTGGTCAGGGCATGTATGGAGGCAACCAACCAATCAATGTTCTCCCTCTCAGCAATGTTTCTTTCTCTCCTTTTTCCTCTCTCCCTCACTCTCTCTGTCTCCCTTGCTCTCTCTCTAATAATCAATAAAAACATCTAAAAAAATGATTTCTTTTCCCACTTACAAATGAGACTATTACATTTTTCATGTATCAGAACAGGGGAAGGAATTTGAGAAAGAAAATTATGTCTTTTGTTTTTCTTGTGACTGACATGATTAAGTGGTCTGTGGAGATTAATATCTGTTGAAAATTTGTGTGCTCCCCCATGTGATGCAAATTTCTCTGAATTTCTCATTTGTCTTTATAAGCTCAGCAGAGTTAGAGTTGTATAAAATATCCGCAACCTCTTAATATTTTTTAAAAAAACACTTTTTTTTTGCTGATTTAGACTAAGTGGTGTGTAGGGGTTACTAGCACCCAACTCAAGTCCACTGGGGATTTGTAGGGCTCACTTGCCCCAACCCCTGTCTCTTTGAGGACTTTATATCACACTATGAATAAAGGAAATCAAGTATTTTAAGATAAGGATGAAAAGTCATATCATGATATAAATGTCAAAGAGAAGGAGGACTCACATCCCATGCTAGCACTACCTTGAATCACCTTTGGCTCTGACATCCCCACCTGGATCCTTTAAGGGTGGGTGTTCCCAGGCTTGGCCGATGCTCAGCTGAGGACGCAGAGTGCACCACCAGAACAACCCCTCATTGCCTACTCAGGACTTAGAGTGATTATAGCCCCTTCCTACTGGAATCCCTCCAAAAAGGAACATTACTTATCACAGTTAGAAAGAGTAGACATGCAACGAATACATATGTGGTAAGAGGTTTTTCTATAGTGATTACTTTCATTCTCTTGATTATTTGCCAGATTATACCTTTTACAATCTGCAATTATCTTAATTTTCTTGTTTTTTTTAATTGTCTCACTCAGTGTACTATAACTCAATGTATAGCCAACGTAAGATAATAAGTATTGGTTCAGTGGATGAATAAATAAACCCTCAAGGAAAATCTAAATATCCAGTCCCCTTTTCTTCCACTTTCAAGAAATGAAGAAGCATGAGATAGATAATGAGCTAGAAGCATCAGAACACACTAACCTGTATGATTATTACAAAGGCTTCCCTCTATTTCATTGTACCTGGACTGGGAGAATTAAACAGAGTTGTCTTTATACCCTCTAATGCAGGCATACTCAAACTACGGCCCACGGGCCACATGCGGGTATTTTTACCATTTTGTTTTTTTACTTCAAAATAAGATATGTGCAGTGTGCATAGGAATTTGTTCATAGTTTTTTTTAAACTATAGTCCGGCCCTCCAACGGTCTGAGGGACAGTGAACTGGCCCCCTGTTTTAAAAATTTGAGGACCCCTGCTCTAATGCTTTGATTTAGTGTGTGTGGAGTTTTTTGTTTTGTTTTGTTTTGTTTTTTGATACTGTGGTTTTGCTCCAGCCATGGTTTGAAGGTTTTCATACTCTAAAGTCTAAACTATTGGGCAAAGTGTTCCCTTTCTTGGAGCCCATGTGCACTTTCAGAACATTGTAGCAGGGGGCTGAGATGGAAGGATGGGGTGAGGAGAAAGTGGGGGTAACCATGGGGAATATAACCCAAGCTTCTACCCCTTAAGTCAGCTCCAGGCTATGTGACATTGGGCCACCCCTATTCATCACCAATGGCAATTTTATCGCAATGGACTGTATTTCAGCATGTGAACTGATCAAAGAATTCTTGATGGAACCATGATCTGCCTGTCTTGTCCTTCAGGAAGTAGAGGAAGAAGAATTAAATAGTGAGATAGTTAAGAAAACAGTGTGGACTAGAGTCTAAGGAGAGGTCCTAAGTGAAAGGCTAGTGGCCCCGTCCTAACTACAAGCATTGTTTGTTCAGGTCACACACCATTTTATTTATTTATTTATTTATTTATTTATTTATTTATTTATATATTTTATTGATTTTTTTTACAGAGAGGAAGGGACTTTATTGATTTTTTTTTATAGAGAGTTAGAAACATCAATGAGAGAGAAACATTGATCAGCTGCCTCCTGCACACCCCCTACTGGGGATGTGCCCGCAACCAAGGTACATGCCCTTGACCGGAATCGAACCTGAGACCCTTCAGTCTGCAGGCTGACGCTCTACCGACTGAGCCAAACCAGTTAGGGCTCACACACCATTTTAACAGTCAGGAAACTTACCAAGCTCTGATACCTCTTGAAAAATTGAAAGATGTGGTAATACTGGGATCATATCTCATAATGCAACAGTCTCCTAGGGCTTGGAAACAGCATCTCCTTTAAATAGAAGCTAGAGTTCTTGGTTAACCAAGTCCCATTATTACTACTATCTTATGTTCTTCTAAGTTCACTCAACTTATATTGGTCCCTAGAGGCTTATAGGATTTCAACTCTGGTCTGTGAATAGATGTAGGAATATTAAAGGGACAATACTCACTGGATATGTATTTCACTGTCAGGGTGGAAGTAAATGGGCAGTCACTGCCTGACTACACTGGAGAAAATCAAGGGCTCTGAGAAGTTGTGGTTCTTGCTTGGGCATCTTTAGGAGACACACACATGGAGATGTCTCTTGAACCTGAGTGTCTGTTGGTGGTTGAGAATTTTTTGGTAGTGGTGGTGGGCTTTCCACTCCCTTGTGATAGTTTTCTTTGTCAGCATGCCACGCTTTGCATTTTAGTCCATTCGTGCTGCTCTCTTTGTAAGCACCCTCACCTCTTCTGGATACTGCAGCTATTCTGTAGTCTTTATCCTTCAACCTTCATTTGTTCCAAATGGATAACTCTCTCTCTCTACTGGAAAATTTGCTTAGTCTCAGTAAATGTGTGTCTATTATTAGTTCAGATTAGTTTTGCCAAATCACTGAATATAATATCCTTGGGGCAGAATAAATTAATACATTTGTAAAGGTAATTTCATTAACTACCTTTTCCACAGCAGTGAGAAAAAGGAGATAGAAAATTTCTAGTGAATCCTTAGAGTGATTTTCTAAAAGACCCACACAAATTCTAATTAGTTGTAAACTGTAATTTGGTACTTTTCCCATTTACAATGAGAGATCTCTCTGGCCGCTACCACCTTCTTTAGTGGTTCCCTTTGGGCCAGACTGAAAAAGAGAAATGTCTAACTTGGGTATGCCATTTTGGCCCTCTGGTCCTTGGTTTCCTTATGAACTCTCTTATTGAGTGTGCCTGTGAGAGCCCTGAGCAATGAAGGAGAGAGCTCAGAAACTAATGAAGTGAAAGAACCAGACCTATGATTCTCAAAGGGTAATCTCCAACCTGTAGCATCAACATGATGTTGGAACTTGTCAGAGATGCAAATTCACAACTCCCACTCCAGATATAATGAGTCAGAAAGTCTAGGAGTGGGCCCCATAATTGTGTTGTAACATGCCCTCTGGGTGATTCTGACATATATTAAAGTTTAAGGAATGGAGTGTTCTGTGTTCCATGTATAGCAATCTACCCTGAGTTTCCTCACAAAGCTTTCTCTGAAACTAAACAAATAAACAAAGGGGTGAGGTCCATGGTATTCAAAGAGGCAGCCTTTTTTCTTCTGTACGTTCTTCCTGTCTAGTAGAGATGTGTGCTGCATGGGTAATTGCAGCATAGAGTGTTATAGACAGGACCAACCCTTAAGGTAATTCTGGAGAGGGTGAAACATTTGCTTCTTATTATCTTTATATTTAAGGTAATTTCTCAGATTTCTTGGGCATGTTTAGCCAGCCAATGCCTCCACAGCCCAGTAGTCAATGCTACTTCTTTTCCCACAACCTCCTTTCCATTGTCAATTGATCAGAAAGATAGGATCGACCAATTCTCACAATGAAGGACTCACGTTTAGTCCAAACCATGGAAATGCACAGGGTAAAATTGGCAACATATTGTGAGCAGTTGACAGTGCAATTTCCTTGCTAGCCAGAGTATTTGATTTCAACGTCACATGAATATAAAGGAATCTGCTTATTCCAGATTTGCCCTTTTTTTTTTTTTCAGCTACTGAGGTAGTCCCTTGAACGAATTTCTGCAAATGTGGGTTATTTTAGCAGCAAGAAGTTTAAAAATAGCACATCAGCTATCTTCTGAATCACAGCCTTGCAGATTTAATCATTTGCTCTGTCTTCAAGATTAACACTGATTCCTGCAGACAGTTTGATTGTGCAGTGACTATTAACCCAGGTCTGAGCCCAGGAATAATGGAGCCCTACATGTGAGGAGTGAGCAGTATTTCTTGGAAATATGTGGATTATTTTCATAACCACTTAAGCTTCCTTCAGATGTAAAATGATTATTAGAATCATGAAACCAAGTATATTGGTTTAAGCATATTTGCTATGTCCTGACAATTGCCTTAAGTTTGTGATCATGAACCATACTTTGCTAACCCCCCAAACAATGGCCAGTGCTGCAATCAAATACGCAGTGGCATGCTGCCATAGGCAAACGCACCACTGGCTTTGGGGTAGTGAGGTATAGATTGTATGCACCTCACAAGAAATTAATGTAACCATGCTACTTCTTCAGAGCACTGAGGGGATCATTCGGGAAAAGATAAGGACTTGTGCAGATAATGAAGCAAGCAGTTCAGAGTCCAGCGGATCTTTAATTCAGGGGACACAGGATTTCCCTGGACTCTGTGGGGTCTGTGTGGAGAATACCCAGTGGTTAGGAACAGACAGGGAACATGAGTTGGTGCATTCCACCCACCCCACTCCCCAGAGCCCTCTGCAAGGGATACTTGATTTGCCTTGAGTATTAGAGGATTCATAGTCTCTCATCAATTTCCCCCCCAACATTTGACAGGGTATCCTATGAATATGATGGAATGTACACATTCCTGTTGGCAACTTTGTTGGCAAAAATAGAGAGGCATTTAAAACCAAGAACTTGGAAGAAGAATGCAATTTCCTTTTTTATTTATCTTTACAATGGAAATTAAGCACTCCTCCATTTTTTAATCTTAACTAATTTTATACTCATGCTTTAATTATAATTACAGTATTATGAGCCCCCGGTTAATTTCAGAGTTAAAATTGCTGCTGAAAATAGTAATCAAAAAGATAGGAGTGGAGATGTCACAGGGGACACCCGCCCAGTCAGAAATGAGCTTCATTAAGGGGGAAAGAGAAGAGCAGCCCTGACAGCCAGGAGCTGGCCTGGTGCTGCGGGCGAGGCCGCGGCATTCTGTGGAACACAGACAGTTGTACAGGACACCAGCGTCGGACAAGGCCATTTTGTGACGATGATGGGTGAAGACAAAAACAAGACCACTCCGAGTTCACATCTGAGCTGACAAAACACACACATTATCCAAGAAAGAAAACGCCAAACCTCCCCTCACAGGAGTCTCGGCAAATAGGAGTGACTGTTGTTTCTTTACTAGTCACAGCTTTAGTCTCCCTCTGGTCTGCCTGCCCTTAGATAAGATTTATTCAGATAATCATGAAATTATTCCTTCTTTCCGAAATTACCCGACCCAGAGCGAAGCCTGCTTCTTCGGATCTTCTTCAAATCGCTGTCAAAGCCCCAATCCTGTCGTCCTTTCTAACATCCTCTTGCGGAGACTCCCACAGTTCCCCTTGGCGTGCCTTCTCCCTCCCTGCAGTGAGTGACAAACCCAGCTTGCTCAACTGCAGGTGTTGCCTCTGGTGGCCTTGGCTAGAGAGTATTCTGGAAGTGCGTTTATTATTTGGTTTGTATCCATTCTGGAAAACAAATTTGAATTGTTCTAGTTATGCCCGCCTCCTTGACCCTGGGCATGGCTTGCTGATTCACTAGCTCTGTCCCTCTCTGACTTCAGTTTTTCTGGGAGATTTGTTCTTAAGGGGTTTATATGCTGAAAAGAGTGTAGTCCTTTGGACAAAAAGAGTCACCTTAGAATCCAAACTGAAAATGTGTATTCGTCAGGGTTCTCTAAAGAAACAGAACCAACAGGGTGGGTGGGTGGATGAGGTTGATATGATATTAAACATCTTAGTACACTGCATGGGAAAGTAAAAGTTTATTTAATTTTTAATTCGGTTGTTATGGTGTTATTTGTGCACTTACAGAAACTTCTAACAGCTGTCTTTAAAAATGTAACAATTAAGACTACAGCAACCCCAGCAGGTAGCAAACTAAACCTATGAAAGCATGGAAAACAGAAAGACTATTTTAAAAATTTCACCAATGGAAAAAGAACTGCGCAAATGTCTTAACAGAAGTTGCTAAGCAGAGTCACAAAGGCAATTAGAGAAAGCACAGGGGAGGGAAATGAGTGATGATAATTAAAGCTGCCACCAGATCCACGCACAGTGCAAACCCACCCTCATCTATGTGTCCTTTAGAGAGGCGGAGGAAGCCAGCACGGGAGCAGAGAAAGGGTCATTGCTAAGCTAGTCGTGTAGTGAACACTCCCCTCTGCCCGGCTTCTCCCCCATGGAAAAGAGAAACCATGTCATCTCATCATTGCCAGGAAGCTCTGCCATTCACGCCCAGTCCTTGCCCGTGCCTCTCACTGAAGATGAATGGGGCTCCCCGACACCCTGCAGCTAAATGGTCTCGGGGGGCTTGGGGGGGTTCCCCCAGTTGAGTTATTCTCAGCAGCTCTGCTCAGGGTCTGGGGTGCTGGGTGCATGACACTTAATTCACTCCAGCCATTTGGTGACAAAAGCTTCATGAGAAGAGAAGCATTTGGTGCAGAAATCTAGATGCATTCTGCAACCTCTTGATGATTATCATTACCGCTAAGGGCCGGGTTAGGACTGCTAGGACTGTGCCACCCTTTTTCTCTCTTATACCAGGGAATACCTGTTAGGCTGAATTTGGCAATGTTGCTCTAGTCTTAATTGTTACGTTTTTAAAGACAGCTGTTAGAAGTTTCTATAATGTGCACCCTCAGCACATGCACACACACACATAACATAATTAATATGACATGGTAATACATACAATTGTGTTTAAAGAGTATAAAACAATATATCACATAGAGGAGCTCAGTAGCTGGTTGATGAAATTAAGATGTTCTATTCCTTCTGACTCCAAGTTCTCAACATTTTGACCGCATTTCACCTCACAATACTTACAGATGTGGGGCGCGCTCCAGAGCTGTGTCTGTGTCCTGCGCCTCCCCCACCCGCCCCCCACCCCCCCCAGGGTGACATTCCTCCTCCTCCTGCAGCACTGTCACGAGCCCTCGCTGGGAACTCAGGTTTGCACCCCCCAATGCTCCACAAACTCGGCATTTTCTCAGCTGACGCTTAGCCCCCTGGTTCACTCTGAAACCCACCCCTCCCAAGTAGAACTCCCCTGGCCTCAGAACAGGGGCAAGGGGTCCCCCCAGTTTCCCCCTTGGTGGTACCATCTCATAGACTTGCCATTCCCCATAGTGTTCTGGCAGAAGTAATGCGGCTCCACACCTAGTTTGAGTGCTCCCCTGACACCAGGAGGCCTGCCTTCCAGATCTGAGTTTCTTAACCTCAGCACAGGGGCATTTTGGACTGGGTGATTTTGGGGGTGGGGCTGTGCTGTGGATTGTAAGATGTTTAGGAGCACCCCTGGCCTCCACCCACTAAATGCTAGCCGCGGCTCCCCTCCAGGTGTGGCAACCAGAATTGTCTTCAGGTCAGTTTTGCTAGGGAGGGCCAAATAATATGTCTTTACACCAAATCTTTTTATTTTTTTAAAATATATTTTATTGATTTTTTACAGAGAGGAAGGGAGAGGGATAGAGAGTTAGAAACATCGACCAGCTGCCTCCTGCACACTCCCCACCGGGCATGTGCCCACAACCAACGTACATGCCCCTGACCGGAATCGAACCTGGGACCTTGAGTCCGCAGGCTGACGCTCTATCCACTGAGCCAAACCGGCCAGGGCTACACCAAATCTTTTAATCTGTCTCCTACAGTTGGCAGTTTTCATTACTCAATACCTCCCTTATTCTATCACAGATTTTTTTACCATAGATTTGTGTAGGCTTTTTTTTTTTTTTTAACCTGGCATTTCTGGAAACCACTTGACAACTGCCCGGTAGGCCAATGTGGTGAACCAGTACCCACAGAACAGGTTTCAGCCCAGGACAGCGCCAAGTTAGGGGACAGCCCACGGCCTCTTGGGGAGCCTCCCAGCCAGTCCCTATCCTTCAGTCAGAACCTGTCTTGATTGTGGGGACTGCAGTGCCCAACTGTCCACGCTGCGAGTAGGATTGCTCTTCATTCTTCAAGTGCAAGGGAAAGTGACTTAGCCTTGTTGAGCAGCTAGTGTATACCAAGCGAGTCGCATACACTGCATCATGTCTTCCTACAACCACCCTGACAGAGGTATTACTATCCCACTTTACAGATCAGGAAATGAAAACTCAGAGAGGTCAAGTAGCTTGCCCAAAGTTATACCACTTATAAACAACAGACCACAGACCATGGGTTCAAACTGACATGTCTTTCATGCCCAAGCCTGTGCTTGTTGTCATCAAAAGTGAACTCCCACCCTAGCTGGTTTTGCTCAGTGGATAGAGTGTCGGCCAGTGGACTGAAGGGTCCCAGGTTTGATTCCAGCCAAGGGCATGTGCCTTGGGTGTAGCCTCGACCCCCATGCGGTAGACAATCGATGTGTGTCTCTCACATCAATGTTTCTCTCTCTGTCTCTCCCCCTCCCTTCCACTCTCTCTAAGAATCAATGGAAAAATACCACGAATGAGGACTAACAACAACAGCAAAAGTTAATTCCAAGGAGATCAGCCAACAAATATATAGTTACAAAGAATCTATTATTTATCAAGACATATGCTCAACATTATTTGCTTAAGAGTAAATATAAAGCCTTTCCCCTATCCTTCAGGAATAAATGAATGGAAGAGGGAAAGAAAGGAAATAGGAAAGATAAAAGTTGAGTGTAATGGCATCCTTAGCCCTTCTGGTGGTACGCAGAGTGCCTGGAAAATCAGCATCAGAATGTAATAACAAGAGGAGCGAGATGGCGACCGGCAGGTAGGTAGGGAGGGTGAGCGTGTGATCGAGTGAAGGAGTGACAGAGGTGTGTGTGGACCTGTGTGGGTGTGTGTGTGAATGAAATAGGGACAGTTAGACCCTGCAGTTCTTCCAGGGGGCATCCAATCCAGGCAGTCTTGGTTGGCAAAACCCCGAGACCGCTGCAAACACTCCAGGGAGGACACCAGTGGCACAGAGACCCCGCCATCTTTAAGAACAGAACTGCTAGAGACTAGAATCCTAACCTTACCACCACCTAGTCTGGTCTTGGAAGCAAACCTGGTCACTACAGCCACTCTGGTAGAAGACCTGCCACCCCAGCTGCAGAATCGAGAACCCTGAGACCTCCATCTCCAAAAGTGCGCCACTGAAAGCAGTAAGTGCAACCTCCCCCTCCCCAGCGCCGGAACTCAGGACTCGCTGCGTCCCCAGCCCATAGGCACCTGGGCACTCCACTACCCAGGCAGTGCTTGGGAACCACTGAGAGCCCCTGAGGGGGTTATTCTGCAAAGTCAAGGGTGCACGGCCCTAAGTAGAATCTCTGAACTGCCTCTTCCTAAATAGCTGCCCAGGGACACCCCTGCGGTGCAACTTCAGTGCCAGGGGGCTTCGGAGCTTTGCGCCGGCGGGCTCGCCACCAGTTCGCGCGCACTAGGGGGCTGGCAAACTCAAGGGCTGGCAAGCTCGCGGCCACAGCGGGGGAAGGCGCCCTGAGCCCATATATCCACAGGGTTCTCTGGAAAGCTGCTCTGGGCCCCTGCTGGGCGTGATTCTGTGCGGGCAAGGGCGCGCTGCCCCACAGCAGAAAATCTGAACTCCTTTCTCCCAAATACCTTCCCACATACATCCTAGCTGTTTAACTTCAGTACCAGAGTCTCTCAAATTGTGTCAGAGGTGCGCGCCGGCGGGCTAGCCACCAGTTCACGCACACCCAAGGGCTGGCAAACTCACGGCCACGGCTGGGGAAGGCACCCTGAGCCCATATATCCACAAGGTTCTCTGGAAAGCTGCTCTGGGCCCCTGCTGGGCGTGATTCTGTGCGGGCAAGGGCGCGCTGCCCCACAGCAGAGAATCTGAGCTCCTATCTCCCAAATACCTTCCCACATACACCCTAGCTGTTTAACTTCAGTGCCAGAGTCTCTCAAATTGCGTCAGAGGTGTGCGCCAGCGGGTGCGCCACCAGTTCGCGCACACTCCAGGGCTGGCAAACTCTCAGCCACAGCAAAGGAAGGCGCCCCGAGCCCATATATCCACAGTGTTCTCTGGGGAGCTGCTGTGAGCCCCTGCTGGGAGTGATTCTGTACATCCAAGGACTCGCTGCCCCACAGCAAAAACTCTGAACTCCTTTCTCCTGAATACCTTCCCACATACACCCTAGCTGTTTAACTTCAGTGCCAGAGTCCCTCAAAGTGCGTCAGAGCTGTGCACCTGCAAACACACCTTCACAGAAGGGAATTTACAATAGGCAGGCACCCTGAGCCCATCTACACACAGGGTGCTAGTGGGAGCCACTGGGAGCTCTCCCAACAGACGGTTCCTAGGTGCCACTGTGAGTTCCCACTGGACACGCGCGATTTCAACTAAGGGTGCAAGACAGCAAAAACTGGGACACCCCACTCCATAGCTGCTGACTTTTAGACACCATAGTTGTGCCTCTCAAGCTTCCAGGCCTACATCAAGAGAACCCAAGTAGCTCAAGTAGGGAGCTACACTAGATTGCCAAGCCCAGGAGAACTGAGAGATTATACCAGTAGCACCATCACCAAAAGATCCTGGGTAGCAAAGCAATTGGAACTACAATTAAAACATTACAGGAAAACATGGGAAGACAGAAAGGAAATTCTCAAAGGAAGGAACAGGAAGAAACACCAGAAAGCGAGTTAAATGAACTTGAGGCTAGCAGCTTAACAGAGAAAGAATTCAGAGTATTCGTTATAAGGATGTTCAAATGGATGGATGAGAAATACACACAACTCAATGAGAGCTATAAGGAGCTGAATGAAAATGTCACCAACATGAAAAGAAACCAAGAGGAGATGAAGAACGACATAGCTGAAATAAAGAACACAATGGAAGGCTTAAAGAGTAGAGTAGAAGAGGCTGAGGAACGCATCAGCGAATTAGAAGACAAGGTAGGAAAAAACACACAAACACAGCAGCAACTGGAAAGAAGACTTAAAAAGCAAGAGGAGAGCCTAAGGGAGCTTCGGGACAACGCAAAACGAAACAACCTTCGAATAATAGGGATAAAAGAAGGAGAGGAAGAGAAGCAAGGAATAGAAAACCTGTTAGAAGAAATAATGACAGAAAACTTCCCTGATATTGGCAAGAAAAAAACTATCCAAGTCCAAGAAGTACACAGAGTCCCAAACAAGTTCAACCCCAAAAGACCGACACCAAGACACATCATAATTAAATTGACGAACACCAACGACAAAGCAAGAATCTTAAAGGCTGCCAGAGAGAAATAGAAAGTTACCTACAAGGGATCTCCTATCAGAATATCAACTGATTTCTCAACAGAAACACACCAGGCCAGAAGGGAATGGAATGAAATATATAAAGTGATGCAAAACAAGGGACTGAATCCAAGAATACTATACCCAGCAAGGCTATCATTCAAAATTGAAGGTGGAATCAGAAGCTTCACAGACAAAAAAGGGCTAAGAGAGTTCATCACTACCAAACCAGCAATGCAAGAAATGCTAAAGGGGCTGCTGTAAAAAGAAGAAAGAGAAAGGCAAGAAGAAACACAAACACTAAGGAAAAATATGTCAACAAACAGATACTTATCAATAATAACAGTAAACGTAAATGGATTAAATGCACCAATCAAAAGACATAGGGTAGCTGAATGGATAAGAAAACATGACCCATATATTTGCTGTCTACAAGAGACCCACCTTAGAGCAAAAGACTCACACAGACTGAGAGTGAAGGGATGGAAAAACATTTTTCAGGCAAATGGAAATGAGAAAAAAGCTGGGGTTGCAATACTTATATCAGATAAAATAGACCTCAAAGTAAAGGCCTTAATAAGAGATAAGGAAGGCCACTACATAATACTAAAGGGAGCAATCCAGCAAGAAGATATAACTCTGGTAAACGTATATGCACCCAACGCAGGAGCGCCCAAATACATAAAAAATCTGCTGGAAGATATCAAGGGAGAGATCGACATCAATACAATCATAGTAGGGGACTTTAATACACCACTGACATCAATGGATAAATCCTCTGGACAAAAAATCAGCAAAGAAACAGCAATTCTAAATGACTACTCCAGCCATGAAGACAGAAGAGAAGCAGTCCAGAGACGGAAGACGCTGATGTGGCCTTCCCATACTAGCAGTTAGCAGCTGTGCATCACTGCAGATTGCCCAGGACCAAACCGGACAGAGTCGGACCTGCATTACCACCATTTGTCCACCATCCAGAACTGAAATGTCAGTGCTGACATGTACACATAAGGAACTGTTGGACATTGAAATTGGGTCTCAAAAGAACTGTTGGCCCAGAAAGAAACTCACTACACACTGATTCATTTGCCTGTCACCATAACCATTATTGCTTGTCTCATTTTCGGTTCTTATAAGTGTATTTCTAATAGCACATGATCTCACTCATCTAGGGGAAATAATGAACAACATAGACTGATGAACAAGAACAGACCCAGAAACAAGGAGGCATGGATCAGACTGTCGGGCCTCAGGGGGAGGGTAGGGAAGGGTGGGGGTAAAGGGGAAGACCAACCAAAGGACTTGCGTGCAGGCATATGAGCCTAACCAGCGGTTAAGGACAACAGGGGGGTGGGGGCATGTGTGGGGAGGGGTGTGGGATGGGAATGGGGGGACGAGGACAAATATGTGATACCTTCATCAATAAAGAAATTAAAAAAAAAAAAAGAATGTAATAACAAGAGCATCTGTAGCAATGGCGAAGCAAGTTCTTCCACAGAAGTGCAGCGCGTGACTTCTTCAGGCAGTGACACCGAGTCTCCAGAGAAATTAGCAGCAGCTAGGGCAGCCCTGCAGTAACGTGGGAATCGAAGTGGCACTTGAGAAAGAGGGTAAGCCAGCAGTATGTATGACAATTACAAAGTATTCCGGCTCTGCCCCCAGTTAGGAATGCCCTAAGGCAGTGGTCAGCAAACTCATTAGTCAACAGAGCCAAATATCAACAGTACAGCGATTGAAATTTCTTTTGAGAGCCAAATTTTTTAAACTTAAACTTCTTCTAACGCCACTTCTTCAAAATAGACTCTCCCAGGCCGTGGTATTTTGTGGAAGAGCCACACTCAAGGGGCCAAACAGCCGCATGTGGCTCGAGAGCTGCAGTTTGCCGACCACGGCCCTAAGGGACTTGGAGAAAGATAGTACACAAATGCACAGGAGCATGGGTTTTGCTAAAATTCCAACTCTGCCTTTTGGAATAGAACAGACAGGAAGAATGCTCGTTCCTGGGCTACGTTGAAAAGCCAACTTAGCCATAAAATTTGTGCATGCTCTTTACCTGATAGGGTGTCATGTGGATTTATTTCAGCTCTGGTGAGAATATGGCTTTTAGCTACACCAAAATGCATCAGACAACCCCCTAACCAAATCAATCTCTATATGCCTTTTAGCTGTCATCCCAAACCCACGTAAACCTTTCACCGATTGTGAGTTAAACTCAGTCCTTTGCCATGATCCATATTATATAGTAGGATGGCACAAACATAAATAGCCCTTTCTCTATTATTTGTTCTGAGAATGCGGACAGCTGTATATGATTTGGCTTTTTCTGCAGATCGCTTAGAGCAGGAGCCCTTGAATTGGGTTCTGCAGAGAACGAGGCTTCTGACAATCTCAAAGAAGGCGGGGGATGGGGCCAGGAGGAAGCCTGTGTGATTCCTCCCCCTGCCCCATCTCCTGGGCACCCCCATGGCGGTATGCTTCTAATACTGGGGCCCTGGAGGAAATTGTGTCTGCAAACATTTCACTACTCGCAAGGCTTTAAACCACAGTCCTGAAGGAAACCCCATGTTTCTGCCTCTGACAGGTCCGAGCTAGTCTCAGGATGACAGGCCCTAAAATGACTAGAGGTCAACAGCTATAGAGGATACCAACTTTGGGGGACAAATGTCTCCTGAATTTGCATGGCAACATTCTAGTTGGCATAGACTAGTGCTGGGCATGACATCCAGAAGATAGAACTTCCAGAAGTTTAGTGAAGACCATCATATTCTGAGAGACAAATCCCCCCTCCCCCCGCCCAATTATTAAATCCTTTTGCTAATTTACCTGCAGCAACAATGACCTATAATGATAAGTTCTAAGGGGAACTTAAGCCTTTGGATTTCCCATCCCAACTATGGGACAGCGAAAGAAAGCCACAGACTATTTTCTGCCTGACCAGCTAACTAAGAGTGTTAGAAAATGCATTTAATACATGGGTTGGGAAAATTATGCTCTATTTTGAGGTAGCTTGAGCTCCTCTGGGAAATGATGGCATGACAATTCTAGTATAAATGAAAAGCCCAGTTAGTTTAATTCTGTCAATTTAAAGAAAATTATATATAAACTAAAGGCCCGGTACACGAAATTCATGCATGGGGGGGTGTCCCTCAGCCCAGCCTGCACCCTCTCCAATCTGGGACCCCTCGAGGGATGTCTGACTGCCCATTTAGGCCTGATCCCACCCCTAACTGTCGTCCCCTACAGGCCTGGTCCCCCCAACTGCTCTCCACTGCAGGCCTGGGTCCCCCCCAACTGCCCTTCCCTGCAGGCCCAGTCACCCCCAACTTCCCTCCTCTGCTGGCCTGGTGACCCCTAACTGCCCTCCCCTGTAGGCCTGGTCCCCCCCCAGCTGCTCTCCACTGCAGGCCTGGGTTCCCCCCATCTGCCCTTCCCTGCATGCCCAGTCACCCCCAACTTCCCTTCTCTGCCAGCCTGGTCCCTCCCAACTGCCCTCCCCTGCTGGCCATCATGTGGTGGCCATCTTGTGTCCACATGGGGGCAGGATCTTTGACCACATGGGGGCAGCAATCTTGTGTGTTGAAGTGATGATCAATCTGCATATTACTCTTTTATTAGATAGGATAGAGGCCTGGTGCACGGGTGGGGGCCGGCTGGTTTGCCCTGAAGGATGTCCCAGATCAGGGTGGGGGTTCCCTTAGGGTGTGGGGCAGCCTGGGTTGAGGGGCCTGTGGTGGTTTGCAGGCTGGCTACACCCCCTGGCAACCCAAGTGGAAGCCCTGGTATCTGGGGTTTATTTATCTTCTACAATTGAAACTTTGTAGCCTGGAGCAGAGCCAAGCCTTCTGCTTGCTCCGTGGTGGCAGCCATTTCTGTTTGGATTTGTTTACCTTCTATAATTGAAACTTTGTAGCCTGGAGTGGAGGCCTAGGCCGGCAAGGGCAGGTGGAAAGCTTGGCTTCCTCCATTGCCTGGGAAACCCAAGCCTCCCTCCTGCTCTCTGTGGCCATAGTCATCTTGGTTGGGTTTATTTGCATATTCGCTCCTGATTGGCTTGTGGACGTGGCTTGTGGGTGTAGTGGAGTGATGGTTAATTTGCATATTACTCTTTTATTAGATAGGATATAGATGTGAAACATATACACGTAATACCTAGATGTATGTAACCAAACCAGTACTTCATCATTGTAGAAAACAAGTCAATCTTCAGATTATAGTTTTATAAACATTTTCAGTAAATTATGGAACAATATGAAACCCCTGTTCAAACTTCTCTCCTGTTCCTATTAGTATGCTGGAACCTGTAGCTTGATATCTGGGACTAAATCTCCCCCATCTTATAAAGCCTCTTGCTGCCCTAGATGAGCTGTTGTAAGGAATAATAAAAAGATGCCACTGAGCTTTAGCCTCTGACAACTGACAGTGGGAGAGGCTGAATGAGATGGAAAGATTCTGCAAAGAGTTTTCTCTCACAATCAGGTGGTAGATTCTTTGCTGTTGTTGATGGTTACACACTAACAATGGTTAAAAATGTTCTGCTAGGAAAATAATGAGGAGTCTAGGGCCATACCCCAAAAGATACGATCCACTATTAAATTTTGAGCATTCATTTCAGATATGGTGGGAAACTTAATTAAAGCTTCCACTTAGATGACTGAACTTCCTTTTCCTTCTCACTGAACCCAAAGTTGCTGATGTCCAGGCCTCTGTCATTGAGCCTTAAGGGAGTGTTCTATTTCTTCCTTATGAGGAGGATACCCTGGTGACAGTTTCACTTGGTGGAGAAAATGCCCTGTGGGCTCCTTCTCAGTGCCCATCGATGGCCCAGGGTTGGCACTTATCAACACTCTGGAGAGGATCTGTGGGTGTGAAAGGCTGTTCACATGTGGGGCCTGAATTTGAGCCTGCTCAGCAATCTGTCATTTGGGGTCATTTGAGGAGTGGATTTTACCAGCAATTCCTCCTTAAGTGGAAAGAATCATTAAGTCAATTCCTTTCAAGCACATGGCATCTTTAATATTTCTGATGGACCATTTGTGGAGAGAAATACTGTCACTGCTCACATGACAGGATCCCAAAAATAGAAGACACTGCAGACAGACTTAACAAGGGCCCTTCCTCACCTCACTGCGCAGGGCCGATTGGCTCATTCTGGTCCCTCCCAGCTCGCCCAAAGCAAGAGCCAGACAGACCACTTACCTTACAAGAATTCACCCATGAACTCCCAGATTCCCAGAACTTCACATCTCAGGTGCCAAATGTGCAGCTGACCATGGAGCATGCAGTGAAGATGGCCAGAAAGGAGCAACAATAGGAGGGCCCGCTGCAGTCGGTGGGAGTGACATGCTTCAGACACACCTTTCTGCCCATGCTTACGTATGTACCACATTTGCCTCTGGAGGCTTCATACGCCCCCACTTCACATTACTTCCCCACTGTTCCCTGTGCCTGTCCAGCCAAATAATAGCGCTTAAACGTGTCAAGATTAGGACAATACGTTGGTGACTATTAAGATGCTTTTGTAAAAATGGTAGATCCACTCCTGTTACACCAAACCAGATACACATATTGGGGCTTGGAGGGCCCTTAGGATCAACCCATCCATACCACTTATTTAGCATTGGGGAAACTGAGGCCCAGTGAGATTAAAATCTCTTGTCCAGTCACACAGTAACTTTAGTGAGAGAACTAAGACCAAACCCCATGCCTCCTGACTCCCAATTCAGTGTTCTTTCTACAAGACCAAAGGGCCCGTGACTTCTTTTCATCTTTTACAATCTCAGTCCCTTTTTTTCCATTTTATTTTACATTTAATTAATTAATTTATTTTAAATCTTTATTGCTGAAAGTATTATATGTGTCTTCTTTTCCCCCCATTGACCTCTCTAGCCCACTTCCACCCCCCACCCAGCCCCTGGCCTTCACCACCCTCATGTCTGTATCCATGGGTTATGCATACAGATTCTTTGGTTGATCTCTCCCACTCACCACACTCCCCCTCCCCACCTTCTCTCTGAGCCCTGAGTTTACACCCTGACCTGAGGATTCCACTGCATGTCTTCTGGGCAGGTGTCACAGTAGCTCTTCTAAAAGTGAGTTTCCTGGGAAACACGAAGCTTATGTGGCAGAACAATATAGTGAGGTAATAATTTGTATGTGTGTTTATCCCATTCCCCTACACACACACACACACACACACACACACACACACACACACACACACCATTATATTCCATTTCAACACCAAGCCAGTAGTAGTGGGATCCATGCCAGGAAAACGGCTAAAGCTACTTATATTCACTGACTTTTCTTGTCTTTTAGCAAAGCTTATATTCAGAGGAGAAGGATATTCCCCAAGACTAGACAAGAGGAAAAAAATGGGTGGGTATTTCAATTAATGGGACATATGTCCTGCTGGGTGGCAGAACTTTTGCAAGACCTCAAAGGTGACAACCACATGCAAGACCTCAAAGGTGACAACCACATGGGACACCAAGGAGGCTGGACCTTGGGCCCAGAGGCTTGGAGTCCAGCAAAGATACCTGTGACCAAACTGTGGCACAGAAGTAGCAGAGCCACTGGAACTAGAAGGACCTGAGTGAGCAGGAATCTGTGGGCTTCAGGGCTGCCCAGCGCAGTACAGACCAGCACCCTGCGGGCTCTCTGATGCACTCGTAAGATCCTGAGGAATCCCATTAATTGCTACAGGATAAATTTCTGTGGCCCCATGTGATGGCAGCTCAAACTCAGATATAAATTGACATTTTTTAAAAAGGGAATTTAAAAATATATCCTGTTTTAAAGGCAACATTTTTATCT
This sequence comes from Cnephaeus nilssonii, assembly GCF_951640355.1. Taxonomy (NCBI): domain Eukaryota; kingdom Metazoa; phylum Chordata; class Mammalia; order Chiroptera; family Vespertilionidae; genus Cnephaeus; species Cnephaeus nilssonii. Next base: position 24,462,982 of record NC_137085.1, on the reverse strand, counting down.
GCTAAATTTGTATGAAAATTGTTATGAAAGCATAGGTATTGTGTTTGCTTCAACAGCTGGAATCCTAGCAACATTTGTTCTCAGAATCTAAAAAGACCCAAATTCAAAACTAATGATTTGCCCAAAAAGATTTATGGTGAGGTGGAGGTTTTGTTTGCTCTGTGAAACCTTTTCTGACCAGACATCCCCTCTCTGGGCTTCTACTGTATCTTCTAAATGCATCTAGAATTGTGCTTGCCCATATGCATTATACTAGTTTTGTATAGGACTATCTCCTTCCTACTCTGTGAGCTCATTAAATGTAGTGTGTGCCTTAGTCTTCAGGGCATCCCCGGAAACCAGCACGAACTCAGGCATGTAGGTAAATCAGTGGATCTGTATTATGCTGCAGTCAGAGCTGTGGCTCTCCTGTGGCCTTTTTCCTGAAAAGAGGTTCAGGACGAATTGGGGATCCGCAGCTCAGGCTACGTGTCATTTCATCCTGAGATTAAAAAAAAAAAAAAGCAAGCCTGTGCATTCTTCATTTGACCCAATGAAAATCAGAAAACCCAAAGTTATTTAGAAGGTGTGAGGTGTCTAGCTTTTCAAATTTGTTGCTGCTGTTGCTTTCAACTCAGGTCAATTCAATAAACTTAAGGGGAGTACTAGTATATTTGGGACACTTTGCTATGAGAAAGAGTGTGCCTTTGCACTCACGTATACACACACACACACACACACACACACACATACACACACACAATCTGGAAGCTCCTAGCCTGTTGGGGAGGGTAGGCAAAACCAATACAAATGGTGAGTAAAAACCATTTGCAAATTCCCTTATGATCATACCTACTGTAGGACCCTCTTCCAGGACTAGCATAAACCCAGCTGATTGTAACTCTGGTACAAAGACCAGCCCATGCAAGTCACATTGGGGGTGCAGGAGTACAAAGGCTGAATTCTGAAAGCAAGGAGTCCACATCTTTTATTTGGGCCTGGAAGTGGCTATAGTATTTGCCTCAGAAGTTTGGTGAGAATATATCACACTTAAAAGTACAGTATAAAAAAGAGTATAAAAAGGCTATCAAAGAAAGAATCTATATATATAAAAGCCTAATATGCAAAGTGTTCCCTCGGAAGTTTGACCAGGAGACCAGGAATTCAATAGCTCGCTATGATGTGTTGACCACCAGGAGGCGGCACAGAACAAAGGAAGGCCCTGGCTGGCAAGGAAGGCCAGGCCTAGGGACCCTACCCATGCACGAATTTTGTGCACCGAGCCACTAGTAAGTATATAAAACAGATATCAGGGAATTAAATGGAGAAGATAGAATATAAAGAGATAGAAAGGATAAATAAGGTGTATTTAATCAATAAATTTAAACACACAAAAAGAAACTGGACAGAGGTTGAAATTGACAATAAATTCCAGTGGGACTATTGGAGATATGATAGGTTGGGAAAGATGATATTATTTAAAAGCAGAGCCCATTGAGTTCACCATAAATGCTGCACAGAAACTGGGGAAGCCATAATTTAAAAGAGTAAAATAGTCAATTCATTATAGGGGTTATTGGACAGGGTTGCTGCTAAATTTGGAGGAGAATGAGTTGGCTGGGAGGAACAATAAGAAGTTAATAGAAATTTTCAGGGATGAAATACAAACTATGTGAGCTGAAGGAGTCAAATGTCGAAAGATCCCTCTCCCCAAGTCACTATATTATTTACCCAGGAGTGGATATAAAGTATTTTGGGCTGCAGCCCCCAAGGAGATTCTTATGACCAAATTGGCCATTCCCATGACCTGCCCTGTCAAAATCAACCAGTTCTTAACTCAGAATGAAAAAAATGATTAGGTCTGCTTCCATAAGTTTGCCTTCTTTATTATTGGATCAGAGGTTTGATATAGAATCAAAGCCACAATGATATATTAATCCTTTTTTTTTCAATTACAGTTTATATTCAGTATTATTCTGTATTAATTTCAGGTGTACAGCATAGTGGTTAGACAATCATGTACTTTTAGAGTGGGCCTGTCCCCGCCCCCTCCCGATATTTCAAGTACCCACCTAGCCTCATAGTTATTACAATATTATTCACTATATTCCCTATGCTGTAATTTACATCTCTGTGACTATTCTGTAACTACCAATTTGTACTTCTTAATCCCTTCACCTTTTTCACACCCAGTCCCCTACCCTATCCCCTCTGTCCACCATCAGTCTATTCTCTGTATCTATTTTGTTTTATTTTGTTCTTTAGATTACACATATAAAGTGACACATTATTTCTTAATTAATTCTCAATTTTATATTGAAATAAAAATAGTGTTTGCAGTGTTGTTTAGTAAAAAAAAAAAAGTTCAGTGTAAGGTTTAAATAATATCTGTTTATTTTCCAGTTCATCAAATTTTCCACATCTCCAAGATCACAGAAACAGAAACAGAAGTTAGTTTCTTAAGTGCCTTAAAGCTAATTTGGCATCCCTGATTAACTCTTCCTGGAGAATCAGTAGACCTTTAGAAATGAAAATTTACTTTATTTTTTCCATGTATAAAAGCAATGAGCAGAAAATGCAGAAAAGAAAAGAAAAAGAAACCATTGTCCAATCATCCAAAGAAGTCTACTGCTAATAATTTGATGCTGTTACAAATTATTAGCAGTAGATTTTTAATCGCCCTTTTTATCTTTGTAATTAAAAGGACGATTAAAAAGGCTTTTTTTGCAAAATAAGATGCCTAAATCTAAAGTACTGGGTATTTAAAGCTTCCATCTCTGCAACAAGATCTTAAAAAGCTCTTTAATGGGAAGTAAAATTCAGCCTTAAAACTGACCATAAATTTAGACCATTTGGTGGCCGCAGCAGCAGGTCAGCCGATTCGAAGGCCTCTCCAGTCTCTGTGCCTTGCCAAGTGACTGAGGTGGAGAGGCAATGGAACCATTGCCTTCTGATTTTAATTAATGCTTAATTCTCAGTAGCAGAAGTACACTTCCTCTTGTAAGTTCTCATTAAGTTTCTTAGAATCAGTTAACACTCTGTTTATAAAGATGTGGATATTTTCCCTAATTACTGTGATTTTGATTACTACTGTCAAAATCAGTGCTCTGTGTCAAGAGATCGTGACATCGGCGTACATCCTTCTCCCCACCCTCCCCTGGAAATGATCCAGTCCTCTCTGGAAATTAAATGCAGTAAAAGGCTTAAGAAAGTGGAGAAGGGGGGTTGGGTGGGGAATCCAGACATATCACGTCTCATTTCAAGCCACTCCAGAATAAAACCAGAATGTATTCATCAGAGTGATGAAATGTGCGGTCTGTTTAAACATTAAGGATATAGATGCAGAGTTCTATTACTTATGATAAATTTCATTATTGCAAAATCCAATTCATTCTGCTGAACAGGAATGCTGACATGATTTATGATCTCAGAAACACATTTCCCACTCCTGCTTTTTCCTTTCATGTGGAGAGATATGGATGAGGGTATATGTAAATCCTGGCTTCTCCACCCCTTCAGCTGCCCCTGCTCTGGGGTAGAATAAGTTTCATCACTGGCAACGTTTGGAAGAAGCACTAGACATGCATGGCTCAGCTTCTTCCTCCTTCCTACCCATTTGGGAGCCAGATACCACAGGAAACATGTTCTGGTCTGTGCCTTCTTTGTGGGGAAGGACTGTGGTTTTCTAGCACTGTCTGTGCTTAAGTAGGTAGGTCCACCTAATTCTGTGGTTCAGTATTAGAAGCTCCATCTAAGCCACATCCTCCAAACCAGCCCTTCGGAATACCAAGGGAGACTAGCTTGATCTCTCTTACACCTTCTCTCTTAATTGATTCAAAATACTTGGTGGGTGAAAAGGGTGCTATTTACTGGCTCCCTTAAAAATGAACATCACCAAACACAAAGGCTGGTAATAAAAATTAAACACACACACACACACACACACACACAAACCACCACTTTATTTTTAGGCATGTTTTTAAGGAGCTTTTTTCTTTAGTCACTCTCTATTCTAAATTTTCAGTGTAAATTCTGTAACACATCCTGCCTTTTAGCATTTAATTCTGGATCTGTTTAATTAAAAGGAAGGATAGAGAGGAAGCCTAGCTGTCAATGGCCAGAATTTTCCTTGGAAGAAGGCTGTTATCTTCACAAATTGTTATTTTCCCCCTGTTGTATTAGGAATGATTTTTTCCCCGTTTTACTGAGATGAGGTAAGGTTGAATGACTAGCCCAAGTTCTCACAGCTGGTTAGCAGCAGAGCAGGGGAATGAACTGTACAGTTTGAAGGCCAGAGCTTTTTCTTCACGTAAGCTTTCATTACATCTCTCCCCACAACCCTTACCTGCCCTTTCGCTATCAAGGCCACTAGGAGAATGGGAGGAGAAATAAAGAACAAAAAATGGTGCCTTGACAAATAATACTTGCTGGAAGTGTAATAAAAAAATGTAGTTTTGCCTGCTTGCTACAATGAAGGAAAAACTCATGAGGCAGGTGTTGGTGCAAAAGGAAAGAGATTTATTCAGGTGCCATGCAACCTGGGAGAATGGTGGACTCTCATCTCAAAGACCATCTCCCCTTCCTGCTCAAGCCTGCAGTTCTTAGAGGGGAGGGATTTTTTTTTTCCTATCCAGCTATCTTGCTGCCTTTTGGCATACTCAGGTCCTGTCCATTCATCTTTCTAGGTTTCAATGTGTTGGGGCCCTATCCATGCATCTTTCTAACTTTTGGCATGTTCAGTGGCTCAGTGTTAACCTCCCCCAGAGCCATCTTGGTCAATGGGGGAGACTCCCTGGCACTCTGACTGACTGTCCATCTGTAGAAGGCAGTGATTTGCCTGGAAGCCATTTTTTAAAAATATTTTTTTTATTGATTTCAGAGAGGAAGGGAGAGGGAAAGAGAGATAGAAACATCAATGGTGAGAGAGAATCATTGATCAGCTGCCTCCTACATGCCCCCTACTTGAGATGAGGCCCACAACCTAAGCATGTGCCCTGACCAGGAATCAAATGGTGACCTCCTGATTCACAGGTTGACACTCAACCACTGAGCCACACCGGTTGGGCTGGAAGTCTGCTAGCTATAAATTGAGGGTTTTTTAAGTATTGGGTGTTGGTTTTTTTTTTCTGCCCCCAAACAGATTAAGCCACATGAAACAGGGATTTAGCAAAATTTATCCTACTGCAATAATTTAATTTTTCCAGGTGCTTTTGAAAAAGACCTGTGTGAGATCTCACATTTAAAAAAATTCTTATTTGAATATGCTTTTGATTTTTTTGGTCTAAAAATTATTTGCAATTGCAAAACTATTCTGATGACTCTTTTCTTCCAAATTTGTTGAACTGATTTGAAAATGTCACTACAAAGGTCAACATTTTTTTAGTTTATTTCTCAGAGAATTCTTGCCTATGAGAAGGTTAAGATTCATTCATGTCACCACAATAACAGAACCCATATTTTATAGAAACATCCAAGTGAACTTTGCTCACTGTTTATTCACTTGTAGAGTGGTGCTGTTTTCGTCCTGTGCCTGTAGGCAGTATCAGGGAGAAATACTCTAAGGGTTTATGAAGTTGAGGAAAATATAACTCAACTGGAAACTCATGTTCTAGGAGTTCAGAGTATGACCCTCAAGGGTGAAGGCAAGTGTTATAGAGGAGTATGTACTCCTAGCTCAAGTTTGCCACTTACCTGGAAGGGCTTCATCAATGTGTGCAGAATGAACTAAGGTAAAAACCTGGATGAGCCTTAGGGTCGGTTGGAATTAGACAGCCATACCATGCTTCAAATAGAATTTGATGTATTCTTCCTTTGTGTTGTTCCTTAAGATATCAAATTTTAAATCCTAGAATTCTAACTCCTAAGGTGTAACACTAAAAGTATTTTTGAGGATAGAGGGTGAGAAAGCTAGGACATTAAAATTTTCTACGAAGTGTAATCATTCATAAGTAATTATATCAGCCACCTGGCATTTATATGATGGTAGATATGGGAAAACTTGCATTTATTTTGTATTGGCATTTAATAATTTTTATCCCTGAAAAATTACAGGGCTGTGTGTGTTCTAGAGTGAAGAAATGCAGTTCTTCATGTCATACACTGTGCATTCCAAATCTACATATTCTCCCTTTTCCCCTCCCAATTCTTTTCATGATTGTGTGCCTTTGCCTGTCTGTACCAGTGGAGGGGGAGAGACCAGACCAGTATTTGTTGTATTAGAGAAGTTTCCCACACAGAGAACTGTTGAATTTTACTCTCATTACAGCTAAGTGGGAGCTCTAAGCATCACTGATGCTAGTTCACCACCATGCAGATTCAGCTGTCTCCTCGATTCCTAGGACTTAGAAATGCTGAATCCGCAGCTGCTGTGATATTTTCTTTTTTCTGCTCAAAAAAAAATTTTAAGGCCACCAACATCTTTCATTTATTTTGGAAAAAAACGAACATGTACATGCTGTACTTTTTTCCCCTTCAGTTTCATTTAAAACAGATGATCTTTCTATGCAGATTTTTCTAAGAAAAATAGTTTCCTGTCCGCTTTGATTTGTTGATCATTTTATAGTGCTTATAGAATTATCAAGAGCACTTATTCTTCTCCTGCTGCTAGAACACCAATGCCCCCTGCTGATAAATTCCCCAGAACCTTCCTTCAGAAAATGAGAACATAACCCTCTGTGTTACAACAGGCACGGTATTCACCAGCCTTGTCTGAAAGGGACACGTGCTTCTAGGGTCATCTTAGTCGGCTTTATTAGCTCTCATTAGTGTAATTTCCTCTATTAGCCTTTACTAACACAGTTAGAAGTTATTTCATGCTTGGCTGGCTTTATTATAAAAACAATTTTAAAGGTATCGATAGAGCTTTGCACCTGACAAAATGAGAACCAGAACTAACATTTGATTATGATAATATAATTTCTGTTACATTATATTTACATTTAATGGGAGAAGTCCCTCAAAATACCTTTGTATTTGTCTTTGTTTCTTTAGTATTTTAGAACTTATGTCATAATGAGAGTTTAAAACCTAATGCTCTTGATTTACTTGAATTCCTTCTAATGTCACCTCCATCAAGTAATTTCTTGGTTTCCCTAGTGATAGAAAACATGTCACCTACCAAACCAACCAATTGCATGTTTGCCTGCTATAACAGCTTTTGCTATAACAAATCTAATTCCTCTTAATTCTTCAGAAGTTGAAAAGAAAGATTATGTTCTTCTCTTGACATACTTCTCTTTCCCGGGAAGAATATTGCCAACTATAAAAAAAAAGACAAACACATTTATGTTTGACCAAAGGGACAAAATGTCAGAATGCCAGTAGAATATAAAATTCCTATTTTCAAATAGTATGTTAATTTTTAGTTCTCTCTCTCTCTCTCTCTCTCTCTCTCTCTCTCTCTCTCTCTCTCTCTCTCTCATTGGTTACAATACACTTTAAAAAGGGTTATTTTGGCCCTAGCTGCTGGTTTGGCTTAGTGGATAGAGCATCGGCCTGCAGACTGAAGGGTCCCAGGTTTATTTCTGGTCAAGGGCACATGCCTGGGTTGTGGGCTGGATCTCCAGTAGGGGGCTTGCAGAAGGCAGCCAATCAATGATTCTCTCTCATCATTGATGTTTCTATCTCCCTCTCCCTTCCTCTCTGAAATCAATAAAAATATTTTTTTTAAAAAAAGGTTATTTTTGAACTCAATAAAGGAAAGAGGAGACAAATTCCATTTCTGTATAGCGTGATTTGAATGTTCCCAAGAACATGCCATCTCAGGGCTTCTTCATCAATGCCTAGAAATTGTTAGGTCTCCTGGCTCAGCCCACATATTCTTAAGCAAGCAGTGTCATGTCAGATGCGGATTTCTCATGAGGTTGGAAAATTAGTGAATTTGGACTGAGGTGTTTTCATCAGCACAAGGCCAGTTGGATCTTTGTGAGACTCATCATTCCATTGAGCTCTGCCACGACTCTTCAGGCAGATGCAAAATCAAAGCTCCTAGTGCTTGCTATGCAACCCACTCCCCCCTCCTTTCATTTGCAGTTAATTTTGCTGTCCTGGTAGCCAATAACCAATAACAAAACAAGCAATGGCCTTAAACCAAGCACCAATAGCCACATTCATATTGCTAGGTTTGTTCTGCCACTAAGTCTTAAAAGTTGCTCTTTGCTATTATAGTGTTCCTAAGATAATGCAAGATGGTTTTATTTTTTGAGGGAACAAATTATAATATATATTTTTTAATTTTATTGAATTTATTGGGGTGACATTGGGGAATAAAATTATGTAGGTTTCAAGTGTGCAGTTGTATAATCTATATATATAAAAGCCTAAGTGACTGTTACAACCGAACAACCGGTCGACCAGTCACTATGACACGCACTGACAACCAGGGGGCAGACGCTCAACACAGGAGCTTCCCCCTGGTGGTCAGTGTGCTCCCACAGCCAACCTCCCTCGCTGGCCAACCTCCTGTGGTCCCTTCCCCCGGAAGCCAGACAACCTCCCATGGTCCTGCCAAACTCCCATGTCCCCTCCCTTACCCCCTCCCGCTAAGGCTCTGGGCACTGGAGAATCTGGGCCCGGGAAGCCTGTAGGAGGAGAGTGACCCCAACGCTGATCAAGACAGAGTAGCAGCTCAGAGGGGGTAGAAGGGGCAAAGCATACCTGCAAACATGTAAAGTAAGCACCACCACCATCTTATCACGACTCAGAAAGAAGAAAAATAAGAGAGAGCAGTATTTCCAAGGAAGATAAACTAGTTAACAACTGAGAGTGAACAGGCTTTCTCCTGTCTTGTTTAAGTATTACTGTTCAATTAAATTACATTTAATGTTCCTCTCATTACCATCACCCAGTATTTGAACAATAGATTTTAGACCCAAGTGTTAGGGCTTTTGTTTATCTTTATGAAATTTCTTTAAGTTAAATGTAGTTGTTCATTCCAGACTGTTGAGGACTTTCCGGATTCTGATTTTGTCTTTCAGTACATAGGCTATCCTTCAAAGCCCACATCATTCACAGATTTGATAAGGCTGACTTCTAACTCACTGGCATAAGACTGAGAAATGACCACATCTAGAATTCTCCATTAATATTACTACTGACTCATTAATAAACTCACTTTGAGTTCTCCAATATTCAATATACCTATTATCCAGTCCACTTTTCTATCTTGTCCACCAGGTTCTCAAGGTCACATTTTGCCAGGTTCCTGGATGTGATCTATATATACCACAAATAACTCATTTCCCTGCTGTGCCAACCTAGTAACTCCATTAAAGAATGAAATAAGATCAGTCTGAGATGACCTGACTCATGCTTACTGAACCCATCCTGGCTCAGAGTGATCAATGCTTCCTCTTCTAAGAGCAAAGAAAGTTGCAAATCAACAAATAGCAGGTAATAATACCACATGTATAGTGCTACTTAGAGACTATTCTAAGTTTTTCATATGTAATTAGTTCATTTCATCTTCACATCACCCATCGGTTGGTGGATAGTATTGTCTTCATTTTATAGAAGAAGAAACTGAGATATAGAGAATTTAAGTGACTCTCCCAAGATCAGTGATGGACAAAGGCAGGATTTGAACCTAAACTCTCAGCTTCTAGAGTCAGGTGCCTTTATCACTGAATTATACTACCCCTTAACAGTAACGGAAGTGGCTGCATCTGGTGTCTTTGGCCACAATAATAACGCACAACAAACCACTCCAAAACTCAGTGGTGTGCAACAGTGATCATTTATTTAGCTTATGAGTCTGTAGATTGCTTTTTAGACCTTACTGGGCAGCTCCCCTGGTCTTGGCTTGGCTCACTCATAAGTCTGAGAGTTGACCAGCTATTGTCTGGGGCTCATGCATCTCTGTGGGTTAATTAGCTGTCGCCTGGGGTGATTTGACTCTCCTCCATATATCTAATGGCTCCCTCTAGCAGGCTAACCAGGCATGTTCTCCTGGTGAAAGCAGAGGTGCAAGAGCAAATGGGAACACACAGATGCTTTTTATGCCTCTGCTTGTAGTCACATCCAATGAGGTTTTTGCTACAGTGCCCAAGGATTCTCCCAATATCAACACTGTTCCCTGAAACCATGGGCAGCACCTCCCAGAAGGAGGAAGACCCCAATAATATGTCACCTGGAGCCAAACCCTTTACACAACTAGATTCAGAAATCTGGCCTCCAGAGGAGATTCTTCAAAAATAGAGGAACACAAAAAATAAGCAACACAAAAGCAACTCCAGCTTCCTCTCACTCCTCCTGCCTCAAGCCTCTAGATAATGTCACTGGGGGCTTACATCAACCTGCTCTTCACCTGTAATGTCAGAGAAGAGGATTTTTACAACCATCACAAAGGGAATGGACTCTAAAGAGATATTTAGGAGGAAACGTGTTTTGGGTTTCTAATAGGGTTTAGATTTACTACATGGCAATTTACAGAGCATTCCTTGTTATTAATGGTTGTCCTGAGGCGCTTGAGAGAACGTGGGCTGTAGGAGCAGTGGTTTGTGGGTATTGGCACCCATCTGGCTAGCATCTGGATCTTGAATCCTAGTCTGGCTTTTATTCATTTACTGAACAAGCCCTCATGGAGCACCCACCACATACCAGGCTCCGGGAACATAATGGCTCTGCTGTATGCACCATCCCTGGGGACCTCTTGGTCCAGGGCACTGATTTTTTACAGGCCCCACATGGAAGGATATATCTTTCAGACTTAGGGTACTCATTGGAATCTCTTTAGGAATTAAAGTTGCATGATTATTATTATTACTAGAGGCCCAATGCACAAAATTCATGCAAGAGTAGGCCTTCCTTCCCCCGGCTGCTGGCACTGGCTTCCCTCTGGCACCTGGGATCCGGGCTTCCCTCGCAGCCCAGGCTTCATCCGGAAGGTCATCAGAAGGACATCTGGTCTAATTAGCATATTATGCTTTTATTATTATAGATTCTCTCTCCAACACCTCTGAGTCCTTGAACTTGCTGAGTGAATATAACCGCCTCTTGAATATATCCAGCTAAACATATTTTTTTCTTATTTCAAGGGAATAGAGTTGCTGTCCTCCTTCATAGGAAACAAAGGAGCCATTGCCTGGGAATGGGTTTGGCTAAACCTGGCTTAGCTCATACAGCAATACTAATAGTTATCAGAATCTACTTTGGAAGACTCTATGATGGTGATGATGCAGGTTGGAAGGGGACAGTTGGCAAAGCTCAGACCAGTACTCTGACTACACACTCTGGTTCTGACATAAAAAAATGTCATGAAAATGTATAGACACCATTGAAATGATCTTTCACACACTGGACTTTCTACCCTCTGAGGCCATGTGACAGGTCAAAAGGCAGAGGCAGCAGTCAAGAATGACAAGGTACCCAATGATAAACAATTATTAACTTCCTAATATGTAACTAAGTCCCTGAACGTTTTCAGCTCAATATGCCCGGCTAGAGCAAATGCTCTAAATGTATCTTCTAAAGTAATTTCACATTTCATTGAATAAATTTCCATTGACAAGGCATGCTCAGCCATAAGAACCCTGGTATAATGGCAGAGTATTTAGAGTGCTAAATGATACAGATTATGCATTGTGCCTTGTTCAGAATGTTTTAAAATGAAACAATCATTTCAAAAGGAACAAATATCAATCTGAGAGTATAAAAGCAAGAAAAGGAGGCTTAGATTACTTTGCAGAACCTCCAGTCAAGCATAGATAGCCAGAGAGTGACAATTTTTCATAAGAATCGGGAGATTATGCACTCTGGGAGCCTTTCCCCTATCATGGGTGTTAGAATAATTGCTCCCCTAATTCAGATCTCTAAGCAGCTTAATTCCTGTTCTTATCTCAGTGCAATTTAGAGAGAACATAGGAACAAAAATGCCGAATCTTTTCAATATCTGCTTCTCCAAATGAAACTGTTCAGATGACTCCAAGTTCTGAGTTTATGTGGTTGACCTCATGGCTGGACATTCCTCTCAAAGACAAGGTAAAGAAAGCCTCTCCCAAGCAGAGACTCAAATTGAGACACAGTTTTAGGATTATTAGGGAGGATATAATAACATCTTCCTAATGAAATACGTTGGCGGACACCTTAGCCTAAGATTAGAGGGAAGAAAAGTCTTTACTCCATTCAATGCTGTAAATTTAGTAGAATTACCATGTTTGCATCAATTTTCATGCCAAACTCCATGATACAGAAACAATATCAGATGCCAGAATTGGGGCCATCCCGGGGGCAGGAGATAGTCATCTTAACTGAAGCTACTGGCTTCCTCCAACATTAAAATAAACCATCATTGATGAGCAAATAACTTCCCATACCCCCATGCTAGGTTGCCTCTTGTGCCCTCTCCTCTGGAGAGGATACTTTGGAACTAGTTTTCTTGTCGCAGGAACATGGAGTACTTCGAAGGAGCACAGAAATCCTTCCAGCATCTACTAAAAACCTTGTGGTGTTCCATTTCAGGACCCATTTTATATGTCTGAACAGGTGGTGCTCCTTTGGTCATCAGAGGTGGCCTAGTTCCAATCAATTGTAATGACAGGAGTACCATGTGGAAAGAGATTGGAAGACCGAACTGGCTTCATCAGGAAAGAACCCCAAGAATTACTGCTGTCTTTCATAATTACGGATGGAGGAGTTTGGCATGTTTTGATCATTCTAATCCTGTTGACTTAAAACTACTATTTTTTCTCATTTCTTTAAAAAACACGGGGACCAGGAAGCTTAGTTGGGTGTGGCAGATGGGTTTAGGTCCTCCACATTTTTGAACAAGGAAGATGTCGGTCCTGTATGCGTGTCATCTGATAGTTTATTAGGTGCCTGTTTTAAAATGGTGCAGGCATTTCTAAGCTGCAGCTATCCAACACTGGAGCACTTGGAGAAGTGGACAAGTGGTTTGCCCTGGAGACAAAGGAGGAGCGGCACCTCCAGCGAGCAACAAAAGGTTTGAAACTGCCAGGTCTCTTCTTGTCCCCTGCTAAGCAAGAGGCACAGCTGCGTTTGAGGACACACATTTCCTAGAGATGACTGCCGTCCTTTCTCTTCATCCTCTCCCATGCCCAGTACAGTCTAGAGACTTGACACGTTGTGATAAGGGTTGAATTTGTTGTGATAAGGGTTGAATCCATGCTGCCTAGAGATGCCTAGTGCTAAACTGGCACAACTTAGAAAACACATTTTACGATGAAATCATTTATTAAGGGATCACATTGCTGCATTAGCACTCAAAGGTTTATTGTTTTTTAATTCACAACACAGAAGAGATCTCTGTCCCTTCCTGCTCAATGCATCCCCACTGACCTGCCTCAGAGAATACTGGGGCTAATTCTATTATGTCCTTCATCCCTATCTATATTCACCACAATTAGAAAACAAGGACTCAGGTAATCTCTCACCCTGTGGCCTCTTGTGCTCACGCAACACCATCTCTCATTGACTCTATCTCCCACCTACCTCGACCCTGAATTGCAGCCCTGTGAACTCTACAACTCACCAGTGTGTCATCGCTAAAGTCCCTTGTTCTTTGTAACCTTGTCTGAACAGTTCCTTCCTCCTCTTACTGTGAGCTTGGCTTTTGCAATTATATAGCTTCCTAGAGCTCTCCCAAGTGCTATGTTTTATTTCCTCACACCCTTGTGCTTTTGGTCTTGGAGACAAGGTAGGTGTCCTTGCTCCTCATAACTTCTAGACAGTTGCCCTATTCACCTTCAAAACCACCAAGTTTGGAAACTCATGCCATCAATTGGTACCACTCACTCTGCCTCCTTGGTGCCGTTATCCAAAGTTCTGGACCACTCCCTCCCCTGTTCTTTGAAGATTCTAGTTCATGGCTCACTATTACATTCTCTTCAACTCTGTCTCCTTTGCTCATTCATCTCATTTCTTTGACTCCTCTTTTCTCTCTGTGTGCTCACTTCCTAGGTAATCACATACTCCGATGACTCCCAAAATGTATCTCTAACTTGCATATCTGACTGCCTCCTGGACATATGCACTTAGATGTCTATTAGGCATCTCAAAATGTATATGTTCAAAATTAAACGTCTTATTTTCCCCATCCCAAATGTACTCTTTTTTTATGGCCTCCTCATTTGACAAAGACTTCACTTTGTGCAATGCTGTTTCCCTAATGCCTCGCATAGTTTATCAATAAATGTTCAATGAATGAATTTCTTTATATCTTCATAATAGTAGTTGAAAACTAACCTTACACAGTATTTTACTTCCTCTCTGTTGTGAGAGAACTAAGTGGGATTTTGTGAGCTTGTTCCGGAAATGCCATGGCACAGCAGGATCAGTGATATGCCGAGTCCCCGGTAACTGACCTGTAAACAGAACTTTCTACCAACTCTGATTTCTCTGACAAGGGACTCTGCTGCACTCTAATGTGGATTACTGCCAAGGTCACCCTCTCCAGTGACAGGTTTAAAGGTGTCACTTCCCTGCTCAAAACCCTTCAGTTGTTTCCTCTTGAGTATAAATAATGTTAACGACTTCTGCCTGCATGCGCAGCCCTCCTCTTCTGAGTTTGCACCTACTTGTCATCTTTCATCCTGAGAAGGAGCCCTTGGTACACCCAGCATGCTACCCCTAAAGGTGAAGCTGGTCCCTGAACACATCTGTGTCAGTTTCCTTGATGGAAAATAACAAAAATGAGACTGGCTTAGCAAAAAAAAAAAAAAAAAAAGGAGGGGGGATATGTTAACTCATGTAACTGTAAAGCTCTCTATTTACTAACATAGGAAAATAATCAAAATATGCAAGCTATGGAATAACATGTACAGTGTAATTCTACCTATGAATCTACCTATGATTGTGTGTATTCATATGGAGAGAAAAAAAATCTAGAAAAATAAATAGATACTACATGTTAATAATGATTAATCTCTAGTGAGTTAAATTCTGATTAGAAATTCTGTTTTATAATTTTCTAAAAGGTTCAAATTTATGTTTGGTTCATGGTACAACCCTGCTAATGCAAAGCCATCATGTACTGTCCCATATGAAGCCACTAGACATGTGTGGCTATTTAAATTTAAATAAATTAAGGTAAAATAAGATTTAAAAGTCTGTTCTTCAGTTTCAGTAGCCATGTTTCAAGGGCTTGGTAGCCACACATGGCTAGTGGCTACCATGTTGAGAGTACAGACAAAGAACATTTCCATCGATGCACAATGTTACTCCCACAGAGTGAAACCTGACAAGCGAAATTAACCTAGATGCTCATGAAATTGCTTTCAGTAGGATAATTGACTTTGCTTAGATGCAGCCGGAGTGAAGCAGGTGCAGGCCTGAGCACCTGTGATCTGACAATCTCCAGGAGTGTGAGTGAGCATCGAGTCTGTGTTCATTTATACAGCGTAGTGTGTTTGGGAGAGGCACTATTACAGAGGCAACTTAACCAGTAATTTTAAGGAACATATGGAAAATCCCTACCTGGTAATTTTAAAGAAAAATGAGAACATCTAAATCTTATGCAACATTGAGATTTACCTGTTTAATTAGAAAGAACAACAAACTGGTTTATTTGGAAAAATGTTTTTCCTTTTCTTCTCATTTGCCTAATTCCCAAGAAACTTAGCAAGGCATTTGGAGAAAGAAGAATCATGTTGCTTTCTGGTAGGGAAATGAAAATGGTATCTTAAGTACGTCTGCTGAAAATTATTTTAAAGGAAACAGGAAGCTCTACCTTGTTTTGTTTTTTTTTAGTGTTGCTGAGTTTTTTGTTTGAATCATTAACATTTGTTCTACACTGCATGCAGAATATTCAGTGTTTGTTATAGGTTTTATTCTAATTTAGAGTCATAAAATCATTTATAGTGCTTGTTTTTCCCCCAAATAGATCTGTAATTTAAAGACTCATGATGAGAGAAGGATTCATGTTATAAATAACAAAAAAGAAGTCTCAATAATTTTCATTTAAGAGATAACAGTGTGATTTTAATACTTAATAGCAACTGAATATATATATATATATATATACTAGAGGCCCAGTGCATGATTGAATCATGCACATGTAGGGTCCCCTACACGCTTTCGCTTTCGATCATGGGGGAGCTGGGTGCCTGTCCACTGGTGCCCCAGGCCTTTCAGAAGCCTCCGGCGCGGCGGAGGCTTCTGAAAGGCCTGGTGCCTGAGCGGACAGGCACCCAGCTCCCCCGCTTTTGATGGTCCGTGGTGGGACGTGAGCTCGCTGCCCCAGAGGCCCCTTCTATGCCACAGCACAGCCATGGCGCAGATGCTGAGCTCGAGCCGCCGCTGCCGACGCGAGCTCAGCGTCCCGCGGGCCCAATCGGCCACCCCGTGCCTCCTGGCCAATCGCGGGCATTGCGAAGGTACGGTCAATTTGTATATTTGTCTATTATTAGGTAGGATATTCATTTAAAACCATGAAAGAGTAGGTCCATGAAAATGTCCCTCATTTTTTAGAGCAAAATAATTACAACTCTTTCTTTTCAAAACACCTATTAAGATCTTGCATACCAGACATCACTGTTCAGAACATGTTGATTTATATTCAAAACTTTAGTTTTAGCCAACATGCTAATAAGATGTCTTAAACAGTTTCAGGTTATATGTTTGTTGGACAGATGCCAGAATTACTGTGAGTAAAATGACTTATAGAATCTCATCCACTCATTCAACTGATATGTTTTAAAAATCTATTATGGACCTGTGCTAAACTGGAGTCACAGATATGAAGGACACTTTCCCTTCAGGCCTCACAGTTTGGTGGAGGGAGACCCAGGAAAACCAGAGATGGCAACGCAAAACTGTAAGGGCCGGGGTCCTGTAGGTTTTCCCAGGGAGCTGTAGCAGCACCAGAGGAGACATCTCATCGCACTGCAGGGGTGCTCAAGGGGTCTTCCGGAGCCATTTCAGGAACTCTGGTGTTCGTCTGAGCCAGTGTGCATCCACTGTGGGCTCTTCTTTACAGCATCTGTACCTAGTGTCCTATACCAAAGCATTCCTAGGGATGAAAAACGCATAACACTCCCCCACCCCCAAATAAGGAAAGTACAGGATCAGACATACGATGGAGCCCCATTGAGCTCCATCCCATTCCGATAGAGCCATAATGACTAGGCAAATTTCTTTTGTTGGGCTGAAATCCTATTCTCTCCTGTTTCTCCAAGATTAAGTGGATGAGAATGTCACAGTTTTTAAGTAAGTTACTTTTATTTGCAGCATCATACATTAGGATTTTTAATGTGGATATTATTATAACAATGGACAGGCCAAAGGAAGCAACAATGAAGTTCTCTTTTTTTCTTCAGAGGAGGCACAAGTCTCAAAACAATTTGTTAGGACCAATTGGAAAGCCATTCTTTATGCAGAAAGACAAACCAACCTCCCCCAAACCAGTGCAGTGCTCAGTTAGAAAACAAAAACTGCCATGATGATGATTTAAACACTAGGCTTGTGCACTTATGCTATCAGGGTTTGCTCACCCGGTGGCTATGTCTGCTGATTAAAGCCATATCTCTTTTACTGGAAACCTCTTTTGATTATTAATGAAGGAAATTTTGAAGATGGCAAGAAAATTACATTTCCTTTGGAAATTATAGTTTAAGTGTAGTTTCTTCAACTGGCTTTTTAAAAATTGAGAAGGCCTCAGCCTTATAGATTTATGAGATTTTCCTCCCTTAATTCCCACTCAAAGCCCCTCCCCCCCTACTTATTTACGTAGTAAGTCTTCTGCACACATCTCACCTGTCAGAAATGACACAAGTCTTCATTCCCTAGAGTAGGGGTAACTATCCTGGATGTTTGGGCAATTGTATTTCCAAAGATTTTCTTTTCTTTCTTTTTTTTAAACAAATACATTTTTATTGATTTCAGAGAGGAAGGGAGAGGGAAAGAGTGATAGAACCATCAATGATGAGAGAGAATCATTGGTCGGCTGCTTCCTGCATGCCACACACTGGGGATCAAGTCCCCAACCTGGGCATGTGCCCTAACCAGGAATTGTACCTCTGGTTCATAGGTTGAAGATAAACTACAGATCGATGCCAGCCAGGCACTTTTTCACATTTTGTACAGTGTAAGGCTTTCCTCCACTATAAAAATCTCTGATATGAAGTAAATTTTCTGCTGTGCATATAGGCTCTACAACAGTCTCTACATTTGTAAGGTTTTTCTTCAGTATAAAGTCTCTCATGTACAGTAATACAAGAATGCCTTTTAAAGGCTTTTCTACATTTTTCATATGCATAAGGCTTCTTCCCAGTTAGAAGTCTGTGATATTCACAAAGTTCTCACTACTGTTAAAGGTCTGATGACACTCCTCACATCTATAAGACTTCTCTCAAGTATGAACTCTCTGCTGTACAGTAAGGGTTGAGGATTTGCTAAAGTCTTTGCCATATCCTCTACATTTATAAGGCTTCTCTCCAATATGAACACTCTGGTATGCAGTAAGGTTTGGGAAGCTGCCAAAGGATATGTCACATTCTCTACATGCATGTGGCTACTCTCCAGTATGTGTTATCTGATGGTTCGTAAAGCCTGAGGAATGCCGGAAGGCTTTGCCACATCGTCTTTATTTATGGGGCTTCTCTCCAGTATGAACACTCTGATGATAAGTAAGGGATGCTGAGGCAAGTAAAAGTCTTGCCACATTCTCTACATTTAAAAGGCTTCTCTCCAGTATGAATTTTCTGATGTGCAGTAAGGGTTGAGGCCTGCTAAAGACTTTGCCACATTCTCTACATTCATGAGGCTTCTCTCCAGTATGAACTTTCTGATGCATAGTTAGGTGTGAGGACCGGCTAAAGGCTTTGCCACATTCTCTACATTTATAAGGCCTCTCTCCAGTATCAACTCTTTGATGATAAGTAAGGGATGAAGAGTGGTTAAACGCTTTATCACATTCTCTCCATTTGTAAGGCTTGTCTCCAGTATGAACTTTTTGATGTCAAATAATACTCGAACAGTGGAGGAATGCTTTACCACAATCTCTATATTTAAAAGGTGTATGTCCAGTATGAACACTCTGATGTCGATTAAGGCTTGAAGACTGACTGAAGGTTTTCCCACATTCTCTACCTTTATAATGCTTCTCTCCACTATGAACTCTCTAATGCATAGTAAGGTTTGAGGACCGGCTAAAGGCTTTGCCACATTCTCTACATTTATAAAGCTTCTCTCCAGTATGAACACACTGATGACAATTAAGGTGTGAGGATCAACTAAAAGCTTTGCCACATTCTTTACACTCGTAAGGCTTCTCTCCAGTATGAATTATCTGATTTAGAGTACAACCTGAAAGCCAATTAGATGTTTTACCAGAATCTTTACATTTATAAGGTTTTTCTCCAGTATGGATTTTTTCAATTTATTTGGATTGAATATTTGACTGAAGACTCTACCACACACATTCCATTTGTAAGTCTCCTCCCCAGTATGAATATTCTCTTGTTCAGTGTAATTTGAAGATTGCAGACAAGATTTGACGCATTTACTTCCTTTGTGTGTCTTCTCCACAATAGAAATAACCTGATGTATATTGTGATTGGACATTTGGACAAAGACTTTTCCACTTTTATAAGGGTTCTCTGCAAACTCAGTTCTCCAATGATTATTAAGATATCACTCTTGCTTAAAGTTTTTCCAATGTGCATTCCATTGATAACTTGTGTTTCCATTATATGTACTCAGTATCATTCCAGAGAATAAGTCTTGTATTCTGGGCTTTGGAAAAAAGGCCTGGGTATCTTCAGATGACATAGCCACAGAGACCAGGTTGCTATAGTTCTCCAACATCACATCCATGTACAATTTCTGCTGAGCTGGGTCCAGGCATTCCCACTCCTCCTCAGAGAAATCTATGGCCACATCCCTGAAGGTCAGTGGTCCCTGAGAAGCAGCCATTTGGTCCTGGTTACTGATCCTGGTCCTGGATGTTTTCTCAGGTGACAATTGAGGAGTCACAGAATGTGCCTTCAAAGGCGCCTGCACAGCCTGTTAATCAGCTCACCTCACACCCACAGTCAGAAGGACCTGGAAATGAGGAAAAGGCCATTCCTTCCTGTCTGCTATGAGAGGCTCCAGAGTGGGGATTTCAATAAGGACTTCAGCGCCTGCAGTGACCCTCAGCCTTCACTGCGTGGGGAGGTGGAAGGAGAACATCAGCTTTAAAGCCCCAAAGATTTTCTTTAGTGTTTATGACTGGAGTGGATGACATAGCAAAGGCTCTGATCTCACATCTTCACTTTTCTCCCCTTCCTCTGCAAGAGGGAGGTGATGCCTTTGGCGTCAGTGTCTAATGACTGGCATTCAGCTAACCTACTTGTTATCCTTACCTTGCCCAATTATACTCATTCCTATAAAGAAGCCGGGCACTGGAGCGGTCGAACCTAAGAGTATGTGTGGATTTGGAGCAGAGGTTGTTCCAGAGCCCTACAGGACTATATCCTATAAGAACAGCATAGGTTGTTTTGGATATGGCTCTTTAGATTCATAGAACAAAAATCAATTGCATTATGTGAAGCCAAAAAGGAATTTTTTAAAGAAGGATAAAAGTGAATCCTATGAGTCCCTGAAGCATAGCCTGGCTTCAGCATAAACTAAAATGAGAATCTGAAAAACCACCAGAACCGAGATTGTTCTTTCTCCCCAGGCTTTCTGGTCTCCTGACTTTGCATGTCCACTTTATTTTTTTCTCTGTGTGTCTGTCCATTAGCTTTCATAGCTGTTCCAGGTACAGATGGCCACACTAGGCAGCTCTGTAGTTCTGGGATCTGTAAGTCCTGAGTTCAAGTGATCAACAAAGACACACAAAGGTCTGTGAATCATCCAGCCAGTATGGTTCAGTGGTTGAGCATTGACCTATGAACCAGGAGGTGACAGTTCAATTCCTGGTCAGGGCACATGGTCAGGTTGCAGACTCCATCCCCAGTGTGGGACATGCAAGAGGCAGCCGATCAATGATTCTCTCTCATCATTGATGTTTCTATCTCTCTCCCCCTTCCTCTCTGAAGTAATATATCCTACATAATAAAAAGGCAATATGCAAATTGCATCACTCCGCTACGCCCACGATTGGGCCGGCTGGAGGCGCGGGGGGCGGGACTCAGGGTGGCCGATTGGCTGGCGGTAGGAGGGGGGGGGCGGGGACTCGCGAGGCCAACGCTGCGGAAGGACCCATGGGGCCGGCGGAAGACGCTGGTGGTGGCCGATTGCATGGCTGCTGGCAGCAGTTTTCCGCCAGCACCAGTTTTCCTCTGGCCACCCGCAGATCGGAGCGCTTCCCAGATCGGAGTTCCTCTCAGGGTAGCCGATCGCTCTGGCGGGAGGCGCTCTGATCGGCGGGTGGCCGGAGGAAAACTGGTGCTGGCAGAAAACTGCTGCCGGCAGCCAGGTGAAAGTCTATTGCACGAAACTTCGTGCAACGGGTTTCTAGTATTAAATAAATGTCTGTGAATCTCACTTCAGATTCTTGAGAGAGAAGCTCATGCCATTGTTCAAGTGGGCTGCAAGCCAGGGAATCAGTCTTGCAGTAGAAGCATGACTGGGTTCATGCGTAATTCTCAGAGGACGATCAGGGTCTGGATGACCATCTCAGATGATGTCAACTACCAGGACCAGTGAGATATTTTCTGTCTTTTAAAAAGTTTGAGTAGAAGTGAAATGTACATTTATCCATGTTAAACTTTTAAGGAATAACAAAATATCTGATTTCTTTGATTTGGGGTTTGGTTACTCTGTTCATTTCATGCCAGTCAGAATACCTGCTCTTATATTTAATTTAAAAATAATTATTTCATTAAAATTATAAATCAAGTTAATTATTCTAAAGTAAACAAATGCAACTTGCTAAGGAAATATGTTTCCAGTTTGGGAACCACAGAGGAAAATTAAAAAAAAAAAAGAGGATCCTGGTGTTGAAAAACCAACTCTGGGATCCACTGCATAATGGAGATTCAGGGAAAGCATAAAAACTACAATTCTGCTGCCCCATTAGGGCAGTCCCTTTGATACTGACCTGCTCATAGAGATCACTGAGAGCTTCTCTGCTTACATTAGTGTTCTGTGCTATGTAACAAGTTGCCACAAACGTAGGCATTTAAAACCACACAGCCTTATATCTTGCCGTTTCTGTGGGTCAGGAGTCTGGGTGTGAGTTAGCTGGGTTCTCTGCTCAGTGTCTTATTAGGTGGAGGTTAAAATGTCAGCTGGGACTGTGATTTCACCTGAGGCTCAGGGTCTTCTTCCAGGCTCACTGGTTGTGCAGAAATCAGTTCCTTGCAGCTATAGGACCGAGACCCTCAGCTCTGGAGTCAGCCTGCCATTCCTGGCCATGTGGTCTTTCCCACAATGTGGTGGTTTGTTTCTTCAATGTCTCTGATGCTTTGACTCTTTTGACTTCACTTAAAGGTTTCAGCAGATTAGGTCAAGCCCACCCAATATAATCTCTCTTTTCATGAACTCAAAGTTAACTGATTAGGGACCTTAATCACATCATCACAATTCCTAAGTCTTTGTCATATAATGTAACATAATCAAGGGAGTGACATCCTATTATATTTATAGGTCTTGCTGACACCCAGAAAGAAAGATTACACCAAACATGTACACCTGGGGCAGAAATTTTGGGAGCCAGCTCAGAATTCTGCCCATTACAGAGGTCGCCAACCTTTCGGACCTCACAGACCACCAGTGGTCTGCGGAACCACCGGTTGGTGACTGCTGCATTAGAATACAATGAAGACTGAAGATTAACTTGGTCCAAACTCGCCTAGGCATAAATTCACCAGTCTTTGGCATAAAGGAGAATTGGACTATGGGCCTAGCTATGTTCATAAACTAAAGGAAATCCAAATAATGTATGCATTTATTCCACCAGAACTGTTTTTGGCTATTCTTCTCTTACATTGGTCTGACTTTTTTTGTTAATTTTCTCATTGATTATAGATACTTGTATAACACACGTACTATTATATAATGCTTTATGTATCATATGCTACACAAAGACTTTCTCCAAGTCTTCTCATTTAATTCCACTTTCTATATTATGTTATACCCCTTAGAGTATTTCCCCCCAATGTGGCTCAGAAAAGCCAAAGTTATATGTCTAGGATTATAAAGCCAGTCAATGGAAGAATAGAGACCAAAGGTTAGGCCTTCATCTCCAAATTATGGGGGTATTTTCCTTCTTAATTCTCCCTTATGTCATCAGAGTATAATGGCTAAACATGACATATCATGACCAAGAGAACATTTAGCTACCCTCAGGAATGATTCCTAGGGCCACCTTCCTTTGATACTTAATTGAGAAGAGATTAAACACAGTTTGTGTATCCTTTCTCTAACCCTCAGTATCATCTTTAAAAGCTGAGCAGCCCAAGACCTTGTTAGCATATCCTACTCCCACAGGGCAGCAGGCATCTACAGATTGACATAGTGGGCAACACCTTCAATTTTGTGGAGTTTCTGATTGGTTAGTTGATTTTGGGTAAGTCATGGGCTTATGTGTCTGCCCTCACTCTCTGGACACACTGATATGCTACACACACACACACACACACACACACACACACACACACATTCACACTCACTCAGATGAGTCTATACCACCATTACCTCTCCCCCGCTCTCTCAGCTTCTATCAGGTCATATAAATGAGTGCTCCACAATTGCCCCAGACTTTACAGACAGATGGAAAACATTCATGTCATCTCAGCCTCTTCTCTCAACTTTGTGACCTTCCCAGCTATGACTGTTTGTGACATTCGCTTTTCTCTGATCAGCAGAGATCCTGGGTAGAAACACAGTGCTCTCAACCCTGAGACGCTGGATTTCAAGAGGTGGTGGATTCTGCCTTCTGAATCCTTGTGGAATGATCAGGAATGAATGCATTTTCATATACAGGGTATATTGGATTGTCATTCTTAGAAAGAGACAGCTGAGGAAAATCCCTGGTACATAAGTTCCTTACACCTCATTATCCCCCCTCCCACCCCACAGCCATAACTGCTCCTTTCTCAATGACATCGTCAACCCTTCCACCAGCTCTTGGGTCCAGCACGGCTTTACCATCTGCTCATATGACACCAACATTATGGCTTCCCTCCATGCATCCCTAAAGGGGGCTGGAGAAGGCAACAGAGATGGCAAGTGTGCCAGCTGGCACCAGTGGTGTAAACCTAGACAGTGATGAATCGTGGCCCAGACAGGGAGGAAGAAGGGAGGATGCTGATGGCTAATTGTGCAGTGTCATCAGTGCAGCGAGGCAGACAGGCCTCTCTGCTCCTGGAAGTGGAACCAATGTGGTGTTTCTGTCCCTGCAGTAAATGCATAAGCTTTTTTTTTTTTTTAATATATGGTCACGAGAGAATGTTCCGTGGAAAAGAAATCGAGAACTGAATTGTTCTATTTTTGCATCTGTGCATCTCTAACTGACATCATTAGGGACTCTCCGGGCAATTTGAGATTGCTTGAAAATGATAGGGAGAGGTTTATGGCTACTCATGGGGGAGCAAAGGCAAGGGGACTCATGCCAATGGGTCCGTTCTGTCCCATAGGCTGCCCAAGTTCCCACCCACCTCTACTACCCTGAGTCTCCAAGCATTCCTGTTCTTTACTTCATGCCCTGCAATTAATTGATTCATTCACTCATTCATTCAATGCTCTCTGGATGCTGCTTTCAAGATTAAATTGGTCAGGCAGCTATTCAAAATTTCAAATTTAAACATCTGACCATTATTGTTGATTTCGATGTATTTGATGTTCAGACAATTCTATGTCCTAAAAGTTTCTATTCTCTTTTCTACTGAGTCCATTTACAATTTACACCATATGTATGTGTATGTGTATGTTTTGCTTTTGTTTACTTAATTTTCACCTTTCCCTTTTTTCAATGAAAGTGGTAGCACAGAGGCACAGAAATGTAATACTCTTTCTCAAAGAGGAAGCTAGATGCTATTTTTGTTTTGGTTTTGTCTAAAAAGCCCTCAGAGATCCTGCCTTTCTCCAAGCATATATCTCCCAAGGACTGATGATGCCAAGAGAGAGACAGATGTGTTTCTAGCCACATGGATGAGACACACAGAAATTGTCGATCAGCCCCATGCAGGAGACAGACAGCTCCAGAAGCAGAGCCCCTAAACTGTTGGCCTCCTAGTGTTATCTCAGCTTCAAATCACTTAGGTCCACTGGCTAGATTCCTTCCCATCAGGTCAGCTCAGTTGACTGGTCAAGCACAAAAGAAATAGAAACATCATGGCCTTGACTTTATACACTGGTTTCTGGCTTTAATACTAACTACTTATGACCCTGGGTTAGTCATTCCAGGGCTGGAATAAGGACTTTAGACTTCCTAAACTCTGAAAAGATTATGGTTTTCCCCTACTGCCCCAATTTAAAGACATAAATGATGCACCAATACATCTTCCCAAGTTCTGTATTTTTCCCCATAATGATTACATTGACACTTTTAAGCAAATCAATCTTTAAAAATATTCTCTCTCCATTTGAGTTTCCCTGCTTTGCTGCTGTTCAGTCTAAGCACATGTTTAGTTTACCTGGTTTATCATCGGCCCGTTGTCCTTGCTGGGCCTCGGTTTTCTCCCCTATGAAACAGGGCGTTAGACAAGAAGCTCCCCAAGATCTCTTCCAGCTTAGTTTTCATAATTTCATCGTCTCAAAGATGTTTACTATCTACTTTTATCATCATCTTATCTTGGCCTTTTGGGTTTTTCCAAATACAAATGAGAAAAATAATGTTGGCATTTCCATATCCCCTCAATTCCACATACCTATTAAAGGCAATATCTAAACCTTGGTGAGTATCTGGGACATTTCTGAGTCAAAATTAAACGGTAATCAAGTCCCTTTTTATGTCTAACCCTATGAAAGATACAGGTCTATAATAAGATGTGATCAGCAGCAGAGTCCTTGATTTATTGGTAGAAAGCATTTTGGAATAAAGATAAAAGCTTTTTGGAAAAGGACAAAAGTTATAAGTGATGTAGAATACCTGCACTGTTTTCATCCCTACCAATAATTTAGGGTGTGGTTCTGAAAATTTCCCTTGGCCTAAGCTAAATTCTAGGTTTTAGCTTTTCTGTTCCCTTCCTTCCTCCCTTCCTTCCTTCCTTCTTTGGTCATTCATTCATGATTTCCCTGCCTCTAATATTTTATAATAAGGTAAGTCTACCTCTCACAGTTTATGGAACTTCTCATGAACAGATCTCACATCTACATCTTGCCAATTCTTCTGCCACTGCCCTTTGACTTTTCACCTCTGTCCTGAATGGAAATATTGCCTCGGCTCCCACGTACCCTGTGAGAGGGTGGCCGCAGAAGCTGGGTCTCCTGCACGCCTTGCTGTGCTGTGCCTCTCAGATGGGAGCTGTGTGTTATTTGCTGGAAGGTTTAGATAACAGATGTTACAAGGCAGACAGGCAAGCACACACTCCCGGAGCCCAGAGCATGCTGAGCCAGGCACGCACACACTCGCCAATACCAATACCAGGAGAGCTGCGGGGTGATGGAGGGACTGTGCTCGGAGGGGCGAGCGCTGCTGCGAAGCCCTGCTAATGTGTCTGTGTGGCCATGCTGTATTTTCAGCTTGTCATCATGGCCGGGACAGTGCTGCTTGCCTACTACTTCGAATGCACTGACACTTTTCAGGTGCACATCCAAGGATTCTTCTGTCAGGACGGAGACTTAATGAAGCCTTACCCGGGGACAGAGGAAGAAAGCTTCATCACCCCTCTGGTGCTGTATTGTGTGCTGGCTGCCACCCCGACTGCTATTGTAAGTACAGAAATAGACTCCCTGCTTTGTCGTCAGATGCTAAACCACATTCCTGTCTGCCTTCTCTCCTCTTTCCTCCCTTCCTGGGCATTCAGCAGCAGCCTTATCAGGGGCATCCTGTTTCAGCCAAAACAGAGTCAGTGTGACTCTGCATAAAAGCTCATTGAAATAGGTCTTGTCTTTTATAAGTGGCTTTTGCTTTCTGGTATCTGAATTTAAATATATATATATTTTTTAAGCATGTGTGAATGTCATAACTCAACAGGCATGGCCGGCTAATGGGTGAAGGACAGCTACTGTGCTCTTGAAAAAATATACGGTGGGTGATGTGCATTAAGAAGAGGTCTTGAATGCAAATGCCGGGGTTGATATAAAGCCTCTGGATCAGAGTGGCGTAGAATCCCCGGGGCCTGTGTCTCCTGCTGTTTTGATTGAACTTCCAGAGATGAGAGCAATCGCTTGACCTGATGTTTGCTCTGATTCATTCTTGATGCTCTGGTTCTGTTCACGTTACATCACATTCAATTAAGTTGTAACTTTACCTTCATTTATTTCATTCCTTTCTCTCATGAGGCCAAAATGAAGGCCAGACAATCCTTTAAGGAGACTGTTTCAAAGCATAAAGCTCACATATCTGGATTATCTGGTAAAGTGATTTAACACTTAGACATTTTAATTTTAAAAATGGCTTGGCAAGGGTTTTAAAAGAAACATTTCTGTGCCTAAACATGCTACAAAGTCAGATTGTCTGGGAAGTAATCTCAGTGATCATTTTCCCACTTCTCTTCCAATAAACGCCTTCCCAACTCTGCCTCCTCCCCCACCTGCCCTCTCCTTCTCCCCTCTTTTTTGGACAGTAATAAAAATACTTGCTGGTGTGCTGAGGAATATACTGGTTACTCAGACATTCAGCTTAAGTATTGTTTTCTATGTGTATTTTTGCTTGCTTTAAGATGAGAAATGGAATAAACTTTTGAAAGGTAATGTGGGCATAAGGAATCATAATGCTTTATTATTTTAAT
This sequence comes from Cnephaeus nilssonii, assembly GCF_951640355.1. NCBI lineage: Eukaryota > Metazoa > Chordata > Mammalia > Chiroptera > Vespertilionidae > Cnephaeus > Cnephaeus nilssonii. The sequence goes on along the minus strand of NC_137085.1, from coordinate 24,435,227 downwards.
CATTTTGATAAGACTGCTGTAGGGATGAGGGTCAGCACTGATTAAACATGATGTGTCAGAGTGATTAATACAACCAGTTTTGCAATCCTACACTTAGATTCAAATGCTGGCTGTGTGACTTTGGGCAAGTCACTCTTTGCCTGCCCCCGCCCACATAAAAAATGGGGGTAATGTGACTATTGCATAGAGTTGTCTCAAGACTTAAATCAGATGATACATAAACATGCCTTAGCTCGGTGTCTGGCATGTATGTACTAAGTGGTTAGAAGCAGGGGAAAAAGAACCTGTCTGGAAACACAACCACAAAGCACCCTCAAATAGTCACAACAATCTCACTTAGGATTGTTGATGCAAGCATATAGAAAAGGATTGGTAGATTCGTCTACCTAAAAATAAACATTTCTATCAAAAGAAAAAAGTACATAAAACCTGCAAAAAAGTTTGCAGCATGTGAGACTCAAATGTAAATATCCTTCATACTTAAAAAGATAAACTTTCTGAAGTAAAAATGGGAGAGGACAAGAATAGACAAGTAGCAAAACAATGCGTTGGCTGTGTGCATATAAACAATTTTAAACTCACCGATTATTAAAGAAAACTAGTATCTAAAAATACAGCATTTTTTCCCATAGAAAATTGACAAATGTTTTAAAGAGACATATAGCCCATGTTGTTGAAGGTGCAGATACTTTTATGCAATTCTAGTCAAAGTGTAAAGTGATATTTTCCTCCTGAAGAGCAGCTTGTCAAAGATGTATTAAGAGTTTTATAAACTTTAGACCCAAGCATTAATTCCATTTTCTGAACTTATGTTATGGAAATAATTAGAGTTTTAAAGAAATACAAAGATTTGTCTATAGGGATTTTCATCTCAGCAATAGTTTAAATAGGTAAAAACAAAACTTGGAACTAACTAAATACACAATATTATAGGATTGTGTAAATACAGTATGGTCAGCCATGTTTTTGAAACACCTTTAATAGAAATGAAACCCGCTTGTGATTTATTGTTAAGATTTTTTAAAGGCTAAAAAATGAATATAGAAGGGAAACCTTTTTCTCTTCTCCAAGATAATCTAAACTTCTCTTAATTTTCTGGCTTTGTTTCCCTAGAAAAAGAAAGGGAACAGAATAAATGTTTAAACATGTCTAAAATGCTCTGTGTTACTAGGCAAAACTAAGCCCTGATTGGTGAATACATCTGGACTCAGAGAACTATAATTAGCCAAGGAGGTACCATGCTTTGACGTCTGAGTACAGAGATGCCGGAAACTTGGCATGTCCATTTTGTGGCCATGAAAGCTACGCCTATATCGGCTCCCACAGGGCTGAGGCTTTTCAGCCTGGTGGCTCCTGCATCCTCTTGTAAACCTGTGGTCCCCTTACACCTGAGCTGTAATGCTCTGCTGGACCATGGCAAGGACACGTGCTGAAGAGGAGCATGTGCTGCTGCCCTGTGGGCAAGCTATGATTCCTCCCAAGGGGACCAAGGCCACGTGTAGGATGTGGTTGTCTATGGGTCTGAATATTTAATACACCCTAAGAAGATACCTTGTGCGTGTTGCAAGTATACTCCCAAATGTATACTTATATATAAAAATACTAGTAAGAAATAAACTAAAATTTACAACGATTACCTCTGAGTGTTAATGGTACAGTTCATTTTTTAAATTCTCTTTAATACTTTTATATATTTCTTTCCACTTCTGCATGAATGCATCTTATTTTCAAATCAAAATATATATTTTAATTGTATACTCCAGTTCTTCTGGTGATAAATTATGAAATGACCAGTCTTTAATAAGACTTGAAAGTAGCCGAAACCGGTTTGGCTCAGTGGATAGAGCATCGGTCTGCGGACTCAACAGTCCCAGGTTCGATTCCGGTCAAGGGCATGTGCCTTGGTTGCGGGCACATCCCCAGTGGGGGGTGTGCAGGAGGCAGCTGATCGATGTTTCTAACTCTCTATCCCTCTCTCTTCCTCTCTGTAAAAAATCAATAAAATATGTTAAAGTCTGGAAGTTGTGAGATTAAAAATGGCGGTGGAGGAAGTGGATGCTGCATGGACAAGCTCCCAGGATTAAAACTGGAATTACAACTAAAATACAGATAAAACTTCCTGAATAATAAAGTCTAGAAATTGAATATTAATAAATAAATAAAAAAAGACTTGAAAGTGGCAATTCCAAAAAGCATAGACACCCATGGTTAAAAAACAAATATAGAAAAATAGAACTTTGTGAAGTATTTTCTCTTCTCTATAGGCAAAAATTATAGCTCCTTTATACTAAGTTTTTCAGCAGAAACTCTTCTCCAGGCTGCAGATTTTGATCATCTCTCTTTCATCGATTTCTTACCCCAAATGACACAATTAGAGAGATCAAATGTTCCAATGGGAGGCCAAGGCAATAGAGCCAATGGACAGTAAACTGAGTAGTAAGAACCTACAGCTCTATTCCAGCTCTCAAGTATTGAACCCTGATCCAGACTTTCTACTCCTTTGCTTTTCCTGACGAAAATGTGACCAAGGATGCTGGCAGGTCCCTAAGATATGTGCTGTGGAATAGTCCATAAATGATAGTGATAAGAATAACATCTTTTAATTTACTTATATTCTGCAGCCCTGCCTAATTTATCCTTACAACATGCCAGTGAAATAGAAAAGAGACATCTCAAAAAACATAGAGAAGTTATATGGTGCAATTCCCTTTCGTTCTGAGTTGAGAACATTGAGACTTAACTGGGTCCCATGATTTGTCGAAGGTCCCAGCTAGTTCTTTGTATGACTGGGTAGATATTGGATCCACTTTTATTTTCTTCCTGAATGAGGGGCCTTGCTAGGAACCAGAGCTGATTACAGCTGATGGGTTAATGGCAGAGAGCCATGTGGCCTTTGAACCCTGTGGATGGTGCTTGATCTTCCCCCAAGGTCTGAAAGTAAGTAAGCAGCATCAGGTCAAAAAGCAGAACTCTCCAGACACTCAGAAACATTGCCTGGGAGCAAGGAGCTGTGTTCATTTCTTCTGCCCCATCCTAGGGAGGGATGGCTCATCCAAAAGCAGCCTTTATTGGGCCACGGGGACACAGATCCCAAGAGCCTAAGTCAGCACAGGCCCTGCTTCTGAGTGCGCACCCTTCATTCTTCACCTTGCAGAGTGACCCGACTCAGGTTTGATCTGACAGGTGAGGCAGGGATCCCCAGCATGGCTTTGCCTCCAGTGACTGTGTGACCTCTGGTAAGTCATGTTCCCTCTCTGGGTTCCCTGTCTCGTCTGTAAATAAGAGGAGGGGTTGGGCTACATGATCTCCAAGATCTCTCCCGTTCTAATATTTCATGAGAGCTAGAAAAAAAAAAAAAAGAACATTTTGATTGATAGGCTCCAAATGTCAGATTCTCGATCCCCAGGTCTCAACTTTCTTTCTGGAGTTTAATTTTATAACTCTGTACCTGGTCAGGTGATTCATAGAACTGTAGCTTTTTGGTTATATTCTCTTTATTTTTTTATTCCTCCTTAAACGCATATCCTATTTTCCCTGGAGTCAGAAGAAGGCGGGGGTCCTCTGGGGTAACTCACTAATGGCAATGTTCAAAAAAGTGGCTCCAACTAGAGCAGCCCTTGGTTTTCTCTGCATTCTCAGGCACATTAGCCATAGGAAAGCCTAGCACCCTCACTGCACTGTGTGTCTATGGACGCGCATTAACAGCCCCACTTAAACTTCAGGGACACACAAGAAAGACACGGGGGAAAAGACAACGTGTGTTTGAGCTGTCATTTCCTGTTTCTCCTTTGTGCTTTGTCAGAAAAGATCAGCATCGTGTTGAGGCAAGGTCACGTGGGAGAAACTGCACAGGGACAGGCCCTGCTGTCCCAGACCTTCAGGAGAGGTTAGAGCTTGGAGGATTTATTGTGTCCAGAACCGTTTGGCTGAAAGTGGTGGCCCACGCTTCCAAGAAATCTACAGGGCGCACTCGGACCAACTTGAAAACCCTGGCTGACTGCTGCCTCGGGCCTCCTCAATAAACTCAGCCACTCCTAGTCCCAGGCAGAGAGCCGTTTAGATAAGAGGATTTAACTGGGCAGAGAATCTGATTTACCCTTATTTGATCTCCGCTCCAGTGCCACAGGGCATGAGAAAATGGCTATTAAACCCTTTTCCTGGCCTCACAACAAACTAACAGGGGAGTATTTAGCATGGAAGCTGCAGAGCATTTGATGCCCAGCTGAGAGAACTGGGACAGCCCGCCATTTGCATGCAAGTGTGCACGCACGCACAAGCTTGGCTAAAATTTCCCAGGGAAGGAAGAAGGGACAAGCACAGTTTGATAGAAAGGCTCAATGTGGAGGAAGTTGTGAATCTTCACTTAGGGGGTGTCGGGGCTGTAAGCTCTCACAGTGAATATGAAAGCCCCAAGCACACTGTGGATCACAGAGTGGGCTCCGTAAATGCAAGTCTGTGTGAGGGCCGCTGAGGGCACAGCTGCTGAAGCAAGGGGCCATTGTAGGACCTTGTCCTGCCTCATCCTCCGCCGCTTCCAGGCTCTGAGCATCTCATCTGTTGAAAGTCCCTTTAAGACCTCATCATTCACATCTTGTTTCCTTTTGTACATTACCACAGGACTTTTGTTGTTTTTTGTTGTTGTTGTTTTTTACCATGAACATATTTTCTTTGTTGCTAATGTACAATTTACAGTTTTTTTCTGGGAAAGATTTACATGAATTTTTAACCCATGGACACAGACAATAGGGTGATGAAGGCCTGGGGTGGTGAATGGGGCCAGCTAGAAGGGGTTAACGGGGGTGAAAAGAAGAGATGTGTAATACTTCAACAATAAAGATTTAATTTTTTAAAAAAAATGTAAAGAAAAAAATTAATTTTTCTATATTCGGTCCGTGAGTGCTCTCAATTCCTTTACAGATTGTTTTCTGCCCTGACATTGTTCCACAGACAGATTTGCTTACCACCTTCCAGATACCCCTTCTAATGATCAGTGACTAGTGACTGTGTTAAGGAGCTTTGATCATTCATGTCTTCAAAAGACTATTGTTTGCCTAAAAGACAGGAGGATCAATTTCCTTGGTGATCACAACGCATTTTACTTTTTATTGAGAGCAGTATTTTAACTAACTCGTTTTAAATTCCCATTTCTCTTGTATCCACTGTCAGAAAAAAGGCATAAGAGACAACTATGCTTTGGAAATGTAGGGTGTCACCTTGGTGCTACATTTTATAACCAGTGTGACTTTAAGGCAGCCTTCTGAATGGGCAGATGCAGCCCCTGGATTAAGACCAGCAGGGAGGCTGCAATCGATGAAACACTTATTATCTCAGTTGCTGAACGGTTTTCAAAATGCCATCATCATCCCAATGACCTTGATTTTATTGAAAGCCTTGAGCTTTGAAAGACGTAAGAAGTGCCTAGAGCTGAATTCCTTTATTTACACTTAGGTGTGATGAAGCAGAAGTCAAGAGCTCTTAAAACAACCAAAACTGAGCAGTGAGAGGACCAGCCCCTCTCGGCAGACCTGGTTGGCCAGCGGCACCCACCAGGAAAGATTTAAACAGAGTATGAAGACGTTGGCAGGCAGGACTGGCACCATAGTCTACATGCATAAAAATCTCCTGTGCCACTTTTAAACAAAACCTACAGCAAAAACCATGTCTGTCTGTCTTGGAAATGCTCATACCTATGGAAGCTTCTCAGAGAGCTTATTGGAAGCTTCTAAAAATCCCTGGGACTGCCCTAACTGGTTTGGCTCCGAGGATAGAGCATCAGCCCAGGCACTAAAGGGTCCTGGGTTCAATTCCGGTCAAGGGCACATACCTCAGTTGCACCCTGGCCCAGGTCGGGGCATGTGGATGGGTGAGGCAACCAACCGATGTGTCTCTCTCAAATCAATGTTTCTCTTTCTGTCTCACCCCCTCCCTTTTAGTCTCTCTAAAAATCAATGGAAAAATATCCTCAGGTGAGGATTAACAAAAATATTCATAAATAAAAATCCCGGAACTGAAAGCTCTGAAGTCACTTAGACACTGATATTGGGACCTGTGGAAAGAACCCTCTCCTCTTCCTCAGAGCAAAACCCAGAGAGGGGGCATCCAGCCTCTGCTGTCCTTCGGGAACCCAGTGACGGGGCATCAGGACATCAGGAGTGTGAGGACTCAGGAGCAGGCTGCGTCCACTTTGCTTCAAGGGGAGAGAAACATTCATTATCACTAACATGTTCAAGGCATTAGGTCAGTAACTGGATATGCAGGTTCCACCCTAGGCCTGGACAGCTTAACCGACGGGGCTGAGATTGAAGCCTGTGGTGTGATTTCAGTTTAATCAGCCTCCCTTGTCAGCTTCTATCATAAAGCAAAGATGTTGGAGCTGCAAAGGAACCTTCGTGGTCTTCTAGCCCAACAGATAAGAACCTGACAGATTGACAGATCAGAAACTGAGGCTCAGAGAGGTCAAGTGACTGGCCCAAGGTCAAACACCTGATTGGGGCAATGCAGAGCTGGCGTCACACCATGGCTTCTGGCTCCAGGACTAGGGACATGATTTTTCAAAACCAATTCCAACAGGCATACTTGCCTAGATAAACCAGGAAGCAAAGGCAACAATCATGCTTTGAGCACCTAGAGATGCTTTGACATACATTTTTTAATACTCTCAACAATTTTCTAATACAGTTATTACCCTCATGTTCAAAATCATGAAAAGAAGGGGAAAAGTGAGGCTTAAAAGGAATCAGTTACTTCCCCAAAGTCACTCATCAAGAAGGAAAAGAGCTGTAATTTCAACTTCACAGCCCACAGTCAAAAAACAGCAGTGACTTTGACCTTGCTAATGATCAGAGCTACACCTAGCATGTGTGTGCACCTAAACCATATAGTCCAGTAATTCTAGATGCCCTTTTTAATGACAACTACATACAACATGCAGTGAATCCCGCTTACAATATAAAATTATAATACATCTTACAGTGTGTATTTTTTTTCTGTAGGCTGTTTATATTTTGAAATCTAAAAAACTGTTCCCTAAATATTTTGCATTTATATCACTTATTAATCACTCACCAGATCTCCTACAAAACATTGTGAAGAAATGAAGTCTAAAAGATAGCACACCAAAGTAATAAACTACATTCTAGGGTTGTTTATTTATTTGCCATTTGGGTTTCCATATTTTAAAGACAACTTTATCAAGATAGAATAGTTATCATCATTACTTAAAGTATATTTACGGTTATCTAAATGTCTTTTGTCCCTTGGGATTAACGCAGGTATAGCTGGAGGGTGAGAAATGCACTAATGGAAACCATTTGCAGTTCATTCATTGCCAGATCTAGAGTTTGGCCTTGATGATTTCTCACCAGAGGGTGTTCTCATTTGCCATGAGTGATATGATGTTTGTCAGCTAACAATGAGAAAGGCCATAATAGGGCAGCCAGGATGGAACACATGGTGCATCCCACATGCCCCAGCTGCTCTCTGAACAGAGTGGTAGATAGAGGCAGAGTGTGTGTGGCAAAGATACAGATGGAGGAACCCAGCCATTGCCAAAATCAGAGTCATCAATCTGACACAATGTGCTAAATGGCATCCAACGTGGGCTGGAGGCCTGGCAGGAAAGGAGACCCCTTCCCCTGATCAAGCAGAATCCTCCCTCTCCCTTTCGCCAAGCAGAATCAGGCCCTATATGAGACGATAGGATCCAGTGGATGGAGAAATAGCACCCTATGTGTGGTCAGGAAAATGAACATCCATGAAGCCCACTCACTGGGATCGAGAGCTAGATTGTTTCCTATCGTCCTAACTAAAAACTAGGAAGAGCTTCCTAAAAAAGTGTAAGATGACTCCTCCCCTTCCTCCCTTCCTTCCTGTCTTCCTTCCTTCCTTTTGTAAACATTCATTATCACTTAATATATTCTAGGCTTTAGGTCAATAACTAAATATATAGATTAGTATAGATATCCTTGCTCTGATTTTTTTTTATGCTTCATACCTCAATTGTGATTTGAATATTGTTGGCTATTGATAATATTTTTTTGTGTGCTGCTAATCACTTTGACATGAGAGTCTTGAGACATTTCACTTACGGATTTATTTGAACCCCATACCCTTTTGCCTAAGTTCTATTTGGTTTGCTATACCTTGAAGTGATTTTGTTTCAATTTTTTATGTACTTTAAATATATATATTGATTGATTGATTTCAGAGAGGAAGGGAGAGGGAGAGAGAGATAGAAACATCAATGATGAGAGAGAATCATTGATTGGCTGCCTCCTGCACACCCTCCATCGGGGATGGAGCCCGCAACCCGGGCATGTGCCCTTGACTGGAATCAAACCCTGGGCCCTTCAGTCCGCAGGCTGATGCTCTGTCCACTGAGCCAAACTGGCCAGGGCTGTACATGTATTTTTTAACAAGAATAGGTTGTATATAGATTTTCTCACTTATCTTCTTGCCTTTTTTTTTTTTTTTATCCTCACCGGAGGATACTTTTTCCATTGCTTTTCAGAGAGAGAGAGTAGAAGGGAGGGAGGGAGGGAAAAATAGAGAGAAACATCCATGGGAGAGAGCCACATCGACTGGTTGCCTCCCACACACACCCTGACCAGGGGTGGGGAGCGAACCACAAGCTAGATACATGCCTTTGACTGGGAATTGAACCCATGACCCTTCAGTGCTTGGGCCAACGCTCTAACCACTTAGCACACCAGCCAGAGCCATTTTCTTGCTTTTTTGCCCTCTTACACGAGTAGTAGAAAGCTTCAATGAATTTGCAGAGCTCTTTCCTATACAGTAAGAATGTTTTCATCTTCTGAAATGGCTGTGGCAAGCAATGCTTTCTCTTTTTTTCTTCTTATTTTTCCCATGTTTATCACTCTCCATCCCATTTCCCTGATTTACATTTTAATCATTTCATGACATTACATGATATATTTATTAGTTTGTTTGTGTTATTTCTCTAACCCCCACAGATGTGTCACCAATGTTAGGACAATTCCCTCTCCAAAACTAGTGAATGAAAAATGAATATATAAGTAAATCTAGTTTGAAAAAGATCATTTACTATGTGTTCCTTAGTCCTTGGTTTTTATTTATTCTTAAGCAATACACCACTAATTGCATGCTGTCTAGTCCATATTGGGAATTTCCTTCAGTGTTCATCTTCAGAGAAATTAAGGTCAGAGGGTTCTATCTATAAGTAGATCCTCTAAAAATTCAGTGTTTTATTTGTTCAACAAATATTGAGTCTACTACATACTGGTCCTGTTCTAAGCACCATACAAGGGAGGGCAAAAGTTCTTCCCATAAGGACATCAGAGTCAAATAAAAAGGGACTTACAAACAGTAATTGTAGTTAATTGGCTAGATGTTAGGATAGAGATCTATGTGATGTATTGTAGGAGCAATGACAAGACAGGGTCTTCCTTTTCCTGAGGGGGCCTGACAAGGCTTTGAAAAGAGCAGTGACATTTTCAGTGAGTCTGGAAAGATAAATAATAGAAATCATTTTTCTTTTTTTATAATCTTCCTCATTAAACCTATATTCCAAAAGACCTTCATTAATCTGACATGCTTAATTCATTCAACATTGATTAACTACCATGTACCTTCCACTGGGTTAGGCCCCTGGGATACAATAGAGAATAAGAGAGGCATGACATCCCATAACAGAGAATAACAATAATACTATGTAATTATTTGTGATAAGACCTAGAAAGGAGAAACACGAGGTAAGAGATTCATGTACAACAAGAATGCCTGAGCTAGTCTGTGGAATAAGAGAAAACTCCCTCAAGGAAATATGATTCCCTGTATCCGAGCATCCATGAATTTATCCCCATCTGTTCACGAAGATAAAGAAGAGCAATGCAGTTCCATCATGAACAGTGGGGACAAACAAAGCCCCTTGCCACCTCATTTTGGCAGCAATAGGTCTTGGGGGCAAAGAGGGAGGACCGGGTTCCTGAAGCCATTCAGACATTTTTACATGACAGAGCTCATTAACTCGTTGTTAATTCCAAGGGGTGTTAGGCACAGAGTATTTCCGCACCTGCCAAGGTGATCCATGCTGGCCCATTGTCTGCCTGTCTGACCCTGATTTCTGTCTATTCCAATTGACTTCCCACCCTGCTCTGACTGCCTACAGTTCTATTTCTGCTATTACTATTCTTTCTTGTACTTGAGTGTCATATGAGTTTTTCAGTGATTAAGGCATATTGCATTTAACTTGTTTTGTTTTCTATGTTCTCATTGTTAAACACAAGTTCAACAGATATTTGTACTGAGTCACTAGTAAGTAAGAGTGTAGTGTGGTTAAGAGGAAGAACTCTGGAGCCTAGAGCCAAGCTTTCCTGGCTTCAGAGTTAGAGTTTGTGACTTACTAGCTATGGTGACCTTGGACAAATTATCTAACCCCCATATACCTCAGGGGTCCTAGCTGCACAATCAGGGTGACAGTGTCTATTTAGAGGCCACATCCTAGAGCTGCTTCAGACACAGTCTGGCTGTATGTGGCCAAGTCCCCGAGACTTTCAATTTCCTTACTTGTAAAAGCAAAGGGAAAACATCTATAAATGATTCCAATTTAAAAATTCTATAGTTTAATTTCCATCACCCATGTGCCATTCATGATATTGTTATTTGTATTCATCTAAACAGATATTAATGACAGGGGGAATGTAAGGCATGGGAATTCTTAAGCATTGGTAGAGTTTATCTGAAACCACAGGATATACAAAGCAAAGAAGAGCATCTATCCGATCACATTCTCCTGGGGCAATGTTGAAGTAAAGGATTAGGAAAATAAAAGTGGCATGTGAAGTGGTGGGAAGTGTGGACTTTGGAACTCAGCTCTCCAGTGTACCGCACTTGCCAGTGTGTGTTCTAGAGGGTCAGTTACTTATTCTTGCTGAACTTTCATTCTTCACTAGTACAGCAAGAGTAAGAATACCTGCATTGGGGATCCTGTGAGCATGAAAAATGCTATGATAACGTGCCTGACACCTAGTTGTTGTTTTTTAAAATATATCTTTATTGATTTCAGAGAGGAATGGAGAGGGATAGAGAGTTTGAAACATCGATGAGAGAGAAACATCGATCAGCTGCCTCCTGCACACCCCCTACTGGGGATGTGCCCGCAACCAAGGTACATGCCCTAGACCAGAATCGAACCTGGGACCCTTCAGTCCGCAGGCCGATGCTCTATCCACTGAGCCAAACTGGCCAGGGCCTGACACCTGGTTTTTAATAGATGATGATAACGATCAACTTTCTATTCTTCATTGGTGGTTCTCAGTCTTCAGTTATGGCAGTGTCAGAGTTGGTGACAACTTGTCTCATGCTAGTCCTTGTTTTAAATGGGAGTACACTGTGCTGGGAGCTATAAGCATAAGGAAGAAATATAAGATGTAGTTTCTGTCATTAGGGAGCTTACAATCTATGCAAAGGCATTATCATTTAAATTATAATACACATGTTATTAGTTCAAGATAACAAGAAAGAGGAGCCAATCATAAAGAAGGGACAGTCAGCCAGTTTAGAGGAGGAGAAGTATAGCTCAGGCACACATTCAAATAAGGCTTTATCATGCCAATAAAGGTAGGGTTGTATGTCACAAAGTAATAACTTATTGTGCTGTGTGCATATAGTGCCTTGTTGGGAACACTGGCTTTCCCACTTATTTCTCAGTATTGCAACTCACATAGTGAGTTAAGAAAAAGTCAATCCCAGCGTGAGTAAACCTGATCATAAATTCTATTACATTTTTTATTTTAACTGATGTTTTATGGCCTTAGAATTTAATATTATCGTCTGAAATTGATCTGAGATTATTAATTATTGCTTTCTCTAATACTCTCGACCAGTTCAGTGCAAACTATTGCATAACGCTCCACCTCCCCAACATGATATCTTTTAAAAGGATTCTGGAGCCTCAGAAGCTCTTTGTGTTTGTGCTTTTGAAGCCACTGGTCTTTTTTATCAGACAGCTCTCCAATTTGACATTTCATACACATTCCTTCTGCAGATTTTTATTGGTGAGGTATCCATGTATTTCATAAAGTCAACCCGAGAATCTTTGATTGCCCAGGAGAAAACAATTCTAACCGGAGAATGCTGTTACCTGAACCCCTTACTCCGAAGGATCGTAAGATTCATAGGTGAGTACAGGAGCATAGGTGAGTACTGAACTGAGTCACACTTACGGGTAAAGCCTACTAAACTTAGTAAAGACAAACCCACTTGAGCCAGGTGCTTTGAGGCTTTTGCCAAGTGTAGAAGCTGAGCCTGATCATAGTGCCAAGTCACATTTTTGATCCTTCAAGTGGAGTGGTACTTATTTTAACAAAATAATGCTTTATGCTACCAAGGATGATAAGAAACTTGGGATTCTAATAGATTTCTGGGGAGGCTAAGTTGATAAACCCTTCTGCATAGTGATTTGACAATGTATTTCAATGGTCTTAAAGATAACTGTTATTTTAAACCCAACATTCCACTTTAAAGTATCTGTCCAAAGGAAATTATCAGAGATATAGATAACTTTTTATGGACTAAAATTACTTTATCATAATATAAATTAGAAATATTCAATAATACAATTTTTAAAAATAATGCTACCACCGTAAGTTTCATCCTCAGAAAATGGTATTTGTAAGAATTTTTATTGAAAGGAGAAATATTCAAGGTACAATGTTATGTGAAAAAAAGTCAAGACACTATGAATCTATAATTATTTCAAAATAAAAAGGATACAACATTATATAAATGTATGTATGTGGTATGTGTATATGTATTTGTGGATGTGCATCTCAGAAAAAAATTAAAGGAAATATGCTAAAAGTTAACTGTTGTCTCTTTTGTCTTGTAGGATAATGGGTGAATAATTTTTATTTTTTGCTTTCTGTTGTCCTGTATTTTCCAATTTTTTTATCATGAATATGTTTAATTTTAAAATAAGAAAATGAGCTAAACATTATTTAAAAAAAAAAAAGAGGGGTGGCAAAATAAAGGCTATTCAGAAAGAAGGCCCTGTTCTTTAACATCATCTTCAATGTACAAAGCATTGCTGAAAGTGGTACTGCAAGGTCCCCAGTTCCTTGTCTTCTCTAGTCTGTGTGGCATAGACTTCAACAGATAGCCCCTCACCCCATTCCACAGATCCAAATTAAATGTTAAATGAGAAAATGACAAGAATAGCAAGTTAAGGGGAAAACATTCTAATTAAGCCATCTCCTCCTGTAGATAAATGTTATTGTGTTGACCTTGACAGGGAGGATTGAATTCCTTGGATTCACAAATCCAACAATACATTTTTTCCCCAAGGTTATCATTATTAAGATGTTCCACCTCCCAGGCATTATGTGTAAACTCTCTTAACTAAACTCTTCTACCCATTTCTAAACCATTGCATAATTTCTGAAATTTCATGTACATGATGTGTGAAAGAAGGAAAGGCATTGACTGAACTAACAAATTTGACCAACACTTTATAAAAACAAATGTAGTCAAATTAGCAACAGATATTTGGATGTCTCCCTTTTCTCATTTCTTCACTCTCCTTCCCTTCCCTTATTACCATTTCCTTTGGTATTGCATGACATTGAAGAACAATACGGAGATTTAAATTCTCAAAAGATAAGCACCTATATTTTGCTTTTTCAGCAGCAAAACAAAATAAAGAAGTCACATTTCCCCCAAAATTCATGAAGATAAGTTGAGTTATATCCTTTTCATACACAAATATACTTGAATAGAAATATTCATGTAAATATCAATTATTCAATAGTAACTCTTTAATATTGAAAAGCATTAGAATTCGCTGAGGGTTTTTGGGTTGTTTCATATAGAAGGAAAAGTAAACTAACTTTCTCTTCCTGAATAACTACCTCTTTTTTTTTTTTTTTTTTAGTTAAAGAAAAAAAATGGATCCTAATATGCTAAGATTAGACTATTAGCACCTATAATACCCTGTTACCCAGAAGCTATTTATTGTTGGCTTTTCATTTGGAATCACATAATTGCTTTATTATTACTTCTAATAAAAATTTAATTAAATTCCAAGCAAGTCTTCTGCCATTTAGGTCAGATCTAAGGAGTTGGTAGCACTGGGTAGAATAGCAAGTGCCATGGTAAACAGTTAATTCATGTAACACTAATTAATTGCCATAAATTAAGTGTGATCTAAATGAAGCATGAATATTTTAAATGCAGTTTCAAAGGTCACAGTGTTTTATGGTTATAAGAATTGATACCCTGAGACAAGCCTAATGTTAGCCTTTTCGAGAACTAGAAAATCCTTCTCAGTTTTGAAAGTCATTAAAATGTACTTTATCTGAAAAGAGACTTGATTTGATTCAATCAATCCATTTCTACTTGCATTTACTGTTTTTACTTCAATTACAGAAACTGGGAGACTGATCATATTCATTCAACCTTGAATGAATAATTTGTTGGGCATGTACTATACGTTAGGCACTGATTAAGGTATTAAAGACATATTAGTGAACCAAATAGAAAGAGATTTGCTCCTCGTTGAATTTATATTCTCGTGGGAGAAACCAGACATTAAACAAATAAGTAAATTATAGTGTTTGTTGGAAAAGTGCTATGGGGGGAAACAATAATGTAGAAAAGGGAAATAAGGAGTTTGTGGAGGCAGAGATGCAGTTTTAAATGGGGTGGGAGAACCTGTTTTACAATGAGAATTGTCTAAAGGTGGCAGTGACTTCCTAGGAAGACAAGGACCATCCCTGCCAACCAGGTGCACAGTGAATTAGGTTAGCTCCATGTGCTGATTGAGGAAGTTGAGCCTGGTGGGTGTTCTAAAAATAATTTGCAGTGCCCAGGCACCCAACTTTAGTTCTGAGACAAGAGGCTAGGCCTTAAAAGGAAAATGTCAGGAGCAACACAGGTGGAGAGATTTCTAGACTCAGCAGCAGGAACCGGAGTTGAAGAAAAGGTATATAGATCAGGTGGAAAAGCCAAGATGGATCTTAGGGGAAGTAAATGGAACCTCAGCTTCCAGACTCCATGAGTAGCCAAGCCACCAGACTTTGAGACTAAGATGTTGGTTACTTCTGCCCGGCCTGGCTCAGTGGTTGAGCATCAACCTGTGAATCAGGAGGTCACGGTTCAGTTCCCGGTGGGGCACATGCTCAGGTTGTGGGCTCAATCACCAGTGTGGGGCCTGCAGGGCCAATCAATGATTCTCACCGTTGACGTTTCTATTTCTCTCTCCCTCTCCCTTCCTCTCTGAAATCAATAAAAATATATGTATTTTTTGCCCTAGCCCAGTGGTTGGCAAACTCATTAGTCAACAGAGCCAAATATCAACAGTACAACGATTGAAATCTCTTTTGAGAGCCAAATTTTTTAAACTTAAACTTATTCTAACGCCACTTCTTCAAAACAGACTCGCTCAGGCCGTGGTATTTTGTGGAAGAGCCACACTCAAGGGGCCAAAGAGCCGCATGTGGCTCGCAAGCTGCGGTTTGCTGACCACTGCCCTAGCCAGTTTGGCTCAGTAGATAGAGTGTCGGCCTGCAGACTGAAGGGTCCTGGGTTCGATTCCGGTCAAGGGCACATGCCTGGGTTGCAAGCTCAATCCCCACTAGGGGACATGCAGAAGTCAGCCGATCAATGATTCTTTCTCATCATTGATGTTTCTCTCTCTCCCTTTCTCTCTGAAATCAATAAAAATATATTTAAAAAAAAAATATATATATATATATATATATATATATATATATATATATATATACACACACATATATATTTATTTAAAAAGATGTTTGGTACTTCCTACTACGTATCAGGATTGGCCCTGTGGGTGGAGATCAAGGGTGCAAGGGGGGAGGGATGCTGAAGCTGGGAGCCTTAGTTGATCCAAAAGGCATAGCCAGGGATCAGCTCTGCTCAAGACTCAGGAAGTGTGATGAGGCTGTTTTGGGTTGCTCTGCTCAGTGCAGAGAAGAAATCTCACCTTTGAATGACATTTGAGAGAGAAAGCACTGAGCTGCTGTCCTTAGAGATGGGAAGTAAAGAAGATACTCTTGTTGAGATATTTTTTTAAAGTCATTAAAAAATTATTTAATTTTATGCTCCTGGGAAGTAGAAGTATATTTGTTATTTCATTAGTAAAAATATTTGGGGTGTTTCTAGTGGATTACTCGCCATCTTTATTAAGTAGTTATCCTTCATCTTCACTTATGATGATGAATAGTTATAATATGACAAATAGAGGATATTTTTTAATATCATGAGTATGATATTAAATGTGTTGTTTGAAGTTGTTAGAATTATAGGCTTCTTGTCTCTTTCCTCTGTTTCAAAACTATTTTTATAATCAACTTATTTAAAATACTGCGTACTTTCCTCAGATATAAAAAAATAATAACATCTATATATAGCTCACAATTTACAAAATGTTTTTATAACTATTTCTATGATTTACATAATAAACCTGTGATATAAAGTAACTGAGGTTCAGATTAATTAATTTAAATAAAACCTCTACTTAGAATTAAAAGCATGTCATCAAGACAAGTAGACTGCTGTCAGTCTTGGGTGTTTTTGTGAAGTCTAGAGAAGAACGGGACCAGAGAATCTTGAAGACCTGAAATTAGCTATCCAAGGAACTGATACATTTAATTCTGTCAGAAACTTCTTTTTGAAGCATAAGATAATATTTGATATCTGTAGATCAATTTACACCAATGGTGTTTATATTATACTATAAAAAAAGCTGATTCATTGCCAAAGGGATGAGAAAAGCCCCTCATTCAGTGATTACATATAGATATTCTGTCATATTCTTGGTGAAAAATTGCTAGCTAAAAATTCGAGGAATTTTTGTTCTGTTGTTCAAGGCAATACATTCATCAGGGTCATGCTCTAAATCCTCCCATCTTCTCAGTGTGTGTGTGTGTGTGTGTGTGTGTGTGTGTGTGTGTGTTACCAAGCATACAGAGCTAAAGCGCTTTTTTCATGGCCTGATGTCTACCCATAGTTTTAAAGTATAAGCTTAGATGGTAATGATTAAAAGTATGATTTATAGCCATACTTTATAATCTCAGCTCTGCTACTTATTAGCTGTGTGAACTTGGTCATGCTATTTGACCTCTCTATGCCTCAGTTTCTTCATTGGTGAAATGTGGAAATAATAATAGTGTCTACCTCATAGAATTGTGGTGAGGATTAAGAGCAATAATACTTTGAGGTATTTAGAACAACACCTTGTACATGCTAAGCACAGAGTATTAACTTCCATTATTTTATTTTTATTATTATTACTTCCTAGTATCCATGGCAGTCCTAAACAAACATCTCTCTAGCACAGTATGTCCTTGCAAGAAAATGAGATGGGCGTGGTAACTGCAGATAAGCAACCTTCATTAGGAAACTTGTCATTTGAATAAGGTGTGTTAAGGAGAAAGCATTTTCCTATCTTCCCATCATGCTAATCAGGCACCCTGTTGAATGTAAATGCTGAATGTGAAACTTCTCTGATGTGGTGTGCAGGGCTTCTGAGCTACACCTTGAGAGGCACAGGACTCACTTCAACTGGATTTCCCAAAATTATTCTGGAGATTGCTATTGTCCTTCCCCTGGAATTTGACAACCAGCATGAGGCAGGGAGCATGGGAGTGGCCCTTGACTCCTGCAGCCAGATCAGGAGGGTTCTTTCTCCTCCTTGGGTGGGTGACATCCTCAGCCAAACCCTCCCCTATCCTAGAGTTGATCTTGAAACCCAGTGGCCTGGTCCTCCAGTCCATGGCTCTGGGTCATCGCAGCCAAGCCTTTTCGCAATTCCAAAGAAACAGAGCAACAACAATAAGGCTGGAGCCCATAGCTTTAGACTTTTGTGTCTGCTGTAAATCCATTCAGAAACATAACCAGCTTCTGAAGCAGGGAGCACTCCTGGGAGCCGAGCCCTACGATAAATAGAACCCACAAGGAGGAAGGGTTACAGGAATGAAAAAAGTATGTTAAATTTTCAAAAATAGGATCTCACCTCAAGGATTTTAGACACCAGTTTTAGGGCACCTAAACGTTTTTAAAATGCCTTCAAATAATACCTTCCAATATAGACCATCAGTGGTGTTCCGGCTGACTCGTAGGACAAACGTAGCTATTTTTAGCTTCGGAGGCTTGTAAAACACACACGAGGAGCTCAGAGTTAAGCCCAGGCATGGCTGGCGTTTCTTACAAAAGCGCCGTGGGATCTGCCATTGTCTGTGAATCACCAGCGCTGCAGGTCCCACTGCCCTTTGTTGGCGTGGCCCGAGCCAGGTAGGTGTTGCCCAGGCTGCTGCAGTGCCCTTTTGAGGCTACATCAAATGCACCAGAACGAAATGTTTGGGAAGCAGGTGCTTGTTAAGCGGTCAGGAGAGGTAGACCTAGTCCAGGGGAGGCGGAGGAGAGGGGAAAGCAACTTTCAGCAACGTTATCACGCGACAGCCACGAGAACTGGCTGTCACAGTCACTGTGGCCACAGAGCTGACACTGCAGACAGGAGCCAAGGAGCCTCAGAATCCTCTGTCTCAGAAAGAACCAACCCGCCCTAATTGGAAGCACTTCTGGCAAATACAATGCCAGAGGAAAACGCTGTCACTGTTCCCCTTTCAAAGCATAAATTACCCTCGTTTCCTGGAAAAGAATGTCTAGACGGGCTTACTGCCCCCTCGATAAAGCCCCAGACCTGCTCTTGGAGAATCCTGCTTGAAGATGAAAAAAAAAAAATTCTAACCATTCAGACTTGCAGAATGTAGGGGTGAAAATTGCCAGGAATGATCAATGAGCGGCTGCTCTGGGAGGTCAGACCCTGCGAGGGTGAGCTGGCTGACGCCGTTCAAAGAGCCGGTTCTTATTGTGAGAATGCGAATCCTGGCAAAGCCACAAAAAAGAAAATTATAGCAATCAATACAGATCACAGGGAAACCGGATGAAGCTTTCAGCCACACCTGTCTCCATTCTGCTATAATGGATTAACTTTCGAGTGCTGATATCAGCACAGTTTGAAGATTCAGGACATTGAATATGGGAGTCAAAATTGGGTAGAACTTTAATGGAAACTAGAGCAGACCCTTGACATTCACCAGGGTAACGCTGCCTCTCACGCGGGCCAACGTCTCCCATAACTGAGCTGCATTTGAAAAGTCGGCTTTATCCCTTTAAGCAAATTGTACACACCTTGGCTCTGAATAGCCTTCTCTCGATATATTGAACAGATAATCTCTACATGTGCCTCTCTAGGCTTGGGAAGAATTCAGAGTGAGGCTTCCCGTAAGGAAATGTGCCTATCATTTCCAAGCTTAGTAGGGTGAGTCCTGTGGAATTTACCAGCGAACAGAGAGAACCCAGGAAATAAAGCCCACCCACAGGATTCTCAGCCAAACAGCAGTGTGGTAGGAAGAATGATGCTCTCCTCTCCCAAAATGTCCACATCTAACTCCTGGAAACTGTGGACCTGGTACCTTACATGACAAGAGGGAACTTAGGGGCGTGATTAAATTAAGGATCTTGAGATGAGGATCGTGTCCTGGATTATCCAGGTGGGCCCGATACAATCAAAGGGTCTTTATAAGAGGGAAGCAAGGGAGAGTCAGAGAAGGGAGTGGAAGCCAAGGACATAATGATATGGTTGCTGAAAGGGGGGTCACAAGGTAGGAATGAAGGCATCTTTTAGAAGCTTGAAAAGGCAAGGAATACACTTTGAGATTAGCCCAGTGAAACCTACGTTATATTTCTGACCTTCAGAACTGCGCGAGGATACATTTGTGTTGTTCTGAGCCACTCGGTGTATGGTAATTTGTTACAGCAGCAATAGGCAAACTAATACAGTCAACAACGTTTGTCTTGAACCCTCTTTACTTCTTCTCATTTTCTCTTCCCTACATCAAAAAGAAACATCCCATTCAATCAAGGTTTCCGGAATGATCTTTTCTCTCTCTTTTAAGGACAACTCCCCAGCCTCATTCACTCTGATAGGAGAAGTTCATTTCCAAACAGCGCCAGGGAGAAACTGTTTTCTACAGAAAGAGAATGCTGTTGAGTAACCACTTAGCACTGGGCCCCATCACGGGTATTTCGCACCTTAGTTCATCTTTCCAACTCCTTTCTGCAGCATCACTCCCGTCCATCATTTTGTGACTGAGGGTCCCAAGTTTCAGAGACAGTAAATAGCTTATTCTGTGAATGAGCCACCAAGCGTGGGACTGGAGCCCAGGTCTCTCTGACTCCGTAATTCAGAAGTCCTTCCCAGTAGAACATGCTGCTTCTAATTTACTTATACAAAGTAATGCAATGCTAACAGCAAGATGCCTGCATGGAGAAGCAGGTGCCACACCCTGGAAAGTTAGAGGTGAGGGGACAATTTGACTCTGGGGAAGACCTGGTACCGGTGTTTCCTCTTGGGGATAAAACCAGTCATCAGTGTGTGGCACCATTTCTAATTCTTGTAAATCTTCTTCTAGGGGTATTTGCGTTTGGGCTTTTCGCTACTGACATTTTTGTAAACGCCGGACAAGTAGTCACTGGGCACCTAACGCCATACTTCTTGACGGTGTGCAAGCCGAACTACACCAGTACGGACTGCCGAGCCCACCACCAGTTCATAAACAACGGGAACATTTGTACCGGGGACCTGGAAGTGATCGAAAAGGCTCGGAGATCCTTTCCTTCCAAACACGCTGCCCTGAGCGTTTACTCCGCCTTATATGCCACGGTGAGTATGCGAGTCTGGCCGTCTCTCCCACGTGGAGCTACGGCTGGGATGTGTGTCTGTCAGCCATTCCTTCATCACTGTCACTTCTAGTGGTCTTTTGAGTCTTGTTACAAAGTGTTTCTCCTATGTGATATCATGCTGTTGCCCCCACCTTGCCAGAGGATATTAGTTCTGGGAAGAATGCTGATAATCCATTAGTCAAATCTCCTCATTTTACTGAGGCGGAAACTGAGGTCCTGAGAAGAGCTAAGAACACACAGTTAGAGCTGGTACCCAGGCTTCTGGTTTTGTGTCTAGGATTCTCTCACGGCCCACAACAGCACTCTTTGCCAAAGTTCTGGCGGGTTCCAGACGGCACGGACTCCTCACACCTGCCTACAGCTTTGCAGGTGTGGGCCGTAAAGGCATGGCCGGCCCTGCAGTGCACACAGCCGGGGAAAGACACGCTTTCCTCGGCTCCTCCGGACGCTTCTCCATCGCTTTGCCACCCTGCTGGCTGATCCCACAACCCAACACTTCGCGTCCCCCTGCTCTCCAGAGCACTCGAGCCTTGGTGCCCACACTGAGGTACAATGTTCTCTACACTTTTTGCTGTTATCACAGAGAAAACCTGAAGTGCAACTCGTCTTAAAATACAAGGAGAAATGATGGTATCGTGCTTTCTTTTCTACTCTTTAATTTCTTCCATGCGGGAAATGATCTCATTTCACCTTTCTCTGGCCTGTGCTTCTGTGGGGGCTAGAAGAAATAATAATACTTTCCCTCCCACCTGCTAAGTGATTCGAGCTGTGCTAATTATCAACTTAACAGAGATAGATTAACAAGGGCAAAATCAAAGTTCAATATATGTGCATGGGGAGTTCTCATAGGCATGAAAATTCCAAAAACAATGAAGCCGCCTTGGGTATATAAGACATTTCGGACCAAGGAGAAAGGTGGGGAACAGGAAGTTAGATTTCAGAAGTGAGATGGGCGAGTCACAGGTAATTGAGAGAAAGCAGAACACACGTGGCAGGAAAACCCTTGCTAGGCAACTCAGAAACGGTGGGACACAGGGCCAGCTAGCTGATAGGCTCCGGCCCCAAGCCCTCTTGTTTACCACGCTTAATGCACATTAGGCTACAGCAGCATCCTAAGATCTCCTTCCTGAACCAGGTTTCTCTGCCTGAATCCCCTGGGCAGGAAAAGTGGGGAGGTCCTGTTCCTTAATAAACAGCTTCTAATCAACATCCCAAAAAGGCAGCTTCAGGGTGGAAAAACTTTGGTCCCTTCACTTGCATAGAACTGAGAGGTAGGGATCAGATCCAAGGCTGAATATCATAGGCAGTTAGTGTGGAAGCGCAACTCTTGGTGGAAAATATCCCTTTCCCTTCCTTCTACGCATTTTATACTCAGGAGATGACTGGTCTAGTGATTCTCAATGAAAGGTGAGGGAAGAGAAGACAGAGAAAAGACCCCTCTCAAACTGCCCATTCTTCCCAGAGCTTCTGAGCACCCCCCCACCCACCCCCACCCCCCGGAGCACGTTCCCATCCCCTCCCTTGAGAGTCTGCCTCTGACGGCAGATAATTCCTGCAGTTTTTCTGAATTACATACATTCAGGGAGGAAAAGAGTGTCTGACTACCAGTCTGTCTCTTTTAGAGACAGACTTTAAAATAAAACGCTAAATATTCACTCTAAAACAAAGTTTCCTTGGAGTCCCATTTACAGGACCACATCCATAGGACCAATTTGCCAACCACCAATTATCCAAAATGTCTTCTTAATGATTCCTTTAAGATCTTTCTTGAATGAATACGTGATCAAAGTTATTTTAGCCGCCCCTTCCCCCCGCCCACAGAAAGGAAACACAAACATAAATCATACAGAAGCCTCGGTTTACAAAGCAGATCCATTAGAGCTCAATGAGGCTTCTTCACTTTTTACACCAACAAACTATGCCAGGTTCCTTTTTTTTTAAGCAAAGGAAGTCCTCTCAGGCATTCACCATATTTTTTCATATTCAAAATATTGACTTGCCTTAAATTATCTTGAACTTAAGTTATATGAAGCAATGTACTTTTAAAATATTTTTATTGATTTTGAGAGAGAGAGAGAGAGACATCGATGTGAGAGCGTTCAACCCAGGCATGTGTCCTGACCAGGAATCCTTTCAGTGCATGGGATGACACCCAACCAACTGAGCCACTCCAGCCAGGGTGAAGCAATGTACATTTGCGCCATTTTCTATATTTTTATCAGGCTCAACTCATTGCTATG
The DNA here is from genome assembly GCF_951640355.1 of Cnephaeus nilssonii. NCBI lineage: Eukaryota > Metazoa > Chordata > Mammalia > Chiroptera > Vespertilionidae > Cnephaeus > Cnephaeus nilssonii. The sequence continues at coordinate 24,412,242 of NC_137085.1, read as the reverse complement.
TGAAATTAATTTTTACCATTATAAAAATTAAATAGGTTACTTGTAATAAACTGCTCTCATCAAGTAAGATATAATTTTATTTTGGGGAGAAAAAGTCAGCAGAGCCAGCTCACTCAGAATCGATGCAGCTATAGCACATTTTCAAGGATTCAGATATAATCCAATTCAAGTCATGCCTCACTGTCATCAGATAAACCCTGATACAAGATTCTCATTGTGCGAACATTTCTGAGCCCCCATTATGTGTGACGTCCTTTCAGAAATTACTCAACAGATATTCCCTAAGCACTAGTTCATACTGTGAAGAATACTAATCAACTGTAGGCCTCATATGCGTAATAGTTTGTAAATTAATAGGAAAGATTTATAAAGGTTATATTTAAAAACAATATAGAAAAACGAAACTTAAATAGACCTGGTATAAATGTTCCATAGCATTGCTTACGCGGCCTCAGAATGGTAATAACACGCTGTATCTATGTAGCTCTGATCTAACCCCAGTTTTTCAGGGTCTCTGCTACATGTAAGGAAAAGAATCCCATCACCCTGTATGCACACCCTGTTGAAACATCATCCTAGGAAATTAACCGTGTCCACTGTAATATTGTAAGATGCCCCCACTGGAACTTGTATGTGCTCAGGCCACACAAACACACCACAGACTATAAATTATCAGCATACTATTCTTCAGGGTTGCAAACTCATGTCTCACTTTTGTTCAAGAAATGATGGATCAATAGTGCCCTCTACTGGTTTCTTGTAACTATTACCAAAGATGATCTAACAAAGTGTTTACTTATTTGAAAGAAACACATCTTCCCAACTAGGCCACCGGGAACCCATTTGATAACTGAGCCTATGCAACTTGGCTCAGCTCCTCACAGTGAAATGAGAATAGCCTACATATTACACTTGAAACTAATATAAAATAATATTGAATGTCAACTGTAATTGAAAATTAAAATTAAAGAACAGCCTACTTACATTTAGGCTTCATAAATTTCAAGTGTCATAAATTTAATCACTCTTTACTTAGTTTAGGTCTTCCCAGTCCTCTGGATGTCCTGACACAATTTTTTAAATTAATATTTTAAAATACACTAGAGTCGCCCTAACCAGTTTGGCTCAGTAGATAGAGCGTCGGCCTGCGGACTGAAGGGCCCCAGGTTTGATTCCGGTCAAGGGCATGTACCTTGGTTGCAGGCACATCCCCAGTAGGAGGCAGCTGACCGATGTTTCTCTCTGATGTTTCTAACTCTCTATCCCTCTCCCTTCCTCTCTGTAAAAAATCAATAAAATATATTTTTAAAATGGGGATAAGTGCACCCACCTTTTTAAAAAAATACACTAGAGTCAATGAATGGATAGAGCTGATCACAGTTGTCCCAAGGAATGTGGAAATTAATTTCCAGCACAACTGAAATCTATTTGTGTGACACACTGGTTGGGAAGTTCTAATTTAGTCAATCAACTAATCAATAAATGCTTTTGTATTCATTGCTTAGCAGTGTGAAGAATCGGCTAGCAGTATGGGGGATGCAAAAAAGTAAAATGTAGAGCCATTCATCTACCTGATCTTCTCCATAAACTTCATTCTCATAGGAGGATTATTTGGTATCTGAGAATCTCACATGGGTTTCCTAATACCCAAAATGGTGCTTAAATTTGTTACGTGAAAACTGCAGCTTCTGAGCAGTGTGGCTCAGTGGTTGAGCATCGACCTATGAACCAGGATGTCACAGTTCGATTCCTGGTCAGGACACATGCCTGGGTTGCAGGCTGGATCCCCAGTAGGAGGCGTGCAAGAGGCAGCCAACTGATGATTCTCTCTCATCATTGATGTTTCTATCTCCCTCTCTCTTCCTCTCTGAAATTAATAAAAATATATTTTTAAAAAATACACCTGTGTCTTCTGAATCTGGTCATTATTCCATGCTCATTCTTCCTGTCAAACATAATTTTTGTTCACATGTCCCTTAGAATACAAAACACCATGATTAATGGACATCTACCCATTGTTCTTGCTGCACTAGTTTTCTACCCAAACTCTACTGCGTAGCTGAGGAGGGGAGCTGTTCACCTGGTTGATGTGGTTGCTTTGGCACAGCCCCTGTTTGCGTGTGTTGGTGTGTGCATGTGTGTGCACTGTATGAGGAGCCTCCCGGTCACTTTCCAGTCTCTGTCCTGTTCCAGATGTACATCACAAGCACAATCAAGACGAAGAGCAGCCGACTGGCCAAGCCAGTGCTGTGCCTCGGGACCCTCTGCATGGCCTTCCTGACGGGCCTCAACCGGGTCTCTGAATACAGGAACCACTGCTCCGATGTGATCGCAGGCTTCATCCTGGGCACTGCGGTAGCCCTGTTTCTGGTAAGTCAGCTTCCCTCTTTCTACCTTTCTCCCTCCCGTGCCCTCTGAGAGGCTGCCCAAGACCATGGGGAGTCGGGTTCCCAGACATCACAGTCTAAACCCATGTTTCTCTGGCTGAACCTTGCAAGTTGCAATTATTCTCCAAGTATTATGCATCCTATTGCTGCAAGGATGATTTCTAAAGCGCCCTTTCCTTCAGAAATGTGATTGCATATCCCCCTGGGGCTGGGGGGGAGGGGGAAGATTGCTCAGGAAGAATGGTTGCTCCACTTTCATCAACACTGTGATTGGGATTGGGATGGGGCTGGGACTGTGGCTGGGCAGACCAGTGATTGCACACCTTCAAGCCATTGTTCTAACATATGTGTTCAGGATGTGTGGGGAGGAGCTAAGTGTTGCCTGGGGAAAGAACAGAGAACAAAGACCGCTGGTGGAAGCAGGCAGCCCCTTCCCCAGCATCCCAGGAAACTGAGCTCGGGCCGACTTGCATATCTCACTCAGAAATAGGAACACTCTCAGCTAACCACAAACCTCTTAGAAAGCCCCTGTTATTATGGGAGCATGCCCTCGGACATCTTGTTTCTGCTACAAGTGGCTGCTCAACAACATATTATACTCTTCCTAGAGAAGAGCTGTGAATGATACGGTTTTCTCCATATCTTTATAATTCTGATGATATTTTAGTTTCTCAAATACATGGGGATCTGGCTACCTCCTCAACTAGGAAATCCCTTAATCTGAGTTGGATTGGAAGAGACAAGGTTAACTTTTATTGTTTTTGTCTTTTTTTACAATTTTATTGAGGTATGATAGGCCTATAACATATGGCGCAAAAAGTGTACAATTTGATCAATTTTGACATATAGATACGTCCTCTCTCACCCTCTCCTTCCCTTCATTCCCAAGCTACCACTGATCTTCTTTTCTTCACCCTATATTAGTTTGCCTTCCCTAGGATTCCATAGAAATGGAACCATATATTATGTAATTTTTTTTCTGGCATCTTTCACCCAGCATAATTATTATGAGATTCGTTCGTGTTGTAGCATGTATCAACAATTCATTCCTTTTTCTTGCTGTATAGTATTCTGTTGCATGGGCGTACCATAGAGGTGCGGGTTTTTAATAATCCTCAAGGATTTAAAATGGGCCCAAAAGGGTTTACAGTCACTCGCCGGGCCTGGAGAGCCGCATGTTGCACATGAAGTGAATCCCTCACAATATTCAGCCAGCTTCCCCTCTGAGACTGAAGCCATCACAGTCTGGATGGCCCCTCCCATTCTGCAGTCAATCAGACTGGCATCTCACACAGAAGGATTTCACAGTCCTGTGACCTCACTCCTCCTTGTCCTCCCCACCATATGTAAAATACACACATGCCTCTCCCAACCACTAACAGTTTCCCAGTGTTTTTGCCGGCTAAGATTCACACAGAAAATGCTCACATTTATTCAGAACACTGATTGGGAAACTCCATTCTAATTCAGAATTATTTTTAACGGATCTAGGCTTTTCTTCTATTAAGTGCAAAAATCTCTGGGTCCGTGGTCGGCAAACTCATTAGTCAACAGAGCCAAATATCAACAGTACAACGATTGAAATTTCTTTTGAGAGCCACATTTTTTAAACTTAAACTTCTTCTAACGCCACTTCTTCAAAATAGACTCGCCCAGGCCGTGGTATTTTGTGGAAGAGCCACACACAAGGGGCCAAAGAGCCGCATGTGGCCCGCGAGCCGCAGTTTGCCGACCACAGCTCTGGGTGAAGGCGCAGCAAGAGTGGTGCTGAGGATGTTCTGAGGCGCTGATGTCTCCTAGGGGATATTTTCCTAAGGTTGCTTTTTTGAAAGAGGGAAAGACTAGAGGTGACTTCAGAGAGGATAGAGTTTTCAAAGAGACATCAATACCGCATAAATGAGATGGCTCAAAAGGAAAGCCAGCCAATTTTGCTGTCCCCCAGTCCTGGAGCCAGCCAGCCCCTCTAGAGAGAAAGAGCAGTGTTGACTATACCCCCAAAAATGTGATGGGGTTTTTCCAGTATGAAATCTATAAAATGCTTTGTGTTAACTAAGGCCCCATATACAGATTCTGCTTTAACATTAAACTTGTTTTCTCGCAATGGCTCATAGCCCTGCTTCCTGTGGCCTATTATTGGCTTCCCAATTGATGGCAAATGTCAGAATTTGTTTTCCACAAATGATCTTTTTGTAAGACCCAGCCCTGCTGTTGGGTTGCTCGGCAGGTGACAGACCACACTGTAACTACACGTGCACATGTACACAAGCTCACAGGCACCCTCAGTAAGCTGGAATATGGGAGGGGGAAGATGTTATAGAAAAGACTGGAAGCATTCCAAAGCAGAGACTTGGAGAGTAGACAGAAAAAGGGAGGAGAGTCTGAGAAGAGGAGCATACTTGTGGCATATGTTCATTATTGTTTTGTGTTTCCTGTGAAGATGAGAATGGTGGGTGGAGGGGGAGATTATTAGTTGAGCAATTACTATATACCCTACACTTTATGTGCACCAAATCATGTGTCCCTAGGACATCCCTCCCAGTATTCTTATCCTCATAGAGGAGGAAAGGGAGGCTCAAAGATAAGTAACTTGCCCAGTGGCTACACAGTCAATAAGCCATGAATCTAACCTGAGTGTTTTCAACTCCAGAGTCTCTTCAACTTCAACACCTTCCACTTCTCCCATTTCCTGAATGGAGGGAGTTTAAGCAGAGATGCGGGGAGGGAGGGAATATTGATGAAAATGTTCTGCAGGGTTGGAAGAATGACAGGAAAGATTCAGAGGCACTGGATATAGAAACAAAGATGCAGAACAATGAAAGAAAGAGCGTGGGGAAAAACAGACAAACTCTACATGGGCAACAGAAGCAGGCCAGATGGTAAAAACAGACTGAGGTATGAAGGGGAAATAAAGAAGAGTAGGTAGTAATTTAGAGGGAAAGTTTCTTAATGGAAGCATAAAAGTGTCACTAAGGAGTTATTTAATCTCAAGCATATAGTGGTCACATAATTTAAGGGTGATCATTTTAGGTAGAAGTTAAAGACTGGCTAACAGTGAATGAGTATTTGCTCTATGTTTGGCGTTTGTTAAGAGGCAAAATATTATAGTGGTGTGAGCTATGGAGTTTAAATCTCTGTGTGACCTTGGGCAAGTTATCTAGCTTCTCTATGCCTCCTTCCCTACGTTGTAAGATGGTTGAGAAGGTTAAATGAAGTAAGTAAAACTCTCAGGACAATGCCAGACACACAGTTGCCCTCCATAAATGTCAGGCGTTTTATAACCATCGTGTCCTTTCATCGTTACGGATTTATGAGGTAGGTATTACATTACCCTCATTTCACAGGTCAGGCTCCGTGGGTGGATGGGTTATCATTGGCCATCTGGTGATTAAGCAGGTGCTTCCTCAGCACTGAGAATGTGTGCAGCAGGCAACCTGGGCCACGCCCCAGGTCTTTCCATGGAACCTGCCCACTGGCTCAAAGGAAGAAGTCGCTATGGCAATGACATTCTAAGGGAACGGCCTGCCACTCTCAGAGATGGCCGGGCATTGATGGCTGTAGTCTGACCCAATCTTTTTACCCCTCATCCTGCAGGGAATGTGTGTGGTCCATAACTTTAAAGGAACACAAGGATCTCCTTCCAAACCCAAACCCGAGGATCCCCGTGGAGTACCCCTAATGGCTTTCCCAAGGATAGAGAGCCCTCTGGAAACCCTAAGTGCACAGGTATAGTAAAGTGGCTGAAGCAACCAAACCCACAGGCTCAGGCCTGTCCCTTAGAAGGGCAGCTGTTCCATTCAACTATTCTACTGAAAGCAGGCACCACTGCATCCGCCCAGGGCAATAACAGTCTGGTGGGAAGGCCCTCAGGAACTTCACAGCTTCCCTCCGTTAGTCCTGCCTTTACTCTGGGGCGTGGCAATCATGCGACCTCAGGAAGTTCTTAGCCTCACGTAAACCTCCGCTGCTTCAGGATACCTTGGCCTCCAGGGTAATAGCACAGTTAGGAAAATCCAGACCAATTATGTGGGAGGTGCATTTGATTTAGTAACTAGGACAATATTTGAAAAGAAAACGGTTTTGTTATATGTACTGACAGATGTAAACTAGAAGCATATTTACAAGGTTATTAACAAAATAGATGCATGTGTCCTTTTGGATCTAAGACTCGATGCAACAATACTTGCTGATCACCTATTTACACCAGGGATACAGAAAATAATTAGCCACACCATCCTTGCCCTCAAAGAACTCTCAGATGATTAGGGAAGGCAGAAGTCAGTGAGTCATCATAAGCTGGCATGATGAATCACAGGTCCAAGATTTGCTGTGTGAATATAAATGAAGAAAGATATATTCTGTCCGAGAAGACAGGGAAAGCGTGGAGAAGATGGCATTACTCACTCGCTCACTTTTACCTTGGACAGTTGCAAGGGGCTTTACAAATAGACTCTGATGTGAACAAAAACCTATTGAATCAATAGTATCATCCCCATTTCCAGGTTAAACATAGGAATATTGAAGATCAAGGTGTTAAATCACTTGCTCAAAACCACATGTCAGAGAGCTAAATGGGTAGTTCTTTAAGTAGAGAGGGGAGTGATTTCTGCCCAAGTGTTTATTTTCTATAACAATCTATCTTGAAATCTTGTTTTCATTTGGCCTTTTCTTATTAATCCATTTGTATAGATCCTGCAAAGGAAAGTAAGTCACCTCCCCCTAGAATTAGTGTGTGCTTCACATCAGTACAGCATAAAAATATTTTTCACTATTTTATTTAAAAATTATTAATGCCCTAGCCCAGTGGTCGGCAAACTCATTAGTCAACAGAGCCAAATATCAACAGTACAACGATTGAAATTTCTTTTGAGAGCCAAATTTTTTAAACTTAAACTTCTTCTAATGCCACTTCTTCAAAATAGACTCATCCAGGCTGTGGTATTATGTGAAAGAGCCACACTCAAGGGGCCAAAGAGCCGCATGTGGCTCGTGAGCTGCAGTTTGCCGACCACGGCCCTAGCCAGTTTTGCTCAGTGGATAGAGCATCAGCCTGTGGACTGAAGGGTCCCAGGTTCTATTCTGGCCAAGGGCACATGCCTGGGTTGTGGGCTTGATCCCCAGTAGGGGGCGTGCAGGAGGCAGCTGATCAATGATTATCTCTCATCATTGATGTTTCTATCTCTCCCTCTTCCTTCCTTTCTGAAATCAATAAAGAAATACATTTTAAAAGTAAATAAATAGAGATTATTAACTATCAGTCATCTCTCTAAGATAACTATCCTCTTAAATGTTATCAATAAACCAGAAGAAAAATCCAATAAAGCTATTCCATCTTGGGAAAAATATGTAGGGCTCTCCCTTAAATCCAGTGCCAAGTATTTTATTTGTTTATTTTCTCTTAACCTGTATTAAGATGAAATTTTTGACTCAGTCTAATTAGAAAGAATGTACTGAAAAATATCTTACTGGTTTATTTATATATAGCCTGTTGATGCAGGTGGAATGGCAGATTAGCTTAACTAATGAGACCTTGTAATGAAATGGTGAAATAGACCCTCCCTCATTTTTTTCCCCTATCTAATTATGTCTCTATACCTGGTGACGTCAGAGTGGTTCCCTCTATTTTCTGAAGTGAAGCAACTAAAGACAAAGGTCAGTTTGAAAAGGAAACAGAAATATTTGCCGAGTTCCACAAACATGTCAATCTCTGTGTCCTTATAAATGCTGTTTACTTCACCCCAAGCATTCCAGTCTAAGGACACCTCGTTCCCACCCATCCTTCCTCCCAACATTGCTCAAGCGTTACCCTCTGTCTGAAGCCTTCTCCAGATCCCTTCTCTCTTCTCTTCAAGACCATGAGTATTTGACCAGGCCAAGAGACAACCAGGCCATATTTTGGGAGGTTCCACTTACATTGAAAAATGAAGTGCCAAACAGGGTTTCAAAAACTGCTATTCACATGATAGGTTTTAAAATTTATTTTAATTAATATATTGATTTATTGCTCACAATAGGCAATGGTGGAACTTCTTTCACATATCTTTGTATCCATGTAGATCACCTCATCTGGGTACAACTTGAGGCCTTTCCTGAATACCAGTCTTGGGCCAGAGGACCCTCAGAGTCCCTCAGGACCGCCCCTCACTAATTAAAGCCAAGAATATCCCCTCACGTCTGCCTCCTACAAAGACTTAGAGATCTTTGAGGATCTGAACTATATCTTCCTTACTCTTCATATTTCCTGGCATTCACTAGGTGTGAAATAATGTTTGGTGAGTAGACAGATGCAAGCCAGAACCAAAGTCTGAACTAGACACTTGAGTCAAAACAAAGAACCTAAAATCAGGCCATAGAATCTTGATGGAAGTTAGAAATGTATGAGTAACAGTGAAACAGGACTAATGCAGACTAGTTCAAGTGAAGCTACAGGAAGCTGGATGGAAGTTCTTACCTCTCAAGTGATGTCTTCCATACCAACGTGGGAGATTCAAGTAACCACCCACCTGCTGTTAATGTCAAATATTTCCACAGGGTTAGTGAGGAGAATATCCCCTTTATTTGTTGGTCAAGAAAGTTGGCTTATGATGAGCCATCACATTCAATCTCACAAGAATCCTGCAATTGGCATCATTATCCTATTTTTATAGATGAAGTAAGTAAAGCACAAAGGGTTTAAGTAATTGCCCAAGGTCGCCCAGTCAAAATGAAGACATAAGCCCATCTACTTCTTTTTTTAAAAATATATTTTATTGATTTTTTACAGAGAGGAAGATAGAGAGTTAGAAACATCAATGAGAGAGAAACATCGATCAGCTGCCTCCTGCACACCTCCTACTGGGGATGTGCCCACAACCAAGGTACATGCCCTTGACCAGAATCGAACCTGAGACCTTTCAGTCTGCAGGCCGATGCTCTATCCACTGAGCCAAATCGGTTAGGGCAAGGACCATCTATTTCTAAAGGTCCTGATTTAATTCAAGGGGCACTTCATTTTGAAATCTGCAACTCTCAGCATTAAAAATGGAAACATACCATAGGGGTTAGTGTGTTTGAACTGAGCTACAGCTCTTCCCAAATAAATATGTATGCCCTGCCTTTTCCCCTGAGGGCAAGAGCTCCCCTGTGCAATTCCAACATCCATGTTTTCTGTTAGAAGCTAGTCCTTTGCCATTTCTGAATTAGAGCCATCTACCCAGGAGGAGGATCTGGGGGATCTGAGAGGAGATCTGAATCTCTCTTCAGATCACCATTCACACCCATGAAATCCATCCCACTGTTCAAAATACCTCAAAGAGAAGAGTAGACTGTCTGGATGGGGAGGATACCCAGTCACCCCTCTTTCCTTCCTCCTGACACTTTCTTTCCCCTTTGCCACATAGAGTCCCCAGAGCTACTGTGTTGCTTTCCTCTCTCAAATATCAACTCAAATTTGAATGTCTGCCTTCTGTGATTCCCCTTGGTTGGGTTGATGGAAATAGGGTGCATTTTTCTAAAATCTGTCCCAAGTACCGAAGAGAAACCAGAAAGTTAATAATTACAGAATGCAAACAAAACAAAAATGGCCACGTTTCTGAAGCATTATTCTGTGGTCCTATAGAGTTATTGTGATCTTAAAGACACTGGCTGCAAGCCAGCTACGTTCTACATGCCCACATTCCCCAGAGCAATCAAGCTTAGTATTGAACAATTTATCTCTTTGTCAATCACAGTTTATATTAACAAAGAAACTAGAGATGAGACTATTGTGCTAACTCACCCTGGGTTTGGTGTAAAGTCTCCTTGTATCTCCAGATTGGGGGGTGGGAGGAGAGGACTTTCTTTTCCTTTTTCTTTTTTCTTTAACACACACAAGAATCTAATCCATGGGAGATCCAAATGCCTGGGACCTTACTCCAGGAGATTCTAGTTCAGCAATTTGGAGGTGAAAAAGATTATATTTAAGAAAAATTCCCAGAGGAATTCTAATGGCCCCCTTTATGCCAGTGATATCAAAGATTTCATATTCTAAGTAGAAAAGAGGATTTGGAGAGAAAGAACTTGGAGAGAAAGAAATCTGCCCAAAGTCACCCATTTAGTTATCTTAGAGTGTTGGATGACTTTATCTTGACCTTTTACTCTTAAATGGAATATTATAAATGACCAAAGTATTAGTCAAAAATCAATTTTCAAAAAGAAAGCATACTATAACACAGTTATTTTATTTTTCATCTTACGGTAAAAATGCATCCAACCTTAATTTTTATAAATATGACAGATCAGAGTACCTTGAAAAAAACAAAATAGTCAATTTCTAAAATTCTTAGTTGAGCTCTCAAACCAGAATCAGGAAACCTGTAATAATTAATTAGAGCTATAGCCACAGTTTCTTAAGGTATTTGCCAATTCTATGGACTTGGGAGCTGAGGATGAAATGGGGGAAGTGGGTGGGGAGAGGTTAAGTTCAAACAAAAGAGGAAGCTTTGGGCTGCAAAAGGTGGGGTTATGCAGTTAACCCTTGAACAACATAAGGGTTGGGACCTGACCTCCCCCCCACACACACACAGAGTTGAAAATCCATGTATAAATTTTGACTCCCCCCAAACTTCACTAATAGTCTACTATTGACCAGAAGCCAATAACATAAACAGTCAATTAACACATATTGTATATTATATGCATTATATACTGTATTCTTACAATAAAGTAAGATAGAGAAGAGAAAATATTATTTTAAAAATCATAAAGGAGCCCGGCCAATGTGGCTGAGTGGTTGACAATCAACCTATGAACCAGGAGGTCTAAGTTCGATTCCCAGTCAGGGCACATGCCTGGTTTGTGGGTTTGATTCCTAATAGGGGGCATGCAGGAGGCAGCCAAACAATGATTCTCATCATTGATATTTCTATCTCTCTCTCCCTCTCAGAAATCAATAAAAATATATTTTTTTAAAAAAAGAAAATCATAAGGAAAATACATTTACAGTATTTATTGGAAAAAATCTGCTATAAGTGGACCCACACAGTTCAAACCCATGTTGTTCAAGGGTCAACTGCATATATAAAGTATATAAACAAAAGATAGGGGTTATATAAACAAGCACATAAACAAAAATCGACTACAAAAAGTTGCAATCATAGTAGATTTTAATACATTTCTCTCTGTAATTAATAAGCAAACAAAATATAGTAAAGACATCAATGTTTAAAAAGGGTGATCTGATGTGCATTATGTATAATCCTTCTCAAAACACATGAAACATGAAAACAGACCATGTAGAAGACTATAAAGTAAGTCTCGAGGAATTTTAAAGAATCTATATCATACAGACTATATTCTCTAGAAAAAAATTTCAAAAATACCTAAAAAAAATGCCTATACATTTGAAAATATTAAACTCACTGCTATATAACTCATGACTCAAAGAATAAATAATATGGAAATTTTTCAAAAATTAGAACTGTCCAATATTAAAAACATCTATAATAATAAAATCATAATATGCAAATTAGACTGATGTCCTTCCGGATGACCTTCCGGACAAAGCCAGGGCTGTGAGGGAACCCTGTGAGGTTCGCCCCGGGTGCCAGAGGGAAGCTGGTGCCAGCAGCCAGGGGAAGGAAGGCCTACTCTTGCACGAATTTCGTGCATCAGGCCTCTAGTTACCTTATAAAAGATCAGGGAGATAGCTATAGTTATTTGAGTTGAGATCCTATATATAGTGAGTAAGTATAACATAAAGCAGAATTATATACAGAGAACAAATTTAGATGAAAAAAATAATCTAATGTGGGTTGAAAAATGAGGGAAGATTACCAGGAGAGGTAATAATTTCAGAGTTCTTCCAAAAGCATATCAAAGAGAGGGAACAGCCTGTGCAAACTCAAAGAGACAAGAAAGCAAGAGATATTCAGGGGGAGAAAATGAGTGTGTGCATGTAGGTGTCAATCAACCCAACGCTCAGATTTTATCTGCTTGTGTTTGCAGAATCACTCTGCCTCCATGACCGAAGTTACCTGAGACGGCTGCTGTGTCACAACCTGTTTTTTTTTTTAATCACCCTCCAATTCGATACTTCAAGACACACAGTTACTCGATGTCAAACTGTGAAGACAAGTATTATGTTTATCTAGTTAGAGGCTAATGTTTTGTACATTTTTGTATGAGGAAGTGATGTAGCTTGCCCTGATTTTTTTTTTTTTTTTTTTTTTGGTCAGCTTTAATATATTTATGCCAGAATTTCAAACCAACAAAATTTTCTTCTTGTTCAAGTGTGCATTGAAGAACCAACCACATTTATTCAATGATTGATGTTGTTTTGTGATATTTGTACACAGATCTTTTCTCAGTTTTATAGACACAGAAATAAAATTAATATTAACAATTCACTTTAACCGTTTATTATCACAGTTGCTGCCTCCTCCAGAATTTTTGAATATTAATGAAAGTTAACTTTTGAGTTGCAGGGAGGACAGTGTTGGATAATGGCAAATCTCAAAATCAAATTGTACAGAAAGAAATATTACTTTCAAAAAGAACTTGGTGTTCTGATCTCTTGATGTGTCATTGCATTCTAAGTTAAAGTAATATATTAATGAAGTCACTTCGTTACACAAACAATTGGCAGAAAATCCTGAATTTGAGGGGTGTTGTTGGGATTATATGATTCTTTCTTAGACAATGGTCTCTCCCATCTTAGAAACTCAAGATGATTCTGGAACTATGCCCTTAGGCAGGCATGTGACACTAGCCTTCTTTCAAAAGCAGCCAGCACCAGCCTCCCCTGTCAACTCAATAGTTTTGTAATATCATATTGTATGGACTTTATATGAAAATGAATATTTTACAGTTTGCACAGTATTATTTTACAGAAAGGTTATCAGAGCATCTACAACCCAGAGCCCAGAGCAACAGCTTGATTTTGTGACTTTTAATTGTTCTAGAATTTTAACTGCATCTCATTTTTCTAGCATGGTGATAACCGATGTGAAACTCCTTTGAGAGAGGAGCTCCCTTGTCTGTACCTATCTGAATGTTTTCTTGACACTTCCATGTTGGCTCTTCTTACCTTTTTTTGTACATTTTTTTTTTCTAAAAAGAAAGGGAAAAAAAAGTTATCACAAAATGTATTCTGGCTCATGTCCTTTGTTTTAAGCTTCATCCACTGGGCAGAGGTATTGGAATTGTCACAATGACGTGACCTCGGTACACATTTATACTTTGCAGTTCCAAGCCTGCTGAGCTAAATCCTAAAAGAGGCTGCACATACAGCACCGATGTTAGAATCCAGGTCTGCCTGGCTCACAATTCCACTCTTCCCACTACATCAAGATACCTTCAATGCATTCAAAGGCTTTTTGTTTTCTCAAAAACAAAAACAAAAAGTTACCTGCTTAGATGGTTCAGGAGTGGTGTAGGTAAAAAAAAAAAGCATGTCATGAGAAGGATGGATTCTGTTTATGAGAAAGAACTTGCAAGCTTTGGGCTCTTATATAAGCTATCTACATGTAATGTTGCCCAATTTCAGACTGATTCATTTTCTAAACATATTTTAGGGTTTTTATTTTATAACAACAGTGAGAGTTCAACTCTATTTCATGCTCATGGAAAGACATTCTGGAAAATGCTGTCAGGCTGTACTAATTTTACATTACCAATTTCTTGCCTCAGTGAGAGGCCATTTAACTATTTAACTACCAGATGGTATTTTCAAGAACTTAAGTTGACAATTTGAGCATTAGCTTCATATTCTTCTCTCTGGTTTCAGTCTGGAAGGACCTAGTAGAAACGTCCCAAGCTCTCTAGCCACAGACCCCTATTTCCTGGCCTTTGGCTTTGGGTATATTGGTACACAATGGAGTCATGTTCCACAGGACACCACACTGAGGTACTTGGAACTAAGGGGCATGTCTGGGTTCACGTCGCTGGGACCCCTGTGCCAGTCTGATTCCTATCATTATGCCATGGCAACCTTGGTGTTGCCCCTCTGTAGCCCCAAGTTGCTTCACGGGCCTCACATTATCTTTCAAGCCTGCCAGTTGAGATTCACTTCTTAGGACTAGGGACCCCTCACATGGGCCTCCTACCAAAGCAAAGCCCCCTGTCTACATAGGACAAGTGGCCACTTAGCCTCAGGAAGAATGAATTCTGCAAAGATCTTTTCTTCCTCTTTTTAAGGAAAGCCCAGAGGAGCCTGAGAAGTCTGACTCATTGTGAGAGGGAAGTAGGAAGAAACAAAAGAAAGGCTAGTAAAGAGTGTTGATATAAGCAACCTCAGGAGACTATTAGCCCCTGAGGATAACTATGACATATTTCATTTCTTTGATTCAGTGCCCAGAACAGGGTTTGACACAGAGTAAACAGTTAAAATGTGTCACGTCTATGGATTACAGACTTCCTCCTCATTTGGCTGAAGGAGACCTAACTCACTTTGGACAAAAGAGAATTTGAATGGCTCCTAAAGGTATCTGAAAGATAAGTTTATTTAGATATGGGAATGATAAGGGTGAGGAGACTGCACTCAGCAGTTACGAACATGTGGGTGTCTCTTTCAGGAAGGCCTAAAGATCTCCCTGTTAGGCTGTGATCGGCAGAAGGGCTGTATGTTGCTCTACTGAATAAGAGAATGCAAACAGGCATAACCCCATACTCAGAAAGAGAGGGGGTGGGTATCGTTGGGATGATTTAAAGAGCAGAAGAGCGAGGAGTAGCAGTTTTGTTTCAAAAAGTTGACTTGATTTCCATATTATGTGCAACTACCAGAACCTCTCAAGGGTGCTAAATATCTTGGAAGCAGATTCATCAACTACTAGATGCCCTAGCTTGTTTTAAGGAGTATTTACATTAAAGCTGTTATACTATTTCTGCCCTGCTGCATTCAAGATGTGTACTAGAACTAGCCTGCCATTTCCTATCATCCCTGGTACTACCATGGGAGTTTTGTAATGAACACCAAACCGCTTACTTGCGTCTTTGTTCTTGATCCAGATGTCCCAGGATCGATGGATATATTTATTCCTTCGATAAGTATTTAATGAGCTTCTATTGTGTGCCAGGAATTATGCTAAGAACTGGGAATGTGCAGCAAAATAAATTGACCTACTTCTTACCCTCATGGAACTTAGAATCAAGTAGAAGAAAAGGAAAACAACCACAAGCCAATTGATATATAATTAGTGCTTTGAAGGGCGACCTGATTTAGATAGAAAAGGCTTCTTAAAAAAAAAAAAAGACATATATGTTAGAATGAGTAGGAAGTGACTAGACAGAAGCAGAGAAATGCATATGAGCCCAATGAAACAGCATGTGGGAAGGTCCTGGGGCAGGAAAGAGCTTTATGCATGTGAAGAAGTAAAGGGAAGCCAGAGTGACTGGAGGACAGTGAGAGGTATTTGATGATGCTGGTGAGCATGTTGGTGGCTTTGGAGACCTTGTTGTGGATTTTAGAACTTTCTCTAAATTTAGTTACAGGAAGCCCTTAGAAGACAGAAAGCCCTCAGTAAGCAAGAGAACAACATAATCTGGTTTATCTTTCTAAGAAATCCTTCTGAGCTGCTTCTGTGTGTAGAATGAGTTGAACAGAATCCAGAATGGAAAGGAGATGATCATTTAAGAGGTCACTGTATTGGACAAACCATGATTATGACTTGACTAGGGTAGTGGTAGTAATAATGGAGAGTGGGTTGGAAGGATATGAAAAACAGCAGGGAGCTAGACTCAACAGGATTTGAAGCTGGATTGGATGTGGTGAGATAACAGCTTTCAGTAACACTTTCTTTCTAGAGAAACTTTTCTAAATTTAACTCGCCTGCTTGGGAGTTACAATTACCACCACCACCCATCCGTATTTCCATAGCTTTTCATAGTAACTTTACCACAACTGGCGGGGCAGGGTGTCAAGACAAAGAAGGTGTGGTCTCTGATTCTACCTGATCACTCAGGCAGGATTCTCAGGACAAAAGTCACCACATGCCAGGTCTGAACCTCAGCCTTGCAGGGCTGAAACCAGGCTCTGAGCTCCTCAAAGATGACCAGTTTTTTATGAAGGACTCTTACCTATTGAATGTAGCAGGATAACCCATTTCTCTGCATAAATATTTTCTAATACTAATATGAACCTCCTAATGAGCCTCTCTATCCCACTGAGTAGAGGCGGAAAAAATAAACTTAATTTGCCAATTAAGTGTATTTGCCTCTCCTCCAATTAATCCAGTCTCATAATGGTAAAATCAGTCCCTTTGGGGGACATTAACACTTTACTTCTCTTCACATTATTTTTGTAATAATCCTAAACCTCCCCAAAGCAAGTAAATAGCACGGGGTGGGGGTGAAGGTGGGGGTGGGGGTGGAGGACGGAGCAAGGGAATGCTGAGAGAAATGCATGTAAATACATTTAAAATATTATCTCTAACACATCATAACCTAAACTAAAAAAAACATTTATTAATTGATGGTAGAATCATTTCTCTCTAGTGTCCAGAATTTGACATTCCTTACCCACACCCCATCTTGTAATTGAGTTGTCTAGAGAGCCATTTTATTAGTTAAAATGTTGTTAGGTGAGCATGAAATCCCAGCAAAAAATAAAATAAAATAGTGTATATGGATATTTCAATAAGCCCTGGGAAAAGCTTACTATACAGCCCTGGTCCTATGGCCAGCATGACTTTTCTCTGGTTTTCCTCAACTGGTGGGTTTTCTTCTTCTCTGTCCCAGTTTTTCTTATTCAGGACAATGCTGAACACTCACTGGACCTTTCTCACTGAGGTCAGAACACACCTCTGTTGGGGAGGCTTTATCTTTCTGTGTGTGTGGTAATATCCAAGTATTTGCAAAGGCCCTGTGTCTTTGGACTAGGAGAAAGTCTGTCTTTTATGTAAGAGACTTTACGTAATACTTTTTTTTTAACTACCAAAGTCTGTCTTTTACTATTACATGCTGAGCCAATCAAACTAAGAAATTATAAGGACACTTACCACATCCAGCCTCAATTATAGTGGAAGCCATATCAGAAAAGCTACGGCAACCTGGGTAGATACTGCTGTCAGCTGGGTGAAATAATAGTTACATGAGTCTTGGGAAAAGACTAATCCTATTGTAAACTTATCTCTACTTATGTGAGTTTGGTAAAGTAAACTCTCCACAGCTTAATTAACACAGCAATAAAATGGAAATATTTTAGTGTCTCCCTATGCTGTGATGGGTCATTTTATGTCAGCCTAACTGAACTACCAGGTGCCCAGACATTTGGTCAAACATTATTCTGGGTATGTCTGTGAGGGTGTTTTGGATGAGATTAACTTCTTGAATCAGTAGACGAGTATATTGCTTCCCCTAATGTGGGTGGGCCCCATCCAATGAGTTGAAAGTGGACTAGGATGAAAAGGCTGACGTTCCTTCTGGTAAGAAGGAACACCCCCTGCCTGGCTGTTGGAGCTAGGACATTGGTTTTTCCCTGCCTTCACACTCAGATGAAGCATTGGCTCTTGGACGTGAGCCTGCCAGCTTTCAGACTGGAACTTACATAGTGGCTCTCGTGGTTTTTAGGCCTTCAGACTAGACTTACATCAGCTTTCCTCGGTTCCAGCTTGCAAATTGCAGCTCTTGGGACTCCTCAGCTTCTACAGTTGCATGAGCCAATTCCTTACAGTAAATGTATTTCTCTGTATACATTCTGTTGCTGTTGTTTCTTTGGAGAACCCCAGCTAATACAGATTCGGGTACTGACTGGTTGGTACACTAACAAATGTAAGATCACCTAGTTGCTCTTAATGAAGACAAAGTGAAGAAGAAAAGGCTGAACTCGGGGATTTTAATTCCAAGCTTATGTGCCCCATAAATGATGTGAAAGCCTCTATGTGTGCTCTGAAGAATATCCTTATCTCCTCTAGCCACAGGGCTGAGATTGCTAAAAATCAAACTCAGAATCTTATTTTGTGATTGGCTGAATTACAGTGCAAGTTGAACTCCCAGCCTCACCAGGTGCTCACTGTTGAAGTGAGACCATTGAATGGGCAAGGTACACCAGAAGTTAATGTGAGAATTAAATCAGGTAACTAACTCGTGAAAAGCCTTTAGCAGAGTTTTTAGTACACAGTAAACATTCAATAAGCATTTTTGTGTCTGCGTTTCTGTAAAATAAGTGGCTTATTTTCAGCTCTTCTCCACTCAGGAAGTGACTCTATTCACCATAGATTTCACTTCTTACTATCCCACAAAGAAAATGCAACACAGTCACCTCTCACTACAATACCTAATCCTCAGGTTATGCATATTATGTGAGCTTACAAAATTTTAAGAGTCAAATAAATACATTCAAAATGGTTATTGATTTTTCATTCCTCTCACTCAATTTTCTTTTTAAAATGTTGGCTGTGCAATTTATCCTACTATACCGCCTCAGTCCAGATCAAGGGAGAAGTGTCCATGATCCTGATAGTCTTCAGTACAAATAACAGACAAGCCCACAGTCAGTAGCTTAAACAAATAAGGAAATTTATTGGATCCAATAACAAAAAATCCCCAGTCATGGTTAAAACATGACAATGAAACAATAGGTTGGCAAGCTTTAGAGATAAAGAAAATTCAGAGACTGGGAGGGTTGACAGGTCTAGAATTATTTGTGTATTAAGAGGCACATAAACTGTTGTCTTTTGTCTAACCACCATAGAAAGGGAATCTGACATGGTAAAAAATCACTGAGACTCACATATGCACATAAATAGAAAAATAACAAGTGTTCCACTTATTAATTTAAACCAAAAGGACTTCTGCAGTCAGCCAAAGGATACATGGAAAGAGGGAATAGCTTGGAGAATCAAAATGTCTGGACAAGTCAGTTCAGGAGTAATCTTTGTCCATAGGTTATAGAAAACACTTGAAATGTGGTTTCTCCAGAACACTCCCCCCAGCTTTCATTTGTTATGAAGATTATTAAGGAAAATAGGAAAAGCAAGTGGGCAAACCATGCTGTTGGGCAATTCAATAGCCCTTGTTAGTAATGGATCTCATTTTTGTTCACTGTCCACCAAATGGACATGTTCTTCAATGGATGCTTGGCTCATCCCCATGAGTAGTAAATCTTGATTGTCTAAGATGTTATGGTGGTCTCATTTTCCATGCCTGTGATTGTTTTAGGCATGAACATGTGATCATTTTTGGCCCATAGAATATCAAGCAAAATAAAACAGAAATAATAGACCCACCCCTGGTCACATTTTGATGAACTCTCAGAACACTAAGAACCAACAGAAAATTGTAAAAAGCTTTCAAGGAAAGAAGAAAAAACCCCACAAAGGAGTAACAATCAGACTTCTCATTGACAACCATGATGCCAAAATAAAAAGACCAGAGGACTGAGGGAAAATAATTGTTAACATCAAATTCTATATGAAAAGTTCAGATGACAGTCTGAGCCCTCCATTGCAAATTTTTCATGCAACTAGGTTGTGAAGAAACCAGGTCAGTTGGTAATCAACTTGTAAAGAGACCACGTCATGGAATGACCCACAATCTGGGTTTGTTTGACTGTCTCTTTGTAAGTGCCATTTAATTCGTTCTCTAGCCAACACATTAATTAATAAGACATTTGATCTAAAGGCTTAAGTTCAGATTCAACATTGTTGTTAGAGGTAGTTCTGGGCACTCTACCTTACATCTCATCATGAAGCACACAACATCAAATTGACCATTGTTAGAGATGCTAACTTTGATGGGAAAGTTCAGGTGGTGACAGTCTGATCTCTCCATTGCAAAGTGACATCGTTCCTCTCCCCTCTTTTTTATAACCAGCAAGTGATCTGTAGGATGAGTCTTTGTGCTTTATTAAAACTACTCTTGGGTTTAAGGGGTGAGGGGTGTGGGGGAAGAGAGATCAATTAGAAGCTATTTAGAAATTAACAAAATGAGAACTACTGAATATCAAGAAGCCAGAAAAATAAACACAAAAAGGGCAGAAGGAATGCATTTATTTTAAATAAACAGAAATTTATGAATCAGATTTGACTGATAACCAAACCAAAAGCTATTCTTAGAAAAGATCACTAAAATAGGCAAGTATTTGGTAAGTCAAACTAAGAGGAAAAGGAGACAGCACGTAAATAAACAACAGGGAATATGTGAAAAAATATAAGCGAAAAATGTGTTCTAGAAAATATGGGTGAAATTCTTTTTTTTTCTTTTTAATTTCTTTATTGATTGAGGTATTACATATTTGTCCTCATCCCCCCATTACCTTCCCAACCCTGCCCCCCCCATGGGTGAAATTCTGAGAAAATATAATGACCAGGTTGGCTTCACAATAAATTTAAAAACCCAAATTAGTCAATATGAAGTATTCATCTATTAAAGTTAGATGAATAAACAAAATTAGTTCATTAATGAATGTAATTCACCATATTAACAGATTGAAGGAGGAAATAATTATGAAAATAATAATAGCTAACTCATAAAAATTGCTGTGCACCAGGCACTTTCTAAGAGCTTGAAATATATTAACTCATTTAATTTCAATAAATGCTACAAAAGCACTTGATTAAATTCAACCCCATTCCTGATTAAAATTGTAATAAAAATATATTTTAGGAATAAAAAGAAGCATCCTATTCTAAAAAAAAAATTAAAGTATCAACTGGAAATCTATAGCAAGCATTACACTTGATAGTGATATTAGAACTTTGCATATCAAATGTCAGAAACTCAACTCAAAATAGTTTAAACAGAAAATGTATTTCTACAAGTAACTTGGACATTCCAGGGAATTTACCTAGATTGGCAATACCCGGATTCAAGGTATCCCTAACTGGGGTACAAAAGATTATTCAGTTTGCAGTGAAATAGCAACATTTCCTGGTGCATATAAACTAACATTCCATTTACAAAAATTCCAAGTACATACAAATTCGTCATAAATACTTCAGAGGCACCTATGCCCTAGTCCTTTGCTTTCGTCCGGTTTTCTTGCAGTTCATTCAAGGTGACTGTGAAGAGAGCAATCAGAAGGGCCCCTCTCCTCACCACATCCCGGCCTCATCCTCCTTTTTCTCTCCCTCCTCCATCTCGGCCTCAGCCCTTGCTCAGAGCTGGCTTCTGGTTTGAGTGAGGTGTTGCCTGAAGAATTTCTGGATCTCTCCCCAGGCGTGCTCCTGGGCTGCCGCATGCGCAGCAGGGTCCCCTCCCCAGAGCAGGGGTTGAGAAATGGAGTAATTCCGGGAACTGGCAATGGGGTGATTCCGGGAAGCGGAAGCGGAAACAGAGTAAATACGGGAAGCATAGCACAGGGGTGCATAGGGCGGCTCTAGAAGGTGGCCTGCCCCGGGGTAGACCAGCATCCTTCCATTGCTTCTCCCGTGGCTCTGCAGCTGCGCCAGGGCCTGCTCAGCATGCTCTTTGCTATTGATTGATTGGTCATCCTCTCCTATAACGAAGAGGATCTGACCCCGGGCCTTTTCAACAGGAAACACGCTCCGCTGATTCAGCTCCTCCCGGGGGTCCCCCCTGAAGTGGCGGAGGCTCACAGCCCCGGAGACGTGCACCTGCATGCGCTCCAGAAACGCGGGGATGGGTGACATCACCAGACCCCTGTACCTGAACGGGAAGTCATAGACGGCATTAGGCCCGTTGATGCAGACGGCGGCTACCACCTGCTGCAGGAAGCAGGCCATGGCCAGCCCGATCTCGGCACCTTTGCTCACAGAAAGCACTCCGATGCCTGGCCCTCGGATCTGAAACACAAAATGAAGGGAACCCGTGGCAGGCCGTCCACTGAGAAGCCGTGCCGCAGGCCACGAGCTAGTGTGACGGGCATTAGAACAAGTGAGTGGGAGTCCTGGCACTCGGGGTCACCAGCTTTTGTGACTGAGAACACTACCCACCTCCCTCTCTAAGCCTATTGTCTTGGGGGAGGGGGGGTGATAGTATTACCTACCTTGCCGGATTGTTATTGAAGCTCAGAGGAAACAATAGAAATAAAAACTCTTTATCAGCCCTGGCTGGCTTGGCTCAGTGGATAGAGCGTTGACCTGTGGACTGAGGGGTCCCAGGTTCGATTCCAGTCAAGGGCATGTACCTTGGTTGCGGGCACATCCCCAGTGGGAGGTGTGCGGGAGGCAGCTGATCAATGTTTCTCTCTCATCGATATTTCTAACTCTCTATCCCTCTCCCTTCCTCTCTGTAAAAAATCAATAATATATATATATATTTTTAAAAACGCTTTATCAAAGGCAGAGTTCTATAAAAGCCTGAAGGATCTAATACGCCAGCTGCAATCTACATCCTAAAAGCAGAGGCAGGGAAGCTTTCTGAAGAATCAAATTCTTTTCTCCAGCTAGGAAAAGAAGTTTCCTGGGTTCTTTCAACTATTATGTCAGTGTGGTTCCTATTTAAATAGCATGTTACAGCTACAGAGGTTTTGCATGTCCATTAACCCAAAGGCTAATCCTAAGGAGGAAAGACTTGGATTCTACCGACAGGTGAATTTCAGAACCCCGTCCAACAGGAAAAGCAGTAGGTCAGAGGAGTGGGTCCTTCCTTCTGTGATAGGCTGAGGGAGCCGAGGGGAGGAAAGAGTCTGAGAGACAAGGGAGGAAAGGACCAGCATCTGAATAGACAACAGCACAGACAATGCCACCTGGTATGTTATTTTGCTCACAATTTTATTGCCAACACCTTTCTGTCCTCAGAATCACCTGATAAAACATTGAAGAGCCCGTTGTAAATAAAAAAGCAAGCACTTTAAATACAAGAAGTCTTGGCTTTTTGCCCATTGAAAATAATCACAATATTTCCACCCTTTTTTTCTTGTCTTCTTCATGCCAGTAAGCACTAAGCTGATCTCTGATCAATCCCACAGTCCCCTGGCGTAGATATGAGCATCAATCCTACAAGGTAGATAACAGCATTCCCATTTTAACTGTAAACTGTTGTACTATGCCCAAGTTTAAACAGACTGGTAAAATGATCAGAACAGACATGTGTGATTTTCTTTTTTTGTTTGTTTTTTGTCTTTTGCTATAAGGGTGCAAGGTAAAATGAAAATTATTTAAATACCTTGGGATGAGCTAGTAGCAAGTTGGCAGCTTCCTCAAAGTATTCCAGGTCCACCTCCTGCAGTAGCTTGGGCAGGTCTTCATAGGCAAAGTATGCCAATGCCAGGACTGCAAAGCCATGGGCAGCCAGCAGGCTGGCTCGGAATTCAATTAGACCCCCCACACCCCCAAACAAATCCATGATTCCCGGGAAAGGGCCTTCCCCTGAGAACAACAAAGAGAGGAGAGAATGAGATTAGAAAGAGGGAGAAGAGGGTCAAGCAGAGAGCACAGGCAGAGCAAAATGAATTCCACCTTCCCACACAAACACGCAAGGGCAAGTTCGTTTTAATAGATCGTGGGAAAATACTAGTTCGTTTTAATAGATCGTGGGAAATACTTCCATGCTCTTTAATTTCGTTTTTATTTCCATCAACACTGTTTTCTCTACCACCAACGATCAGTCTCACCTGGAGGGAGAAAAAGGGCTCCCCGCACGCGGCCTTCTCGGATGGGCACCCGCTGCGTCCCCGGGCGGCTGAACCAGCGCTGCACCACCTGGCTGGCCCGGGGCTGAGCCGGGGCTGGATCTTGGGAGCAAACTGAGTCGTATAAGTCCAGAGTGACCAAAAAGGGGCTGTTCACATCCCTCTTCAGCAGCCTCCCAAAAGGCCTCTCAGGCTTCAGAGACCAGAAGAGGCCCATGGGATGGACCCCCACGTAGTCGCCTCCCACTGAAGGAGCCTGCTTCAGGTCCAGCTCCCCAGCTGCGTCAGCCCTGTAGAAGGCTTTGGACTGGTAGAGGTTTCCCTTCTCATCCTTCAGAGATGCCGTGAGGGTCACCAGCTGCAACGGAGGCAGGCCTGTCGCTCGGATGTGCACGGGCTCATCCGAAAGGGCACTGGCTGGGGTGGCTGTCAGCTGGAACATTGGCGACTGGCCTGCAGTGGAAGAGGAGGCTTTGGGTTGGAGAAAATTCCAAGGAAAGGGTCCAGACCAGGCTTATGTGAGGTCCAGCCAAGTTAGATTTCCGGAGACAGTGCAAGGTCTGCAGAACATTTGGAGGAGGAAGTGTCCATTATCCTCATTTAAATAGGAGGAAACAGGTTAAGTAACACATTCAAAGTCTCATAAATAATTAATAGTAGAACTGGAAATTCAAGCTGGGTCCAACACCACAGCCTCCTGTCTAATCCATTATATAACAGTGTGTTAAATCTTAGTTGTGTGGTGTTAAGTAAGTTGAGCTTTAATTCCTCAGTTGAGATAATACCCACGGGGCCAGTTTCAGAGGGTGTTTGTTAGAACCCAAAGGTGCATGAGGAAGGGCTTAGAGGAAGGATCAGTGCTGCTTTTCAGCCCCGGCCTCCCTGGGCTACAGGCACATAAACACAGAATATACTGTGGTGTGTTTACTTTCTGTCTCTAACCTCTCCCTGCCCTTGTAAATCTGACCTCCCGCTCTTTCACAGTTCCTATTATTGGTTCTTTTTAAGGGAAAATAAAACTTTATGATCCTGTCTCAATGTTGTTTGTAGTAAAGAGACTATAATGTATATTTGATCAGCCATTTCTTACTCTGCTCAATTATGAGGAAAATTGGGGGTGTTCCTTTCTTATCTTCCTACCTTCCTTTTCTTTCTTTCTTTCTTTCTTTCTTTCTTTCTTTCTTTCTTTCTTTCTTTCTTTCTTTCCTTTTCTTTTCTTTTCTTTTCTTTCCTTCCTTCCTTCCTTCCTTCCTTCCTTCCTTCCTTCCTTCCTTCCTTCCTTCCTTCCTTTCTCTCTCTCTCTCTCTTTCTTTCTTTCTTTCTTTCTTTCTTTCTTTCTTTCTTTCTTTCTTTCTTTCTTTCTTTCTTTTCTTTCTCTCCTTCCTTCCTTTTTTCAAATCCTCATGTCTCAAAGGATTTGAACCTGTTTACAGATAAACAAATACAGAGTGAAATAAAAATACAATAGGGACCTGGGAAAATAGGAACTAGAATCAGAGGCATTGATAAAAGAAAACCTGGAGCATGAAAAGTAGCTCATTTTGTGGGCTATGAGTTTGGCACTGAATTCGTGCAAGCCTTGGGAAAAAAGGCAACCTGGTCGGTTTTGTTGTTCTAATTATTCTCATAGAAACAGTTACCACTTCCTCAGGGGAAAGAAAAGAGTGAGGTCTTTCCAAAATTTAGCTCTGGAAAAAAAAAATCTCCTATGAGACTCTGACATAGGTATGGAGTGCGAGGGTTTTTCCAATAATATTGTAGCAGTAGGTGTCCCCTCAAAAAGTTTGATTCTCCAAGGGATCCTTAATTTTTTATGGGGGAATATGAATTCAAGACGTTTAGGGCTAGATTTGTGAGAAGAAAAGCCTTGAGAAAATAAACTGGCGGACAGAAAAGGGGCTCTTGATGTCCAGTGCTTCACTGTGGAAAGAGAGTCATTGGAGGAAGGCGATGGTCAAGAGGAAAGTGATTTTCTGCAAAGACCTCATTCCCTCCCAACCTGATCTCCTATCGACAACCAGCATTACTGGCCATTTTGTGTAAGCCTAAACTCTTGGACCATTTGAGTTAATTGAATAATTGTGAATGTTTTTTCTCAATACCCGGAAAGTTCTTAACAGAAGAAGGTGGCATCAGTGCAGACTTCATGGGTCTTTCATTCATGTTAGTGAGATGGGACAATATTTTTAAAAATCCCATGTCCCATGCAACATTTTGATGCTCTGTGGGTATTTTCTGATCTGATCCTTCCTGTAACCCTCTATATCAACTGTTTCCTTTGTCTCCGTCCCCCCCCCCCCCCCCGCAAAAAAAAAAAAAAAGAGATCGTAAAGAAAGGATCAGTGATTTCCCCTGTTTTACAAATCCATTCCCAGGTCTTCTTGGTACTTTCTTTCTCAAAACTTCTATACAAAGTATTGACTCTAACAGATTTTATCTTCAAGTTGAATTAATTTGAATTGTTTCCGTACCCACTCTCCAGCAGGCATCCTGCCTCTGTTCTGATCCCCTCAAGTGAACTACAAACTCCTCAAGGGCAGGAACAATATGCTAAAACTTGGAGGATCCTATTGATACTCATGTATCATACCATGTACATGCTTAGGAGCTATGAGATTCATAATGTGCAAGAAAATAATAACACTAGAAATGTAATAAAAGTACTCTACTTAAATAGTGCTTTTGTAATAATATAAGATGTTGAAATTTCTTCTCAAAACCTGATTCCTCTTTATCTGAGAATTGCTCCCCGAAAAGCCCAGAAAATAACTCTCAGTACCTACCTTTATACCATGTGACCTCAACCCTAGGTTCATTGTGATTGGATCAGGTCCAGATACGTGATTCTAGATGTGCCAGGGTGTTCTCCTCCCACCAATTTAGAATTGAAACTCAGAGATCACTGGTCACTCTATCAGGGTCAGGACAAAAGGTGAGGCAAAAGGGCATCTAGGTAGCAAAATGTATTGGCATCGCCAAGCCCCTCAAGTTCTGAAAGTTTGGATCCCAGGAGCCTCTCTTGCCTCATCCTAGTGCTGGTCCTGGACTCTGTATGTGGCTAACTTCCCAACATTCAGAAGCTTTACCCAGGTAATCACAGAAAGCCTGTCTTGGGGTGGAGTGTGGGAGTGTGAGGAGAGAGGGACAGAGACAGAAATGAGATGGTTTTTATCTTGAGAAACCCCTGTTCCAGAACAGCGCAGCACTTTCCACCTCACTCCCCCAGCCCTTCAGGGCAGAGCTGCAGGCTCTATGACCATTTTGCTGCAGGCTAGAGTAGCTTCTCACCACAAGGTCTGGCCCAACTGTGTGGAAGTCATCGGGCTGCTTTTGTTTCAGAGCTGCCCTTTGGGGGTGTGAGACAAGGACCCCGAGAGCCGCCACCTTTAGCTACGCTTATAAGTAATAGGTTGTCTGAATCTAAACAAGGCTTATTATTTCTTTATCAGCTGCATCTCTCTGTTTTAGCCACATGCAGCTAATCAAATTTTAATTCATTAAAAATAAAATTTGAAATTTAATGCCTCACTCACACCGCATTTTAACTGCTCAGTAGGCACAGTTAACTAGTGGCTACTGCCTTGGACAATGTATATATAGACCATTTTCATCACTCTAGAATATTCTATTGGATAGCACTACTCTAGATTATAAATTATTCCTCAAGGGCAGGAATTATACCTTGTTCCACACTCTATTCCTTGATTCCTAAAATCGTGCCTGGCACATATTAATTACTCGGTAAATGTTTGAGGAATTATAATTTTTTTAAATGATAGGTAAGAGAGAAAATAAAATAAAATTGAGTGAAATTTCTCCGAGAGAATGAAGAAGAATAGAAACCCAGTTGAATTTTGATGTACTACTACTGAAGTTGGGAGACTCCTCAAAGTCCAACATAAAATTGCCAGGCTTCCCCACTTGTTTGCAGCAGAAAGCAGAACCCTGCACACTGCAAAGTGTGAATGAAACCAAGGATACGAAGCAACCAGAGGCCAAGAACCCACAACTGAGCCGCCGCCCACCGGGTTAGCCTTGTTGTTGGAGAGGGAGCCCTCAGCAATAGGGATACAACCTGATAGGGGCTGAGAGCTTAAAGCCACATTGGTGAGCTGGTTCCAGACCCCCACATTCCCCGGGGAAAATGGATCAAGTCTATGCCCGCCAGGAGAACTCGACTTTTCAGAGGAAGGGCAGTTAAAAACTGGCCAAACACCAACACACAAAAAATAAAAGAGAGCCGAAGGTCACCCATAGAAGTTAACATTCCTAATGAAGAAACAACAATTTCATTCCCTTTAGGAGCCTAATGCCTTTCTTTCTTCATCAGGAGCACGTCCTCCCCCTCCTTCCAAGCAAAAAAATCCTAAAAACAATGTCTTGAGTCAAGAAACAATCTCTCCATGAATTCACGTGAACTGGACCCTGATTTTTGCAGCCAAGTATTTCGGATCAATAAACCCTCACGGATATGAATCGATGGGCCCTCTGAGAACTGCGCTACCTGCTGAGATGAGAGAAACACACACAGCACAATGAAGGCAGCCTTCCCAGGTGCCCTGCCACTGAAACCAGAAAGCAGACCATTCTGCCCACGCCGGGACAGCCCTGCTTCCCCAAACACTCACCCTGAATTCCGCTGCAGGAAGCAGTCAGGAGCAGAATGCTTGCACTGGACTGCAAGCACTGGGCACTTGCCTGTGGCCCGCTAATTTGTATCGTTCAAAACACGCCAGCCTTCTGTTCAAAGGTCAAATTGTCTCCCCAGAAACAGCAAGCAGCACTTTCGTTTTAAGGCCCCAGTAGGCGGCAGGGCTGGGCAGAGGCTGTTGAGCAGCTGTGCCTTTCAGTGCAGAAGTTTTATAAAGGAGTCTCATATTTCATCACACAGCTCTGGTTTTCGGTCCTTGACTCCACCTCTCAACTCCCAGCTCTAGTCTCCTTTGCTTCAGTTCCTTCTGGATCTTCTCCTCTAAGTCTGTGGCCTCTTAGGCAGCTGCCTTTTTGGTGGCTTTTAAAAAGATGAATCCCAAATATCCATCTTCAGAGCAGTGTGGGTTTCAGACTCCCTGGAAATATTGGGGGGTTGGGGGGGGGGGGACACTTTGTAAAGTATGTGATTAAAGTATATGATAACCACTATGGGGTACACCTGAAACCAGTACAAAACATTAACTGCAAAGTGTAATTAAAAAATAAATTTAATTTGGAGAGGGTTCAGGCTGGGCTGAGGGACACCGCCCCCCCCCCCTCCCCAGTGAATTAATTTTGTGCACTAGAGGCCTGGTGCACAAAATTAGTGCACTGGGGGGGGGGGTGTCCCTCAGCCCAGCCTGTACCCTCTCCAATCTGGGACTGCTGGCTCCCAACCGCTTGCCTGCCTGCCAGCCTGATCACCCCCTAACCACTCCCCTGCCAGCCTGATCTACACCTAACTGCTCCCCTACCGGCCTGATCACCCCCAACTGCCCTCCCCTGCAGGCCCGGTAACCCCCAACTGCCCTCCCCTGCTGGCCTGATTGCCCACAACTTCCCTCCCCTGCCGGCCATCTTGTGGCAGCCATCTCTGACCACATGGGGACAGCCATCTTGTGCAAGGGTATGAGGGTCAATTTGCATATTACCTCTTTATTATATACCCGTGGTCGGCAAACTGCAGCTCGTGAGCCACATGCGGCTCTTTGGCCCCTTGAGTGTGGCTCTTCCACAAAATACGACGGCCTGGGCGAGTCTATTTTGAAGAAGTGGCGTTAGAAGATGTTTAAGTTTAAAAAATTTGGCTCTCAAAAGAAATTTCAATCGTTGTACTGTTGATATTTGGCTCTGTTGACTAATGAGTTTGCCGACCACTGTTATATACGATAGCCCTGGTGGTGTGTCTTAGCTGGCTGGTGACATCCAGTGCACCAAAAGGTGGCCAGTTCAATGTTGCGCTTTCACATCAGAGTTTCTCTCTCAGTCTCTCCCTTCCTTTTTCTCTCTCTCTTTAAAAAAAATTAATAAAAACTTAAAAAAAAATTTTTTTTTAAAGAATAGACTTTCTAGATGAGTATGCCAAAGATTCCTGAACCTTGCACCCAGGGATTCTGACTTAATGGGTCTGAGGTAAGGTTCTGAGATCTGTACTTTGAATGGATGCTATTCCATATCTGTTTGCAAACCACTCTTCCAAGTAACAACAGAAGCCCTCCTGGTGCAGAAATGCCTCCCATAGAACCTCTGAAATCTGCCCGTTGTTAACTCACTCAATATCCATTGTCATAATGTACAAATGCCCCAACCTACAGATTATAGTCTGTGCTTCCAGGTTCTGAATTTCTCAAGGGCGGGGACCTTGTCTTTTAATTTTTGCTTATTTTGCAGCCAGTGAGGTGTAGTTGAGAGACCATTGATCTCTGGAATCAGAGAATCCAAGATTGAAACCCTGATCCTCTCCTCTATCATCTATCAAGGTGACTCACCTCGGGCAAATTACTTCACTTTCCTTTCTCAGCTCTCTAGTTTATAAAATGGGAGTGATGTGATCAAATGCATTAAAAGTGAAAAACAAGCCTTGAGGAGAAGGGGCAGAACTTCGGAAGTCATGGGCAGATTGGAATGTCTGGAAGAGCAGGGTACTTGGCACAGCGCTCCCACACTGGATGAGAGGAACCTTGGCAGGATAGCAAGGCTCCCAGCTAGTGACTAAATCCCAGGACCATATCCAAGGATGGGAGAGGAGGGCGGGATGGGGGGGTGTAGAGGAATGCAGCAGAAATAGTGCTGTTTTTCTAAAACTTTAAGAGAAGCACAGAAGGTACCGAGGTGATATAGCGAGGTGCAGGTTAAACTGGCACCGAGCCAGGCCTTTTCTACTCTTCTGACCAGAACAGAAGACATCAGGAAACCTGGCCCTCCACAAACCCTTAGGGATGTAGCAAATGAGGAGTGAGGGCACTGCTGGGAGCACCGGGCGGGAACGTGCCAGCTATGTACAAAGGGGACATTAGCAATTGTCCATAGGTAGGTGTGAACCATGCAGACAAGACTCTGAGGTCTTTTGAGGAAAAAGGAATTGAACCTCCAGTCTGCCTTCGAACTACAACTCTTTCCTGGGTCTCCGGTCTGCTGGCCTGCCCTGCAGACGTCCAGCCCTACAATCACATGAGCCAAACTCTTAAGTCTCTGTCTCTCTCTCTCTCTGTCTCTGGCCAGCCCTGAAAATGTGTGGATTCCTCAGATACATATATTCATTTCTAGAATAAACACAAACACACAAATACTTAATTAACCCAAAAGGAGACAGGTGTTCTGATTATTTTGGCTGTGTAACAAACCACCCCAAATGTAGAGGTGTGCAACAGGAATTGATTTTGCTCCTATATTATGTGGGTCAGGAATTAGGACAGGACTCCGTGGGATCTGCTTGTCCCTGTACCGTGATGTATGGTAGCAGAACTGGAAGATGAAAGTCAGGGATGTAAAATCAGCTGAAGGCTCAGTTTTTCATGTCTGGGATTTGACGCTGGCTCACAGCTGGGGCATTATTTCTCCTACACTGGGGTCTAAAAGTGGTCTTTCAGCATGGGCTAGTTTGGGTTTCCTCACAGCTTGATGTGTTCCAAGGGAAAACCTCCTGAGAGAAAACCAAGTAGAGACTATATCCCTTTTATATCGTAGCCTTAGAGGTCATACTGCATAAATCCCTGCCATTTTATATTGGTTGTAGCAGTTACAAGTCCCCATCGAAGTTCAAGTAGAGAGAACATAGCCCACAGGCAGGGCTGTCAGGGTCCCAGGCCACTCCAGGGTGAGATGCCCCCGTGGTGGGGACGATGGGGACTCCCGAGGCGGATGGACCCCCATGGCTGTCTTGAAGGAGGGTTGGCTGCCCCCTGCTTCCCACCGCCCCCCCCCCCCATAGGGTAGGAGGCAGCCTGTGAGCAAAAGGTGATCTGGGGCTGTGGGTGTTAGGCCTTTAACCCAACTTCCAGTGATTGGGAAGTCCATGCATCTGTGTGAGGAACTAAGGAGCCCGGCCAGTGTGGCTCAGTGGTCAGGTGAACAACGGTGAGGCGTCTCGAGAACAAGGGGTTGAGCCCAGGTGACCAGCGGGAAGTGGTCAAGTGAACAAGGGCCATGGGAACACCCGGAAGAGGTCTGGTGAACACAGGCTTGGGAACAGCCTGAAGTGGTCCAGTGAGCACGGGTGGAGGGGGAAGGAGAGGGAAGAGGGCGGGGGGGGCCGGGGGCCAGGAGCCAGTGGCCAGCTGGACGTGGTTACGTCATCAGGGGAGGGGCCAGGTGGACAGCCGGAACTTGGTCAGGTGAGCCAGGGCGTGGGGCCCGGTCAACAGCTTGAGGTGGTCCAGTGGATAGGCTGGTGGGGCCACCTGAATGCGGAGGAGGGTCTCAAGGGCACGCAAAAGGCCCACTTCCCTGTGGCTGGACCCTGGATGGCACCAAGAAGGTCCCTGTCCTCAAGGAAGGGCGTTCCCCGTGAGTGAGACAGAGAGCTGGCCCTCAGGGCACGGCCACCAGTAAGTGACTCTGGAGGGGCCAGGACATGGCTCCCAGAGGGAAAGGGTGTTCAGGGGCTTAACACGGCTCTGGCCGCGATTTCAAAACCCCCAGGCAGGGCTATCTGGGTCCCAGGCCACTACAGGGTGGGGACGATGGGGAGTCCCGAGGCGGGTGGAACCCCATGGCTGTCTTGAAGGCGGGCTGGCGGCCTGCTGCTTCCCACCCCCACCCCCCACGGGGTCGGAGGCAGCCTGTGAGCAGAAGGTGACCTAGGGCTGTGGGTGTTAGGCCTTTAACCCAATTTACAGCGATTTGGGAAGTCCACCCCTCCGCGTGAGGAGTTATTGAGCCTGGTCAGTGTGGTGCAGTGGTCAGGTGAACAAGGGCAGGGCCCAGGTGACCAGCTGGAAGTGGTCAGGTGAACAAGGGCCTGGGTAACACCTGCAAGTGGGGAGGTGAACAAGGGTTTGGGGCCCGGTTGCCAGCTGGAAGTGGTCCTGTCATCAAGGGGGAGGGGCTGGGGGGATAGCAGGAAGTGGTGATGTGAGGATAGGGGTTGGTGGGCTGGTCCAGGTGAACAGCTGGAAGTGGTCAGGTGAAGGAGGGGGTGGAGCCCAGAACCTGCTGGAATTGGTTATGTTATCAAGGGGAGGGGCCAGATGGACAGTGGGAAGTGGTGAAGTGTTGGAGCCGGTAGGCTGGGCCCAGGTAAACAGCCCGAAGTGGTCAGGTGAACAAGTGCTTGGCAAGTGCTTGGCGCCAGTTCAGCAGCTGGAAGTGGCCAAGTGGGTAGGCTGCTGGGGCCACGTGAATGTGGCGGAGGGTCACAAGAGGACGTAAACTCCCACAGACCCCCTCCTCATATTGGGAGAAATAGTAGTCACATTGTTTTCAAAACAGCATGTGGACCCTAGCTAGTTTGGCTCAGTGGATAATTGCTCTGTGGCCTGAAGGGTCCCGGGTTTGATTCCAGTCAAGGGCATGTACATTGGTTTCAGGCTCCCTGTCCTGGTCGGGTGTATGTGGAAGCTACCAATTGATGTGTCTCTCTCACATTAGTGTTTCTCTCAGTCTCTCCCTCTGCCTTCCACTCTCTATAAAAATCAATGGAAAAAATTTCCTCGGGTGGATTGAAAAATTAAAAAAAATATTAAAAATAATTTTTGGATGAAATACATGTGTATAAGCACGTCTATTCGTGCAGCTGTCTTTGGGAAATATAATCTGCCACAATAGGAAAAGAGAAAAGATTAAATAATAAAGGTCTAAGTATATCTGTCTAGGAAAAAAACAGTATATGTTATGGTATTGTCCATGGTTTCAGGCATCCTCTGTGGGTCTTGGAATATATCCCACTTAGATATGTTATTCTCTAGCCATATCTAAAGTCTGAACAAAAAGTAATTCCTGATTAATCATATCCTCGTTTAATCATTTTGTCATTCAGAACCATTTGAGAAATTTCCACAAATTAAGTACCCCAAAGTGTACAAATACTACCCTACTGGATATTCATAGGTACTCAAGGGCACTTTTAAGTTATAGAAAAAAAAAAAAAGGTTTGAAATACACTATCT
The DNA here is from genome assembly GCF_951640355.1 of Cnephaeus nilssonii. Taxonomy (NCBI): domain Eukaryota; kingdom Metazoa; phylum Chordata; class Mammalia; order Chiroptera; family Vespertilionidae; genus Cnephaeus; species Cnephaeus nilssonii. Next base: position 24,378,292 of record NC_137085.1, on the reverse strand, counting down.
CTTTTAAAGAGAACACCCATTTATAGAATCTGGTATATTTGTTACAGAAAAAGTCCCAGCACTTAATAATTGGCACATATTCTTTTTTTTTCTTTCATTTATAATACTTACACTAAGGAAATGGCAAGGCAGAAAAACAAATTTCACCTTTAAAAAAATTAAAAACACAACACAATTCAAGAAATCTACTTTAATTTCAAAAGAGATTACTTCAGAATGAACAGAATCATTCGCTACTATTTCTAGTTGTGCAGTAAACCAAAGAGTGTTACATCTTTCTATAATATCCCCCACAGACTTTTATATTTCTATTATACATATCTTATCTGTTTGCTCAACTGTATATATACTGCCTATAATACTGCCTTAGATTTAAGAGTATTGACAGAATTAAAACATTTTCTTGCCTATGAAGAATGCAACCACTTCTGAACACGCCATAGCCTTATATTTTAAACCCAAGTTAGAGTGTCTGAAGAAGAAATTTTTCATAAATTATTAATGACCTGTTTTTATTTTTTAAAAGTTTCAGCAAATGTGAACAAAAGAAAATCTTATGTGTCAAGTCATGATGTTATAAGAAAAAAAATATAATGCATTCTTCCACAGAATAAGTGGTTTTAGAGAACAGTTCTGATAGTATTTCAAAGTATCAAAAGGTCTGATAGGTAGCCTCTTGTTGAGGGGGCGGGGGGAGGTCGATGATTACAATAATTTCCATTCCTCTTCTGAATTGCTCAGTAGCCCCAAGTGATTTTTATATTGGGAGGCAGATTACTGGCCACGAGTTCATCAAATTTAGATCTGTCTTGAACAGGCACCTTATAGAACTCAAGCACATCTCTGACCCTGCACATCTCGTGGAGCCTGGAGTTAGGCACTGCATGGCCCAAGTCATCAGCTAACCGTGCCAAGAAACTGAACTTCAGACGACCATCGTCCAGGGAGATGTCCTGCCAATTGCCAGGGGCAGATGAGCCAAAAATGTCTTTGACGCTAGATTCCAAACGACTCTGGAGATCTTCGGGTGGTAGGTACGTTCGGCTTCGTAAGGGCGGACACGCCAGGATGGGTTCTTGCTTCACCTCCTCTACTGTCTCGGCTACCACTGGCTTTTTCTGTTCCCTGCAATGATCAGAAAAACGAATATGTGAATCTCTGGCTCACTGCATTCGTGAAGCTGACAACCACCACAAGTGGATGGGCCCCGCCGCTCGCTCGCGGAGACCGGCGCAGAAGTCCAACGCGGAACCCTAACGCACTGGTCGGGCGCAGGACCGGGGTCCCCTCTTAACAGCGCGGCCCTCTGGAATTCGTCCCTTCACCTTCCTCCGTTTCTTTCCTCACTTTCCATGAGTGTGACCCACCACCTAACCTTACGCTTTACCTGAATCGAGACCAAAATTCTCGACGTGGGACCCCCGCGATTATCCACGTGAGGCCTTTTCTCGAAACGGAGGGCACTGAGACCGCCGCCATCTCTGTGGAGAGCTACCCGGCGGAGCTCCGCCCCCGGCCGACAGTGACGCTCCAAGACTAGCCAATCGGGTGTAAGCTTAGTGGCAGAGGTTCTCCGTTCCTGCGGTATGCCGGGAAGTGTAGTCCTGAGGAGGCTGGACCGCGACGCTCTCTCGGAGCATGACGGGAGTTGTAGTTCGGCGGAGTCCCGGGAAGGTTCCGGGTGACGCCTTCTGGTCTGGGGGCGGGCGGTCAAAGCGCTCCTGGGCTGAGAGGAGGAGAAACTGACAACGGGGTGGAGGCTCTAGCGGGGCCTGGAAGGCTGTGCAACCAGCAGGGGAGGGAGTTCGGGGGTCTGGGGGCGGCCAAGAAGCGCTTCTGAAATGCTGCTGGGGTCGTGACCGCTCGGGGACCTAGACGGGACCTGGCCAGATCCAGCCTGGAGGCCTCTCCCTGGTCGGGCCTAATCTCCACCGGTCGGACAGGCCTCATCAGAGACTCCTTTCCGTGCGCGCTCCAGGTTCCTGCCCGAGTTTCTGGCCAGGAGATGGCCTCCCCGAGCCCCCCGCTGGACCCAAAGGTAAGTCGCCCCTCCGGGTATCCCCGTTCTCTCAGCACTCCTCCAGCTAGGCCGCGCTCCACCGCCCCCTTGTCCCCCGACAGCGGTCTTTGGGGCCCCGCACAGTGCGAGGAAGTATCCTTCCCTGCTGCTCAGGGGTGCGGTTCGCGATTAAGCTGCCCACTGGCTCCTTTTTATCAGGAGCGACCTGATAAATTAGGAAATGCTCCATTCTAGGGCTCTCATTTGTCAGTGTTCCAGGGGAGGCATCCTTTTGGACCCTCCTCTGTGCCTTCTGCGCCTGTCACGATGCGTGGATCCACCATAGGCGCTTAGAGAACTTAATAGAATTGAACTGAACAGGATCGCAAGCCAGTGCGAATAGAGAATTGGAGCGGGGCAATGAGGTGAAGAAAGCTTGAGGGGGCCTTGGGGAAGCTTACTAGAATTAAAAGGTTAGGATATAATTATTAGACCACAAAAGCCTTATCCTTAGGCCCCCGACTCCCAAGGACAAGGATCCAGCTCAGTTACCGTCTATGCTGAGGTGCCTGTCTGTTGGAGTCGGTTCCCAGAACGGGCCCCCCCATTTGGAACTCTTAGTTCCCATGTTCCTTCTAGCCTACCCCTGCCCTGATAAGTGCCACTGTCAGTGGTAGAATTGTCCTTGAGACAACAAGGACTGACCACAGAAATCATACTATTTCAGGGGTTGCTGACATTTGAGGATGTGGCTGTGTTTTTTACCCAGGAGGAGTGGGATTATCTGGATCCAGCTCAGAGAAGCTTGTATAAAGATGTCATGATGGAGAATTATGGAAACCTGGTCTCACTGGGTAAGAATCTGCTGTTCCTCTGATTAAAATATCTAAGAGGCTGTCAGACATCAGACTCTGAGAACACTTGGACCAGGACCAGTACCAGTACCAGAACTGCTTTGTTCCAAACTTCTGATTCAAACCTTCCAGCCATTCATTGTTTACATGACTCTGACCCCCCGAATCCTTGCAGTGACCAAAACACAAGCCTTTCTGGCTTCCTGTCTTCACAGTCTCTTTCCCATATTGCTCTGTACTTTCCCTCCTGGCTCATCCTCCCACTGCTTTCCTCCCACCCCTCGTCACTCTGCCTTCTGGAGCCGCTGTTCCTCTTCACATAATGTTCCTTACCCCTCCTGGCCTTCACTGAAACCTGGCACGGTCCCAAGGACACCGCTTCTTTGGGAGGGACTGCTTATTCTCCCACATCCTCTTCCTTTCCCATCCTCTGTCTCAAGGCTGGAAGGGAAAAATTGCTGTTCTCCCAGCTTTTCCATGTTCTTCCCAAAGCATTTGTTTTCCAGCTTCAAGCACAATATCTCCCCTTTGAGGCCTCAGCAGTCTTGCTCTACCCACTCAATTCCCTTTTCACTGCCATTTGTCAACTTTTTTTTTGGATCCTCACACATAGACTTGGTCACATGTTTCAGAGTCCTCTATGCTAACCTACACCATTGACAATACTGTCATTCCTTAAGCCTCAGTGTACCTTGATGACATTGTCTTCGAGGAACCCTGCTTTCCCTTTTTATTCCAGCAACTCACATCAAGGATCATATCCTTAATTTTATCATAACTGGAGCTTACTATAATTTTTTCCTTACCGTTCTTCCTCTCCTACTCCTTTCCTAATAAACCTGTTCATTCTTAATGGTGTTTCCTGTTCCTTGACTTCTCTGTTTTTTTTCTCCTTCTGCTTCACCTCCTCATTTAATTCATGAATCTGTATTTGAAGTTATCACCAGCATGCTCTCGTCCACCTTGTCATTATGCTCTACCCATTCTGCAAGCTTGAAATCCTGTATTCATTATAAAATCTGCCTTTTTCTCTCCTCCCTGAGTTACTAAACACAGCAGGAGAAATTCTTTAACGGAAAGGATTGATGCCTTGTATATATGCATGGTTTTTCTTCTAGTCTCCACTGGGTTTTTACATCTCAACAAGTTTTTATTCTTGATTTGCTCATTCCCCTGTTTCTTTAGTGACTATTTCAAAAACAAGAGTTTTCATTCGGTCCATTACTCAGTAGCGGACCTCACCTTCTGTTTCACCAAGAAGACAGAGGCCACTAAACATGAACTCAACTTTTTAGCCCCTCATCTGCACACTTAAGGCTGCCCCTATCTTCCTACTTCTCCAACTACTTAGACATCAGTCATCCTTTGCTTTTCCCCTTCTTTAGTTTCTGTCTCTATTCCTTCTCCTCTGAGGTCTTTATTCTGATAATAGATATGTTCATGGCTCTTTCAACTGGGGAAAGAAGAAGGAAAAGAAAAGAAAAAAAAAACTATCCTTTGAGCCACAGTCTGCCTCTTGCTGCTCCCTGTAACCTGCTACTTGTTCTCTTCACAGCCAAGTTTTTCTATGTGTAGTTAATGTGTTCTGTACTTTTTTTTCTCTAAGCCCTTTTTTTGCCTCTACTACTCCCCTTTAATTGTTTAACATTGGTCTATAGCCCAGTTGTCAAATGCAAAAGACTCTCTTTGGACCTTATTTTTAAATTCCACCTCTCTATAGCTATTTGAAATTCATTATTGCTTCCTTCAGTTGCCTTGCACTCTCAGACTTCCTCTCAGTCTATATACTTTCCTTGGTGGACCTTATCTACACTTGTTTCATCGGCTACCATCATGTGATGGAAAGTCTCATATCTTTCTCTCTACCTAAGAGAGATGATATGGAGCCTAACTGTCTAAATAAAAATCCTGGTTCCACCACTTACTAGTCTTGTAACCATGGGTCAAGTACTTATCTGTGCCTCAGTTTCTTTTTTTATAAAATGGGAATGATAACAGCACTTACTTCTTAGGGTTATTGTGAGCATTACCAGAGTTAATATATGTAAAGCACTTAGGACACTGACTAGCATGTAGTAAGTACAATATACACGTTGATTGCTATCATTACTACCATTGTCATCTTCTTTGTTGAGCTCTGAATTCCTAGTCATCTCTTTTTGAAGACCACACAAAACACCTGACAAATCTCAATTCATTAAGATCTCAAGGGCCTCTTCTTCAGACTTGAGCACTCCTTCCTCTGCTACCTTGTATACACATACATTGTTTAATTTATCACACTTTACTGTAGTTATTCTTTGTTATTTTTTTTTAACTAGATTGAACTCCATGAGGTCAGTAACTATTTTTTTTCATTTAATTTCTCCAGCACATAGGACAGAAACAGGCATATATTATATGCTTCTTAAATATTCATGTGCCTGAGTGAGTATACTTAAAAGTCATAACTTGGCTACATTATTACATTAGCCCTCTTATTCTAGTCTCCCTTTGTTTTAATATGTTCTCTTTTTGCCACCAAAATGATTTTTTGTTAATTAATTGCTTACAACTTCTGGTGATTCATGATAGCTTAAAGGATAAAAATCTTGATTTCTTATCATATATACTAGGACCTCCTTAATATAGTCTCTGCCTAGCTTTCTAGCTTCATCTATTTCTGACCACCATTTCAATCTACAGCAATATCAGCTGCTGATTTTTTTTTTAAATATATGTTTATTGGTTTCAGAGAGGAAGGGAGAGGGAGAGAGAGATAGAAACATCAATGATGAGAGAGAATCATTAATTGGCTGCCTCCTGCACGCCCCCCACTGGGGGATCAGCCCACAACCCAAGCATGTGCCTTTGACTGGAATTGAACCTGGGATCCTTCAGTCACCAGGCTGACACTCTATCCACTGAGCCAAACCAGCTAGGGCTGATTTTTTTTTTTTTTAACATTCCGTGGTGGTGTCTCTGAGTTACTGCCAGCTTTATCCACATACATGGTATCCTGGTTGATAGAACCAGGCAAATGACTAGCCTTTCCTGTCCCTAGTGCTGTAAAATGTGAGTACCATATGGATAAAGGCATGGCAGTGAGCCCATTTGTGATATCCTACTCTCGGGCTCTCTTCTTTGGTGAAATACAGCTTTTCATCATTTATTCCACAGTCTCTTTATTCTTCTCTATAAACTATCTCCATCCCCTTGATGAGAGCTCCCTTGATGAGATATCACTATTACTCAATTGTTCCAATGTAGTGCTTTCCTCCACTTTATCTTGTTGCTTTACTTAACACAACACTTCTGGATTTGTAATTTTGGTTCATTATTTATACCTTTCTTTCCTTGTTGATATTTCTTTAAAAACTTTAATAGCTACTTTGATGGTACAGCTTACAGCTTGATTTCTCAGTTCTTGATCTTTCAGTCCTTTCTATTGAAATCAACTTCTTCAGTTTTAATGACTTTTATCCAGTCTACTTGACCATATTAGACTTTGACAGAAATGGGAATTGCTGTACTTATAAGACTGTAAATTCATAGTTTCCTTCTTTGATTATAATCTCTCTGTACTTATTTGTTCCACTACTCATTCATTTAATAAACAGTTATCAAGCACCATGTTAGCTCTAAGAATACAAGTTCATCCCCATCCTCCCATTTTTTTACCAAGAAAATTGTTTTTATACTCCATTGTATAGTAGGGTTGGCAACTGTTGTCCACAGGACAAATGTGGCCCATTACCTGTTTTTGTACACAAAGTTTTATTGGAACATTGACTGACCATTCTTTTATGAATTATCTTTTCATGCTATAGTAGCAGAGTTGAGTAGTTGCAACAAAGACCACATGACTCACAAAGCCAAAAATGTTTATATCTGGCCTTTTACAGAAAGAGTACCAACTCCTGTTCTGTCCTGAAGTTCAGCCACTTCCACTTTGCCATTTCCTTGCTTTTCCTCTCTCACCTCAGCTACTATATTATAAAACTGTTTGGTTAAAGATTATAGAAATCAACTACTTAAACTAGCTTAAGCCAATAAGAGAAGTTATTATAGGGACATAGATGGCTTATCTATTTACATAAAAGCCTAATACAGGCAGTCCTTGGGTTACGTCAGAATCGACGTACATCTTTTCATGGTTATGTCGTCATCTCCCATTTATTTATATAAAAAAAAAGTTCCGTCATTTCAACGTATGTACATATGTGCTTTATGTTTTTTATTATTTATTTACCACAAGTAAAGGTCAGGAATTGTTATCTTTCTTTTAAAATTTTTTTACTGTTTCACTTTATTACTGCTGTTCTCCATGTGAGTGACATAGGTGCTTATGTACTGTACTTTCCGGCGTATAAGACGACTGGGCGTATAAGATTTTCCTGGGTTAAAAAGTCATTTTATACGCCGGAAAATACAGTATATTGGACTATATTGATGGGATTAGATATAATGGATTAGATATATTGGACTACCGTATTTTCTGGCATATAAAATGACTTTTTAACCCAGGAAAATCTTATATGCCCAGTTGTCTTATATGCTGTAAAATACGGTACGTTGGTTCCAACTTATGGCGAAAATCGCGTTACATTGCGCCATAGGAACGGATCTCCTAAGTAACCCGAGGACCTACTGTATGCTAATTGTCCTTCTGACCATTCATCCAATCTCTATGATGAGCACTGACCTCTAGGAGGCAGATGCTCTGACCAGTAGGTTAGCTTACTCCTGGGATCCGGCCGGGTGAGATGGGCCGGACACGCCCTGGAGCCCTCCCGCAGTCCCTCCCCGGCCCCAATCGTGCACCGGTGGATGTCGGAGAGCCAGTTTTGGCCCAATCCCCACAGGCCAGACCGAAGGACCCCACCAGTGCACAAATCCGTGCACCAGGCCTCTAGTGGAATATATGAGCAGGATTGCAACTGGACATCAGAAAACAGCTAAAACCAGAAATTGGATCACTGTCAGGAAGTTGAGAATTAACTCTGTCTTTGTGTCCTGTTTTTTTCTCCTTGGCAGAATAGTCTTTCCTCCTATGTTCACATGCTTATGTCCCTTTAGTTTTTAGTTTCTGTCTCGATAGGTTACAATTCTAGTCACATTTAAACTATTTCAGTTTCAATTCCAAATTCCTGTGAAAGATGCACTTTGAGTGAGCTATCTTACTCTAGACAAATTAGCTATGCTCACAAGATGGGAACATATAATGCAAGTATGGCAGATAACTCAGAAGGTGATTATAGCTACCAAATGCAGATCAATTGGGTAGTCATTTCTAGGCTGCTCCATGTAGAAGCTTAGACTCATTAATTTCTCTGTCTATCTGCTTGACCTATATATTTGTATGCCAGTGCCTATTTTATTTACTTGAACAATATTTTACATTTTATATCTGTTAAGATAAGTCATTCTTTTACATTCCTTTTCAGGATAACTAATTTTCTACATTCTTCTGGTTGGAATCTAGATTCATTGGGGTTTTTTGTTGTTGTTTTATAGGATTTTGATTAGAATGTAGATAGGTTCATAGATTGGTTTGGGAAGAATGAAGATCCTTGTAATATTGAATCTCTCAATCTCTGTTTAACTGTCTTTTATGTCCTTCAGAAAAAAATTTTTGGATGATTTTTATGGATCTTACACTTTTCTTACTAGGTTTATTTCCAGTTTATTTGTGATTTTTGTTTTACCGTGAAGAGCATATTTTAATTTTCTACATTTCTATAAAATGGCTTTTCTTGGTAGTAAGAAACAGTATCTATTTTATATGTTAGTCTTGTTATTGCTATTATATCCTAATTAATTATTTTAGGTAGATATTGATATCATTTGCAAATAAATAAAAAAATTTTCTTATTCCTTTTAAAACATCCTCTAGAATAATATCTATTGAGTAAACATGAAGAGACTTTCCCTTCTTACAAGAAATTTACAATTCAGTGAAACAGACAAAAATAAACAGTTAAAAGTACAGTGTATTAATAGCTTTCATGGAGTTATGGACAAGGGCTAGTGATAAAAAACAGAACACCTTAATACGTCTAGTAGAAAGAGTGAAGGCTTTGTTGAAGAACTATTGCTTTGAATTGAATCTTAAAGAGCAATCAATAGTAGCCCAGCTAGTGTGGCTCAGCTGTTGAGCCCTGACCTAGGAACCAAGAAGTTGTGGGTTCCATTCTCAGTCAGGGCAGATGTTGCTGGATCCCCAGTAGGGGGTGTACAGGAGGCAGCCAATCGATGATGTTTCTCTTACTCATGAATGTTTCTATCTCTGTCCCTCTCCCTTCCTCTTTCTAAAAAGCAATAAAAACATATTTTAACATAAGTAAGTAAGTATAGTAATCAAGAGTTTTCCAGGTAAATAATGTTGGGGGACATTTAGTAAACAAGATATGCAGTGAAATGGCATGAAAGATCAAAACACAAGCAGTTTGTTCACTTAAATTATAGTAGAGTAGGTAGCAGGGTGAGTTACAGTGTAGAAGTGGTGAGTATCATAGTGCAAAGAGCTTTGATTTGATCTTAGAAGTAGAATGCTGGTGAATCTACAGATGGTGACATGAATAGAATTCCATTTTGTGACGATTTCTCAATTCAGTGAAGTAAATGTAGTGTGGAGGCAGATATAGAGTGAGATGGTGTAAACATGGATAACAATAAACAGTTGACAAAGGAAGAGAAATCCATGAAGGAATTGTATTATAAAAGGTCTAAGAAGAAGTAGGGAGACAACTAAAAGAATATAATGATACAGAAACCTAAAACAGATAGTGTCAAGAAATGGGAGTGGTCACCAGTGTCAGATGCTGCTATAGGAAATAAGGACTGAAAAACATCCATTATATTTTAACTCAAAAGTTATTGATGACTTAATAAGTTTCTCTAGATGCTGGAAGCAGAAACCAGATCTCACAGTAGATTGTAGAATAGATTGAATGGGAACAGGTTGGGCATGGAAAACATAGTTAGGAAATGAAGAGCTACACCTAAGATTTTTTTCCCCCAAGATTGGCTTTCATCAAGAGAAGGATTTCAGATTCAAGGTAAATGGTCATATTTGTATGTTGGTAGGAAGGTGTCAAAGGAGAATACAAATTGAAGAAAGAGGAAAAAATGCTACTAATTAAACAAGTTCCCAGAGGCAAGTGATATCAAGAGAGGGTAGATGGATTAGTCTTGGATAGGAATGGGGTATATATTAATGTACAATTGCAGATCATTTTATAGGTAGAGGGCAGAAAGTTGAAGGAGTTCTCCTATCCTTTTTAATTGTGTGAAGGAAAAACACTCCAATGAAATTCAATTTGAGAGAGAATGCTGTAAGTAGCCTAAGTAAAAGTGAAGTTTCTAGTAATTTGTACAGGGAATAATGGTTTAGGTTTTTTTAGAATAAAATAACTTAATGACTTGTTTGGATTAAGTGAAAAAATTCAAAGATGACCTCACAGAAGACTAGAAAGTTGAGAGAAAAGGGGAACTCTAAAAAGGAAATTGTTTAATCCAAATTTATACTTAGTAGTGATTGAAACTTCCAATGAAGTTATCCAACAGGCAACAAGAGATATAAATTAGGAAAGAAGTCAGTATGCTACTCAGTTATATCATAGACCATTATGTTATCTTTCCTCGAACACAGTGGTTCTCAACCTTTCTAATGCCGCAACCCTTTAATACAGTTCCTCATGTTGTGATGACCCCCGACCATAAAATTATTTTCGTTGCTACTTCATAACTGTAATTTTGCTACTGTTATGAATTGTAATGTAAATATCTGTGTTTTCCGATGGCCTTAGGCTCTACAGGGACCCACAGGTTGAGAACTGCTGCTGTAGAGCCTAAGACCATCGGAAAACACAGATATTTACATTACGATTCATAACAGTAGCAAAATTACAGTTATGAAGTAGCAACGAAAATAATTTTATGGTTGGGGGTCACCACAACATGAGAAACTGTATTAAAGGGTCGCGGCATTAGAAAGGTTGAGAACCACTGCGTGAGATTTTCATTTCTCAGTTGTCATGCAGCTTATCATTTGGAACTAAAGGGTTCCAACTTGGGTCTTAATATCTTTAGAGCGAGAATCATATATAGTTGAAGAATGTGGTGTGATTTGTTGTAGGTGAAGTCATAAGCTACCACAAACTGCTCTTTTTCTTTGTTTCTTCTACTAGTTCTGACCATGTTCCTTTATATTTATTTTATTCTGTCTTTCTGTATCATGGACTCCATGTCACTTCAACCTATCATTATTTTTGTTAAAAGCCATTTTCTGTCTTGGTACAGGAACTGCTTTTTACTTAATATTTTCTTTGTCATATTATTTTCTTTCTCCACTTATACTTATTGTCCATTCCATTTAGTAGGAGGCTTCATGTCTTATCTCTGAATCCTGGCTCATTACACAATGCCTGGAATACTTTTTATTGTAATAAATAAATTCTTATTAATGAGTTCAGTTTTGCTTTCCATGGTTTTTGTTTTTTATCTTTTTCAGTGTCATTTTATGTGTTCCTTTTTGTCAGTTATTTGGTCTACTCACTTTACAATAATGCTATCTCATTCTAAATTTTCCTGAACCTACTGTTTTCTTCCCATGTTATTCTTTCTTCCTTGGTAGACCATTTCATCCCACCACTATTTGTTTTAATTCTTTGTTTATTCACCTTACCTTGCATTAATTTACTATTGATTTACCAGCCCTTTCTCTCAACTCTGCTTGCTCCTGCAGACTCATTCTTTGCCTTATAAACACTCTTTTCATACCTGTTCTCCAAGAAAAACATTTCATTGCATCAGATAACTAATACTCAATAATGGTAATTATGTAGTTTATACTCTTTACCAAGTAATGGGTACTGTTCTGAAAGCTTTGTGTATATGAACAAATGTAATCCTCAAAACAATATTGTGAGGTAGTAAACTACATTTGATATAGTAGATTAATTTATCTTAATTTGATTTATATGAATTATTTAATTTTCTGACAGTTTCTCCTTAATAGGAAAAAACTTGGCTGATGTTTCTGTTTTCTATTTATTATTCTAGATGTTTTAAACAGAGATAAGGATGAGGAGCCAACTGTGAAACAAGAAATTGAGGAAATTGAGGAAGAAGTGGAGTCAAAGGGTATAATAGTCACAAGAATCAAAAGTGAAACTGACCAGGATCCCATGTGTAGAGAAACCTTTGAACTTGTTGGTAGGTTAGATAAACAGAGAGGAATCTTCTTATGGGAAATACCAAGGGAATCTTTGACCCAGGAACAAAGAATGTTCAGAGGAAACACTAACATTATTCGTAAGAGACCTAACTCAGAAGAGAAATGCCATAAATGTGAAGAATGTGGAAAGGGTTTTGTCCGCAAGGCCCATTTCATTCAACATCAACGGGTCCATACTGGTGAGAAACCGTTTCAATGCAATGAATGTGGGAAAAGTTTTAGTCGCAGTTCATTTGTTATCGAACATCAGAGAATTCACACTGGAGAAAGGCCCTATGAGTGTAACTACTGTGGAAAAACCTTTAGTGTGAGCTCAACCCTTATTAGACATCAGAGAATCCACACTGGAGAGAGACCCTATCAGTGTAATCAGTGTAAACAGAGCTTCAGCCAGAGAAGGAGCCTTGTTAAACATCAGAGGATTCACACAGGTGAGAAACCCCATAAGTGTAGTGACTGTGGGAAAGCCTTCAGTTGGAAGTCACACCTTATTGAACATCAAAGAACTCACACTGGTGAAAAACCTTATCACTGTACCAAATGTAAAAAAAGCTTTAGCCGAAATTCATTACTAGTTGAACATCAGAGAATTCACACTGGAGAAAGACCCCATAAATGTGGTGAATGTGGGAAAGCCTTTAGATTAAGTACATACCTTATACAACATCAAAAAATCCACACTGGTGAGAAGCCTTTTCTTTGTATTGAATGTGGAAAAAGCTTCAGTCGGAGCTCATTTCTTATTGAACATCAGAGGATCCATACAGGTGAAAGACCTTATCAGTGCAAAGAGTGCGGGAAAAGCTTCAGTCAACTTTGCAACCTTACTCGTCATCAGAGAATCCACACAGGAGATAAACCCCATAAGTGTAAGGAATGTGGAAAAGCCTTTAGTAGAAGCTCAGGTCTCATTCAGCATCAGAGAATTCACACCAGAGAGAAGACATATTCATACAATGAAACTAAGGAAAGTTTTGATCCAAATTGCAGTCCTGTTATACAGCAGGAAGTCTTCCCTAAGGAAAAATCTTATAAATGTGATGAATGTGGGAAAACTTTTAGTGTCAGTGCTCATCTTGTACAACATCAAAGAATCCACACTGGTGAAAAGCCCTACTTATGTACTGTGTGTGGGAAAAGCTTCAGTCGGAGCTCATTTCTTATTGAACATCAGAGAATCCACACTGGTGAGAGACCCTATCGATGTAGACAGTGTGGCAAAAGCTTTAGTCAACTTTGTAATCTTATTCGACATCAGGGTGTTCACACAGGTAATAAACCCCATAAGTGTGATGAATGTGGAAAAGCCTTTAGCCGGAACTCAGGCCTTATTCAGCATCAGAGAATACACACAGGAGAGAAACCTTATAAATGTGAGAAGTGTGACAAAAGTTTTAGTCAACAGCGCAGCCTTGTCAACCATCAGAAGATCCATGCAGAAATGAAAACCCAAGAAACCCATGAATGTGATGCTTGCGGTGAAGCCTTCAATTGCCGTATATCTCTTATTCAGCACCAAAAATTGCACACTACATGGATGCAGTAAATGTAGAGAAATATTTAAGTTTAGTTGGACTTGAGACTAGCTTACCCAAGTGCAGTTTCAACATTGCTCAATATGAGTCAGATTTAGTAAGCAAAGTATCTTTGGCCTAAGGCAAATGGTTTCTAGAGATTCTGCAAATAGTGGGCAACCAGTTGCCCACAGGCATTTTTCATTACCCTTTGTTTTAATGACTCAGTAATTTATGCATCTTTTTAAAACAAATCTTTCAGGTTAAACCTGGGCTCAGAGCATTTGGTTATAATAATGAAGGGAGAATGACAAAGTTGCATTGATACAAGGGAGCTAGAACCACTCATGTTAGAAAACTAGAATAATTCTTCAGAGACCTTTGCCACCATCTTACATGGTAGTTCTTTCGGTTCTATGATATGTTTGGCTATGCATGCCAAAGTCCAGTAATTGAGCATATGATGAAGTTTTCAAGGAAACAGCCCAGATTTTTTTTTTGAAACTGATATCCAAAGTTTTTGTCATTGGTTTAAGCCAGTTATTTGGCACATGAGTTACAAGAAAGCAGTTCCAATGCCTCGTGGTTCTCAGAAATGTGAAATGAGTGGACCATTAACTTTACATGTAAAGATTATGTGAGTAACAAACCTAGCAAAGGTGTTACCAAGGAATCTTTGGGAGTGCCTTTTTTCCCAAGATGGGCCTAAAAAGGTGGAGGAAGACACTATTCTTTTTGTGTCCTTCCATCTGTGAAAGATATTTGTAATCCTATACAAATAATTTTATTCCTTCACAACCAGTAGCATGTGAAAGTGTACATATTTTGATTGCCAAGAATTGAAGATAAAGAGACCTGGAGTCTATGTTAGGAAGCTGAGATATTTTGGTATTGCTTTGGTTTTTATAGTAACTAGACTTTGCATGCAGTTTTAAAATTCTTATTTCTGGTTCTAGGGCTTCCCTTAGTTAAAGGTTACTATAAACCTATTAATTCATCTATTCTAATCATTAAACCCGTTTTGTTTTGTTTTGCTTTGTGTAAGAGTTCTTTGTTACTATAGTGTAAAGTCTATCCTGTCAAATATATTACTATGTTTAAAAATTAGAATCAAGGTTTAAAGGAAATTGCTCTCACTTATTCTACCTGTGAGACAGTAGAGATATCCAGAGATAATTGGAGTTGTGGACATAATACACAGGGAAGATATCTGGGCTAGAAATTTATTTAGGATTCCAAAGTGTTTAGACACAGAAATGAATTAAGATTTAACAAGAGGATAAAGTAAAAAATAAAAAAAAAAATTTTTTTAAATGAATGAGTGAATCAAAAAATGGAATCCCGAAGCCCACTCTTGTTTATTGGGTGGGCAAGATGTGACAGAAACTGAGGGAGTTTCCAGAAGTATGGAAAACCCAATATATAGTGATAGTTGCTATAGGAAAGTGGCCTAGAAGGGTACTGAGGAGATATCAGTGAGGGGTTGAAGAGTATCCTTTAGATAATTAAAAAGTCAATGAGTTCTATAAGAGCAGCTTTTGAATTTGGAAAGAACTAGATTTCAGGAGGTTAAGTAATGTCTGGAGAGTCTAAATCAGTTCCCAAATTCTATCAATTCATGACTTCTACATTCAAATGGTAAAAAGGATAATTTGTAAACAAGTTAAATTGATTAAAGACCTTACTTCATTCTGAACTTATGCCCCCTGCTTTTTTAATTTAAAAAGTTGTTTTATAAAATATTAGTAATTTTAGGTGATGGTCTGTTGACTGTATGTCTCTGTAGGTTTAAAAAATTGGCACCTTTTTTCAATTATTCTTCTTACCCACCTAATTTTATTGGTCTATAGTAAGGAGTAAAAGATAGATTGTGAATATAAAGAAGCGTGTGGATCAAGATTAAAGAAAAATTTGAGTATTTTTCCATTCTGAACAGAGTCACTTGAGGGAGGTTGAAGATAAAGGAAAGCACGTGGACATTGATTGTTATAATCTAAAGTTAATTCTAGCACTAATGGAAGAATTTTATTTGGAGGTTTTCTTCCTCCAATTTGGTAGAAAAAGAGAACAGATTTAGTGTGTAGAAATAGAGTGTACATGACATGACCTGTTTTAAAAAAATAGTCATATTCATCTTTTGAAAGTCAGAGAAAGAAGAGGGGTAGGCACTGTTAGGGGTGGAGTTAAGAGCCTCATTAATAATAAAGGTTTGAAGTACAATGAGGAGAATGGAAGACTTGGGGGTGATAGCTTGTGGGGTTTTATATAGGGCCCAGTTGAAATAAAGGACTATGAACTTTTTTTTCCCTCTATATTTTATTGATTTTTCACAGAGAGGAAGGGAGAGAGATAGAGTTAGAAACATCGATCAGCTGCCTCCTGCACACCCCCTACTGGGGATATGCCCGCAACCAAGGTACGTGCCCTCGACCAGAATCGTACCTGGGACCCTTCAGTCCGCAGGCTGACGCTCTATCCACTGAGCCAAACTGGTTTTGGCAGGACTATGAACTTTTAATAGAATTGCTCAAATTCCTTGTTGAGATAACACATAGGACAATTTTGAAAGAAAATTTAGAGTTAAAATAGATGAAGCAAAATATTAGTAGATTTATTCAGGTTCTTTAGAGAATCAACGACTAAACCAAAAGGATAAATAGGTAAGCAGATGATGTATGGGTGGGTGGGTGAGTAGGTAGTTTAGATGATGATAGATAGATGATAGATAGATAGATGATAGATAGATAGATAGATAGATAGATAGATACATAGATACATAGATACATAGATAGATACATAGATAGATAGATACATAGAAAGAAAGAAAGAATAGGAATTGGCTCCTGTGAACATGGAGGCTAAGAACTCCCACAATGTGCCTGCCATCTGTAAGCTAGAGAACCATGAAAGCCAAAGGTATAATTCAGTCTGAGTTCAGAGGCCCTAAAACCAGGAGCTTCCTATAAAGACTGGAGGAAATGCCCCAGTTTAGGCAGAGCATATTTGTTCTTCCTCCACCTTTTTGTTGGTTTCAGGCCCTCAATGAATTAGGTGATGCCCACCAACATTGGTAAAGGCTATCTTTATTCAGTTTACAGATTCAAGTGCAAATTTCTTTCAGAAGCACAATCACAGACACACCCAGAAAAAATGTTTACCAGCATTCCTTAGCCCAGTCAAGTTGAAAAAATTAACCATCACAGTGGGTAACATAAAACAACCAGGAAAAAGGAGTCCTTGGTAGTGAAAGAAAAAAAAAATGGAAATCACAGTAAATATTCCATTTCTCTGTAATTTTGATGAGTAACGCATTTCACTTTCATCTGTCTTCCTAAAGGAGGATGTCAGCAAATCTAGGCATATCCAGTTGAGCATGATACATGCACTATAAATTTCAAATTTTTCTGTAGTCCATCTATTACAGTCACTGTAAAAGTTACTGTTCTTAATCAGTATTTGATACCTTTCACTTTCTGTCTCTTTCAAAAGTGGTGGCCTTGGCTGGTTGATGGGAGTGGATTGATTGGCTTCTTTTTAATTAAAGTCATCTCTATTACCATGATGCATGGACAAATAGGACAGAAATATTTAATGCCCAAATACTATAAGTTCAATTAACATGTATTCTTAAAATACCCTCTGGTGCTATATTAATGCAATAAGTTTTTGTTGCATCAAACAGTCCTTTATCCTCTAGGACAGTGGTTCTCAACCTTTCTAATGCCACGACCCTTTAATACAGTTCCTCATGTTGTGGTGACCCCCAACCATAAAATTATTTTCGTTGCTACTTCATAACTGTAATTTTGCTACTGTTAATGAATCGTAATGTAAATATCTGTGTTTTCCGATGGTCTTAGGCTCTACAGCAGCAGTTCTCAACCTGTGGGTCCCTGTAGAGCCTAAGGCCATCGGAAAACACAGATATTTACATTACAATTCATAACAGTAGCAAAATTACAGTTATGAAGTAGCAACGAAAATAATTTTATGGTCGGGGGTCATCACAACATGAGGAACTGTATTAAAGGGTCGTGGCATTAGAAAGGTTGAGAACTGCTGCTCTAGGAGACTTGAGGGAGTGACTAGTAAGCCAAATGTATTCCATAGAGTGCAGATGGAGAAAATCACCTAACTTTCCAAAAACAGTTCTAACACATCTCGTACAGATAAGACAGAGTGGTATCTCTGCCTGTGCTATCTCCTGTTCAGAAGTGGTGTTCTCAAGAACACTTTTCTCATGTCTGTCCAATGGCTATGGTAAACTTCCACATCACAGGACAGTCATTGCATTCCTGGAAACAAGAAGTGCATTCTGATTTCTTTGGCCTGTAAATTCCCCCAAAGTAAAACCAGGGCAGGCCAAAGAAAAGTTTCAAATGGCTGCAGAGATGACTTGACCTTGGCTATCTTAGGAGGGCAGGGTAGATTTCTCTGACACCTGAGCTCTCAGGTTGCAGTCTAGCACTGGTTGTTCTGACTGCTGGAATAATTGGTACTATTTTTAAAATATGCTCTGTTTCATTGTACAACCGTGCTCCAAGAGCTGAGTCTATATGTATATAAGCCTCTTCAAGAACTAGATGTAGAATTACTTTGAATTTTCATTTGTCCCAGTACTTGCCTCCCAAGTTGGAATAAAAGAGAGACGTTATTAGGATGGTAAATGGCTATGTTGCATAAGGAGAAATTTGTTTTCCTCTGTCTAATGATGTCATGTCCACTCACCAACTTCCACCAACAAGGGGCTAAGCCCTATGCTATTATACACACTTAGCTGGCTCCCAGTTTCCTCCCAATCTTGTACATTCTAAACAATAATTTTCAGCAATACTCTTATCATGTTATTCCCTGTGCAAAAATTATTCACATTTCCCTATTTCTCATTTCATCAAGGCAAGACTTGCCATAATATCTCTGCCCAAGCTCCCTTTCTCCTACTGTGCCATTCCACTTGGTCTCACCATTCTAGTCAAATTCCCCACAATTTCCTCAACATGTGTAATCTGTACTCTTGTCAGGACACAGCTAATTCATCTACACTCTCAAGTGCCTTTATCATTCTTCAAGAGCCAACTGACAGCGGAGAATAGAATATTTACAACTTACATATCTGGCACTGTACATAAAATATCGATAATCTCACAACAACCCTGTTTTACAGATGAGGAAAAGGGTTCAGAGAGAGAAAGTATATATTTCCCAAGATCAAACAAAAAACTATCTGCAACTCATCTTTGTAAAGCATTCCTTCCCTTTTGATCTCAGCACCTGGCCTATGCCACGGCGGTTTAGCACATTATTGTGTGCCATTTTGTTTCCTAATTGTATCCTTGTTTTCCTCATCTCAATGGTAAGCATAGAGCAGTGATGGGCAACCTTTTGAGCTTGGTGTGTCATACTTCGCCAAAAAACAGCATAACTCAGGTAGTGTGTCACTTTGAGGAAAAAACTAACTCCAAGACTCTAGTCGCAAATGTTTCATCCTCAGGAGCAGCAAATGTTTCATCCTCGGCATGCGGCCGCGTGTCATCAGAAATGGCTACGCGTGTCAGTGCTGGCACGCGTATCATAGGTTCGTCATCACTGGCATAGAGGGACCCTGTAGTATCTTTACAATGCAAAGCGTACAGTAAGTGCTGAATGGATACTTGACTGATTTTATGTTTACGTGTATTGATGCCCAGTACTGTTAGGCTAGTTTAGAAGGCTTGGGACAGATTGTGTTACAGTCAGAAAAATATGTTTATTTGAGTAATGGAAAGAGACCTCTGTCTGGCTGTGTTGAGCTTTGCTGTTACTCCTATCTCTTAATTCATCCTCTAGAAAATGGGTTTAGGTAGGGAATTGGTAACATTGCATGAGTCCTCAGGCTCTACTGAGCATGGATAATTCACCTGGTACCCTAGAAGTATGGCAGATATTGTTCTAAGGGCAGGTCCACAATTCTTTATCTGAAAGTCTTGAGGACTTTGCAAATCACACTGGTCTCACCTACTGGTTTTGTGACCTTGAGCAACTTCCTTAGCACACTGGTCCCTAGAGGCTGATATTCTCATCATTACAGTCAGCTTCTGCTTCTGCTAAATTCACATTATGAATCGTCTCATCTTGTTTTTGTAAAGCATGATGTAGACTCATATGTGAAACTAGACTCTTCCTATCAGGAGGACACATCTTTAGATTGCTCAATATCCCTCCTTACTAGTAAAAGTCCTTTCGTTATCTCCCACAATTCCATATGGCCCTAGTATCTCCAGGTCTTCTCTCTTCCCCCTCCTTTCTCATTTCTTCCTTTCTCCTCCCTCTTTCTCTCTCTCTCTCTCTCTCTCTCTCTCTCTCTCTCTCTCTCTCTCTCTCTCTTTTAATATATTTCTATTGATTTTTGAGAGAGAAGAAGGGAGAGGGAGAGAGAAATAGAAACATTAATGAAAGAGAAACATCGATCAGCTGCATCCTGCATGCCCCTACTGGGGATAGAGCCCACAACCTGGGCATGGGCCCTGACCAGGAATTGAACCAGTGACCTCTTGGTACATGGGTTGATGCTCAACCACTGAGCCACACCAGCTGGGCTCCTCTCCCTCTTTTCCTTACCCCTTCCCTTCTCTCACCCTCCCTCTTCAGAGCAAAAACCAAACTCTTCTTTTTATTCCTTCCAGTATTTAGTAATTGTTTTAGCTTGGCTTTTGATACTTATGCCTTCAAGGTATTATCTTCTCCCATTGAATTATCAAAGAATTTTCTTACACAATGGCAGTTCCTTTTCTGAGTTCCTTTCCTTGTTAACATCTTATGATCTCCAACCTGTACCCAGCTACACTGATAGACTGTCCTCCCCACTCCTCAATCTCCAATCAATAGCATTTGTGTTTCTTGCTTAGCTACCTTAAGTTTAATTGTCTATATACAAATGCCTTGGCTACCCTAAAGCTGAAAGTTTTCTTAATTACTTTCAGTGCCTAGTACCAGGTTTTATTTTTAGTGGGTGTTCAACAACTTCTAGAATAAATCTGACAGAATACTGAAATCTAGGAAGCCATTAATATATTCACTCAGCGACCATAGTTAATAGAAATTGAAGCCTGTAGCTTCATAACTCTTGTCTTCATATTACCCTGAGTGGAGGAAATTACTTGGCTTGAGATTTCAAAGACATTTGCAGTTCTTTAGTAGGGAAAATATGTCAGATAGTAGCCAGGGAAAATGCATTATATAAATCCTCACCCTCAGTGAAATGTAATTCAGCCTTGACCAAAATATATAAATAACTCAGCCTTGATTATAAATTCGTGTTCAACCCATAAATGAGCTCCTAAGAGGTTTCTCTACCACAGAGGGCCAGTGATGCTGAGTAAGCTCTAGATAAAAGTTTTCTGGCAGAAAAGCTTTGTCACACCAGGTGTTGTGACAAAAGCTTTTAGGACAGCTTAGCGCATGGTAAGAGCTCAAGTAGTGGCTGATGGAATGGGTGCAATAAGAAATGTAGAAGACCAACTCTGGTGGCAGAGGTATTGAACACTGCCTGTTGCCCACCTTTACCTACTCCCTGGTTATGTGTACCTTTTAGGAGAAATAGACCTGAATGTTAATCTCTCAGCTCTACCCGCCCAAAATGTGTGACCATCATCCGGTAATTTAACTGCTCTCGCTTTGGTTTTATCATCTGAAAAAGGAAAGACTTGGACTAAATGACCTTTAAGATGGATTTGAATTGCTTATATGGATATAGTTCATTGTCTTTAGAAAGTAATGCAGGTACATGGAAATAGCCAAATGTCCTGGAGACACATAATAAGTAATTTCTTATATAGAGAATTTATAAATATATAACATATATACTACATTTATAAATATGTCCTTTCTTACACCTACTACCAGGTTTTTCTCATCAGAAGAAGGCCCTTTGGATTAATTCCATTTTATTCCTCTAAATAATGTGCTTATGCCTCTATTTCTTAATTTATCAACTCTAAGCAATAACATTTATCTTTGTACTCTTCAAGGCAAAGAATTTAGTTTACTTCCTTCTCCTATATTTTAAGTATAGGTATTACCCTTGTAATGATTTATATCTATTTCCTTTATTACTTTAGTAGACTTAAAACACTATTTCTTAATCCATCAATTTTAAGTGAAATTCCTGACTCCCCACTAAGTGGATTAGTGCTCCCTTTGCTTTCCTCTATTTCTCCTCCCCTTTGAATTTCCCTTCTGTCAGTTAAATTACTACTTTTTTTTTCACTAGAATCATTACTTTTATTTCATCCAAAGTTTCAATATTTAAATTCTCTTTTGTAACTATGGTTTTCTGAAAATGGAAAGTCAATCAAGTATAATTATGTGAATATTATTTACTGCAAAAGTAGGTTGTGTGCTTGGCTGTGCAGAGGAACATGTAGTCCTGTATCATCAAACCTGGGCCCCTTAAAGAGGAATGCTCAAAGCAGCAAAGTCACATTGATTCTCTCAATACCCTCTACATGTTTCTCAAAATCAGTTCACATTTTAGCTTCAAATTATAAATGGCTTTCAATTTTGGAGAGCCTCAAACTTGAAATCTAGGTTGGTCATTCTCAAACTTGGCTCTACATGGAATCATCAAAGGAGCTTTAAGAAACCATATTTAGAGGATCCTACATCAAGAGTTTGATTTAATTTGGCTCAGGTGATTCCAAAGAGTAGCCAAAGTTGAGGACCCTATAACGTCAATCACTTCTAGTAGAGCCAAAGGTAATGAAATCTACTGAGTCCTTTGAAAACAAGAGCAAAAAGTAAAACCCAACACCAACTGAAGGTTTATAGCTTATTTTATTTCCTTTTTGTTGCAGCTGTCTCCTTCATATCCTACCACACCTAAGATCATTTAATAAGATGCACTTCTCTGCCCTCAGCTTCTGAGATGTTTCGTTCAGTGGTCGTTATTTGGATGGAGAGCAGATGTCGGTTTAAAGTCTCTTCGTAGGTGGAGGCTCTGGGTCATGGGCAGCTGGAAGTGTGGCAAGGAAACCGCTGTGTGAAATTTCATCAAATCCTTGATATTCAGACTTAAGTTTCAATAACTGATTTTTTTCCCCTGTGTCTAAGAATTTAACGTGTATTGTGTTTCCAGTACTTCAACCTAATTTGGTCTGATTTCCAGGGTCAGTCAAAAGGTGGTTGTTCCGTTTCAGCCCTCTTCCCAAGACACCTCAAAGAGCTGGAGCCAGCCGACCTTGCTGTTTCTAGTAGGTATAGTTGGCTGTGAAGAGCGACTGGGTGGACGCAGCACCAGAAGAACCTGTGGAAGTATACTTGCCTTTGGCTGCCTGGCAGTTAGCCTAAAAAACAAGGGTGACAGAGGAGGCCGAGTTAGAGCAAACACAACCATGTGCTTCAGCCTCTCATTTGAAACCAGCGACACCTTCATTTCGACATTTTCCCCCTTACACTGATTTGCCGGGCTGATATCATTCCCCTCCTTTTGTAACATGTTATCTCCTTTATCCCAGTTTTCTGAGCATTTCTTTGGCATGACTGAGGTTTGTGTCAGTTACTGGGAAAGTTTCTTTTTAGTACCAACAATATTGCAACAACAGTACTAGAAATTAAACTTGAGAAACGTCTCACTAGTATTGGGATAAAGCCGTGGTCAGCAAACTGCGGCTCGCAAGCCACATGCGGCTCTTTGGCCCCTTGAGTGTGGCTCTTCCACAAAATACCATGGCCTGGGCGAGTCTATTTTGAAGAAGTGGCGTTAGAAGTTTAAGTTTAAAAAATTTGGCTCTCAAAAGAAATTTCAATCGTTGTACTGTTGATATTTGGCTCTGTTGACTAATGAGTTTGCCGACCACTGGGATAAAGGAGTGGGGATGTCAGGCTTAACAATGGGGAAGCTTGGAATACCTGTGGAAGTTGTCTGCTAAGAAATTGACCAGATATTATGGCCAAGCATCAGGCAAAGTACTATCTGTTATAGTAAAAACACATAAATGAAAGTAAAATTATTTTTTTTAATTTCCCATTTTTTACTTATATTTGACCACAAGAACATGTAATTTTATGTAGTTGTTATCACAGTATCATTTGATCCCCTGTGTAAATTCCAATTAAAGTTGAGTTCAGGATTATAAAACCAGTAATAATATTCAAATGCCACTCTTCAAGTCACTGTTACTATTGTTTGCTCTCTTCGGGATTTATTTCTTCATATACAGTGATTTTCAAAGTGTGTTTCATGAACCTAAGCACGTGTAAGAACTGGAAATCCTCTAGCTTGACCCCAGACCACTAGAATCAGAAACTCAGTGACTGGGGCCCAGCAATCTGGGTTTTAACAAGCCCACCAGGTGATTCAGATGTACGCACTAGTTTGAGAACCACGTTTCAGATGATAAACTCAGCTTCCCTTCTTTGGTGTGGATTGGCCCCTCGCCCTTACTTTCACAGTCCCTCCAACTCAACAGCCACACACCAGCACAGCCATGCCCAGCTCTCCATCATCATAAGGTAAGCACTACCTCTACAATCTCACACCCCTCTAATGCCCCAACTTCCCTGAGGACTTCCTTTCCTTTAGTGCTTCATGGCCAAACCTCTGGTGAACTCTTCATTTCTTGCCCAGCCTTCTCTGATCAGCAAGCTACATAGGCCATCACTCAAATTCAGCACTCTTCCGTCTCTTTATTAAACTTTTACTCTTTTCTCCTGCTATTCCCATTTCGGTTGACCTGAATCTTCCTGCATGCTTAAGAGAGCTGTCAGGAAAATTTAGGATCTACCACAAACTCACTCTCGTTTCAGCTGCACCTTGCCTGATAAGCTTGGCCATCACATCTGGTCAATTTCCCAGCAGACGATTTCAACAGCTATTTCAAGCTCCTCCACTGTTAAGATTGAAACCTCTATTCCCTTCTCACTCTCAACAGATGCTCTCAAAGGTAGTCAGCAATCAACCACTGTACCTCTTTATCCCAACGGATCTGATTTCAACCCATTCTCTCTTCTTTGATGTCTCTCCCCTTCTGTCTAAGACCAACTCTGCCAACTGTATTAACATTTAGTTTCATGTAATCCTGTTTCCTCTAAGCCCTTGTCCTCTCCATGATCTCCACTCTCCTCATCTTCACTCTGTCCTCTGGCTTTCTTTTTCTAATGGGTAGAAATGATATCACTTTGTGGGTTTGATTTGCATTTCCCTGGTGATTAGAGATGCTGAGAATTTTCTCATGTATTTATTGCCATTTGTACTTCATCGATGGAGAAGTGTCTATTTGAGTCCTTTGCCCATATTTTTAACTGGGTTATTTCCAGCTTTGTTACTGAGATGGATTTTAAAACCTTATCACCTATCAGATTTACAAACATGTTCATTCATTCTATGAGGTGTCTTTTCATGCTCTTGATAGTGTTCTTTACATCTAAGTATGCCAAGCTCTCTCCTACTTGGCTAAGCTCTAAGCTCCCTAAAGGCAGTGGCTGGTCTGCTTTATTCATCCCAGTCCTTGGCTCATAATAGGTGTTCGAAAAGGAATGATTACTAGTTAAATAAAATCATTTTTGTCCTCATTTCTCCTGGTAACCTATCTAGGTATTCTCCAGACAAACTTCTTGAATATGCACTTTTTTCTTCTCTATTGAAACTATTTTATTGAGGGTCACTGATAATCACCTAAATGTCCATCTCTGCCTTCTCTGAGCCTTTATTCTGAATCTCTCAGAAGTGTGTTGTTATTGACCCCTTGAAATTTGTTTCTCTTTGTTCTCAGAACCCTTGGTTCATCCTATCATATCATTGCTGCTTGTTGGGTGGCTTCTCTTCTTCATCTTCCCAAAATGAAAGGTGTCCCAGTTCAGTGCTTATCCCTCTTATCTTTCCTCTGAAGTGTCTTTGTGGAAATTGTCCTTCAATCTCTGTCATCAGCTATGCGCCCAGTGTGGATAACTCAAAACTCTCTCTAGCCCTCACCTTCCTATTGAGCTCCAGTGCCACATTTTCAAATAGCCAGTAGGCATTATCTGGAGACACCTTCATGGCCTGAGAAAGCAGTTTTTCCACATGACAGAAACAGGCCCCAAGTGTCCACATGATCAAGTACATAAGAGGTAGTAGCATCTTACCACAGCCCGCTTCATAAAAGCCTCCTGTGTCGCCTTCTTGTTTGCAGCCTTGCCACTCCAAGCAGCCAGTGCACTGGCCTGCAGGGCCCGTCCATAAGAGAAACTTAGTTTCCAGGGCTTGGGTAGAGGGCAAAGGTTGATAGCGTTGAGGTTGAGGGTAGCATCCTCTTCACTCATGCCCCCAGACAAAAAGCAGATGCCTAGAAGGGGAGAAACAATTCCACTCAATTAGTCCCAGCTTGTGGACTCAGCTTGAGAAAGCAAGCAATGGGCCTAAAAGAAATGTAATGTTTCGATCTTTTCTCTGCTTGATTTGCATGGGACTGGGTCAGGGATATTTATTTTCCCTTGTTGAGGCTCGTTGGGCTAGGGATATAAGGGCTTTCATAAGTAAAGAGGGAGGTGAAATGTTGAGGAAATCAATGGATCGTGTGCATTTGGGCAGACTCAGGATATGTGGTGTCACAGAGTGTGAGGGGAAGTGCTGCTGCCTGTGAGGTGGCAGGTCTGCTTCATGGGTGGAAGACTTTGGACAAACACAAATGCTTGAGGAACATCAAAGGCTGAGGGCCAAGACCTGGAGTTAGAGGCGCAGGAAAGCCTTACCGGGCACAGCAGCAGGAACAGTACGGTGGAGAGCGGTGACAGTGGCCATGGCCACTTGCTCTGGAGTATACTTCTTGGTGCAGGCATGCCCAGCGGTCACCATGTTGGGCTTCAGCAGGGTGCCCTCCAGGTACACATGATGGTCATTCAAGGCCTTGTAGACAGCAGCCAGGACCTGATGGATAAGAGAGCCAAATAGATGAAACCCAGAGCCAGCCTTAGAGTCACCTGCCTTTGGCACTTCTATGCTGCAGGGATGCAGAATGAAGGAATTCTCATATGTGGCTTGGCCAAAGCTTCCCAACCAGCCCCCAGGCCTTATCAGGGCAATGTATTGCAAACCACAGTCACTAAGCACAGACGAGCTGGCCTGTACCCGCCACCCCTACTCTGGCTGCCCACTGCGTGGTCTGCTGGCATGGCTGCTTCCCCTCACTCCTTCCTTCCCCTCACTCCCTTTGGTCAGTGGAGACTGCCTGGATTTAGTTAGTTGGGGACATCTAAATTGGCCTCCATTCTCCTTCCCCTTAGATGCTAAGTGGTCATAAAAACATACATTTCAGACCCAGAAGTGCTTTCAGATATCATTTTAATCCACCTAATTTTGCCAAGGAAGAAACTGAGGTCAGGTTACATTATGTCTCTTACTCTCCTACAGATATACTGTGGCTAATTTAGAAAGTCACAAGTAGACAAATTACTTTCTAATCACATGTTTTTTATGTAAGCCTCATTTTATTTTAAAATTTCTTAATTTACACCTAATGGAACTGAGACCCCACAAGTAGGTACATGGATTCTCAAGCCCTAGTCTTGGTATTGCAAATCCTGTGCTTTTTTCATAAGGAGCATACCATGTACCCAAAAGTGGTAGGTTTGATAATACCTCCTTACCTTCTCAATGCTACATAATGATGCCGACTGAGAATATTTCTCATATAGCAGTTGATATATGTTAAGTAATTGCTGTTACTTAAAAGCAAGATTTTTCAACTAGAATTTGGACTTACCTTCTCAGTAACATATAGGCAGTGTTCCATGTCATGGTCTCCATCAGGAATTACCTCTGGTTCAACAATAGGTACAAGCCCGTTCTAAAAAGGAAAAAGGTGAGGACAGAGTGAAGCTCTGCTCACTGGGATCCTTTCCTTAAGAGATTATTCAACAGTTGGGGTTGGTATAAAATGAAGCCCTTTTGGAGAAATATCATTTAAGTGACTCAAAGGCAATGCAAAGAAATTTAATGAGATATCTAGTGAGCATGGTTTAGCCAAAAAAGAACAGTGAGATTAAAAAGAAAGAAAGGGCCCTAGTCAGTTTGGCTCAGTGGATAGAGAATTGGCCTGCGGACTGAAGGGTCCCAGGTTTGATTCAGGTCAAGGTCAAGGGCATGTATCTCGCACATTGGTATTTCTCTCTATCTTTCCCTCTCTTCCACTCTCTCTAAAAATCAATGGAAAAATATCCTCGAGTGAGAAATTAAAAAAAAAAAGGAAGGAAGGTAGGAGAGAAGAAAGGAAGAAAAGTTTTTCTGGGAATGGGGAAAATAAAAGCAAACTTAATTTCTAAGTCTTAGTCTAGAAACTACTCTAGCTACTTCAGAAACTAGCTGTCACCCTTTTAGAGCAGTCAAGCTTAAGTCACTAAGAAAGATGCCTTTTGTGTGGGTTAAATAAGGAATTCAAGAAGTATTTACAATTCTGAGTGGGAATCTCTAGGTGCCCACAACGCAGCACCCACACAATAAAATCAGACTGAATTGGATCCCAGAGACATGCCAACATATGTTGGAAACTTTAGCATCAAGTCTCCATCCTCCATGAAATCATGTGGACTGGGTCAGAGCTATCACCCTTGACCTGGGATCTCAGAGGACCCTGTCTTGGACATGGTGGAACACAGGCAAGCAAGTGCCCTGGCCTCAAAAGCCTGACCACTTTGAAGAAGAAGAGCAGTTGATGGCATCTGCCTTTTGGGCTCCTAGCTGGCTTGTGCAACCAGTTCTTTCCCTACCACCCATGGCTACAGCAGAAGTAGTGAAAATGCCACCAGGCTACACTGGTGGGGGAGAAGAGGGCTCCTGTGTGGGTATAGTAAAATTAGAAAGATAGGCTCTAAAGACAGCACTCGCCTACTGTTTTTTAGCCCAAGGGGAAGCCTGAGCACCTGCTGACAGATGCTGGCATAGCGAGCCAGGGCGTTGGCATTTTCCTGGATAGCAAGGGCGGATGGACACTGGTTATCAATCCTCAGCACAGCACGCCACTTTCCAAAGTCAACACCGTCTTTCTTGTACTGAGCACAGCGCTGAGAAAGGCCATCGAGCCCTGCAAGTCACAAAAGAGAGAATGGCTTCTTTGCGGCCCTGTCCCCGACCCCTAAGGCCGGTAAAGTGAAGGAGTTCTCCCTTGGCTTAGCTTCCAGTCAGCAGAGCTTGAGAGCCAAAAACAACCAGGCAAATAAACATGGGTCCCCATACTGAGCCGGGAGACCTGGATTTAATAAATATGGTTTTGACGCACGTGTGGATACACCATAAGAACAGAGGAAATGAATATTTGGTTGGTATACTTGCTACGTTCCAGGAATGATTCTAGGCATTTTGCACACCGTTTCTCATTTAGTTATCATAACAACCCTAATAGTTAAATATTATATTCATTTTACAGATGTGGATACCCAGGCTCCGAGAGGTTGAGTGACTTTAACTAAGTTTGCATAGTGAAAGAGTGATGGAGCTGGGATTCAAATTCTGCATAGCTAACCCAGTGTTGTGGCTTATACTTGTCTACGTGGGCAGTGAAGTACCTAGCAAAATTATCTAAGTCGTAAGTGATGGAACCAGGATTCAAACCCAGGTGTGTCCGATCCCAAAGCCTGGGACCATTACTCTCTACTGCTGCTGGATTCTTCTCTAAAAATAATATTCCCAGGTACAGAGTATCTTCTCTATGCAATACACTGTGGTAAGTACTATATATATATATATATATATATATATATATATATATATATATATATATATATATATATATATATATATATATATATTGTTTAACTCAATCTTCAAAACTATTCTGCAAAGCAGATATTGTTATCCCCTAGAATGGACTCAGAACACTTAAGTGACTAACCAGAGGTCACACAGTTCTTAACTAGAGGAGCTCGGATTGAAAATCAGATGCATGTGGCTTTAACCTTTTGCACTCGGATGTCGAGTGTGACTCGACACGGTTAGCATTGGTAGCAGGAATCAAGAAAAAAGCAAGCGAGTGCAAAGGGTTAAACCCCATGTGATATTCGTAATTTATTTTCACTTCCTCATTTCCAGCATATATTGGCATGGTTCATATCAGTGGGCAGTATCCTTACCTTGAATGGTGGTTTCTTTGTTTGTTCCTGCAAGTGGAGCAGTTCCTTGGTCCAACTGTGAATTAAATAATTAACAAGTAATTAGCAGGTGTCAGGTATCCCAGTAAATAAAACACCAGCAGAGCCCCTGGTGCTGACTAGTAGTTCCCATCTTTCACAAATCAAGGAGTTCAATTTAAAAAATGGATTAGTCATCTGGAGGGACACAACAGAAAGACACAACAGTCCGTAGCAGAGGGGCCGTTACCTGGAAGGAACAATGTAAGAGGGTCAAGGTCAACCCTAAGAGGATGGAAAGCGCAGGCCTGGAGCTTGGGAAGTAAGAAGTAATCTGATAGCACCAGGAATAGAGAGGTTCTGTGTAAGAGCAGCATCCCTTAAATTATTCATTCATTTAGTCAAGAGACATGGTGGAGCGCCTTCACATAGAGGTACTGTGTTATTACAGGAGATGAAGAGAATAGTATGCAGCCTCTACTCTCAGCAGAGCAAAGGCTAAGTTCATAAGCCCGAGAGGTGGACAATCTGGGCTCAAACTGCCTCCAATTTTGCCTTTCCGCGGGCAAGTTATGTTACCCCTTGTAATTCTATTTTTCTCACCTCACCTCTAAAATAAGGAGAATAACTGAGTCAGCCTCCAGAGGTTGTCAGGAGGATTAAATGAGTCCCTGGAGTTCTAAACACTCATTGAATACTCTACTCGTGAGAAGTGTGTGCAGTTTTGGAAGACCTAGTTAAAGATAGAATAGTGAGTGCTTTCATAATCACAGCTATCATGCTCTGAATAATAATTTTGTGACAGGGACTGTTTTTAAAACACATTTCATCCTTGTAAGAATCTTATGAGGTAGGTACTATTATTCCCATGTTAGAAATGAGGAAATGGAGACACTAAGAGATTTAGTACCTTGTAGAAAATGGTTGAAGGAAGAGGGCATGGGAGGAAAAGTCTGGAAGAGGATCGGTTCTCAGGGGAAGGTGTGATGGAAAGCAGATGAGGAGATACGTTCGGAGTGCTGGCCCTGCCTCGGCCCCTGGGCTGGGCACTGGCCGGGTTGCGGTGAGAGGTGAGGGGAGTGCGAGGACTCACCTTGATCCCCACCACGATGCCCTTTTCCTTAAGGATGTCTCTGAACAGCTTTCCCTGGCTGTCCTTCTGGTAGAGGGTCTCATGGAACAGGATCACGCCCCCGATGCTCTGGCTGACAGAGTTGTCCACGGTGAAGAGGATTTCTCGGAACTGCCGTCGGTTCTCTTCCGTGTTCTCCACGTTGATCCTCTGCAGGCGGTTTCCCATGGTGCCTATGGGCGGGCAGGCAAAGGCAGTATAAGGAGCAAGCTGGGCTTTCTTCCCCACCGTCTCAGCGACCCTCACCAGGAAGGTCAGCAAGACTCTTCTCTATCCTCAGAGCTTCAGAACTCCTGCCTCTTGTTTTGTCTCCCTTGGCTGCTGGTCAGGAAGAGGATGGGCTGGGCATGTCTGAGTCAGTGGGTCCAGGTGGGTAGCTAAGGCCCTCCAGCCTCTCCCCAGCCTCTCTGGTTCAGCCCTCAATCTGACTGTTGATTTCTCTGGCTTCTATCGTTTCCTGGGGGCGTGCAGGCCCGCCCAGCTCTCCGTTTTACCTTCTCGGGCTTACTTAGACACAAGCTCTTCCCTGTGCCAGATGGGGACACTCCCTTGCCCTCTCTGCCCTTCCCTGGCTGACTTTAAACTGACTTCTCATTAGCAGCGGCGGGCTGTGTATCTGACCTCATTCTGGTTACTGAATTCCTGGTCTTGCTATATAGCCTGAATTCCAATGACCTCTGGCAAGAGGCCTCAAAATGGAAGGCTGAGTCTCTGTCTTGGGTTTTCAGAAATCTGCCTACTGGAATGACAGGACCCCAAAGGTCTCTGCTTCCTCAGCCTTCGGCTCCCACTCCTGTGTGCATAAGCCTTTACTCCTCTGAGAGGAAAGAGAACATGAGTAGCAAGTTGCCTTTGCTAAGTGTAGTAACAAGAGTATGCTTAGTGTACGATGCTTCTTGCACTCACCTACAGACTCATCGGCAGCCAGGATCCCCTTCCCATTGGCAACGATGCGCTGGGCAATTTCTGAGAGCTCCTTCTTCTGGTCTGCGGTGAGGGCTGGGAATTTGTGGGCCATGGTGACAGGTCTGGAAAAGAGTACAGGAGAGTCCTGAACAGAACTGAGGTTGGCTCACATGGACTCATGTCTAAGGCAGCTGGGTGTGCAGGCTAGCCCTACAGGCCCCGCTGCCATTTCTGGCCCATTTCTATAAGTGCATGAACAAATGAGGTCTGAGGGGGTATTTTCCCCCTTAGCCTAAGTAGTTGCAGTTAGCCATAATGATGAAGGTGGGATGGTAAATGTTCATGGTGATGCTAAATAGAATGCCTTCCAGGGCACCTTTGGGATGACTGTTCCTGAGACTGAACCAGCTAGTTAATGACCCATC
Organism: Cnephaeus nilssonii; assembly: GCF_951640355.1. Classification (NCBI taxonomy): domain Eukaryota; kingdom Metazoa; phylum Chordata; class Mammalia; order Chiroptera; family Vespertilionidae; genus Cnephaeus; species Cnephaeus nilssonii. Next base: position 24,346,168 of record NC_137085.1, on the reverse strand, counting down.
ACATCTGACAGGTAGATGCACTGCAGTAATTGACTCGCTACTCTGAGGATTTCTGGTGCCATCAGGTCCCCTAGATGGCTTGAGGCCAGGACAGTGAGGCTTTTGGCCTGTGTGGCCATTCTCCACTTTGTTCTGTTAGCCTATAGCCCACCAGACTATTCTCCAGGCAATACGCTTGAGAGGAGAGACCACCACTTGCACTTGAAGCTAACATTTCTTCAGTGTTGGGATCTACAAGGTGGAGTGCAAGCTTCCTTTTTCCTGTAGTCAAATACCTATGAGACCACTTGAGGCCAATGGGTAGGGTTTTTCCCAAGTGCCTCTGGGCTGGAAATTCCCAGGGCACCAAGGGAGCAGAAGTCATAGGGTAATCCCTGTCCCAGTAATTCTGTTTCACTGCTTTAGTGAAGGGAGACTGGCAGGGGTCCTCTGAAGGGGATCACTGCACCTGTTCAGCTGCCACTTTGGCTAGTCTTAAAAATGCAACTTCACAGGGCTCTTCTATGTTATAAGAAGTGATCTTGCATAGGATGAGCTTTCAAAAAGGACAAATCATAGTAAATATTATCTTGAGTCATTTCCTATCCAATCCTGTGGCCTCCTCTCCCCCTCATACACTCATACACAAATAGCGCTATAATAGTAGCAAATTATCTTTTACTGCCAGGCACTCTGCTACTTGTTTTGCATGCACTATATAATTTATTCCTCACAATAATCCCAGAAGGCAGCTGGAATTCCCCCCTTCCCATATAATAGATAAGGAAAGAATATAAGAGAGTTTAATGATTTGTCCAAAGACAAATAGCTAATAAGACACAAAACTGGGATAAGGGACAGTACTCCTCTATTTCAAGGCAAGAGTGAGCTTGGTGAAAGGAATCAGCCTTAGATGGCTCTAATGTCCTTGAGGACACCCTCAGAATACTTGGTGATGATACCCTCAAGGTACCCCAAATCCTTGGACTGTAGATCATTATCCCCACACCACTGACATTACCAATTCATAAGCATCTGACACACACACGTTTGCTGCTAGGAGAGCAAATAGACCTGGTTCAAGGACAAGCTCTGCCTCCCCTGCCTGGGACCATGGGCAAAGCGGTAATTTCTGAGTCTGAGTTTATTATGGATTAAATGGCAGTAATATCTGCTCTGGTTGTCTCATTGCCAGATGGATCACCTGTGGCCCATGAGCACTCTACTCGCTGTGTTTGCTCAAAATAAATTTGTCCAATTGCATGATAAACATGAACATGCTTTATAAAGCATTATGAAAACGTAAGCTATTATTATTATTTCCTTTTTGACTGTTTAAAACAGAATCACCGAAGGGACTTCCATGTTTCTATTTGTCACCAAGCTATTTTCTTCAGGCCGAGTGTGCTGACTCAACCAGAAACACCAAGAGAGGAAAGGTCGAATCAACCCCAATCTGTTTATAGGAAGTTAAACTTCTACAGAAGGATTAAAGGTCTGTACCACATCAGCACAAATGTTACCCGTCTGTTAATCATAAATCAGGGCCACAGGCCAACGTCCACCGCCGGGGACAGGAGGCCAGCGGGAGTGGGGATGACAGAGCGTGATCTCTATGCCCCTGCTTCTGCCCACTGAGGTCTCGAGTCAACATTTCTTTAAAGTGCGATTGGAAGTTGTTCACATTATATTATTAAGTGAAAAAAAATCATACAATATATAATATCATTCTTTTAAAATTAAAAACGTGGTATACACACATACCATCTGTACATCTATATAAACAGGGAAGAACCACCCCGGGGTTACCCCTAGGGAATGAGATGGGGTGGAATGACTCTCATTTTCCCTTTTTAAACTTTTTTATATTTGATTTCTTACTAAACAGGGTTACACGTTACTTAATTTATTCTATGTAATAAATTAACAGGTGATACATGTCTAAATCTGGGAGAAGGTTGTGAGTATGTACATATCTGAACAGAAGGTAACCACAGCAAAACAGAGCTGCAAGTGACCTCTGAGCACCCTGTATCAACTCTGCCAACTTGAGAAACAAGGAGACAGAGGCCCAGGAAGAATATGTCTGATGCCCCTTCTAAGTTGTGATGTTTAGGCTTATAAATCACATCCGATTGGTGTAGGACTTGGAATCCTAATTTCCAATCCTTCTCAGCAAAATAACAGAAGGAACCCTACAGTGTGACTCTTTCTGCCTCCCTAGGAGAGGTTCTAGGGAAAGATAATAATTTGTGAAATATGAATGTTCAACTTCTGGAGAAATAGAAGGCAGTGGAGAGTCCATTTGCTTCTCCATGTGCAAGGCAGATGGATTTGCAAGAAGACAGACACAAGGGGCTTATTCTTTGGAAGCCTGTGCTGGCCAGGCACTGGGAGCAGCACTTTTATGTACGGATGGAAGATGCTCACAGCCTCATCCCTCATCCCAATGCCACCGTGGCAAGGGCAGTGAGATGCTCTGCCAGCCTGAACCCTGGTGCCTGTGAACACACGTGCAGCGGCCCCGAGAGAGAGGGTTGCCCTTTCCTCTAAACGGGCAAGGAACTCCTGGCAGCTACACTCCATTCCCCGGCCCGGCCCCTCAGGTCCAGCCTGGGCCTGGGTCTTCCCCAGAGACACCTTGGCCAACACAATGATGGCAGCAGGTTCCCAACAGGCTAATGGAGCCCTAGGCCACCATTTAAAGTCAAGTTTATTTTAAAAGGCAACATATCTTCACAACATGCCTGTTTCTGTTTTGTTTTTTATACAGAGAGTGGAACACATACACCTAAATACATCAGCAGCTTTTGGTTCCAGATATCTTAAGCTTAGCGCCTTCGAGGTGCTTGGTGCCTCGAAGTACGAAAGGTTGTAGAAAGCATCAAACCAGTGGAAGGTTTGAGAATTTACAATCAGATGACAACTCTGCTCTGTGAGGTCTCCAAGCCTGTTCCATTTTCTCATCTGAGCCGTGGATGAAGGCCAAGGGCAACACACGTCAAAGTCCATTTCTGTGACAAAGGAACTTCAGTGCTAACACTAGTCCGTGTGGGAAGAGAATGAAGAAAGTGACAGAAGGTGACAGATACGTAAATAAATCATCAAAATAAGCAGTGGTTGTGGAAAGAGTGGAAATGAGCCGGCATCTCAAAAACTGAGTAGAACCTAACCCCGTGGTCGGCAAACTGCAGCTCTTTGGCCCCTTGAGTGTGGCTCTTCCACAAAATACCACGGCCTGGGCGAGCCTATTTTGAAGAAGTGGCGTTAGAAGAAGTTTAAAAAATTTGGCTCTCAAAAGAAATTTCAATCATTGTACTGTTGATATTTGGCTCTGTTGACTAATGAGTTTGCCGACCACTGACCCAACCCAATGGGTGCATTCAGGTTGTTTTTCCCAGGCTAAGACTCCACAGAGCCCTCAGACAGGTAACACGGGTAACAGCAGCAATCTTGAGCAGTTTGCTGCCAGGAAAGGTGTGAGGAAAAACAAACATTTCAGCAGATCCTGGTGTTTTCAGCCACCATCCTGTTTTTCCTGAAAACAAAAGCAAGCAAACTTTCCCCTCCACAAGCTTCCATTAACCCCTTAATCCCTGGTGCAGTCCAAGTAGACAAAAGAAGTTCTTTTACTTACAATTTGGGAGCAGAGCGTCCTCTTAGAGATCAGAAGCCGTGGGTGAGGCAGCAGCTGCCAAATAGGACGAATCTTTGGGAACACTCAGCTTTTATAGATTTCTCATCAAAGTTGTGTGGTGTGGTGTGGTTTTTTTTCCTCTTGCCCTCCCCTTCCCACCTTGGCCTAGTGGGGAGGTTCTTATCTAATACCTCTGATTGGCTCATAAACAGCCAATCCTTGTAATCATGCTCACATACTCACTGTATTCCTTGGATGTTAAAGCTACAAGGGCTACCTGCAGACCATGTAGTTCTTACTCCAGACTCTTCATTTGACTGGTGAAGACACCAAGGCACAGAGGGTTAGGGGATTTCCTCTAAGTCAAACAGCTAATGCATGGCTGAGCTCTAGAATCCACAGAGGGAAACTAGGAAGAATGTTAGCTTAGCTCCATCACTTAAAAAATACATGACCTTGGCCAAGGTTGCCTTTATTTCTCTGAGCCTTACTTTTCTCCTCTGTAAAGTGGAATCACAACTTTACAAGAGCATTATGTAAGTTTGTAAAGTGCCTGCATCCAGCAGGCACCCCTTCCTTATGCCCCAAAATCAACCTGGACTCCCTAGGGTTTTTTAATGCTGAACACACTGTCTTTATTTTCATTCTTTCTCAAATTTTACATTTTTGTCTTAAATTTGGTAAAGACTAGAATAAAACTCAAAGTGACTGATCTAAGCCATCATCTCCCCTAGATATGGCACTGTCCAGGTATGGGCTCATTCCACAGCTTTTCTCTTGAGCATTAAAGCAAAATCCAAATCAAGAGAAGGTAAAGAAAATATTATGTGCTTCCTGAGTGAAATAATGAACGAAGCAAATAAACCTTATGGGGAAATCTAAAAACAATGAAATCTATGATCAATAAAACATGATCATAGGAAAGTATAAATTCTCAGGAATATATTTCTTTGGGATAATTCATAAAATGGGGGGAGGTGGAGTCAAAGTGCTTAATGGTATTGAGTGTGACATTAGAATTTATGAGTGAACAAGTGAAATGTCAATGAAATGAAGGAAAAAGTATCAGAGAACTAGGTTGTCTAAATAGAGTTTAGAGGTCAGGTCGCTTCTAAAAGTGGGTGGTGTTAAACATCGAATGTGATTATTAAAGGAAATTGAAATGTTTGAAACACAAAATTGAGGCTCACTTGTCTGGAGAAGTCTTGGCCACGGCCTGTTCTAAGGATAGTGGAGGGCTAGGCCAGGTAAAGCTCTCATCAGCACTCCTGAATCCACTTGCCACCCAAAGGCATACTTTCTGGTTTCCCATCTCCACCTGGTGCTCATTCAAGCACCTCGTGCTTGATTGATCAGACCCAGATGACCCAATCTGGGGAGGTTTCATCAGGTTTTATTTTGCCAAAGAAGAATGGAGGAAGTAGAGGTGGACAGTGGTGAAAGAATGGAGCATGGGGTGAGTGACAGATGGTGGGGGTCAGGACTTGGGTGGTTGGAATTGTGACTAAAACAGTCCACCCGCTGAGAGCTGCATGGTAAAAACAATTTCACTTATGTTACTAATTCTAATTATTCTTGTTGTGATAATGACAACAATAATAATAGCTCATTTTTTTAGGTCCTATGATGCACTGACTTCTTTTTATAGATATCTCCAATCTGAGCCCCTGTCTAAAATCGCATGTTTTCTGGATAAGGAAACTCTGGTGAATTGTCATAAAGAAATAGAAACACTTTTTAAAAAATGAATGGCTTTGAATCTTAGTATTTATTGAGAAAGGCTAGTTGAATACTTTAGAATTTTTCCCTAGCCAAATTATTGTTTAGGTAGACCTCTCGACTGCTCTCTTAGGCGAGTTGCTTATTTTTTAACTAAATTTTACAATCAGAATTCTGATGGTGTGACTATTACATGTTTCTGAACTTGTTATTATATTTAGAATACATGAGACATTGATGGAACATGATTAAGCTAGTTCTTTGTTAGCCTAAACATTCAGGTTATTAATTCAAAAAGAGCCTTTTCCCAAGACGGGCACATAGCGAGTCTGACTCACTCTGACTCAGTGGTCTAAAGCAGAGCTGTTTACATTTGGGTCACCAAAGACTGCATAGATTAGCAATTTCCCTCTCCCCCCAGCACAGCATAACCTTGGACGCTAAACCTTCATTAATCAGGGAAGAATGACTTGCGTAGGCAGACCCAGGTGGCCCTGCTCCTGCTGGGCACCGGTTCACGTGAACAGCAGACTGACCAAGCACGTCAGAGGGCATGGTGCACCCGCCCCGAGTGGTGACACCTGCTGCTGCTCCTGTGGCATCAGCATTTGCCTGCTTCCAGGGTTTGATGTGTAACTGGAACTCAAAGTTCACGACAGCAAGGCTGCAGCTTACCAGGCCTGAAAAACAGTCACTCCTGAGCAACGCAGACGGTTGGCAGGTGTGTGTTTTAAGTCTCTCAACTCGATAAAATATTCAAAATTGAGAGCTCACGGGAATCCTCCAACCCTGTTTTGTCCTCAGTTTCATCATCTTTTGGAATTTCATAGGAATCCAGGCTGCAGCTGCCCCGAAATGGTGCATTCAAACCACCGTGCCCCCTCGCCTTTAAAAAATGTGCTAAAATACACATAATGTAGAATTTACCATCTTAACCGTTTTAAGTGTCCAGTCTGTAGTGTTCGTTACATTCACATTGTTGCTCAACCAATCTCCAGAACTTCTTTTCTCTTGTAAAACTGAAACTCTAGATCCATTAAACAACTGATCATTCCTGTCCCCGCCCCCCCCCCCCCCCCCCATCAACATCACCACCCTGGAAACCACCATTCTACTCACTGCCTCTGTGAATTCCACTATCCCAGGTGACTCTCCTTACTCATATAAGGAGAGTCACACAGTATTAGCCATTTCCTGACGGGCTTATTTCACTTAGCATGATGTCTTCAAAGTTCATTCATGTTGCAGCATGTGTCAGAGTTTCCTCCCTTTTCAAGGCTGAATAACAGTCCATAGGCCAGTGGACACTTGGGTTGCTTCCACCTTTTGGCTGTTGGGAATAAAGCTGCTTTAAACATGAGTGTACACATATCTCTTCGAGACCAGGCTTTCAATTCCTTTATGGCCCTTTTATTAATGCAACAGTTTTACTGAGATAGAATTTACATCCCGTACAAGTCACCTAAAGTTTACAATCCAGTGTAGTTGGTGATAGTCACAGAGTTAGAATAGTAAATGTCACTTTGGGAGAGTGATGTGGTAATTTTTCTAAAATGCCAGAATCTGAGGGGGCAGATGGTTTTTAAAGCACCAGAATGAAGCCTGCGGCAGGAGCCTTTCATTTCCTCGGGGGACTTTTTTTAGACGCTCCTCCTCACTAGGCAATGTAAACTCCGTGTGTTCTAGGGAGACCAGAGTGCCTGCCTGGATTCAAGTCTCCAGGGTCAGTGAATGTAAAAGTATCCAAATTCTAGGCCTTAGCGATACCACCCCTTTGAGACAAAAGAGTAAAATTGAAGCTTGAAATGTGGCCAAGAACTTGAGGCTTTCCTTGTCTGAGGAAGCAACTCTGTGCAGTTAGGATGCTGCAGAGGCAGGGGCAACTGGAAAGAAGGGGCTGCAGAATTTCAGAATTACTGAGTGGCCAGTACTTTTCCGACAGGAAAGAGTTACTCTGGTCCGCAGTGACCGCCCAGTCCCCACATTCCTTCAGCGTGGGTGCTGTACTGCCTCGTCAGTGTTTTCTCTCCGCCTCTTGCTCAATCATCTCAAAGTTCAATTTTCCCCTCACTATCTAATCAGAATTGTTGGTTATTTATGTCATTAATGATCCCGGCATATTTCTCACTTTTCCTTATCTCTGTTTGGCCTGTAGTTTGGAAGGCATTGTGTGCTGGGGAAAGAGCCATGGGTGGGAGGCACCAGGTCTGGGTGGGGGTCTAGCCGTGCCGCTGGTTAGCTGTGAAACTGAAGGAAATCACTCTCTCAGCCTCCCTTCCCTGATGTGTGAAGTCGGCCTAGCAATACCACCCCTGTCTAACTTTCCCTTGTTGTTGCGCTGACTGAAGGGTAGCCTCTAAATCAGCGATTTTCAACCGGTGTGCCGCAAGAAGTTTTAAAACACGCAATACCTGACGATTTAGTGAGGGCACTGACCTCTTTTCCCTTAGATTTTCAAATAAAATATGACCACACCCGACACAACAATAGCCGTCTGGTGTGAATGAGTCAAAATTATACCCATTTTTTGGGTCAGATCGGCCAAAAATAATTATATATTTCTTGATGTGCCTCAGAATTTTAGTAATTAGTTTCTCTGTGCCATGAGATGAAAAAGGTTGAAAATCACTGCTCTAAGTGCTATGAAAATGATAATTACAAAGTATTATAAACTATGTCACTTCACAGAAGCAGACATTACACTGCACACACACACACACACATTTAAAAATCAGAAAACAAAATTCTGGCCCTGACTCTACCCTGAATAGCTGGATGACATTGCCCAAGGGCGGTCATTGCCATCTGTTGAGAGCCTCCTCCTTACAGGCCTTTTCTGGGCACTTCACATAGAATATTTCTCTCAATTCCCGGGAAGTCAGCAGGGTAGGTGTTGTTTTGGAGAGGAGGGAGTTGATCCCATCTCTGCCTCAAGGTCACATTATTGTAAGCACCAGGGCAAGGACTGTACAGACTCTAAGGTCATCCTGGGACTTTGAACTCATCATCTATCCAGTGAAGCACAGGGTCTCCTCCCCCCAAAACTGCATGTTTTTGACATTCCTGGTTATCATAGAACAAAGAAAATTATTTTGAAGAATAATAGAAGAACTTAGGTTAGACTACAAAATGTTCTTTAAAGGAAGTGTTGTTGAAATGGATTATTTATTGATGAGAGTACTTCAAAATACTGGCTTGTATAAGAGAAACTAGGAGGTTCCAACCCCTCGCCTCTTCCTCCCCTATGATTCTTTGGGTTTGCTTCATCTCATCTCGGCCCTCTTTGGGAATGAAGGTGCCAGGCTGACCAGATCTGGAGTTACACTGTCCTGGAAGGCTGGGAAAAAATACCCACCCGGACACTGAGGGGCAGGTAGCTAGCCAGCATATCTGCATATGGTGGACCAGTCAATTGTTTAGTGACCTCCTTGGTGCCACCTACGCTCCCACAAAATGAAGAACAAGTCACTCAGCCTCCAAGGTGAATGAATCCAGTCACCTACAAACTCAACTTTCTGCCCTACCCATAAAATTTCTTGGTGAGTCAATATAATTCAGTTATTAAGAATGTGGACTTTGCCCTAGACCAGTGGTTGGCAAACTCATTATTCAACAGAGCCAAATATCAATAGTACAACGATTGAAATTTCTTTTGAGAGCCAATTTTTTTAAACTTAAACTTCTTCTAATGCCACTTCTTCAAAATAGACTCGCCCAGGCTGTGGTATTTTGTGGAAGAGCCACACTCAAGGGGCCAAAGAGCCGCATGTGGCTCGCGAGCCACAGTTTGCTGACCGTGGCCCTAGACAGTTTGGCTCAGTGAATAGAGCTTTGGCCCCCAGACTGAAGTATCTTGGGTTTGATTCTGGTCAAGGTCACGTATCTCGGTTGCAGGCTCAGTCCCTGGACCCAGTCAGGGCACATGCAGGAGGCAACCAATCAATGTGTCTCTCTCACATCGATGTTCTTCTCTCTGTCTCTCCCCTTCCACTCTCTCTAAAAATCAATGGAAAAATATCCTCGGGTGAGGATTAATAGCAATATAAGCAAACAAACAAAAGAATGTGGACTTTAGAGTCAGCTAGAACTTGTCCTCCAAATTCCAGCGCCGAGCTTCCTACTTCTGTGACTCTGGGCAAGTTCTCTAACCTTTTTGAGCCTCAGTTTTCTCAGCAAACTTTCCTAAAACTTGACCTATAACAGTGTTGGAGGATTGTATTGAATGAACAAAAAAGCAAAATGCCTGGCAAAAATTAAGTATTATATAAATAGTATTGCTATCAGCACCATCATCCCTTTCTCCTCTCCATACTCTCCAAATTCTGTCACCAAAGAGGAGTGGTTCCAAAAGTTTTGCTCCCACAGCACCCAACCTCATCGACTATGTTCTTTACTCTGAATCCCTCATCTCACTCCCAGCCACCAAAGCTTCCTCCATTTTATATGCAGATAAATTAAGCTGGACCCTGAGTCCATCTCAGCAGTTGCATGCTCACACCCAAGAAGAGGTACCCTCTCCCTCAGAGGGCAGTCAGGAGCTGTAGGTGAGGAAAGATTGTTTCCCCTGTTATGTGAATCCAAGGAAAGTATGACTTAATCACTGAAAGAGATGAAGAGAGGAAGAAGCAGGTTAGAGGAGACTGGAGAAATTGGCAATATTATTTGTGGAAAGTGTAAAAGGGAATGAAAGAGGGGAGATAAACAAAGAGATAAGGCCACGCACATGCTGCCAGAGTCAGAACAGACTGAGCGGCAGGAAGGGCCACCTGCGGGGAAGGCAGACAGGCTGGCTTCATTCGCGAGATGGCTGGCTGGCCCGCACCACGGCACCCCCGCCCTCTGTGCCACAGCTGACTGCGGGCCTGCGAGGCCCTGCTGGGCTGCCAGATGGAGGTGTGAGCGAGAGGCTGGAACAAGTTATCTCCGTGGCAGGGAGCCCAGGGAGGTCCTCATCCCATCATGGCACCCAGCAGAGGAGGCTGCACGCAGACGGATCACGGCCAGGCAGCAGGTGCCCTGGCTCCTCGGGGGCAGGGAAGGGGCTGCATTTGCCCTTTTTTAATGTTTCCTGCGCAGGGCCTGCCCTCTTCTGCCGCTCATTTTGGCGACTCTCCTTTGGGTCATTTGTCAAGTGAGAACACAGATCTTTGATCCCAAACATGGGAAGAAAGAAGGCAGTCACTTAATAAAAATAATTCTATTCGGGAATGTTTTGATCAGAGAACAGAAACAGTTTCTTCTTGCTAGAGCTCTTGCCCACGTGTGGGCAGGTCATTTCAGCAGCCATTTTTCCAGTTCCCTCCCCTCTCCCCCAAACCCTTAAGGCACGGTCTCTGGGATCTTTTCCTTCATTCCTTCTCCCTCATCCATCCTGAACCCATGAGGTTAGCCATTTATTGTTGTTCTGCAAAAGTGAAGGTCTCTTTTGAATCTAGTAGGGAAGAGAAGGCAAGATCACAAATAGATATAAATAACTCCAATCTCAGCTCGGTTGTCCTTACCTTTTTATTTTAATTTTTTAAAATATATTTGTATTGATTTCAGAGAGGAAGGGAGAGGGAGAGAGAGAGAAAAACATCAATGATGAGAGTGAATCATTGATTGGCTGCCTCCTGCATGCCCCACACTTGGGACCAAGCCTACAACCCAGGCATGTGCCCTTGACCAGAATCGAACCTGGGACCCTTCAGTCCACAGGCCGACGCTCTATCCACTGAGCCAAACCAGCTAGGGCCTCCTTGCCTTTTTAGATCCAGATAAGATTGTCTTGAACTTCCATTCTATAACCTCCAGAGAGCCCAATGCCTTCCCCCATCTGGGCGAAATTCCCAGGGGTTTCTCTTATCAAGGCCACACTGAATCAGTTCAGTCGAGCTCATGGATCATCCCCCAGCCTCAGTGCATCAGCCCTGTCCATGCCAGGGTGACCTAGATGGAAAACGACTCCTACATTAGATTTCCACAAAAGACAAAAGCAAACAGTTTCACTTACACAAAGGCCCGGCCGTGTGTGGCTGAGCGTCAACCTGTGAACCAGGAGGTCTCAGTTTGATTCCCAGTTAGGGCACATGCCCAAGTTGCAGGCTCAATCCCTGGTGTGGGGTGTGCAGGAGGCAGCCGATCAATGATTCTCTCTCATCATATCTCTCTCTCTCTCTCTTTTTCTCTTCCTCCCTCTCTGAAATCAATATATATATATTTAAAGATAAACTGAAGTATATTAAACTTTTAAGAACTTATTTGAGCAATTCCAAATGGTCAAAAGCACTCCGACCAAGGAAGCTGGGCAGAAAACTTTCATAGCGAAAAGGTGGAAGTAAAGTAAAGAAATTCTTGGTTGGCAGTAGCTTAAAACCTTGCAGGCTGTGAGTGATTGGTGTCCGTAGGTTTTGATTTCGTAGCCATGAAGCACTTACAGGCTTAGGTTTTGGGTTTGCTTATGTAGACCAGCAGGGTGTTAGAGTGGCCTCCTTGTTTAATTGATTTAACAGCAGACATAGCTAAAGGTTTGCAGAGAGAGGGAGGAATTACATGGTGGCCACAGAACAATTTGAAATTGAGCATTAGTCATCCCTATTCTTAAAAGTCCTTTGAAACACCCCACCAGGTGCCAGATGGGCTGTCCCACTCAAGGTGGCGGGCTCAACTTCTCTCTCTCCTCTCCCATGTCCTCATTTCCTTCCCTACAGATTGTCGTTAGAAGTCAGAACTGTTTTTACTCTACAAGGTGAGGCAGTATGCCCAACACACTGCTAAATCTTTGTAACCCCAGACAAATCAACGTGCTGGGCTAAGGGGCAGGGCCATCCACTCCCCTAGAGACCAGCCACTCAGCAGCCCTGAGACCTCCGCTAACATACCCCACCTTCCTTAAAAGGCACTTGGGTCTGACATCACAATTTTGGTTCCTCTTTTAAGTATCTTCCAAGGTTATGTGGTGAGGGCCACAAGAGAAGCAAGCCCCCTTGTGAGTTCAGAGAAAGATAGTCTCTTTCTCTGAGATTGTCAGAGAAGAATGCAAATGAGTTTGCACTACCAGTTAGGAGTGGAGGGTTTTCTGCTCAGAGACAGAACGTCAGCTGTGCGTTTTCTGTGGACAACGGAGGATAGAGGTGGGTGCCGGGCTGTGATGAGGAGCAATCCTTTCATGGGTCTGTTTTCTCCTCTCCTTCTGCTCTGTGACTGTGGGAGGAGAACAGAAATAGAAAACACCAAAGAAGAATTAACAAAGGACAAGCATTCCTTTATACCCAGATGATGTAATATTGTTTTCCATTAGTGGCCCTGCTAGCTAATCATTTTTAAGAAGAAAGGCAAAGGGCAAACAGATATGGACAATTCTGAACCCTGAGCTATTTTGTCAGAGACATTCACCTCCTTTAAATTCGGTTGTAAAAATCAAGCCCATACAGGGTGGATGTTCTTACATGTTTGCTTAAAACCTGGAATAGCTTTGCTTTAAATTAGGCATGTATCAATGATATTTTTACCTTGGCCAAGGAGGAAGTCTAGTCAAGGCTAGAACTACTTGGCTATGAACATACAGGCTACAACAAGCATGTCAAAATCAAAGGCTAACATGGGCCAAATAAACAAGGTTTAAGTTTATGTGGGCCACAAAAAAATAAAAGCTTCAATTTGCATAGAAACGTAGGTTTCTTTTGATAGAGACATGCTGAATACAAAGGGCTGAAATAAATGAGTAATCGTTAACATAAAATAATAGAACATTTTAATAAAAATTAATATTTTTTCTTGAACATTAAACTTACCAGACACCAGCCCTAACCGGTTTGGCTCAGTGGATAGAGCATCGGCCTGTGAACTGAAAGGTCCCAGGTTTAATTCTGATCAAGAGCATGTACCATGATTGCGGGCACATCCCCAGTAGGGGGTGTGCAGTAGGCAGCTGATCAATGTTTCTCTCTCATCAATGTTTCTAACTCTCTATCCCTCTCCCTTCCTCTCTGTAAAAAATCAATAAAATATATATTTAAACTTACCAGACACTGAATAACTGCACAATTAATAAGCGTAAACGCAAATAAACCTATTTTTCTTGTTCTCTGAAAGTGAAATATTTCCTGTTGCACACACCAAACAAGTCAGTACAAGACTAATGATGTGGCAATCAGTTGCTAAAATATTCACTGCTAGTATTAGTGGAGAGAAATGCTGCACCTGTGCATAAGGCGCGTAAGGGAAATGAATGCAATATGATTATAGTAATCAGTCATTAGCGAGCATTGTAGTTCGTTATTAATAATTATGTATAACAGGGTATTGTAAAAATTAATGTTCTCCAGGACCCATGTCAGAGGGGGTGGGAACTTCATCCTAATATATAAAAAGCCAGGGTCTGTCACGACCTAAACGACCAGACGGATGACCAAAAACTAGGCTAAGGTCCCGACTGGCATGGCAGGAGTCAGTCCTGGGTCCCAGCCGGTGCGGCAGGAGTGAGTCCTGGGTCCTGGCCACCCATGGCACTGTGGCAGGAGGGAGCTGTGGGAACAGAGCCATGCTGCCATCAGACTGGCCTCTGGGTCCCTCCCCCGGGCCCGCAGGCCCAGGGAACCAGAACTATGCTGTGATGGGACTGGACCCTACCTGAGGGGTCCCGGATTGTGAGAGCGTGCAGGCTTAGCTGAGAGACACCCACCCACCCCATGAGTGCACGAATTTTTGTGCACCGGGCCTCTAGTATTAAAGAAAAGCTCCCATAGCTTGGCTATGGCAAATAATGCTGCAACAAATATAGGGGTGCATCTACTCTTTCGAACTAGTACTTTGGGTTTCTTCAGATATCTACCCAGAAATGGAATCTCTGGGTCAAAATTGTTTAATTTTTTTTTTTAGGAACCTCCACACTGTTTTCTATAGTGGCTACACCAATCTGGATTCCCACCAACAGTGCATGAGGGTTCCCTTTTTCCACATCCTCACCAACCCTGTTTGTTGATCTTTTGATGATAGCCATTCTGACAGGCGCGAGGCGATATTTCATTGTGGTTTTTAATTTGCATTTCTCTGATGATTAGTGATATTGAGCATCTTTCCATATGTCTACTGACCATCTGTATGTCCTCTTTGGAGAAGTGTATATTTAAGTCTTTTGCCCATTTTTAACTGGATTGTGTGGGTTTTTTTGGTATTGAGGTGAATGAGTTCTTTATAAGTTCTAATCCCTTATTGGATTAAATATTAGGAGGAACACTTTTAATCCCTTATCGAATTAAATATTAGGAGGAACACTTTTATTTTTTAAAAAAATATATTTTTATCGATTTCAGAGAGGAAGGGAGAGGGAGAGAGAGATAGAAACATCGATGATGAGAGAGAATCATTGATTGGCTGTCTCCTGCACGCCCCCTACTGGGGATCAAGCCCACAACCCGGCATGTGCCCTTAACTGGAATCAAACGTGGGACCCTTCGGTTCGCAGGCTGAAGCTCTATCCCCTGAGTCAAACCAGCTAGGGCAGGAGGAACACTTTTAAAGTATATGATTGTCTGACCACTATGTTATATACCTGAAACTAATACAAAATAATACTGAACGTTAACTGTAATTGAAAAAGAAAAAAGAAAAAAAAAGAAAGGCCTCAAATTCACATGATATGTTATGGCCAAATGAATTATATGTAGTTATGGCTTTATGTGTGATTTCAAAACCACTAATTTGCTAATGTACACATTCAAATTATACCATAGTTTTGGGACTGTGGTTTTGCTATTTCTTCATTTTAAATTATACTACTGGAAGCTTAAAATGATGGAAGTAGCTGGATTTTTCTTGGCCTCTAAGTGGCCCTGTCCCACACCTGTCTTGATTGCTTGCATATATGTAAATATTTATTTCACAACAATGGAGTATAAAGTTGGGTTCCCGTCTCCTAATTATT
Source organism: Cnephaeus nilssonii (assembly GCF_951640355.1). Lineage (NCBI taxonomy): Eukaryota > Metazoa > Chordata > Mammalia > Chiroptera > Vespertilionidae > Cnephaeus > Cnephaeus nilssonii. Next base: position 24,330,929 of record NC_137085.1, on the reverse strand, counting down.
TATCAGAAGATCATCTGAAAGAAATACTGAGAGAGGATATTTGGAAGAATATACAGTCCATCCAGTCCGATGATATCAGAGCTACAAAAAATGGGCACATTACTAACCCAGGCCTACACCTTTCTTGCTGGGATAGTTTTGGATGAATTAGCATTAATGTGCTTTTGGGGTGATGCCATCTGACTTGCCCGAGGGCCATCATCAAAAATAGATCTGTCCAACTCACTCTGGCCATCGTCCAATAAGATCTCATCACAACGTGGGCTCATTGTGAATTGCTCAGACAATAATTCTGACTCAAGAAGAAACAGAAATAACCATAAAAAAGTTAAAAACTGAAGTTGATCTTACCACAAGGAAAATTCTAGGGACACACACTTTTATTGGTTTGTTTTAATCATGGAACAAGTGCTTCTGGTTTTACTTAATATACTACTCCAGAATACAGAAAGAGGAGACACTACCCAACTTATTTATGAGACCAGCATAAACTTGAAACCGGACCTGACAAGATGGCACGAAAAAGGAAATTTATAGCCACTCTCTTTAGTGAACGTCGATGGAAAAACTCTACACAAAATCTTAGCCAAGTTGAATACAATAACTTGTAAGAGTGATTGTGACATGGGTTTGTCCTATCAGATCACTCCGATTCCTGCTGTTGCCAACAAACACCTTAAAACTACCTTGCTCAGCCAGGAAGTTTGTTCAAAGAAGCAATGATCTTTTGTGCCCCAGTGACCTCTTGTGGTTAATGGACTACCTGCTGGAAAATCCACGCCCGGAGGATCCCTGGCTTGTTGCCTCCTGAATGTTCGTCCTGAGGCTACAGACATGGGCCACGGGGAACCAGGAATGGGACTTGGCCTTGTTTCAAACACACTGACATCCTTGGGCATCATTCCAATATGCGTCGTCTCCAAAATAAGCTGAGGAAATAGGTAAGAAAGCCAGATTTTCTGTTTCTTAAACTTGCCTTTCATGTCTCTTTTCTTTCCTTCTTTCCTTCCTTCCTTCTTTCCTCCATCCCTCCCTTCCTTCCTTCTTTCCCTCCTTGCTCTCTTTTCTTTTTTAATTTAGGTGAGGAGAGAATAGTGTAATGAAGCATCAATCGGACTGGAAAAATAAATAGCAGGGATAGAACAGGCATGGTGATATAAACGTGTGGACAAGGGTGCTTACTGCAGAGCTGATTTGAACAGAAAATTTTAAAACAATACATAAGCATCCATTAGTAGGAGATATGTTAAGTGATTGTATTACATTCATACAATGGGATACTATAAAGGCATAAAACTGTACATAGGCACCGTACACACACAGGTGCAGGGGCTTGGGTGGGGTAGGGGGGGGGTTGGATAAAGAAACTGAGTTCTATCATGACTTGTAGAATATCCTGTGTTTCCACATTGGGTTTGTGTTTCCATGAGAAGAGAAAGTCACCAAAATATTAACAAGAGTGGTTATAGCTGAGAGGTGGCGTTAGGTTTTCTTCCCCATTTTCTCTACTTTTGTGTGTGTGTGTGTTGCAACGATTCCCGACTTAGGCAGCACATTGAAAACCTGAATGCCATTCCCCTCTAGAGCAGTGAAGCCAGAATCATTGGGGTCAGGTCCAGGTGATTCCAATAGGCAATCAAGTTTGACACCAGTGTTATATCGTTTGATTCTTTCACCAGTATACTTGCTGGTGGCTGACTGGGTTCCAGGCTCTGCTACTAAGGATGGAGAAGACCTAGCCACAGTCCTTTTACCTGTAGGGGAGGCCAAGCTTTACCCTCTTAGGGTGTCCGGCTGGGCCTGAGAATTAAACCGACATAAGACATTAACAGGAGAAAAACAAACAAGTTTTTCCATGGACGTGGGAGGCCCCACAGGAAAGAGAAACCCCAAAGAAGACCCAAACACGTATCCGAGGTCAAAGATGACAAGACAAAGGCACTCGGGTTAGGACAGTTAATGGTGACAGGGATGATAAGGGTGAGTTTATCCAGGTTTGTACAGATTACTCTCACCTCGCCTGGCGCTCTGGAGATAAGAATTTTTCTTTCCTCCTGGTCTAGGGAGGACATCTTTCACGAGGGAGTTTCATCTCCTGCTTTCAGGAATGAAAAGGGAGATCGGAGCGCCCGTTTTTCCATCTGCTGTTTTTTGCGGTGCCTTTAACTCAAAATGAAAGTGGCATTTTGGGGGGGGGGGGGGGGGGTGACATATTCTGGTTTACATATTCTGGATCACTGGTGCAGGGGAGAGATGGCTGTACCGGAGCATAAAATGTGGTAAGTACTGTAAGAGGGGTCCGCTCGAGGAGGAAGGGGCTGGCCAATGCCCCTGGAGAAGGGAAGTGAGGTCCCCGTTCATTAAGCCTGCGGGGAGCCCAGGACGGAGAAGCCAGGCCACAGGCTCTGTCCTCTAGGGGGAGCTCGAGGCGTTTCCCTCGGATGTCTGGAAAGAATGGTGTTTCTAGGAATACTGCGTGGGGAGGTGCCGGCCACACCCTCTGTCCTCTAGGGGAAGCTCAGGATTTTTCCTTCTGATGTCTGAAAATAATTAGTATTTCTAGGAAGGACACAGCTTACGTGGAACTGTGTTCAGATAAATGCTCCCGTGCCTCTGGGTGTTGGGGAATCTCCCTTTTTAGATGGTTTCTATTTCATTGCTTCTCTCTTTGCTCCTGTGCAGCTTTGGGATCCTCCTCCCACTTGAAAAAGTTGTTTTCTCCACTTGGAAGACTAGGCAAGAACCAGAGGGAAGTCCCCCATTTAGGCACAAGTCACATGGTCTAGCCCAGGGGTCGGCAAACTCATTAGTCAACAGAGCCAAATATCAACAGTACAACGATTGAAATTCCTTTTGAGAGCCAAATTTTTTAAACTTAAACTTCTTCTAACGCCACTTCTTCAAAATAGACTCGCCCAGGCCGTGGTATTTTGTGGAAGAGCCACACTCAAGGGGCCAAAGAGCCGCATGTGGCTCGAGAGCCACGGTTTGCTGACCACAGGTCTAGCCCAACTCACAAGAATGGAGGATGTCAAGATTTGGGGACGATTCTGTTATGACTGGTCACTTATACACACGCGCTAGGGGGTGGCCTTTGAAAGGAGCTGACGGGGCAGGATTCAGAAATTTGTGACCCAGACATACTCATCAAACTCACCACAACCAACAGATATATTTAAATCTTTTTCATTTTATTTGTTTATTATTTTTTTTATTGTTGCATGACTACACGATTTGTAGATTCGAGGTCCTCTTGAGTCTTGCAAAAACTTGATTTAGAAATTTTCTAAAATGTATTTGTTGCAGCAACCTATGTTTTATAGGAAGGTTTTCTTTGATTCTTAGATTGACTCCCTCCTCTTTACCTCATGTACTTTTATGCTCTATGAATGTTTCCATTTGCACAGTCTTACGCAAGGAAGCCTAAGTGTCTCTGATTACATATAAAATTAAGATGGAGTCTCTCAAAGTTTGTGTGACATCCAAAAGAAGAGAAATTGGGCAATTTTCCCCCATTTAATTTAGCTTTTATTTATTGTATAGAGCACGAGCAGAGCAGAGTTTTTGGACACCTATGACAATTCAATATGGAGTCACTGTCAATCAAGACACTTATGTCAAGTGCCATGTCAATCCTGAGGGAATGGGGTGTAATGGGAGCACCGTTAGGAGGGGCCCAGAACACCCCAAATCACAAGTGCGACACTGGGATAAGGACTCCATCTGGACACCCGTTATTCGTGGGACCTCCGCCCCTGGTGGGCTATAAGAACTCAGAGCTCCAACCACCCAACGCTCAAGCATTGCTTGTTCAGTAACTCAAGCCCAGAAAGGTGAGTTGATTCTTGAAGAAAACGACATTGAACTTGTATCAAATTCATCTGCTTTATTTCAGCAAGCCACAACAGTGAAAAACAAGGACATCAGAAAATGTTTGGATGGTATCTGTGTTTCTGAAAAAGGAACAGGTCAGCAGCTGACGAATAAGATCTAAGTTGTCCAGCTATTGAAACAGCAAGATACCGAATGATTCCTCAGACTTATTTGCCATATTTTAAAGCAATTAAAGTTATGTATTGGGGGGGGGGGGGCGAGTAGTGTGTAGAAATCATAACCTTCAGTTGTTAACTAGTTAATCCCCATTCCGATTTGAGTTTATCTGTACTTCCTTGAAACTGGCAATAATAACCTTACTGTTTCCGTGATGTTTCATGTTCAGTTGCTCAGATGGCCTCTCCTATCAAAAAGAAAATGCCATCCTCTGGGCGTTCCTCTAGGAATCTAACAAGCTTAGCTTCTCAAAGCCCTTTGACCGCTCCAAAACAATTCATCTATAACCATATCTTTTCAAAAGGCTCTTAGGACCTAACCCTGTGACTATATAGTTAAATAAATCTAATCTAAATAAAATAAATATCCATGTTGCTTCCATTTCTAAATATCATAGAGAGTGTCAAGAGCAGGAAGAATATTAAAAATCTTGCTGACTTCCCCCGGCAACAGGGCAGTCACAGCTCACATGTTTCCCATGAGCTATCCACATACACGTCTGCCTGGCTAACGGAAGCCCCAGATGGCTTGGGTGGTGAGTAGAAAGCCTGTGAGGTTAAAAAAAAAAAAAAAAAAAAGGCTCCCACCCGAGCCACAAACAAATGCATTGTGACTGGGCTATTATCCCTTTTCTCTTTGCCTGTGATTAAAATCAGGCAGGAGACAAAAGGAGCGGTCAGCGGGAGACTTCCTGAAATTGTTCTTGGAAAAAAACACGCACTATTTCACTAGGAAAAGCCTTTCTACCTCATCCCTTCCTTCCTGCTTTTGAATGTGGCGACTCTGTTATTTGAAGCTGCAGTACGCATGCGGTGGCACGAGATGGCAGAAGAGAAGGGCAGACTGAGTCTGAGTCCTTGATCACATCCTTGTGTCTGCTTCTCCAGACTCCTTGTGAGTGAGAATATTAAACACCATTATCGCCAAAGCCCCGAGAGACTGGATGCTGTTATTTGCAGCTTAATGCACCTTGATGCTACAGCCTCTACAACCGACTCGTGCACTGAAACTAACCTGCAAAATTTACAACATACTTTCCTGACATATGAGAGTGCAAAACACTCCACACGCCTCTTTCAAAGAAATAGACTGATAGCATCATTTTTTTTTTTTTTCATTTGAGCTGACCCATCTTTGGCAAGTAAAATCAGAATTTTCATATATAAGCCAAACTATCCCATTTTCTTATGGGCAAGTGGTTAGAATCTATTAGAAACTATTGCTTCCTAATTGGTCAAAAATTACATTTGCACCTGGCCGATGTGGCTCAGCGGTTTTGTCGACCTATGAACCAGGAGATCACGGTTTGATTCCCAGTCAGGGCACATGCCTGGATCGTGGGTTGGGTCAATCATTCTCTCTCATCATTGATGTTTCTATCTCTCACTCTCCTTTCCTCTCTTTGAAATCAATAAAAAAATATATATTTTTAAAGAATTACACTTGGTAAAAACTCAGGCCTTTATTTTATTATTTTGGGCTATTCGGCTTAGTTCATCCATATGGGGGAATCCTTGGAGGTAAGGATTAAAGGAGTTGAGGAATTATGAACGATGCTTGTGAATATCACAAAATACCCCACTCTTTAGGGAGCAGCCGCTTGGCCCGCTATTCATAGAGCCAGATTGAGGCCTTGGGCCAACACTGTTTCATTGTGGATTGGTTTTAAAAATTAATTTTAAAAAGTAAGAATGAGCCTCTTCAGGCTTGGAGATCCATATGGAAACACTGATGAGAATAGGCAGAGGAACTACTGTGGCCCTCAGTTAAATTTTTTTCTGAGTTCACAGAAGGGTGTTCCTTCCCAGCTTGTGATAGCTGAGCTCTGGTCATCCTGCGAGAAGGACAGAGGCTCCATGACACTGAACTAATTTGCAGTCAGTCGCAGAGCAGATGAGCCACATTAAGAAACAGACTTTACACAGGAAACCCAGAGGCCACGAGACTTGGGAAGGACAATGAACTAGAAAAGCTTTAGGGAGCAAAACTCACCTTGAGGGAGTGGGGACAAGTGTGGACTTCACAGTCCTCTCCATTTGAGGATCAGCAGGCTTTTGTCAGCAAGATGGGATGGACTTTTCTTGGTTCTTTTATGAGGAAGGCGTGGCAAGTTGCTGTCAACAGGGTGTGTCATAGTTGGGCAAGCAACGTTCTCTGGGGGTCATTTTTTTCTTTTCCAAAGGTGTATTTTTTAATTCAGTTTCAGAAAAAAGATGTCACATCTTTTTTTCTAGTTTGGATTAGAAACCTGGACATTAGGGAGCTGCTTTTCTTGAAATGCAAGAAAAAGAAATAACCTTTAATAGGTACAAAGATAATATTCTGGTTGTTCCTCTTGCATCAAAAGCTATATATCTTCTCCCCAAAGCACCGCTCCAAGAGCCAACTCCCCCTCTTGATCTCTCTGTAGCTGGGACAGGCTAATTCCGCTTTCACCCGACCTATTTCTGTCAATAATCTTTGTGTCAATCATTTCCTTTGTTAGTGGGAGGCTTCTTTAGGGGGCCATGTTGTCCTCAGCAAGAGGTTGCAGAGCAGTTGAGAAAGTTGGGGTAGCTTAGAGTTGTGGTACTCTGGGGCAACTTACATATGGCACCCTGTGAGCCTGTCACCCCAGGTCTCACCCCAGTGTACTAACTCCCCCACCGGACACCAAGATCCTAAAAGGAAGTGTTGGTAAAAGAAATTCCAAACCTAAAAGAAAGGTTTGGGCTAGTCCCAAAGCAAAATCTCAAGGGACTGAGATAATGCTCCAGAGAACAGCAGTTTTGCAGTTGATTTTATACATTAGAGTCAAAGGAAAGACATAAGAAAGGTTATATGAAATCCATTGGTGGCAGATTAAGGAGGGGGAAATCTTCAGGACTGGATAAAAAGTAAAACAGAGAGATACATACTTCTTTTACATTGGTGGGTGTGGACAGTTAGCATTTCACATGTATAGTTCATAAAGAGGGATGTGGGTAAGAGATAATAATGAGGAATGTTGGGGTGTCTCGCCCTGTACTGTACCAGGATCTGGAGAAGAGATCACCTTGACATTTTAAGAAGGTTATTCTGGATGCACAAAAGCAATGGACCGAGCTTGTCAAGGTAGAGATTAATCTATCATATAGGCCTTAGGATGTGACACCCATAACTGGCTCAGTTAGGTTTTGAGGTTGTTGTTTTTTATGATCAAAACATCCCATTGTGGCTACTTTTAGTTAACTAGAGGCCCCATGCATGAAATTTGTGCAAGAGTAGGCCTTCCTTCCCCTGGCTGCTGGCACCAGCTTCCCTCTGGCACCCAGGACCCAGGCTTCCCTCACAGAGGGAGGCCCCGCCCACCTGCTGCAGCCCCCTAGTCAGTGGCCTGGGCCTCCCTCTGCGGGGTGATCATGGGGCGATGGCTCGGCCCCAACCAATCACATTGCACCTGCCTTGGCTGGCCTGGCGCCAGTGGTATCATAGTGTGGTCCCGGAGGCCGTCCGGATGGTCTTTCCACTGTCGGCTGTTTGGTCAATTTGCATATTATGCTTTTATTATATAGGATGAGCTTGTCAGGCTTGCCGAGGGAGCCCATTTGGTTCACAGAAGACAGCATGTCTTATTCACGCACCTCCGTGTCTCCACTCTCAGCACTGTACCAGTCACCCAGTAGGCACTCAATAAATGTAAGTTGACATGTAGGGCATGATACCTGGTGCCTTTTGTAGAACAAATATGGTCTAAAGTGTTCCTGGCGTGTCATCGTGAATTTTAATGTCTTCTTTAGTGTGAGAATTAATGTTTAAGTGTGACAACAAGGGGTTAATTTGGCTGAAACAGTTCTTTCTCTGATGTTAACTGGTAAGGTAACGGGATTCTAATCTCATCAAAGCATTTTGTTTCAAATGTGGAAGTGTGTTTCTACACATTGGCGCATTTTTAGGTAATAGTTCAGCTAGAGTTTTTAAAAAGCTGAGTCGTCTGAATATTGCTAATATGATTTAAGCATTTGTTAACATGGGGGTAAACCACTAAATTTAGATTTACGTATGGTTAATTTGTTAGGTGTAGTTCCTTGCAGAAAAATACACAAACTGTGATTTTGAATATGACAGACACACACTATTTCTCTTAAAAGAACTTTTAGAAGTTACATGCTTTTTTCTTTACTTCTTCAAAAGAGGAAGACTTCTGCACGTAGATTCCAGGAAGATTAGATCCTGCCTTCTTTATCATAAGCCGCATTGGAGGAGGGGCTAGATGAAAGCCAGGCTTCTTTTGCTGAACCCCAGCTAGCGATGGAGTCTGGCTGTGTGGGGGTTGAAAAGGAGTATGGTGGAGGACAGGAGGAATGGCCCAAACACGTTACCAGAAGGAAATCTACACAGACCGGTTGACTTGTGTTTCAAAAGTATGGGCTTGAATGTACAAACAACCATGGTCTGAGGTCCCCAGGCCACAGCGATGCCAGGGCTTACATCATTTTCTGGATAAAAGCACATTGGGGTGGGGTACATTCTTTGTCTAACGTGTTGCCAATGCATGAATTTTGCAAAGGACTCAACTTATTCACATTTAAACAAAGCTACACTAACAAAACATCAAAGACACCGAAAGTCACGGAACAGATGACTTTGCCAAAGGCCAACCCTAGCGCTCAGAGATACATGGTCAGTGGAAACCTATCACTCATGTCACCTGAGAGGAGTTCATTGGTACAATGCGGGGATCATTCCTTCACTCTTTCCTGCCTCGTGGCCTCAGAGTCCCAGAACAGGCTGTGGTGCCACCATGGGTGGTGGCCCTGTCTAGATAATTCCCAGGAAAATGCAGCTGTTGCAGCCTAAAGAAGAAAACCCCGCCTTCCCCTGAAAGTAGCACACAGGGACCCCCTTACGGTACCCCCCCCCCCCAACACACACTGAAAACAAAACCATAATAACAGCAAAGAAAAAGAGTAGGTGTGTGGTTGTGCAAGAAGCTCCTTTTTGTACTTGCCATTCTACCTGGAATGCATGCAAAATTCGTTTACAGGGTCCAACTACATCATAGCTAACCCTCACTGCCTCCCTTTTTGTTCTTCTCCTTCTAATTTTCTTCCTGAGGCTCATTTCTCTTCTTCCAATATTCATTTTTTGTGGGTGGTTCTGTTAGATATGACAAGGGTCTCAAGGTCTGGGCAGTTCTAAATGTTATTTCTTGCTAAATGTTAAAATATAGCACAGTATTTTGCAGATGCAGCAGTAAACAAATAGGATGAGCTGGCAGGAACTAAAAAAAAAAAAAAGAAAGAAAAGTAATCAACTGCAAAGAAGAAATCAACATGTAATTGACCAGAGTGTATGAGGGCAATACCAAGGCTCAGTTGGGGGAGGCAGAGCTTTGCTTATGAATCCCATCTCCTTTCCTTGCTGCAAGAAAATAAAACCACCTCGCAACAACCACATCTTGTTCCCACTGGAACACCCCAAGCAGAGAACCCCTTGAGTTCAGTAGCAGTTCCACTGTAAATCCCGTTTCTTTCTCATTCTCATTCCTTTCCTACTATGTGTCAGGTATTGCTCTAAGATTTGGGGAAGGATTAAATGCAGCAGAGAAGACCCCTGATATTGTGGACCTTATATATTCTGTGGCAGGAGATGGAGAGGAAAAAATACCCAAAATAATAAATAAGGGAAGTTCAGATAATGACAAGAGAGAGCTGTGAAGGGAATCAATCTGGGTGATGTGATAATGTGACAGATGGGCCTGGGGGTTGGAAAGGGGGGAGGCTGCTTTGGAAAGGAAGTCTGCTGGGGGGTGAGAGGGAGGAGAATTAAAATCGAGTTCAGACCTGAGTGATAGGAAAGATTCAGGCAAAGGGAAAGCATTTCAGTCAGAGAGAAAGGCTTTGCAGCAAGAAGCCATGAAGGAAATGCTAGGAAGTGAAGGGAAGCCAGTGCGGTTAGAGCTTGGAGAACCATGACAGGAGTGATGATAAGACATGAAGTCCGAGTTTGCAGGGGCCAGATCACATCTGGCCTGGGAGGTAATGTAGGGGTTTGAGTTTATTTTAAATGCACCACAAGGCCAGGTCCTACCCAGCAAGGTAATGAATTATTTATCCAGAACACTGACTATCCATTGTTGAGCTCCTCTGCATTATCCACAGACTGAGCCTATAAAGATTTCATGACAGTCGAACATACATAAAGGATTTATTATATAAGGGAGTTTGGGACACACAAGAACAGCTGACAAACGTGAGCCCTCTGCTTCACTCTAATCATGGACGTCTTCTCTCATTTCTCTGACATAACAAAGCTGCCTCATTCCTACATTCTGATGCCACCTGTTCCTTGTTCATTTTTTATAAATTCATCATTTGCCTTTGGAGTTTCATGTTTTTATCTCCAAATGATGAACATAGATGTATTTTAAAAATCAGTTCATTTATCCATATTTCCATGTAGGTGATTAGGGGAAAGGTCACGATGATTTGTTCCATTCTAAACCAAAAATTCCCATTCAGCAGCGATGACTCACATTGTTGTGAATCATCCAAGTAGTGGGATGACCTGCCAGCCATAGCAGGTCTCCATAGCAGCTCTAATATATTAAGTACTTTATTTTTACCATTAGCACTATTCAGTTTCCAACTGTCTTTGACACAGCCCCAAGGGTTTTCTAAATAAAATCCAACCAGAAAAAAAAAAAAAACCAGTGCCACTTAATGAACATTTCTCAGCAAATTCCTTGTAGTTGAGATAAAAATATCCAGATTGTTCAGGTGACTTAAAATTACCCAGTTTCATAGCATGTGTTACCGCAACTCACAATGAATCTTAGTGTATCTAAAAGTCCCACAGTAATCAACTCCAATTAGAATGCCTCTCCACCCAAATTAAGTTACCAATTAAATAAGTTCTCCCAAGTGAGAAGTATAGCCAAGGTAAATTAGATTAGCCCTATCGTTATGTAAGTCCTACTCGTACTCTCCAGTTATACTGTAGTATTCTTACCATTTTTTCTTTAAACAAAAACAAAAAAGAATGCACGATTCATGTGTTTCCTTCCATTTAAGAAATTCAGTTATGAATTTTCAAGTGAACAGCCCATACTTTTGAATGGTACTCTGGAACGGTACAATGGTGTGTGTGTGTGTGTGTGTGTGTGTGTGTGTGTGTGTGTGATACTAATTGCCACATCACAAAAATCCATCCCATCGAAAGAAAAGACAATGACAAAAAGTCTTCTCAGGATACCTCAGTGGAATGGATGCTTTTATTTTAACTAATATGTCTACACAAATACACTCAGTCACAAATGAGAGCTCCTTAGGCCTGACTATAATTTAAACTCTGAAAGATGAGCAGGACTGTTAAGAGACCTTCACTGACCTGGTAACCTATGTCCCTTGATATGGGAAGGGGAGTTGGGTTCTCTACTAGTCCCCTTGCTTAGGATTAATTGAGAGACTTCAGCTTTGGTGTGAAGCTGTTAGCTGTCCTAATCAAGGACAATATACAAAAATTGGACTCTAGAAATGAGGGACAAAAGGGAAGAAAATGTAGAAGTGGGTAGAGATAAAAGGGCAGCACTGAGCTGCAGAAAATGTCCAAGGATGGCAGACTCTAGTTAAGATCAATGGGAGGAGATTCTTGGTGTATAGGTAGAGAAATTAGACAAGGCAAAGATGGCCTTGGCCATCCAGAATGAAGGCGTCAGGGGAGGGAGTGTCTGCATGTGGTAGACATCTGAATTAGAAACAGCAGAAATGAAAACCAGCAATGGTTCCGTCTTGAGCCTTTCTAGCTTAGATGTGGCTCTTCTCCCACTGGACAAATAAATTTTCATGAGGAGATCCAATCATTAATTGCAATAAACTCTCAAGAGGTCTATAGGTTGAGGGTGGTTCTATTCTCAAACATGAGGCTGGTTCTGTTCTCAAACATGGGGGTGGGCCAGTTGCTGGGAGAGGAGGAATGAAGGTGTGGAATCCGAACATCTTGAATAAGTCATCTAGTAGCTCTGGTCACTTTGGACATTCCTGGGAGATACATAACAGGTCACCATAACAACACAACACACACTGGTACCTGTTTGTTCCCCAAGGCCCACATGACAATGAGTTTCTACCATCTTCGTTTACAGAGACATTATTCAGTCCAGGTTACAATCATATTTTACAAAAGAGAATTTGACTACACAGATATCTATAACATGGATGGGATTAACCACAGGGGCCGGAAGTCAGAAGGGCTATGTTTCAGTCCTGCTCAGCTGTGTGAACCTGGAGCTGTTTAACATCTCTGGATCTCAGTTTGTTCATTTGTAAAGTGTGGTGGTGAACCCACTGCCACCTGTACCCCCACCTCCGTATACTCCCTCCCTGTTCTTGAGAGGATCCCCACGTGGAAGCTCCCCGGGGAAATGTAAACGCAAACAGAAGATGTGGCACTGAACCAGACTGGACAACTGCGTGAACTCTCACGTAACCACCTGTCCTTAGGAAGGGACATGCTGCCCACCGGTTCCCTAAGTCTCAACAAAGGCCATTTATTTGTAATTCTCGAGAAAAGTAATTTTCAGATGATAGTCTTGGAATAAGTTCAAGCGGTGTCTCAGATCACTTCCAGTTCTAATGAAAAATTACTTTGGTTGGAGGTGTGGCCAAGCTGGGTTCCCCCCGGAAGCCACAATGACAAGTCAGCCTCTATTCTAGCAGTGGTTGGTCTAGAACAGCAGCTTCATAGGTGTCAGCGCTGCGTCCTATCTCATACTCTAAACACTACCATCAACATCTTTATCCAAAATACACTTGAATTTTATATACTTACTACAGGAGAGAAAAGAACTAGAATTTACCACGTGCCCTCTCTGGGCTAAGCATTTATAAGGTGTTTTACATACAGTCTCAAGGCAACTTTAAAAGGTAGGTACCACTGTTCTCATTTTACAGGTGAAGAAACTGAGACTCCGAGTGGTTATGACTCGGCCAAGTTCACACCACCAGGACATACGAGAACTCTGAAATAAAAATGCAGTTCTTCTGACTTCACGGTCCATGTTTTCTCATGCTACCTAGAAGAAAGGGAAATGAGGGTGACTGGTTAGCCAGAAAAGTTAGGGAAAGGGATATGCAGTTAGTAAAGAGCTCACCCATTCAATACCATTCTGCAATGTCCAATTTTCCAATAATCAGAATATGAAGAAATCTTCAATAGTAAGTCACTAATAAACATAAGCGATCTGACTTTGATGATCCATAAGGTGCTTTCAAATTCTGCTGTGCCTTAAAGTTCTCACTAACAATACTGGTTATCAGTGCACTGAAGTGCAGAGAAGAAAAAGGCAGGTAACGGAAGCCAGGTCACCTGCCTCCAGGCTACCATCACTGCACAGCTTTTATTGGCTTTCATTACATCAGGTCAAGGAAACAAGCAGAATCTATCAACATGGTCCTCCCTGTTTAGACATACAGTATATTCTAAATACATCCATTCTCATGCCCAGTGAGAACGAAATCAATTCAAAAGGACCTCACCTTTCACTAAGTTCTACCCTTAACATCCTTAAACAGTCACATCACTGTGCACAGTATTTTTGGCAGTCCCTATGTCTATCACGAAGCAGAGCTGAAAACAACTGGAGAATGTAACCGGTATTTTAACGCCCCCCTCATTGGGTGGGTCAGACTGCATGAGGCAGTGTGGCTGTGTGGAGGGACAGAGGTCCGGACCTGTGGCCAACTGCTGCTCCTGCCAAGCTTCTTGACTGGCCTTTTCCTCTGCTGTCCCAGTGCCTATACCCCCAGCAACGCTAAACAACGAAATATCTGCAAGCGACCGTGTCTAAATAAGGAGCTCCGTATTTGAATCTCCAAGCAGCAGCCAATTCCAGAAAAGCATTTCTTTCTTGGCGCACTAGAGCAGACTGGGGTGAAAGTTGTACCGGAGGCTGGAGAAGAGCCCGATGTGTTTCACAAGGTTGGGTTCCACCACGTAGGCCCGCTCCCCCTTGGCCCTCAACAGTGAGTACAGGGCCATGTCCTTGCCAAAGCCCTGGTGGCAGTACACCTGGGACAAGTAGGTGAGGGTCCGGCGGGCCGCAGGGGCAGGGAAGAGCATGGCTGGGGTGCAACACTGCGAAGCGGGGACCACGCTGTACAGGGAGGGGCTCAGCCGCCGCAGTTCCAGGAAATAGTGCCTGCCCACCAGTTCCACCAGGCCCATGCTGTACAGGGAGAAGAAGAGCAGGACGGGCCAGCTAAAGCCCTGACGGCTGGCAAACCGCATGTATATCCAGGTTAGTATAGGCCCCAGCACCATGCCCACACCGATCCACTCCAGGATCCGCATGGGCTCCGGGTTGATGTAGTGCTGGAGCCTCTCGGGATGGTAGAGCTTTAGATAAAGGGCATCTCTGAGGTGGGACTCGGAGAGGCGAGCCCGCAGGAGGTGCTCCAAGACGGGGAAGATCTGCTCTTCCGGAATGGCATCGTCTTCCACCATCAGGACGTAGTCCGGGTTGTAGGTCTGCAGGGAGGACTCCAGGCAATAGACATAGTCCTGCTTCTCTTTCTCAAACGAGTTGGTCGAAGGGTCGTCGCCGTAATCGTCCTCAGTGCCCTCGTAGCGGTTGGCCACGGGGACGTACTTGGACAGCAGCTTGGCATCCACGTGGCTCACGCTGCGCTCCACGTTGCACAGGAAGAGCTGGTGGCCCTCGCACTGGGGGCCGCACTGTTGAAGAAGCCGGTGGAACCGGGACACCACCTGCAAGACATAGTGGAAGCCAGGCTGCCTGTCCACCGTGACGATGGTGATGACCAGCCAGGGCCGGGGGGTGGCCTGCCAGACGATAGGCACTGAGCCGTTGGCGGACGGCAGCTCCTCAAAGTAGTGGAGGGCGGCTTCGCCCTCTTTCAGGCTTTGTTGCAGGTAATCTTGGCTCATTTGGTTCAGATGCCAATGGCGAAGGTAGAAGTAAGAGTGTAGAAGCCGGTGACAGGCCAGGGGGGCCAGCAGGCCAAACGTCACCACGGTCAAGATGAAGAGCTGGACAGCTGTGCTGCCCCAGGAGAGCCGCCTCAGCCTCCGGAGGAGCATGGCCGCGGGGGAGGCGGACGTGCTCATGAGGTCAACTTCTGGTCAGGTCTGGTCCCAAGAACAAACCATCCTGGACTGGAGGCCCAATTCAGTGCAAGTCAAACCTAAAGAAAGAGGAGGGAGAGAATGGTAAAGGGACAGGACTCAGCGTATCCCAAACCAGAAATTCCAGTTCTAGGTTGTGTCGCTATTAGAAATGAGCAGGGGTGGGGAAGCCTTTTTGCTGCCAAGGGCCATTTGGATATTTATAACATCCTCCTCAACTTAAACATTAGCCTGCTACTACAGACCTAAATAGATACTTTTCAAAAGAAGACAGAAGGAAGGCCAAGAGACATATGAAAACATGCTCCAAGTCACTAATCATCCGAGGGATGCAAATCAAAACGACAATGCGGTACCATCTCCCACCTGTCAGAATGGCTATCATCAACAAATCAACAAACGACAAGTGCTGGTGAGGATGCGGAGAAAAAGGAACCCTCGTGCACTGCTGGTGGGAATGCAGACTGGTGCAGCCACTGTGGAGAACAGTATGGAGTTTCCTCAAAAAACTAAAAATGGAACTCCCATTTGACCCAGTAATCCCACTCCTGGGAATATATCCCAAGAAACTAGAAACACCAATCAGAAAGGATATATGCACCCCCATGTTCATAGCAGCACAATTCACCATAGCTAAGATTTGGAAACAGCCTAAGTGCCCATCAGCAGATGAGTGAATTAAAAAACTGTGGTACATCTACACAATGGAATACTGTGCTGCGGTAAAAAAGAAGGAATTCTTACCATTTGCAACAGCATGGATGGACCGGGAGAGCATTATGCTAAGTGAAATAAGCCATTCAGAGAAAGATAAATATCACATGATCTCACTCATTTGTGGAATATAATGAACAACATAAACTAATGAACAAAAACAGATCCAGAGACAGAGAAGCATCAATCAGACCGTCAAACCTCAGAGGGAAGGTAGGGGAGGGTGGGGGTAAAGGGGGAGAGATCAACCAAAGGACTTGTATGCATGCATATAAGCCTAACCAATGGACATAGACACCAGGGGGGTGAGGGCATGAGTGGGGGCGGTGGGGGGCAGTGGGGGGAGAAGGACACATATGTAATACCTTAATCAATAAAGAAAATTTTTTTTAAAAAAATTAGCCTGCTATAGGCTCGCTCTCCCTCCTGGGAGCACACCCTCGCTTTTCCCTTTTCTTCCGACAGACACACATTTTCTCAACCCTAAGGGACCCCATGAGACTTGCAGCCAGGGGAGCAGTGGGCAGCAGCAGCTCCTCCTGGGCTAAACCCCCAGAACCTATCCCTAAGGCCCCTTTTCTCTGACTCCTCCAGTGAGCTGACTGCAGCCCCCCCTAGGCTCACTTCTTTCCCATAAAGCTTCTAGAAAGCCAACGCAGCCCCGTCCAGACTCTCCTGTTGCTTCCATCCTAGACCCTTCCTTGTTTCACTGTCCCAGCTTTAGTACATGTGCCCTCACAATCACCTGGATTCATGCTGTGAAATCTTTCCTGCACAAATAAAAAAATAAAAAAATTAGCCTGCTATATTTGGTCAAACATTTAATTAACTCACTCCTAATGCCTTGGCAGAGCCAGACCAAATAATTTCGTGGGCCGGACATTCACCACCTCTATATTAGAGACTTAAATATTTTCTCCAGTGCACTATCTTTGGTTGTATCTGTCAATGACCTCTTGGATTCTTTTGTTATTTCTGTGAGTAATGAAAGTTTGGTACTCCAACCTAGTCTCTACATCTGTAGATGCTTTTTTGTTTGTTTGTTTGTTTTTGTTAATCCTCACCTGAGGATATTTTTCCATTGATTTTTAGGAAGAGTGGAAGAGAAAGGGAAAGACAGGGAGAAACATCGATGTGAGAGAAACAGCGATTGGTTGCCTCCGACCAGGTCCAGGGCCTGAAGGGCCTGCAACCAAGGTATGTGCCGTTGACAAGAATTGAACGCGGGACCCTTTGATCTGCAGGCCGACACTCTATCCACTGAGCCAAACCAGCAAACATGTCAAACTCAAAGGCTAACACGGGCCAAATAAACAAGGTTCAAGCTTATGTGGGCCGCAAAAAAACAAGAGCTCCAATTTTCATAGAAACGTAGGTTTATTTCGATAGAGACATGCTGAATACAAAGGGCTGAAATAAATGAGTAATCGTTAACATAAAATAATAGTACAATTTAATAAAAATTAATATTTTTTCTTGAACATTAACTTACCAGACATTGAATAACTGCACAAATTAATAAGCGTAAGGCAAATAAACCCATTTTTCTTGTTCTCCGAAAACGAAATATTTCCTGTTGCGCACACCAAACAAGTCAATACAAGACTAATGACATGGCAATCAGCTGCTAAAATATTCACTGCTAGTATTAGTGGAGAGAAATGGTGCACCTGTGCGTAAGGCGCGTAAGGGAAATGAATGCAATAGGATTATAGTAATCAGTCATTAGCGAGCGTTGTAGTTTGTTATTAATAACTAGAGGCCCAGTGCAAGAAATTCATGCACTGGTAGGGTCCCTAGTGGCTGTCGGCCACCGCCAGGTAATCCCTCCCTTCCCTTGGCTGGCCTGCCCCCTGGTCGAACTCCTGGAAGAACTCTGCTCAAGGGGACAATTTGCATACTACACTTTTATTATATAGGGTTATGTATAGCAGGATATTGTACCAGTATGTGTTGGTCTGGATCCCAACTTGGCCACTCACTTAGTGGGAAGTCACTTCACTCTCCACACCTTGAATTCCTAACCTCAAAAATAGAGATAATAATACCTATCACATAGGGTTTCTGTGAAGATTAAACATGTTTCAGAGCATGAACAGTGTGATGATTGCGGGGAGGGGACAGGGGGAAAGAGGTAGAGGGTGTAGAATTCCAAACATCTCTGCAGTGTAGCAGGTCCTCAAATGATGTTGTCTACTTCTAATATTGATGAGATGCTGTAGGAACCTAACTCTTATTTATATCAATTAGAGTCTATGGTAAAATTGGTTTCATTATACATTATTTCCCCTTAAAGTTGAGAAAAGCCATTAGTGATGTTAAGTGAGGACTTACTATGTGATGACACAGTAAATTCAAGGAAGCAGACAGACAAGTCTCATTGCAGCAACAGGAGCAGATTATACCGGGAAAGCCCAGAGGTGAGAGAGACTATCCCAGTGCTAGATCTGAATGGCACTCAAGAGGGAGATAAGCAGGGAGAGATCTGACTAGGACACAACCCCAGCTTGCTGGCTTGTGACTTCTAGAGTACTGCAGACTGGCCGCTCCTCTCTGGGACCTGCTGAGGTCAAGGGAGTTAATAAATCACAGGTTGCACATCTCCACGGCCTCGCCAGCTCCACATCACCGCTGGTGGAAAACAAGGACTGAAATGGGGTTGAGCTCACGATCCTGCTAGCCAAGTTGGCCCTGGGAACAGAGTCATCCAGGTGGCTTCCGGCCTGTTCTCCCTACCCAAGAGAGCTGTACCCACTTCGAAGGAACAAAATACGGCCAACAGATAAGGCCTGCAGCTTGGAAAGTGCAAGACACATATGAAGTGCTAAGATGACAATGTGATCATAATGACAAAGCCCAGCTCTGTGTTGGGTATGAAACTGCTATCCATCCTCCTTCCTCACACTTTTCTAGTGACAGTTTTTAGTAACGCAACCATGTGACACTCTTTAGTCCAGGGGTGGGATTTTTCAGGAGTGTGTGTGTGTGTGTGTGTGTGTGTATGTGTGCGCATGTGTATGTGTGTGTGCGTGTGTGTAGGGCGCATATAAATGTGCATGCATACAATTGATTTAAAATATGCATCTGATCATGTCAATCTCTTGCTTAAAACCCTTCTTTAGCTTCCCTTTGATCTCTTAATAAAACCCAAACTTCTTATCATGGTCCACAAGGCCCTTTACGATCTGGGCCCTGCCTTTCTCTGTCATCTTGTTGTACTGCCTCCCTTCCTCAGTATGTTCAAGACTAGAAGTTGGCATTCTCTTTCTGTAAAGTGCTAGACAGTAAGTGGTATTTTAGACTTTGTGCATCACACACTGTGTCTGCTGCATATTCTTCACAGACTTTTGTTGTTGTTAATCCTCACCCGAGGATATTTTTCCCATTGATCTTTAGAGAGAGTGGCGGAAGGGAGTGAGAGAGAGGTAGAGGGAAATATCCATGTGAGAGAGATACATTGATCGGTTGCCTCCCACATGTGCCCCGACAGGAAGAAGGGAACTAGGTGGCTTAGGGACTAGGGTGAGATAAAAACATTTTATTAAATACCTATTTACCCCTTTGGGTTTAAAGGTACTGAGTTATAGAAAGTAAATTTTCAACTTTAGTATATTTGACATAAAGATCCAATCCCAGCAATTTTATGTATAACAGGAGCTTGTTAGAGTCCTTGCTAACGCTTGGTTCAGCCAGCCTCCCCCAGCCAAACATAAGCTTATCTGTCTTGATCTCCATGGATACCCAGCACCTAGCACTACTGAAGGGTCAAGTCCACAATATTTACTGAATGAACAAACTGACTGAGGGCACACCCTTACCCCAGATAGGACTGGAGAGGCCCCGAGAGCACCACGTTCTCCCAGGCCCTGGGCTTCCTGCTTGAATTGTCTAGCACAGTGGTCGGCAAACTCATTAGTCAACAGAGCCAAATATCAACAGTACAACGATTGAAATTTCTTTTGAGAGCCAAATTTTTTAAACTTAAACTTCTTCTATCGCCACTTCTTCAAAATAGACTCACCCAGGCCGTGGTATTTTGTGGAAGAGCCACACTCAAGGGGCCAAAGAGCCGCATGTGGCTCGAGAGCCGCAGTTTGCCGACCACGGGTCTAGGACAAGCATGTCAAACTCAAAGGCTAACACGGGCCAAATAAACAAGGTTTAAGTTTATGTGGGCCACAAAAAAACAAAAGCTTCAATTTTCATAGAAACATAGGTTTATTTCAATAGAGACATGCTGAATACAAAGGGCTGAAATAAATGAGTAATCGTCAACATAACATAATAGAACTTTTTAATAAAAATTAATATTTTTTCTTGAACATTAACTTACCAGACACTGAATAACTGCACAAATTAATAAGCGTAACGCAAATTAACCTATTTTTCTTGTTCTCCGAGAGCGAAGTATTTCCTGTTGCGCACACCAAACAAGTCAGTACAAGACTAATGTAGTGGCAGGCGGCTGCTAAAACATTCGCTGCTGGTATTAGTGGGGAGAAATGGTGCGCCTGTACATAATGAATAGCACTTTACCATTATAGTAATTAGTCATTAGCGAATGTTGTAGTTCATTATTAATAATTATGTACAACAGGATGTTGTAAAAATGAAGTTACGAAATTTTTATTAAAACGTTTCTTACATACCGTTATTTTGGATGGGCTGCAAAAATATTAGTTGTGGGCTGCATACGGCCCATGGGCCGTGAGTTTGACATGCTTGGTCTAGGACAGTGGTTGCCAACCGGTGGTCCGCGGACCACTGGTGGTCCGTGAGGTCCGAAAGGTTGGCGGCCGCTGGCCTAGGATCTTGCTAAGGGGCCTGGTGTGCTGCTTGCAGGGCTGGCTCCAGAACTTTGGTGCGAAAGAGACTTGTGTGTTCCAGGTAGCAGAGGGGAGGGAGAGGACTTCCTTAAAGCTGTGTTTATAAAGCAAGCAAGACGATGCTCCTTAGATTTCATTATTTATTGGGATGGAAACTAAAGAACCTAGTGGTGATATAAAGAGGACCTTTAATCCCAGGCAATCTCCCTACTGGGAGCAATGAAATCATTAACATCTCAGAAATCTTAAAAATCTGGTGTGAGACTGCTGTTCTATGGATGATTAATGAAGGAGAGGAGTTCCGTTCAGAGAACACATGGTCCCTGCTGACACTGATCAGCTCTTGCCAGGGTGATGAACAGCCCCAGATTTTTTTTATCCTCTCCCGAGGATGATTTTTATTAGAGAGAGAGAAAGGTGGGGGGAGGGGGGGGGAGAGAAACATTGATGTGAGAGAGAAACATCAATGGTAGCCTCCTGCACACTCGCCCACTGGGGATACAACCTGAAACCTAAGTATGTGCTGACCAGGAATCGAATCCGAATCCCAAACCTTTTGGTGTACAGGACAACGCTCCAACCAAATGAGTCACCTCGCCAAGGCAATAGCCCCAGATGTTCATAGCTTACAATAACAACATGCATTTCTTGGTCGCTGGTCTGTGGGCGGCTACAGCTCAGCTTGGGTTCAGCTCCAGACTGCAGGTCAGAATCAGGCCACTGCACATACATCCCATTCCTGTCAAGCTGCAGAAGGGCCACCTGGGCGTGCTCCCTTGCTGGATGGCAACTATACAGGAATCAAAATATGCAGATACATTTACAGCCTCGCTTAAGTGTGCCATAGGTCAAGTCCACTCACCGTGCACTGGCCAAAGCAGTGAGCCAGAGAAATGCACGCCTCCACAGAGCAGAGGAAGGGGAGGCAGCCGACTGGTTTCCAAGCCCTCAGGGAAAAAGATAGGATCTCGCCATCGGCCCAGAGAGCCTGGGAAATTTCTAGAATGCTCGCTCATAAGGCATCTGGCTCCCTATCATGATATACTGTATAGGTCAGAACAGGCTACAGCAATGACCCCAGAGTCCCAGGGGTTTATAAAAACTGAGGTTTGATTCTTGCTCGCATTACTTGTCCATTATGGGTCCACTGTCTCTGCTCCATGTCATCTGCGCTCCGGGACCCAGGCAGGCAGAAGTGCCTCTTCCCTCAACATGGCTGGCTTTGTGGCAGAGGGGAAAGGGGCAGATAGGGAGCCACATGCTGGCTCTCACAGCTGCCGCTCAAAATCACTCACGTCATGCCCACCTACATTCACTGTCCAGGGCAAGTCACATAATTACTCTGACGTACAACAGGGCGGAGTTATGTAATCTTCCACAAGAAAGGGGGTCCTAAAAACATATGGCCAAGCCTGAAGTCCATGACTAGGGAAATGTATGTCTCTCCAGGGAGGGGGGACAATGCAATCTAGCACACCCACCTTCAGCCATGGGAGCTGGGATCAGATCCCCCATTCAACGATCAGATGTCTCCTCTGCCTAAAATCCAGCTACATGACGTTACGTAGGCATTCAGGACCATGTTCTTGTTAGCTTTTAAAACCTCTTCTTAAAGGATTTAACCAATGGCTGCACAGTGGCATGCGGTGACCAATCCCACCTAAAATTCAGTTCACTTTACTGACCTGGTTTTAAGACAACTGGCGTTAGGAGAACAGACCGGAAAGCATGGAACTTTCCATTGGTAGGTTTGAGGGAAGGAGTTCTCCACTCCCAGCCCAGTCACAGGGGTGGGACAGACGAAGAGCTGTGCCTACAGTACCACTCTGATTGCCTTTCCCAGAATTCCATAGTCTCCACGAGGATGCCGGCTCAGGCCCATACTCCAACAACGCTGTCTACTGCTTGGCATCGGTGAGGTGGCCTGGACGCAACCCTACCTTCACAGCCCCGATCCTAAGGCACAAGGATTACTGAAATTCTTGTCTATCCCTTGCTAGTGCACTTTGAAACACAAACAGTTCCTAAACTGGATTATGCCTGTTCCCACGTCTAGGATGGAGCTGTCAGGGCAGGCAACGAAGGACAAAGACCCCAAGAAATACCCATGAAGCAGGGCGAGGATGAACAAACGGGCCGATAGCGGCAGTCACATTTTAGTGCCTCTTCTGAAAACGAAGCTGAAGGGTCACAGGAGCAGGGGAGGCAGAGCACCAGGCTGAGCGGAGCACCAGGAGATAACGACCCCGTGGCACATGTTTCCCAAGTCAGCCTCCTCCACAAACCGCACCACCGCTCTCCAGGCACCTGGTCCGAAAGACCAGGACGTTCTGACTTCTCCCGCCTATCCACGTCCCAAGTCCTAGCCGTTCCTCTTCTCTCCTCCCCTTGCCCTTCTTCGCTTCCATTCCCCGGTTACTCCTCACAACCTCCATCCAGGCCAGCTGACTGCACCAGGCTCCCAAAAGGCCTCTGACTTCCAGAGGGAGCTGTTTGGGTCCCAGTGAGACAGGACAGAAAGAAGTTCAGGGAAATCTCAACAAGGGGAATGAGGATGTAGGAGCAGAGCTGACATCCTCTCACCAGAGCCCCCACTTGCGTGCATGATCAAAAGGAAACAGTTTATCCAAGAACCCCCTGAGGTGGTCTCAGAAGTTAAGGACAACAAGGCCCCCTCCCAACCAGAGGCAGAGTCAGAATTTGGCACAGCAACGCTTAGCAACAACCGCTCGGGCCCCGGAAACACGTAAAGTCACAAGAAAAGGTAGACCACGTGCGCAACTCACCCGCGAGTTGGCCCATGTCCATTTGGATGTGAACTCCTGCTTCTTTCACAGCCTCACCCCAGCCCTGGCCTCTTTCGTTTTCTCTGCCTGAATAAAACCTGCTTTGTTCTCACTTCAACCCGTCTTGAAATTTTTCCTGCGCAAATCAAGAACCTGGAGGTCACCTGACAGGAGGCCCTGACACGCAGGCAGGCCCGGGGCCAGGCCCTGGCACTGAAGTGACCTGGTAACAGCAACACTTGCTAATTAGGTGAATTTGTGTCAGGAGATCATTTGATCTCGCCAAGGCTGTTTTGCCTCTCTGCAAAATGGGAAATAAAAGCTATCTCATTTATGGGGGTGTTGTGGAGATGAAATGAGACAACAGTTATGAAAGGCCTTTGTCAGGCACAAGACACTGTGCAAATGATGGGAATGGTTTATATTAGCAGCATCCGACACTCGGCAGCACAGGTCTGAACGTGGCAGTCTTATCTGTAGAACTGTTCAAGGAGTCCCCAATGACTGTAGAACGAACTCCAAATTCTTCGCCAAGATTCTTCACAATCCAGTTCCCACTATCTTTCCAGACCCACTTCTTCTCCCAGAGGCTACATCAACCATCAGGAGTCAGCTCAAAGATACTCTTCCAAAAGCCAACCCTGATCTCGGCCGACCAGAAAAAAACTTTTTTTTCTTCTCAAGTGCTAGGGCACTTTACTTGAACTTTCAGCGAAAGACATTCCTTTGTCACTTTCTACTTTAGACTGTACCTATTTATAGCTACCACTTAAGCTCCAACTACATATCCAAGTATTGTACTAGACTCACATTATTTCTTCGGACCAAAATAACACTCTCAAATAGTAATGGAACGAATCCCATTTAGATGTGGGGGGGAAGCTACCAACTTCCAAACAGGATATTTAAACACGGGACAAATTTCATAGCCCATGTTTTTCCCATGGTGCCTGCTGCC
The DNA here is from genome assembly GCF_951640355.1 of Cnephaeus nilssonii. NCBI lineage: Eukaryota > Metazoa > Chordata > Mammalia > Chiroptera > Vespertilionidae > Cnephaeus > Cnephaeus nilssonii. The sequence continues at coordinate 24,306,489 of NC_137085.1, read as the reverse complement.
TTCCCTGGCTTTATTCATGGCCCTTGGAATGTATAAAGCCCTTGTTAGTGGATTCAGTCTGATTTCTCTTTGGTTTCCCTCACAGACCAGTATAGTACTCGACACACAGAAGAGGCTCAGTACCTGACCATGGTCAAGTCGGTTGACCTCTATGTGCCCCAATTCTTCAGCTATGAAATTGGTCACATGAGCACAGATCAGCTCATTTCTAACATTAGAAATGACAGAAGTCTTTCAGAATGTGGGCAGTGACATTAATATGTAAAACAAATTACATAAATACACGAATCAGTTCCATCTAACCAATCACCAAATTAACTAATGGGATAAAAGATACCAGACAAAGTGGTATCTAAAATACACAGAAATAAATTTAAGACATATTTAACATAAGGTCAATTCAATTTACTTCAAGAGGAAGTGGCCCGGTTCAACAAATGGGCACTTTCATGTAAATTGGTGCAACCTTTGGAGGGAAAGTTGGAATGGTGTCTATAAAAATGCTATATGGACATACCCTTTGACACAGAAATTCTACTTGCAGGAATCTACCCTGCAGAAATGCAAACACATGCTACCAAAGATGGATAGGGAATGTTCGGGGCAGTTTTATAGGAAGAAAGAGGGCAGATGTTTAGGATCATTACACCAGAGGATGATATGGGACATTAAAAAGAAAAGAGAAACGTTTACATATACTGACAAGAGAGTCTTAGCTAGGTCTCTTTTATGGACTGAATGTCTATGTTCCTCAAAACTCATATATGAAAACCCTGATTCCCAGTGCGATGGTACTGGGAGACAGGGTCTTTGGGAGGTCATTAGGTCCTGTCCCTGGAGCTCTCCTCATGGGATCAGTGCTTTTGTAAGTGAGATAGGTGAGAGCTTGCTTCCTTTCTCTGCTCTGCCAGTGAGGACACAGCGGGAAGGCGGCCTTCTATAAACCAGGAACAGGGCCTTCACCAGAGCCCAACGAAACTGGCCCCTGATCTCAGACTTCCAGCCTCCAGAACTGGGAGAAATGTTTCTGCTGTTTAAGCTACACAGCCGATGGTAATTTGTTACAGCAACTGAGCAGATGTAAAAAGTCTCTAAGGGAAAAATGCAAGCTACGTCAATGCAAACTGTAGAAAAATGTTCACAGTCTGATCATTTTATGTGTAACGGGGAGTATAATTTATTAGTAGTGCGGAAGAGAGGAAAGTATGGGGGATGGAGGTTTCCAGTTCTGCTTTCTATATGCAAAAAGTAGATATTACTTTTGTAATCATTTGTTGAATTTAACAAATACCCATTCAACAAATACTGAGTCCTGTGTGTCAGGCATTGGGAGGGTGAACGTGACCCTACTCTCAGGACCCTTGTTATCAAAAACCGAGTAGAAATATGAATGTAGTTTGTTTGTTTTGGTGGAGCAGGAAGAGGTTGGTTCCCTTAAGCAGAGTAGTCTAAAGATCATCTGGAGTTAGTACTAACAGAAACTGCTAGGAAATGCTACTTTGGTGGCACATATACTAAAATTGGAAGGCTATATTGAAAATTAACATGGTCCCTGTGCAATGATGACATCAAGTTAATGGAGTACTCCATAATTTTATTATTGTGAGGGTGGTTACATTTGACAAAATTCATCAAAATATACATTTAAATTGTGCATTTTTCTTGCACGTAAACTGTACCTTAAAAAAACTGATTTTTTTTAAACCCAGGAAAATGATGATAGTGGGTAATAAGAACCTGCCAAACCAGACATTAAACCTCTTATAAATCTTCAGTAATTAAAATTTGGTGCACTGACACCAAAATATACTGAAATATATGCAAAAATCCACATACAGATACAAATATGTCATCATTTGTTCTATCATAATTGTAGAAATTTAAATCAGGGGTAAAAAAAAATTGGCTTAATAGCTTTGCAGCAACTGGCTAACCAGTAGCTCTCCATTTTACAACTCAACCTAGAATAAATTCCACATTTAAATTTCTAAATGAAAGCTTTAAAGTACGTGGAGAAACTACAGGAGAATAGTTATATAAACTTGGGTTAGGAAAGGCCCTTTTCAGCAAGGCCCTCAAGCAGAACGATACAGAAAAAGAATAATAGATTTGACTAAATAAAAAGTTAAACTTATATATGGTCAACGATAAAAAACTGACAAAAAACATTAGGGAAACTGGGAAAGGCTGTGCAACATAAATGACAGAATTACTACTTTAATGTGTAATATATAAAGTGTTTAAAAATCACGAACAGAAAGTCCACTGAAAAGGGGGCAACAGAATTAAGTCAATTCACCCACACAAATGCAAAAGGCCAAGACATATAGGAAGAGGCGTTGATTGCCCCTGGGTCAGCAACACATTGGAAAAGGTGGTAATTTCCCCTGGGTAATCAGACATGCAAATTAAAACGATCTTTTTTTTTTGGGGGGGGGGGGGGCATGTTATTGGTTTAACTGTGTGCATGCAGGGAAAATTTAACATATCCAGAAAAATCTCCACCATCTAAGAGATGAAGTTTAAGTTATCTTTATTTTCTCCTTTACATTTTTGTTTCCGGAATGTTTTGTAATAAACTTTTCCTTTTAAAAAATTTCTAACAATTTTAGTAACGTTAAGTGTTAGACTTGTCTCTTCTCACCTCCTCCGGTACCTGGCAGAGTGCACTCTGGAAATGCACCCCTAAAAAGGCTCTTCTCCCTGACCAGGGGTTTAATTCCCTGGGGGAAATGCGCGCAGGTCTGCACTGTGAGGTCCCTGCAGCCGCCCGGCGGACCCCAGTGGACCACAAGGGACAGAGGGGGGTGCCGGGGGCACGCCCAGCCGGCACGAGCTCTCGCCCTCCGGCCCCGCGGGCGGGCGCAGTGCGGCACCGGCGCCTCCCGAGCCCAGGCCGGGGGGAGGGCGAGGCCAGCCGGCGCGCCCCTCGCTCTCCCTCGCGGACAGCGAGCGGGAGCGGAAGACCCGAGTCCCGGATCTAGCGTCGTCCGCCGCTGACCTTGGGCAGTCCCCGCCGCGCCTGGGCCTCAGTTTCCACACCTGCAGGCCCAGGCTGACGGTCCCGATCGCTGCGCTGGCGCCCTCCGGCCGGTCTTTCCGGGACCTGGGAGGGTCGCCTTCCCGTGCCCGGCCGCCCTTTCTCGGCCCCCGGGCTGCGAGGTCGCCCGCAGACACCCATCACCGCAGGAGCGCGTCAGGGCGCGCCGGGCCGGCCCGAGGGGTGGAAGTGCCGCGGGCGGGCGGGCGGCCATTAGGCGATCTGCTCCGAGGCTGCTGGGCCCCGCCAGGCTGGGCAGGAGCGGGGCCGGGGAGGGGAGAGGGGGGTCTTACCTGGACTCGCCCACGGCCGGCTGGCACCTTCCTGTGGGCCTTGCGGCGCAACCAAAGCGGGCGCAGGGTGGGGAGGCGCCCTCGCCGCGACCCTCATTCATTCCTGCGCTGACGCGGGCCCCGGCCACGCACGGGGAGCCCTTCCGGGGTCCCCACAGTTTTCTGGAAGGAAGCGGCCGGCTCCACGGCTGGGGCCAAAGCGAAGCCCGCCTACCCAGGGCGCACGACCCGGCGCAGGCCCTCCCGGGCTGAGCCAGCCCGCAGCTGCTCGCCGCGCCAGCTGCGGCCCCTCATCCCGGTGCCGCGATCTGGAGTCTCTCCGGTGAGCGCTCCAGTCGCGATGCCAAAGGTGCGGGGAAGATCGTGCGCAGCGGACACCTACCCGGTGGGGGCGGTCAGCTCCATCCTCGGTGCGCGCGGAGGGCCGCCTCCGGTGTTGCCTAGACCGGCTGCTTCCGTGCCATGCAGGAGCCACCGCCGAACCCAGAAGCGGTTTGGGGGCGCGCCTGAGCCTCGCCTCCTCCCGCGCCGCGCAGCTCCATGTGACCGGCGAGCTGCGGAGCGAAGGCAACCCCCAAAGCTAACTTGGGATAAAAATGACGGCGAAAGGCGCCCACTGATGGGCAGGGAGGGAACAGCAGGCTCAGGGCGAAGGAAGTTGAAAGGAGGTAGGGATTGAGTCTCTGCGCTGTGGGCAGCCTCAGCTGTTCTCTGCTGGAGGGATTTGTTTTTGCCGATAATAAAAACGTAATAGGTTCAGGGACATGGAAGCATGAAACAGACGGACAGATGTTAGAGGGAAGGGGGAGGCGGAGGGGAAGAGAGATTAACCAAAGAATCTGTATGCCTCTGCGCATAACTCACGGACGCGGAAAATAGCGCGGTGAAGGTCTGGGGTGGAGCTGGAGACAGGTGGAGGGAGGCAAAGGGGAAAACGGGAGACGTCTGTAATACGCTCAACAATAACAATACATTTCAAGTAATAATAACGGACACCGCTTCCACCCCCAGTCTCCACTGTATCCAGCTTTACCCCAGGCACCTTATGAACATTCCCTCTAGCTATCACTTCACTCCTGTACCTTAGGGATTGCCACCCCCAATTTACAAATGATGAAAGATTTGAGAAGATAATTAGCCAAGTGCAACCCTTATTCCAAAAGCCAAAAATGTAAACATTTATTTAAAAAGCAGAAAGGCTTGGTTTAACAAGATCCCCTGGCCAAGCATGGGGTTTAGGTCTGTAGCTCTTTCCACTTACCTGTCAGACTCTCCTAGGAGAGGCCTTGGTGGTTCATTTGAGTTGGAAGCAGTACCATCCCCACCTTTAATTTTGACAGATAGATGATAACATACCCGTCTTACAGATGGAAAAATTGGGGTTTGGCCAAATGAATAATCTTGTCCAATTGACAGAGCTGGTCAATCGAGTCTGCTAGTTAATAATGGAGTGGTTATTTGCTAGGCACTGTGTAAAACACAGAATTCACATGATTTTAGTACACACAACAATCTTATAAGGAAACTACTATCACTATTCCAAGTTAAGAAAACTGAGGCTCAGCCGAAACCGGTTTGGCTCAGTGGATAGAGCGTCGGTCTGCGGACTGAAAGGTCCCAGGTTCGATTCCGGTCAAGGGCATGTACATTGGTTGTGGGCACGTCCCTAGTGGGGGATGTGCAGGAGGCAGCTGGTCAATGTTTCTCATCGATGTTTCTAGCTTTCTATCCCTCTTCCTTCCTCTCTGTAAAAAATCAATAAAATATATTTAAAAAAAAAAAAAGAAAAGAAAACTGAGGCTCAGAGGGATTGGGAATTTGCATACCGAGCAGGAAAAAAAACAAAAGAGAAAACATTGAAAAAAAATGAAAGATAAATTTTTGAAATTAAAAAAGAGATGAACCCGGTGGGTGTGGCTCAGCTGGTTGAGCGATGTCCCATGCACCAAGAGGTCACCGGTTATATTCCGGGTCAGGGCACAAGCCTAGATTGCAGCTTGGTCCCCAGTAGGTGATGTGCAGGAGGTAGCTGATGGATCTTTCTCTCTTATCCATGTTTCTATCTCTATCTCCCTCTCCCTTCCTTTCTCTGAAATCAATTTTAAAAAAAAAGATGAAAGGAATGTCAAAGAGGAGAAATTAGTAAAAAAAAAAACTCACTGTTAAACACATTTTAGTGACATTTAAGAATATAAAGGGCAAAAGTTCTAAAGGCTTACAGAGAAGAACGTATCAACTACACAGGAACAAACATCAGATTGTCATTAGATTTCTTCAACAGCAATCATGGTTGCAATAAGACACTTGGAGAAAGGTTTTCAAATTATTAAAGAAAGGAAACTTGTTATCCAGAATTTTATATCCAGCAAACTTATGCAGATGTGTAGGCATGACAAAAATGTTCTCAAGTACAAGCAGTCCTCACTGTTGCACAGTAGTGCAGAACTGAAAAATGATTGTGCATGCTGAAACCATACAAAACCATTTAATCAATCAGAAAACATGATTATTCCATGACCTTAACATTTTTTTTGCCAAAACTTTAAAAACTCTCATACTGTTGGTTATAAAACATTCTTACTGTCTGGGACAATGAAAAAAAAAAGTCAAACTAATAATTATTTAGTACATTATAATTTACATTTTAGAAACATTGAGAATTAAATTTTTTTTAGTAAAAACATCAAAAGTAATTTAAGTAGTGCTTGCCCTTTTCGATGTATAAACTGCCTCCTAATAAAAGAGTTACTCTATCTTTAACTCTTTATTGACCACTTTGAAATTCTGTCTTCCTTTGCTTAAATTCTTGGTGTTGCCCTTGAAAAAGGCTTGTCTCATCGATATATAATATTTGGTGATCATTATCACCAGCTGTGTGTCCTTATTTCCCCAAAATGCCGACGCTGACCTTGAACTAAACTTAAAGCTTTGTTTGTGCTGATCTCAGCCTATCCGTAGCCAAAGTGTGGTTGGACTAGCCCTGGTGGTCTTATTATGATTACAAGAGACCCTTTTCCTGGTTACATCAGGAAACTTTTTTTTTTTAAAAAAAAAAGAAGGTTTATTATTTACAGGACCTGGAAGTTACACAGCACACCTGGGGCCACACAGCAGGTCTCTGGCAGAGAGACAGAGGGTATGCATGGGCCTGAGGTTCTGCTTTCATTGGGGTGGAGGGTGAGGGCCTACGGTTTCGGGCCTACCCTTTTTTTGGTGAATCTCAACCTTAAGTGTAAGAGTTTAAAGCCCGGGAAGGAAAAAAAAAAGCACAAGTGGCCCAGTGGCCAGTCACTGAAATCTAACAAGGTATCTTAAGCAGAGGAGCCTCAGCCCCAGTTACAGCCTGGCTCTTTATCGGGTCTTGTGACTGGAAATGTGTCTATTCCAAATGGCCATCATTGACGTGGATGCTTCTTTGAAGTTTATGCCTCAACAACCAAAGCTGAAATCAGGCACTTGCATTACAAAAATGAAAAAAACAACGAACTGTCAGTGCTTACACTACAGGTTTCTTGGTGTCCTTACAGATTACATTACGGCTTCCAAGGGTTAACACAACTCCACCTAGTAAATGTGGAGCTCTAATTGGCGTTCAGCAATCGGGCAGCAACTCCTCTAGCAGTCAGAGAGACACTCCAAGGGTTTGCACGAAATGGAAGCCTTCTACAGGAAGGGTGGGGCAGGGGGGTTTTTAGTAAAAGAAAACAAATGGGTTGGATTTAATGGATTATTTTTAGATCAGGACATTTTCTTTTGGGTGGAAGGGAGTGGCTAGGGTTTTATCTGCAGATTGCCTCTTGCTCCTCCGGGGAGATGGGCGATGTGGAGAGGGCACGTAACATTACTTTGCTCATGCGTGACGGGTTGATAAAGATTATGTTTCTGGGAGAGGTTGAAACTGCAATTAAATCAGGTATTAAATCTAGGTTTGGCATCTTGGGCGTCAGCACAAGGAAAGCCTTTGGGGCCTGTGATTCTCTCTTCAACACCAGCAAGTCAGCGACAAAAAAAAATAAGTTTACGCAATGAAATGGAATGTAAGTTTCCAGTAACCAGTGACAATGCAAAGCAAGGTACTTGCTCATTCATGTTTTATACACCGACTGTGGGCGAGCTGCTTGCTCTGTCTCCGGACGTCCCTGATCAGGAATCAAACCTGCAACCCAGGTACATGCCCTTGACCAAGAAGTGAACCAGCAACCCCTTCGTGCTTGGTCCAGCGCTCTAACCACTGAACCACACCACCCAGCCTGGTGTAGAGTTTTTATCTATACACATATTCCTCTAACGTGATTACCCTTCAACAATACCTTGTAAGCTTATTTCATGTTAACAAATACAGCTCTCTATCAAACTTTAATGGTTAAATAGAATTCTATGTTATAGACATATATAGACATCAACCATATTTAGGTTGATTCTAAAATATAAAATTGTAAACAGTGCTATGATAAACATTTTTCTATGGTTACATTTCAACAATTATTTAACTTTATTTTCTTTAGAATACATAATTAGAATTATGTACTCTGATAGCTGGATCATTGTATATGACATTTTAAACTTTTAATACAAATTTACAGATTGATTGGCACTCATTTTAAAAGTAGGACAGCCTTCATAAGAATAAAAAACACACAAAACAAGATGTTCAGTACTTGAGATATTTTAGCATTTAGCAGCTTGATACCACATATCTCTTTCCTGTTATTTTAAATGTTAAGGTCACATTTCAACAAGCTGATTTAATCAGGTTTGGCCATCAGTCAGTTTTAAGTATCCACACACATAATTATTAATAAAAATGAGCACAAGCAAAAAAAAAAAAAAGTGTGTGGGGGGGAAACCATATGGTCTTAGAGGGAGTAGTCTTCAAGGTTAACTGAACATTTGAAATGCCAGTGCAATGTCAAAATGTGCTCCATGGCCCGGGCATGTTCAACTGATAGTATCTTTACCCTTCTACGTTTGAAATGGCTGTTACCCTGGCATCCAATTACTTGTAAAGCCTTATTCAATTACAAGCTACAAATGAACCCAACTTCTAGGCTGGTGCATAAAAGATAACTTGAGGTTTTAGTTCAATAAGTAAGGCATAACGACGTGATCCATCGTGAAGGGTGAACGTTACCAACCAAAACTAAGAATAGGGAAGGGAGGCCCCCTGAACTGCCTTCCACCTGATCGAAGTAAGATCTACGTGTCTCCTGCTTTATCAATGTCTTCAACAGGAAATAATATCGACGTCCTGCAGTTAAAGGTCAAGCAAGCTTCAAATGAGAGAGAGCTGCTTGTGAGAGGTAACACATCAACTTAAGTTCACAATAGTTAGTATGTGTGTGTATGAGGTCAGTGTTTCCAGAGGTTCTGAGAGAGAGGAGAGAGGAGTTGGCTCAGTGCCAGAAGGATCATGGAGGTGGCTCCCCCTTCTTCTCCCCCACCCCCAACCACAGGACTTCATAAGAGCTGGGATGCTGGAGGCAGTCTCTGCAGATTTCACAACTCTGTAGTGACTTCACAACTGTAACTGTGTTAGTCGTCAGTGGAGTCAGCCTTATTCTTCCTCTGAGGTATGGAAACGATGCTGATAAGACAAGATTCTAAACATATACCACTGGTCCTGATCATATACCTCTGCTCACGACCTCCTTTTAACTGAATTTGGCCACATGCCTCAGGCACCAGAAATTCATATCTTTGTGTAGCAGAATGAATGTGAATGACATCTTAATACATGCAATTTGTTAGAGTCGATAAATGTTTAAATTGATATACTATGTCAGCTATATTGATATCAATTTTCCTTTATTGATCTCAGAGTACTTTAAAAGGTAGGGAATGAAAAAGACTAGATATAACTAACAATCATGAACCACACAAGACAGTATATATACAATTAAGTAATACATAGTATTTTTCAAACTTAAGTAATGTACAGACCCCTCTCTACAGGAAAACAAATTTCTCATGGACCACATTAGTATTTACTTAAATTATTTTTTGTTATGATGTTAGCTAAAAATGTATAAACATAATCTTGGTATAACTGCCTTATGTTTATATAGCTATACACATCAAAACATATTTACAGATTGAATATAAATGAAGCCAAATAAGCTTTACATGAACAATTTTTTTTATCTGATACTTACTTTGCTGAAATTCAGACCCTTCTTGCAATGTGAAAACAGAATGATATAGATTCTTTGGTGTTCAATGATCCATCTCACCACTCTTGACTAATCATCAGAGAAGATGCCTGATCTCTATCCATGTGAATTCTCTTGAGACTCCTATAAACTCCAAGGGTGAGGGAGGGTATGCCTGGAAACCTAATTGCCCCAAATTTTTGCTCTGAGGGATTGAACTGAACAAGCACAATTACCCTGGGCTGGGATAATGTTTTTAAAAGTTCTGTGGGTTTTATTTGTGTGTGTGAGAACATTTAACTTGTAGTCTCTTAGCAATTTTAGATTATACAATACAGTTAATTTTTAAAAATGAAAAAGATCATATTAATCACAGTGAAATGTTGGTTCATGTTAGCACCATAAGTTTAGATACATTTTTTATTGTGAAGCTGTAGCATTATTTAGCCAGCACTTCGTGATAGGTACCATTAATCTATATAATAAAAGCCTAAGTGACCATTATGGCGGAACGACCAGTCTCTATGATGCACACTGACCACCAGGGGGCAGATGCTCAACACAAGAGCTGCCCTCTGGTGGTCAGTGCGCTCCCACAGGGGGAGTGCCGCTCAGCCAGAAGCTGGGCTCACAGCTGGTGAGCAAGAGGTGGTGGTGGGAGCCTCTCCCGCCTCTGCAGCAACGCTAAGGAGCAGCGAGCTGGGTGGTAAGGAGTGAGGAGTCTCAGACTGTGAGAGGGCACAGGCCAGGCTGAGGGGCCCTGTTCCCCGCCCTCCCAGTGGATGAATTTCGTGCACCGGGCCTCTAGTATTAAAATAATATCTCTAATTCTGCTTGATTCAATTCCAGATTCACTAAGCAGCCTCCTGATTTTCTATATACAAAATTCATGCACAGTTAGGGTCCCTATCCTGGCCAGCATCAGGGCTGATTGGAGCCTTCTGGCTGCCAGCCGGGGCCTTCCTTCATTCTGCGCCACCCCCTGGTGGTCAGTGCACATCATAGCGAGCAGTTGATCTCCCAGTTGGTCGAACTCCCAAGGGGACAATTTGCATATTAGTCTTTTATTATATAGGATGTGGTTTCACCCACAGACCAGCTACAGGAAGAGAAATTAATGACCAAAGAATGCAAGTGTCTGGTCTTATTGAAATAATTAACAAGTAGGCTAATCATTAAAAAATGGTTAGGACATTGCATATAAGTTTGGATAATGAGTGTTTTCTGTAGTTCTAGATTACCTATGGGGGTCCTAAAATGTAATCAGTTTTGTGTGTGTTGCCCCAAGGTGACTTCACCTAGGAGTTATCTTCATGCGAACCAGCCAGCCTTCTCTAGGGCATGCCTCCTTCTTGCATTGCATTTCAAGTTTTAACACTACCTTCATTGTCAGCATTGATGAGCTTAAGCAACAAGAATTGGGACATTATCTAGAAAGACTTAATGGAATAGAGACTTAAAATGGATTTTAAAAGACAGATATGATTTAGATGGGTGACTCAGATGGGGCATGGTGATTAATAAACAAGGGTGATATTATACAAGCTAATTGAGCTGCTAACGTCTGAGAGACAAAGTGTAAGGTGGTTGGCATGGACTAAAAATATACACTGTGGGGAAAGAATACACGAGGTAGGGAGTGTTCAGTGCCACCATTCTCTTCATGAAAAATGAGATAAGAAACCATGAAACTTCATGGAAACACAAAGGAAGACTTGAGAAAATGGAGGCCCATGATGTGTTTCTGGTTGAAAAGACTAAATATTAGACATTTTCATTTCTCTCTAAATTGTTTCATAAATGTAATGGACTATATAAAAATTTTAATGGAACTTTGCTCATGAAGTTTACATAGTGTTTTGTTTTCCTGCTCTTTCCATAGGCTCCATCTCTAAATACCATCACATTGAGAATCACATATTGCCAGGACTGACCAGCAGACCCTGAGCGATGGATGAATGGATGACTCTGACACACGTTTCTATGAAAGAGAAGGCTAAGGGGCTGGTTGGCATAAGGAGCCAAAACAGCCCCGATTGTCTGCCTCCTTAGGCTTTTATTGTAACAACAGTGTGAACTAGATACAATCAGCAGGGTAAGTAGACTAAACATAGAGATTCCAGCAAAACACCGGGGCTCGGACTTGTTTGGAAACATCAAGGCAAGGACTGCTGCCTTCGGCAAGGTCCCCTCAAATGCCCCTGACCTTTTGGAGAATCCTCCTTACAGACTTTCCAACCAAGTCCCGTGCTTCCCCACAACATATGAGTTTGAAGGGGACACAATTTGGTCCATAGTACTGTTATTTAAAGTGTTGGAAAATGGGCTTTTCTTTCATTTTCCTTTCTTTAGGGAATAAAAACAGAGAAAAATACAATAGTCTTTTTACAAACCATCTGAAGGAATCAAGGGAGTGCCTGTGTGCTAGGACGAGGACCACCTTTCAGCAAGCCTCCACACCTTCATTTGCAGGAGTCAAGTGGGAACCCCTGACCTCTGTGCCTCTTCACAAGACTCCAAAGTGACATTCTTTCAATTCTAGCTTTAGGACTTCCAGCACAGGTTCTTTCTTTCCTTTGGCCATCCAGTAGATGCTGTGGTGTGCTGTCAACATCTTCCCAACCTCCCTTTAAAACGGAGGAACTCATTTTCCACAGATGCTGGGCATGTTGGATGTTGACAGCTCTCAGTTGAGTTTCCCTCCAAGTTTGCCCTTGGCTGGAGAACGCCAGCTAAATCAAGGTTCTGCCCCCTTCCCCATGCCACCCAGGCTCCACATCCAATCACTGATTGATGGAGCGGGATAAAAGCCTGGCCTCCTTGCTTCAATTCAGGGCAACTCTGAAAGGCTTCCCCAGTTCTAGAGCTGCTCATGGCATCCGTGGAGGCCTTTGTTGTGCAGTCCAACTCTCCTCCTGTCCAATCCTGCTTCCTTCACCCCCGTACAGATGTTAAACCTCTAGCACGCAAATCTCCAGCTCAGAGCCTATTTTCTGCATATTCCAAGAAGGAACAATCTCTTATTTGTATTTGTCTCTGCCCCGGGGCCTTTGTGGACGCCTTCTTCCACCGCTCTGCATTCTTTGAAATTCTTTCTAAGTGCCCTTTGTAATTTCAGATCAGTCGGTAAACATCTTTTCACGAAGCTTTGAAACAGACAATCTTATTTCACTCCCTTGGATGTTAAAATGGTTATTCCCAGTTTACTTTTATGGGGAGGAGTCTCTAACAGACACCCAGCATTACTAGTCCCTGGGCTTTGTCTCTGGCCCCCCTTGCCCTTTAAGACCATGAAAACCTAAGTTCACATTTACTCATTTTGAAAAATGCCCTTAAACTGAAATCCAGTTGTAGTCCTCAGTTTGTTTTCTAAAGGATGGTCATGCTCCAGGGCTGGTAATGGAAATTACAAATGTTATCTTTGTAATTATGCTTCAGATCTCCATATCAATGCCTACTGCAAGCATTTCAGTAACGCTGTTCTTTCTCCTCCAAGGCCAGGTGGACTGCCAGTGACCCAGTAATAGCAATATGAAATAGTGGATCTACCCGGTGAGAATTCACAAAGACATTGTGGCTTCTCATCCAAAATTTCATGCTCTAATGAGGGAGTCACAGCCAGCACACGTGCATAATGAAAATCAAAATTATAAAAATATTAGGAACCTAACATTTTTATGGTAGCTGGAGAGTATAGTTTTCTACACGGTTACATGGTATAAATCATAAAAGACCAATTCTGTGACTAACAGATACACCACAGCTTTCTAGGAGAGCATTAACGAAAGGTGGGTTTCTCTGACAATTTGTGACTCTCATCCTTCAGTGAATCTATCAGCATTCATCCTTCCATAGACCCTGCTGGGATTCACTCTCCGGGGATGAGAGGCCTGGCTTTGGCTCCCTGAACTAAGCCACCACCACGGTCCCCAGAAACCACAAAGTAAGAGGGCTGGACATGGCATAGCGTAGCAGACCAGGTGATCTGGGGAGGAGGAGGCGGGGATGTACAGAAGAAAGAGAAAGATGAGGCAGTGGTGAGTTGCTATAAGGTGGGAGGTGAGGACAAGAGAAGGCTGGTTTCTGTAAACACTTTCAGGCAGAGCTGAATAGCTTCACTTAGAGCAGTGTTCCTCAAACATGCTCAGACAGGGGCCAGACTTACAAAAGTAAGAACTTAACATTTCCAGAGAGCTTGTCCCTGGAGGTTCTGATTCAGTAAGCCTAGAGCAGGGGCCATGGGACCTGCATGTTTCTGTTTAACGAGTGATGTCATGGTAGATAAAATACAGCCTGACTAAAAGTAAGGATAAATAAAGGTCTTCTAGAATGATGTTTTGTATACAAATAACCCAGTCATACATGGAGATAGAACAATCACACAGCAGAACCTTTGTAGGGAGCACAGACAAAATAGTGAACAAAAATCCAAACTATCTTAATTTTGTCCTTGATGAGAGCCTGAAGCCCACCCTAAGTAGTTGACCAGGTTTCTAAGAATTAAGTTAAAAATATTGCCCTAGCTTGTTTGGCTCAGTGGATAGAGCGTCGGCCTGTGGACTAGAGGGTCCCTGGTTCGATTCCAGTCAAGGGCACATGCCTGAGCTGTGGGCTCGATCCCCAGTGGGGGGTGTGCAGGAGGCAGCTGATCAATGATTCTTGCAGCTGATCAATGATTCTCTCTCATCACTTAAGTTTTTATCTCTCTCTTCCTCTCCCTTCCTCTCTGAAATCAATAAAGATAAAAAAATAAAAATAAAAATAAAAAAGACAGAAGCCTGACAGCATTCTGGACCCAAAGCTTTAGAAAAGGAACTGGGAGGAATGCATATTGTCTGCTGCCACCTTGTGGCACAACTGTGTAGTTAATGAAGAGGAGTTGCAAGCCTACAGATGGATCCCTTGACAAATATTAATTTGGAAAAAAATCACTTGAATTAAGAATGCCTTTTCCTTTAAAACTATTATTACATAAAATTTATAATACTGTTGAGACCAGCAATGAGAACTTTCAAAGACAAGTGATATAAAATATTAAGTATTCTTTTAGCATAGCAAACGCTATTCTGCCATTTATGTGTGAGAGATAAACTTATTTTTCCAGGGTTATTCTTTTTTTCTCTTGAATAAGATGGTGAACAGGTGGTGACAGGTAGGAAATGGGGGATGTGTCAATGAGAGAATTCTCTGCCATCCTACCCTTCATCTCTCCCATTTTCCCAATTCTCTGGGTGAAGCTACCTCTCAGGTTCAGAATAGGCTATTGGGAAAGGTGTTAGATGACTGACTGGGGCTTTTGGAAAAGATAGGCCTCACCAGTAGCTGGGGAATATGATTATCTACATGGTGAGAAATGAAGATCGGCTCTCTTCTCAATATCTTATCTAGCACTCTGAAGTGTGCGTTCAAGTTTAGGGGTATCCTAAATTGATCTGGCTCCATTTCCCTGAGCTTCTCCTTAGTTCTGTCCACCTCTGGGTTGGTTTCATTAGGCTCCAACAGTTTTGGGCTTCATACAAAATATTTAGAAGATAAGTAAACTGCTTTCGTTCTACTACACCAAGCAATTCACTCTGATTTTTACTGCTTGGGGAATAGGGCTTACTATTTATATTAACACATTCCTTGGAGATATAAGTGAAGTCAGCTTCCCCAAAGACATACAGAATGAAGGGAGCTGAATGGACACATGAATAAAATCCTGGTTGTGCTCTGTAAAGAGGTGAGAGAGAGGGAATGGATGCCAGGTAGGCAACCAGCCCTATTCACTTAGTATCAACAGTTGATTTATCACAATACAACACAGTTTCATTTGAGGTGATGATACTCAAATGAAACTCAACTAGTCTGAGGAAATTGATAATAGTGGGGATTTTAGCAAACAGAAATAAAAGTGGAAGCACTATTCAGCTCCAGGCAATGTGGCCATGCAAGAATATAAGCCCAGTGTTGCTAGATAGTCCATATTTTCAAGAGAATTCGATAATGTGGACTTTTATGTAAAATGTCTGATTTTAAATGTTGTTGACAAAGTCAGTTTTTGTTTTTAACCACAAAGGGCAGCAAATACTATTCAAAATAAACAAAGCATATCTGTTGACCAAAGACAGCCTGTGAAACTCTTGCTTACAACTTTAGGCTAGAAGACTTTTGCTTGCCATTCAGTGTTCTGTGGATGTAAGGTTTGCCAAGAGTCGAGCAGCTAAAGGAGGGAGATCAGAGAATTAGTGCGGTATCTCATACAATGCTGTCCGGCAGGTGGGTCCCCAAACACCGTTCAGGCTTCTGTTTTCCCTAACAAAATGTGAAGTCCATTTGGAGCCACGTATTTCCAGGCTAGTTCCTGAAACCATGAACACTTGTTTTCCTATTGTTTACCTTCTTACTTATCCATAGGTAAGACCCAGAAGGCTCAGGGACCAAAGTCTTCCCCTGTTAGAAATCCAGTATGGATTAGATTTTTTATTTTTTCCCCCAAAGATGCCTAAATTCCACTGTTGGTTTTTTGTTGTTGTTTTGTCTTTGAATATAGCAATTACTCTTACATCTCTGGACCTCTATCTGATGCCATTGGGTCGTTTTACATAGCTCTGCGAGGCATACAGCTTTTCATTGATGTTAGATTGATTAGCTCCCTGTCATTAAAACATTTAGTTCAATTGAATAGGAAATAGCACTTTATCCACCAAAAAGCAATGCCTAATTAGCTTAAAATAGACTAATGTTGACATCAGAGGGCAGAAACTATTGTGTTTCTTATCGTTTCCCTCATTAATTTTCTTGTCCCAAAGAAGCACAAAAACAGTAATTGTCAATACTGTTTGCACCTTTATAATCTCGGGGGAAGGATGGGAGCGTGGGGTTGGGGAATGCTTTTTAACCAGTGTCAGCGTCCAGGACCTACCCTAGAGCCACCCAAACTCCCCCAAGTGTTTCTAATGTCTAGGCAGGGTGTATGTATAGTTCCGTGTAAGAAAAATCTACACGCGCAGACACCCATAAAAATCGCTAGCATTTTCACCCGACCCCTTCAACACGAGGGCTCCCCGTTAACATTTTTCCCGTGTCTGAGGCTATTTTTTTTTTTCCAGCTCGGAGATGGACAGGACCCTCAGCCAATCAGCAATTTGAACGAGTCTCGGTGGAAGCAGTAACAGGCAACAGAACAAGGCACTTTAAGTAGAAAAGCCCGGTTGCCATAAGAGGCCAACGAGCCCCCAAAAAAGCCAGGGGCCCTCTCTCCATCATCAGAGAGGCCGGGGTACACCTGGAGCTCTCCGCGGACCGCCCACCCTGCGTTGCCAGAGAGACGGCGCCTACTTCCGGGCGCTCAGCGCCCGCCCCCGCGGCGCGTTACTTCCGCCCGCTGGTTGAAGCGACACCCTCTCCCCCCCCCCCTTCCTTCTCCCTGGCCCCGCCTCCCGGAAGTTCCGCTGGGTCAGCGCCTGCGGGTCAGGGGTGAGAGGTGGGAGGGCTCCGTGGACGTTGGAGAGTAAGGACCCGGAGTTCTGCTCTCGGGCGTCGCGATTTGGAAGCAGCCAGGTTAGACCTCGGCCGAGGGTGCGATGGGTTGTGCGGGCCGCCGGGAACCTCCACCCTCTCCGGCTCGGGGCCTCCTCCTCCCGGGCCTGCAATGTGTCCGTACCGGAGCCTGGGTCCTTGGCCACTCGCGAGGGAGATTGAGGCCCTTGCCCTGCCCACCAGCTCCTTTCTCGCCACGCGAGGGCCGACCGATACCCCTTCCCCTGGAGCTTGAATTGGAGGTAGTGTGTAGTCTCGGTGATGGCAGGGCCGCTTTCTAAAGTAGCAAAGCGCTGTGGCATCCATTCTGCTTCCTTTGAGCTCGGGAACCCTGGGGGACAGGTCGGACGGGCAGAATACTTGTTCGCTTCCCTTGTGCATAGGAGCAAAAACGAAGCTCGAGAACTTGCTCTTTCAAGGCCGCACGGCTCCCTAAAAGGTAGAACTGGAATGCGCACCGAGGTCTAGCTTCGTTAGGGTTGCAGGAAATCGTGGGGAGGACATTTGGAAATAGGAAAGAAACTGCCGATATAAAAAGGAGAGGTAGCATTTCTGAGAGCATACTTCATGTCAGGCTTTATGCTAAGTTTTTTCTCTACTTACTCCTTCCTTATAAGGGGATTAGGAAGTTTTTCCTACTCTTGTTATTCCCGGTTTAGGAACTACAGGCTCAGAGATGATAAATGACTTGTCCAATATTAATGACTTAGATCTCTTTTCAGCTCTGATTCTTCCAACGCAGTAGAATTAACTTTTGTCTCAAACTGTATTTTTCTGATTTTGGCATTTCAGGAAGTGAGATTTATTTTTCTCGTCATCCTTCACCCAGAATCTTTTTTCTTACCAGCATCCTATTTAGATATGTGTAGTCATGTAAATTCAGCCCTCAGTCTTCCTCCACAATTTGCGTCTTTCTCCCATCCAAATACTAACCAGGCCCAATTTGCGTCTTTCTTTCCAAGAGGAATTAGGGGAACGTGATGGTTGGTGTGGAGTTAATGCATGCAGGTTGAAAGGCTGGCCAGGAGAATGGCTAGTTTTAACATAACAGGCGGTCTCTTTTTATTGTTGCTTTCCTAGCATATCTTACTTAAGTTTCTGTCTTTTTTTCCCTCCAGGAAAACAGCTATCATCTTGTGCCAAGATGTCAGGAATTGGAAATAAGAGAATGGCTGGAGAGCCTGGCACATCCCTACCTCCGGAGAAGAAGACAGCTGTTGAAGACTCAGGGACCACAGTGGAAACAATTAAGCTCGGGGGTGTCTCTTCAACGGTATGTGGAAACGATGCCATGAGAGTGTGCTTTTCTTCTGTCAGTTACAACCTGAAAGTAAAAAATTTTGGAGGCCTTCTGGAGTAAGAGGAACTGATTTGAAAAAAAGAGGGAAATAAAAGAGCCAAAAGTAGGTCTGTTCAGTTCTGAAGAAGAGATACTGACATTTGATCTTTATTTTCAAAGGTGTGCTTATATTCTTTGGAGAATCTGGTGCCTCATACACATCGATGATAGGTATTTAGCAGTGGGAAACTACATTCATTTTTCATTCACCGAAAAATTAGGTGCCAGGTAATAAGAGGTAATGTAGCAAAATCTTGGAAAGAGTGAAGACTCAGAGTTGGAAGCCCGACTGCCTGAAATTGACTCTCAGTTCCATCACTTCTGGCTACATGGCCTTGTGTTAGCCTCTCTGTGCCTCTTGTTTCCTTGTCTGCAGAATGTACTTATAAATACCTATCCCATTGGGTTATTGAAAGGATAAAACAAAAGTCCTTGTTAAGGATTAAAATACTACCTTTAACATGGTAAGTACTCAGTACATTTGAGCTATTAATGGTTATTATTGGGCCAGATATTCTGAAAATATTGGTGAATAAAACTGCCCTTGCTCTTATGAAGCTGACATTTTCATTAGACTATTGTACTCCAAAAGTTAATAGTAATGTTATGTGTCTATTGGACATCAGAAGCTCACTATAATAAGTTTTGGTTTAGATCAAGAGTCGAGTCTATATTTTGGAACTCAGCTATGGGGATATGATATTAGAATGCTTTACATTTGATAGCTTATGAAACCACATCTGTTATTTATTTGAAGGGAGGCTGAGGATCAGAGAGAATAATAGCATTCAGAGTAAATTGATGAAGTGTCATTTCCAAGTCTGTCTGGGGTTCAAGTACTGCTGCCAGAAGGTGATTTTGTCCTAGTGCTATCTCACATCATGTATCCCAAAGACGTTTATTCATTCAATAAATGTGAATATTTGTTAAGCATCTGTTATTTGCCAGACACTGTGCTTTACACCGAACATAGCTCCTGGACTACAGTTTGTAGGGTGGCACTGACAAGGGAACAGACTGTTAGAATAGAGTGGGATGTGTGCTGTTCTTAGGGATAACCACATGTTCTAAGGGAAGCAAGGCACACATACCAGTTTGGACTTTATCCAGAAGACAGTGAGGGGCCATTGGAAAGTCTTCAGCAGGGAAGTAACTAAGACTCCAAAGTGTGCTTGAAGTGGAAACACTAACAGTGTGAATGGAGCTGTCCACCACAGCTGTGCTGAAATTGGCAGGCTGATCAGAGATGGCATGGGCACTAAAGTGCTGCTACAGGAAGCTATTGCAGTAACCTTGATGCGGGATCATGGTGGTTGGACTACTGTGGAGGTAGTGTCGACAAGATATGCTGATGGGTCAGATGAAGCACATGAGAGAAGGGCAGCAAGATGACCCCGGGATTTTGGAAGCATGGCGTTTCCACTTACTGAGCTAGGGAGGAGTGTGAGAGGAGCAGATTTTTGGGAGCTGAGGAGGATGAAGCATAATTTTAATTTTGGATATGTAAGTTTGAGATATCTATTAGACCTCTGAGTGAATAGGTAGTTGGACATAGTAATATGCAGTCTGGGCGAGGTAGATATTTAAGTCCATGCGACTAGAGGCTGGCCTCTAAGGAATGAGCATAGATAAAGACGAAATCTGAGACGGAGCCCTGGAGCACTGCAACATTTTGATGTCAAGGAGATGAGAGGGGACTAACCAAAGAGACAGAAAAAGAGGGGCCAGTGAAGTAGGAGAACCAGAGAGAGAGTGGTCCCAGAAGCCAAGGGAAGAAAGTGTTTCTGGAAGGACTTGATCAGGTGCTGCTGATGGGTTGGGTAAGGGGGGACTGAGTGGTAATTTAGCCTTAAGCTCACTGGAGACTTGACAGGAACTGTGTTCATGGGGTGGTGATGATAGAAGCCTGGTTGCACTGAGCTTAAGAGAACATAGGAAGAGAGGAATTAAGGAAAAGAGGGTAAAGACAATGTTTTTGGAGGAGTATTGATATAAAATAGAAAATGCGGCAGTATCCAGAGGAAAATGTAAGGTTGAGGGAAGGGTTTTTTTGTTTTGTTTTTTTTTGGTAGGAGATATAGCATGTTTGTAAATGAAATGACTATAAAGAAAGAAGATAAAGTTGCTGATGTAGCGGAAAGAGGAGACAGTTACTGGTGTGATTTCCTTGAATAGAAGGATGGGGGAATTGACCATAACTGGAGCAGTTACCAACAAGAAGGAGGAAAGGGATAGATATACTAGTAGAGAGGTCAGTAGTTGGTGCTGTGGGAGATAGATGTGAACGTTTTCTTCTGATTGCTTCTATTTTTTTTTTTTTTCAGTGAAATCAAAAGCAAGACTCATCTGAGAGTGAGGATGGGGGAGGAAGTTTGGAGGTTTGAAGAGACAGGAGAAGGTATGAAGTAGTTGTCTTGAAGAGAATGAACTAGAGAGGTGGGGTAGGGTGCAGCAATGAGGATCTTCTTGAATTGTGATCATGAGTTTAAAGTGAGAGCAATCAGCATGGTGCTTTCTTTTCTGTAGTTGCATTCAGCTGGGTGGAGATAGGCCTGTGTGGAATAGGTTCAGAGTTGGATGTTGCCAAGATTGGGGTTTTTACCAGCAAGTATGATGAAGGAGAAGGTTATAAAAGGACGTGATTATAATGACTAATGACGTAATTTAAGTGTGATAAAGAAGGAATTGAGGAAGTGCGAGGAATGAAAGACATCGAAAAGTATAGGACCAATCGATTGTAGATCCTGGAGGAATTGAAAAATTGTTGCGAGTCAGGAAACTAGAGGGAGTAAGCTGGGATATGGGTGGTAACTGTGGAGAATGGGGTGTTTGAATTGATCTTATAGAGAACATACAGGTACAGCTAGGACTAACAGAGTTTGGGGAGTGAGGGAAGTAGAGGACCAGATCACTGGAAGAGAGGAGGTCAATGACTTGGTCCAGTATTCACAGGAAAGATCATCACTGTGGGAATTGAAATCAGTAAGAACTTGGACAGGAGTTAGTATTGCAGAGATATGATAACCTAGTGCTAAGTCTTCAGGAAATGTGGGGAAGTGACCTGGGCATATATAGATGAGTGCAGCAAGGCAGGGTGGCAGGTGGTACAGACCAATGGCATGAGTTGTGCAGAGCTGGGAGGTTTTAGGGAAGAAGGTGGGATAATGGCCTGGGAGTGGCAGTGGGGAACAAGGAGAACACCTCCCTGTCTTTAGATCCAGGGCTCTAAGGGGGGAGGGAGAGAAACAATCACTGCCGGAGAAGCCTATGGGGAAATGGTTTTTTCATCCAGGTTTCCATTACACAAGAGGGGGAAGAAGTGCTCAGAAGAGAGGTTGAAGATATAGCTTATTGACAGTATTAATAACGGGTACATTGGGAAACTATTGACTCTTTTGGTATATCAAGAATGTTTTGCCCTAACCGGTTTGGCTTAGTGGATAGAGTGTCGGCTTGCGGACTGAAGGGTCCCGGGTTTGATTCCAGTCAAGGGCATGTACCTTGGTTGCAGGCACATCCCCATTGGGGGGTGTGCAGGAGGCAGCTGATCAATGCTTCTCTCTCATCGATGTTTCTGACTCTCTATCCCTCCCCTTCCTCTCTGTAAAAAAACAATAAAATATATTTAAAAAAAAAAAGAATGTTTTAACCAATATGGAAGAGAAAAGAAAAACAAGAAATTGGTGCTCTAATAAATAGTTCTTACCTTAAAATATTCATTAATTCCTAGATAAAGTAAAAATCCCTTTCCAATCCTGTTTCTTGACCTGGAATACTGCTCTCTTTCCCCCCCCCCCCGCTCCCGGTCCTAGGGAAGGAGCTAGAGAGAGACAAGTTAAAAATGACAGGACTGTGGAATTACTGATGGAGTGATGTCATTGCAGAAACGGTTCTTAGCCCAAGTTGAGGTTTAAGAATATGTGCACAGGTTGGTTAGTGGTATGAAGGGGTCAAGGAGGTGGGGAATTTAGGAGCTTCCTATCTGACGCCTTTTGTTTTCTCTTTAAAGTGGGAAGCAGAGTCGTCTGCTTAGTGTGACGTGAGAGGAGGCATGGCTTGGTAGTTTGATATTGTTTTGATGGAGAATAGGAGGTAGCTCCCTTGTTAAAGAAAGAAACATTTCCAGAGAAATTTCAAGATCTGTTCAGGTTAGGAAGTTATTTTATAAAGGCAGCAGTCTCCCTGATTTAATGACCTTATTTAGAAGTCTCGGCATACTGGGTACAGGAAAGGAATAGTCAGGTATGTGGATTAATTCCGATTGGGGCTTGTTCGCAGAGGTGAAATAAAAGGATTAGCGCAGAGAATTGAGGGGCCTGATAGGCAGTTTGAATGACTATTCTGTAGGGCAAGCGTGTCAGACTCAAAGGCTAACATGGGCCAAATACCAAGGTTTAAGTTTATGTGGGCCGCAAAAAAACAAAAGCTTAAATTTTCATAGAAACTTAGGTTTATTTTGGTAAAGACATGCTGAATACAAAGGGCTGAAATAAATGAGTAATTGTTAACATAAAATAATAGAACATTTTAATAAAAATTAATATTTTTTTCTTGAACATTAATTTGCCAGACACTGAATAACTGCACAAATTAATAAGCGTAATGCAAATAAGCCTATTTTTCTTGTTCTTCAAAAGCGAAATATTTCCTGTTGTGCACACCAAACAAGTCAGTACAAGACTAATGATGTGGCAATCAGCTGCTAAAATATTCACTGCTAGTATTAGTAGAGAGAAATGGTGCACCTGTGCATAAGGCGCGTAAGGGAAATGAATGCAATGTGATTATAGTAATCAGTCATTAGTGAACGTTTTAGTTCGTTACTAATAATTATGTATAACAGGATACTGTAAAAATTAAGTTACGAAATTTTTGTTAAAACGTTTCTTAAATACCCTTATATTGGATGGGCCATAAAAGTATTCGTTGTGGGCCGCGAGTTTGTCATGCTTGCTGTAGGATATAGTCAAGGTATGGAAGATATAGAGGGGACTGATAGGGAGAAAGGCGACATTTCAAAATGTTGGAGATCTAGTTGAAGATTGGTGTATTTGGATAGGGCGTGAGATACCTGGGAAGATACGGTTTTATTCAGGGAATGGGAAGTTGAAATTTAAGATTTGGGATGTGGCACAGTTACAGACAAAAGTCCAAGATGTGGCTTCTAAAGTGCATGACTGAAGCACAGTAGAAGAGAGAATCATTGGAGTTAAGGAGTCCAAAATACAGCCTAGATGCTAGAGGATGTGGCTTGTTCACATGTGGACATGTCCACATGTATATTGAGGGCCTGGGATAGAGAAGGTTCCAAAGTCTTGAACAAATGAAGGGCAGTGCTTAGGTGATAGAGGACTGTGGATCCGGGTAGAGATGACCTGGCAGGATGGTGGAGCCTCACAGTAGTAATACTTTGTGGACTTGATTAGAACAGTGAGATGAGTGAGGTCGAGGTTCTAATATATTTCTTTGTATCATTTTCTCCTCCCATCATCATAGACCCTTTATTTCTTCTGCTCCTACTACTTATCTAATTATTTACTGTAAACCTTTAAAAAAGAAATAGCTTTATCTGTAGGAAATAACTAACTAATAAGGCCTTGTTGAATTCAATAGCTGATTGTCTAATTTCATTGTGGAGACTAATAAGATTGGTTTCCTGGGGCAGGAGGATTCAGACATTCGAACACTGCAAGCCAAAAATCGCAAGTTGGCAGAAATGCTGGATCAGCGGCAGACCATTGAAGATGAACTCCGGGAGCACATTGAAAAACTTGAACGAAGACAGGCCACGGACGATGCCTCCCTGTTGATTGTCAATCGGTATTGGAGTCAGGTAGCTACTCTTCATTTGCTCAGATTTTTATTTGAGCATTTTGGTTCTATGGAGCAGCACTCTCTTCATTTCCAAAGTTGTGTCTTTGTTTTGTCATAACTGCCAAATTTGTGTCATTTTGTTTTTTTATAACTGTACCTAATCTTCTCCAGTTTGATGAAAACATCCGTATCATCCTTAAACGTTACGATCTGCAGCAGGGTTTGGGGGACCTCCTCACAGAGAGAAAAGCCCTTGTTGTGCCTGAACCAGAGCCGGACTCTGACAGCAATCAGGAACGGAAAGATGACCGCGACAGAGGTGAGTACTGTCAGGGACTTAACCACTGCATGTTTTTTTTATTATTATTATTTTTTCTTTTTATTTTTTTTCTTTGAAGAGCCTTGCTTTGAGGCTTTCCATTTGAGGGGAAAAATGAATTTTGATATTTCCAGTTGAATAATTTTTTTGGGGGGGCTTCTTTTTCCCTCTTCAGGGGAAGGGCAAGAGCCAGCCTTCTCTTTCCTTGCTACTCTGGCCAGCAGCTCCAGTGAAGAGATAGAATCTCAGCTGCAGGAGCGCGTGGAGTCCTCCCGCCGAGCTGTGTCCCAGATCGTAACTGTCTATGATAAATTGCAAGAAAAAGTGGAGCTCCTGTCCCGGAAGCTAAACAGTGGAGGTGAGGCTAGAACCAGGAGATGGGGAGCAGAGTGGGGGGGGGTGGGGGTGGGGGAATAAGAACTCACCTTTGCATGCTAATTTGTTCTTACATATTTATTTTTCATTAAATTTCTTGGAATCCTAATGTTCAATGTTACTGGTTACGTCCTTACTGTGACATGCTGGTATTTTATGAGTGCTTCACATTTCGAGCCACGTGACAGTCCTATAAGAAGCTTAGGAAAGATTTTATCAGCCCATTCTGATACTCTATTAATTAGACACTTTTGGGAGTAGCAGAATTAATTTTATTATTTAAGAAATAGCTCTGTTTCTGTATATTTCTGTAGTGTTTGCCATTAATTTATTAGTGATAAGTATTTTAAATATTGGTAATTATATTTTTAAAAAATTTCCTTTGTTGATTAGATATTGCTTTTTTTAATTTCAAAGAGTCAGGGTTTTTTTAATGAAATATTTTATGGGTTGTTTTTTTTTTTTAATATGTTTTTATTGATTTCAGAGAGAGGAAGGGAAAGGGAGAGAGAGAGAGAAGCATCAGTGATGAGAGAGAATCATTGACCGGCTGCCTTCTGCATGCCCCATGCTGGAGATTGAGCCTACAACCCAGGCATGTGCCCTGACCAGGAATTGAACTGTGATTTCCTGGTTCATTTGTCCACGCTCAACCACTGAGCCAAGCCGGCTGGGCTGTGCTCTTTATTCTTTATGACTTTATAGGTGCTCATTTGAACAAGGAAATTTCTGCCCTCTAGCCCCCTTCTCTCCCAGCACAGAGATGCTTCATGTTGGTATTAGTGAACAATAGGAATTTGTGGTAGCCTTATAAAATAGAATTTTATTGCTGTTAAGTCTGACAGATTAGAGATGCCTCTGTCTTCTAAAATTAAGTGTTTTAGATAATTCTGCCTTATCTGAATAAAGTTATAGAAACTCCCAATTTCTTTTATTAAGGCATTTTGACTCTATAGAAAGGGATGCAAGTTAGGTGACCTTGACTGTGATCATTTCCTCATGAAGGTCACCTAATCTCTGGGTAATTAATCTATCTTGTGAAGATAATGAAAACCAGCCTAATTCTTGAAGTTTTCTGGAAAGTAAAGTGAGATTTCATGTTAATGTTTTGGTGGAATATGCAGTTCTAAAATGTGACAGAGTAGATGCTAACCTGAAGTTCTCCCTCAGATAACCTGATAGTGGAGGAAGCAGTGCAGGAGCTGAACTCCTTCCTCGCACAAGAGAACATGAGGCTGCAGGAGCTGACAGACCTCCTTCAGGAGAAGCACCGCACCATGTCTCAGGAGGTACTTGGCCTAGTGTCCTGTGGCAGACATTGACTCAGAGTTCTGAGTGCTGCAAGGTCAGCTTAATCTAGAAAGTCTCTTTATATTGAGGAGCATGCAGGACATGCTAAAGCAACCAGCTCAGAGAAATCAAAATCTGAGATATGTAAAAGCAAGAAAATCATTGAATATTTCTCCTAGTCTCTTCCTGTTTTTTAAACTGGCATTTTAGGATCTTAGTCTTTAGGAAGAAATACTGTCATGTGGGGTTTTGCAAAACAACATACCAAACCCCCAAATAATGAACTACCCCAAATATAAAAGACCATGTATAATGTTACTGAGGAATGGGTTGGTAGAAATTCATCTGAGAATAGGGCAATAGGAACTCCTGCATTATTGATGACCTAGAACTTGAGGAATGTAGGTTTTCAGTCCAAACTTGGACATAAATGGAGCATGTTCAAACCACGATTTGGGTATGTGCTTACTTATATAAAACTAGAGGCCTGGCATGAAATTTGTGCAGTCGGGGGCAAGGAGGGCTCAGCCCAGATTGCGAGAAGGCTCAGGCCAGGCCGAGGGACCCCACCGGTGCATGATTGGGGCCGGGGAGGGACCGAGGGAGGGCTCCAGGGCATGTCTGGCCCGTCTCGCTCAGTCCCGATAACCTACCGGTTGGAGTGTCTGCCCCCTGGTGGTCAGTGCACATCATACCGACTGGTTGACCAGTCAACTGTCTGTCCCTGGTCCATGCACAGCATAGCAACTGGTCGACCGGTCGACTGTCTGCCCCTTGGTGGTCAGTGCACATCATAGCGAGTGGTTGAGCATCCTTAGGATATCATTAGCATATTACACTTTGATTGGTTGAATGGATGAGCAGACACTTAGCATATTAGGCTTTTATTATATAGGATGACTAAGTGATGATAGGTCTTACAAGACTCTTCTGATTCTCTTGATTATCATTTTAGTTTAGAAATTTGACCTACCTTAGTTTGGCCACCAAACTCTTGTTTTTTAATAATTTAATAGTTACCATTTCCTCAGTGCCTAGCTCTTAGGTGCTTTATACATATTAATTTCCATTTTACAGCTAAGGAAACAAATTCAGAGAGGTTGGTGACTGGTCTGAGGTAATCATAGCTCCATCACAGTCACAAAGTGATGGAGCTATGATTTGGATGTAGGTCTGTTTAACTTCAAAGCTTGTGTTCTTCATTTGCCCTTGTTTCCTAAACTCCAGGGCCAAGGTCCCTGCTGGGCTGTTTGCATGAAAATCATCTGGGAAGTTTATAATATACTAGTGACCCAGTGCACAAAATTCGTGCACATTAAAAGGGGATTAATTAGAAGAAATAATTTAATATTGCTATTTGCCCTTTCTCTATAATAGCAGTGTCAGAGATGAAAGAAAATTAGTAAAATGTATATCAAAACCTTCCTCCTGTCAGAGTCTGGGGCTCACCACGGGACCCAGAGTCAAGTCCCTGCCCACCCACATGCACCTCAAAATCGCATGAGACCGAGACCAGGCCGCTGCCCCCCCCATTGGGCTAGATCCAGACCCGGCCAGTCCCACCCTTGTCAAGCCCTGCCAGGCAGGGGGCATAGCCTCAGGTCCATTGGCCCAGCGCCAGGATGGGGAGTGTGGCCTGAGGTCTCCCAGCCCAGACCAGGGCAGGGGACGTGCCTTGAGGTCCTCCGTCAATCCCCACCAGGTGGGGGACATGGCCTGAGATCCCCTGTCAAGCCCCGCTGGGTGGGGGGCATGGCCTGAGGTCCCCTGTCAATCCCCGCCAGGCGGGGGGTGGGGACGCAGCCTCAGGTCCCCCAGCCCAGCACCAGGAGGGGGGCACAGCCTCAGGTTCCCTATAAAGCCCCACTGGCGGGGGGGCGCAGCCTCAGGTCCCCCAGCCCAGCACCAGGAGGGGGGCACAGCCTCAGGTCCCCTGTCAAGCCCCACTGGCGGGAGGGCGCAGCCTCAGGTCCCCCGTAAGCCCTGCTGGGTGGGGGCGCGGCCTGAGTTCCCCAACCCAGCACTGGGGGTGCACCTTGAGGTCCCCCGTCAAGCCCTGCTGGGTTGGGGGCACGGCCTGAGGTCCCCTGCCAAGTCCACCCAGGCAGGGGAGCGCAACCTCAGGTCCCCTGGTCCAGTGCTGGGGCGGGGGTCGTGGCCTGAGGTCCCCTGTCAAGCCCCGCCAGGCAGGGGGTGCGGTCTGAGGTCCCCCGGCCTGGTGCCAGGGTGGGGGGAGCAGCCTGAGGTCCCCTAGCCCAGCACTAGGATGGGAAGCGCACCTTGAGGTCTCCCATCAAGCCCTGCTGGGTGGGGGGGCGTGGCCTGAGGACCCCTGTCAAGCCCTGCCAGGTTGGGGGCGCGGCCTGGGGTCCCCCGGCCTGGTGCTGGGGTGGGGGGAGCAGCCTGAGATCTCCTAGCCCAGCACCAGGATGGGAAGTGCACCTTGAGGTCCCCCGTCAAGCCCTGCCAGGTGGGGGGGCGTGGCCTGAAGTCCCTTTTCAAGCCCCACCTGGTAGGGGGTGCAGCCTGAGATCCCCTGTCAAGCCCTGCCAGGTGGGGGACGCAGCCTGTGGTCCCCTGTCAAGCCCCATGGGGGTGGGGGAGGGCGTAGCCTCAGGTCCCTGCTGATTGCTCGTTAAGGCTCCTTATGGGAACTTGGCCTCAGCTGTGGGTGCAGCCCTCTTTGTGATGGAGTGATGGTCAATTTGCATATTCCCTCTTTATTATATAGGATGTGGATTCTCATCAACCATCAAAGGGAGTGGTTAGAGTAGAGCAGTGCTTATAGATAAACTAGAGGCCCAGTGCATGAAATTCGTGCATGCGGGGGCGGGGGGGGGAAGTCCTCATCCCGGCCTGCGCCCTCTCACAGTACAGGAGCCCTCTGGGGATGTCCGACTGATGCAGGGAGCGGGCCTAAGCATTCAGTTGGATATCCGTAGCTCTGCTGTGGAGGCAGGAGAGGCTCCGGCCGCTGCTGTGCTCGCCAGCCGTGAGCCCAGCTTCTGGCTGAGCGGCGTTCCCCCTGTGGGAGTGCAATGACCACCAGGGGGCAGCTCCTGTCTTGAACGTCTGCCCCCTGGTGGTCAGTGCGCATCATAGCAACCAGTCGTTCTGCCGTTCGATCGATTTGCATATTACCCTTTTATTGTATAGGATTGGAGTGTCATAAAAAAAAAGAGTAATTGCCCTGGCTGATGTTGCTTAGTGGTTAGAGTGTCAGCTCTGCTCCAAAGAGTTGTGTGTTTGATTCCTGGTCAAGGGCACATACCTAGGTAGTAGGTTTGATCTGGCCCGGTTGGGGCACACACAGAAGGCAACCTGTCGACGTTTCTTTCTCTTTCTTTCTCTCCCCTCTTCCTTCCCTTCCATTCCCTAAAAGTCAATGTAAAAAGTATATATATATATAAAAAAGAGTAACTTTGTGGTCACGTTTTAAGACAAACTACTTGCTACCAAGATGAAAGAACCTACCTCTTCCAGGCCTTCCCCAAGTCTCACTTAGCTTTACAAAGCTAGAGAGGCACATTACTTTGCTCAGCTGAGCTGATGTCCAAGATGGCTCTCGTGGCTTGTGTTACTGCTACCAGTCAGCTGGAAGCTCCCCTTAGTCCACCGGAACACCTGCATGTTGCTCTCCAACGTGGCAGTTTCAGGGTAGTTAGACTCCTTATGTGGCAGCTGGCTTTCAGAGGGTGAACCGCAGGCAGAACCTTCACGGCCTGTCAGACATAGCCTCACAGTTATGTAGCATCATTTCCACTGGGCCTCTGAAGTTGACTCAGCTTCAGGAGGAGGAAACAGTGATCCCACCTCTTGACTGGAGGACTGTCAAAGAATTTAGGGGCCACATTTTATTTTATTTTATTTTTATTTTTATTTTTTTAAAATACATTTTTATTGATATCAGAGAGGAAGGGAGAGATAGAAACATCAATGATGAGAGAGAATCATTGATCAGCTGCCTCCTGCCTGCCCCACACTGGGGATTGAGCCTGCAACACAGGCATGTGCCCTTGACTGGAATAGAACCCGGAACCCTTCAGTCTGAGCCAAACCAGTTAGGGCATGGGGGTGGGGTGGCACATTTTAACACCAACACAAAGGATATGCATAGATTAATGTGAACATGTGACAGATTCATAATTAAAGCATTAAATAGTATTAGCTGGTGTGAAGTTTCTAAATAAACAGAGAACACCAAAGATTTTTGTATCTCTATAGTACCTGATTCAAGATTGTCCTGGGTGAGCTTAAAAAAGAGAATGGAAGCTTTCCTTTTGTTCTCTTTGGATATCATTTGCAGAAATGAGAAGGGAGAGTTGGGGGTAAAGATAGGTGTCTTTTCTGACTATGTATTTGAATTTTTGTCTCCTATACTATGTGTCTGAAAAAAATAATGTTTTCTTTTGTCTCTTAAAAATACACATTTGCCCTAGACAGTTTGGCTCAGTGAATAGAGCATTGGCCTGGGGACCTCAGGCCGCGCCCCCAACCTGGTCAAACCTCTATTCTGGTCAAAGGCACAGGTTGCAGGCTATTTATGCCTAGGTTGCAGGCTCAGTCCTCAATAGGGGGTGTGCAGGAGGCAGCTGATCAATGATTCTCTCATCATTGATGTTTTATCTCTCTCCCTCTCCATTTCTCTCTGAAATCAATAAAAATGTATTTTAAAAAAATTACACATTTTCTGATGGGATTCTATTCTATCTAGAGAAATGATGTTTCCCAGAGGTAGAAAAAGTATTGAATCTTAAGTAGTCTTCCTTGTATGAGAGTTCTTATAGACTTCCATGGTTTTCATGATTGTAACTGACTCGGAACTGTTAAAAGAGCCTGTCATTTCATTTTTATACTCATGCATTGGGAAGAAGGTATTGATGTGAGGCATTGTTTTTCTAACTTGGTTTTGTTTATTTGTTTTTTTCTATGCTTATTTGAATGCCCATCTTTGGGATGCAGTTCTCCAAGTTGCAGAGTAAAGTGGAGACAGCTGAGTCACGAGTGTCTGTCCTAGAGTCCATGATTGATGACCTGCAGTGGGATATTGACAAAATTCGGAAGAGGGAACAGAGACTCAACCGACACTTAGCAGAAGTCCTAGAACGGGCAAGTGCTGTTTCATTCATAGTTTGGAGACTAGAATCATTTTCAGGAGTCTGCTCAGAAACGATGGACTTGGGTAGTAGTTTTTGGGGACGAACAGATTCCTTTGAAAGTACTTTGCTTACCAGACTGAAATCTCGGGGTCCCTCACTAAAGAATCTTTGTCTTCTCTGTAGGTGAACTCGAAAGGTTACAAGGTATATGGAGCGGGGAGCAGTCTCTATGGCGGCACAATCACTATTAATGCCCGGAAGGTAAAGTCTAACTCACTCAGGACGTGTTTTTTGCCCTGGTGTCAGTGTTGTGCCAGGTACCTGGGATTGTGTTCACAAGTGGTCTAGTGGGGTTTTGGCAGAAGAGTGGATCAGTGAATACGGAAACTTAGGAATGGGAATGATTTAAAAATTCTTTGTTTCCATTTTACTCTTTTCCTTCATCTTTCCAGTTTGAGGAAATGAATGCAGAGCTTGAGGAGAACAAAGAGTTGGCTCAGAACCGCCACTGCGAGCTGGAGAAACTTCGGCAAGACTTTGACGAGGTCACTACACAAAACGAAAAGCTGAAGGTAGGAGACACATCTCTGACTGGGAGTAAACTGAAATGTTTTTGCTGACCAACTCATGTCCATACTTGTGAATCCTCAGAATTTATGAGGGGAAATTGGTATGTTGATTTATTTCCTTATATATTTACTTAAGTATTTGTACTCTGCTTCCTTCTGAAAAAGATCGAAAGCAACCTACAAAGATATATAGACTGAATTAACGTTGCAATTGTTGAGAAAAGTGAGGATAGGATAATCTAGGGTGAGGATCCAAAATGGATTTAAAAAATGAGACTTGTATATCAGATATATGCCAGGAGCCTGTGCATACTGTAGGAGGGTAGGCCACTCACATGTTAGTAATTGCCAAAGGTGGGCACAGCATTTGGCTCTGCAGTTTCTAGCTGCCAAAACAGAAACAA
This sequence comes from Cnephaeus nilssonii, assembly GCF_951640355.1. NCBI lineage: Eukaryota > Metazoa > Chordata > Mammalia > Chiroptera > Vespertilionidae > Cnephaeus > Cnephaeus nilssonii. The sequence continues at coordinate 24,274,277 of NC_137085.1, read as the reverse complement.
ACCTGGTCTGTGATCCTGTTGGTTTTCAGACCTGCCCATTGGAATTTACTTTCCCCAGAAAATTGGGGGGAAGAAAGTGGATTCTGAAAGTCTTCCATTCCTCTTTCAATCACAGCCACCTGTCTTTGTAATTTGATTGATTTCTAGGTAAATAAAGATGTTTGAACTGAAAAACACACAAAAACAATCTGAGTTAAATTAGTGGAAGCATTTGCATAATTAAAGCAGGCAGTTACTTAGGAGAAGCATAACTATTTTTGATTCAATGTCAAAAATATTTTTCTGTGATTATTAATAAAGAGAACAAGTTTGTGACTGGGGTCCTCAACTATGTTCTTAAAGTAAGCATCCTGACAAATTTCATAGTGCTCATCTCTCCCTGAATCTGGCAAATTTCATAGAGCTTTTCTAGAGTCCTTGGATTTAGGCTGACACATAATGTAGAACACTTATCAAGTAAAACAATTCTTGGGTGGAAGAATACAGGTACCAGGTACTACCTCTTGGGTGATCTGATTTAATTTTGGGTAGATTTTACATAACTAGCGGAGTGGGTAGAACTACTTTATAATCTTCATCAAGCTTGTCTCAATTGCGCAGGACATCAGTGAGTTTAACATTTTTGTTTGTTTTTCTTTCTTTATTGATTAAGGTATTACATATGTGTCCTTTTCCCCCCAGAGTTTAACGTTTTATTTCCTGTCTAGTGTTGAGGGCACAGATGCTAGGTTCTGCTTTGACTTTCTCTTCTTTGGATCCCCCTGAGGTGGAACTGCGGAGCGCAGTGGAGGAAGTGGTTAAGGAGACTCCAGAATATCGCTGTATGCAGTCACAGTTCTCCGTCCTCTACAATGAGAGCCTACAGTTGAAAGCGCACTTGGATGAGGCTCGGACCCTACTCCATGGTACCAGGGGGACCCACCAGCGCCAGGTGGAGCTCATTGAGGTAACAGCTAGTTTTGTCTTCTGTATATAAGCTTTTCTACCTCATAAATTTTTAATTTTATTTTCTCATGTGCAGTTAATCTCTTATGCATTCAGCAAATACTTATAAAGTTGCTGTAGGTCTTGCCTCTGCTAGATGGTGGGCATCCTGCCATCAAGAATCATACAGGCTAGTGGGGAGAATCGCATCCATTAGAATGCAGTGTGGTGCAGTAGAGGCATATCCCACATTTGCAGTGATAAAGGAGACAGAGAATCTGATTTGACTGTGGAACCTTCTAGATTTCACTTGCCAAAGTGAAGTATGAATCTTAAGAATAAATACAAGTTTACTGGTAGATAAAAATAGGAGAAGGGCATTGAGCGGTGAAATTAACAGACATAAAAATAGGTTAGTGTGGGTGGAGCCTTATGTGCATGTTGGAGAATAGAGGGTATAAGCTGCGTCTCTGATACAAGCCATTATAGCTTATAATACCTGTGTAAATACTTTTCTTTAAAGACAGAAACTTTATTTTATTTATTTATTTTTAAGTATTTTTTATATATATATTTTATTGATTTTTTACAGAGAGGAAGGGAGAGAGAGAGTTAGAAACATCGATGAGAGAGAAACATCTATCAGCTGCCTCCTGCACACCTCCTACTGGGGATGTGCCCGCAACTAAGGTACGTGCCCTTGACCGGAATCAAACCTGGGACCTTTCAGTCCGAAGGCTGACGCTCTATCCACTGAGCCAAACCAGTTAGGGCCAGAAACTTTTTTTAAAAAAATTGATTTTAGAGAGGAAGGGAGAGGGAGAGACAGAAACATCAATAATGACACAGAATCATTGATTGGATGCCCCCTTCTGGGGATTGACCCCAAATCCAGGCATGTGATTCCTGGTTTGACCAGGAATCAAACCTTGACCTCCTGGTTCATAGGTCAAAGCTCAACCACTAAGCCACACTGGCTGGGCTAAAGGCAGAAACTTTTTATTTATGCGTTCACTTCTGTATCTTCTATAGTCCTTAAGATAATTTTTTTTTTATAGTAGTCAGTCTTTTGCTGTATTTCTGCCAAATGAACTGAATTTAATGTAGTGTATCTTACTTTACATATGTTTATAGTTTTATTGTTTAGTTCTCCAGTTAAATTGTAACATTCTCAGAGTTAGGGGCCATTTCCTTTATTTCTTTAGTATCTTGCTGATTCTCAAATCAGTGTTTAGTTGCCATCTGGTGTACATCAAGTATTGATGAAATTGGAACTTTTTGGAGTAATCTCTCTTTTCTTTGTATTTTTTTTCTTCTTCTTTGATCCATAAAGATTGAATTTAGGAACATAATAGAACATGATGTTCTTTCCACATTTTTATAAAAATTTTTTATTTTTATTTATTTATTTTTTTCTGTGTGTAGCGAGATGAGGTTAGTCTTCATAAGAAGCTGAGGACTGAAGTGATCCAGCTAGAAGATACCCTGGCCCAGGTCCGCAAGGAATATGAAATGCTGAGGATAGAATTTGAGCAGACCCTTGCTGCCAATGAGCAAGCAGGTACAATTATTCTTGCTCCTCCCTGCATTTGGCTGCTGCAAATGCTTTCCTTGAAAGACACAATATGGTCGCCAGGATTTGTTAGTACTAACTGGAGCTCAGAAGTCCTAGAGAACCTAAAATCAAACCCTGTAATTCATTTCTGTTCCCAGCCTGAGTGTTTATTTTTAACTCAAATTGGCCAGTTTTGTTTTCATCTTCTGAGAAGGAGTCTTGGCAATTCTCCCTATTTCTTAGAGGTCCCTGATGTGTTCTGTCCTCTCTCCCCTTATTGAGTTCTTCATAACATTGCTGTTGCTGTGTTTAAGGCCCCATAAACCGGGAGATGCGCCACCTCATCAGTAGCCTCCAGAATCACAATCACCAGCTGAAAGGGGAAGTCCTGAGGTATAAGCGGAAATTGAGAGAAGCCCAGTCTGACCTGAACAAGGTAACCGGGAGGAGTAGAATAAGTATTATTTGCTATTCAGTTTGTAAAGCAGTTTTCGAGTGAGGAATGCAGTGTGGTTGCCATAAGTGATGTGCTTCTCCCATTTCTTTGTCCCCCCAGACACGTCTGCGCAGTGGCAGTGCCCTCCTACAGTCTCAGTCTAGTACTGAAGACACTAAGGATGAGCCTGCAGAGGTGAAACAAGATCCCGAAGACTGGTCTGCCCAGTCCTCCGCATCGAAGGCATCTCAGGAGGAAGCCAACGAAATGAAGTCCAAACGGGATGAGGAAGAGCGAGAACGAGAAAGGAGGGAGAAAGAGAGGGAGCGAGAAAGAGAGCGGGAGAAGGAAAAGGAGAGAGAACGAGAGAAGCAGAAACTAAAAGAGTCAGAAAGAGAGAGAGATTCTGTTAAAGAGAAAGAGAAAGGGAAACATGATGATGGAAGGAAAAAGGAAGCAGAAATTATCAAACAATTGAAGATTGAACTCAAGTAAGAGCAATGTTTACATAAATTTCTGATTCAAAAGCTAAGGTTAGGACATCACGCATGAAATGTTCCCTGGATGGCATGGCTTATCTGATAATTATATCACTTTGAATGTAACTAAATGAGCAGTTAATGTGGTCTTAGTTCTTGATCAAGTGTACATACAGCCACAATGACCTGCATGGCTACTGTGAAGTCCAATTCAGTGGTCAAGTCTCAGTAAACCTGGTGGTTGTGGCCTTATTTTTCATGATCCAAATTATGGGAAGGGGTGTCATGATTGAAGTAACACTCCTGAGAATTATTGAAATTAACTACTGGTAGATCACTGGCATTAATTGTAATTTAACTTATATTAGGTAGAGTATGTACCACTGTTTGAACAATATTCATCTGTTTGCCTGGCAGTTAACTAGTTTGGTACATATTGGGTCATTTCAAGAGATTTCTAGGGAGGTTTATTCCTGCAGGCTTTAAATCAGTTATACAGTCAATGAAACACCGTATAACCTCACACATCGCCCCTGCTCTTCCTGTTTAACTCATAACTGCTCTGGTAGAACCGGGTACTTCCTGCTCCCCATTGGTCATGGTTGGGCTTTTATTGATGTTTGGATTTGAGGGACCACTGTGCTTAAAATGTTTGAACTTTGGTACCTGAAAGTATAGTTAAGAGGTTTGATAATTTAGTAAGAGATGAAATTTTCGTCTTTGGCTGATGGTTAATCACTTAACTGTCAAATCTAGGAACAGCACTATATTTTCAACTTTCTCCTTTTTTTTCCCCCCCTCCCTTCCTCTTGGCCTCTTTAAGACAAATGTTTTTTTCAAGTGTGGTTCAGAATCATGTGGGTGACTTATTTAAAATACAACCCTGGACCCCTGCCCAGACCTAATGAATATCAGTTTCTAAGAGTGAGGACCCAGAAATGTGCCTATTTAATAAGGGCCACAGTGTTTACTTGATAACTTTAGAACCTGGTCTGAAGGGAGAAATGACTCCTTTATACAGCTTACTTTTCTGTCCTTCCTGAGTATATCCAGAAGTGTCTTGATAGTTGCGAAAGTTTTGTCTATTAGAGGTGTGATGTAAAGTGTAAAATAGAACTGCTGCAAAATAATTTTGCTCAATTAGAAATTCCCTTGTTCTGATGTCCTTTGTTTTCTCGTTACACCATCCCCCTTCCTCGGCCACCCTCTTCATAGGAAGGCACAGGAGAGCCAGAAGGAGATGAAACTGTTGCTAGACATGTACCGCTCGGCCCCAAAGGAACAGAGAGACAAAGTTCAGCTAATGGCAGCTGAGAAGAAGTCTAAGGCAGAGGTAATCTAGCCTGCCATTACCTGTCATTCAGATTAAAATCATCATTTGTGGGATTTTCCTTCACACTTCTAAAGGCTATGGTTTCTTTGTTTTTAAAGTTAGAATTTAAAACTTAGCAACATTTTCTTCCCTTTCAAAACCATCTGAAATAAAGATTTCCAGATTCTCCACTAGGTGGTGGGTAAGGTCACCAGAATTACTGGGAATAGGAATTGTCTTTTCAAACGTTTGTATTGCCCTTTACCCCATATAAATCGTTATTATAATGATTCTCTTTTCTGATTACTTTTGGGAAGAATGTCTTATTTTAAATTTTGGAGTCTAGGAAAAAAGGGTGAGAACTATTTTAAAGAAACATATATGTACACTGCTCAGAAACGTTGCTATGGAAGCATGGAGTGTTGGAATGAAGTGATGTTAAAACAGTGCTGAGATGTGTATATCATTTATCCCCTTTCATAATTCTATAAAGGTTAGTTTGATGTTATGGGCCCTCCATCTGTGCACAGTATTAATTGATTTTTGAAATTTTATCATAGCTTTTCTTTGTTTTTGTGTGATTCCTTTCCTCCTGTAGTTGGAAGATCTAAGGCAAAGACTCAAGGATCTAGAGGATAAGGAGAAAAAAGAGAATAAGAAAATGGCTGATGAGGACGCCTTGAGGAAGATCCGGGCAGTAGAGGAGCAGATAGAATACCTGCAGAAGAAGCTGGCCATGGCCAAGCAGGTGGGCACACTTTCTTTATTTAACCAACTTTTGAAGTCAGTATTATCTGACAGGTATGTTATTGACAGTGACATTGGCTCTTTCATTTCAGTCTTTTTTAAAATATTTTTTTCCCCTGTATATGTTTGTTTGTTTAACATTGAAGTCTTTTATCCTGCAGTTAGTTTGTTTTGTGTATTTGTGAGACATGAAGTTTACTTTCAAATGGATAGCATGTTGTTCAGACATTGTGTATTGAGGGATTTATCCTTTCTCTTTTGGTCTGGAATCAGGGGTTATAATGAATATAAAATTAAAATGAAAGATAGAAAATTTTATATACGTTGTGCTTGTAAGTATATGAAACTAAGAAAAAACGTGCCCCAAACAGGTTATAAATAAATACTTAGTATGTTAACGATGGTTGTTTGTGGGTCCTAGAACTATAGAGACCTTTTCCCTTCTGATAATGAGCATGGGTTGCTTTATTGTTAAGTCCCAGTGAATTTATTGACGTTCAACAAAAAGATAACCAAAAATGGTTGGAAAAACCATATATGTTCACTATGAGGAACACCTTTACTGTTTCTAAGAAATAGCAACATGACAATGAAATGAAGTAGTTTTAATGGTGACTTGATCATTAAGTACCTTTAAAAGAGGAACTTTATTAGAATCTATATACATTCATTTTATAAAAACTGGGGTTTGACTCTTCTTAAGTCTGTTGATTGCCACTTTTCTTTCTTTTTTAAAGAATAATTATTAGGAAATTATACTACTATTGGTTTTAGTACAGGTAGAAAGACCCTATATTCATTATCTTAATAGTGTTAATTCTTCCTAAAGATTTGGAGTGGAGAAGACCCTTCTAGCTATTTCTAAGAGTCTAAAAACATGAAAGAATAGATTGATAATTTTGACTTAATGAAGGAAACGCCCCACAAAATTTCTATATGGCAAAAACGACTGTTAGCAAAGCCAAAAGATAAATGACAAACAGGGAAAAAAAATTATCACAAAAGGGCTTATATTTATAATATATATTTTAAAAACTTCTAAAATGATAGGGAATAAAACACACCAACCCAACAGAATAGGCAGAAGATAAGAATAGTTCACAGAAAAAAAAAATACAGATGGTTCTTAAACATATGAAAACATGCCCATAATAACACAAATGTAAGAAAACTATGTTAGATACTGTTCTTCACCAGTCAGATGGTTGTGCAATGCTGTTGGAAAGTTTGTAGATTAAATCCAGTATTATAATTATGGAAAAGTGAGAAAATGTTAGGTTTTGTGTTAGACGTCCTCTTAATCAACTACTACTGGATCAGTTTGCTGATTCTGCGATGTATAAAATTTTTGTCTGTTGTGACTAACTTGGAGAACAGATCAACTAATGGTGACAGACCAATCAGTGCCAGTGGCTTCAGATAATAGGGCGTCTTTTGCATTCCTAGGGCTGACATAATGACAAAACGAAGCTTCTTGAAACTCAGTGTCTCCTTGTCAGTAGGTTAATTTATTTCTGAATGAACAGTGAGGAAGCTTAGCTTCCTGTGCTAATTTTTTTGGAATTAGAAGATTCCATTAAAATGAAGGTTTTTCCTCCTTATTTTAGGAGGAAGAAGCTCTCCTCTCTGAGATGGATGTCACAGGCCAGGCCTTTGAAGACATGCAGGAGCAAAATATCCGCTTGATGCAGCAGTTGCGGGAGAAGGATGATGCCAATTTCAAGCTCATGTCAGAACGTATCAAGTCCAATCAGATCCATAAGTTACTCAAAGAAGAGAAGGAGGAGCTGGCTGACCAGGTTTTGACTTTGAAGACTCAGGTAATTAGAATAAACAGCTTTTCAGAATTCTGTTGAAGTAGGGTAATTTCTACATGAAGATATGCATTAAAAATGATGATTGTGGCATTTTTTTGTAATAGGAAAAACAAAACGAAATGTATGTTATTAGGTTACTGGTAAGTAAATTATATGTCCTTACAAAGGAGTACAATGTACCAGCTGTTAAAACAAATATAGACCTGCTAAGATGGAAAAAATGTCTAAAATATACAATTAAGTGATTTGTCTTATTATTCCTTTTGTGCTAAAAATGCATGTCTTTGTGTGCATGGGCTGTGTATTTTTAAAATTTCTGGAAGGTTGCATGAGAAAGTAAGAGTGGTTACCTGGTTATCTCTGGATGTTGGGATCAGAATTTGTGGGTGCATGACTTTACTTTTTACCCCTTAATATTGTTTGATTCTATTTTGTGCATGAGTTTCAAGAAAAAGAATACTTTTGAACCTCTAGCCGTTCTGAAAGAGATACACTTGGACTTTTGTTTGAGCTATGATTTACATGTTCTAGTATGAATTTCCAGGCTTTGGGGATTAGTATGGCTGGAGAAGATAAATACCTATAAATGTAATTCCTCTGTTCTTGGCAATTTGGAGAAGAATCTTTTCCGTGGTTTCCTAGACTCTTTGAATCATCAAATACGTATATGTATATATACTGGTATATATGTGTGTGTGTATATATATATATACTAGAGGCCCAGTGCACAAGTGGGGGGGGGTTCCCTCAGCCAGCCTGCACCCTCTCACAGTCCGGAAGCCCTCAGGGGATGTCCGACTGACAGCTTAGGCCTTCTCTGAGCAGGCCTAGGCCGTCATTTGGACATCCTTAGTGCTGCCGTGGTGGTGGGAGAGGCTCCCACCACCGCAGCTGCACTCGCCAGCCATGAGCCCAGCTTCTAGCTGAGCAGTGCTCCCCCTGTGGGAGCGCACTGACCACCAGGGGACAGCTCCTGCATTGAGCGTCTGCCCCCTGGCGGTCAGTGCCTGTAATAGTGACCAGTCGTTCCACCGTCAGGCCGAAATCAGCTCTCTGACATCCCCTGAGGGGTCCCAGATTGCAAGAGGGCACAGGTCAGGCCGAGGGACCCCATTGGTGCATGATCAGGGCCGGGAAGGGATGTGGGAGGTTGGCCAGCCAGGGAGGGGCTGCAGGAGGGCTCCAAGGTGTGTCCGGCTCATCTTGCTCAGTCCCGATCGGCCGGACCCCAGAAGCAAGCTAACCTACCGGTCAGAGTGTCTGCCCCCTAGTGGTCAGTGCATGTCATAGCAAGCAGTTGAGCAGCCTTAGCATATCATTAGCATATTATGCTTTGATTGGTTGAACGTCCAACTGGACGACCGGACACTTAGCATATTAGGCTTTTATTATATAGGATATAAACACACACACATCCTATCTAATAAAAGTAATATGCAAATTGACCGCCACTCCACCACACAAGATGGCCACCACAAGATGGCCTGCAGGGGAGGGCAGTTGTGGACAATCAGGCCAGCAGGGGAGGGCAATTAGAGGTGACCAGGTCAGCAGAGGAGGGCAGTTGGGGGTGACCAGGCCTGCAGGGGAGGGCAGTTGGGGAGGGGACCAGGCCTGCAGGAAAGGGCAGTTAGGGGCAACCAGGCCTGCAGGGGAGGGCAGTTGGGGGTGACCAGGCTGGCAAGGGGGGCAGTTAGGGGTTACTGGGCCAGCAGGGGAGGGCAGTTGGGGGCGACCAGGCTTGCAGGGGAGGACAGTTGGGGGCGACCAGGCTGGCAAGGGAGGGAAGTTAGGGGTTACTGGACCAGCAGGGGAGGGCAGTTGGGGGCGACCAGGCTTGCAGGGGAGGACAGTTGGGGGCGACCAGGCTGGCAAGGGAGGGAAGTTAGGGGTTACTGGGCCAGCAGGGGAGGGCAGTTGGGGGCGACCAGGCTTGCCGGGGAGGACAGTTAGGGACGACCAGGCTGGCAGGGGAGGGCAGTTAGGGGCAATCGGGCCGGCAGGGAGCAGTTAGGCATCGATCAGGCTGGCAGGGGAGTGATTAGAGGGTGATCAGGCTGGCAGGCAGAAGTAGTTAGGGGCATTCAGGCAGGCAGACAGGCAAGCGGTTGGGAACCAGCAGTCCTGGATTGTGAGAGAGATGTCCGACTGCCCTCAAGGAGTCCCAGATTGGAGAGGGTGCAGGCTGGGCTGAGGGACACCCGCTCCTCCCCGCCCCCCCAATCCCTGTACACGAATTTCGTGCACCGGGCCTCTAGTGTGTGTGTGTGTGTGTGTATGTTTCATTAAAAGTGAAGCTTTTAATTATCCTAATCTTGCATGTGCTTTGCAGGGGTCATGGGTAAAATCAGTAATAGTTTACGATTTCTAGAAGATTCTCTTTTGTGGGCCTGTGAATTAACAGAGCCTCGTCAGTTTTGTTTTTTTCCTTCCTATTTATGTTAAAATCTGATTTTCTTCTTCAAAGGTTGATGCCCAGTTACAAGTAGTAAGGAAATTGGAAGAGAAGGAGCATCTGTTACAAAGCAACATTGGCACCGGAGAGAAGGAGCTGGGTCTTAGGACACAAGCCTTAGAGATGAATAAGCGCAAGGTATGATTGATTGCTCTGTAATCTAAAGTGACCATTAGTCTCAGAGGAACAAGTAGGGATGACACTGATGAAATCATAGCTCACCTTACTCCTTGAACGTGGGCTAGCATTTTACCTCACTGGAAATACTAAAAGGTGACAAGATGACGTTACTGTCCATCCCATGTAGGCAATGGAGGCAGCCCAGCTTGCAGATGACCTCAAAGCACAACTGGAGTTGGCTCAGAAGAAGTTGCATGATTTTCAGGATGAGATCGTGGAGAACAGTGTCACCAAAGAAAAGGACATGTTTAATTTCAAACGAGCCCAGGTAAGAACAGTTTTTTTTTTCTTTTTATTTCACTTGTTGGGTGTTTTCTGAGCTCTGAAGTGACCCATCTTGTGGGAGAGTCATTGGTCTAAAGCATGTCATTTCCTATTTGACTGCAATTGCTCAAGAGAAAAGACTAAGTCTGGTTTCTTCACTGCTGTGTCCCCAAAGCCTGTCATGGTGCCTAGCACCTAGTGGGCATGAAATAAATACTTACTAGAGGAATGAGTTGGTAATTAAGTAGCAACATACTTAATTAGAGGACTTTAAAAGGTCTCCTGCTAGCCCTGGCTGTGTGGCTCGGTTGGTTGGAGCATTGTCCCATGCACTAAAAAGTTGTGCATTTGATTCCTGGTCAGGATACATGCCTAGGTTGTGGGTTCGATCCCCACAGGTCAGGGTGCATACGGGAGGCAACCGATAGATGTTTCTCTCTCTTTCTCCTCCACCCCTTCCTCTCTTTAAAACAATAAAAATATATCCTCGTTGAGGATTTAAAAAAAGGAAAGTTCTCCTACAATTTTTCTATTTTTGGCATGTCAGCTGTTTCTCATTATGTTTTTCTGTCCTTATCCATAAATCTGTTAATTATTTAATCCAATCTACCTTCAGCTTAATACTGATTGCCTTAAAATGAAGTATTGCATCAAGCTTTTGATCTTTTAAAAATCCAGACCTTCTCATTTCTTAGACTGTATTTCCACAGTGCTGAATTGACAGTAGTTAGGTGCAGCTCCGGTTTGGCAATATGATCACAGTTGCCTGTTCTGAAACAAAAGAAATATCTTCCCACTTGCAATTGTCTACATTTCTAAAAGACAGCTGGGCATGAAAGGACTTCCCACAACAGGATGCTGAAGTTGGAGGGATTATTTTTGTCACAAAGGGCAGGTCTGGGAGTGTGTCTGATGGGTATCCTGTCTGTCCTCCCGCAGGAGGACATCTCCAGACTTCGAAGAAAGCTGGAGACCACGAAGAAACCAGACAACGTACCCAAATGTGATGAGATTCTGATGGAGGAAATCAAGGATTACAAGGTTAGAAAAACTGCCTCAGTGATTGCTGTTGGCTTTTGTTTTTTGTGTTGTTTTTTTTTTGTCAGTCAGGGCCTGAAGTGGCCCACTAATAGCTGGGGAGAATAAATATTGAACTTCTGTACATGAAGGTAACTGGAGAATGGTTTATTTTGTGGGGGAAATGGTGCTTGGTGGATCTTGTTTGCTTATGTATGAGAGCCCTTTGGATCACAAACCTTTATGGTTGCTCAGACTTTGACTTCTTTCTTTTTTAGGCACGCCTGACCTGCCCGTGTTGCAACATGCGTAAAAAGGATGCTGTCCTTACCAAGTGCTTTCACGTCTTCTGCTTTGAGTGTGTGAAGACTCGCTATGATACCCGCCAGCGCAAATGTCCCAAGTGTAATGCTGCCTTTGGTGCCAATGATTTCCATCGCATCTACATCGGTTGACCTAAGCCAGGAGAAGAGGAGGGGCTGGCTAGACAGGCACTTACTCATTCACCATCAAGCCGCTACCTCTTCCCTCCTGGACTGCCGCCTGCAGGCACTTTGTCTGTCAACAGTTGTCCTTCACAGCCTTTACATTGAGGTTCTCTGATAGCTGGATGACATCAGGGGAAAGGACTGCTGAGTGCAAGTCTTGGCTTATAAAATGAATTAGAAACAACTCTTGTCTCCCTACCAGCCTTGTGTACTTCCTACTTTTAGGCTTTTCAACATTTTCTTCAGGCTCATTCCACCTGAAGAAGTGAAGTTGGTATATTTGGCATGGAGAAGGAAATAAAGAACAGAGGAGACACATGGCCATTTGGGGAGGGAGTGTATGTAGGGGATCCTTTAGAAATAAGCTATCTATGGGCGCAAACATTTCTTGATTTGGGTAGTGAACTTTTTGTAAACATGGATTACATAGGGTTATAATTGTGCTACTCTTCCCCAGATGGTTTGAAGCCTTAATGAATTATGTCCAGGATGACTCAGTTGATTTCTATTGACCAGTGAAGTAACTTTTGAAGGTGCGCTGGCTTCCTTGTTGAAGTTAAGTTTTGAATGTTCTACATACATTAAAGTCTTTAAATTTCTTGAGGCCTATCAATTTCAGATACTGTAGCCCCTTCTATCTTAAAATATAATCAAGATCGAAGAGGATGGGGTCAGGACTGAGATAGAAGAAGTCTGGGTACTCTGGGAACTCCATACGGGGCGGGGGGGAAGGAGGAGGGAAGGTGAGAGATGAATTTCTCTTATTGGCCTCTCCACAGGGAGAATTTCTCTCATCAACCTCTCCACAAAGGTTGTTGTGATCCCTGTTTTCCAGAAGATTCTCTCTAATCTTCCTGTAGGACTTTATATATTCCACAGACTTCAATAAAGCAGGACTCAGATTGCTTTTATGTTTTTCTTTGAAACTTTGTATTTGCCATTATTAGTTGATTTACACCTGCTGTTATAGAATTGAATTCTGTTGAAAGAAATCATCAATTTAGATTAAGGGGCCTACTATGATTAAGTTATTTATTTATTTGGTTAATTGAAGTCCTTCCTCCTGGTGGTTTTATTGGGTCTGTTCTGAGATGATGCCTAAAAGATGATGGTTTATTTGGCTGTTCTGGGTTCTCTTTCACAGCTCACTGTTGGGTAACAGATTGTGACTTGTTTTCCAGGGAGTTCTTAAAGTTGCAGGTTCTTGAATCTTAAGTTTTATTGTAACCAGGCAACCAGAAATCATAATTCTCTGGCAAAGGGTTGCATAAAATGGATTCTTTCTGGATCACCACCTGTCCTGGGAGAAGGGTAAGGACAGTCCTTTTGTGGTCACTACCTATAATGAGCAGAACTTGTGATGAATTTCAGTCATGTAGGATGGGTTCAGAAACGGGTTTAACTGGGGAATCTTACAGTATCACCAAAGAGGTCACGGTCCCTCGATCCCCTCACCTGCCTGTCCCAACACAACACATAGACACACAGCCACCATGGGGTCAAGTCCTGTTGCTGGACACAATGCATGTGCAGTCAGCGCTTTCCGTGGCTGCTCTGTGCTTTCAGGGCAATCCTGGGCATCACACTGCTGGTTTGGGGACAAATAGGCTACTTGGGCAGCAGGTGGTTTGGGTTTAGATATTAACTGTTTATAACAGGTAGGTGCCAGGCACTGTGCTAAATATTAACTTGTATTGTGAATAAAGAAATTGAGGGGTCAATTTTTCTTCTATATTTCTAGGAAAAAAATGACATCTTTGGGATCTAGACCATATGTGTTTATCTATGTTTGTCTGTCTCTAAGTCCATCAGTCCTGATTAAATGATGTCATGGCTAAGTCATTCCAAAACATCACAAAACTAACTTCATTTGCTCATCGCCCTACAAACTAAATGCATGTGACTGACAGCCAGTTCCACCCAGTGGTGAGGATTCTGATCTTTTATTTATTTTTATTATTTTTAAAAAATACATATTTTATTGTTTTCTTACAGCGAGGAAGGGAGAGGGGTAGAGAGTTAGAAACATCAATCTTTTAAATATGTCCCTCTTCCGATTAAAATCCTTTAATGGTTCTTACAGTCTTTGGATACAAATCCAATTTAGCACAGTGATCTTGTCTCTGCATTTCGCTTTCCTGTCCTTAAAACTTGCCACTCACCTGTACTTTGTCATATTGAACTATTTGATGTTCCTAAGCTGTCTGATTGCTGTAGTTTCCCAGCTCTGGAACTTTGTATATGTTTCTTTTACCAGGGTGGAGGATTTCTGTTATCCTCCACCACACGCACACACACACGTGCACACACACACATGCCCACTACACAGAAGTGTCTTCTTTGTTCCCATAGCACCTGATATGCATTTCTTTATCAAAGTCCCTGCCATGTTGTTTTGCAAGTTTGATCTCCCCAATAGACTGAGTTCCACGGGATTGGAATCTGCTTTTTTTGTCTTTCCATCTCCAGCAGCTAGCCCCAATGCCTGGCTCAAAATCATCCAAAAAATGAATGACTGAATGATGCAAAACATCCTTGGTAACTTGGTGGCTGAATTAGGTTATAGTAGGTCTGTGTTTTACTGAGATTTGACTTAGGTATATGCCAAAAGGATGTGTGTGAAGAATGCATCCAGCTAGCAGATTCGTGATGGCAAGTTTGCCAGCAACTAAAACTGCCCAAGTTGTCAGAGACAGCAAGATGCCTGAGAGTGCAGGACTGCCGAGCTGTTTGCAGCTGTGTTTATACCAGGTCTTGGTTGGACTAGGAAGCAAAAAGAGATGCCTAAAACTATTTCTGTGAGACTCGGGGACTACAGTGTTGACAATGGACTAGTGCAGGTACATTTACCATACTAGCTTCCCTCTGTGGAGCTGGGGCTGGGCTGAGGCAGGGGCCGGGGTGATATGGCAGAAAGGCAGGGGGGCTCAGAGGAAAAAGATATTGTAAGGCAACAATCAGAATCCTGACAATACAGTATGGTTGTTCTGGAAACAGCACTGCCTACATAAGAATCGCCGCTACTACTGTCACAGCTGTGTGACCTTGGCAATGTGTAAAATTCCCTGACCCCTAGTTTTCCCATCTGTAAGCTAGAGGTCTAGTGGACCCACTCTGGACTAGGTGCAGAGTTCATGTGTCAGGAAGGCGTTGGTAACAGCAACATTTGAATCCCCAAAGACAACGTCAGCAGTCCACTCGAAAGTGAAGTCTCTATCTGAACGTTTATTCCACAGTCATAGAAACTAAAGATGGAAAAGACTGGAGGACATCTCGTCCACCCACGTGGTTGTACAAGAAAAGTGGCCGGAGCAAAGCAGCCTGTTCACGTCATGCTCACAAGACAGCATCGCAGGTCTTCCTGGAGCGGAGCGATCGCAAACACATTAAAATGAACACACAATGCAAACACTCATACAAACCTTAAGAAAATACTTTTAAGTACATTATTTTCATAAAACGATTAAGAACTAAACTAAAAAAAGTGAGGGAATCCTGGATTGGATGGATGGCGTCAGTGGGTGACGGAAGGAACAACTAAACAGTGAAGGCGGTGAAGTGGTTTTGATGACTAGAAAGCAGTTTCTTCTGGAGACTGGTTGGATTTCCTGGTTTCCTGATCAAACATCTGAGTTGGGAGGAAGAGAGGCTCTAAGTCGTTTCCTTCTTCTCCACACCCTGACGTGCTCACTAGCTGCAAGGTTGTGACAGACCCCCACCAACCCTGAGAAGCTTGCTGCCCATGTAGCAAAGCTGTTCTTGGTAGTGGCTCCACTTACCACTTGTCCGGTTGGCACGGAAGCAGCAGGTCCTCACAGAGTTAGTGTGACAGCAGGATCCATGAGTAATGGAGAGTCACCTCCAGGCACATTAAAGACCTCAACTGATGGTCCCTGTGGCTGCCTCACTTGTCTGTCCCAGACACTCTCCCAACTTGTCTGTCTCTGTTGGAAGAAGCCCTTGTCTTCTACCTCGAAGCATCCACACTCAGGGGCCCTGATTACTATTTACATGAACAATCTGTTCTCACCCACCCAGTCATGCTTTACTGTGTGCTTCCTGTGCCAGGAATGCCTTGGAAAACGGGGTGGGGGGTGTGCGACATCATGCCGCATCCCAGGTTTCCCAGCACCAGGGCTTCCCAATCTCATGAAATAAGAGCCCCCATGAGGAGGAAGGCAGCAGCCTCCTTTACATCTTCACCCACACACCGCCTCCGCCTGAGGACTTCCGGTCTTCGCGTGTTCTGAGCCTGGGGCATGGAGGGAACAGGTGGGGCAGAACAGAAAGGAGGGTTTCCAAAGGACCCGCCATTTCATGAAATCTTTTTACAAAACACAACACACTGTTTCACAAATTGCAAAACACTGTTCAATCACTACCGGTAAAAATAATCACTACGAAGTATGAAGACTGCTTCATTTCACCACGAGCAAAGATGCTTTGTTTTTCTAACCCAGACCCGGAGGCATTGCAGGCAGAGCTGATGGCAGTAAGCCTGCTGCCAGCCCCTCCCTGCTGCTGCTCGCCGCATCCAGGCCCCAGCTCTGGCCAAGCAATTGCTCAGGGGACACCCCAGGAGCTGTGCACAGGCCATCTGCCCTGTGGAGAGGCAGGGCGGCCTGCCATGTCATCACCCTGCTCAGAATGCCTCAGTAGAGAAGCTTAAGGTAAACCCGATATACAAAAATCCAAACTTACAAAACAGATACGTTAAGGGACAATTAGTTGCATTACAAAAGGGTTCTTTACAAAAGAATTCACCTCTGGGTTCCTTTAAGTAGCCAGCTTCTCAAGTACAGTCAGGAGATGAGCTGAGTTATAAAAATGTCCATACAACGTTAGGAGCATGGCTGTTACGTGAGTTGAGGTACACCTGTACATCCGGGCTACTCAGAGGTCAGGCGTGCACAGAGCATGACGGCAGCGTCTACAGTGTCCCAGCTGGTGCGGGTGGGCGGGCACAGCTAAGGGGCATAATCTTTCAAAGGCAGTTGCAAACCTACTTCTGGGCCTGGGGTGAGAACAGGGGAGGATAGGGGGTTTCAAAGCAGAGCTGTCCTGCTTCCACGGCTCACCTGCTCCCTCCCTCACTGCTAAGCTGTTCCATCTGTGAGGTGGATAAGGTGGATAGAGTCTAACGAGAACCCTCCCATCTCCTTCATTAGCATCTCCGCCTGCATCCACCCCTGGGTTTTCTCAGACAATTAACTGATTAACAATTAACTGAAGTGTGATCTAATTACAGCTTAGGATGTTGTCTTTCCCTGGGAGACTGGGTAGCTCTTGGTGGCAATGCAGGGATTCCATTCAAAAAGTAGGCTGTGCCTTCCCAGTGATGGGCAGCTGTTACAGGGCACCAGGGCTTGGCCCAGCGCTGCGAACTCACTGTGGCCTTCAAATGGATCGGGGTGCAACAAAGAGTACTGAGAAGATAAATCAAATCATTGAAACTCAAGGAAGCCTAGTCCTAAATGGTGCCTGGGGGGTGGGAGGGGCTGTACGGAAGGTGAATCAGCAGGTGTGTGCTGAAGTTTTCAAAAAACTCACACACAGACTGTCAAATCTCAGAGGGAAGGTGAGGGAGGGTGGGTGGGTGAGAAGAGATCAACCAAAGAACTTGTATGCACATTTGCATAACCCATGGACACAGCCAATAGGAGGGTGGAGGCCTGGGGCGGGGGACAGGGGCGGGCTATAAGGGGTCAATGGGAAAGAAAAGGGGACGGATGTAAAACTTTCAACAATAAAGATTTTAAAACAATAAGAAGACTCTCAGAAAGGCTCTTCTCACTTCTCCCATTGCCTGGGACTGCCACGCTTTTAGTGTTTCCTGAAGAGTAATTTTTGGACCACACATGTCAGTCACCTGGGGGTGCGGGTTAGCAGGAGGTTTCTGAGCTCACCTCCAGTCTCGCCCCTGTCCCCACCCATCCTCTGGGGAAGGGTCCTGACAACCAGCATTCTAACGGGTTCCTAGACAATTCCTGTCCACACTCACATGGGGAGGTGACATTCTCTAGTTCCCGTCTCTCTTCACCTTCCTGCCTGTCCAAGCAGTTGTACAGTGGGAAAGGGATGCCAGGTTACTGACAGTAATCTTTTTTCTTTTCTGATATCAATCTTTTAAGAGCATTAGATGAGGACTGGGAGAGAATTGGAGGGACCAAACCTATTCACAGCTCCTCAGAGAAAAGCGGGAGTGAGGCTGGGAGACTAACTTGATTTTTATCAATACAGATATGAAAAGCACGGGGCTCATTGCTGAACGGTGTAGCCTGTGATGTCCACAAGCTTGAGGCTCGCATGTGGGGTTCTTAGATCTCACAGCTAAGTGACTGCTGATCTGAACGGCCTCGTATATGGTCTGCGGGACACTTTCACTAAACCCCCCCAGTCACAATAAGCAGGGATGTTCCGGCTGCATCCTAAGGCCACATCCTTGCTTTGTTTTTCTCTCTCCTTTACAGAAGGCACGCACTACCGTGGAGATGCTGAGCTGGGTTGGAAAGATAGCCCTGTCATTTCTCAGCCAAATTGCTTTTCTGGCCCAGAGCTTTTGTTCTAAAAGCACGGCGTCTATTTTTAACGCCTCTTTGGCCTGTCCTCTGTCCCTGCTCACCACGTCCCTGTCCCCACTCGTAATGGCATGTAAACATCTTCCTACTAAATGTCAGGATGGTGTCAGAGAGCTCGGACCTTCTGAGAAATGAGGCTCTACGGGATCCAATCAAGCCGGGGCCAGCTGCGATACGGATGAGTTCAAGCCAATGTCTGGAAACACCCACTTCCCTGCCCTTAGCTTCTCTAGCTCGGACCCTGTTCCCCACTCAGAATGCAGGAACAAATCTAGATTTTTGGGGAGTTGTATCAAAAACCACAACCCTGGCAACCCTGTTCTATACTGAGAATAAAACCAACAACCCGGTAAGACAAGGGAATGAGTAACAATTTTGCATCCCTTGTCAGAGCAGAGAAAGGGCTGAAAACCAGAAGTAGTGGGAGGCTAACGGAGCTGGGGTTTTCTGTTATTAGCAGATCCCTTGCCCAGAGCCCACTCCTGACCAATTCAGGATTCCTGCCCTGGAAGGTTGCTACCCTGGACACCTAGAGGGTAGGAAGAGCTGCTGCCGGACAGGGCGGACTTGACCTCTAAGACCCAGACCTCAGTCCCCCATACCTTCGTCAGTGGTTACAAAGGAGCATCCCAAGGTGTCCCCAGGGCTCCGAGGAAGGCCAGGGGCCGAGGGGGCGCAGCGTGGCCGCCTAGGACTCACGAGTCCGGCGCGCCCTCTGGTACTCCTCCAGCTCCGCCTTCCTGCTCACTGCCAGCTGCAGCTCCTGCCGGATCACCTGGATCTGCTTCTCCAGCTCCACGAGCTCCTGCATCACCGAGGTCCGCGCTCCCTGCAGCGAGTCCGCCTTCCCGTTGGTGGTCAGCGAGGCGGGGAGCTCTCTCCTCCGGGGAGGGAGAGGGATGTCCTGCGGGGTCCCCAGGCCCGGCTGGTTCTGTCCTCCCTCCTCACTAAAGATGTATTTCCGTGGGATGTCATGACTCTGATGGGAAGTGTTCCACACGGAGAGCTGACGGGGTCCCACGTTGGTCCTAGGAAACAGAGAGGCACTGTAGGCTGACCTTCCACGCGGCTCCCCATCTGCGAGCCATTTTCTGGGTGGGTGCTATAGGGCTGGGGACACATTCAGAGATGCAGGAACGAAGCAGTGGACAGATTGCCTGCTAGCTAGCACCACGGGGATGAAAGGAGCCAATACAGCTGAAGGTCACGGTCTTATCAAGTCTTCTGCGGCCCTGAAACTGGAATGGGTGTGTGCACTGGAGGGCTGATGGACCAGGGCGTGGCACATTGTCACACGAAGAACCTTAGATGCCTTTTTATTCCCTTCCTGCCCGTTGGGCTCAGAGATCACTGCCTTGAAAGGGTCTGTGGCTAGAAAGATGGCGCTTTAGTAAAAGTAGGAATCAGTTTCTTCAGCTGTGGGACTCTAAGCATGCGCCTCAGGGTAGTTACTATAATATGACTCACCTGTCGGCCCGCAGGACCACCTGATGTTTACTGCTTGAGTTTGAGAATAAAAGGCTACACGTTGCAGGTTTCAGAAAAACATTTCCCATCACAGGGATGACTTTATGTGTGTTGGGACTGACAGCTTAACAACAACAACAGCAGCAGCAGCAAAACACAAAAAAGCCTCAAGTTCTGGCCTGGATAATGAAAGTCAAATAGAAACAGACTCCAACGCTCTATCAGGCTAGCATCGAACTGCCCACCACCATCTCAGAGAGATGGCCGCAGACGGCCAGCGAGTCACTGCTGGCCAGGCATGGGAGGAGAGGATCTGGTTTCTGAAATACACTTTGACAGTAGATGCAATGAGAAGAGCGTTTTGCTATAAGAACAGATTAGAACCCAAGCAGCAAAGCTGCTGATTTCTTCCAGCCTTGTTGGAGGAGGAGGAGGAGGAGGAGGAGGAGAGGGAAGATAAGGAGGAGGAGGGAGAGGAGAGGGAGGAGAAGGAGGAAGAGGAGGAGGAAGACAAGGAGAAGAAGGAGGAAGGGGGGGAGGAGAAGGAAGGAAGAGGAGGAGGAGAAGTAGGAAGAGGAGGAGGAGGGGGAAGAGGAGGATGGAAGGTGAAGGAGAAGGAAGAGGTAGACGGGGAGGAGGAGGAGGAGAGGCAGGAGGAGGAGAGGGAGAAGCAAGGAGGGGGAGGAGAAGGCAGGAGGGGGAGGAAAAGAAGGAGGAAGGGGGAGGGGGAGGGAGAAGGGGAGGGGGAGGCGGAGGGGGAAGGGGAAGGGGAAGGGGAGGCGGAGGGGGAGGGGGAGGAGAAGAGGACCACTTTTACAATCTACCACAGGGCCAAACAAAATAAAAACGCTCTATCTGGTCCTTGTGCCTTGGTCCCTATCTATATAACTAAAGCAAGACTTTATTCCTGGACTCTCACTTGCCAGGAAGAGGAGGAGAGGACCTGCAGGGGGAGGGATAACAAAGTCTTAATTCAGTTACACGAATGACTTCATAGGATGATTCTATTTCATTTCCCCTTGTGGTAGATGGTAAAAGTGGTCACAATCCTTTGTTCTTCCTTTCATCCCTCCCCTTTGAATTTGGTCCAGTCTCATGACTGTTCTGGGCAAGAGAAAGTGGCAGAAGTGGCAGAAGTTCCACGCTCAAACTTTTAAGAAACCTCACACACTTCCACTGTCAGAACTGCTGCTGCCACGTGAGCAAGTCCAGACTAGTCCACTAGATGGTAGCAGACCATTGGAAAGAGTCCCAGTCTTCCCAGGTGGCCCAGCCAAGGCCATCACAGACAATGCCAGCCATGAGCTGCTCCCCCCACCACTACCGCCCCCCCCCCGCCCCGCCCCACAGGCTGGCTGCAGACATGTGAGCAAATGCAGCCAAGATCAACCAAGTTTGGCCCAGATCAGTAAATGGCACAGCTGACCCATAGATTCATAAGCAACTCACTATTGTTTAAAACATTAAGTACTGAGATAATTTCTTACAGTAAAAATTAACTGCTACATGCCCCAAGCTATTAAAACACACAAACACATTCCAAACCACCCTGTAGTTCTTTAACATTTCTCATAGTTTTAAGTCTCATATACATGAGCAGGGGGTACTAGACCTTACCTCTCATGTATCCTGGAGTGGGTAAAAATTCTATACTGAACCCACTTATAACTGGATCAGAAATGTAGTTATAATTTTCCTTCTAGCCTTATGCTTCCCTTTACAATTTTCTTCAACTGATTTTCTATTGAGTTTGAATAATTTCAAAACAATCTTATTTGCAATGTATGTTATATGGTTTACAATTTTTGTGTAACTTGGAGTGAGAGGAAAGGAAAAGGGGGTGTATTGGAAACCCAGTGGGGTGAAGGAGAGACCAAAACTTACATGAAATCACATGTTAAAGGAAACCAAGGACTATATGTAAATAGTCTCTTGCAATATCCACTTTTTTTCTCTGCTTTAAATAAAAATAGAAGCAACATCAACTTTCAGACTATGGCCTAAAATTCTTCCCAGCCTTTCCTCAAACACACATGTTCCATTTATTTATCGACTAGAGGCCCAGTGCATGAAAATTCATGCACTGGAGCGGGGGGTCCCTCAGCCTGGTCTGCCCCCTCTCACAGTCCGGGAGCCCTCAGGGGCAGGAGGCGACCCAGAGATAGGGGAAGGTGATGCCCCATCACACCTCTGCTGCTGCCACTGCCGGCAGCGAAAGTCTCGGCCGTTCCTTGTTACCTGAGCCTCCGGCGGCCCTGGGTGGCTGGGCAGCCGACAACTGAGGCTGGCCTGTGCCTCGAGCCGGCACTGGGTAGCTGGGGGCCTGAGGGGACTGGGGGATTCTGGAGGCAGGCATGCGGGGTGGGCCCAGCCTTGCTGTGTGCCTGCTGCCCCAGTGGGGCTGAGGGAACTGGGCGCCGCCATCTTGTGGCTGTGGGCGCTGACATCTTTGAGGGCATGGCAGTCAATTAGCATATTCCCTCTTTATTAGATAGAACTAGAGGACCGGTGCATGAAATTTGTGCACGGGGGGAGGGGTGTCCCTCAGCCCAGCCTACACCCTCTCCAATCTGGGACCCCTCGAGGGATGTCCGACTTCCCATTTAGGCCCAATCCAGGTGGGACATCCCTCTCACAATCCAGGACTGCTGGCTTCCAACCGTTTGCCTGCCTGCCTGGTCACCCCTAACTGCTCGCCCCTGCTGGCCTGGTTGCCCCCAACTGCCCTCCCCTGCAGGCCTGGTTGCTCCCAACTGCCCTCCCCTGCTGGCCTGGTCTCCACCAACTTCCCTCCCCTGCTGGCTCAGTCACCCCTAACTGCCCTCCCTGCCGGCCTGGTCGCCCCTAACTGCCCTCTTCTGCCAGCCCAGTCACCCCTAACTGCCCTCCCTTGCCAGCCTGGTCACCCCTAACTGCCTTCCACTGCCAGCCTGGTAGCCCCCACCTGCCCTCCCCTGAAGGCCTGGTCACCCCTAAATGCCCTCCCCTGTCGACCTGGTCACGCCTAACTGCCCTCCCCTGCTGGCCTGGTCGCCCCCAACTTCCCTCCCGTGCAGGTCTGGTCCCCCCAACTTCCTTCCCCTGCAGGCCTTCTTCCTTCCAACTACCCTCCCCTGCTGGCCCAGTCACCCCTAACTGCCCTCCCTGCCGGCTTGGTCGCCCCTAACTGCCCTCCCCTGAAGGCCTGGTTCCCCCCAACTGCCTTCCCCAGCAGGCCTGGTTCCCAACTACCCTCCCCTGAAGGCCTGGTTCCCCCCAACTCCTCTCCCCTGCAGGATGTGTTCTGCCTCAGGGTCTTCTCAAAATGAGGGGTTCCGAAAGGGGATTTGCCAAGAAAAGGGAGTAAGTTAAGTGAGAGACACATTTGGTCCTCAATTTAGGCGAAAGAGATGTGCTTAGGATTCACATCACAGTTGGAGCTGGGCTCGCTGGGCTTCCTGTTTCTATTAGGTTGGAAAACAAATGCCTCATCATTATGAGATGATGTCTTTGCTGCTGTGCCTTCTGCGTTCCTCCGGTTAAAAATTTATGTCAAAATAATTATAGAAAAAATGTATGACATAGAACAGCTGTGACCCGATCAGCCTACAGCGTGTCGCTCTCAGGGCTGCAGTATATGGTACAGGAAGACCACAGACCGAGCGGCAGGGGGGCTGCTCACCGACTGGGAAGAGAGGCTGTAAGAGCGGAAATGATCCGGACAAGCTAGATGCAACCTGGAGAGAAGGGCGCTGCGGCAGTATCAGAGAAGGTTCAAACAAGAAAAACAAATCATGTTTTCCACCCTCTCCCCTCTTCTTCTATCAGAGAAGTGTGAGTGTCAGACTTCAAAATTACCCAGAAGGCCTAGCTTTGAGCCCAGGATCTGTCATCGATGACAGAGTTGCTGGCAGGTAATGCCCTCCACTGAGACCGCTGGCATATGAATGAACCAGGAACTTAGGCAGCCAAGCCAGGTACCAGACCCAAATGCTTCTGACATCCTTAGCCACCCACCACGAGTGAACAGGCAACAGTCGTTCCCCAGGTTGGATGTGGGGAAGGTGTGAAGTTTTGATTTTCAAATGTCATCTGTGCATTTAATGCTTGTTAATTCCTGGTAATGAGATGCTCTTTTCTGGGGAGTTTGTCGTAAGAATGCCAGGAAATGGATGGAGCAGAACACGTCTGCAGCATATTTCAGCGCCTGGGAGTGCTAGAACGGGGTGGGGCGTGGAAACATGCCCAAAAGGCAATATTGCGTGAATTAATTACCTGCAGCAGTCATGAATTGTGTTACGTGTATTTTGTACACAAGAGCGATTGCTAAAATAGCTTTATTTTCAGGGCTTTCCATGTATTATCTCATTTAATTCTTACAACATCTCTAGGGAGCAGGTATGTTTTCAACTCAATTTCACATAGGAGGAAACTGAGGCATGGAGAGGCTAAATAACTTGCCCAAGGCCACGCATATTGTAAGTGTCTGAGATGGGATTTGGGCCCAGCTGCTCGACTTTAGAGACCATACCTGCATTTTTAACCTATGCTGCCTTTCAGTGTTCATAGATGTGCAGATATGGTTTCTGTCTGTTTTACTTCTATTTGAAACGACATCTACTTTTACCGATTATGTTTAGCAACAACTTGGTCCTAATCTATCTGAATTATTTATACACTAGAGGCCCGATGCACGAAATTCTTGCAAGGGGCTCGGCCCTCGCAGCCGTGACTTAGTCTGGAAGGTTGTCCGGAATGTCGTCAGGAAGGTCCTTCGGCCATCCGGTCTAATTAGCATATTACGCTTTTATTATTATAGATGATTTTCCTGTTGAGCACAGAGTCTCAGTTCATCTCTAACATTTTACATGAACAAATCTGAAGAAACCTGGTTTCTTCTTACCTCTTCTCCACACGTTTAGTCTTGAAACGCGGCTGCTTTTCCTCTACAAATGACGTGTTTAGCGCTCTGTGTAATCTCTGGCGGAAAGAACAGAGTCACACATAGAGGTTATTAAGAACACACAGTCAGGGCCAAAGCACCGCCTGAGATTCAATGGTGTATCTCGCCGATACAAGACTTGGCCTCTGTAAACAAATGTCCAGAGATGCTCAAAACAGATCAACATTCAGCCCCAAATCTCAAGAGAACAAGAATTCTAAGTTATTCTGCGTGGAGGGGAAAAAAGTAATTTGAAGCTTAGAAAAGCTCTGGGTTGTAAAAAGATATGTGATATATAGAAGAGCTGTCATGATTAAGGTGTGGCACTTGCTAAAGGTGAGTAAAAAAAAAAAAAAAAAGTCTGCCCCAGCTATGTTACACTGCTGGGAGAACAGCAGCTGGAAGCTGGTTGGCATCCTGGGCCTGGTTCATACCCACTCTGTTGTTAACTATACCAGGATGCCCGCATAATTAAAAAAAAAAAAAGGAAGTCTGAACTTCCCAGCAGCTAAAACAAAGAAGGAAAGAACACTTGAGAACAAAACTAATCTGTGGAGTTCTCCCCTCCCCAACCCCCCGCCCCACTTTTTTTTAAAAAAAAATATGTCTTTATTGATTTTAGAGAGAGGAAGGGAGAGCGGTAGAGAGATGCAAACATTGATGAGAGAGCCCCCACCAGGGGTTGAGCCCAGAACCAGGGCATATGCCTTGATTGGGAATCGAACCAGTGACCTCTGGTTCATGGGTCAACCCTCAACCACTGAGCCACACCAGGCAGACCCGAGTTCTCCTTAAGAGACCAAATACTTGCCAGGATGAAGGCAGGAAAACAGGGTTCAAGCGTAACCAAACCAGTGATAGTAACCTACCTAGAAAAGAAAGTACTGTGACAACAAAGTGGTCAGCAAAACAGATGAATGGGGCAAACGTGGCCCCATTTTCTGTGCCACTGACAATGCAGAGAGAACGAGGGCCGGTGGGTTCAAAGGGAATCAGGGACTTCAAGCTCATTGAATGGGTTTCAATTTTGGCATGAAAGGAATCTGTAGGGGAAAAAAAAATCTTTCACAACATCTCTTCAGATTGTCACTATTAAGCGAAACCAGGCTTTAAAGAACCCAATTCCATTGCTTCCATTGTGAGCAGCAGTGGAGGGTTACAGGAAAGGAAGGGGCTTTACGGGAGAGCTTCATTTAAGGGGAAAGTGAATGAATGGATGGAGGGAACTGTCTCGTACACTGAGGGTGTCTACACCACCTCAGTTCTCTTGGTAGCGTGTCACTGTCAGTCTGACTTGGGCTCTGGATCCTCCCGCTACTGGGAATTCTGCCGGTTAGGAGTATCGGAGCTAGACGCCCGCGGCACTCACCTGACTGGTGTGGAGCCAGTACTGCAGCCTCGACTTGTTCTTGATCCGTGGCAGCAGCAGCCGGTACACTATGTGCTCACCAATGGCTGTCAAGATGGACAGACCCAACCCGGCGCAGAGCAGCACGAAGAGCCCCGAGAAGTGCTTGATGCCCATCTGCAAAGTCTGGGGCAGAAGAGAAAAGGAGAGGCCGTGGGTGTGATGCTCCATTTGGACGCCCCCGCACGTGTTCCTTCCTGCATGCAGATTCTTTTTTCCCTGGACCCAGAGGAGGCGGAGTCTGTCCTGCCTGCGTGCCCTTGCACCTCACTGCACTGTGGAAGCAGTCCAGCCGGGATGGAGCGCAGGTCCTGGGGTGCCGCTCACACATGGTCCTGTGGTGTAAATGGCCCTGGACTTGGGCAGAGGCCCTGAGTCTGGACCATGCTACAGCCCCCACAGAGGCAGTGAGAGAGAGTCCGAGGGATGAAACAATGTGATACATTAAAACAGTGCATAGTTATCAAGAAAAGAACCTCTCTCAGGGACACAGAGTGAGTAGGTTTCTGGGGAAAAGGTGGTGAATTCAAAAATTCTGAAACGTAGCTCTGGCAGGAAACACGGAGATCAACTAGTTCCATGTGCTCATTTTACAGATGCAGAACCTAGGAGCAGAGAAGTGGGATAGATTGAGCCAGGTCCCCAAATGAGTCAGCCGTGGAGGAGAAAGCGCAGCCACCTACTATCTGTTGATTGCTTACTCTTTTGCCTGGAGGCAGGTATTATAATGGCAACGTATAGTTGAGGAAACTGAGGTCCCTGCAGGTTTTAGGTGACAGAGTTGGTCTGCAAGTCCAAGTTTGTTTTGCTCCAAAGCCTGGGCTCTGCTGCCGTTACAGCAACCACAGTGACAGTAACTCCATGTGGCAGCACGTGGCTCAGGGATTTACATGTGCTCCCTAAGAGGACCTTCCCGAGTTCTCTACCAAACAGGTGTTATTCAGTCACTGGCATCGATGGCAAGAGTCAGTCATGCAGAAGGATGGACCTTTGATAGGCTGAGTGCCTACTGCGTGCCAGGCACTCTTCAAAGTCCCACGGGATGGAGACAGGAGGGTTTTGTCCTTGCCTTTAATCAGCCTGAGTCTGGGGAGGAAGCGAACAGGTATACCCTGTGATACCCGACCCACACCCCCTGCGCTCTGTGGAGAAGCTAACTCAGGAGATAAGATTTAGACTGAGAGAGGCAGGAAGGGAGCACGGTTGGGAAAGTCCCCATTCTAAGCTTACGGTGGTGGAAACAAAAAGGAAAGGCGTGACCTTCTGGCACAGTGATGTAGGGGGTTGTGAAACGGACTGTGATTTAGGGGTAGGGTGCATGAGGCATGCGTCGTGAGGGGAGGGCAAGACTTGGGATGCCTGGGTGTCAGCCCTTTGCTGGAGGCTTTTGGTCATCATCATCATCATCATCATCATCATCATCAATATTTATTTAACATTTAACATGTGGAAGGCACAGTTCTGAGCTCTTTATCAGTGCAGCAACTTGTTTAATATTCATAATGACCTATCAGGTGGGTCCTGTTATCTTCATCTTATAGGTGAGTAAATTTAGGAACAAAAGAGTGAAGTAACTTGTTCAAGGTCGCATAACTAGTAAAGGTTAGAGCTGGGGTTTGAACCCAGGCAGTCTGGCTCCAGAGCCTACACTCTATTTTTTTTTTAAAGTTTTTATTGATTTTTGGAGAGAGAGAGAGGAAGGGAGAGGGAAAGGGAGAGAGGTAGAAACATCAACATCAATCTGCTGCCTCCTGCACGCCCCCTACTGGGGATCGAGCTCAAAGCTCGGGCATGTGCCCTGACCTGGAGTCGAACCAGCAACTTCTGAGTGCATGGGACAACACTCCACCAGTGAGCCAC
This sequence comes from Cnephaeus nilssonii, assembly GCF_951640355.1. Lineage (NCBI taxonomy): Eukaryota > Metazoa > Chordata > Mammalia > Chiroptera > Vespertilionidae > Cnephaeus > Cnephaeus nilssonii. Next base: position 24,246,369 of record NC_137085.1, on the reverse strand, counting down.
ACCAGCCGGCCAGAGCCTACCCTCTTAACAACTCGTTCGACTTATGGGGGTGATCCTCCCATCCTCTTGAAGGGATTTTCCTTTCTTTCATTCTCCCCACCTCCACTCCCAATCCGGGAGAAACTGCCAGCCCAGCACGGTTCAGGAATGGCTAGGCCTCCTGGGTATTCCAGGAAGTGTACCTAGGGGGCAGGGTTCAAGGGCAGAGCTTGGAGACCTCAGGCTTTGGTGGAGTCTGGGCCACAGATCTGGTTTCCTCCATGACACTACTTCAGGCTGTGGCTCAGGCTCAAAGATGGGCTCTAAGATCCCTGGTGAATTAATGACTACAGGTGAGCAGGGACACAGGTCCAGGAGGCTGAGACACAGGCAGGAAGACTGGGCAGACCACCCGAGGATGCCAGCGGAAGCCGGCCCTAGGGAGAGGAATGCTGGGCCACAGTAGGGCTTTGTGAGGTGGTGTACGGGGCCCGAGGGCCACACAGGTACTAGAGCTTTCCTGGAATATCTCTCTACAGGTGGTGTCAATTGTATAACTAACTTCATCTCTGGAAAGTATATGCAGATGTGTTTGGAAATAGCTTTTGGCCTGCACCTGTTGTAATGGATACAGAGACTAGCCATCACAGAAGGATTCAGTGTGTTATTACTGCTACGGATGAAGAGCAAACTGCGGCAATTCACTTTGGACTTGAACATCATCAACCATTCAGCAAAACACTAAACAGACTGGCACTGCTTTCTTAAAAGGCGCTGCCAAGATGGAGAAGGAAAGTGTAACACACAGGGAGTCATCTCGCCTTTAAACACACGGCTTCCCTCTGTGTGTCCGTGGGCATCCAATAGACTCATTTTCCTCTTACTACCTCAGTAACAGATAGGCTGTTTTCAGTTTATTGTACACCTTTCTTTCTTTAAATTTCTGTTGTTTACAAGCACACACTAATAGACAAATAGAAGTGGTTACTTTTAAAAACTGGGCATCTATTATGTGTACCGGATATCATATATGGGTAGTATGAACTTGTAATAACCCCATTAAGTAAATTATCATCCCCATTTCACAGTTGAGGAAATTGAGGCTCATAGAGATTGATGACCTAACCCAAGATCACACAGCTAATGAGTGGGGAGCCAGGCTGTGGATCCAGGTCTGTCTGTGGCCAAAGCCCACGTTGCCTTTCAAACGAACACCACTGACAGATCCCTGGCCATCTGGGCTCTGTCTATTCCCTCTAACAACTCGCAAACATTTTTATTCAAAACTCACCGTCTGAACTGAAAACCCACAGTAATCTGCCTGTGAGCGCCAATGGAAATGTTTACATTGTGCCTGAGCCTGAGGGCGATGCACAGCTGCAGCCAAAGTTCGCCGCTCATCAGGTCCCCGAGGACCAGGGTGAACGCGCTGTGCCTGGAATACGTGCACCTGCCCCCCACCACCGCTGTCCCCAGAACTTGTTTTCAAATAAGGTGGGACCGACTCAACTTGACATGTATCACTGGTCGGAGGAAGGAGGAGGAGAGGAGCAATGAATATTCAACGTCAAATCTTTAAAATAAATTTCAGTGAGGCAGAGAAAACGATGATTGCAGTTGTGACATGAGAAGAAACATCACATCCAGAGATGTAGTAACAGCCCAGCCTCATGTTGTCGAGAGCTGCATAATGAGAGCGAAGAAATGCAAACAAAAGCGTGTTTTTTATTTTCTTCATTGCTTCACCTGTGGCTTCAGCGGATAGCCCACAGCCCACACTTCCCAAGGGCCGAGGACAGAAGTGTCCCAGGATTTAGCCAGGGACAGATCTCAGTCATTGATGGCTTCCCTCTGTCCTTCCAAGCTCACTCTGGCCCACCCAATCTCACCGAACTGTTTAATCAATAAGGAACCATTCCCCAAATTGCAATGGGTGCGGTTACCAGGTCAGATGCTACAACTGTTTTGACTTGGCGTGTACCACAGCCACTGCTGACAGCCATTCCCAGTGCTGCTGGCGATGCCCCAGTCACGGATGCTCACTCCTCCAGTAACCCTGCTCTACAATTAATCCTGTTTTCCTGTTTTCAGTAGTCTCCTTTGTATTTTTCCAATCAGTGAGGCTGGTTTCCAATGCTTGTTTCCCCCCTCTCCTTTTGTCTGAATCATATTTATATTGTTTGCCCAATTACGCATTTCAGAAAAGTTTGAAAAAAGCTATTAACCCCTTTCCTAACATATTAATGTTTCTCTATTTTTAAATTCCCCCCTTAGCTTTTATTAGACAGCGGTTTGGAATGCGATACAGCTGTGTTTGTGTTATGCGAACTCTTCTGTTGTTGCAGTCGTTAAAAATACCATTTGTTGGGATACATGTTTTATGACCAGCTGTTTTATTTTTGAGAAGAATGACCACGCCAGTCCATCTAGAGCTCTTGTCCTGAAGAGTGGAGCCCGTTAGTCTCTCCAGTGAGACCTCATTTCAGCCCGCACTTCAGAGGCAATTTAGCCAAGAAAAGGCCACCCACCCCATCTTGGCATGGTTTGCGTTCCTTTATGCTAATTTTGATTTTTTAAAAATCTTCCGTTTTTTTTTTAAAGATTTTGGCAAATAAAGTATTTGCGAGGATAAACACCATGTAAAACTAACAGCGAAACAATTTATTTGTGGGTCGGATTTAGCCCCTGAGCTGTTAGATTGAATCTGTTGATCTCCAGGGCTTTACTGCTAGTGTCCTTTCAATGTTATGATGTTTCATTTGAAAAAGACCTCTCCTTTTCAAGTCGTGCAAAACAGATAGAACAAGGTAGCCAGAGTAACTACCTACTCTACATGCTAACAGAGAGGATCAAAAGCGTAAGTGAAGAATGGAGTTTGTAATTAAAAAAGAAAATTCCTCGAAGGTTTTTCCTTGAGAATTCTTCTAAAGCATGATAAACTTAGAGGATAAACCAACTGCTCTGGGTCCATATTTTTTTCTGTGTTTCAAAAGAAGTGTCTAGTGGTTTGGGGATTGCAACATATGGTAGAGAGCAGACACAGGCGGTTAATACAGGATTCATGAGGACATATTGTTACTGATCTCTATAGACTCAAAGGATGCTGGTTGCTGTTAGCAGTTTAATCTAAATACTGTCACTATTTTTTAAGATGCGATGAAGGCGGAAGATGATTTAAGACTGCCTTGCCAATATGTGTGTGTGTGTGTGTGTGTGTGTGTGTGTGTGTGTGTGTGTTTTAATGCATACCAAAGAGGTGGGACCTCCTTGACAAGCTATTCACCTCTTTTCAGAAAACTGAGGCTTGATTTGAATTCAGTAATAAGACAATCAGAAATAATTTGAGGCAGTAAATACAGGCACCACCAAAATAGGAGACAATGCAGTGAGGTGGGAAAAGCTCTGCGTTTGGGGCCAGAAAGGCTGGTTCGAGTCCTTGCTTTGCCACTAACCAGCTGGGAGACCTTGGAGAAGACTCTAGATCTCTCTACAGCATCATCTGTAAAACTGAGAGATGACACTCACCTCACAGTGTTGCTCTGGGGATTAAATGATACAACAAATGTAACTATCTTGGACAGTGGTTCAGTGAATGTTAATTACTTATCCTTCTCCCCCCCCCCCAAAAAAAAATTGTACAGATTTTGTTGGCAACCAGCAACAGGGGGAAAAGTCAAAGCATTCTAACTTGGAAGTAAATATGGTCTTCCTTTCCCAAAAGCCATATAAAGACAGACCTTTCCAGTTGCTGAAGCTAGAAACAGCCTCTCAGTTCAAGGTTAATGCCGCACAGCCTTGGGCAGTGGTCGGCAAATTGCGGCTCTTTGGCCCCTTGAGTTTTTAGCAAAGGCCAGCTTAGGAGTACCCTAATTAAGTTAATAACAATGTACCTACCTATATAGTTTAAGTTTAAAAAATTTGGCTCTCAAAAGAAATTTCAATCTTTGTACTGTTGATATTTGGCTCTGTTGACTAATGAGTTTGTTGACCACTGGCCTTGGGTAACTATAGTAAGTAGATTGATTGAGCTATTGGCTTAATTCCAGCCACTCTAGAGCTGAAATACTTTTCCTTGTCCTGTTAAATGTGAAAATGCATTCCACATGTTTCAAACCCTTGGTCATGATTTTAAAATTTCCGTATTTTACTGTGCACATTGCAGAGTATATAAATAATGTCTCATTTAGAGGTTATCCTGGCTAGCATTACATATGCTCAGGGATTTCTAGATGCATCACGAGGGGGCTGCAGCCTGGGAAAGGGAAAGATGGTTTCTGTTGCCCACAGAGTTGATTAAAAGCTGCCCAGGCAAGAGAAATATATGCGTCCCTGTTGCTACAATGGGACATTAAGAATCTGTCAAAGACACCTAATCACCACAAGGAAATGAAAACTGTTCACCTGACACCGGATGTGTACAAATATTTCCTATAGATAAATCCATGAGCCCTGGCTGGGTAGCTCAGTTGGTTAGATTATCTGATAAGCCAAGGTTGCCTGTTCGATCCCCAGTCAGGGCACATACGAGAATCAACCAATGGACCTGGTTGGTGTTGCTCAGTAGTTAGAGCCTTGGCCCTTAAGGGTCTTGGGTTTGATTTCCAGTCAAGGGTATGTACCTGGGTTGCAAGTTCGATCCCCAGTTTGGTCAGGGTGCGTGCAGGAGGCAACCAATAGATGTGTCTCTCTCACATTGATATCTCTCTCTCTCTCTCTCTCTCTCTCTCTCTCTCTCTCTCTCTCTCTACTTTCCACTCTCTGTAAAGATCAATGGGAAAAATATCCTTGGGTGAGAATTAACAACAACAAATTGACCAATGAATGCATAAATAAGTGGAACAACAAATTAATATCTCTCTCAAATCAATAAAAAAAGAAAAGTCAATAAGTGAAAATGAAAAAAACCCGTACAAAGGCAAAGATATATACAAATACATATACACTGAGTGGCCAGATTATTATGATCTCTGAACGCATAATAATCTGGCCACTCAGTATATATATATATTAGAGGCCTGGTGCATGAATTCGTGCATGGGTGGGGTCCAGCCATCCTGGCCAGGGGAAGGGGACATGGGCGGTTGGCCGGCCTGCCTGCTGGTCAAACTCCTGGTCGAGGGGACAATTTGCATATTAGCTTTTTATTATATAGGATGTACACTGAGTGGCCAGATTATTATGCATTCAGAGATCATAATAATAATCTGGCCACCCAGTGTATATTTCTTCTTCGAAATATATTTTTATTGACTTCAGAGAGAGGAAGGGAGAGGAAGAGAGAAAGTAATGGGCTGCCTCCGGCACGCCCCCTACTGGGCATCGAGCCCACACCCCCAGCATGTGCCCTGCGGGGAATGGAACTGGTGACCTCCTGGTGCAGGGGACGACGCTCAACCAACGGAATGAACCACACTGGCTGGGCTTTTTTCCTTATTATTATTTTTTTTAACTTTTAAAGTTCATCTCCACTCTTTATAGTTTGGTCTTCGAATCAAAACAAAGACAAAGACATTTATAAAAGCCATTTCCTCCTCTTTCCCCACCAGGCTCCTTCAGGTGTCCCCCCCCGAATCACGGTGAGAAGAATTGACGACACTGAGTTGGTCATGAGGTTGGTGTCAGAAAATGCGGCTTTACCAAGAGAAAACACTTCCAAGTGAGTCAGAAAGACCGTGGTGGCCGGGCGTCCTGAGCTGACCTTGAAAGAGATAGAGACGTCAAGGTCGCCGCTGGGTGGCGCTCTTCCCCAAAGCTCACACATCCACCACCAGCTGCTTGTGGACCTCCAGGTCCCACACCGCGGCTCGGAACTCCTCGAAGGAGAGTCTCCCGTCGCCGTCCGTGTCCAGGATGATGATGCTTTTGTCCACCACCTGCTGCAGCTCCCAGTCCTTCATGTTGTTCCCCACCATCATCTTCAGCACCTGGAAGAGCTCCCCGTTGGAGATGTAGCCGTCCTTGTCCATGTCGTAGATGTTGAAAGCGAACCTCAGCTTCTGCTCCTCGTCCCCCCTCATGCTGAACTGGGAGGTCCCCTCGATGAACTCCTCGAAGTCCACCTCGCCGTCGCCGTCCGCGTCGAACACCTCGAACACCCGCTGCGCCAACGGGTTGTGCCACAGCTCGGGCAGCGACAGCAGCTCGTCCGCGCTCAGGGCGCCCGAGGAGTCCACGTCCAGCTTCTTAAACCGCTTGCCCAGCCTTTTAATCTCCTCGTGGTCAAAGTGGGAGCCCATCTCCGCGGGGTAGCTCGCCTCATTCCCCATCCTGGGCGCCCGGCCGGCTCGCCGGGGGTGCGGGGGCGGGGGGCGCCCGGCTCCTGCGGGGACCGTTGCGCCGAGGGAGGGTGGGGGGCCGGGTGGGGAGGCTCCCGGGATTCCACCACCAGACCAGGAAATGGGCGGCGCTGGGGGCGGGGCGGGGCGGGGGTGGAGGAGAGACGACGGGGCGGGAGGGGGGCGCCTGCGGGGTGGAGGAGGAGGTGGTGAGACCGGAGAGGAAGAGGCTGAGAGCCGGGCTGCCCTCCCCGCTTCCCGCTCTCCGCCCCTAGGTTTCCGCGATGACCCCGTCCTCGGGCTATTATTTCACCGTCTCACCTCCTCACGTTCCCTTCTCTCCTTCCACAGTAAGCTGTGAGGGGCGGGGGCTGCGCTGGTGCTGCTCTCAGCGGGGGCGAGGGGGGACATGGAGAAGGACATACAGCAGGTGCCCCGTGAGTGTGTGCCCATGGATGGCAGAGGGACCTGCAGCCAAGGCTCCTTAGGCTTCCTTATGCCAGGCCTCGTGTAAGGACCAGATGAGATAATACACCACACCGGGGTGCTAGTCCGCCTTCCCTCCGCTCTCCGAGAGGACGGACATCCTTCGGGTGCCCTGGTCCCTGGCCCGTTTCAGGCCCTGGGGTCCATCCAGGGTCTTTGTAAGAGACTGCGCACACATCACACACAATGTCTCCCGGGGATCATCGCGCTCCTGGGAATGCACACAATGCGGATTCCGGGCCTTTAACAGTTCCCAGGAGTAGAGTCTCCATCACCCTCTTTCTTCGCATCCATGTCTCAGGCACAGTCCCCGTCTCTTCTGGATGGTGCCCGGGTGGCCGTCCCGCAGAGCACCGTGTGCCCAGCGCAGCCTTTTGCGTGTGTTAAGAGTGATGTTGGCTCCTTGGCCATCTCACTCTCCCCCCTTCACTTGAACTGACGTGTCCTTTTACTAGTTGAAGATGAAGATCACACGCCCTCAAATTCCTTCTTCCTTTAGGAGCACATCAGGTGCTCCCACTGCAGAAACACCACAGGGACTCGGGGGAGCCCCAGGCCACAAAATCAATGTGAAGGGGGCAAAAATTCCCTCATTTAAAAAATGCTGGCCTGTTCTCTGTGCATCAGTTCAGCTAAAAGATCACCTACAGGTAACCATGCTGACACTGGCACAAGGCCACAGGGTCCAGACGGTTTAACGGAAAAGGAGAGGTTTGGAGGCTCAAATATTTCGTAACGGAATTATTATCCCAACTGGCTGAATTAACTAGATCCAGAAGAAGCATTACCAGATAGAAAGACCCATTATGAAATAGGGTGACCCAGCATCAAATCTTACCTGGACAAGTTGCTTAACTTCAGTTTTCCATCTGTAAAATCCAGCCAGCAATATATTTTGTACACTTGTGTGAGGATTAAAGCTGATGTTAGCCAATATGATAAGTCATTATCCTTCTGGTTATCATTACTAATTTTATTATTATTTACCCTGCTGGTGGAGAAAGAATACTTGGCAAACTGGGCACTTACATGCATGCTTATGTCCCTTTAATGAACACACCCCACATGCCGTTTACAGTATGCCACTCACGGCTCTAAGCATTTTACCAGCATTTCCTTTGACTCCCCCAGTCCAGCATTCTTTGGGACTGCCTGCAGACTTTCCACTGACCCATCAATGGCTTGAGGAATCCAGTGACCGACCTCCCTGGCCCATCAGCCACTCCTACGGAATCCTCACTGCCTTTCTCCAGCGTTAGCACCTCGGTGGTCATCATTTAGAAAGGAGTCGTCAGCGTGGAAACTTTTAGAAAGTGTATTCCTTTAGTAGGGTGTGTTAGTAGGAGGTATCAAGAGGGTGGTGGGGGGAGCACAGGAATTAAACAGACCCTTCCCAGGCTCTACTCCGCCTCTGTTGGCTGTGAGCTCTTACAGGAGCTATTCCTGTCCCAGCCCCGGTGTCCTCATCTGTCAAAGGTGATAATAATTACACCTGCTTTATCAACTGCATGTGGTTATTGTAAGAGTGAGATGAGGGAGTGCCTAGAGAAATATTATGTAAGAGGAGAAATATTATCTCAAGAGTTAACTCATGTAACGAGGGAGTAGACAATCTTGGGAAGATGGTGCCATTTCATTGAATGTGTGCAACCAGACTTGCTTTACTCCTGCCTCGCAGAGGATGTGATGTGATGCTGGATCTGACATAACAACGTGAGGCTGAGCTCTATTAGTCCCCATTTCATAAACTTTGTATTAGTTCAGCATTGTTACGGGACTCACTGCCATTGTTTCAATTTTTCCTCTGGTGAGTAATCTTAGTCATTTCTATGGAAAAAAAGTTTTTGTTACTCTTTCAGTTCAAAACTGCACTGTGGAGGCATCTGGAGAGGTGGACGTTCACTGTAGTAACTACATTAAAAGGGTTGACAGAGCGCGTTGGAAGAAATCAGGAGTCTGATGGTCCCTCCATTTCAGCAAGTTATTCTTTTCTTCCTCAAGAGTTTTCAGATGAAGAATTATGAGATGGTTACGTGCAAAAATCGCTTACATTGGAAAATAAGACCGATAGAACTGTAAGTGATGAGACCTGAGGCTCATAAAGGCCATTCTGGGAGCTTTACAGGGAACCTTGGACCTTCAGCTGGAATGGAAGCCCTCTCCTTTCTGATATTTTGTGACATTTCACATCATGGCCACGAGATGGCAATCTTCACACACTTTCATGCTTTGTTTACTTCAAGCCTGGAATCTCCAGAGCCTGGAGGCAACTACTTAGCACAGGGAATAATCAGGGAGGAGACCTGTTTCATGTGATGGATCACCCATAGATTTCAGTGTAAGGAAATCTAAACAACAACAACAAAAAAAATGGAAGAAAGACTCTCTCACAATAGTCCTAATCACTTTGAGCACTGTTCACACCTTTTAGTTGCATAGTAAATAAATAACATTCATAAATGTTCATGAGCTCACTGAATTTAATCAGAGGAAAAGCAAGAACTATTGACAGTGTAATTTATGCCCCAAGCGTCTCTGGTGTATAAAAGAGGAGACCCTTATTCCATGAGATCTGTTTACTTGGTCATTAGCCAAGGTGATGGGGCACTTGCTGGAATTAGTTTTCATTGTATCAGAATTCAAACTTAGCAACCAGAGAGCAACAAAGAAGCCGCCCTAGCCTTGTGATGATATGGGGTGAGAGGAAAACACAATGAGAATTGTCGAATTGTCCTTCGGTCCCCAGTCTGCCTACCCAGCAACCCGACTTGAAATACCTTCCATCACATTTAAAGTAAACAGTACTGTTTTTTATTTCCAGATCTGTTTAAAGTGAATGGCTTGTATAAGCCATCTTCTTGTTTTCTCACTCAAACCTCAAAGCTGAGTTGGAAGAAAGGAATAACATGATACTATAAAAGCTGGTTAATCAACATATGACTAGATAAAGAAGATATGGAACATATATACAATAGAATACTCCTCAGCCATAAGAAAAGATGAAATACTGCCACTTGCAACAACATGGATAAATCTTGAGAATATGATAAGTGAAATAAGTCAGAAAAAAAAGTTAAGAACCATGATTTCACACATATGTGGGGTATGAAACTGAAAGCAACAAATAAACAAGAAAAATAAACAAAAACACATAGACACATACAACAGTGTGGTGGTTACCAAAAGGAAGTGGGGTAGGGAGGTAGTAAAGGGTAAAGGGGGTCAAATATATGGTGACAGAAGAAGATTTGACTCGGGGTGGTGAGCATAATGCAATATACAAATGATGTACTATAGAAGTGTACACTTGAAACGTATATAATCTAATCAACCAATGACACCCCAATCTACACTAATAAAAGAGAAATATGTAAATTGACTGTACCTCTGTGATGCCCACCAGCCAATCAGGAGTGAGTATGCAAATTAACCCAACAAAGATGGTGGGTTAATTTGCATACGCAGGCGTGGAGTTGCCGAGCAGGGCAGGACACCTCCTATGAAGGGGAGGGCAGGGGGCAGAGGGAGCTACAGGAGCGGCACTCCAGACGGAGCGAACACTGAAGACTCAGGCCGGAGTGAAGACTCTGGCTGGAGCGAAGGCAGAAGGCAGAAGGCCTGGGTCCTGGGTGCCAGAGGAAAACTGGTGCCAGCAGCCAGGGAAGGAAGGCCTATTCTTGCACGAATCTTCGTGCAATGGGCCTCTAGTCCTATCTAATAAAAGTAATATGCAAATTGACCGTACCTCTGCTACACCCACAAGCCATGCCCACCAGCCAATCAGGAGCAAATATGCAAATAAACCCAACCAAGATGGCTGCGGCCACAGAGAGCAGGAGGGAGGCTTGGGTTTCCCTAGCAATGGAGGAAGCCAAGCTTTGTGCCTGCCCTTGCCAGCCTAGGCCTCCACTCAAGGCTACAAAGTTTCAATGATAGAAGATAAATAAATCCAAACAGAAATGGTGGCAGCCACAAAGCTGGAAAGAGCAGGAGGCTAGGGTTGCCCCTGGCGATGGAGGAAGCCAAGCTTCTGAAGCCCTGGCCTGCCTTGGCCTCCGCTCCAGGCTACAAAGTTTCAATTATAGAAGATACATAAATCCCAACAGAAATGGATGCCGCCACGGAGCAAGCAGGAGGCTTGGCTCCACTCCAGGCTACAAAGGTTCAATTGTAGAAGATAAATAAATCCCAGATACCAGGGCCTCCGCTTGGGTCGCCGGGGGGCGTGGCCGGCCTGCAAACCACCACAGGCCCCTCGCCCAGGCCGTCCCACACCCCAAGGGAATCCCCACCCTCATCCAGGACACCCTTCAGGGCAAACCAGCTGGCCCCCACCCATGCACCAGGCCTCTATCCTATCTAATTAAAGAGTAATATGCAGATTGACCATCACTCCAACACACAAGATGGCTGCCCCCATGTGGTCAAAGATACTGCCCCCATGTGGACACAAGATGGCCACCACAAGATGGCCAGCAGGGGAGGGCAGTTGGGAGGGACCAGGCCTGCAAGGGAGGGCAGTTGGGGGCAATCAAGCCTGCAGGGGAGGGCAGTTAGGGGTGACCAGGCCAGCAGAGGAGGGAAGTTGGGGGTGACTGGGCCTGCAGGGAAGGGCAATTGTGGGGGACCCAGGCCTGCAGTGGAGAGCAGTTGGGGGGGGGGACCAGGCCTGCAGGGGAGGGCAGTTAGGGGTGACCAGGCCTGCAGGGGAGGGCAGTTAGGGGTGACCAGGCCTGCAGGGGACGGCAGTTAGGGGCAAACAGGCTGGCAGGGGCAGTTAGGCATCAATCAGGCTGGCAGGCAGTAGCGGTTAGGGGCAATCAGGAAGGCAGGCAGGTGAGCAGTTGGGAGCCAGCAGTCCTGGATTGTGAGAGGGATGTCCTAATGCTTGTTTAGGCCTGGTGGGATCGGGCCTAAACGAGCAGTTGGACATCCCTCGAGGGGTCCCAGATTGGAGAGGGTGCAGGCGGGGCTGAGGGACACCCCCCCCTCCATGCACGAATTTCATGCACTGGGCCTCTAGTAATTTAATAAAAAACAAAAAACAAAAGTAAAAGCAAGAAAAAAAGCTGATTAATCCAGCACTTTGCATAAAGAAAATGCCAGAATCATTCATGTATTTCTCAAGTCCTGCCAAAAAAGTTTCAGTTGTATAACATATATGTCATAAAAAAGTTTATGTTGGAATTCTAAGATGCTTATAATTATAAATTGCTTCTGCTTTTTCGCAGCTGGGTCCCTGAGGAAGGGTGCACCAACTGTAATTTCTTGCATGTGCTTATTTACCTGTGGCGAGCTGGCACGGCCATGGCATACTCAGCCTCACGTTGGGCGCCTTATCTGCCGTGCCAGCACAGCCAGGTTTGGTGACCCTGAGAGCGGGCGGTGAAGGATTGAGAGAAGACAGACAAGAGAAGAAAGCTGGGTCTGGGTGGGATGCTGTCCTCTCTGATAGAGAGCTAGCGACAGTGCCACGGACTACAAGCTTTGTCTTTATTTTATACCCAGATTCCACGAGGCAAAGTAAGGGTGTGGTCAAGATGTTTACAACATTCTCCTGGGTTTCAAGCCTACTCAATTACATGCACCTGAACTCTATCAAGCCCACATCACTCAGGCACGTGGGGCCACGTGTTCGGACCATAGGTTCAAGCTTACAACTATAGCTGTTGGCTATAATGGTGCTGGGAGGGCTCTGCCCTCCAAGCTGGGACTTGCACATGGCCACGAGAGGACTGTGCCCGCTCATTAGTCCGAGGCTTGAACCTGTCCAAACACTGTAGCCGCTCTCCACATTTACCAAATATGTTTTTCTTCTATGTGCACAGCTCTATACTCAGGGAAGAAGAAGGAAACATTTGTTATGCTAAGTAAACTCCACAAACTAGCTCATTAAATATATTTCACTATTTACAAGTAGACTCTATTAATAATAGTGTTGGGGTTAGGCTGTGAAGTTTTAGAAGCTGCATGGCTTGCAAAGACACACAATGATGGAGGCAGGAGTCAAACCCTCGTGTGTCCACTTCCAGAGCAGAAATTCTTGCAGTTATTCCAGACTGCCTTCCACACGGAGACTAGAAAGGATGTCCCCGCTGTTGCGGAGGTAGGAGGGGCCTCCAAGGCAGAACACAGGAAAAGTGAAAGGCCTATCAGGTACTTCTGGTTCTAGCTGTGGCTGCATAACAGCTGAGCTGGGGAAGGGGACCAACTAGAACTTCTGAATCCCCAAGGAGGGCACCAGTAAGAGGGCGTGGAGTCCTGTCCACCTGGAGCGTGGCATCTCTGGAGGGTGGGGCCAAATGGCATTGCGGATCGTTTCATTCTTCAGTGTCTGGCTCCCGCTCTAGCTGGAGGGTTCTCCCCCCTACACACTTCACCTCCTCCAGGTAGCCTTCGCTGATTCCTTCTTGCTCTCCCATGAGTGAATCATGGGCTTGCCTGTGTCACAGTTCTCTACGTTGTAGCTTCTTCTACTGCTGCCCCTGGGGTGGGGTGGTGGAGGGGGTTTGCCCACAAATCTATCTCTTCCTGCGTGTGAGCTCTGCATTCATCTCTCCATAGGCTGCATCTGGTGCATGGAGGGCACACAGGAGTTCAATGTTGCCTGATGGCTGGCTGGATGAATTTGTTCTGGGAGCAGAGTACAAGAAGATGAGGCTTTTCTGAGACTGGTTTCCCTTTCTTGGGTACAATTCCACTCCACGTCCTAAAAGGACACGTGAACAGCTTTGTGCTTCTTTCGGTTTCCAGAAAGCACTACCTGGATAGGTTCCATGTGACCCCCTGCTTGGCTTAAATATTACACTTAATTACATAGGCTATTCCAAGGGAAGCACTCAGCTGTCAAGGTGGCTCTCGACATACACGGCTTTTCAATTTAGAGCAATCTACAGTCATTAACTTTCCTCGCCTCTCCCTACGTTTCAGCAGGTTGAATAGCAGTGACATTTTAAATTGAAAAAGAAAGGGACAGGGGCGAGAGGGGGCAGGGAGCTACTGAGACGTGACCTAGTTGTCAAGAGCAGAAAAGACTGCAGTAAAACCCACCCCTCGCTCACCCCCGTACTATTATTCCCTTTGGGTTTTAAAAAATAAACTGGACAGAAAATTGACCAACATTGAAGCTTCTTGATGTGGCTGTGTGCTTTCTTTGGCTTTCAATGTATAGTTGACTAACCCTTCCTTCCCCCCTGCCGCTCAAATCAACAGAGGGAAGAATGGATCTGCCATGAGAAAACTCTGTTTTCTCAGGGAACAATATTAACAGGTTTCAAATGTGCATTTAGATTAAGGTGACCGGATCGTCCCGCTTTTGGCGGGACAGTCCCGATTTTTAACAATTTGTCCCTCGTCCCATGGCGTTTTAAAAAAGTCCCTTTCCAAAAATAGGGACTTTTTAAAAACGCCGTGGGACGCGGGACAAATTGTTAAAAATCAGGACTGTCCCGCCAAAAGCGGGACGATCCGGTCACCTTATTTTAGATGCACATTTTGGTGGTCTGGGGCCGTGGTCAGGGATGGAGGCCAGGTGGTTCACTGTCCCCCGTATCCCAGGTAGGTCAGGGCTCCTTGAAAATGAACCCCCTTGAGACCCATGGCATTCTCTAAGCTGGATTGCTGCACGCTCAGTCTTAAGATGAAGAAGTGAGCTTAGGAGAGCTTAAGTGATTTGCCCAACGTCACTCAGTGGGTCATGGTAGGGTCAGGATGGATATATATACCACCCACTCAGCACTACTACATGTCCGGCACTTTTATGTACATTATCTCTATTCCTTATGCTATGTCAGAAACCTCAAATATTTCTACCTACAGTTTGCAGAAGAGGAACCTCAGAGAGGTTAGGTAATTTTTGTTCATGGTGTTTTCATGCACCTTTTTGATGTGGATATTTTGACACCATGGCTATGTTTACATTTGTTCCTCTACAGCAGTGGTTCTCAACCTTTATAATGCCGCGACCCTTTAATACAGTTCCTCATGTTGTGGTGACCCCCAACCATAAAATTATTTTTGTTGCTACTTCATAACTGTAATTTTGCTACTGTTATGAATCGTAATGTAGGCGACCCTGTGGGTTGAGAACCGCTGCTGTAGAGCCTAAGACCATCGGAAAACACAGATATTTACATTACAATTCATTAACAGTCGCAAAATTACAGTTATGAAGTAGCAACGAAAATAATTTTATGGTTGGGGGTCACCACAACATGAGGAACTGTATTAAAGGGTCGCGGCATTAGAAAGATTGACAACCACTGCTCTACAGGCTCCTAAAAACACACAATTTAAACTTAGGCTTTTAAAAATTACTTAATAGTGTTCTTAACAGACATCTTCATCCCTGCCCTGTGGCCCCATCTCTTACTGGAAGTTCAGGATTGGGGAGGTCAAGGATGGGAAGGGTGAAGAGTACATTAAAGGTCAGGTTGAGGTTGGCAGCTAGAAATGGGGTGAGGTCAAGGAGGAAGTAAGTTCAGGGATGGGGTGAGGGTCAAGTTGAAGGTGAGGTCAAGGATGGAATGGGACAAAGTTTCCTATTGTGCACTTGCCTTGATCATAACGAACACTGAAAAGTGTGATGATCTCCTTTTCAATGGTTTCAAACTTTACTTCTCCTTTTTCCTACCCCCATGTGATCGAACTCCCTGGATTCCAAGGATAGAGCTCCTTTCACCGCAACCTTTGACCTCTTGCTTAGTGAGTGTTTCCCTCAGCACTCAATAACAACATGAAATCCCTGGATTCAGAGACAGAAAACCTTGTAACAACCCAGCAAGATATGAATTCAACTGGGGCTTAGAGGGCTAAGTAAATTCCCAGCGATAGAAAGCTGCCTGGCCCTCATAGTCATGGAAGAGCCAGGGTGGTCTGACTCCCAAGACCAGGGTCGTTCCTCGGGCCTGGTCGTACTTCTCTCTCCTTCCCGCACGAGGCCTGGCCTCTGCCTGCAGGTGGACCTCTGTCTGCAGGTGCAGGAGCTGCATTCTCAGATGGTCAGGCTGCAGCCCTTTCTTCTAACTGGCCCAGCCCCACCTCCATCTGCCATGAGGGGGCGTGTGGACATTCTCTTGGTTACCCCCCTCCCCCCTCCCCCAGATCCACTCCTCACCTTTCCCCATCCTGCTTTGTGCCCTGGGAAGGTCTCCGATGGACCCACAGATGGCTGCCTTGATCTAAGGCAGTGGAGGGAGATGGGAACACGGAGACGACTGATGTCAGGCATTTACTCCCTGGCCCCCGGCCAGGTCACTGGGGTTTTCCCTAACCAGGGGCGCCAGCTTGGGTAGAAAGCCCCCTCTGTTCCCCACTGGGTTCTAGGAATGGTGTGCTCCATTGTCCCCCCTTGAGCCTGGGTGTGGTAATGGCTCCTTCACTCCACCTGTCTGGGAGACTGCACTCTTTCGGTTGGTTTCCTTGAACTGTATCTTTGCAAACGTTTTCTGGAAAACTCTGCTCGAACTGTTTGAGTGTGATACCTATTTGTGCCAAGATCACAGTTCCCTCTTCCCTTTTTACTATTCCCAGTTGGTTAAAAGGTACATTCTTCAGCCCATTATTTACAGTAGACTTTAGAAAAGAGGTATCATCATATATCTTAATAATTCCTTGAAGAATCTGGGGAGTTGGCTAAATTGTGATCTGCTGTCTTCCCTTTCCTGATTTGCAAATAACGGATTTTACAAAACTTTCCCTGGAGCTCTTAAATTCACTCAGTGACTTAGAAAAAAAATTAAAAAAAATTTTTTTTTCTGAGTCAAAGGAAATGAAGGAAATGTAAAGCCTGCCGTATGCTTTCCCCGTGGAATTGATCTACGATGAGTCTACTGTGGTCAGAGGCACAGTTGTGCGGGGAGGATCATGAGGAAACATCTAAGGGCAATTTAAAATTCTTCTCTGAAAATTGCCAGAGTCTGGTCTGCAGAATTGGACTTGCAATTTCCTAGGTGACTCTGGGGAGGAGATAAAGCCCTGGAATTTGGAAAAAAATGAGTTTTTCCTCCAGAGAAACTGCCGCTAGACAGTTCTGGGGCTGCTGAGAAATGAGAGGTGAATAGATCAAGTTCTCACAAGGGACCAAGTATTAATGTCCAACTGCCAAAGGTGTCTCTCATGTCTTAATCGTATTACTAGGTGACCATATAATTCCTTAGCTGAACTAGGATACTGTTTTTGGAGTGAAAGGGTGTTAATTACTCTGTGGCAACAGACATAGACTTGGACTGGACCTGGTAATTGGAAGGTAAGGTCAGAAATAAACAGCCTGGCCAGTGTGGCTCAGTGGTTGAGTGTCAACTATGAACTGGGAGGTCACGGTTCGGTGCCATGGTTCGATGCACATGCCCGAGTTGCAGGATCAGTCCCAGTGTGGGGTGCGCAGGAGGCAGCCAATCAGCGATTCTCTCTCATCATTAATGTTTCTATCTCTCTTTCTCCCTCTCCCTTCCTCTCTGAAATCAATAAAAAAATATTTAAAAAAGAAATAAACAGAGAAACATCTTCCTCAAGAGCGCCTGTTAGGTGGGATACCCTCCAGAACATACCTGCTTGTGGTGCCCTGTGCCCTGCACCCCTCCCCCCACCCCCAGGGGAAGGAGGTGGGAAATGTTCATTTAATGACTATTTTATTTATTCTGCACAAGAGCCACTGAAGAGACGAAGAAACCTGAGACTGAGGTGGGTTAGGGACTTGCCCAGCTAAGTTGATGGTAGAGGCAGGTCTCAAATATGTCTTGTCTGATTTCAAAATAAGTCCTGGTTTCTTACACTAACACAGCCCAGCAGTGCATGATATTTGAGGTTAAAGGAATGGCAAACAAAGCATTGCCAGGCGTGCTTCCGTCTTCTGACCTTTTCTGGGAGAAAGCTTAAAAAAAAAAAAAAGGCAGCAAACAGGTGGAGACCCGTGGAAGTTCAATCCATGAGCTGAGATTGGCTTCATTTCATTCCATTCCATCTTTAGGTTCGGTGACATCCTGAAATTCTGTCTTGGGTTGTTCCATAAATGTGCCAGTCAGTGCACAAGGATACGTACTGGTGTTTAAATGCACACAGGTGAGCGTCATTAAAAGCAGTCTGTTATTGCCTAGGCCAGGATCTGCCACAGTGCAGACCACCAGCCCTGAGAAAGAATAGCTCCATGTGTGTTCATAACATCCCCTGAGTCTGGGGCTGGCCCTCCTAGCTCTACACACATGAATGTCATCAGAATCTTCTTTACTACATATATATATATATACTGGTAACTGATTTCAGAGAGGAAGGGAGAAGGAGAGAGAGAAACATGAATGATGAGAGAGAATCACTGATTGGCTGCCTCCTGCATGCCCCCTACTGGAGATCAAGCTCCCAACTGGGGCATATGCACTGACCAGGAATGGAACCATGACCTTCTGGTTCATAAATTGACGCTCAACCACTGAGCCACACCGGCTGGGCTGAATCTTTTTTTATTTCTGTCTCTGAAGTTCCAACTAAGGATATACCTCTTTTCCATTCTCCTCTTTCTTACACTTCTCTCTCCCTTCTAAATTCAGCTGACCTGGAAAGTGGGACTTGATGGTTATGCAGAAACTGAGATTCAGAAGGGCCAAGTCACACATCCAGTATCACACAGCTAGTAGGGTTCAAACCTGGAACTATTTACAGTTGTTCAGATGGAAAATAATATAGTGATTAATAAATAATAATATAAGGATAAACTCTGTGGTTTGCATACTCACAACTGTAAACCTTTTGCCCCACCCTGTGTTCGTGTCTCAGGATGCTATCAAGGGAAACCATAGTCACTGTATCTAAGTTGGGAGGGCTCTTCAGGATGACCAACCCAAATACCTCACTGTATATATATGGCTGGAAGTGGGCCAGTTGAGAGAGAGACGCAACTTTCCCATCCATAGAGCAGTAATTGGTTGTCTATTTAGCATCCATTCTCTTGTCTTCTCCTTCCTAAAGGAGTTCTGCTTTTGTTTAGGACAGTGGTTCTCAACCTTCCTAATGCCGTGACCCTTTAATACAGTTCCTCATGTTGTGGTGACCCCCAACCATAAAATTATTTTCGTTGCTACTGCATAACTGTAATTTTGCTACTGTTATGAATCGTAATGTAAATATCTGATATGCAGGATGTCTTAGGCGACCCCTGTGAAAGGGTCGTTCGACCCCCAAAGGGGTCGCGACCCACAGGTTGAGAACCGCTGGTGTGTTTTTTAGGTCTTCACCCTTATCTGTATGAGTATGTTTCAAGAGAAGCTGTTCCATCACCAATCCTAGGGGGTGAGTCACAGTTGGTAAGTTATCATGGGGATCCCATTACTCTTACCATGGGTTGGTTTAGACTTGAGCTGATGACACAATTTTGGCCAATGAAATATGAGGAAGTTTACTGGTTGCAGAAACCAGAGGAGCCAGCCCTTCGAAAACCCCAGTTATTTGAAAAACCCCAGCCCTTTGAAAACTCCCAACTCTTTGCATATTCTCAGGCTTTTGCAACCCCTAGCCAACATTACCTGTAAACTGCCCATTTTGTATTCCCATTCTTTTTTTTTTTAATTCTTTATTGTTGAAAGTATTACATATATCTCCTTTCCCCCCCATTGACCTCTCCCCACCTGCTCCCGCCCCCCAGCAAGGCCCTCATTCCCCTACTGTCTGTGTCCATTGGTTATGCTTATATGCATGCATTCAAGTCCTTTGGTTGATCTCTTAGGCCGCCCCTCTCCCCTCTCCCCCGCCACTTCCTTCTGAGATTGGATGGTCTGTTCAAATTGCAGCTGGCTTATGGTGGGGGTGGGGGGAGAGCAGATTTTGGTGGATGACCTGCTGTTCTCCCATACTGTCAGCATTACTGGAATAAACACTCATATATGACTCAACCCTGTCTCTGCTTAATTGGCTCAAGTAGTGATAGGCAGCCCAGACCCATTGATTGTCCGATTACACAACTGGTTTATTTGCATTCTTGATGAATTAACTCAGCTGATCAGTGTAAACCCACAAGTATTTCTTTTCTGAAAAGCCATGCAAATCTCTTCCAATAAAGGCAAGAATGCCTGCCTTCTGGGGTTGTAGTGAGAACCAATGAGTCAATGTCGCTGGCACAGTTTCTATTATGTGGTGAGAAACAGAACATGTTAGTTCTCTAATTTCCCCTTTGCTTCCTTCAAATCTTTGCTCACAACTTCTATGAAGCATCAGTACAATAATTAGCCAGATAATTTTTTTTTTTTGCATTTTGCAAACATTGCCAATTCTGTTATTCAAAAAAAAGAATTATTTTAGAATTTAGTACTAAAAACAGACTAACTTCCATCTCTTTTTCTCTTTAAACAGCTTTTAACCCATCTTATATTCTTTTTTTTTTGTTATGGCTGTCCAAAACATTAGAGGTAAACTTAATTGTCAAGGGCATTGACTGGCATGCCTCAGTTTCTAGTTGTAGTTATTTACTGTTCTTTTAGAGGTTTTTGATTTCTGAGTTAGGAAAAGACACTTCTATTATTTAAGTAAAATCAATATCTATCTATCTATCATCTATCTATCTATCTATCAATCATCTACCAGTATTAGGTTCCTAGAGCTGCTATAACAAATCACCACAAACTGGGTGGCTTAAAACAAGATTTTTTTCTCTTACATTTCAGAAAGTCAAGTCTGAAATGAAGATATCAGCAGAGTTGGTTCTTTCTGAAGACTTTGAGGCAGAATTTGTTCTGTGCTTCTCTTTTAGCTCCTGGTGGTTGCAGCCAAGCCATAGCCTCCCTTGGCTTATGGCTGCATCACTCCACATCATCTGACATCACATGCGCTTCTTCCCTGTATGTCTCTACACATGGCCTTGTAAGGACACCATCACTGGATTTAGGGGCCACCCAATTCAGTACGGCCTCATCTTAGCCTATATAATAAAGAGCCAATATGCTAATTAGACCTGACGGTGGACCGACCTTCTGAAACGACCTTCTGGAACGACCTTCCAGAACGACCAGTCGGGGCGGGGGGTGAGGGGGGAGGGACAGTGGCGGGGCTGCGGGGCTGGGAGGCAGCCAGGGCCACGAGGGCCGAGCTCCTTGCACCGGGCCTCTAGTCTTAAAATAATTATCTCCGAAAAAAACCTCTATTTCCCAATAAGGTCACATTCTGAAAACATTAACTTTGGGGGTGGGGGGACATTATTCAACCTAATATACTACCAATATCACACTTGCTTTATGTTCTGACCTTCTGCTCCCCAACTTCTTCTCATATATATTGTTTGGTTTCTCTGGTTCATTTATTCCACAATTACTTACTGAGTACCTACTATGAAGCAGACATTGAGAACACAACAGTAAACAACATGTTTGCCCCTAGAGGTCCTATAATCTAATGAAGGAGAAATACACTAATATAATAACCTGATTAAATATATGTTAATGAATAATAAAATTTAAATGATGCCAAGGGCTATGAAATAATGTGAGATATAAGATATGATTCAGATTGAATCAGGAACAATGGTAGGCTCTGAAGAAGGGAGATTTCAGCTGAGAGTTTATAATGAGAAGGCATTATCTGGGTAAGTGTCAGGGGGAAGAGTATTTAAGGAGGAGGAGGCAACAGCATGTGCAGAGACCCAAAGGCAGGGAAGACGCTGGGGTATCTCTACCTAAAATGACTACTGTGGTGGGGCTGTAATGATCTAAGAGAAAGTGGCATGAGATGAGGCTGAAGAATTAGGCAGGGTCACATCCCACAGGGCACTGCAGGCCATGCTCAGTACTTTACATTGCTCCCTAATTAACATGAGGCCATTGCAGGCTTCTAAGCAGAACAGTAATCTTCCATGTGGAGAACTAATTGAAGAAAGGCAGGAATGAAAACAGAGAGACCAGTGGGGAGACTTTTACAGTGGTCCAGGTGAGGGACAATGGCTTGGAGACTCAAGTGATGACTGTGGAGATTGGCATATGTGGGACATATTTTATAGAAAGAAAAGATGTGGCTTATTGATGGATATAGAAGGTGAGACGTGGGGGGCATTAAGGACACCTGCCAGTTTATGGAAACAGTAACAGGACGGACAGAGGTACCCTTACCAAGATGTGAAGCATGGAAGGAAGAGCACATTGCAGCAGGAAGATCAAGGATTCAGCTGTTGACAAGTTAAATATGAGATGCCTATTGGATAGTCAAGTGGAGATGTCAAATAGGAAATCAGATACACGGTTCTGGAACTCAGGAGAAGAGTCTGTGTTGAAGTACATAGTTGGGCGTTATTGGTAAATGCAAGCGATTTGAAGTCATTATCGTTGGCTTTAGATTTTTTTTTTCTTCTTCTTTTTAAATGTCAGGCTGACCTTGTGCTGGTTTATTTGGCTTCTCTTTTAAATGCCTGAGCTCTTGGGGGCTCTTGTTTCACCTTTTAGTTTCCTATCTTAATCATCCAATTTCGGGCTCCCTTTGCAGGTTTCTTTATAATTACATTGTAAAAGCAGAGCATTGCCATGAAAGAAGCGGGTTCTGATGATCTGTGTGCCTTGGGCAAATCACTTAAGATCTCTGGGTATTCGTTTCACATCTATAAAAGGGAATTGGTTGTTTTCAGTTTGGAAAAAACACACCCTAGTCTTCAAGGTAAAGCTATACAAAGTGTTAATGTTATCCGCAGTTTTCCCTTACCTCGGTGACAGCAAAACTCCTCTTGCCACAGGGAACCACCTTGTACCACTTGTCGTGCAGCACATCCATAAAGCCGTGGGACTTGTATTGACTGATCAGCTCAGATATGTTGGAGGTCAGCGGAGAGTTGGGGGGGAGCCCGATGCCGTATCCTAGGAGAAAAGATAGTCTCAGGTGAGATTTTCACCTGAGAGGCTCCCAAGAGGTTGCTGCTACACTCGTGTGATATGGCCATGAGGCTGGGAACAAGGGTAGGGTGAACCATCACCATCTTGCCTTCAAAGGACTCAAAGATACCTGAGGTATGATTACCTCCGATCTGCTGCCCCGCGGAGTCGATGAGTCTGGAAAGGAGAGGAATGGGCTGTGCATAGTATACAGGCGGTGCATTGTATCCCAAGGCCTCTGCGCTTCCTTTCAAGGTATTTCTTAGAAGCCACCGTTGAGGTTTTTACCAGGGCTAGGATCCCCTATCCGCCTCTGCTAGACCCTTCCTCTAGACCAGGGGTGGGGGATGTCCATCCTGCAGGCTGTAGAAAGCCCGCAAAATCATTTGGCCTGGCCCTGCCATGGCATTAGGGGGTCAGTTAATTAGGTGTTTGACCATATATAGCAGGCTAATTTTCAAGTTGATAATTTTGTATGGTCGAGGAATGATGTTATAAATATCCAAATGGCCTTGGGCAGAAAAAAAGGTTCCCCATCCCTGCTCTAGACCTGAAGTACACAAAAGTGGGTTGTAATTATAATCTTTGGCTAATGATATTAGTCTCATCATTGGTCATGCATGATCCTCTTTTATTTTTATTTTGTTTATTTTTAAACAGTAAGACCATGAAACATATGCGATAGCATAACTAAAATATCAATAACAACTTATAATTAACTTCAATGATTAAAAAAATGAGTCTGGTAAAACCAAGTGTGGGAGAAGACAGATCAGTAAGATCACTTACACATTGTTCGTGGTCATGCAAATCGATATGACCCCTTTGGAAAACAGTTTGATGTTTCAAGTACTCATTCAGTTTTGTACAGGTGAACATTTATATACTCTAAGACCAGCAGTTTTAAGTACATTCCTAAAGAAGTCTTCCACAAGCACACCAGGAGATATACTATCAGAGCCACTCTTCATAATAGCAAAAACTGCCAACAACCCAAAGGTGCTTTGACAAGAGAATGGTAAATAAATTGTGGAATATTTACACAATTGGAATATTATAGTATAGTGTGAAACATATTCATTAGAACTACATGCAATAATACGGATAACTCTTAGCAATAAGATATGGACTGAGCCTGGCCACAGTGGCTCAGTGGTTGAGCGTTGACCTATGAACTAGGAGGTCATGGTTCGATTCCCAGTAGGGGCATATGCTCTGGTTGCAGGCTTGATCCCCAAGCGTGCCGGAGGCAGCTGATCAATGATTCTATCTCATCATTGATGTTTCTATCTCTCTCTCTCTCCATTCCTCTCATATATATATATATATATATATATATATATATATATATATATATATATATATATATGATAGGCAGTGAAAAGGGTCAGTTCCAGAAAATTACAGCATGAATCCACTGTGTAAATGTAAAAAGATTCAAAACAAAACAATCTATTTTTAGGAATTCATATGTATGTGGTTAAAGTATGTTTAGAAAAAAATCAAGGAAATGATAAACCAAAAATCCAGGATAGTAGTTACTGAAGGCAAGGGAGTCAGGGGAAAGGATGAGGGAGGAACACAGGTGGAGGGAATTTGGTGTCAGCTCTGTTAAGCAGCTTGGACCCTGTATTCTCACTCTGTGTGCCTTTATTTGCTTTCCAAACTGTTACTGCACTGTGGATCTCTTTGATGAGCCATGTGGAAGAGCTAATTACCTGCATTTTATCTTGAGCTATTGAATAGCAGAATTTTTTTTTTAAAAAAAAGATGTTTTGCCCTCAAGATAATTGAGGAAGATAAACTAAAAATATAGTTACTTTCTTTTTCACAGATAAAAACTAAAAGGCTGTCACGAGTCCAAAGATATTTACTGGTGACAAATACCTGCCAAAATTATTGTATCTTAACAATTTACTTCCAAGTAGATTAGTTTTTGTTCCTATTTTTATTGCAGATACATAAATCACACAAATCCTTCTTTAAAAAAAGGATGGGGTCTGAGATGTGAGCATAACCAATAAAAGACAAGACATAACTAATGCGGAGAAAATTTTTGAGTTTTGAAGAGCTGTATGTTTTTTTATCCCCTGGTAATTTTGTTTGTTCCTTAACAATGGCAAGTCAAGGAAATGTTGACAATGTCAAGAGCATGATTAGAATTTTTCATACACAAAGCTATTTTGAGGGCCTGTTTTGTGCCTAGTTTTGGTTGGAAAGGCGAGACTGAGAACAAAAGGCTTTACATGAGCAGCCTGTTCTGCAGATGTTATCATAAAATAACATTTTTTGTGTGTGATGAGTAATTGTAAGGATGTAGCAGTTTTCTTTAGAAACATTTCTTATAACGAATGCTATTGACAGTTCCGCTGCACATACATTCACTCAATACTTATTTACATGCCAGGCACAATCCTAGGCACGTGTATAATAATATTCACTGACTTACTGATTCACTCATTCATTCAATGGACAAATACACTGAGTGAACAGGCACTGTGGTGCGTGGTCCGGATTTAGCAGTGAGCCAGGCAGATATGGCCCCTGCAGTTGCGGTGTATCCACTCTAGTAGAGAGACAGATATTAAACAATGACTGTACAATGATTATTTTATTACATCTATTATATAAAAAGCCTGTGGTCATCACGCCATCACGCAGTAATGACCGATCAGCAGGAGGCTGCATGCACAGCAGGTGCACGCAGGTGGGCGGGGACTTGAATCTGGAGAACTTGACCAGAGGCGCAGGTGGGTTTCTGGGTCCCCCCTCCCGTGGCAGCAGCAGCCGCAGGACTCTTTCAGGGTCCTGTGAGCTGCGGGACTCTGGGTCCTGGGTCTCGTGCAATTTCGCACGCTGGGCCCCTAGTATGAGATAAGTGCCATGAGGATGAAGAACTGAGGCATATACAAACATAGAGTAGGAGGAACTGGAACTCTCTGGTGGAAGCGGGTTAATGGTCAGGATAATTAGGCCCGGTTTGCTGAATATTATTGTATTTTCTCACAATATATTACAAACTATTATATTGTAAAAATACAATAATATTCAGCCTCTATGGCATTAGTTTTCAACAACAACAAATACTCGTAATATTTATCGAGGGCTTACTATATACCAAGTCCTGCTCTATAGTAAACCTTTTACAAACCTTACCCTGTTTTACAGATCATGCACTAGACTAAGATTGTGTGTACTAGAGTGTAGCATACAGTTCATTGAAATCACTCTGGGATTATAATTATAAAAAATAGAACATACTGACACCTACTGTGTGCCAGACACCATTCCACACTGTGTGTCTAATTCCTTTATGAACCCAAGCAGAATATGTATTCCTCAAGTATTAAAGACTGAATGAGTAAACTGCCCAAGGTCACACAGCTCATAGTTGGCAAAGCTAGCATTTGAAAGTAGGTGCTTGAGTCTAAAGCCAGTGCTCTGTCCACTGTATCTAGTATAGCGTGCGACCAAGTCAAGGAAAAGCTTGGCTATTTCCGCCCCTTCAATGCAGGCCATAGCACCACAGTCATGTTGATGTGATCCCCCAAACTAGGCAGCAGTTCAGTACAAAACCACAATCATCTAAACTGGTGGTTTGTTTTCAACAGCAGACATGAATATATATCATTGATGGGCATATTTTGTCCATGTAAATGTGAGTGTGTATAGACAGATATGCCATCTAGACATTGGAAATTAACTAGCAAGGATGCTCCCTGCCTCTATTATTCCTCCTACAAACCCTCTTAAATTACTCAGCCCAGCTTAGTGTAGCAATGGCAGAATTATTTTCATTTTTCACTTGATAAGCATTTGTTGCACACCTATGCATCTATTCATTAATCCCACAAACATGTTGTGAATGCTCATTCTGTATCAGACACTCCGCCAAGTGCTATAGAGGCTGCCAAGTTCAATTAGACACTCGGTCTGGCCATGAGAAGCTCATGGTGACATGGGGATATGAGACACACATACATAACTATCCAACATAGTGGGAAGTCAGGGCTTTTCTTGGGAAAAAAGATAGGTGAGGCATAAGTTCATTATGGGTGAAATATAATGACTAGGACGCAAGGAGGAGAATGGATAAAACTCTGTGGAGTTCAGATGAATGATAGATTGCTACCATATGAGAGGATGAGAGAAGACATCTGAGACTGATTCTTACGGTGGTATTTTGGGAAGATGTGACAAAAATACATGATAAGACAGTTTAAAAATCTGAAGTTAATACTTGTAATAAATCTACATATTCTAAGAAAAGAATTTTGGCACTACAACAAAAGTATAAAAATTGCCCCAGGGCGAAAGCTATGTTGAAGTTTCAGAGACATTTATAAGATTGCTACATAGGAAATAATAAATTTTAAATCACTCCACTCCATCATGTCAAAGTTAAGCTGCAATTGCTAAAAATAGATTACTGTCCTTTTTAATTTTCTATTCTACTGCATATATTGAATATTGTCATTTTAATGATTTTTAACAATAATAATTATTAGATAATTAAAACAAACTATCAAGGGGAGAAATAAGAAAAAAGTTACATGGCAATGAGAAGAGGTATTTGTTAAAAGACATAAAATTCCATTTTATTCAGAAACATAAAATAGTATAAGTTAAAGGTTTCATCCCCATCCTTCTCTTTATCAGTTGCTTTTCGAATTTGCTGTGTTCATTGGTCAAAGAATTCTTATTTTTAAATTGCTGACTCAACTTAGCAGCCTGAGCTGCTTTCATTATCATTAGAAACATGGCTTTGCAATAAAGACGAGGTTGACTACTTTGTGGCTGATGGATGAAGCAAAATGGAATCCTTCAACCCTAAAGATGAAGGCATCAGGCACCCTGGAAATTGCATACAGCTTAATAGCCCAAGAGAACAATTTTCAGAATAGAGTCCCGATCTTTTCCCCATGGATAAATCAGCTTTACTCAGCCTAAGAGTGGTGAAAATATATTTTGGCTAGGAAATGTATAGTTAAAAATTCATGGCCTAAGAGAACTTCCTGAAATGTGGTTGGAAAATAGATATTTTGAAAATAAGATTTCAGGTAGCATTTAAAAAAAAAAGGCTTCAGGAAGAAAGACTAAGAAAGACTAATTCAGTTTTGCAGCCAGTCCTTGGAATACCATATTTACTAGTAGCTACTCTGGGGCAATGGTTGAGAACATATTGAAATAGTCTCAACTATAAAGATGACACTAAAAATGAGGTTCCTTTATCACCAGCACATCACAGTGGGGAGAGAAGTGTGTGGGAGAAGCTGAAGGCTCTCTATCCTGGGACAATTTTATGTGAATTGGTCTTAATCTCTTAATTCAACATACATGTCTTATTTTACTTAGTCTTTACAACCCTATCATAGACATATTATTCATAAACCCATTCTGCAGATGAGGAACCTGAAGACCTGATTAAGAGACCTGCCCCATGTAGCACAGTAGTAACAGCAACTCTGTTCTAACCCAAGCACTCAGATTCACAGCTGGTGCTCCAAGCACTGTATTCAATAATTAGTGGAAAACAAGTAAGAGAACAAACTCAAAAATGGGCAAAGGTCTTTGGCAGAAAGGTCACAAATCATTACTGTGCAGTTCCATTTCTTTTTTCTCGTTTGACCTTTATTGTCAGCTAACTCCAATGCATAAATTTGGGACATGTATTCCTTTGTCTCAACACTTTCTTCCCCTTTCCCCAACCCTCAGAGCACACACTATGTATGTCTTTGTTTTCTCTGGTGTATGTAGTATTTAAAATGACCAAGGGTTTTCCACATGCTCTTAAATTCCTAATAGTTTTGGGTTGCTGAGCTAAGTACTCACGAAAAGGTTTCAATCTCAGCGTGGAGCCACTGTCTCTCTCATTTGCCTCACCTTTTATCTTTCAAGCCTAAATAAACGTAGAGTGGTGAAGTTGGGGGTGTATTCAGTAGTCGCAGTGAGTGGTGTGATATCAGTACTATACAGAGTGAATGTACATTGAGCGTGACGGAATCAATGTACTCCATTTTCCCTCCTAAGTTCCCAAAGTCGTTTAAGCACCTGGAAAAGTATATGCAGAACATCAGGGTGCTTTTGATGACTACATTAGCGACTGAATTAAGTACTTATTTCAAATCTAACCGAATGAGTTATGTAATGGGTAATACATCATTTATCACATAACTGTTATATGCCTAGATCCTGTGAAAGGAACCAGACATATGCAACAGTCCTGTAAGTAAAAATTGTTCATAAATTGCTTTGATGATATTTTTATGCCTATAAAGTCTAATTAATTAATAATAGAGTCTACATTTTCATAAGTTCCAGAAACCTAAATGTTGTTAAAGGAAAGCAAGTAATATTTTTTAAAATTTTATTAAGATAGAAAGATTCCCTGCAGTAGGCCTGTGGTAGGGGGTGTGGCGTGGAGGGGGATCAACAGGGGAAAAGAAGGGGGCATCTGTAATACTTTCAACAATGAAGATATATTTAAGAAAGAGAGAGAGATTTCCTAAAAATCTATAAATTAATATGCTTTTTCAAAGAGCAGCAATCAAGCCTTTCCCTAGTATCTTCATCACATTGCTGTTTATAACTTAGAAGTAACTTCTCTTTGTGTTTTGCCAAGTTCTGTTTTTAGGTTGTGAACTTGTTGCCAGGGGCAGTATTGAATTAAATTTTCTGATTTGCACCTCACCCAGAATAAATCAGCAATAGTTCCCCGCCCTCTCTCCCGACTCCCCAGAATAAAGCAACAACAATGATGAGAATGCTCTCTCTGTTCAAGTCTGTAGCCTTTCTGCTCTCTTGCAGGGAAAGCTCTTCCATGGGCCATTTTTGTGCTTATCCCCTTTGAAGACAACGTGGTGTCTGGAGATGATGAGAATGGCAAGACGAGAAGTCTCAGGCGCACAGGGGGGAATGTAAACAGGGAGTCAGCGGGAGTTAATTGTGTGGCATCTGGTGCTGGGGTCCAGCAGAGGCAAACAAGCCATCTCACCACAGCCTTTTGACAAGACAGGGTTGTTCTCTGAGGACAAAGGTGGGAAGTGGAGTCCCTCATTCTTATGCCCCCAGTCAATGATTCATTGTTCAGTAGCTGCTAATGGCAGAAGGGACCTCAATTACCCAGTGAATCTAGGACAGAAAAAAAGTAACATACCTTCTATATCTGCAGATTCCACACAAAAACATGGGAATTTTCCATTGCTACATCAAAATAGGGTTATATAATAAATGTTCTTTGGGTTTTTAAACTTTCTTTTTCTTTTATTTTTGTGACTTTGCTATCTCAGACTGCAGTCTTTTTTTTTTTTTTAATATTATTGATTTCAGAGAGGAAAGGAGAGGGAGAGAGAGATAGAAACATCAATGATAAGAGAGAATCATTCATTGGCTGCTCCCTGCACACCCCACACAGGGGATCGAGCCTGCAATCTGGGCATGTGCCCTGACCAGGAATTGAACCGTGACCTCCTGGTTCATAGGTCGGTGCTCAATCACTGAGCCACGCCGTGCGGGCTCAGACGGCAGCCTTAATAGAAGACCACTACCATGTAATCTCTGTCTTCCTGAATTCTATCCCTGGTTCAGGTGGAGGTCACTTTGCCTGGAGAGGAGATTGATTTTTTTCTGAGGAGAAGGTACGAAGAAATAGCATCAGCTGTTATATTCTCATTCATCACAAAAGCAAAGACTTAAGTACAAAATTTGCTGATGTGTTTCGGGGAGACAGAGACCAACTGTAGTTGGAAAACTGGAATCAGAATAGCCTCGCTGCACTAGTTAACATATAGGAAAGTACAGTTTTATGGAAACAGGGCTTGGACACTTGCCCTGGGACTGTTTCAAGTTGAAGTGTTTTCTGACAAGTGAACATGGCTGTCTTGAGGGTCAGGGTGTACTGTCAGGGGAGAGAAGCTGGGAGCTGGGAGACATGAAATTTGCTGGTTCAAACTACCAGTTCCATATATCAACTGTTGTCCAGAATGAAAGGAGCTACTGACAAAGCAATCCTTCTTTGGTCCTAGAGTTTGATTGATTGGTTGATCAACTTGGAAGCAAAAGTTTGCTGCCAGTGGGGAGAAAGGCAAACCTGAGGTTCCAAACGAGGTTTTGTTAGTACTCTTAAAGGTTACTAAGCTACAGAATGAGATTTTTTTTCTATTTTTTTCCAACTAGTAGAAAAAAACATTTATTTAAGAACCATGAGGTTGGGATTCTAATTCCAGTATTATCACCTAACTGTGTGATTATGAAAAAGTGATGTAACATCCCCAGACTTTCTTGTGTATGAAGTGTATTAGGTTAGCTCAACTTTGGGGTCCTTCCAGTGGTAAAATGTAATCATTCTAGTTTTTTGCATCAGATTCATTACAGGATTTGGCCATTAGAAAATAAAGATTAATTTAAAATTGGACTCCCCATTTATGACACTATGCCACCACTCCCAGATATCTGCAGCAACATCATTTGAGTAAGGTTTTCTTCCCCCCCCCTCTTCCTAACAGTGGGTAAATACATGTTTGTGGAGTAGGTGAAAAATAAATTCCTAACTTCAGCAACTTAATAGCTAAGTGCTTATGCGTTGAAAATGAACACAAGGGAAGATGAATAGCATTTTGCCTCTGACTTTGGCATTTGTGACTTGCTAGGTTGGCAAAATGAGCACATCCTGAGTAAGAGTGAATTGAGAGTGACTGATTAATACCTTCTATGGCAAATGGCTTCCCCACAGTAAGAAGCTTGCAGTCAGCATCTATTGACACTTCATAGTCCAGAAGGGCTTTGTCCATGATGAAGGCGTCTAGTTTCTCTGGATCATTCCTACATTTAAGACCAAGAGAAGAAAAGTGAAAAATGATTCCTTAATGAACAGGAAGCACTAAGGTTGACGGCTGGCTTTTGTTTAGGGGACAAAAACCTGGACATGAAGGGCAGCACAAGCTAGCTAGCTGCTGACTCGGCCCTGTTGGCATCTCACTGACCTGTAGAGAAGAGACCAGGGGAAAGAGCCTCTCTTATGAGAGAGCATGACCTCTTTCCAACGGGTCTATCCACCAGTCCTTCATTACTTCTAGAGCCAACCAAAGAGCCAGAGTGACTCTGAATGGAATGAGAAGGTTCATTTCTCGTTCACTGACTGAGGACTTTCTTTGTGCTAGGCATTGTATTCATTATTCTCTATACATTTCATCACTCGCGTGAAATCACGAGTGGGTGGTACTATCCCCTTTTAACAGATGAGGACATTGAGGCTCAGAGAGTCAAAGTAACTTGATTCAGGTTACATAGCGAGTAAGTGTTGGAGCTAGGTGGGTTCATTATCAGCATGTGGATATTCTCGTTTCTTCCTGTCATGATCACTATCATATTTTTCAGAGACCAGGCATTATTTCACATTTAGGAGGAGATATAAGGAAATGCAAATACGAGATCTAGCATTCCTGGGGGAAAGGGAGTTAAGGTCTCTTTGAAGTCTATAGGCTAGCTTTCAATAAATGCAAGGGGAATAATCTGTGATAGATCTCAGTAATCTGTTTTATTAATTTATCTCCGGAGATTCATGTCTCACTCTCATTCCAGGAAGCAGTTCTGGCAAGAATCATTTAAGCAGAGGTCCCTAGATAGTATCAGTGAATCGGCCATGGGCTGGGATTCAGATGCCAACAGATGCCTTGTGCATCCTTTATATGTTCTCCCCATTTTTTGGACCAGGCACAGAGTTGGTCCCACTTACAAAGCGGGGGGCTGGGGCGGGGGATGAGGAAAGGGGAGTTTCCAAGAGAATTGTTTAAGTTGTATGCAATGACTCTTGTTTTCAGTCTCCTCAAATCCTTTTTGGAAAGATGTGGACATATATCCATCTAAGAAAGACTCTGACTCTCAGGGTTGTCCAAACAGCTGGGCAAAAACAACTCGTCTCTGCCCCATCTGGGCTGAGTCATTCCTCATTTAGAGCCCAAAATGAGGCTGTTAGAATTCAATACAGAGAACATGGCCAGGGCCCATCAAGATCTAAAAGAGAAAGACAGTCCTAGACATCATTGGGCAGGATGTACATCTTTACACAGATGGCCTTGTTTGGGGCACACATGGACACATGTTAAGCAGGTCAAGTTCCTTCTTGGTGCCAATGACCATTGCTTCCTCCTTCTACTCTTCCAGGAAGTAAAATCACCAATTCACAACCCATCCCCTTTTCCACAGGGTGTTGGATTTAAGTTACAGTGAGGTCCATGTTTAACTTTACCCCAAATGAAGAACATCTCCTAGCTCTACAGCGGTGGGAAGTATCAAAAAGGGTTCTCCTAGGAACTGATGATGAGGAACCTTAATGGAATCTTGGCAATAAAATAAAAAAGTGGAATTGCAAGACATTTCTCCAAAGTTTTACCACTATGTTAGCACAATTTACCTTGGGAGCCACAGAGCAACCATTTACCAATACTCTGCAAATATTTACGGTTGCAATAAAAATTGGGGCTCAGTTTTCCTAACAAGTAATTCATGAGGTCCACTCTCAGTGGTATCCTTAAATAATTACTGATTTCAGACTGCAAAGTGCGTCTAGCTATGACAGGTCTCTATTACATAGGGAGGCAAGAAGCAATCAGCTCACAGACTCTCATGGGGCCCTGAGCCACGGGTGAGGAAGTGGCTGGGTGTGAGCCGGGTATAAGCAGCTTCTAGTGTAGCTGGATCATCCTTATTGTTGGTAGAGCTTCTAGTGGTTTCTCTCATTATAGACTCGTGCTCTTTTTGAACATTCATTTCATAATACATAAAACACAAAACATAGTCATATATAAACATACTAAAGGAAATCAATACTTTAAATAGGGATTACTTTCTTAGAAAAACATCATCTCAGAAAGCAGGGCCCTAAGTGAGTAGGACTAAGCCCAGGGGAATTTTGATAAGAGAGGGAGGGACAGATTTAACACAGGAGGAACCTTTCCTGTACAGAGGACTCCAGGGATTGTGCCCTGCAGGCCAGGGCTCTGGGATATCAGGTAGGTAACATGAGGACTGTCGTTGCTTGGAGGGGTGGCTGAGAGCTTAGGCAGTGACTAGGCCACAAGTGGAGACAGAAGCCCAGAGATTAGAAGTGAGAAGGCATTAATGATAAGCTCTGCCTCTATTCCAATTTCACTTCAATCAGTGAATCACTGTGGGAGCTTGTTAAAGAGAAAGACAGTCCTAGACTCTGAGACTGTCTGGCAGATTCTGGGCTGAGTCCCGAGATTGTGCATTTCTCACATCTCCCAGGTGCTAACGAGAACATGGATGCTGCTGGAACACGGACTACTCTTTGACCATCTGGGACCTACTTCTCTGTTATGGTTCCTAAACCAGCCTACAGTTGTGGTTGGATTCTAGAGATGTGATTCTAGTCCTGAGACTGCCACTTGCTATTACCATGGGCAAGTTGCTTATTCTGGGCTTCAACTTCTTCATCTATACCTGCTTTTCTACCTATTTTTTCTCTCCAGGCTAAAGTGGAGTCAACTCTGAGCACTGATGCCTTCTCAGGTGAAGCTTCCAGAATAAATGAATGCCCTGAGTGAGGTGGAGCTGGGGAGAGCACCAATGGCCCATCACACCTGTTTGTGCCAGAAGAACCTCGTTTGTCAGCCAGTGATACCTAGCTGGAAGCCACTATTATCTCCCTGACACCTTATTTTCTCTCTCTCAGCCACGAGTTTGCCCAAAGAATGGAATACAGAAGAGGAGCAGGGAGGCCAAGGAGCACTTAACTCTGTGTGTTGGAGGGACTCTACTGTTTTTGCAAAATTAAAAGTACCATTTCATAGTATTTGAGCATCATATATAATGTCGCAAATTTGAGAACACTAGGCTTCCTCTCTAGACTCTAGTTTAAAGTCCATAAGATTGTTTTAGGGGCCTATTACTAGGGGTCTTGAGAAACACAGAGCCAGCCATTCTGTCCCATGAAGTTATTTATTTTCCTTCTTTCTTAAAAAAAGAAAGAATTTGGGAAGATTATAGTGGTCAACCATAGAGAAACCAGTTTCCTGATGCTGTGCAATTCTAGGGTTTGGAGGATTGACTATATGTCATTGTCCTGGGACCATTAGGCAGGAGGGAGAGGACTACTTATTGGGAGCCATTCCTTCCCCTCTCCCAGGCCGACTAGATGAGCAGATCCATACCTACTCACCCTTCCTTGCATTCTGCCTCACTGAATTACAGGCTCCAGTAATCTGCCATGGCAATAGCATTGCTCTTGATTGCTTCTCACATATTCTGATGGGAAGGATGCAGGCATGGGATCATTGCTTTTTATCTTATTTCCTATCTACAGGAAATCTCTAAGATAAATCCTTCTTCCTTGTGAAAAGAGGAGAGAGTCCATGGGCTTAGAGATTCACTGTGAAGGAAATGGGTGCTTTGGGACACTTTATCTCTGGCCACATTCCCTGAGTGTTTTATCATTTCTGCACCATTGTTTTCTCAAGTGAAGTCAAGCCAACATTTGCTTCCCCCACCATCTGCTCCACTAATGACCCCACTGGCACTCTGAGCAAAGCTGCCGCCAACTTGGGACTATGCAGGTAACTAGTAATCTTAGTCCCATAATTAAATGCAAACTGTTCCATACTGTCTCCTGGATCTCACACAGTGTGAGGTATTACTGAACACACAGTGGGTATATTGAACTGTCATTTAAAAAAACAACACAACAACAAACACTGCCTCAGTGAGAACTTTTTGGCCCCAAGAGGCTGACACTCACTTCAGATTCTCCACTCCATCGGGGGTGGCTGGTACATTGTACCTTCTCATATACTCATGCATTTCGGGGAAGCTTTGCCTCACATAATCTTCAGCACTGCTTTCCCGGACAGTTCCAAAGCGGAAGCCCTGGGATGGATGATGGAGCTACGAGGGAGAAAAAGAAATGTCTTTAATATAAATTAGAATTGGTTTCAAAATTTTCTTTTTCCATCACTCTTTGAAATCTAATAATGTAGAATTTTTATGCTACACACAGGCATAAATATGCATATAGAAATATGCAGACATAGGAGGGAGATGCTCTTTCATATCCCAGCTTTCACATCAGTAATTGTCCTACCTTCAGAAGCAAAGAGATGGAAACAATAAACAGAAAATACAAAAACAATTTTCTGCTTTATATTGAGAACCCATGACAATTTTTTAGAAGCTGTATAAACTGGCATGTAGAATAAATCTAGTTATTATAAACTGCATATCAGACAAAAAATACTATATGGTTAAGGTAATAAATTGTGCTCCTCCTTGGTTGGAACAAAGACCAACTTAAAACTTTGCAATACTGTGTACCTGTATCTATTTTATGTTCATCTGTCTTTATGCTATACAATAGGTCCTCAAAGAATAATTCATTCAATGTCATTTCATTATAATGCTGACAAGATGCCATAGGAACGTAACCCTACTTTCCCTTTGTGTAGCTAGTCCTTAAAGTCACTCTTCAGAGAAGTCTGCCTGACTTTCATTGTACCCTGCAATTTCACAGAGTAGATAACACTTGGAATTATTTGTTCAATGTCTGCTTTTCCTGCTGGCTCATAAGTTTTTAGGAGGGCAAGGCCCATGCCTCCCTCATTTGTGTGGTCATAAGTCCTGAACATATAGCTGCTATTACTGGCATCATCATCACCATCATCATCATAATTATACAATACATACAGTGCTTGGAACATAGTAGATGCTTAAGAAATATTGGTTGTCATTATTAACACAAAATTCTTTTAGGTTAGATATATTACCAGTATAATATTTCTGTCACACTTCATGTTATCTTTCCCCTTAAAATTATTTTGTGCTTTAATTTTTATCTTAATTCATTCAAAACAATATGTTCTCTAAAAATGTCTCTGTGTGAGCTTCTAATGGGAAAAGACAATGGGCTGCTCAGCTGTCACAGAATAATAGAATCAGAAAAGGGGTCTAAGAAGCGATTGATGCAACCCGATCGACTAGCATCGTCCACCCTGTGTATCCATGTGGTGTGCAATTCAAACAGCCAGGGATGTCAGAGAGCTTGAATCAAGGAGGGAGGATAAAAGTATACACAGAGCTGAAGCACTTGAGCTGGATTACAGCCATCACCAGAAAGTCCCAGAGAGAAAAGAATTTCTTTAAAGTCTCAGCTAAAAATTTCACCAGCTCTTCCAAGTCTGTTTATATTTGCATCAACCTCCTCAGGCCTTGGGGAAATATGTGAGGTTAAAATACCTATTTGTATGTGAATTGTTCAGAATTAATGGGATACTGAACTCTACGCAGAGCGCCCACACAGAGAAGAGTCAGCTAGACATTTCACAGAAAGCAGACAAATGGGCTCCACACAAAACAGAAGCAAACTCTAGAAAGAATCAAGCGCCTACGTCCAAGGTAATTGTGATGCTTCAGATTATAAAACAACCCAAATATTGAATATGCTCACTTAAGGTTTACATTTGTATTTATCTGATATTTATACTTAAATAATAAATGGAATGTATCACTGGACTTGGTACAATGCCCTTTCAAACTGGTTGGAAAGGGCCATTTAAAAAAATATATTTTTATTGATTTCAGAGAGGAAGGAAGAGGTAGAGCGAGATAGAAACATCAATGATGAGAGAGAACCATCAGCTGCCTCCTGCATGCCCCCCACTGGGGATCAAGTCCACAACCCAGGCATGTGCCCTGCCCGGGAATTGAACTGTGACCTCCTGGTTCATAGGTCGATGCTCAACCACTGAGCCATAACGGCTGGGCCTAGGACACTTCTTTAAAAAGGATTACTATTGATAATTACACAGGAACATCGGGCACACTAGGACAGTCCCCAGCAAACATAAATGTGTGTTCTCTGAGTTATTAATCATGCTCTGAACCTTAGAACCTTTTTCATCTCATGACACACAAACTAATCACTGAAATTCTGCAGCACAATATATATATGTTTTTTTTCTGAAATGATAAAAATAGGTATTATTTCGATTCATTCACACTGGATGGCTATTGTTGTGTTGGCTGATGCCATTTTTTAAATTTAACAATCTAAGGGAAAAGAGGTCAGTGCCCCTGACTAAATAGTCAGGTATTACATGTTTTAAAAATGCTTGCGGCACACTGGTTGAAAATTGCTGCCTTAGAATATAGAAAAATAAGGCTGTGAATAATGTTTCAGAGCCCTACCCAGTTTCCAATGTGAATTACTGAGTCATTTATGTTGTAATTTTCCCCATGTTATTCTTATTTTCTTCTACAGAAGCTAAGTTTGTCCATTTCAACGTAAGCATTTTATTGTCTCTCTCTTCATTTTTAGTCTTAAGTTCCGTGTGTTAGGTCAGCTAATCTCTAGTCAACACACACTTTGACATCATGTTTGATTTATCTGAGCTTTAGCCCGGGTCATTCTGACAACTTGAGTCATTGCATTAAGTCCCTCGTATAGACAAAGTCTCAGCAAATTATGCCCCACGGACCAATCCAGCCAGCCACCTGTTTTGTAAATCAAGAGTTACTGGCACACAGCTGCGCCCATTCACTTACATGTTGTCTATGGCTGCTTTCACACTACAACAGCAGAGCTGAGTAGGTGGGAAAGAGACTATCTGGTTTCACAACACCTAAAATATTTAGTATCTGGTGCAAACAGAAAATGTTTTCCAGCCCCTGGTATAGACAATATTGATCTAATTATTTCCTTGACTCCCATGTTTCAAATGTTCCTCTCTATTAAAAAATCCCATTGGTCACTGAAGAGATGCCACCTTTGCGGGTGAATGAACAGAGTAGGTCTGATAAATTTCCACAGGCTTCCTGGGCACACTGCCTAGATTTAGGCTTTAGTATGATGACACGTCTCATTACGGCCGCATGGAGTACTTAGTCCTCCAATAGGAGGTCCTGACTACTCAGTACTTCCTTTCTTTCTAGGATCAGTAACAGGAAAGCTCTGGTTACAAAATTTCAAATAGAAGCATTAGTATGATGCTTGGACTAATTTTAAATTGAATTTTCGATCCCAGGGGCCGGGGGTGTTGCAGCAGCCTCCACAGGTTGGAAGATTTTGAGAAATGACCATAATACACAGATTAAATGTAGATGAGTTGCTTCACCCATCCTTTTCTTTGCCACTTTCCTCCACTACTCATCCTTTTGATGAGGACTTTGTTAGAGATAGAAAATATTACCTATATTTGTAGATAATATTTAAATATTTAAAATTTAGAGAACACTGTCTATATTATTT
Organism: Cnephaeus nilssonii; assembly: GCF_951640355.1. Taxonomy (NCBI): domain Eukaryota; kingdom Metazoa; phylum Chordata; class Mammalia; order Chiroptera; family Vespertilionidae; genus Cnephaeus; species Cnephaeus nilssonii. The sequence continues at coordinate 24,207,544 of NC_137085.1, read as the reverse complement.
CTTCTATTATTTTAATAATGGTAATAGCCAACCCTTATAGGATACCTACATTCCAGGCACTATGCCAAGGTCTTAAATTATTCATCACTGCCTTTAATTTTCACAGCATCCTTCTGTGTACATATAATCATTATCCCTATTTTATTTTTTGTTAATCCTCATTTGAGGATATTTTTCCCCATTGATTTTCAGAGGGAGTGGAAGGGAAGAGGGAGGAGGAAAGGGAGAGGAGAGAGAGTGAAACATCAAGCGAGAGACACACATCAATTGGTTACCTCCCAGATGCGCCCTGACCATGGTCAGGGATTGAACCTGCAACCCAGGTACATGCCCTTGAAGGGGCATCAAACCTGTAACCCTTCTGTGTGCAGTCTGATGCTCTAACCACTGAGCACATCAGCTAGGGCATTATTCCCATTTTAAAGAAGGGGGAATTGAAGCTTGAAGTTAAAGCAACTTCTTGCCCAAGACCACACATAACCAGAAAGTGGCAGATCAAGGAACTGAATCCAGAAACCTGAGAACTTGTATTATTAATCTCTAGTTTATACGGCCTTTGGGAAGGATTCTTTTTCTTTGAGAAGCTATAGATAAGATAGACATTCCTCAAGCCTAATGGTCAGTTTAATCCAAACAGCTAGTGCCAGCTTAAAGAAAGTAGACAAAGAGCCCATATCCTTTGGGTTTTTAAAGAAGGTGTTTATCAGTTATAGCAACAGCAGCAAAAACAGCAACATTGGACCTGTGCTGTTTACAAAACGCATTCATGCATATTATTCCATTCACCAGGCACAAGCAGTCTGATAGTTTCTGTGTTCTATTCATTAAAGGTAAAAAATGAGCTAGGGGGATTGACCAAGCTCCCTATAACAAACACATTCATCCTGTATCCCGTGGGGGTCAAATGCTTGGCTCAATTTCCAACAGTCTTGAGGGTGGCTGTAGGAGGACTGAGCCCTATTCCTTCTTCCCTTGCCCGCATCACCACATCTTCACACTCATCTCTGTTGCCTCACTGTCATCTTATTGCTTCCTTTGTTCATTCTACCTGGGTTACAGGTGGAGGCTGAACCTGAAGAGAGATGTCAAAGTTGGGGAGGCTGCGAAAATATGGAATTGAGGCTAGAGGAGACATTAGTAGCTGCAGATGCTGAAGACCACTTAGTCCATTCATTTATTTTTATAGATAACTAGAGGCCTGGTGCATGAAATTCGTCCATGGGCGGGGGGTGTCCCTCAGCCCGGCCTGTATCGGGCCTAAACCAGCAGTCGGACATCCCTCTCGCAATCCAGGATCGCTGGCTCCTAACCACTTGTCTGCCTGCCTGCCTGATCGCCCCTAACCACTCACCAGCCTGCCTGATCACCCCTAATCGCCTCTGTCTTGGCCCCTGCTGCTGTGGCTTCATCCAGAAGGACATCTGGAATGACGTCCAGAAAGTTGTTCAGCTGACTGGTCTAATTAGCATATTATGCTTTTATTGTTATAGATAATTTAGGGAGCTTCTATTTATTAAGTGCTTCCTATGTGTCAGGCATTGTGCAAAAACCTTAACATGGATTATCTACTATGTCTCATAACAATCTATGAGGTATTTATTACATCTGTAACTTTCACACAAGAAACTAAGGCTTGTGTTTAAATAACTCGCCCTAAATTGCTCAGCCAAAAGTCATACAGGAGGGCTCTGAACTTTGTCAAACTTCAGATTTAGGCCCATGATGAGAAAGGTAAAGAAGGGACTTACTTAGATCACACAAATAATGCAAAGGTGAGCTTGAAAAACCCTCACTCAACCCCAGATCTAATCCTGTGGAATGTATAATCCCCTCCCTAAATGAATATGGCTGATAAAAATAATTGTTCTTTATTTTTCTTTATAGTATGTTCTGTTCAACATTTCCCCATCTACTCTTTATGAAACCACAAGTTTCCAGTCTTTATTTCCTTTCCCAAAAAGTAATTTCTTGAATTAAATTTGCTTAGCGACATCCACAAAATGGCCCTGAGGTACTTACTCACTTACTAGGCCTCTGAACGTCCTTGGTATCTTTCTGTCTCATGCATAGTAATACAAAGGGACGGCCCATGATCATGGTCTTTTTAGTGTCTGTCCCTTAGACACTACAGAGAGCAACTCAAAGAATTACAGATTTTCTACAGGGGAATTATCACTATTCTATTGTCAATGTTCTATGTCTTTGTTTCCTCGTTTTGTTTTCCATGTAAGTGATTTTGTTTTGCATCTTCTCGGGCCCTGGTCCCAATGTCTTGTTCCATTCATTTGGAGCAGCCTATCCTCTTCAGTTCACCGAGACCCTTCCCATCGTCTTCCTCAACATCCCCTTCAAATCCCATTTCATGTTGACTGACCTTGTAGTGCTAAGTCCATTTCTCCCTTCTATGTCAGACTAGTTATTTCACTACTGATACCACCAACACTAGTGATGCTTTCCAGTCAAGACCCCCGGAATAATAATCATCACAATGGTGGTGATGATGACAATGTGGCCCACCATGTGCCAGGCATTGTTTAAATGCTTTAGACATATTACCTTTTTTAATTCTTACAATAATCTTATGAGGCAGATCCCATCATTACATAGATTTTATAGATGAGAATCCAGAGGCACAAAGCAACTAACTAACTGGTCTAAGCTTATGGAGCTAGTAAATGACAGAACTGAGCAGCCTGTGTGGCTCCATGGTTTATGTTCTTGACCACTATAGTACACAGTATAAACATTATTTGCTTTATCAGCTATTCCCTTAACTGCTGTGACACTGAGTCAGGTCCCTCACCCACAAAATTGAAAGAGTTCGGCCATTGTACCCGCATCCCCACAGCCAATCAAGGAAGCTTTGAGTTAGCTCCTAACGATCTGTTAACACTGGTGTCTATGATTTATTGTGCTGATGACATGCATGGCCCTGCACATTCATCATGTCATTTCAGACTTCCTACGCCCCTATGAGGTAGGTTCTGTTAATAACTCTGTTCATGGATGGGGAAATGAAGCTCAGAGACATAAGATAATTCCCCCCAGTCTCTTCAAGCCAGGCTTCTGGAGCCAGTTGTGATGCACACCTATCAGCTGACTCTAGAATCCAACCACCTGTAAGGTATTGTCTTACTGGGATTTTCAAAGTTAACTATGATCGTAATGCAATTTTTGTAGAACCATGCTCCCTCTGAAGATGTGAATGCACTGTACATAGCAGAGTTGGGGCCTGAACCAGGTCGCTGAGGCCAGAACAGACACCTCTTATGGAAAAAGGGAGGATTCCTTTAAGCCCATGGCATCAGAATAACCCTTTTGTGTAACTGACTTACTATCCAACCAAAAACTTCAAGGTGAAAAGTGACCTGTGGCCCATGGAACCCAAACTTCTCCCTTAGTTGCTGCCCCTCACCAGCAGTACTGTCCTCAGCGAGTGAGCAGGCAGGAAGGCCCTTGCCTGAACCAGAGTCAGCAATTATGGGCTGATTAAATGCAAATGGATGAAAATAGCTATACATTGACCTCCAGCCTAGTGATGTAAGCTTTTTGGCCCAACACTACGCAATCCTTGTGGCTGAGAAACAAGTTTTAATGCCAGTTTTTATTTAATTATACAACTCAGAGGAATTAAATATTGAAGCATGACCTGAGGAATGTGGCTTTCATTCTGGGTAGGTTGGGTGCAAAAGTACAGTAGGAGGTTTAGCCTAAAGGTCTGTAATCCCACAGCTTGGATCCCAGGAAGCCAGCCTCTCAGAGAAGGTACTAAAGAAAAACATCACAGGCCCAGCCGGCGTGGCTCAGTGGTTGAGCATTGACCTATGAACTGGGAGGTCACAATTCCCATTTGGGTCACATGCTTGGGTTGCAGCCTCGATCCCTAGTGTGGGTCGTGCAGGAGGCAGCCAATCAATGATGTTTCTGTCTCTGTCTCTCCCTCTCTGAAATCAATAAAAATATATTTTAAAAAAGAATATACCATTTTCTTTAAAAAGAAAAAAACATCACACAAATAGGAAGACAAACTACTGAATAATAGTTAAGAAGAGAAATCCTTTCCTCTTGCTTTATTTTTCTCTGAGGCTAGCCTTTGGGAGTGAGTTGGGCTGTATCGAATAATTTTATTTGCCAATGACTAGTCCACCTGCCTCTGCTGTGGAGTGCTCAGGGGATCCGTGATGGTGCCATGATGAGGGGCCCTCAAAGAGTCAAGCACCTACTCTGAATCAACGCATCCAAGGAGGAGGTGATGCCTCCGCCCCCTCCCCCATGGCAGCTTGCCTGTAGCATTGTCCCAGCCTTTCCACTGGAGAACATCTCCCAGTTTACAGCTGAGCTGTGTGTTTGCTTATCTTTCCTTTCTGTTCAGCACATTTGCTCCTGTTAAATGAATCACAAGAGCAGCACAACTAAAGCAGCATTTTGCTTTGTGAGCCAAGCATCGGAGGGCAGCAGTCAGCTGAGTTAAAAAGGCATTTTCTTTCTCCTTCTTTTGCAAATTTGAGAAAATTTTCATGCAGCAACAATAAAAAAACAATGCGCAATGATTCATAAAGTTTGCAGTTGAGAAAAATGAGGATCAGCAAGATTAAGCAATTTGGCTAAGATGAGACAACTGAGTGGAACTTTGCCATCCCCACATTTCACATATTGAACTTGTGTGCTACCTCTGGAACTTAACCTGCATGGAAGTTCTGATTGCACTATCTTGAGTAATCCTCACAGCAAACAAACCAGAAGCATGAAATGAGTTTATTATTCATATGCAGAAACTGGCTTGGTGCAAACTGGAAATACTCCTACAGTGTAGAGAAGGAAAAAGTGAAAGTTGATGCAGAACCTAAAAACTCATGACATTAATTAATTTACACTAAATTTAAAAGCATGCTTTCTTTTTTAGTTTTTTAAGAACTTAAATGTATCTCATTGGTATAAAAAAGTAACTGTAACTGGAAGCTATTTTTAAAATTTTATTTTTCAATTACAGTTTACATTCAATATTATTTTATATTAGATTATTTTGTATTTTTTTATTATAGCCTGGAAAAGGGACTAGCCTTGTGTGAGGCTAATGTTTTATCTAAGGAACTAGTGTTTTGTCTAAATGTATGGCTAGCTGAAAGACAAACCACAGAGTGACACCCATCTCTTAAGATTTCCATAATAACTTGGTCTATGTTTTTTCAGCTAAAGAACTTCAAAGCACCTTCTATACATTTCTTCCCAATAATCCTGGGATGTCAAGATGAAGAAGTTGTTAAACTCATAGATAGAGAACAAATTGAGGGTGGCCAGATGGGAGGGGGTTTGAGAAACTGGGTGCAAAAGGGGAAGGGATTAAGAAGTACAAATTGATAGTTACAAAATAGTCATGTAAAATACAACATAAGGAATATAGCCAATAATATTGTAATAGCTATGTATGACGACAGGTGGTACTAGAATTATTTAGGGTACATACCACTTTGTAAATTATATAAATGCCTAACAACTATGCTATACACCAGAAACTAATATAAAATAATATTGAATGTCCAGTGTAATTAAAAAATAAAAAGATGGAGGGATTGTGTTTTCCACTTATAGAGTAGGAAGCCAAACTCTAGAGAGATTAAGTGGGTGCAGTTGATTGATTGGGTTAATGGGTCCAATTCTTCCCTTTTTGATTCCCACCCTTTGCCATGTGACCTTGAGTGCCCTCCCTCTTAACTCTGGTCCTGGCCAGGTGACTTCCTTTTGTTACTCGAATGCTAGCCGACAAGATGTAAGCAGTTTTGGAAAAGAGCTTGCACATTTCTACTTGTCCTATCACCATGGAAGGATTAGCCTGCTGGAAGATGAGCCAGGTGGAGAAGAGCCACGTCAGCCCAGCAAGTATTGAAGCCAACAACCAGTTTAGGTCAACTAAACCTGACAAGCATTTGAGCTACATAAATGCTTTTCGTTGTATGCCACCAATGTTTTGTGGCTGTTGGTTAAGTGATATTACTGTACTAACATGTAACATATATAGTGGTAACAACTATAAATGAAAGCCCAGAAATTTAATGAAGACCTTCTGTCTCTGAGCCTAGTGCTCATGCCATCTGACCCAATTTTCACAGGGTATTTATTACCTTTGCCTGAGGTTCCCATTTCTGTTGGTCTTTCTTATTCCTCCTTTAAAATCCAGGTTGATACTGTCCTATCTCCTTTTGGAAGCCTTCACTGATTTTCCCCAGAAAGAGATAACTATACTTATGGGTGCCACCTCTCCCTTGTACACATTTTTATTTTTTTTTAAATATATTTTTATTGATTTCAGAGAGGAAGGGAGAGGGAGAGAGAGATAGAAACATCAATGATGATAGAGAATCCTTGATCAGCTGCCTCTTGCACAGCCCCATTGGGGATTGAGCCCGCAACTCGGGCATGTGCCCTGACCGGGAATCGAACTGTGACCTCCTGGTTCATAGTCGATGCTCAACCATTGAGCCATGCAGGCCAGGCCACATTTTCATTATTTCACTAATCACAGTGTGGTGCAGGTAACTGTTTATTGAATGTATTTCTAAAGGGAATATGAGTTTCTTTGAACTCTTTTAGAAACCATCAAAGTGCCTCATTAATATTTTTGGAACTATATTAATTTATAGAAAGAAGATCATGGAAGAAGAAATGAATGATTTCTTGCTGAAAGATTTCAAGCATGTCTCTGATTTGGTCTTGTCTGCCACCTACGTGTTAGGATCTCTGGGTCAGGTAATAGGTTTAAGAACAAAGAACCCATAAATTCAGCACATATATATTATATATCCTCTGTATTACTTAATAATCCCTATGAAAAACATAGAAAAGGTCTCTACCCCTGTGAAGAAAAACAACTAACAAAAGGCAAACCAGATAGTTACCGATAGTGATAAATTAAAGAAGGGGGGAGAATGAGAAAAAAAGAAAGAAAAAAAAATGGGATGAGGAGATAGAAAGTCAGGTGAGGAGGCTGCTTTGACAGGGAGTTCAGGATCCTAACTGGGTACTTAACAGTGAACACACTTCCTTTCTTGGTTTTACCGCAGTGTTTTCATCTTAATCATACATTTTCTGAGGATGAAATTGTGTTCATTGTTCTTCATATCCTTCTGCAGACTCTAGGTACAGAGAATAACTTGCCGGCTGATTTATTATTCTGATAATGAGGGGCACAATAAGTTCAGAGTGTGTGAGTGTGTGTGTGTGTGTGTGAGTGTGTGTGTGTGTGTGTGTGTGTGCGCGTGTGTGTGTGTGTGTGTGTGTGTGTGTTGTTTTCCTTCCAGATTTTAAAATTAATGCCACTTGCCTGGAGGGTTAGTGTAAGTCTGTAAATTATACAAATGAATTTCATATTCCCTCGTAATACTTCTGGGCTTCTTCTGAGAATTCCCATTTAAAAATGGTCACAGGCTTCATTTTCAAGATGTATGTCAAAGCATAAATCCTGAATGCCGTTATCGTTGGCTGTAATTCTTCCTGGAGAAGCCAAGGATGCATTTGGTCGTGGCCTATTGTTAGAAGTATGAGCAAAATAACTAGAGCGGATCCTCGGCCCTTATATTAGGTATTATCTGTCCTTCTTCATTCATCCTGTCATCTGTAACGCTGGGATTATGGCCATCTACAATTCTACAATAGATTGAACAAATAATCACAGAACATTGATACTGGCCAATCACTGTGCTCAGGTAATGTATACACATTATCTCATAATTGCCTAAGGGCAGGGCTATAAGTGGGTATTTTTTTTTCATTTCTGTTTCTTAGGCGAGAATTTGATGCATAAAGTTCCAGTGCCTCGTCCAGGATCACCAAGCCCAGTCCTGTAGCAGAGACAAGACCAAACACAAGTTTTCTGATGTGAAACAAGACTTAGAGATCTTTCTTCTTTCCCCCAACTCATGTTGATCAAGTGCCAGACTCTGTCCGAGGTTCTGAAAATACAAAGATGATCGAGATGCTTTCCCTGTCATCCATGAACCTCAGAAGAAGACAGGGAGAAGAAGAAAAGAAGGCAAGAGGAGTGGTTTTGAGTATTCTACGTAGCAGTTTGTCTATTTAGGAGAGCAACTTCTGCATTGGATTCCCTGGAGAGCCAGGGAGCTGGAGGTTCTCACATCCTCCTCGCATGGAAGGCGCTGTCCCCTAGTGATGGAACTGACAGCCAATGGGCTGACAAAGGATCCCAGGCAGTAAACCCTGGGCAGTGCCCTGTGATTGGAGTTTTCATGCTTTCCCCCACCCCTTGGACCAGGGATACCTGGGACCTGGGCAGGCTAGTTAGCTTTTATATTTCCTTTCTTAAAGAATAAACCACAGAAATGTACTTCTCACGGTCTGGAGGGTGAAAGTTTGAGATCAGAGTGCCAGCATGGTGAAGTGAGGGCCACATTCCCGGTGCCTGACTTCTCACTGTATCTTCATGTGGCTGAAGGGGGCACTTCTCTATTTTCCTTCCGTGCAAACTAGTCAAGTCAACTTGTTTTTTTATGAGGCATGGTTTTCTATCAGCATTTAGTTTTTTATCTATTCAAACTTTTCTCTAATATGCATAACTGTTGAAAGAAAGGCTGTAGAACAGCCATGAATTATGCCTTTTAGGGGAATGAACATTGCAGCTAATGTTGCAAGACAACTTCCATTATAATCCTGTTTTCACATCCTTGTGATATTTGGGGGAAAGAAGAGTTTTTCTTTAAGCTAAATTTTTCCATGGTTTGACTCAGCCCAAGGTGATTTAAAAAAAAATGTGCACAAATGTCTCCATTTATTTGTGAGTTATTGTATTTGGAAAATGTTGTTCATTTTTACTTCAACTATTATTAATGCATAAAAATTCCAAGTAGGAATGGCTATTAAAACTTCAGTCATTACATGCCACTTGTCCCAGGAATGACATCTGAGCAAGATTTTATATTTATAATTCCCAAAGGCTAGATTCTTTCTTTATGTGACTATATTATATCACTTAATGCAAAAATGTTAAAAAATATTTCATTATTTTGAGTTTCATTTGCACACAGCTTTTCAGAGAGGAAATAATTATTTGAGTAACTTTTATAATTTTTGAATTTATGATAAACTCTAGAGTGTCAAAATACATTTTAAAATAATTTCTATATTTCTGAACTATATTATTCAAGCTTTTAAATTTCTTTTAGCTTAGATCCGTTTTAAGTGTGTCTCTTATAACTGGCACATTATTGAGACTTTCTAAAAATGTCATTTTTAAAGTGAAACCTACTTTTGGGGAACAAAATTACTAATAAATATCAGAAAATAAAAAAAGCAATTCTGTCTCTATCTGAGGATCTTCATTTAGAATGTGGGGCACATTTTTAAGTAAGTATTTTGTTCTATAAGTCTCTAATTGACTTTCCCTTTCCACCTATTATTGATGTACTTTGAAATTCTGAAACATAATCTTGTATCTATTTTTTTATTTTATGTGTATGACTTTAGATCATTTTATTTATATTTAGCTCTATTAAAACTCTACTGTCAGTGTACCTAGTGACTAAGGTGAGGAAATATGTCTATTCCAAAGTGTGATACAATGAAAATTGTATTATCACTGAAAATAACAATATAATTTAATTGTTTCAAATTATATTGAAATATTGTTGAGAGATGACTTGTGTGATCAGTTACTTTTTCTGGGCTTTTCCATTTGATGGCAACCTTTATAGTCTCCCCCAGAATGAATGATATCATCATTAGGTAAATGTTTTATTTAATGTACTTAACTTATTAGTCTCTTTTAGAATCTTGTACCTGTAGTTTCATTCAACATAATATTTTATGATCTTATCTGATTTCATCATCCTTATTAGGTATTCCTTAAATATTATCTCTATAGTCTTTGAACCTTTTTTTTGTGTGTGTGCCTGGAGATGAGGCATTTTATAGAAAATGGCTTGGTGTTTTCTCATTTAGAATTCTGGTCTGGTACACACACATGTACATATATACATCCATACATGCACATAAAATACACATGTACTAGAGGTCCGGTGCATAAATTCATGCATGGGTGGGGTCACTCAGCCTGGCCAGCGATCGAGGTGATCAGGCCAGCCAGAGGGAGGGGCCACGGGAGGTTGGCTGGCCAAGGGAGGTTGGCTGTGGGAGTGCACTGACCACCAGGGGCAGCTCCTGCATTGAGCATCTGCCTCTTGTGATCAGTGTGCATCATAGCGACTGGTTGTTTGGTTGCGTAGGCTTTTATACAGTAGGTCCTTGGGTTATGTCGGAGATCCGTTCCTATGGTGCGACATAACACCATTTTTGCTGTAAGTCGGAACCCACCTACATAAGCACCTATGTCACTCACATAGAGCACATACACAGCAGTAATGAAGTGAAACAGTAAAAACAATTTAGAAGAAAGGTAACAATTCCTGACCATTACTTGTGGTAAATAAATAACAAAAAACATAAAGCACATATGTACATACGTCAAAATGACAGAACTTTTTTTTTTAATAAATACTGTAGAGAAACCAAGATGGCGGCATAGGTAAACACCTAACCTGCAGCCTGGCACAACAATTTCAAAAATACAACTAAAAGTCAAAACGGACATCATCCAGAACCACAGGAAAGCTGGCTGACTGAAACACCCACAAATAGAAGAAAAGAGAAAACCACAAGGAAAATCAGAGGAGCCGTAAAAGCCTGAGGTATGGAGACACGGGCGGAGACACGGGCGTGCACGCGTGCGGGGAGGACGGAGCTAGAGAGGACGGGGCGACTGAGTGCCTGACCAGCGTTTTCTAGCGGGAAGGAGATAATAGCTCCAGATTGCACTGAACCCCAGCTCCGACTGCACTGAACCCCAGTTCCGGGCAAGACCCTGGGAAGCCAGGCTCATACTGGGGGAATCTGGGCTGTAAGGCGGAAACGCAGAGGAACGGCGAAAGGCAGAGCTCCGGAGGCGCGCACGTGAATGCTCGCAGAGGACGGACTGTTGCCTGTGCCGCTGAAATGCCCTAGCGGGAAGGAGGCAAAAGCTCTGGACTGTGCTGAACCCCAGTTCCGACTGCACTGAACCCCAGTTCCCAGGCGAGACCCTGGGGACCCAGGCTCATACTGGGGGAATCTGGGCTGTAAGGCGGAAACGCAGAGGAGCGGTGAAAGGCAGAGCACCAGAGGCGCGCACGGGAATGCGCACAGAGGATGGGCTGTTGACTGTGCCGCTGAATTGCCCTAGTGGGAAGGAGACAAAATCTCCAGACTGCGCTGAGCCCCAGTTCCGACTACACTGAAACCCAGTTCCAGGCGAGAATCTGGGAATCCAGATTCATTGGGGGAGAGACTAGACTGTTTGGCAGCGGGCGAAACTCCAGGGCACCTTTCTCTCAGAGGTGTTTGCAGGGAGTACAGAGGGACACTGAGACCCAGGAACCTCATAGGGCGGGGCTGATGGGAAGCCAAGGTTGTAGGATCCACCCTGAAACTCCGCCCCATCCAAGCTGAGCACAGAGGCTTTTACAATTTTGCAAGTCTAGTTGAATAAGGCTGTCTCCTGGCGTAGACACAGCTGATCCTCACAGCCAATTGGACTGGAGGTCAAATCCTCCCAGTGTACCAACAGCAATCAAGGCTTAACAACACCAAGACTTTGCACTCAGCCTACAAAGGGGGGTACCAAGAGCGACCACCTAGGGAGATTGGGGAAGCTGAGCTACTGGCCCCTATAGGTTACTGACCACACAAAGCCACTCCATCAACATAGGGAGGCAGCCAAAATGTGGAGACACCGAAGCAGGTCACGAATAGAAGGGATGGAGGAAAGTAAACTAATGGACGACACAGTGTTCAGAACCACATTTACAAGGTTACTTAAGAATCTTCTGGAGGACCAAGATGGCGGCATAGGGCAGACACCTGATTGTTGCCTACCACAACAATTTTGAAACTACAACTGGAAAACAGAGCAGACACCATCCAGAACCACTGGAGGGCTGGATGAGTGGATGCTCTACAACTAGAATAAAAGAGAGGGGGACACGGGATGATGCTGATGCCAGTGAGCCAAAGATCACACTTTAAGAACTACGACTCTGGCGACACAATGGCGGCCTGGAACATGCTCAGCGCAGTTCCCCCGGCAGTCTCCGGCTGAGAGGACAGCTCCGCTCGCTGCCGAGCATGGACAGACGAGCCCCTGGGGGTCATGGGGTGGAAGACTCTGCGCTTGCTGACCTCCGAGTCATTCGAGAATCTCTGCGCCCCGGAAGCGGCCAGGTGCGCATGCCTGGCGACCGGCCGCCACTGCAGACCCGAGCGCTGTCGCAGCTACCTCGAACCAGCCCACCGCCGCGCACCGGAGCTTCGCGGAGCCCGCCGCCCAGCGAGTTTCGTGGCAGCCACCCCGGAGCTTTGAGAAAATGGCCGAAGGAATTGCTGAGAGGGAATTGACCGACAGGAATTGGGATCAAGAAGACGAAGCCCCACTGGGTCCCGGGTCCGGGTGAGGCCGCGCGCCCCTGGGTCTGGGCGAGGCTGGGCCCCGGGCCAGGGTGAGGCTGAGAACCCCTGGGTCCGGGAGAGGCCACGCTCCCCTGGGTCCGGGTGAGGCCGCACACCCCTGGGTCCGGGTGAGGCTGGGTCCCGGGTCCGGGCTTGGCCGCGCGCCCCTGGGTCCGGGTGAGGCCACGCACCCCTGGGTCTGGGTGAGGCCGTGCCCCTGGGTCCGGGAGAGGCCACGCGCCCCTGGGTCCAGGTGAGGCTGGGTCCCGGGCCCGGGTGAGGCCGCACGCCCCCGGGTCCGGGTGAAACCGCGTGCCCCTGGGTCCGGGTGAGGCTGGAGCCCGGGTCCGGGTGAGGCCGTGTGCCCCTGGGTCCGGGTGAGGCTGGATCCCAGGTCCAGGTGAGGCCGCGCCCCTGGGTCCAGGCGAGACCAAACCAGAGGGAGTCAGACCTGCATTACCACCATTTGTCCACCATCCAGAACTGAATAGTTAGTGCCGACATGTACACATAAGGAACTGGTGGACATTGAAATTGGGTCTCAAAAGAACTGTTGGTCCAGAAAGAAACTCACTACAGACTGATTCATTTGCCTGTCAGCATAACTATTATTGCTCGTCTCACATTTGGTTCTTATAAGTATATTTCTAGTAACACATGATCTCACTCATCTAGGGGAAATGATGAACAACATAAACTGATGAACAAGAACAGACCCAGAAACAAGGAGGCATCGATCGGACTGTCGGGCCTCAGAGGGAGGGTTGGGGAGGGTGGGGGTAGGGGGGAGAGATCAACCAAAGGACTTGTGTGCATGCATACGAGCCTAACCAATGGTTAAGGACAACAGGGGGGTGGGGGCACCCGTGGGGAGGGGTGTGGGATGGGAATGGGGGGATGAGGACAAATATGTGACACCTTAATCAATAAAGAAATTAAAAATAAATAAATAAATACTGTAAATGGGAGATGGCGATGTAACCACGAAATGACGTACATGAAGTCCAATGTAACCCGAGGACTGCCTGTATATATAGATTATATATTGTGCTATATACACATACATTATATGCATATATTATATACAATATATTATTATATATATATGCTATGCTATATATACTATATGCATGTTATACACATGAGAAATATCATATATACATATGAAATATACATATATGTATGTGTACATAATGTGTGTATATACATATGTGCATATATATTTCTTGTTAATGCTTAGGTTACAATATTTTTTGATCCCTGGTTTTCCCTCTAGCATATCCATATAGCAGTTCCATCATTTGAGGGAGGTTAGATCTCTGTGTTCTGCTTTCAAGGTCTCTTTTTTCTCTCTCACTCTCATTATCTGTTTGGTAAGAATGAGCTTTTGCCTCCTCTTCTCCTTCATAGTTCTGATTCACCCTTCAGAGTTTAGCTCTAGGACTACTTCTTCAAGGAGGTCTTCTCTGATTGTGCCTCCCACCCCCAAGCTGGTCAGCTTCCTGTTAGCACATTGGTAAAGTTCATCATCAAAACCCTTATCACAAAGTTACGGTCATGTAATGTCTAATTACCCACTAAAATGAAACTTCTCTGAGGGCAGGGTTAGGGATCTGACTTGTCTGTTGTTGTAACAGCAGCCCTTATCTTAGTGGTAGGTATATGGCGACTTACAAATATTTATAGCATAGGTGGGTAAGTGAATTGCCCGTCTGCCATTTTCATTAAAAACATAATTTGTATATTTAAAGTCATTTATCAAAATGACTAGGCATTTAATATAGTTTTTCCTATAATTGACATAAAGGACAGGATAGTAACGGCACTCAATGGTTGAAAGCATTTCAACAACTTTTGCCCACGGGGAGCTATAATTTCACCTTATGATATCATAAACCACTCAAGGATTTCATGTAGTTATCAGAACCTCAGGCTAAAATTATAACCCTGAAAGCCCTTGCTGCCTATTAGTCATGTGGCATATGACACAAGGTAAAATATATTCTGTATTTTTGGACTTGAGTTTGCCTCTCAGGATACTAGCTGCTTCAATTTATATTTGACCTGCAAAATATTCAGCTCCCTGGAAGGTTAAACCATCTAAAAACCTAAGGTAATTCCCAAGTTCCAGGTGTGCATACCAATAATTAAACACATTATGAATTTCTTATTTGTTCTGATAATTTTTTTCTCAGGTTACCTTCCTGAAGTGCTGAGCAAAGCTTTGGGAGCCATGAGCATTCCTACCCTTGAATGCCCAGACATTTCTTCAGTATAGTTTAACATGAGGGAGCACTTTGCATCGAAATTGTGATGGATCTGAAATTAGAAAGCTTGAACTTTGGCAAAGTCACTTAACTTCTCTGAGCCTCAGTCTCCTCTCCTGTGAAATGTGCTTTCTGCCAACAGATGTAGAGGAAAAACTGGGGTGCTGGACTGGAAGGGTTTGGGAAGTAATGGAGTGCTTTACTAATGGCTTGTGACACTATGAAGATAAAATTGCTCCTTTTTCTTAGTTTTTGAAGTACCTGGAAGGGCATATTCTTGCTGGAACACTCCGAGTCTCACTTCTTCATGCCATCCTCAGGCATATACTGTGTGTGTACAAATGTCACAGCCTCAGCAGCAGTCTCTGCCCTTGAATCAGCTTTGTGTGTGAGCAGCTTTCTCAGACTAAGTTCAAGGGTCAAGAAAGGGCTGGTTGGCATAAATGAGGCTGTGGAGGACATTCTTACTGTATGTGCAAATAAAACATTGAATAGAAAATAATTTACAGTCAGATATTGTTGAGTTTGTAACCTGTCTCTACCATTGATTAGCTATATGGCCTTGGATAAGTTACATAAATTCTTTAAGCCCTATTTCCTTATGTGTATGAATGCAGTAAGGTTTACATGAGAAAAATCCATATGAAGCAGTTAGCATAGTCCTCAAATATAGAAAGTATCCAATAAGTGCTATTATTATTATTTATTGACATTGATATTTCCAGTTCCTGTTACTGAAATTATATCTATTTTTTTTATTGTGAAGTTATGAAGTTGATGCAGGACCTTCAGGATGTTGATTGATCATCATTTTGAACACATAAACTCTAGGAGATGTCCATATTTATATTCTACATTCATTTACATTCTTATTTGTCAATAGATTCACCTCCATTAATTCTATGTCTTCAGATCTTGTGTGGGGGAAAAAATCTCTAGCTCAAATATAATTTAAAAATATTTTTATTTATTCCTGAGAGGAAGGGAGAGAGAGACAGAAACATCAATGATAAAAGAGAATCATTGATCGGCTGCCTTCTGTATGCCCCACACTGGGTTATCGAGCCTGCAACCCGTGCATGTGCCCTGACTGGGAATCAAACCCTAACCTCCTGGTTCACAGGTCAATGCTCAACCACTGAGCCCGCTGGCCAGGCTAGTTCAAATATAATTTAAGGAAACATTGATAGGTTGTGTTTGGGTTAGCATTGTTAAAATTTTGGGGCATTTGGCATTTTTTAGGCATCAGCTTCCTGATAAAATGCCAAGGTAAGTGCATTTCTTAAGTTTTAAAAATATTAATGGGATTCTGACAAAATGTCTTCCTGAAATTAAGTTATAAATAATTCTATCTATCTATCTATCTATCTATCTATCTATCTATCTATCTATCTATCTATCTATGTAACTGGCTAGAGCAGGCTTGGATGCAGAACCAATCAGGAGAACTGAGCCCTTAATGGCCAAATTTCCCAGACTGAGTTAATAATAAGAGCTGAACTCAGAGTTCAGTTTCCTGACTTGCCAATGGATACGCTGTTGGTTAGATCATGCTAGCTCCTGATCTGATTAAGGATCAAAGTGTGAAGTTGAGGCTCAATCATAAAAATCCAACATTCACCTTAAATCATACTGTGTGTGGAGCTAAAATATGTATTTTAGACATAAAAAGAGCCCCTTTGGGGGTTGTCTTCAACTTCTTCAGACACACGTAGATATTTATTGAGCATTAAAATGAGATTCGTGATGGGGCAAATCATCGAACCTAAACTGCATCATATTTCTATCTGTCCAACACCAGTACTTTTTTGTCCTTTGTATTACAGTACATCACCCCCTACTGGGGCTCTCTTTCTATTTGCTCCATAGCATATTGTGTAATGATGGTTTTGCATGGTTTGAATGGGTGTGAGGCCAAGCAGAGGTGACCAAGATGAGTCCGGAATGATAGAGGTAGAGGGTGGGGGCACCACTCACTTGTACAAGAGTGGACTGGAGTAACTTAGTTTTCCCAAATTATAAATGTGTGAGCCCATTAACCTGCATTAACTTCTAAAATAATATAAATGTATGTAAACATACAGTCCATAGACATGTATATGGATAATTGTTTATAATTACACTAGAGGCCCAGTGCATAAAAATTCATGCACTGGAGGGGGGCGGTCCCTCAGCCCGGCCTGCCCCCTCTCACAGTCCGGGAGCCCTCAGGGGCGGGAGGCGACCCTGCTGCTGCCACTGCCAGCAGCACAAGCCTCAGCTGGCCCTGGTTACCTGAGCCTCAGGCGGCCCTGGGCAGCTGGGCAGCCGCCATCTGAGGCTTGCCTGCGCCTCGGGCCGGCCATGGGCGGCTGGGGGTTGAGAGGAATGGGGGACTCTGGAGGCAGGCGCACAAAGTGGCTGGGTCCGGGCCCAGCCTTGCTGCGCGCCTGCCGCCCCGGCTGGGCTGAGGGGACTGGGCGCTGCCATCTTGTAGCTGTGGGCGCCGCCATCTTTGAGGGCGGGGCAGTCAATTAGCATATTCCCTCCTTATTGGCTGTGGGCACCGCCATCTTTTGCGACGGTGTGAGAGTCTATTAGCATATTCCCTCTTTATTAGATAGGATATGATATATGTGACTATTTAAAGATATATATGACATATTCATTGATATAGAAAGTATGTGTATAAGAGAGTGCTCGCTAAGCAGGTTAATAATGTAGACAAAATTATAAGTCTATTTCCCCCTATTTTATGAGAAAGTTTTGCAAAAATTTGGCATATTCTCTGTTTGTATTCAAATGAAGGAAGTGAACTTAGACATTCATTAAAGCAAATACAGCAGGGTGTCTAATTGAAAATGCTTTGCCACAGTTAGTATGAATTAGTGTATCTATTTGAAAGTAATAAAGCTGCAGTTATTTTAAAATTTCTATGAAGAACCATCTCAAAATTATTTTGCATGTAGATGAGGAAATAAACAGATCACATGCTCATTTGTTCAGTTTTCCATTTATCAACCTGAATTAGCTAAGTCCTGATGGTTTTCCTGAAGTTCCTTGAAGAACATTCAGGAAGGGAAGGGAAATACACATTTTTCAACTCCTAGTAAGTGTCGCGTACTGTGTGTCTCATCCTTTCTGAATCACTAAACGGTTCTGACCTATCTACGTAATCTGCCACTGGGGACCAAGCACCACCCACCCAGGCTGGGGCAGTGTCATCTGGGTCACACTCCTATTCAAGGACACTGTACCTCTGACCCTTGGCTCAGAGATGGGCATCATGGTCTTAGGTTTTCTTTGCTTTGATAATCTGATTACATCAAATCTCAAGGCTCAAGCACTCCTGGTCAGTCTTGGATGTAATTTGGAACTCACCTGGGTACACGCTCCAATTTCAAATGAGCGGTGCTCCTCCCCTACCTCTATCCTACTGGACACCTCTGCTTGGCCTCATGGCCAAGTCCATTATTTACCCAACACTTATCTAAATGAGTGGTTGCTACATGCTTAGACTCTAGGGATACAGATGCATAAGATAGATCTGGTCTCCACCTTTGTGAAGTTTATAATTGAGTGGTGAATGGAATCAGAACGTTAGTTAGATCTTTAACATCCATTACCTACTGGAATACTGTCAAATTAAGACACAGGGGCCATGGCAAGTAGTTTGCTAAATTTCATGCAACTAACCTCTGATTGAGGCATACATTAAACGTAGATCTGTCCAACACAGAGACTTTGTCCTTTGTATCATAGTACAGCACCCCTTATTGGAGTTTTCCTTCTATTCGTTCAATAGCATCTAGTATGAGAATGGTTATGAAAGGTCTTATCCAAAGCATTGATTTCAAAGTAATCCCTGCAGAAGGTTCTACCCCTATTCCAACGATGCTGCAATTTTTTATCCATTTATTACAGAATATTTACTTTTCACCCAACACTGTGTAGATCTAGTGATGAGCAAAACACAGGGGGACGATTACCTAGTAAACAAAGAGATGCCATGACAATTTCAGATTGTGCTAAGTCCTGTGAAAGAAATAAACTGGGTGGGAATAAAAATTTGCTTCAGAAAGTAACTGTGGAAAGCACAGCATCTTTAAGATGAAAACATTTTACTGTGGGAGTGCTCTTCATTGAGGAACTCATTTTCCTGGAGCTGAAAGTCTGCGGACAACGGCAGTACATGTGGAGCAAATACTGCTTTTGGGACTATTGTCTTATGTCTCAAATATTCTCATTCTTACTTGGCTTATCATGTACTTTCTCATTACATAAATGATATATGGCCCATTGCAGAAAGCATGGAGTAGAAATAATAAATATTTCCTATAATTACAGTGCTTGGATGTTGCTGCTGTTAACATTGTGCTATATTTCCTTCTAGTCACTTCTCTTTACTAGTATAGCACATGCATATGCATATTGCAAAACTGGAAATATAGATATGCTTTTATATCCTAACTTTATATTTAACATGGTATTTTGATTTTTTGACATTTAAAAACTCTTCAAAATCATCTCTACTGGCTACATTTTTATAACACATAGGAGGAATATTACAATGTATTAATTGTGCTACTGTTGGACATTTACCTGGCTTTCAAGTTTTTGCTATTTTGAGTAAGACAGTAGTGAATCTTTGCAATAAATCGTTGTTCATATATTATTTCCTTTGGACAGATTCCTAGAAGTGAAAGTCAAGGCTGAAAGGACATGACCCCTTTTAAGGCTCTTGATACAAATTGCCAAATTGATTTATGAAATTATCGTGCAAACTTACCCTCCCAACAGCAGTGTATGCTGGTGCCAGTCTTATGTGCTTCCACCAAGACTGAGAGCCAGCACTTAAAGATTCCTAATCTGAGAGGTCTAAATAACATTTCAGCCCCAGCTGGTTTGGGTCAGTGGATAGAGCGTTGGCCCATGGACTGAAGGGTCCTGGTTTCGATTCCAGCCAAGAGCATGTATCTCGGAGATCATCGTGTGGGAGGCAACCAATCAATGTGTCTCTCTCACATTGATGTTTCTCTCTCTCACCCTCTCCCCTCCACTCTCTCTAAAAATCAATGGAAAAATATCTTGAAGTGAGGATTAACAAAAATAAAAAATAAAAAAGGGAAAAAAATTAATATCATTTCATTACTGTTTCAGTTAGAATTTCTTTGATTACAAGTAAGATTTAACATTTTTATATTTCTCAGTCAATTTTATTTCTTTTTCTGGATTGCTGTTAATATTCTTTATTTATTATTTGATTTGAACACTACTTAATGTATATCTTGCTCTCTTCCTGAAAGGATTTAAAGCAGCTTAAAGGTCACAAAATGCAGAATAGCATAAATTAAAATAGGATGAAGTAGAAAAGGAAACAACACGAAGCCAGGAATCATGCTTAAATGCATACACCAATGACAATAACTCTGCTCTTAGTAGGCAAGAAATTTGCCTCCAAGCTCTCCAGATGTTAGCCTACAAAGAGAATCTTGCCATTTACCAAGTTCACATTGACAATAAGGAAGAGAATGAAAGAGCGAGAACTAATTGTTCAGGATAAATATAATTAATATTGGTATTAAAATCTGACAAGACACACACACACACACACACACACACACACACATTATTGATTTCATAGAGGAAGGGAGAGGGAGAGAGAGATAGAAACATCAATAATGAGAGAGAACCAGGGATCAGCTGCCTCCTGCACACCCCCCACTGGGGGTCGAACCCACAACTCTGGCATGTGCCCCTGACTGGAATCGAACCTGAACCCCCTGTCTGCAGGCCGATTCTCTATCTACTGAGCCAAACCAGTCAGGGCTCTGACAAGACTTTTATTTTTTAATATATTTTATTGATTTTTTACAGAGAGGAAGGAAGAGGGAGAGAGAGTTAGAAACATTGATGAGAGAGAAACATCAATCAGCTGCCTCCTGCACACCCCCTACTGGGGATGTGCCTGCAACCACGGTACATGCCCTTGACTGGAATTGAACCTGGGACCCTTGAGTCTGCAGGCTGATGCTCTATCCACTAAGCCAAACCAGTCAGGGCTAGACTTTTAACTATTTTTGTTATTTTGCATTTTTTGTATAAGTTGCTTCACTTGGATTATTTTAATTTCCATGACTACTTAATGGAGGGCGTATATTATATTAATGTGATTTACAAGAGTGTCTGGCATATGGGAGTGGTCAATGAGTATTAGCTTCTCTGTTAGTTTTGTTAGTATTGAGTTTTAAATATCAAATCCCTCGAATCTGTTTTTATATTAATGTTAATATATTATTTTTAGAAGATTAAGCAACAAACAAGGAAAGTCCTTTGGGATTTTGATTGGATTTGCTTTAGAGCTGTTAAACTAAGAGAAAATTTGACATCTTTCAATATTCAGTCTTCCAATTTGGTAACATGGCAACTTATTTGTTTGCTTATTATTAAAACAGCTTTCTTGAGATATTACTCACATACCATACAATTTACCCATTTAAAGTGTATAACTCAATGGTTTTTAGTATGTTGACAAAATGTGTGCCACCATCAGCACATTCAGTTTTTTAATCCAAATCATCTTTTATGTTTCTACGTTAAAGATTGCTTTGATGCAATTCATATAGAGGATGCTTTTCTGATCTAGTATGGATTCTTGTTGCGAAAGTGAGTGGAACGTTTCCCCCATTATGTTTTCGATCTGGAAGTACATGGAGCTCATGGGAAATGCACCTATCCTCAGACGATAGCACTGCTTGGATTTTTCTTCTTTTGAGAAATTTTCTCTCTAGAACATCTGATGATCAAAATCCATTTGTTCCCTTTTCCTGGCTTTCCAATCTCTTAGCTCATGATGGGGTGGTAACAACTGCACCCCTCGCCCTCCAGTCTAGGGGCTTCTGCATATGCTGAAATTATGCAGAAGTAATGTAGAAATATTATCCCATTGTGTTAAATGTGTAGCTAGCATGCTAAACAGTCACCCTGAGATGATCTTCTAATACCCCCAACTCCTGTGAGCTCATTTACATCCTTCAGATCTCAGCTAGATTTGCTTTCCGAGGGGAAGGGATCTGGGTGGGGGGCCCTTCTCTGATTCTCTGGTAGATCAGGTCTCCTGTAAGGCTCTCTGATTCTGTTGTGATTTACCTTAACTTACTTTGTAAGTTACCACGGTTTAATTTATTAGCTGGTTTATGGGCTCCCCTGATAAATGTCTTCCCTTCTCATTAAACTCCACGTTGCAAGGACAATGTCTGTTTTGCTCACTATTTAATACCCAGCCACCTAGCATGGCGCCTGGAACAGAAGTTGCTGTGATCGGATGAATTAAAGAAAGAATGAATGGTTTGGAGTAGTTCAGTTTTCCTTCCTCTCACCTCAAACTCTGTTTTCAGTGCCTTGCTTGCCTTGGAGTTCTGGCATCCCTCCCTTCTTCAAGGCCAGCTTTTATTATATGAACTCATATGTTTTATGAAGCAGCCTCATGCTGCTTTATGAAGATCAATAAAGGTGGTCTTTATTGTTTGGGGAAATGCTTTATCCCTGCTAGAGCTATGCGAATGTCCTTTCCTTTAATATTTCTGGTTAAAGTTTGCTCTTGCCTTCTCAGCGGGTCTATTTAACTTTAAATATTTACTTGAACGTTCACTAGGACTGTTTTTCTAAAGCAGTGCCATAATTTGTACAAAAATGACACTAGCTTCCTATTCTCTCTAAGGAGCTGACACTTTTTTTTTTTAATATATTAGAGAATAGGGCTAAAGGAGGCATTTTATGTGAGAAGCTGGAAAAGAAGAACTAGAAAGTCTATTAAAATCAGCAGATAGCTCATTTCAGATGTTCACGTATCCTTTCAGCTGGGCCACTTCAACTCCAAGAGCAGAGGTATGAGATTTATTTTTCAATGTACTTCACAATTTATGAAGTGATATTTCTCATCTTGTCTTATATCTCAGCACACTGGATGTCAATGGCTGGAAGGTTCTAAGAATGCCCAGGTCTATACCTTAGATCATAGACCCAGGCGAAGACCTTCTTGGATAAAAATAATACTGCAATGTTTATCACCAGTCCATTATCTCACAATGCTAAGAGAAAATGACTTTGGATGATGGGCCAGCAGTGTTTGTTTCCATCTGTCTACTTTACTCTGTTTTCTGCATTGCCTATAATGAATAGTGCTAGTTCTATGCCAGAGAAATACCCATATAATCTCTTAAATATGTCACTCAGAGATTCTTTCATGGTCTCATGCTTCAAGAGCCCACCTGCCTTGAAACATGGAACTTGCTTCCCAGAAGAGACATGGTGGGGGGCCATGGTCCGGAGCCATGAGAAGCTACATGTATTACTTTTCGTGTAAAATAAATTATTCTGGCAAATAGTTAGGTGAGGATAGAACCATCCTCTTGAATTTCATTTGCACAGCAAGCCAGTCCCTTCTCCCTTGGGGTTCTCTGTAAGAGCAGCCAGAAAAAAGGTTATTTCTTCCCTCTGACCACATCAGAAAAAAAAAAAGAAGATTCCAGCCTGCCTTGGCTACTGCAACATGTAGTGAATCACAAATTGGTCAGTCCTGCACAGCCTTTTGCTTTTCATTTTATTTCTGATTCAAATTAGCTGGTTGAAGCAAATGAATCTCAATGCTGAAATGGTGATGAAATGTTCACATTCTTAACTCTTAACAGTTTTTCTAATTGTGTTAAATGTGTAGCTAGCATGCTAAACAGTCACGATCAATAAGAAAAATGGAGCTATTACATTCATTGAAAGTTATCTGATATTGTGATTACAGATACTTAAGCAGCCAGAAATTAATTTATTATTTCAAATTAAAGGTGGTTACATTTTGGCCCGTCTCACTGCATGAAGAACTTGCTAGTTATAACAGATAGTTGACCTTGTCCAGTTTTACTCACTTTGTCTTATGGGCTGGGTTAGGCTTATAAGTTCACCTTTCTATTGTGGTGGAGTGGGGAATGGAATGATTGTTTCTTCTGCTTAAAAACTTGTTTTACTGCTATGTGTGGTTTATCTGTATGATTGTATTTTTAATCCCCTAAAAATCATTGCTTTATATTTCTCCTGCATAGCATCCTGACTTCATTTTGGCAATCTTTGGTTCTGATTTGTGAAACTTACCACTGCTTTACCAGTTCATCTGAACTCTACCCTCCTCCTTCCTTCTACCTTAAAGGTCAACTATCTAGAATATAAAAGGCAGCCTATATTAGACACAATTTTCTTAAATGTCCTTGGGCAATTGTAATGTAACAGTTGGTGACCTACCCCCAACCCAAGATGACCAGTTCTACAGCGTTCTGTATTCTATAAGGACACCCTGTTCTTAGCTAATCTTGCTACCTCAGTTAGTTCAGCATTCCTTCTTATACACCCACTGAGCTCCCTAGCATTTGCCGTTGGGAGCTTATGATAAAATGTTAGTTCTTAACATTTTACTATTTTTAATGGTGACAAAAAGATGCTTTACTATTTAAAATATGGATTATACTATTTATTTCCATTAATTCTCAAGAGAAAGAATCTGTTTTTGAAATCTGCTTTGGGTGAATATGCTTTGTAAGATTATTCCCAGATAGCCATTCTGTCAGTCAAATAACACAGGGAAAAACTGTGCTAATAGATGTTTCTACCAGAAAGACTTTCTCTAGAACAAATGTTCCCTGAAACTCTTCATTCTTTTTGTTTCATTTAATACAACAATAAATATATAATTCAACAAGGCAACAGATTTTTGGACTAGTCTACAGTCAGGTGAGGGAATATTTTGTGTTAGATGAAAGAACATAGACAAACTACAGCATAAGACACAATATATGGAGTTATAATGGATGCTAAAGAGAGCTAAAAAGGAAGCATTACCTTAGGGTCATGTATCCCGGAAAGCTCTTCATAGATCTTCTCACCTACCATGACAGCAGCCAAGTTTGCCGTGTATGTAGAAAGGCAAAACATACAGAAAATGGCCCAAAGGTTCATTAGAAACCTTCCAGTCCAGCATTTTGGGGGTTTGATGGCTGCTGTTCTACCAAACAAGAGGGCATAGCAGACATTCAAGGCTGAAGAGAAAGAGAAGACTTTACTCCTATTCCGCCCCTTGGGAGTCATACCAAAGGGGCTCTTCCATTCATATAGAGTGAGGAAGATGGCAGTGATGTGCAGAGCCACAAAAATCCCTAGCCACAACGTCCAGTGGAGTGGCCACATGAAGGCTCCAATGGGAGCTGCTGTGTCTCGGGTCCTCACTAAGATGCCCAAGCTGGTGGAGAAGAAAGGACTGGTGAAGTCTATCACCTGACTTCGTGCAGTATTGATGCTGAAGGAAGTGACTGCCATGTGGGCTGAACCACTCAGGAGATCACCCACTAGTCCAGTCCAGTGCCCATTTTTCCAGGCTCCATATTTTCCATCTCCAACGATATAGAGGTCAAAGTCAAAGTTCATGTCTTCTGCTAGCTTTTCCAGCAGATCAATGCAATATCCATAGCAGCACTTCTTGAGTTTGATGGACACTGTATCATTACTGCTATGGAGGCTACTAAAAAGGCTGTCCAATATGGAAGAGTCATTAGTCATGGGGTCAAGGCAGAGTTGGCCAGCAGGGCACAAGCCTTCATCATCTACCTCCCGTGTGAAAACAAACGGATGCTCAACCAGGGTAACCACTCTCAGGTGTAGCTTACTTGGGTTTTGGAAGTGGGTTTTATGCCTCTGTGCCTGCTCTGGCCAAATTCCATAGTCCATGACAACCTTTCCCCCCTGCCAGCTGCCCAAGCGGGTCCACATTGGCTTTCCCATGGGGTCATGTTGCAGATTCCAGATGAAAAAGTTGTTTTCTGAGCTGATGATAGAGGAACCTTTTACTTTGATGGAACCACTGAGGCCTCTGAAAGTGGTGTTGGCTAGAAACCTGGGAAAGAGGAGCAAAGGCAAAAAGAGAGAGGTGAAGCCAAAGACAGAAAGCCATGCTCATTTTTACTTCTTTGTCTTAGTAAAAAGAAACTCTGATCTTTTAAAAAAAGGCATTGCCTATAATTTCTTCAGGAATGAGTAATCTGGACTCTTTCTAGGAGAAGACTCCTATCTCATTGAGCCAATGAGCTCCTACCCTCACACCCTGGTTAGATGCTTGGCTCTTGGTCTTACTCCACATTTCTTTATTCCTAGTTAAGGGAGGTGTTAATTGTTTTTTGTTGTAAACTGGTAATTATATATTTTCCAAACTGTGGAGTTTCTCAACATCTTTAACATGTCTCGTTTCTTCTGGTCACTACATTTGATTGCAACTAAATCAGCTCAATAAATATTTTTTTGGTGCAAGGAATAAGTTTTGGTAAATATACATATCCTATATAATAAAAGGCTGATATGCAAATCGATTGAACGGCAGAACGACCAGTTGCTATATGCCCACTGACCAGCTGGGGGCAGAAGCTCGATGCAGAAGCTGCCCCGGGTGGTCAGTACATTCCTACAGGGGGAGCGCTAGAGGGCACAGGCCGGGCTGAGGGACCCCCTCCGAGTGCACGAATTTTGTGCACCAGGCCTCTAGTACTTTTATAATTGCTTAAAAATTGTATTCATACTTCTAGAAAGCTGACAAATCTTGTTACCAGTGTTTTTTCTTGGTAGAGTGAAAACAATCAACATATCTGCCCCCCTGAGACCAGTTAAAGCTGCATGTGGGCTATTGTCCAGGGGACAAACAAAAAGATGATAAATAGCTCTGCAGTTGTCTGGGAAGCCTCAGGCTATCCTCCCTCTAAGTCATTAGAGAATAACAATTGGCTCTGGCTTAGAAAGAGCTTCTGCCAGAAGTCAAAGGGAGGAAAATTATGAACGGAATGATACACTGATTCCTAACTCTGCTAACCAGGGCTCTGTCAGTATATATATGTTTTGACGTGGGTGGGACAGGAAAATGCTTTGTCTCTCTAGAGCAGTGGCTCTCAACCTTTCTAATGCCGCGGCCCTTTAATACAGTTCCTCACGTTGTGGTGACCCCCAACCATAAAATTATTTTCGTTGCTGCTTCATAACTGTAATTTTGCTACTGTTAATGAATCGTAATGTAAATATTATCTGTGTTTTCCAATGGTCTTAGGCTCTACAACAGCGGTTCTTAACCTGTGGGTCATGACCCACAGGTTGAGAACCGCTAGCAGGGTCGCCTAAGACCATCGGAAAACACAGATATTTACATTACGATTCATAACAGTAGCAAAATTACAGTTATGAAGCAGCAACGAAAATAATTTTATGGTTGGGGGTCACTACAACGTGAGGAACTGTATTAAAGGGTCGCGGCATTAGAAAGGTTGAGAGCCACTGCTCTAGAGTCTAGGAAGATAAGACAATAGAGGTAACATGAAAGCTTGTGGCACTTATGTACTCTTACTTGTGGCCTAGTGTCAGAATGGAAGTCCAGCCACCTTCTAGCATTGTTCTTGGACAACTTACCGAATTCTAACCTTCATAATCAGCAAAATGGGTAAGCTAATACTTCCTCCATGACAAGGGTTGGAAATAAGGCACATAAAGAACATATCCCACCTCATGACATGTAACAAATATTCCAGATATAGTAGCAATATTTTTGTGTCATTCAAGTTTTTTTGACCATGGCTGTCCCCCAGGTCACTTTCCTGTCTTTTAGTATAATTTTTCAGGTGGGAGACACAAAATTCTACATTATGATAAACTCATAGAGGGTACTCAAAACACATTTCAAATGAAAAGGAATTAAAGTGAAATGTGGACTGTACCATAAAATATTTTTTTTTTTTTAGGAATTCAGATATTACAAGTCTAGGCTCTCAGCAAAAAACATTAATCTACTGCCTGCCACAAACATTACCCTGTAATTTACAAATGCAAATACAAGCAGTAAGAAGTTATGCTGCCACAGAAGGGAGATAGAGAAATCAGAGAGTGTGAAGAATGTACTAATTTTCATTAGAGATATAAATGTAAATCATATTTGAAGATGCTACTATCACTAAATGCAATGGTGAAACTACTCATTTTGGTAGATTGCATGTAATGGTAATTATTCATGTTAGCACTCCCCAGTGGGATTTAACCACTTAAAATGAGTTCTATTTTGCAACAAGTAATGAAGTCTCAGTTATCTTAGACTTTAAAACGTTTTTCTGCTTCTTTAGAGAAGTAGGGATCTAAGTCATTAAAATATACAGATTAATCAATTGATAATTATCTAGGTACCATAAGGAAAGGATGACTACATTTGTGTTTCTGATGAGCAACCTACTTTTAGATTTGTTAAGAAACACACACACCACACACACACACACACTCTTGCTGACATAGCCTAGGGAATAAAGTGGTTAGCAATAAATAGGTTAATTTCATTTGGTTACTTTAGTGGTTGGGAAAGTAAAGTTAAAGTTGTAGAAAGAGGAGCCCTTCATTATTTTAAGAATATTGGGGCTTAATGATT
This sequence comes from Cnephaeus nilssonii, assembly GCF_951640355.1. Lineage (NCBI taxonomy): Eukaryota > Metazoa > Chordata > Mammalia > Chiroptera > Vespertilionidae > Cnephaeus > Cnephaeus nilssonii. Next base: position 24,179,329 of record NC_137085.1, on the reverse strand, counting down.
ATAGATTTTCAACTGGATGGGCCCTTGAAAGACTACCAATGAATAAATATATACTTAAGTTATCTCAGGAAAGAAGGCACTAAGAAGTCATCAGAAATCTTTCAGAGATTACATAACCCCGTCATTCCAGTAAAACAATTCCTCCTTATCAGTGACAATGACACTGAAGACGGCCATGGTTGATGGACAGTGCTCAGTTGTCTATGAGGTATTCATTTGTCACAGCAAAGCAAACCAATCAGGATAGAAATGTCTTTTGTTTCCCCAGACCACAGTGCTAGTTTCACTATGCAATTGGCACCAAGAAATGGAGTCTCAGAGAATGCCCATTTATGACATTACTAGAGGCCCAGTGCATGAAATTTGTGCACTGGGGGGGAGGTGTCCCTCAGCCTAGCCTGCACCCTCTCCAATCTGGGACCTCTCAGGGGATTGGGCCTAAATGGGCAGTTGGACATCCCTCTCACAATCCAGGACTGTTGGCTCCCAATCGCTCGCCTGCCTGCCTGATTACTCCTAACCACTTCTGCCTGCCAGCCTGATCACCCCCTAACCACTTCCCTGCTGGCCTGGTCGCCCCTAATTGCCCTCCCTGCCAGCCTGGTTGCCCCCAACTGCCCTCCCCTACAGGCCTGGTACCCCCAACTACCCTCCCCTACAGGCCTGGTACTCCCAACTACCCTCCCCTGCAGGCCTGGTCACCCCCAACTGACCTCCCCTGCTGGCCTGATCACCCACAACTGCCCTCCCCTGCTGGCCATCTTGTGGAGGCCATCTTGTGTCTACCTGGGGATGGCCATCTTTGACCACATGGGGGTGGCCATCTTGTGTGTTGGAGTGATGGTCAATTTGCATATTACCCTTTTATTAGATAGGATTTCTGTTTATTTTATTTTCTGTTTGATGGTAAAGGAAAATTAAAATGATCTCATTGATAGCTTTAATAGTCACAGGTCACACTCTTTGTATTGTAATGACAATGTGAGGTAGGTTTTCAATGCTCACTATGTTAATTAAAAGATTAAAAGACTGATGTCCCAGTTTTGTTTAAATCAAATTCTACCATGTTCATTTTGATCTTGCTCGTGTCTCTTCTTGGATGAACAAAGAAAAATCAGGAAAAATTTTATTGGCAAGAAAAACTGATACAAACACCAGGCAACTGTTCTTAACACAAGAGTTATAGAGAGGAAAGACGCACCCGTTCACAAACAGTCTGGGCATGAGGAGAAAGCAAAGCGAACAGGCAATTCTAAACCAATGTACGTGCGTCATGATAGAGGTAAACCTGGGTGCTACTGGAACAGAGAGCAGGGCACTTGCACAGGAAGAAAAGCTGGGGACTGAGGCTGTCAACACAGGGAGACAGTGTGTGCAAAGCCGGAGACAGAGAGGGCGAGCCTCGGGATGATAAGCAGCGAGGAATAAGGCTGGAGATGTGGGTGGGACATGAACTACAAAAGGTCTGAGGCCACCATGAAGGTAATGGACAGCCATTGAGGGAATTTTATCTGGGGAAGGACGTGGTCATCAGATTTGATTTTAGAAAGATTTCTCCCCCTAGCTACATAGGAAATGGTTTGGAAGGAGGAGGGGGCTGAGATAGTTTCAGATGTGAGGAATAATGTTCCTTTCCCCTCTTGCTTCCTCTTTTCCTCCCTCTCTGCTTTTCCCCACAGGGGCTTAAGGTAACGAGGGGCTATGATAATAGCAGTAGAAGTGGAGAGATGATGGCACAATCAAGAGACACATAATTTCAAAAAGAAAAGTAGTGATTTAAAAAGAGCCAAAGCCCTAGCCAGTCTGGCTCAGTGGATAGTGTCGGCTCTTGGACTGAAGGGTCCAGGGTTCAATTCTGGTCAAGGTTACACACCTTGGGTGCATGCTCCATCCCTCTAAAAAAAAAAAATCTTTGGGTGAGGATTAACAAAAAAATAAAATAAAAAGGGCCAATTGCAGACGGTTGCATTTAGTTCACAAACCATACTAAGAATGTGTGAAACTCGGCCTGAAGGAAGGTCATATAAATAAGATCTGGAGTGTTTTGTTGAATATCAGCTCTGTGTAAACCCATAGAGCAATGTCGGTATAAAAAAGGGGAAAAGTAATCTTAATTTTTTAAAATAGAAATTTAGAGCCTGAGTCACAAGAACCAATAACAACACCACACTATGTGCTGACCACAGTGCTGCTCCAGCCTAGATATGAATTCTAAATAATCTTCCAGATCCAGGAGGGTTGTAAGGAAAGGTAAGGAGGTGGTAAGCGCAATGAGCTGATTGGAGCTCTGAGGACTTTTGAGCTTCATATAACCAGAGATCTGGCTTAGTAAGACTGATCTGAGAATGAAATGTATGTTTAGGAAGGAAGAGAGGGCAACTGGGTAACCACTTAGAAGAATATTTCAGTAGCTTTGTCATGGTATGACAAGGGCTTGGGTCTCACTGGATAAGTGAGAACCTGATTTAGAACTGTTTATTGCACCATTCCACTCAAAAGAATGTAGCTTATTAGTTCATTTGCAATGGGGTAACTTATTACTTTAATAAAAATTCTCAATTATGGCACTAAGAATACATGTTGATTTATATAGGAGCTGAGGTAAAATTTGCACTTTGCAAATTATGTAAAAATATTTTTGAGGCAGTTCACAGTATAAACAAGATCAGTGGTGAATGTGTTTAAGATATATTTTAAAAGCCACATTTGCACACAAAACTTGATGTACTAATTAAAGAATTTTTTTATTCATTAAAACAAGTGAATAAAGATGTTAACAAAACAACACATCATCCATTCAATCATTTATTCATTTAACTAGAGGCCAGGTGCATGAAATTCCTGCACTCGGGGTGGTGGTGGGGGGCGTGGAGGGGTCCCTCAGCCCAGCCTGAGCCCTTTCGCACAGTCTGGGAGCCCTTGGGGGATGTCCAACTGATGGCTTAGGCCCACTCCCTAAGCCTGCTCCCGGCAGTCAGGATCCTTAACGCTGCTGTGGAGGTGGGAGAGGTGCACTTAGCAGCCATGAGGGTCACCAGGGGGCAGCTCCTGCGTTGAGCGTCTGCCCCCTGGTGGTCAGTATGTGTCATAGTGACCGGTCGTTTCACCATTTGGTCGATTTGCATATTAGCCTTTTATTATATAGGATAATATTCACTATGTGCTAGGCACTGTTCTAAGTGCTGGGGGATATAGTAGTGAACAAAATAAACAAAAATCAATGCAACTTGTATTCTACTGAAGGAGACAGAATAAATATTATACGTAGGTAATGTGTATGAGACATTAGATACTGCTAAGTGCAAAGGAGGAAAAATAAAGCAGCGTTAGGCAATAAGATGTGTCAGGGTTGGTGGTAGTGGGGTGAAATTTTAGATCAGAAAGGTCAAAAAAGACCTTTCCGAGAAGGTGATATTTGAGTAAAGAACTGAATAAAGGGATTTTTTCCCCCCCATTTTTAATCACTTTCTCAACCAGGAGGATATCTGAATAAAAAGGGCATTTTCTGTATAGGGAGCAACAAGTCCAGTGTCCTTGAAGTGGGACTGTGCCTGGTATGTTTGAGGAGCAGCTAGGGAAGTGAAAGGCAGGAGAGTTGAAGATGATGTCAGAGAAAACCTACTAGTATAAGGAAGGGAGTTGGGAAAAATAGAATTTTGTAAGGACTTTGTTCTTCTCTGCATGCGACGAAAAGCCACTGGTGGGTTTGAAGCAGAGAAGCGATATGACTTAACATTTTAACAGGATCATCACAGTGCTGTGCTGAGAGTAAACTAAAGAAAGACAAGAGCAGAAGCAGAAAGACCAGTTAGGAGGCTGTTTCAAACACCCAAATTAGGCTTTCCATTTATTTCTCTGAGTCAGTTTTGGCAAATGATGTTTTCCTAGGAACGAGTTGCTATAGAGCCACATATATCATTTGTACTAACTTAAGGATTTTCGTCTTAATCCCTTCTTTCTAGGTCTTCTCCCACTTCTAGTTTTTTCAGATGAGGACATGTCTGTGTTCATAGATACTTTAACAATAGAACATTAACTGCACCAGTTACCTGCCCTTATCTGATTAACTACATTATTCATGCCCTATTTTTACTTTTCGAAACTTGCTAAAATGTACTAGCTACTAAATTTACTCACATTACATTTTACTGATATCTGAATATCTATGGATTTCTTCCCAACTCTAAATTTGCTAAAATTTATTAAAGTTAAATGTACAAACATCATGTTCCTAAAGATTTTAAGGCGTGTTGTTTCATGATTTTTCTTCTATTTTATTCAGTATATAAAGTTTTACTAATATTATGTTTTTATATTTATTATAAATTTGTATCTTTTATTGCTTTTGAACTAGTTCTATAATAACTGCATTGTTTCTAGTGTTTATTTTGGAGACATTTGAATCTGCCTTTTTGTCTTTAAATGTACCATCATCTTCATGTGTCTTCTTCCATGCCCAGTTGTTTTTAGGTCGTATATTTATTTCTACTTTAATCTTTTTCACTCACAAACTTGTCTCTTTGTATATCTGCTTCTATCATTTGTTGTTTATCTCTTATTAAGTTGCCCTCCTATCTTTGCTCTTTTCCTATATTGTTGCCTTCTATTAATCATATGTGTACATGGGAATATCTATTTTGCTCTGTAAAGCCTTAAAATTTATTTTTCCCTTTGGGAACTTTCTTTGTATTATTAAAAAATCTGTACTCTCATTCTTTTATTTCTTGAAAAATGAGCTGATTTTCTTTTCCCATGATCATCTCATCATTTTTAATATTTTCCCCCTGAGGAGTGAGAGATTTGTTCATCTTCCATAAAACTCTATACAATTTTTTAGCCTGTGAGAACTTTAATTGTGTGGAGTTTTTTGCCTTTGCCTGATTAGAAATCTTTGGCTATGTTGTTGTTAGTGACATTCTCCCCAACTCCCCTACCTTCCCCTCATCAGCACAACATACTAGTAATTCTTGTCAGGCTTACTTGCTCCTAGGCACAGAATCTAAATTTGTTTTTTTGTTCACATTTAATTTAGTTCCAGATCTATTGACTGTAGTAGAAAAACTCAATAAAGTCCTTTCAGTATAAAACAAAGGACTATTCCCAAAGTTTCCCATGATGAGGAGTTGGGAAGAGCTCAATAGATGTTCAGAAATCCCATCTTTTCTTCATATGATTCATATCTGCATCATGTAACAAATCTTCCAACCCAAACCTCACATCTTCCACAGTTCTACACTACTAGAGGCCCGTTGCATGAAGATTCATGCAATAGGCCTTCCTTCCCCTGGCTGCCGGCACCGGTTTTCCTCTGGCACCCAGGACCCAGGCTTTCACTCCGGCTGCAGCAGAGAAGCCAAGCCTCAAGGCTAGGCTTCTCTGCTCCAGCCACAGCGAGGCTTGGCTTCTCTGCTCCAGCCGAAGCAAGGCTTGGCTTCTCTTCTTGGCCACAGCAGAGAAGCCAAGACTCTTCAGTCTTCACTAGGGCCGGTGCCTTCAGTCTTCGCTCTGTGCCTGTGTATACAAATTAACCTGCCATCTTTGTTGGGTTAATTTGCATACTCACTCCTGATTGGCTGGTGGGCATCACGGAGGTACGGTCGATTTGCATCTTTCTCTTTTATTAGTGTAGATTGCATTTAACACAAGCTCACACTTATATTGTTGCTTTCTCTTCTTTATCACTGAGGAGCCTCAAACTATTCTCTTTGGATAATCTCATGTCTTTCAGAAAACGTACACCCAATTCACAACCTCCATAGACCTCCAGTTGTCTGAATTATCAGCTATTTATATATATTTTTGTCTTTAATCCGTGATTTTTCTTAATTTTTCAAGACTTTTTTCTAATCCCTCTTATTCCAGGAATTATTCTCACGTTGTGTCTCTTCCTCAGGCTGTAGATTATCTCCCCTCCCTCCAGTATTCTCTCAGTTTCTGGCATGTGGGTTAATCCATGGTTATCTCATTATTCCTTTAATGTTCTTTGTTAGATTTTATTTTTATTTTTTCTGAATTTTATCTTCTCTTTCTTTCCCTCCTTCTCTTCACTTTGGTGGACTTTGTACCAATATTCTGTCCTGTTAGGAAGAGATCTTGTCTTAAATCAGCTATTGACTATCTATAATTAAGTATTTTTTTGTTGTTGCCACTCTAGGCCCCCTCCCCCTCCCCTCTGAGGTCCATGCATTTACTGCCCTTCATGTTTTTCAATGTCTCTTTTGCCATCTTTCCTTTTTTATGGCCCTGGAGAACCATTGTCTATTTGTATGACAAGCTGTTACTAGTTCAGTTTTACTCTGTGGCATCTTTCACTGAAGCAGACCCCTGTGGTATCTGCCTCCCTTTTATGACCACATGAATTGCCTTCTTAGCTGCAGAGCTCACCGATGGTCCAATTCTGTCAAAGGGCATTGCTTTGATTTTGTTCTCTGTACATGGGACAGCTCCCCAAATCAAACATTAAATGTAGATGATTTCTTGAGCTGAGTGTAAAATGACTCAACTGTCTTCTTGAATCCTGCTTAATCCCCTAGCATATAAATATTTGGCAGCCAATTAAATCCATCTTCAAATTTTTAGACTGTTAGATCCTCAAAGGCATGGATTTTGACATTCTCCACGTTTTGAGAGCAATCTCTTCCACAAAATTGCTGTTAGGAATGAACAAACCCTCCCTTTGCCACTGCTCCGTTTCCTAACACTGCAGACTACCAAGCCAAAAGAGACGGTCATCTAAGTGCCGATCTGAGTCATCTTTAGATCTTAGGCAACATATAGGGCTTGGCCAGAGTAACTGCTTGATAAAACCTGTGGGGTAAATGCAGTTGAACACATGTCTTCAGCACAAATCAGACATGCATCTCTTAAAGAGACCTCTTCGTCACTTTGCCAGAAGAACAGGGCTCTGCCTACTAGGAAGTATTTGTATTTGCAATCATAGATTGTTCCAAGCATTACAACTCCAATTCATTTCCCCCTGAATAATTAATGGATAGTATCAATAATAGAAAGTAGTTCATTGGGAAATCTCTCCAATGATAAGGCATTTAATTGGAAATAGAAATTGTTAAATTTCAATCTTCAGAGCAAAGGGCCCCACATATTGTAATCATTGATTGCATTATCTATTAAAGCAACTTACAAAGTTCATCTTTTAAAATAGATTTTTATCAGTTAATGGACAACAGTAATTTAATAACATATTAAATGTACATATGTACATATATATAGATGAAACATTTGGATCTGTTTTTCCAACATCTGCAAAAATCAGTTACTTACAAGTGAAAGGAAGGGGTAGGAGACTGGTTTTTCTTGACTTTTTTTCCAAGGGGGAAAAAATACTAATCTATATGATTGGGTCATAGTTTAATCTAAAATTTCAGCTGTGTTACTATTGGTGTATGTGAGGGGGTCACTATGTCTAGATCAGACACATGGGCCCACATTCTCTTCTTTCTGTTTTCATGTGGCACAGCGGCAAGCTGGGGCTCTTTTTCTGTTTTTCTCCCACATGGTAGTTAGTTCTGTTCCATGCTCTTAGGTTGTTTTCCTTTCCCTTTGTTTTTTGGTATGAACCTCCACTCTTCCACACAACTGTGGTCTATGACCACCCTTTGGACTGCTCCTGGTTGCTTTGTGGAAAACTCCAACTTCATTCATCCTAGCTCTCTAGATTTGGCCCCAGCACTAGCCCAGGTGCTGACATCCCTTCCCTTAGCATAGCCCTGGCAACGGGACATTATGCAGTATTTACCAGTCAAGCATCCATATGAAGAGTTACAGGGTCTACAGATTGAAGTGAGCCTAAGAGACAGATCTGGAACTCAGGGTAGAGCTGCAGTACTGCCCACTATATCTTCATACCTCCTTTTGACATATTTCCAATTTTTTTCTTTTTTTCCTCCCCAAATTTTACAGTAGATGCACACAAAGTAAAAAAGTCAACAGAGAACATAATTACCTTTCAGGCAAATAAAAGCTTGGAAGCTCTCCTAAGTTAGAAACATTCCAATTTCAGACTCAGCTCTTGACATGACTTAAGTGATGGAGAAGGAAAGGCAAATTCAAAGGATTAAAGCCAAATTAGTCCAGTGATAGGAGTTCCTAGTGAAAATATCTGGAAACAGATCTTAAGGGTTGGTCCCTAAGATTCATAACACCAACACATGTGTTTTCTAGAGGTGCTGACTCTTCAGTAGCCCCGGCAGAGAAGGTATGTAGAAGTAACAGCTGGACAAAGTAGGTCAGCCACAGCAATGGGTTCTCCTTGGGGATCCAAGGAACCAGTGTTACCAGTACTCAAACCCTGGCTTACATGTTCAATGCAAATGCATTTCTTTTCAGTACCTGTCAAACATATAGGCTAACCAGTTTGGCTCAATAGAGGTCTTTAGGACAAGAATGCCTATACATGGGTAATCCTGCCTCCTGATTTATATAGCTTTTGGCTGAAATAATATAAAGCAATGAGATCCCAATTAAGGAAAGTTGATATTAATTCTGAGCGAGCCTGGAACTTGGATTTAGATGAACAGATTTAAATCTCGCCTGATAACGTACTCTCGCGGAATGATCTTAGGCAAAGTAGGGAGCCTTATATTTCAGGAAATTAAAGCTTCACAGAGATTAGACGATTTCGGCGGGGTCACAATGCCAGCAAATGATTGTAAAGGTGGATGGAAATACCCCCAATTAGAATCACATCAAGCAGCCTCAGGTTCCCCTGGAACTCTCCTAATATCCAGGAATAAAATGGGGGTCATCATCAAGTTATACCCTTGTGGTTTTGGAATGGGTATTTGTTTTAGTCTTTTTTCTTTCTGGAGCTTCTTAGTGCCTGACAATACCTGGCACATAATAGGTTCTGAATAGTATGTGCAGAATCAATAAACAAAGCAACATTGATTATTAATGAAAAGCCAGTGAATCTTGGTACTGCTTGACCATATAAGCATAAAAATGAACATGGCTTGGAGGAGAAAGAGTCTCTAGCATGTTGGGCCATTTTTTAAGGCCAACTGTGGACGGGGCCTAACAATGCCAGCTAATGCCGAAGGATAATCACTATAGAGCGGGTGTTGTCCCAATGAAGAATAATCACCAAGGTGGGGGGGGGGGGGGGAAGGATAAAAGTTATAGATAATAGGAGGAGCATGTCCTCTCCTGGTTGGAAAATAAATAAAGAAGGTTGTAAGTTTCCTGACAGCAGAGTCTCAGTCTTCTATTCTTTGTGTCTCCTGCATTAGCCAAGGGCCTAGCCTCATATATGTAAGCTTCAACAAATGTTTGTGAATGAATAAGTTAATCATTACCTACTTAATACAGAACTGAACTATAGAACCTGTTCAAAGAAGAAAGGCAAGCCCGGCTGGTGTGGCTCACTGGTTGAGCATCAACCCATGAACTAGGAGGTCACGGTTCAATTCCCTGTCGGGGAACATGCCGGGGTAGCAGCAGTGCAGGAGGCAGCCAATAAATGATACTCTCTCATCACTGATGTTTCTCTCTCCCTCTCCCTTTCCCTTCCTCTCTCTGAAATCAATAATAATAAATATGTTTTTTTTAAAAAAGGCAAGATTCCATATTCTACATAGAAACTAGAATAACTATCAGGACTGTGATTAATTAGCCAAAGGATCAGGGGCTTCTTAGACCAAGGGGAACAAGGTGTGTATCAGTGTGGAGACTCTTGGAATTCTTAAAGTTTAATTGCCTTTGACCAGGCTGTGCATAACCCAGGAATAATAGATTCATTAGGACCCAGGTTTTCAGGTAAACATGGGCAAATCCTAATCCTAGGATCAGCAGGTAAGTCCCCCAAATCCTATTCATTTTCACCAGAGTCTTGTGTTTAGAATGCAACAAAGCAATAAATATGGGCAAGGTTAAAACCAATTTTCAGATATACAGAAATTTATATCCTAATAGATTTTTTAAAATGACTTGCAAGGTTTTCATGCTATATTACCGCATTTGATTAATTTGTTACAGGATTATGATTTTATAATATGTCATGGCTAATGTTCTGCTTTTCAAGTGATATCCAGTATGCATATAAAATTCAAATTCCTTAGCTTGGCGTAAAAGCCCTATGTGGCATGCTGTCAAATTAACTACTTTTCCAAAATCACATCAAATCCTCTTCATATGCAATGTATGCTCCAACTGTACTCAATTTCTCTTTCGGGTCTCGGTGATTTTGCATTGTCTGTGAATTTGCTCCAAACAGTGTTTCTCCCTCATCACCAAGCCTCAGAGAAGAGTTAATTACTTCCTCCTCTGTATCTTAACATACCTCTATTTTTAAGAATCACGTATCCTTTGTTTTATAACCATTTAGTTACTTTTCAACCTCATGCGCTAGGCTGTCAGCTCCAAAATGGCAGCAGGCAAGTCTTCATTTTGTCTACCTCACCCTAGTTCAACAAATACTCATTGGCTGCCCCAAACATCCATGCATACATATTTATGAAACCATTACCAAACAATGTATCCGATTTCATTGCTTTAAATTGTTAACATTTAATAAAGCAACTTGCAAATAAATTGTTAAAGATCATGTTAAGAACACCCCTCCACCCCCCCAAACCCCCAAGTGGTTTTATCTATATTTAGTTGTGATTGACATTTGCTCTGGCCTGTGGAGACCCAGGAAGAGTAAAATCCTTTAGACCTGTAATTATATCTATGTAGTCTGCCATGAGAAGTGGTTTTTCTAGTCTAAAAAGGCTATGCTGGAAAAGCCATGCTTTTGGTGATTTCATTAACATTTAAAAACGTTAACAATTCTGTCAGCCCAAACTGAAAATGACTGCGTGAGAAATGAAAGCTTGCGTAACTCTGACACTTGCTCTTCATGGCTCATTATCCCCAGGGCTTTCATTACGCAGCTAGGAAGCGGGGTCAACGTCACAGAATTCGGGAACCATTAAGAAAATTACTGCATGCAGATGTGACTTTAGAAAAGACTTGATTTTGGCAACCTAAGAAAGAATGATGAAAAATCCACAGATGTTTTATAGCTTAAGGCAGACTTTATCCAGGGTTTTGCCCACTTCCCTTGACCTTTCCTGATCAGGTTTAAACTTTCTCTTTGACGGCATTCCCAAGGAGTTTAGGAAGTCCTGGGCATACTTCCTGAAGTTCTCTGAGTTCATTCTCAAACACATCCCTGGAGGTGAGAATACTGTCATGATCCTTATACATTTGAATTGCAGTCGGGCTTCAAACCTTACGATCTTCTTTTAGAGCTTTTATAGTTTATGGAAATAGCCACAAGAACAAAGATTATTCACTAACCTAACATTTCATTTAAAAAAAAACAAACAGAAGAAAACTAGATGGAATCTAGGTAAGTTAAAAAAACAACTATTTTTAATTTAGACAAAATGTTGTATATCTATCAACCACTTGTTTTTCTTCTGCAGCTACATTTGACGTAGGATGTAAACATAATGGAAAATGTATTTTCCTTCTATTTATTTATTTATTTATTTATTTATTTATTTATTTATTTATTTATTGTTAATCCTCACCCGAGGATATTTCCCCCCCATTAATTTTTAGAGAAACTGAAAGAGAAGGAGGGAAGGGAAGAGAAAGAGAGAGATAAACATCAATGTGAGAGAGATACATCAATTGGTTGCCTCTTGCACAAACCCTGGTTGGGCCTGGGGATTGAACTGGCCACTCAGGTAGGTGCCCTTGACCGGGAATCGAACCCATGGTCCTTTGGTCCGAGGGCCAATACTCTAACCACTGAGAAAAACCAGCCAGGGCTCCTTCTTTCTGCATCAATTTCAATAAATGCTTATTAAGTGATTGCTATATGCTAGGTATTAAACTAAGCTGGGTAATATTTCCACTTAATAAAATTCATATTTTGGCTCACAAGTCAGACACAGGCAAACAGTGATGATTTGTACATAATTTCATGTACAAAGTGCCATGGGATCCTTATGGAAGAAGATATAACTCACATATAAATTAAATCTGGAGAAGCCAGAAAGATCAGTATGATCTTGATAAAATAACCCCTTAAGCGATATGTTATAACCCATGTCAATAAATATTTCTCCCTGTAGTTTTTAAACATTTTTAGGATCCAAACAGAATCATTTTTCTTGGGCTCTCCCTTGTACATGAGACAGAAAGATGCTAAATAACTTAATGTAGTTTTTACAAGTGGCTTTTCCTGCCTGCTATTTGCAATTGTCCTTTCAAAATAATGACTATTCTGAATTATAAATAAAAACGTTGCTTATGTTTTTGTTATGAGGGTGAATGTTTCTTATTCTAGATAAAATTCTGAGCCTCGCGTATATACTAGTTCAAAAACAGTAGATTAAATCTGGACATAATCTATAAAATAAAAATATTCATAGAATTTATCTTGTGGAATTTCAAATACAATATGAGAAAAAGGAAAAGATCTGATTATGGTAGAACACCTAATTTTATCATTAAAAGGTTCCTAATAAATAATTTTTTCATTTTATTAACAATCTTCTTTAGGAAGTATATAGGTTGTACTTAAAACTCTGCCATATATATGGCATTTAGCATGTTGCCTTGCACATAGTAGGTGCTCAATCCACATGTGTAAAATTGAATGTAAAATGCTTAGGCCCTCCTGACCTTTCATTAAACCATCATATCTTTCTAAAAAGTAAGACACTATGAGGTTGTCTTGTGTTTCTCAATATGGTCAGAGGCCCTGTTCTAAGAGGATTGCCTAAAAATGGGTTCAAGCCTAGAGCTAAGCCTTTTCCTCTGAAAGACCAGTAACACTATGATTTGGCTTCTCTGATCATAGGTGATCCTCTTCAGAAAAAAATCTAGGCCCTTATAAAGTAACCTTTAAGGATATTCTCCTTTTGGGGGATCATGAAAACCATTTCTATAAAATGGGTTATTGTTTCATTTAAATGGGCTTTTTCATTTTAGCTTCTGAGCCAGACTGAGGAAGTAGAGAGGAAATATACCTAAATTAAAAATATATATACATATACATATATATATATATACATATACATATACATATATATATACTATCTAATAAAAGAGTAATATGCAGATTGACCATCACTCCAACATACAATATGGATGCCCCCATGTGGACACAAGATGGCCACCACAGGATGGCCAGCAGGGGAGGGCAGTTGGGAGGCACCAGGCCTGCAAGGGAGGGCAGTTGAGAGGGACCCAGGCCTGCAAGGGAGGGAAGTTGGAGGCGATCAACCCTGCAGGGGAGGGCAGTTAGGGGTGACCAGGCCGGCAGAGGAGGGAAGTTGGGGGCAAACAGGCTGGCAGGGGAGCAGTTAGGCATCAATCAGGCTGGCAGTGGAGTGGTTAGGGGGTGATCTGGCTGGCAGGCAGAAGCGGTTAGGGGCAATCAGGAAGGCAGGCAGGTGAGCAGTTGGGAGCCAGCAGTCCTGGATTGTGAGAGGGATGTCCCAGATTGGAGAGGGTACAGGCTGGGCTGAGGGACACCCCCCCGCTCCGTGCATGAATTTCATGCAACAGGCCTCTAGTATATATATATATATATATATATATATATATATATATATATATATATGTGTGTGTGTGTGTGTGTGTGTGTGTGTGTGTGTCTGCATGTGTGTGTGTGTATAATACTCTTGTAGGAACTCTTAGTTTGTTCTCTTTCTATGTATGTATGTACCTACCTACCTATATATCTGTCACAATGTCTCCATGGATAGTAGGATCTACTGATTACATTAGTGAATATATAACAGGAAACCAGAGCTCAGAGAAGTAAGGTAACTTGACCAAGTCATACAAGTGACAGAGCCAAATTCAAGTTCAGAGTCTGGTTCCAGGTTCTATGCCTATAACCCCTATGCATCCTGTCTCAAGCACCTGGAAGGAGAGAAAAGTCTATATCCTGCTTGACTAAATGTTTGTCCAGGTCTGTTGCTAGGGGAAAGTGTGGGCAGGGATAGAAATATTTTTGTATATTTCTATGAGCTGAGCATCATGTTAGGTACTTTTCATATATAATTTCAAGGTATCTTTATTATTATATCAAGCTATTCAATATTATCCCAGTTTATTAATTAGCAAACTGAGGCCCAGAGTTGTTAAATAACTTGCCAAGGGGACATATAGCTAGTAAGGGACTAAGCCAGGGTTCATAAGTAGGACTGAGTGTTCCCCACTACACACCATATGCTAAAAGTCTACAGATCAAATTCTAGATGAGAGATCATGAAATACTAGCCTCATGTAACCAGAAATATTACTAGAGCTTGAAGTTTCTCAGAATCAAGGTTTTTGCAAAGGAGACAGACAGGGACATTTTACTTCCTGTCCCAGCCCGGTGAATGGGGATGTGACCCAGGCCTTGCTTCCTACCTTGACAGATATTGTCCTGAAGTGAGGTTTGCAGTTTCCACATCCATGCAGTTCATTGTGCTGGGAATGAGAGCAAGTTCTGGCTGGATCATGGTGGCTGAGGCTACAGCTCTTGCGACCAATTCCATGGCATCTTGCACATAGTACTCAAAGACCGACTGCGTTTTTTTCCCATGAGCAATGAGCCCTAAGGGAAGACCTTCTGTCCTCAGTTCCTCGACGTTCTGTGAGTCCCCCAGCACCCAACGAAGCTCAGAGGGCATTACCCCAAACTGGGTGGTAATCTCGAAAATCCGCCGGATACTGTCCATGTGGCAGCCAAACATCACCATTGTGGGCGTGCTGTTCTTAATGCTCTCAAGCTGGACCTGCAGGAAGCTTAGGAGGTCCTCGGTGGAGGAGAGGTTGGCGGTGATGTTGATGATAGACCCGAGGTGGAACTTGGCGTTATCCTGGGTGAGGAGGAGGAAGTCGGTGATGTTCCAGTCTTCCTGGCACAGCAACAAGCTAAAATTGTACCAGTTGTTCATGGTCAGGATTGAGACAGTGACATCAGCATCAGAACTTAATGAATTTTCTAAACTCAGCTGTAGGTGAAGGGGATTCTGTATTTAAAGATATGAAAAAGAACAATTAGAAAGTATTGGCCAAGGATTATAACATAGGGTACTTTTGCTTTCTAGTGAGGCTTAATCCTCACATTTTCCCCTGTAATATTTAAATGCACATCTGAGATAAAATTCCCATAATTTGGAAAACTATGTTTCCTATCTAATGGAATTATTGATTCCTTACAACTGATTTCCTTATAATTTTTGCTAAGATTATCAGATGGTTCTTAGTGTAACTATTGGGGTGACACAACCATATATACATTTGGTCTTTAATTTTTATCAGGCCTGTCTATTTTCTTCCAGACTGTGCCCTTTATGCATCCCATTTCTAATTATTACTGGTATTAACCTGTTTGTTAAATTTTCCTCTCAGGTGAAATAGTTGAAAAAATTACATTTGCTTTCCTTTAAAATTAATAGCAGGTACTTATATAAGGACTAGAGGCCAGGTGCACGACATTTGTGCACTGGGTGGGGAGGGGGAGTCCCTCAGCCCAGCCTGCTCCCTATTGCAGTCCGGGACCCCTCAGGGAATGTCCGCCTGCAGCAGAGGTGGGAGAGGCTCCCGACACACCGCTGCTGCTTGCCAGCCCTGAGCCCAGCTTCTGGCTGAGCAATGCTCCCCTTGTGGGAGCATACTGACCACCAGGGGGCAGTTCCTGCATTGAGCGTCTGCCCCCTGGTGGTCAGTGCATGTCATAGCGACCGGTTCTTCTGGCGTTTGGTTGATGGGCATATTAGGGTTTTATTATATAGGATGGTGTGGGAAATGGATGCATCATAGTTTCTGAGACTTCTAGCTGCTGAGGAAGGCACTTCTAATATTCATGGTGCTATGGTCTGAATGTTTGTGTTCCCCCCAAGTTCATATGTTGAAATGCTAATGCCCAGGAAAGTGATTAGGTCATGAGAACAGAACCCACATGAGTGAGATTAAGGCCTGAGAGGCTCGAGAGACCTTCCTTTCCCCTTCCTCCATGTGAGGATAGTGATATGTTGGCTGCCTGTGACCCAAGAGATGGCCCTCACCCAACCATGCTGGCACTGTGATCTTGAACTTCCAGCCTCCAGAGCTGAGAAATGCATTTCAGTTATTTACAAGCTACCCGGTCTGCATTCTAGCAGCCTGATCAGAATAAGACATATGGCATAGTTAACAACACATACACTAAGATTCAGTTCAATATTGAAGGCTTGCTTACATTTCTGTATCTACTGAGAATGGATTCTTGCTGTGAAATGTGAAATGTGTCTTTATGTAGCTTCCATCACAATTTCATCTACTTATGGAACTCACCAATTCCATGAAGGAAGAATATCTTATTTGAAAAGTCACAAATTACTAATCAAATAAGTGGAAATAGTCCTCTAATGAATAAACTTATTAAAGTGTTCTTCCCAAGAGCAGACATTTGACACATTTATCCTTCCATATTGACATCCTGAGGATGTTTAGCACAAATCCTTACACGTATTAGGTGCACAATAATATTGGCCGCATTGAACAAAGTATGTTCCCATTGGGAACTATTAGACTATTGAACTATTTCTGAGAAACTGTCCAACATTCAAGTCAATAATATCAGTAGAGAAAGTTTCAAGCCCTTGAACAAAAGGAAGTGTGGCCTTTCCTTACCCACCAAAAAAGTGTCATAAGAAATAGGATTTGATATGTATAGAATAAGGATGAGGATTCCAAAGGGATTTATGGGAGACAAACTATGGCCAAAGGCAGTAAATGAGCACAATAGGTAGGATGGAATCTTAGAACTTATTTTGAGAATTTGACTGTCCTTCCAAATTAAGCTGTGGGCAGGGCTTGTAATGATAAAAGCAAAGCATTTAGGGGATCAGCTATAGGCTGCATGCCATGGGGAGAGAGGAACTGAGCCCTCTAGGATCTTGATTAAGTGCTGTTAAACTGGAAGCCAGTGCTGGCAGTGATAGAAAGGGGGATGGGAAAAGTGTGTGGTTTTTTTTAAAAATTAAAATCTAATGACAAGATTAGATATGAGAGGCAAAAAAGAGAAAGGTGTCAAAAACCAGGAGACAGTATCCAGAGGTAGTTCCTGGTTTGCAGGCTGGGGAAGCCCTGGACGATCTTGAGATAAGAGGAATGAAAGCTTTGCTTCCTCACTCCTACTACTGATTCATATAAATTGCTCCAGAGAGTTTTTTCTGTCCTCCTCTTTCAGCTTTCTTTCTTTCCTTCTTCCTTTTTATTTCTTCCTTTGCCTTAACTCTAGAAGCAAAGAGCACGGGAATGCAAGCTCCATATTTAGCTGGCAGAAACAAACTATTCCCAACTGTTTTCTTGGCTTCAGCTCCCTATTCTATTGCCAGTTTTCTTTCTAAAACATGAATATGACCATATCATTCTTCTGCACCACAACCTCTGAATCACCCATAGGACGTATTTCAAAATCAATAGTATGGCTTAAGAGGCCATTCCTAGTCTTTAACCTCCAATACTCCAAATATGCACACCAAGACAAGTCACAGTGGACAGTGCATTTCTCTTGTGTCAGAGCAAGCATTTCCACGCCTACACAAATATGATATCCTGGTCTCGCCACCTGGAAATGCATTTGCTTGTATTCATCGTCATCCTTTAAAACTCAGCCTTTCCATGCAGATTTCCAGAAACTAGTTTATGTAGTGTTTATGACTGTTTCTGTTGCTACTGCTGCTAATCTTTTATCTTTTATCTTTTCTCTCACAATATTTTGGCCCTGTTGATTTCCGGCAGTGATCAACTGGGTTTTTGTTTGATGGTTCCTCTGACTGCTGACCAACAGAATTAATCATCTCATGTCTGTGTCATGGGGTCATGTCCAACCCTTTATTACAGAACTCTTCACACCATAGTGTAGCTATTTGGTTATGTGGTTATCTATCACACTAGATTGGAAGCTTCTTTAGGACAATACTTAGGAATATATCCCAACCACTTCTTCTAGCATAGTTCTTATTCAACGTGAGAGTATTTGTCAAACAGGATTCTTTTTTTCTTGGCTTCAAGTCCTGGGCTATGATCATAATCTCTTCCCTGAAAGACTGAGAAGACCATTCCTAGCAGAACTTCTAGATCTGGTATTTTGTCCCCAGTTGCAACAAAGACCCATCATACACTTTCCATGAAGGGATTCATTAAACAGTATGTGAGGAGCAAGCTCTAATGGAGACAGGGAGGAAAATGTTCTCTTCTTGCCAGATGCAGGCTGGCCCAGAAGGCTGGGCCCCCTCATTGCTCCCATGTGCCAGCCACACAGGCATGCCATTCTAACCCATGTCAGGACACATCTTAAAGTGACTTGACCCATGGGCCTTTATTAAGTCTGCAAATATTAAGTCTACAAATGCCAAGGTTCTCCTTCACACGCTCTTACCAGTACAGAGGACTGGCCGAAAGCACAGGCTTCCAAGTCCTACAAATTTGGGTTTGGGATCCAGGCTCCCTTTCTTAGTAACTGCAACCTTGGGAAAATTATTCTTTCTGAGCCTCATTTTGGTCATCTATTAAAGGAGGCTGATCATTGTAGTCACCTCCTGAGGCCATTGTGAGGATAAAATAAGGCAACATGCATAAAGCACTAGGGACATCGGTAGCTATTATGAGATTTTAATTTGTTTTATTATTAGACTAGAGGCTCAATGCATGAAGATTCGTGCAAGAATGGGCCTTCCTTCCTCTGGCTGCCGGCACCACCTTTGCTCTGGCAGGAGCTGCCTTTCCGCCTTCCCACACTGCCCAGAGGCCCGGAGCGGCTGGGGTGGTGTCCCGCCCTACCCCCGGCTGCGTAGTGCCTGTGTATGCAAATTAACCCACCATATTTGTTGGGTTAATTTGCATACTCACTCCTGATTGGCTGGTGAGTGTCACGAAGGTACAGTCAATTTGCATCTTACTCTTTTATTAGTGTAGATTATAATTTCTGGGCAAGGTCCATGTATTATGTTTGCCTGATTCCTTAATGCAAACCTTTCATTTTTTTATAGGCCTGGGCTTTTAAAGGAGTAAGATTTAATTTTCAGGAAAAAACTGGGAAAGGGGGAAGACTGTTCTAGGAAAAGTTCAATAATTATGATTAGTAGGGGTAGGTGGATGCAAGTGTCTCACTATACAGGCATTCTCTAACTGAGACTTTAAAAAAAAATAAAGAATGCATATAAAAACGATTATTCACTATATATAGCTAAACATATGATTTAAAAAACATACATATTTAACCGAAATAAGGCAACATATGCTTAAATTCCGGCTGCATCATTTAGGAGCTCCGTGGTCTTCTACAACTCATTCAGTATTTTGGAGTAAAATTCTTCATCTTCAAAATGAGATGAATTCACTTTGAGAATTAACTATGAGAAGGAGATAAACACATGGAAAGTGCCTGGCACAGTGAGGGTTGGTGGTGGTGGCTGCTACAATCTGCTTGAGTTAAGTTGTGGCGTTGGAAGTGCTTGCTAAAGTGACTGACTGCGGGACAGCTTTTCTCTTTGCTATTGTCCTTTTTCCTTTCTCTTGTCTCTTTTCAAACAATGGTCCCTGAAATAGGTGTCTTTTACAAATACCAATTACACAAACTCTTTACCAGGAAAACAGCCACTCTGTCTCAGGCTGGGGGAGGCCATTCATTTGGCAGATATTATGTTTACAGCAGAGTACCACCCGCCCTCCCCGCCCCCCCCCCACCCCCAAGCCTCTTTCCAGTTCCAGTGTCACTTCACAAGTCAAGGAATTTTTGGTGCCAACTGCGGGAGATCCCCCATCAATCTTTGTTGTCCCTGAGAGTACAGATTAAGCTATTTTCTGGATCAGTAAAAGTTTCATAAACAGGATTGGCTGCAGTGAAGAGCTTGCCAGAGAGCTTTGAGATATTCCCTTGGCAGAAGAAAAGAGGTAATGAAACCAGGTTTGCTGTAAGAGTGGAGAAAAGATGAAATTCTCTTAGCTCTTTCCTGGCAAGCAAACCTATTCAGTTTTGCCTTCTAGGCCAAAACTCAGAAAGCTCAAGTGAACATAATATTTCCACTCCTTTTAACAGAGATGAAATCCCATTCCTTTCATAAGTCTGCTGTTGCTAAAGTGTTTAAGGAGCCCAGAACCGACTTTCTATGCTGCTATAGCTACTGCTCAGCCAAAGAGGCCGCAGGAAGTTTTCTGTTTCTCATCTCACACCTCATTTGACTTATGTGATATAGAAGTCATTTTTTCTGAAAATTAAAGCTTATTCCTTTAGAAGCCCAGGCCTTTAAAGAAATTAACTACTTTTAGGGCTGCATTAAGGATACAGGCAAACATAATGCATGAACCTTGCCCAGAAATTATAATCTAATAATAATACAAATGAAAAGCTAATACTAGCTACTGATGTCCCTAGTGCTTTATGTATATTCCCTTATTTTATCCGAACAATGGCCTCAAGACGTGACTGCAGTGATCAGCCTCCTGTAACAGATGACCAAAATGAGGCTCAGAAAGAATAATTTTACCAAGGTTGCAGTTACTAAGAAAGGGAGCCTGGATCCCAAACCCAAATTTGTAGGACTTGGAAGCCTGTGCTTTCGGCCAGTCCTCTGTACTGCTCCCTCCATTTGATATGAGCATGCGAAGGAGAGCCGTGGCATTTGTAGACTTAATATTTATAGTTCCAATTATTTGCAAGTAATCCTAAAGGCCCATGGTTCAAGTTACTTTTAGGATGTGTCCCAGCATGGGTTAGAATGGCATGCCTTGTGTGGCTGGCATATGCGAACCAGTCAGGGGGCTCAGCCTGCTGCCCAGCATGCACCTGGCTTCCCAGCGTTTTTCTTCATTCACCCTCCCATTTGTAGCAAATTTTGTGAAATCAAAAGAGTTGAATTTCTTCATTAACAACAATTTAACAAAGAAATTCAGTTGTATAATTAATGACATTTGTTTTGTGTTTGGTAGAATAAGAAAATTTGGAAAAACTCAATTTTTCATTTAGATGCTACTGAATTTCATGGTTGAAACTATCATCCATAATGGTGTCCAACCAATATGTATGGGGGTGTCCACAAAGATCTCAGAACATATCCCTCAGGATTTTGAGTGATCCTATATAATAAAAGCCTAATATGCTAAGTGTCTGGTTGACTGGTCAGCCGTTCAACCAATCAAAGCATAATATACTAATGATATGCTAAGGCCGCTCAACCGCTCACTAGGATGTGCACTGACCACCAGGGGGCAGACAGTTGACTGGTTGACCAATCACTATGATGTACACTGACCATCAGGGGGCAGATGCTCCAACCAGTAGGTTAGCTTGCTGCTGGGGTCTGGCCAATCGGGACTGAGTGAGACAGACTGGACACACCCTGGAGCCCTCCTGTGGTCCCTCCCCAGCTGGCCAACCTCGTCCCTCCCTGGCCCCGATCATGCACCGGTGGGGTCCCTCGGCCTGGCCTGCATGCTCTCACAATCCGGGACCCCTCAGGGGATGTCGGAGAGCCAATTTCGGCCCGATCCCACAGGGCCAGGCCAAAGGACCCCACTGTTGCACGGAGTCATGCACCGGGTCTCTAGTACATTTATAAAACAATATATAACAGAGTAGTAAAATAGAATGGATGCTTTAGAAGGTATCACTCTGGTGTCATGGTACACTTGGCATAATATTGCCAATCATGCTAGGTGTGGTCTATTTCACTGCAGCAATATTGGGGAGGCCGGTTTGACCTCCTGGAATAGAGCCAACAGTGGTAGACTAACCCAGTCTTAGGAGGGAGTGTTGGCATGCCTAACACTATATTAAAAAAAAAATGGCTGATTTACTCATCCAACAAAACATGTGTTGAAAGCCTATTACCAGCCAGGCCATGGATTCTGAGATACATGTCTTCAGGCAGAAGAAACAGTAGGAGCACGCATGTGGTTCCCTTTGAACCAACTCAATCCTTCTTTCCCTGGGCCCTATTTCCAAAAGTTGTGGCAATCATTCAAGCTTCCTGCACTGTGCTTTTGATCATGGATCATTCATTTTTCCCATTCTAGTTCCATCTAATTATTATTATTATTTTTAAATTTATTTTATTGATTTCAGAGAGGAAGGGAGAGAGAGAGAAACATCAATGATGAGAGAGAATCATGGATCAGCTGCCTCCTGCATGCCCTCTACTCGAGATTGAGCTAACAACCTGGGCATGTGCCCTGACCGTGACCTTCTGGTTCATAGGTTGATGCTCAACTATTGAGCCATGCCAGCCGGGCCCATCTAATTGTTGGTACTCAACTAGTTTATCTGTATTCCACCCCACTTCTGCCTTTTGTTCTGGATGGTTATACTTTCTCTTGGCTGACTCTTGGTATCTTTGAAAGCCTTTGGCTGCCACTCATTCTCTGAGCCCTGTTCTCCCAGCCCACTCACACAAGATATACCTACCCAGGTGCAACCTCTGGGGATGAAAACTATCACTGGTATACAGTACTTTGATCAAGGGGTGTGGCTACAGAAGATATGTAGTCATACTGTGCTTAGGAGAGAGTTGGGTCAGGGAAAATGCCCCAACACAGGAAAGGGTGAAGCAGAACAGGTAGTTATTGGAAATGTGGGCGTCTGACATCAGGAAAAACTACCAGCAAGGAACAAGGTCCAAAACCTTGGTCATGGGTTCAGAAAGTCACTGCAATTCCCATGGGAGGCCACAGGAGGGAGCATGGTGGCTCTAGGTCAGTGGTTCTCAACCTTTCTAATGCCACGGCCCTTTAATACAGTTCCTCATGTTGTGGTGACCCCCAACCATAAAATTATTTTCGTTGCTACTTCATAATTGTAATTTTGCTACTGTTATGAATCGTAATGGTAAATATCTCTGTTTTCCGATGGTCTTAGGCGACCCTGCTAGCGGTTCTCAACCAACCTGTGGGTCGCGACAACATGAGGAATTGTATTAAAGGGTTGCTGCATTAGAAAGGTTGAGAACCACTCCTCTAGGTAGACTCAGATCTTTGTTTGATTTTATGGTTCTGCCATTTACCAGTTGTGTGTGGCAGGCTCTGTGAAAATCATTTTGCCTCACGGAGCTTCATTTTCCTCTTCTCTACAATGAAAATGACAGTAGCTGCCTTGCAAGGTTTGTGAGGATTAAATAACAAAGTACATCTGCACAGAGTAAGTAGTAAGTGGTACCTTATAATGATGATGGCGATGATAGTAATAATGACAATAATATTAGGAACATTACACTAAAAGAACTGAAGTATAAAGGCTAGACTGGTACATTCAATTTATTTAACAGAATTGAATCCTTATTTTGAGTACCTATTTTGGGCCAGGCATTAGATACTAACTACTGAGGCCAAAGTACTGAATAAGACCAATGTGGTCCTTTCTTTCATGGAGTTTCAATCCAGAGGTACTATTATCAGCACCAGAACCCATATTGGGGGATAGTGTAGGTATAAGGCAGTAGACTATGACAAGAAATAGGGTCTGAAGTTTGAGTCAGACTAAAAGAATTAGTGGTTTTGTTTTTGAGTTTTAGATTATGAGGCAAATATCTTCACAACCTTCTTGCCTACATTTTGGACAAGCACTGGATACTGGGGCAAGGCCCACTTGGTGGTCAAGTGACCATGGATGGCTGGGAAAGTAGGATAAGGCTGGAAGAAGGCAGAATCTGACAACCATGGAGGCTTCATCACATACATGACATGCAGAACTTGGTACATATTAGCTTATTATTATTATTATTGGTGTTAATAAAATGATCCCACTTCTGTGAGCTGGCATAATTGATCTTTCCCCGATGCCCACAGCATTCTGATGCCAACACCAGGCACTGTGCCTGGCTGCAGGATCGTGTGCCAGGAACAGGGAGGCAGCTGGTTTCTGTGCTGAAGAAAGTGGAGCTGAGCTTCCGCTGACACTGGAGCTCTCGAGCCTCTTTAGAAAGTGTATGGTCTCTCTCTCCTGCCATGGGGTCAGGTTCTCTGCTCTCCGTCCCTTTTCATTGTGTCAGTGTGCCTACTCTTATCAACTCCCTGCAGCTCCTTTTAATATACTTTAAGCTAGAGGAAGAGTATAACTCTCATATCAAAATCTTGTCTAAAATAAGAGTAAAACACATCAAGATCATCCTATAAGCAAAATGGGTCAGCTTCAGCAGTATTGAGGAGGCTGTGGACTGGACTGGAATTCGGGACTGCTCTGGGAAACTTGATATCCATTCCTTCAACTGTGACAAGAGAATAGTGAGTAGTCAACCACCTACTTCAGGGCAATGTTGGGACCACATGATGTTATACATGTGAAAGTGCTGTATGAAGTAGACAGCACTATAAAAATGAAAGAAACAATGCATCTGAATAACTGTTTCCTGGACAGGAGGGGGCGGCAGGGTCAGTAACCTAGATAAAGGTAAAGGAGGCATTTCTGGAGTAGAATATTAAAGTTAGATATAATTTTCAAATTCTAAGTCAACGTTTTCATCTTCATATTAAGGAGGGCAATATTATTTGTTACATTTTCAGAACTTTTGGAATAAAGATGTTGGCTTAAGAATGACTTTAGGTCCTATATCACCAATCCAGGTTTTGGTCAAAGTAAGTAACACTTGAATGAACCAACACATTTATACATATCAGCAAGCAGATGATTTTGCAGATAATGAAAACTTATTCAAATTACTGTTATAGACACTCTTAATGACAAACTCTGGCATATCTTCTTTAAAGATATTTTTAAATTTTTGACAAGTGAGTTCACAACAGGGCCAGAAACTATTGAAATGTGCACCAGATAATTAAACTGTCTAGCATGCAAGTTAAATTTCCTATGGAAATTTGATTATGTCAATACAGCTTAAAACCATTATTAAGAGATGGCTTATGTCACATGCTAATTTGCTTTATTACACTAAGAATGAAAACTCAGCTAAATGCTGATGATTTCTTTTTTAAATACCCTTTAGAACTAACACCATAGTTGACACAAATTTTTTTCCTCAACTCCATAGGCCATTTTTTAAATTGATACAAGTATATACTTTATACATTTAAACCATGGTTCAACTAATTGTGATGTAATATGGCTTTTATATATACTAGTTTAGCACCTCAGATTAATTTCATAATTGTAAAGTCATTTTAATTGCATAATGGCTTATTATTTCATCTGGAAATGTAAAAAAAAATTATTGACTCCCATTCATTGCTTGATACCTGCCATGAACCAGTTTAACACTAGAAATAGTATTACGTGGTCACTTTGGCAGCACATATTCATTTTGGAAATAGTCTTAGCATGCCATTAAACAGTGTCTCAGTAAATTTCCATATTAGCACCTTATCTCAAAACTTGTGATCCACTAATTATGATTAAGCTTTGCTGCAATGACATTTTATTTCACTCGCATTACTAGGCACACATTAACATAATTAATCCTTTGTACCTTTCAAATCCTGGTTCAAAGCAAGAAAGCATTGGAAATGTTAATTTTAGTTTTAAAGTTTCTGGTCACAGAGGCAGTACTTTCTCATGAATTAGTGATCAAACTCAAAGGCTCTTTAAGCAGTTTGGGTGACCTCAGGCCCAGCACAATGAATTCTGCATGAACAGGCCTGTGTTCTTTCAGGATGGTCTATGTGAGCATTGTCCCTGATGAGGAAATCAAAAAAGACCTAGCTGGCTAGTTTTCAGAATTAAGATTTGGATGGAATCTGGCCCTGTGGTGAACTCACTTGTCAAATCACTGCCCATACCCATTCAATAATCGAACAATAATCAATCAGGCAGGGCAGAAATATTAAATTTGGAATGATTCACCAAAAGCCAATTAGTGCACTTAGGCTTTTAGCCTTTTGTTTGAACGGGACCTGAAAGCTCACCTAACCCAGATTCCTGTACAGTTTATGGGATGCCATGAATTAGGCAGTGAGTAAAAGGCATTTCTCCTTCCATTAGAAAGGTTAATAATTTGCTTAATTGAGGTGGTCTGCCTTCATTATGGTCTTTAGTGAATATGGCTAAAATTTAATATTCAGGAATAGCTGCTTGTATTTAATTTTACCTCCTGAATTTTAAAGGAAAGATTCAGGCTTTGCCCAACTATACCCTCTAACATCTCTCTCTGTAGTCCTTAAGCCACAAGTAATTGCCCTTTATAACAGAGGTAAGAAGAGTGCACTAATTTAAGAATTCATTACTTTTTCTTCTCCACTGTGACAAACATATGCAATCACATCACGTCTTGAGAGCATTGTAACATTAGTGACTAATACTTTAGCTAAAAAGAATCAAGTAAAATCAAATGAATTTTCTGAAATTATTTACTGTTCATATATATTCATTCTGATAGCATTATTTAGCCTCTATTGGCATTATTTTCTTTAAAACTCTTGCACATCACACCAAAAGCTTTTAGGGAGGAACCTCCAAAGATCATCATTATGTTTTCTAAGTTAGTCCAGAGAGACAGTAGGGGCCTTGGGAAGTCTTTATTATTTTCAGGGGAAAAAAAAAGAATTGATAATCCAGCTCCTCAAAATATGAAATTCACAATGTTAGTAATATTCTTTTTCCTTTCTGCCTGTGTCCTGGATGATCCTGCAGAGTTCTGATATCCTATCTCTTGCCTCCCTTTCCAGATTATGCCAGATCCATCAGAGCAGACTGTTACATCTCTATGTATTCCAGCCCTCACGCTTATCTCCTTTGACACAACAGTGGTGTCATCTTGTCCTGTTTATTCAAGTGTCCAGATACATCTTAGTTTCCTTTTATCTTGGAAGCCATTCAGACACATTTGGAATTATACAAGTGCTCCGGCTCTCTGGTCTCCACATCCACAGGCAGGTCATTTTCTCTTCACCCCGCTTTTTACATCCCCCACTCGCAGTCATCTTTCAAGGCTGTGCTCAGGCTCTCTCTCCAGGTGAACATTCCTGACTTGCCTCACCCTCAAGGTGTATAACCTACCTCACTTTTAACGGCTGGTCCACCACACCCCATACATCCCCCAATCATTTATTACGTGGCACAGTCATCATTAGCTTACTCACCTCTCTCCTTCCTGGACTATTTGGAAGCCAGAGATGGTATCTTTTAGAGTAAAATTCCAAGTTAACGGTGCCCAGCGAAGATTTGTGGGTTGAATGAATAAATGGTGATGTGTAGTTAGATTTAGACAGAGAAGCCTGACCTTTAGCTGAGCTGTGTGTCGATTTTTTATGAGTCATTTTTCTTCATATTTGACTAATACAGTTTCTCTCCAGAGGGCAGAGCAATATTATCTGCATTCCCATAAAATCTTATCCTTCTAAGAAGACACAAATCTTCTCCGGTGTCAATCAAAACAGTGGCATCTGAAGGTCCAGAGGACTGACAGAACTGCTCAAGTGCACACACCCCCGAGGCACTGTTTACAGGTACAAGTGAATAAGAATCCGCACAAACTTAGGGTGTGTTGTGTCAGTCATTTTCTTTACACTCAAGATGGTTGTGGGGAAACATTTATTGTGCTTTATAAATTATTCACAATCCAATGTGTTTAAATGCTCCACACTGATGCCTTTAAAATATGAATCCACTATACAGAGGTATCAATGTTGAGGCAACCTTTCAGTTACTTATCTGGTACCTAAAGTGAGGTACCATTATAGAATTGGAGAAATAATTGAAATCACAACAACCAACCTAGAATAGTATTCTAACAAAGTAAGTGGAAATAGCAGTAAGTTAACAAGACTATGTTAAGGGCTAATAGACTGTAAAGGGGCGGATAAAGGAAGATGGCAGAAGTTTTATCATGATTTTAAAACTTAAAAAAAAAAGAACACATGTATTATTACTATGCATCTATTATTACTAAGAAAGTATCTTGAATTTTGCATTAAAGGAAAGCAAGCAGGCTTCTGTTTACTTGAATTCAGAGACACAGCTATAGATGGCATGGGCAGTGGTTCTCAACCTTCCTAATGCCGCGACCCTTTAATACAGTTCCTCATGCTGTGGCGACCCCCAACCATAAAATTATTTTCGTTGTTGCTTCATAACTGTAATTTTGCTACTGTTAATGAATTGTAATGTAAATATCTGTGTTTTCCGATGGTCTTAGGCGACCCTGCTAGCGGTTCTCGACCTGTGGGTCGCGACCTACAGGTTGAGAACCGCTGCTGTAAGAGCCTCAGACCACCGGAAAACACAGATATTTACATTACGATTCATAACAGTAGCAAAATTACAGTTATGAAGTAGCAACGAAAATAATTTTATGGTTGGGGGTCGCCACAGCATGAGGAACTGTATTAAAGGGTCGCGGCATTAGGAAGGTTGAGAACCACTGGCATGGAGGATGGGGAGAGGGAAATGCAGACAACTAACCTACAGTATAAGCCTCTCCTTCCCCTGAATTAGTCTGGTTTGCCACAGTGTATATGGCGAAGAGTGAAGATGCTTAACTTTCTCAAGGAAATGAAGTGCAGATTGCTCTGAGCTGAAGCGAGGCAAGCCCAGAATGAGTTCCCGAAGCGTCTGGCAACTTCCAGTTGTAGAAATGTTGGGCAGTTTTTCATTCCTCTTTCTCACCTCCCTACTGACCTTGTTATGAAATTGGCTTCAAAAGTTTCTCTCCCCTGGGATCTCCCATCGGCTTACAAATTTCCTTAATATCAACCACTTTCCTCCTCTAGCTACTATTCCATATTTCACTTCTCTTCAGCACAAGTCTGAATATTTATCGATGTTTAAAGTTTCTACTTCCTTGGCCTTGGTCGGGTAGCTCAGTTGATTAGAGCATCGTCCCTATAGGTTGTGGGTTCTATCCCCAGTCAGAGCACATACAAGAAACAATCAATGAATGCACAAATAAGTGGAATGACAAATTGATGTCTCTCTCTTTAAAATCACCAAAAAAAAAAAAGTCTCTATCTACTCATTTTCCATTATTAGGATTTCAAACCTACCATCAATTTTTATTAAAACAATCCATGACAAATACTGCTGAAATCAAAGCTGATTTTCATTCTACCTGTAACTCAACCTCTAGATACCATTTGACACAGTTGTTTACTTTTGAAACACGTCATCCTCTATGCTTCTCAATCCCATATGTCATTTCCTTCCTACCTCACCAGTTGCTTCTTCTCAGAGTCATTTTATAAATTTGAGGTAGCCCAGGGCTCTGTCCTTGCCTCTCCTCTTCTAATCGACACTCCAATCTACTAAACTTAAATACCACGTGTGCCCTTTATTCTCCAACCTGGACCTCATATATTTGACTGCCTTCTTGATATCTCCCTTTGGATTCCTGTTAGGCATCTGAAAGTTAACAAGTCCAGAGACCCCTGTGTTCTTTCCTCTTAGTCCCACTCCAATACCCATGTTAAATCCACTTCCCTGAAAGTCCTCCCCAAGTCACCATGATGGTACCATCATGCACATCAATTGCTCAAACCAAAAACTAAGACATCAGTTTTAATCCCTTTTTTCCTTCATGTCACTCATCAATCCATCCTTAAGTCCCATTCACTCTGAAATGTGGAGAATTCAATCGCTTTCATCATCACACCGCCTCTGGAGTGAGCCTCCATCTGTCACCTGAGCTAATGTGACAGCCCCTCACTAGTCTCCCTGCCTCCACCACTGCCTGCCTGGCAATCAGTTCTACATAGAGCAGGCAGACTGATATTTAAAAAAAATCTAAATGTACATCATTCCTTTGCTTAAAACACTTTAATAGCTTCCCACTGCAATGAAAGCAAAATGTAAACTCTT
This sequence comes from Cnephaeus nilssonii, assembly GCF_951640355.1. Classification (NCBI taxonomy): domain Eukaryota; kingdom Metazoa; phylum Chordata; class Mammalia; order Chiroptera; family Vespertilionidae; genus Cnephaeus; species Cnephaeus nilssonii. The sequence goes on along the minus strand of NC_137085.1, from coordinate 24,149,589 downwards.
TACCCTTTGTCCCTGAAGATCTGGCCCTGCTCGCTTGCTCCACCTGTGTGGTCTCAAAACCATTTTCTCTAACATTGTATATGCCGACCCTTCTTTATGCAAAGTGGGAACACTCTTCCCCCAGATGACGGATTCTTTCTCACCATTCAGGGCTCAGTTCAAATTTCTGGGCTTTTCGTGGAACATTATCAGCCTCCCCACTGCACCACCCACCATGAAATTCATCATTTTCTCCACAGAACAATTTTACCTTCTTCAGAGCATTGATCAATACAAAAATCATCTTCCTTGTTGAATATTTTCTCACTACTGAAATGAAAGTTTCTAGAGGGCCCTGGCACTGGATCCTCACTATATCCTCAGAGCCTAGATGGATGTTTGATGGTGTTTGTTGGCTGACTGACTCATGGACTCAGGATGTCTGATTTTAAATCATATATTAAAATTTATCTTTCTACTGAAAGCTTCAAAAGCTAATTTTTTGACTGATAAGACATATTCGATAATTACTCTGGGGTGGTTGACCGATAGAAATCTGTCTTTCTTTGCTACCTCTGGCTCCATCCAAGCCTGTTGGGTGCCTCCTTTTCACTTCCACCTGTCTCTGTCTTGCTCTTGATCTACCGGGCTCTCTAAATGTTCTTCTCTGAACATTTACCTCCTTGTGGCTTTATTATAGCTTTCTCTCCTGTTTAAACAAAAAGCTAAGGGCTTCCTTTAATAGGAGCACAATAATGGCAAGTGACTGTATTTACTGAGCACTAGGAACCATTATCATATTCAAACAGCTTGCTGCTTTGGCTACTGTCTTGAAACAATGAGACAGTTCAGCTATTATTAAAAAAATCATTGTGACACAGCTCTTTACTGCAAAATTGGATATCAGTGGATCAAATTATGTTTCCTAAAATATCCTCATATAGTATATATTTTACAAAAATATGTTTTTGTTGATATTTTTAGAGAGGCAGGGAGAGGGAAAGGGAGAAGAGGAGAAAGGGGGGGGGGAGAGAGAGAGAGAGAGAGAGAGAGAGAGAGAGAGAGAGAGAGAGAGGTTGCCTTCCACATACACCCTGACCTGGGATGGAATCTGCTGCATGGCTGTGTGCCCTGAATTGAACTGTCAACCTTTAGGACTCAGGGGTGGGGAACGTCCAGCCCGTGGGCCATATAAGGTCCTAGAAATCATTTGGTCTGGCCCTGCTAAGGCATTAGGGTGAGTTAATTAATTGTTTGACCAAGTATAGCAGGCTAACTTTTAAGTTGATAATTTTATATGCCACAAGAATGATGTTATAAATATCCAAATGGTCCTTGGCAGAAAAAAGGTTCCCATCTCTGCAAGTTAGGTGCATGGGAGGACACTCAACCAACTGAGTCTCACTGGCCAGGGCTCATATCTTATCTAATAAAAGGGTAATATGCAAATTAACTGTCACCCATCACAAAGATGGCAGCACCCATAGCCACAAGATGGCGTTGCCCAGTACTCTGAGCCCCGCTGGAGTCCCTCAGTCCCGGTGGGGCGGCCGCTAAGAGCGGGCGGCATGAGTGGCCTGGCAGAATGCTTGTTTTGTTGCCACGGCGACGAGGCAAGTGTTCCACCCCAGCCACAGAGGGCCTCTGGGCAGTGAGCACAGAGCAGCGGAGGGAGGTAGGGAGGGCGGAGGGGGTGTGTTTGGGAATGCTTGCGTCGTCTCCCCATCCCCGGTGACAAGGCAAGTGTTCTGCGCCCGGCCACATATGGGCCTCTGGGCCGCGGAGAGCCTCTGGGCAGCGGGCGCAGAGCGGCCAGGCCCCGCAGAGAGCTACTGGCACACGGATTCATGCCCAGGGCTACTAGTAATATCTTGATAGAATAGGGCTAGTTAGTTCATTCAATACCTCAACAAATGTTATAGAGAGGCCAATTTAATCTTTTGGTGTTTGAGGTCATATTCACTTCCAGAGTAACTAACTCATGTTTCTAGATACTATATTTCACTCAGAAAATATTTGTTGAATTGCTATTATGTGCTAGGCACTGTAACATATACTGGGAATGTGATGGGAGTGAATAAAACAGACATGTCAGCTGTCTTCACAGAGCTTAGAGTCTTAAGGTGAGGAATATGTTAATACAAGAAAAAATAATAATAGGTAATGATTGTCGGATGAATGCTTACTGTGTGAAAAGCAGTGTCCTAAGTGTTTTACAGCCATTGACCCATTCAGTCCTTACAACAACCCTCTATGATGTAGGAACTACTAACATCCCCATATTACTGAGGAAGGTCAGGCAACTGGTAAGAAGCCAAGATGGGATTCAAAATCAGGCTCAAGAGACATACTTTCAATCACTATGTTTTACTACCTCATGAGATTTATTTTTAAAAAATGAAGGGAAGTATCATTTAAAGTAAATTCATGATATAGTGATAAGTTCTATGAACCTAAGGTAAAGAGTATACAGAGAGTGCATTCCAGAGTAACCTGGAGTGGGGAATCAGGGAAGAGTTTCTCAGGGAAGAGGCATTAGAACTGAAATGGGAAGAATTTAATTGAATTATATTTCATTCCCTCTAATCCTGCTCTGCCCCACCTAATTCTAGAACCTTCTTTTCAGAGGAACACAGAGGCTCCTCATTGACAATTTGGTAGTCCTTCTGATCTTCCCACTTCCTACAATATAATCGATGTTGTTTAAGATAATGCGGAGTCAGAACAAATAAATACGGGTCAGATGCATAAAAAAACTCCCGGGCTGGCCATGGTTTGTCTCAGGGTAAATGTGAATTCAGGATGAATAGGACACCTTCAATGATAACTCTAAGAAGTGAACAGTATTAACTCCCACTTTGTGACACCTTCTAGCCACCTGTAGATAAAGCTCTAGTGTGGAGAGGAAGTATTTAAGGATATCAGAGTATGCAGTCAGGGCACTGGGAAAACTGACATTATGACATTTGATTTATGACACATTATTAGAAAAACAGTCCTCCCTGCCCATGGGGCCAAGCACCAAAGCATTAGATTGTGCTGCTAGAGGAGGTCACCACAGGTTCTTTGAAGTAACAGTTCATTTAATTCCCAGAGAGACCAGGGAGCTTCAGTTTGTTCCTCGGTCACAGATTTCATTCTTTACCCAAATCCTTATCTAAAAATACAGAACAGTGCACACAAGGGACACCAAAAGAAAGAAGGAGAGTGAATGTACTGCCAAATGACCAAGCCCAAGAGGATCAATCTCCTTATTTATTTAGAACTTGCAAATGAAACTCACAGATTTCAGAAAAGAAATCGCAGACTTGTAATAAGGTGGGAGACTAAATCAGCAAATGAGAAGCAAGTAACATCCCAACAGCAATTATTCAACAGCCACTGAAATTTGCAAAAGATGCCAGCATTTCCCAGGAGAGTAAACAATCATGATGTTGAAATGTCAGCTGTGGAGATAGTACGTTAAAAATGCAGTGCAAAATTTCCCAGCAGCCTATTTTGTCTTATGGAGTGTAGCATTATGCACTACAGTCCACAAGTAGCCCAGGGCTGAAGCTACATCAGCAGAAATGCCTTTACTTTTTTACCCATGGTAACCATCAATCAACTGAACTGGGGGCGCATTGGCTAGCTTAATTATTACCACCAATAACTGTTTATGTGTAATAAGGTAAAATGATAAAATGCAAACCCAAATCCTTTGGCTGTTCTACTTTACAGCTGGTTTATTGTCTGGTCCTGCCTATCTTTGGCACAGTCAAGAGAGACCTCCCTTTTGGTTTTCCCGGTGATACCTTCTCTATTATGCTTTTTAAAATATCCCAGATTGGCAAGCCCCAGAAATAAGAAATAGATATAGATGGGAGTCATCTAATTAAGAAGTAGCCCAGCTGGTATTGCTCAGTGGTTGAGCGGCGACCTATGAATCAGAAGGTCACAGGTTTGATTCTGGGTCAGGGCACATGCCCAGGTTGCGGGCTCAATCCCCAGGAGGGGGTGTGCAGGAGGCAGCCAATCATTCTCTCTCATCATGGATGGTTCTATCTCTCCCTCTCCCTTCCTCTCTGAAATCAATAAAAGTATTTTTAAAAAAGAAGTCAACTATTACTAATATACTTACATCTTTAGTTTAAGGAAACATTTCTAACACTACATAATATGCATACAGTTTTAAGGTAATATCAAGGCAATAGTTTTCAATCTTAACTGTGGCAGACCAATCATCCTAATGATTTGAAATTAGTAGATAGTGAACTTTTACTTCCCCCTTGGAATGGGAGCCTGTGGGCAAGGGTGATGTCCTACCCTTCTTCACGTTTAATGTTTCTGATGAGGAGGACAGCGGAAAGGTGAAAGAAGTCAGAAGTTGCTCGCACTTCCTGTTCGATAGTTCTTTGGCAAGGCTTTCCCTTAAATGGTAACCAGTTGCATCTTGCTGATTATCAGGAGAGGAAAAGAGGGAGTTCCTTAATGCAAAAAGTGGGAGGGGCAGTCCTTGGAGGTGCTGACTCTGTGACAGACCTAGATAAAAAGAGAATGGGAACATCCTACCATTTGGATGAAGAGTCTAAAATGAGTTAGCTGATCAGAAGAAAATATTATTCATCATAAAGGGTCCTGAGGCCATGTCAGGGACTGAGTGCTAATAGTAGTCAATAGATCACTAAGTTGACTAATGCATTCCCACTTTAGGACTTGAATAGCTAATTGAATTTTATAATTTCTCAGGGATTTAATATTATTTATTATGTAGAATGGGTTGTCCAGTGATAGACTAGCATCAGGTGCCTTTTAAATATATTTTCCAACAAGAGAATGTCATTTTTGTGATGACTTTCTACATAGAGCCAATTAAAGCATATTTTGCTCCACTGGCACTAGGGAACTATGTGACAGTATTGCTAAACCATAGTGGGAGTAGAATGCTCTACATGAAAGGAGAGATGGGGTACTGTGGCTTACCTCCCACCCCCACAATGAGCCCAAGATCATAGATAGAGATTAATGTGACCCAGAAATTATCTATATGATACCTACCATGATAAGGTCCTATTTATCCTACCTAATAATAGACAAATATGCAAATTGACTGCACCTTCGCTATGCCCAAGCCACGCCCACCAGCCAAAGCCATGCCCACCAGCCAATCAGGGTAAGTATGCAAATTACCCCAACCAAGATGGCGGTTAATTTGCATACACCGAGGGAGGGAGGAGTGAAGACTGAAGACAACTTAGAAGGAAGAGGGAGGAAAAACAGAAAGCAAGGTGGCTGCCAGAGGGAAAGCCCAGGCGGGGCGGGGCGAAGCGGGGCGGGCGGCAGCAGCGCTAGGGTGCAGGCGCTGTGGCTGCAATGGCGGCCGCAGCGGCCACTTGCACGATTCTTCCTGCAAATGGGCTACTAGTATAATGATAATTAATAATGAATGAGTCATTTTGGTTTAGAGATCCAAATTAAATTTATTACCTGTTTAAGACATAAGTCTTCAGAAACAATGGTATTATTTCTTATATGCATGTTTATGGATAGCCTTACATTTTTATACCAGATGAGTGAGCCTCCAGCTCCAAAATTTTAAGGTCTACACTAATGTCTCCCAGATGTTTATTAAAAGTCTTTCAAGAAACTTTGTGGACTCTCACATAAAATTCTGCAGTAAACTCCCAACATGAATATAGGACATATTTTCTGAATCTCACATAATAGTAGAAAGCTCAATATTAAATTTTTAACTATTGTAAATGTTTTAAAAAAACATCTGAGAAGGATTCAAAATGTTCAAAACACATAGGCAATTTCAAAATGCTCCCATAATCCTTGGCAATGTACTCACTCTTTTAAGAACATGCTCACATTTTCCTATATCCTGGGCTGCAATTACAATTGTTTTTTTCCCCTTTTGAAATTGATATTTCCTAGATGGGTTGCTTAAGGTTTCTAGAGGCTACACAAGAGTAAGAGGAGCTAATGGCAAATATGTGAATATGTATGCAAGATCAATACCACAAATTCTAACAATCTTTTCCAGAAGGAAACAAGATTCATTATTTATCCATCTCCACAGCTTCAGATGATGATAAATTTTCTCATGCCAAAGGGTAATCTAAAGGCCGTTTAAAGAATATATCATTTAATGAAACAGAGCACAGCTCTCTGCTTAGGGGATCGTTGGTAGACTACCCCTGGTTTTGTTGATGCAGCAGAGCCTGGTGATTAAAGTCTTTGGAGTGGGTGCCGTTGGTGCCATGGCCGCTCACACACTCACTACCTAAGTTTTCAGAAGAAGAGTCTCCGAGTCTGCAGTGGTTTAGATGACAGAGGACTGGATTTAAAATCAGAAAATTTCATTTTAATACTTGCTCAGTAAAATAGTCTACCCGAGGCTCATTTTCTTTATAACTTCATTTGTAACTTGGGGGAGTAATACCTTCCTCCCAGACGTGTTATAGAATGTTATGTGTATGTGAGGTTGTATGAACTAAAATTACTTTGTAAATCCTCATCAGATGAGACTTATTGTTGTTATTATACAGATACAAAAAAAGGCTCATGCTTTCTACCCAAGACCTAAAGGAAATGAGACGCTCTAGTGTATCTTCATACTGTACTTATTCCTCTTTTGGTTATGAAAGAATCTGTTAGAAAATGTAGGAATGGTATTTTTATGATCTGCTTTATCCATAATATGAGGATGTTAAGGGCCTTTAAAAAGTGTTGTTCAAATATCCCAAACTTAGACTTATTCTATATACAATGTGTCTCTTTTACCATTAAAGAATAATAATTATTGTTTAATGGTAAAAGAGACACTTTTTCATGGAAATCCTTTGTTTTAAAGAACTCTTGAGTGAACTCCAGTAATTTGGGAGGCCTGAAGAAGGGACCATAAAGAGATTAGATTTTATGTATTGGCCACATCAGTCCAGTCTTAAAAACAAAACAAAAACTCGTTTAGTATGTACAGGTAAGTAATCAATGGGAGTTTGGGCAGAGTTGGGGTGGGTGAGTGGAAACTAAGTTAAGATAATTAATGATCTAGGTCTCAACTATCAAAAAATGTTGAATGACGAATAATAGTGATTGTGTATTCAACCAAATTCTCTATGTCAGAAAATTTTTATTGTTTTTTACTTCTCAAGCATAAATACAAATTAAGACAAAAATTATTTTTTGTTGCATGAAGAATACCAAAATATGTGCAAATATTAGTAATCCTTTGCAGAACTCAGTGGGTATATTAAGGTTTGGCAATGATTGATGCCCCAAACCTGTTCTTAAGGGCAATAATATATTATCTAAATAGATATCTCTAGTCTAGAGATCTGCAGCGGGCTGATATTTTCTAATTTCAACGCTGTTTCATAGATCCATCTTGTAACTCAGAGATTTCTATTTATGGAAAAGTTGCATAATCAGTTTATCCAAGTTGCTTTTCAAATGGAGAGGCTACTGAGGAGAGTCAACCTCTGGTGATGAGGTACCCCAGGGAGGAATTTTGCCAAACAATTACAGTGACATTATGTGGCATAAAGTCAATTGGCAACCAGGCATTGCTCCAGAAAATCTGAAAGACAAAGTAGATGGCCAAAGCAAATAATTTACATTAATACATTTTTTCTAAATTTTGTAGTCAGATTCAACTATCTGTTTAGTACAGATGAACTGGAAAATTGCCCAGTCTCCACAGCTCTCAGCAGTGAGGCACACATGCCTAACATACTAAATTAAATGCTGTGAAATAATAATTTCATTGATAATAAAACAAAATCAAACAATGTTGAGCAAAGAGACATTAATTGCTCACAAATGCATCTCAGGTGAAACTATAGCACCAATGCCATTCACTGTAGGAGGCAGAGCTGTGTAGAGGCTTTGGAGCTACAAAGACTGAACTTGATTCCTGGCTGTGCCTCTTACTAGCTGAATGGCCTTAAGCAAGTAAAGTCCTTAAGTGACCTTGAACAAGTAATCTCTAATCTTGTCAAAATAATATGAGGATAAAAATATTAGCTATGAGAGAAGATTTAGTAAGAATCATATGGGATAATGCATGATGCACACAGTAATGGTGCAATGAATGCTAGCAATCATGACTATTTCTTCATACTTTTGAGTACCAGATATGGCTGTTGTCTCTCAGTTCCAAACCCACCTTTCTCTTTTGTTTTGGAATGTTAGAGCTAGTAGTGTACAAACCACATTTATGCTTTGCTGGGGGATAGGCTCCTGTAGGCTCTTCCAGTGGAGGCTACTAAGGAGTGACTGCAAGGTTGAAGAAAGAGGGGGATCCTGGTAGGCTCTGCCAGTAGAGGCCACGAGGGGGAGGCGGCTTCCTCCTGTCTGCTTTCTGTTTGTTTCCTATGGGTTTTCTGAGGCCCCTTTAAGCATCACCCCAGCAACGCTTCTTCATCCCTTCATTCCTTTCCAGGAAAGCCGCTAAATCCTCTTCAACATTTCCAGCACTTGCGAATCACTTTACCCTACTAGTTAGAGGTCTGGATCCAAGTCCCTTAGGCCCCTCCTTGGAGCTCAGAGACACCATGGCCAGCACTCCCTTTTCTCAGATATCTGGGTTTCAGCTCCACAGAGCTTTTCCTCTAAGCTTCTCAGCGTTAATATTCCAGCCTCTTCCTATTGATCCTCAGCTCCAGGGATGATCACTGCTTCCAGAATTTGCTATCTTCACGCCATAGAGTCCTCATATCGTTCTTCCAGTCATCTAACAACTTTGTACCTAGTTAATTATATATTATACTAGAGGTCCGGTGCACGAAATTCGTGCATGGGGGGGTGTTCCTCAGCCCAGCCTGCACCTGCACCCTCTCCAATCTGGGAACCCTCGAGGGATGTCCGACTGCCCGTTTAGGCCCGATCCCATTGGGGATCGGGCCTAAACGGGCAGTCGGACATCCCTCTCACAATCCAGAACTGCTGGCTCCCAATTGCTTGCCTGCCTGCCTGCCTGATTGCCCCTAACTGCTTCTGCCTGCCAGCCTGATCACCCCCTAACCACTCCCTTGCCAGCCTGATTGATGCCTAACTGCTCCCCTGCCAACCTGATTGCCCCTAACTGCCCTCCCCTGCAGGCCTGGTCACCCCTAACTGCCCTCCCCTGCAGGCCTGGTCCCCCCCAACTTCCCTCCCCTGCAGGCCTGGTCACCCCTAACTGCCCTTCCCTACAGGCCCGGTCTCCCCCAACTTCCCTCCTCTGCCAGCCTAGTCACCCCTAACTGCCCTCCCCTGCAGGGTTGATCACCCCCAACTGCCCTCCCTTGCAGGCCTGGTCCCTCCCAACTGCCCTCCCCTGGTGGCCTGATCACCCACCACTGCCCTCCCTTACAAGCCTGGTCCCTCCCAACTGCCCTCCCCTGCTGGCCATCTTGTGGTGGCCATCTTGTGTCCACATGGGAGCAACCATCTTGTGTGTTGGAGTGATGGTCAATTTGCATATTACTCTTTTATTAGATAGGATAGAGGCCTGGTACACGGATGGGGTCCAGCTGGTTTGCCCTGAAGGGTGTCCTGGATCAGGGTGGGTGTTTCCTTGGGGCGTGGGGCAGCCTGGGCGAGGGGCCTGTGGTGGTTTGCAGGCTGGCCACACCCCCCAGTGACCCAAGAGGAGGCCCTGGTATCTGGGATTTATTTATCTTCTATAATTGAAACTTTGTAGCCTTGAGTGGAGTTCAGGGCCGGCCAGGGTGTGCAGGAAGCTTGGCTTCCTCCATTGCCAGGGAAACCCAAGCCTCCTGTTCGCTCCATGGCCACAGCCATCTTGGTTGGGTTAATTTGCATACTCACTCCTGATTGGCTGATGGGGTGTGGCTTGTGGGTATAGCAGAGGTACAGTCAATTTGCATATTACTCTTTTATTAGATAGGATTAACTTTTCTCTCCTCAATAACTGGTGTGGTTTCTATTTCCTCTGTGGCACTTACTGATACACTCAACATCTGACCATTTACTAAGTCATTAGGACAGCTTAGAAAGATCTTGGTTTTGAGCTAAACTTCCCACCTCATGGCTATCACCCATGGGGGCCTTTTAGAACCACACAAAACAACTTCCTTCCTGGACTTCACTAGCTTATCCAGTACCAACATGTTTCAAACCAGTTACTGCACCAAAGTCATAGAAGTAGATAGAACAAGAAATGAGGTAGGCAAGGCAGGAAATAGAAAATAGCATAAAGGCATGGGCAAAAGTGAAATGATTGATTGCCTGTTCAAACTGAAATTACAGTGATGGATCACCATTCAAGGACTTATCCATAAAATCCCAATAGAACTCAGGAACTGTTCTGATGCAGCATCCTACAATTTCCCATTTGAAGTATCAAATGAGACATGAAAATATGAAAGCCCACAACTCGGAAAACTTTTATTCACAATCAACTTATTGCTGGAATGGAAGGATGTTCCATAAACTACACACTGGTAGAATCAGAAGGAAAAAAAAATGAAGTTGATAATTGTATCTGAACTAATAGTAGTTAATATTTCTTTGTTTCTTTTTTTTTACCCTCACCCGAGGATATGTTTTTATTGATTTTAGAGAGAAAGGAAGGGGGAGAAAGATAGAGATAGAGATAGAGAGGGAGGGAGGGAGAGGGGGAGAGAGAGAGAGAGAGAGAGAGAGAGAGAGAGAGAGAGAGAGAGAGAGAGAAACATCGATGTGAGAAAGAAATAGCAATCAGTTGCCTCCCATATGCACCCTGACCAGAGATTGAACCCACAACGTTTTGGTGTATGGGATGATGCTCAACCAGCTGAGCCACCCAGCCAGGACAGTAGCTTATATTTTTTGAACACAATAGTATATATCAGGAATTTCTTAACACTTCCTGTAAGTTATTTCATTTAGTCTTCCTCAAAACTCAATGAAATAGATCCTAATATCCCAGTATTATAGATGAAGAAACTAAGCCATGAAAGGTTAAGTGATTTACATAGTAGCACGTAGCTAGTAACTCGTAGGGATGGGATTCAAACTCAGGCAATCTGGGTCCTCTGGCTCTTCACTCCTATGATTATCATCTCTTTCCTTCTATCACTTAGTTCAATTAGAAGAGTCACCAGGACCCCTTTATTGCATGGGTTCTGCTTTTTGAAGTAGTCAGAATGATATTCAATCACTTTCCTTCTTTGATTAAAAAAATACATATTTTTAATGTAGACGAAAACTGAATCTCCAAGTGGAGTGTGTATGGGAGAGATTTAATTTTCACAAGAAAAGCATCATAGGAGGTAGCAGAATCAGAAATCATACTAGTAGACATGCAAACCATCAGCTGTGTCTTTATTTTTTATGTACTTCATTCAGTGTATTGAACTTTTGGTTCAGATCAGTGATTCTCAACCAGGTGGGCATTTATCAGAAACACGTGGATTACCTTTTACATACACAAACCTACATCTCCCAGGATTTGAATCCAGGAGGTCTAGGATGGAGCCTAGCTGTATATTTTGAAAAGGCTACTGGTTCATATTATCAGAAAGCAACCCAGCGGGGGAGAAGCAGATTCCAGGTCGGCACAGCAGGGCATTAACACCACATGCGTGGTGACAGTTAAGGACTGGGATTTGTTTGAGGCGCCTGTGCACAGCAACTTCGTGTCCAGCTGTATTTATTAGAAGGGGATTCAGCTAGAGCACAAGTGAATTCAAAGTAAGGCAATTATCAATCTATGCCGCCTGTTTGTTGGCAAACAGAGGGTGTAGATAGATTTCTTATTGTTCTACAATAAGAACTCCTCCACCCACCCGATAAAAAAACCAAAACAACATGGGCCCTGTACAAATGCTGCAGAACAGGCAAAGAAAAGGAAAGGCATTTGGAAAATGATTTATTTGAGAAGCCAAAGGAAAATTAGATAAAAACCCACAAAGACCCTGCCACTGAAACAATAAGCAGGATAACATGGCTTTTATGAAATATGAGTAATTCACAAGAGGAGAACATGTTGAGATGAACAATAATAGGATGGAATGAAAAATAAGGAAACAGGAAAACAAAGTTCTATAATAAATTTCAAACGTTTTAGAAGCATACAAGGCATGATAAATATTGCAAAGCACTGAATTAGTGATATGGAAGACAATTCTAGAAAATCTTTTAGGATACAGAACACAAGAATCAAGATCTGTAAATAATGGAAAAAGGATAATAGGGGTGGCTGTGTGTCTCAGTTTGTACTCAGACAATTCCTGTTTTTATGCCTATTGTCCTGTGTAGTTGTTAACTGCTCCCCTTTTCACTTTGAAAACTGCCCTGGTTTGGATATAAACTAGTCACCTAGTATGGGAGATAAACTTAAGAATTATGGTATACCTGAGAAAGAAACCACTATGGTAACAGAAGGACTAATCAAAGACATCTCTGAAGAAAAATTCTGTTTTTTAAAAAAAATCTTAGCTTGATGGACTTATCTCATTCTTGACAAACTCAATAAAAATGAACTGTACTTAGATATATCTGGCAAGATATTTTTTAAAAAAACTGTCAACCATTTTGGAAGAAAGAAAAAAAAAGTAAACTTCAAAGGGATAAATATAAATATCATAGGTTTCTCATTTCTGCTACATTAAATGCTCAAAGAGAATAAAGTGATATGTAACTGAATTTGTTTGGGAAAAATATTTATGCCTTGTCAATTTTCTTCTTATTTGTAAGAAAACTAACAAAGACATGCTGAGCTACAAGTGTGTAGAAAATATACCCATATGACATAGATTCCTGGAAATATTCCAATTAACTAGCATTTATTTTCTTTTTTTTTTTAAATATATTTTATTGATTTTTTACAGAGAGGAAGGGAGAGGGATAGAGAGTTAGAAACATGAGAGAGAAACATCGATCAGCTGCCTCCTGCACACCTCCTACTGGGGATGTACCCGCAACCAATGTACATGCCCTTGACCGGAATCGAACCTGGGACCTTTCAGTCCGCAGACCGACGCTCTACCCACTGAGCCAAACTGGTTTCAGCTAGCATTTATTTTCACCTTCCAGAAATATATGCTAAGGAAATAGTCTACAAGTGGACAAAGAGTCTATAAACAAAGACATTTATTGTGAAACATTTTATGACAAAAACTGTAAAAAGAACTGAAATGTCAACATTCTAGGTATATCCAAAAAGTTGGAATAATATGCAGTTAATAAAATAATGGTGACAGGCAACACGTGGCTGCTATAGGTTGGCAGGGAAGCTCAAAGGGAAACAGCTTTGGTCAAGGACATCCTGGGAGAAGCAGGGCTGCCCTGTGATGAGCTGAACCCATCTGGACCCAGAAGTTACCCTGAAGACCACAGAGCTCAAGTAAGAGTGGAAGGAATTTGTGGACAAAATTAGCCAATTTCAGAAAATAGTTGGTGTTGTAATTGAGTTTGTTGGCCAACTTGCAAAAGGAGAAAATGAGGAGATAAAGGCCATTTGTGTTGGGAGCTTGCTCAAATCTAGAGCAGAGCAGAGAAGCCCAACCAGCAGCAACTCTAAGCACTAATAGCAGAAAAGAAAATGCAGCGTGAAAGGTATTGAGTTGCATATGAAGCTTCGTGTAAAGTAGAAGCAGAACAAAGTGAATTTATCCATCAATTTTTTCAGAAATGAACTGAAAATTTCATTTTATAGCAGGAGGTTTTGTTATAAAATTTCATTTATAACAAAACCAAAAAACCCTACCAAAAATCATCTGTAAATTCCAGTGACTTTGACTACTGACCCAAGTATGTCTTGTGAGATGGTGTGAATGGGATGCAGCATCTGTAAAGGCAATAAAGCAAGTCTGGGGGAGTTGTTTCGGACTCCAGTGCATAGACTATGGTGGACCAGGTTCTCACATCTTGCATTCTTAGTCTGAACTAAGCAGTCTCTAAACTTTGATTCTTTTTTTTTTTTCATCTTTATATTTTTTATTGATTTTTTACAGAGAAGAAGGGAGAGGGATAGAGAATTAGAAACATCGATGGGAGAGAAACATCGATCAGCTGCCTCCTGAACACTCCCTACTGGGTATGTGTCCGCAACCAAGGTACATGCCCTTGACCGGAATCGAACTTGGGACCCATGAGTCTGCAGGCCGACGCTCTATCCACTGAGCCAAACCGGTCAGGCTCCCCCCCCCCCCCTTTTTTTTTTTTTATAAATTCACAAAGCTTTGGACAAAAAAGCAATAAACTATTGTTCTCAAAAACAATAAATAAAATAATGATGACAGTGGGTTTCCCATAACATAGGAAAACACTAGCAATGTCACATCAAATGAAAGAATCTGCATAGAAACTCTCCACATTTAAAGAAAAAGTTTTATGTAACAAATACTACAAGAAATATCTCAGCAAGTAAAGAGTGATTGTTTCTGGAGTGAGATTAAGACATTTTTCTTCTAGGCTTTCATATTTTTCTTATTTTATAATTAGAAGAAAAATGAACAAAACAGGTAGAGAAATATGATTTGTTTGAAGTTTGTAGAGACATAAAAGATTCATGACATAATAGAAGTGAGCAAAGCAGAATACAAAATTGACTGTACATGTATCATTTCAGAACTTCATTCATTTATTCCCTGAATAGATATTTGAGTGACTTCCTATGTGCAAAGAACTGCTATAGGCCCTTGGATTATTATGGCAAGTGAAACAGAAAACACTAACCTCACAGAGACAAAAACATGTATTATACAAGGGGATAAAAATTGGACTGAAGTGTATGTGAAGGTGATAAAAGTATCAGTCTTTAAAACTGTAAATAATTTTTTTCACATAACCATCACATTGTTTTTAAAATATAAAATTACAATTTTTTAAAAAGGTCGATGATCCAACCTTCCTAAACAGAGAATTGTTAGCTTTTTCAGAATCATCCACAAGAACCCTCCAGACCATTTGCTTAGCAACTTCCTTGGCACAGGACTTAGAATCACTGAACCCACAGTAGAGGAAAGAGAGCCAATAATGAGATGCAAGGACATTTTTGTATTTTGAAATGACATTTCTTATGAGGCACTTCAATCACTCTGTCATCACCACCTTGTTAATTATCTCATAGAAATATTATCAGCTGTCTTTAAAGAAACACACACACATGAGTATCAAGGGACTTTGTCAGCTTTTTGCCATGAGCTTGATTTTTCTTTTAGTGCCTATTGAATTTTAGTGTAACGGAACAAAGGCTTAAGAAAAGAGAAAATAAGGGAGCCTATATATCTATATATCTATATATCTATATATCTATATATCTATCTATATCTATACCAATATATATAGATATATACAGATATATATGTATATATCTGTATATATATATTTTATGTTGAGTACCTACTATATGTCACATGATGCTGCTAATCCACTTGATATAAACCATTCTACTTAATAAGTCAAACACTGTATATAGTTATCATTATTGCATCTCTATTGTCCCAGTAAGGTTTCTAAAATTTATTTTATTACATTCATTATCTTTTAGTGCTTTTTTCCCATCTTGTTTTCTTGCTTTCAAATTAGGTGGCTATCTCTCCTTTACAATAAGTACTTATTCTAGCTCTTTCTAGCCGCACCTTAAAGTCATTGTACCTGTTATGGCTACAGGCCTATGCCACCTCCTATTTCTTAGCATTGAGGTACTTCCGGTTAATACTTTCCTACAACAAATGCATGGACATTTCCTAATCCAAAAATGTCGAACTGGTGACCCTCCAGCCCTACTGGGCCTGCAGATTATTTTTATTTATTTATTTAAATGTATATTTTTATTGATTTTAGAGAGAGAGGAAGGGGGAGGGAGAGAGAGAAACACTGATTGGTTGCCTTCTGTATGTGCTCCAATCTGGAACCAAACCCTCAACCCAGGTATGCACCCTGACTGGGAATCAAACCTGCAACCTTTCAGTGCATAGTATGATGCTCAACCCAGCCCTCCGGCCAGGCGCCTGCAGATTAGTTTCAAAAATGTGATTTACTCAATTAACTTGATGTGGGGGGATCCTTTCAAAATGTATAGGTTTGAACTGTGTGGGTCCACTTCTATGTAAATTTTTAAATAAATACTGTAAATGTATCTTCTCTTTCTTAGGATTTTCTTAGTAATATTTTATATTCTCTAGCTTACTTTATTGTAAGAATACAGTATATAGGACATATAACAGAAAATATGTGTTATTAACTATTTATGTTATCAATAAGGCTCTAGTTAACAAGCAGGCTATCAGTAGTTAAGTTTTGGGGAGTCAAAAGGTATATGCAAAACTTTCGACTGCATGAGGGTGTTGGTACCTCTAACCCCCATGTTACTTAAAGGTAAACTGTACACATATATCAAATCATCTTGTGTATACTTTAAATATCAGTTTATATAATAAAGCCTAATATGCTAAGTGTCCAGTCGGCTGTTCAACCAATCAAAATGTAATATGCTAATGATATGCTAAGTCTGCTCAACTACTTGCTATGATGTACACTGACCACCAGAAGGCAGATGCTCCGACCAGTAGGTTAGATTGCTGCTGGGGTATGGCCGATCGGGACTGAGCAAGATGGGCCGGACACGCCCCGGAGCCCTCCCGCATCCCTCTCCGACCCTGATAGTGCACCAGTGGGGGTCCCTCGGCCTGGCAATCTGGGACCCCTTGGGGGATGTCAGAGAGCTGGTTTCAGCCTCATCCAACAGGCCAGGCCAAGGGACCCCACTGGTGCATGAATTTGTGCACCAGGCCTCTAGTCTATTATAATTTAATAAAGCTGCAAAAAAGTGAGTTGTCAACATTTAAGGACCTGTTTATATTAAAAAAAAATCTATAGTCTGGCTTCCTTTGAAAAATTACATCCCCATGAGTTAACAGCAGTTTGCAGCAAAGGGGTGGCTGGCTGCCTCCTTTAGAAAGGTCAGGGCTCTTCAATTACCTACAGTTTTTATTACTCCCCACTGTATTATATTACTCCCTACTGTATTATTTGGGACTGTTTTTCACATTTCCATTACCTTCTTGTTCCCCTATGAGGCATTTGAGTCTGAGACCTCTGCCCCAGGTCATTGATTCTCAAACTGTTCGGTGCTTATATAAATCCCCTGGGGAGGTGTTTTTAAAATGTATATATTAGGCCATAGTACATCATTTAGTAGAACTCAGTGAGGCAAAAAATCTACACTTTAAAAAATTACCTAATGTAATTTTGTTTCAGGTGATTCCTGGTCCAATAAAAAATCACATTAGGGGAGACTCTTAGGATAATGTGGTCCCAAAATACACTCAGAGCTACCTGGGAACACAATCACCTGTGGAGTTGTTTGTTTTTAAATAGATTTCTATGCTCCAGCCCCAGGGGTTCTGATTTGGTAAGTCTGGGAATCTATGTTTTGAAAAGTTTTCTGGGTGTGGCTAATACACAGGGGGCCAGCCCTCTGGGGCTGAAGGCCTAAGGAATTGTCCTTGATGAAGGAAAGGCAGTGAATACAATGGGAAGCTAGGAACAGAACAGGGTATTCTTAGCAGTCTGAACTCTTGTCTCATTTCCTGATATGTTGTTTGACGAGAAGTGACATGATAAAATACAATTCTAGGTTTTTTTCTCTTTTTCATGGATGATTATTTCCAGTAACTACATTCCACCAACTCTTACTTTCTTTAATTTTACATGTCAAGAATCTTTGGCTTCAAAATATAGCGAAATTGGCTGAAGGAGGGGATGGGGATGAGAATTAGGGAAAGCTGTGACTCAAAGACATGAGAACAATGTCACTTCTGTCACTTGCAGTCTACAGGAAATGGAAAACCAATTGAGGGACAATGAAGGATGCATGAAAAGTTCAATAGGGTAGTAGAAGCAGGTTTTCTATTTCTTGCAAAATCAATGTCCTCAAGGCCTTTCTCTTCCAGCTTTGTTCTACTTGACATAGTAAATCCTGAGTGGTCATGAACTCAGTCCACCACAGTGCAAGGGGATACTTTTCCTTAAGGCAGTCTACTTCCTTAGGTTCACATCAGCCCACCTTGACAGATGCTGGTTTGCACAGATGTTACTGAGTTCTGTTACAATGGAAGAGCTGGAAATAGACGATTAATTGAGTTTAATCAACAGTAACTAAGCATGAATTATGAGCCATGCACTGTGCTAGGAGCTTAGGGTTCAGTTTAGTGGAGGAGTCACATGTTAACAAATAATGACACGGCTGTGCCACAGACCTAGAAAAGAGAAAAGTACAGGTAGGAAAGTCATGGGGAAGTGTTGGGGAGAGGGTGGGCACTGAACCGTGCACAGATGATATTTGAGCAAAGGTCTGAATGTTGAATGGGAGTTTCAGGCGGACACAGGGCAAAGGGCATTCTAAGCAGTAAGAACAGCATTTACCTTCAGGCATTGCTGAGCACAGAGGACAAAGGGTAAGGGTTAGTATCTAGAAGAAATGAGAGTCAAGCAAGGCTCAGGTAATGAAAGGTCTGGTTGCTGCTTAAATTCATCCTATGGTAGTTCGTGGGAGAATTTAGGTTGTTCAGGGACCTGACATTAAATAACACTGAATCACAAAGTGAGAAATTTAATCCCTTTTCAATTAGCATTTAATCCTCCTGTTAAATCAAGAAAAAAAACCTCAGTTTTGGTATCAGTATGTGATTAATACTTCTTTAACACCTGGAAATTTTCCCACTTAAAAACAGGCTCAGGCAAGGAGTACCTAGCTAAGATTGTTTTGATCTCATTGTGTACTTATTTTTATAGTTTACTTTTCTTTGTGGCAAGGGTTTTTCATTAATGTCATGATGGAAAGATTTTTAAAAAATATGTATTTTTATTGATTTCAGAGAGGAAGGGAGAGGGAGAAAGAGAGAGAAACATCAATGATGAGAGAGAATCATTGATCGGCTGCCTCCCACATGCCCCTCACCGGGGATCGAGTCTGCAACCTGAGCATGTGCCTTGACCAGGAATCGAACCACGACCTCCTGGTTCATAGGTCGATGCTCAACCACTGAGCCATGCCGGCTGGGTGGAAAGATTTTTAAAAAATAAATTTATTTAAGTAAAACAGTAAGCCAAGGAAAAACAATAATAGCAGTAGATGATGCAGAGATACAGCAATAATTATGAAGGCAGCACATAAATGCGTAAAGTCTGGAGAGCGATGCTATTGTCCTTAGGGAGTAGTGAAAGGGTGGAAGCAGGCTAGTGGACTAGTTGTCTGTCTGATAGCAGCTTGGAGAACATCATGGAGAGTCAAGAATGGAGGCAGGCAGTGAGGAGGTCACTGAACACTGCGGCAGAGACCCTAAGGCCACGGTTAATGCTGTCGGTGTATTCCTGGTCTTTCCCAGTGCTCAAGGAAATCCTCAACTTTCTCCTGGTCTAGGCTCCTGCTAAATCTTGATGGAATGGATGTACAAAGATCTTTACCTGGGCGCTGTGCAGCAAGCATTAAAAGGCAGACTTGGAATGAAGGTTAGAATGGGATTTAATTATTTGCCAGTAACCCAGTGTAAGGCATTATTTAGAAACAACCTCAAAAATCTTAACTAGCCTATTTTATGGACAGAAGCAGGCAATCTTCGCTTTAATATCTGGTTTCCAAAGTGTCTGTCTCATTTTAATCTGTCCTTGCTGTGGTCCTCCTACCCCAATGGTCGGCAAACTCATTAGTCAACAGAGACAAATATCAACAGTACAACGATTGAA
The DNA here is from genome assembly GCF_951640355.1 of Cnephaeus nilssonii. Lineage (NCBI taxonomy): Eukaryota > Metazoa > Chordata > Mammalia > Chiroptera > Vespertilionidae > Cnephaeus > Cnephaeus nilssonii. The sequence goes on along the minus strand of NC_137085.1, from coordinate 24,129,945 downwards.
ATTTCTTTTGAGAGCCAAATTTTTTAAACTTAAACTATATAGGTAGGTGCATTGTTATTAACTTAATTAGGGTACTCCTAAGCTGGCCTTTGCTAAAAACTCAAGGGGCCAAAGAGCCGCATGTGGCTCGCGAACCGCAGTTTGCCGACCACTGTCCTACCCTGTCAGCTCCTCAAACTTCCTCCCTCCTCCTAAGATAGGCAGCTGACTGTGGGGGCACTGAGTGCCTGTCTGGAAGTGGGAAACCCTGCTCCCCTGGCCTCCCTTTCCAGCTACTGCTGACCGTTTAGGAGAGACAGAGCGACCCCCCTGGTTCAATGCAGGAGGTGGAACAAGGGTTCCTACTGCCAAATCGGTTCTGAGGAAGATAGGTCCTGGCTTCCGAAATTGAAGCTAGGAGTATTTTCCTGAAGAAAAAGATGTTTCAATAATGATACTTCTCATCTGTTTTTCAAATTTAAATTAACAGTGTTTTTATGTTTATTAAGTCACTGAGACTCATATCAATTCTTTAAAATAGTAGAGTAGGTACTCATTGAGTACCCATTTTGTAACTAGTTGTAATTTATTATAGAGGAAACGGAGGCTCGGGGAGGTTTCCCAAGGCTATACAGACGAGTCTGGAGCTATACCTTGAAGCCAGTCTTCTGGTTTTCCTCCTCACTCCACATCCCCTTGGTCTCAAACAGAAAGAATCTGTTACAGACATTGTTTAGTGTCCACAGAACTATTAACGCCATAGTTCTGCTATATTATGGGTCAAACAGGCTTTTCGGCCTGGCCCGAAGTCTAAATAGCCACAGATAACATTGTTTCAATGGAAAAATCAATTCTGAGTTGGAGCTTAATTCATCTGCAGATCGTTACAGCTTGGGTGTACATCTGTCTTTCTAGAGGGATACATAACAGAGAAATGCTTTTTAATATAATGATTTACATTTATCAATAAAAATATCACACGCACATTTCTGTTTCTAGAGACCTTACGCTTTTTGGGTACCTATTTCTCAACAGAGTGTCACAAATTGGAAAGAGTTATTTGCACATACTTGAGGAAGGCCTTGAGGAGCATGTTCTGTAAGTTTGCTGATGATTAGTAGCCTGTGTTTCTCTGGCTCCAGGGGAGGCATGTCAGAATCTTGAACTGGGATAGAATGCTTTTTTGAACTATACTCAATAAACCTGGAGAATGGATACATTCTCTTAAGGGTGGTGAATTCTGTTCCAATTGCGCAAATTACTCTTGTAGTGAATCACTGATGTTAAGGTGTGTGTGTTAACCCCTCAGGAATGTTGGGGTATGAAAAAAAAGATTATCATTGTCATAGTAAAATAAAATGCATGTTGAGCAAGAGGGTAGCATGAAGCTCAGTGTTTTATATACTTGACATGTGCTTGTTGAATGAATGAAAAAAATGAAAATAGCTCTGCTTTAGGAAGATTTATCTAGCAGCAGTGTGCAGAGTGGTTTGGAAAAGAAAATCTAGAGATATAAAGTCTATTCAAGAATAGCCTTATTATATCAACTGGAGGCCCAGTGCATGACATTTGTGCACTTTGTGTGTGTGTGTGTGTGTGTGTGTGTGTCCCCTGAGCCCGGCCTGCACCCTCTCGTGGTCCAGGAGCCCTTGGAGGATGTCCGACTGCCACGGAGGCAGGAGAGGCTCCCATCACCACCGCTGCGCTCACCAGCTGTGAGGCTGGCTTCTGGCTGAGCGGCGCTCCCCCTGTGGGAGCACACTGACCACCAGGGGGCAGCTCCTGCATTGAGCTTCTGCCCCCTGGTGGTCAGTGTGCGTCATAGCGACGAGTCGTTCCACCATTTTGTCAATTTGTATATTAGCCTTTTATTATGTAGGATAATCTCAGTTAGAAATTTCTGATGTTGCCACAGAGAAATTCAGGAATCTAAACCTTGAAAACTGTCCATATGTGCGTACACGAGGTCATGCTATTGCCTTACTAGTGACATTTCCTTCTATGAGATTGTGCCCACTAACAAATCTCTAACAAATAGTGCTAAGGATATTTAGGTATTCAATAAATACTTATTGCTATGCTTATTCCTACCTCTGGGCCTCTGCACTTTTATTCTCTTTGCTTGTAATGCTCTTCCTTCAAAAATTTGCATGGTTCATTCCTTTCTTCCTTCTTTACTCAAACATCATCTCATTAGACAATCCTTATTGACTAACCATAGTCATTCTTTTAACCCTTTACCCTGCTTTATTTTTCCCTAGTACACTTGCCTCTACTTAGTAATACCATATTATGTATTTGTTTGTATGTCTTTTCATATGTCTTCCCCACCAGAATGTAAGTTTTTTGAGAATAGTGGCTTTGATATTTTACTTAATGCTCTAAGGTTTATATTGAGCACTTAATCCAGGAATATGGCCAGTGCTGATTGGATTAAGGAAGGACATATACCCTGGGGGTGCAGAAGTAACAAATCTATGTGGGTTGAGCCAACAGATGTCTGGAGAATGTAAACTAAGAGAAATAGGGACCATAGTTAGATGCCTTGATTAGAGTTATAAAGTTAGAAAAAGAGAGTAGTTGCCCTAACTACTACAGTAGTATAGCCCATCACTACTTGCAATTCCGCTCCTTTTCATTTTCTTGTAGTTTTTCATCACAAACACTTTGTTTTTGAGCTCAATGGAGTTTCTGTCCCTTGCAACTCCATGCCCTTAAATAGCAATAGAACTTCCCAACAGAACTTTCTGTGAAGATGGAAAATGTTGCATATCTGTATTATCAGACATAGTAATCACTACCCACATGTGGCCATTGAGCACTTGAAATTGGGGTAGACTGCTTGAAAAACTGACTGTTAAATTTGATATAATTTTAAATAATTTAAACCTAAGTATTCATAGAGGGCTAGCACAGTCATATTGGACAGCACAGCACTATGGTTATTGCTACAAGGGTTCAAAGAAAGAAGCACAATCAGTAAAAAAACAATGGAAGAGCCAAAAATACAGAAAAAATCATGATGGTGTCATAGAATTCAAGTAGCGAGTGCTCCCAAAACTACAAGAATAATAAGGTAGAATAAAGCTGGCAAAGTCCCACCAGAAGCAGTGTTATTGATTTTGTGATGGGAAAAACCTGAATTCAAACAACAGGGATTAAGAAAATCACAAAACAATCCATTCAAAGGCAAATTATCTGGCCATTAAAAATAATGGAAAAATATTAATAACATAGAAGATATTTATAATATATGGATATGTAAGAAAGCTCATAGCATGCTCACAATTTTATAACTCATACATGTCTAGATCTTTGGGGTTGTGGGTTTACAGGTAACTTTTATTTTATTCTTTGTCATTTTATAAATTTTCAGAATTATCTATCTAGAACATAAAATTTGGAAATGAAGGAATACATGCTATACTTAACACAATAAAATGGCAGCATCTTTTCACACTGCACAAAGAGCCAAATAATCGTAAATACAGCTACTAAAATATTAACCACACTACATTTCTAAAGTTAGTAAGAGTCACTCTCAATTTTCTCCCAGTCTCTCTAGGCATACACTTATTAACCTAGATTTTCCCACTGTCAAAAGTCTAGGAAAAGGACTAAAAGTTGCTTGGAGGCCTTTGCCTGTCTTGTAAGGTTGGATTCATAAGATGCTTGAACTTAAAGTTATATTTCAGGTACCACTAGGTGGCTCTCTGTGCCTGCGACCAGGCGAAGGCACACTGGATTCACTCAGGTATAGATTTATCATTCATTATCAGGTGTACACTGAAGCAGTTCCTTATGTGTATAACACAATGTGTGATGTGACTCAAATTAATTCTGCATACAGCACCAACATAATAACAGCTCTCGGTCTGTACCTATTAAATTCACCACACAGAGAAGCAAATTCTTTGTTTAATGAAATTCCTGTTTAAGTACCTCTGTTTGGGACTAAACAAATAAATTCCATAACTGAGCCAGATTGCAATTCTATTAGATAAAGACATGCTGAGCATCTAACTTTGTTTATGGCAATATATATATATTTTTAATTTTTGACCTAGAGAATATAAATAACTTTTGACTTCGAGTTGAGGTTTTCAATACAAAATAAAATAAATAGGTTATATGCAGCTTGTGCAGCCATCACAGTGCTTGACCCTGAAAGTTCAGCTTATAACCACCCCTAACGGAGAGGAGAGAGGTGGCAACCCATTTCTAAGAACGCTACTGGAACATCGGACAGAGCTGTCTGTGTTTGGAACTGTGCACTCAGCCACTTGGCAGAGTGATGGCAATATAAAGCTAGATTGCAAATACAAAGGAAAATCCCACCCTTTAACATAGAAAGACCAACTCAAAGTGCCCAAGCTTCAAAATTCCACACTAACTCTGAGTTTTCTAAAACAATTTTTTTTATTCTTTGATGCCATGCCCAAAAAATTCTAATTTTTTAAAAACATTATAGCAGAATAAAAATAAAAATAAAAACATTATAGCCTTCAGAGATTAAAGGCATCAAAATGTTACCCAAGGTGATCTGTGGATGCCATAGGGTAGTAGTGCATATACATTACTTTTGTCATCATAAAAGCAATATGCACTTAACAAGTCTCTCAAAATTGCATGTATCAAACAGTTTTGATATATTTGGCATTCAATAAAACAGAGTCTGCTTTATGGTTATCAATTTTCTATAAGCCTTAGTATATCAGAAGGCTACTGTCCCTTAAACCATGAGCTAACCTATGCCACAAGTCCGTTACATTAGTACAAATAAGGTCTGAATGTAAAGGGGGAAACTTCTGAACCTTTGATCCATGTCAAGTTAGATTCTGCCCTTTCTAAGAACCCCTTTCTCCCCTAAGAAGCCTACAACATCCACTGGGTCATGGTTACAAGTAAGTGGGGTCATTGTATCTTAAAAGACCCAAATTTCACCTCTCTTAATTTTTTTCTTTGTCCTGCTGCAAAACATGCGAGTTGAACGAGACTCTGCCTCCCCAGGGTAAGCTGGGCCAGGTGGCCCTCTGTCTCTTTTCCACCTCCTCTAGGCATAAGTCTGTGTCACAGAGTACATGAGTTTTTACTGCGGCTATAACAAAGTACCACAAATTAGTGACTTAACACAAATTTATTCTCTTGTTACTAATGACTGGAGGTCATAAGTCTGAACTCAGTCTTACTGGGCTAAAGTCAAGGTGTTGGCAGGGCTGCATTCTTTATGGAGCCTCTGAGGAAAGAATTCATTTCCCTGTCTTCTCACTTCTAGCAGCTGCCTGTATGCCTTGGCGAGGGCCCCTTCTTCCACCTTCAATATGCATCACCCCATCTCCATTTTCATCATTACATCATCACAGTGACTTCGCCTCAGACTCTTCCTGCATCATTTTCATGTAATTACATTAGGTCTACCAGGATGTTCCAAGATAACCTCCCTATTTCACAATGTTTAATGTAATCACAGCTGCAAAGTCCCCTTTACCACAGAAGGTAACATATTCACAGGTTCTGGGGATTCGGACATAGAGCTCAATGGGAGACCACTGTCCACACTCCCACAGCAAAGCAAGCCAGCTCCTGTCCTTCCAGAACCCATATCTCTGGTCCACCACCATTTTTCTTTCTTGCCACTTCCTCCTTTTATTTGCCTGAGTATAAGATGGCAGCTATCAACAATTAGAATTAAAAATGCTGCAGAAACTTGAAGCCCAAGCCATGTGCTCCAACTCAATATTTTCCAGAAGAGCCCAGCACCTGGGGACTAGATATTAATGCTTTTATTAATGAAACTAGAGGCCCAGTGCACGAAATTCATGCACTTGGGTGGGGGGAGCCCTTCAGCCCAGCCTGCACCTTTTCACAGTTCAGGAGCCCTCGGGGATGTCCAACTGCCAGCTTAGGCCCGCTCCCGACTGACAGCTTAGGCCCACTCTCCATGGGGAGCGGGCCTAAGCCGGCAGTCAGACATCATTAGCGCTGCTGCAGAGGCAGGAGAGGCTCCCGCCATTGCCACTGTGCTCGCCAGCCATGAGCCCAGCTCACAGCTTCTGGCTAAGCGGCGTTCCCCCTGTGGAAGCACACTGACCACCAGGGGCAGCTCCTGTGTTGAGCGTCTGCCCCCTGATGGTCAGTGCATGTCATAGCGACTGGTCATTCCACCGTTTGGTCAATTTGCATATTAGCCTTTTATTATATAGGATGAGGCTGTTGTTTCCATTAATGAAGTCAGGCTGTTCCTTAAGTTTAGGTCCTGGGAAGCTCCTATGAGAAATTAGGGTAGGAGATAAGACAAGACTTGTGAATTGCTCACTAATCCTAGCTAGTAGGAATAGAACATTATTCTTAAATCTCTCCTGTGACTGCTCCGGAGACCTAATCATTCAGAACCCATACAAAGGAGCAACCAGTTGAAACGCTACCTCGCAAGTCACTTCATCGCTAACTTTTCACACACCTAACCTTCACTGGATTAGAACTGTAACATCAGTGGGGTTTCAAAACAGCAGGTTTTTTTCATTTTTTCTTTGGGTGGGCTCACTGGAACTGGGTCTGCTAAGCCTAAGTATCACATTCATACTGAACATACATATAAAAGTACTCTGGAAAGCAATCTAGAATACTTGAGTTCTTATCCTAATTATTTAAGTTTTTATTAATGCCATATCAACAGATCTACACTTTGTGCTAAAAGAATGATCATTCTCATAATAAGAACACACAATGCTCTGGATGCTTTGCTTAGAACTCTGCATACATGATGTTGTTCTCACCTTAACGTTATAAGATATTCACATTTGATGCACCATGAAATTGAGGCAAGGATATCAGGCATGCTTCCCTAGGTAAGAATGTCTAGAAAGTTGTAAAGTTAAGGTTCAAACATAGATCTGGGCTTCTCAAAAACCTATTCTCTTCCTTCTATTTCTTCCATTAATATGCTACAATTGTCTCATTTGCAAAATAAGGATAGTAATACTATTTGTCCTGCTTACCTCATAAAGTAATTGTGAGTATAAATGGGGGTAAATAAAAATGTGTATGAAAGGACTTTGATAAACTTAAACTCTAGAAAAATACTCTACAATTTATTTTTTCTTGAAATCTATATTTTCATATTGAAGTATTAAACATCCTGGTAAGGAAATGTGAAGGTAACTTATCTTTTTACTCTTATTGTTTTTCATTGTGTAGGTAATACGTACTTATTTTTAGAAAAATAGAAGTATGGATAGGAAAAGCATGTGGGTTTCTACCATCTAGTTACAATCACTGTTAATACTTTTATAAATAAAATTCTACACTTTATATGGGGTGGGGCAAAAGTAGGTTTATAGTTGGTATGGAAAAATAATACAACTGTAAATCTACTTTTTCCCAGTGCTATATTTTACAGAAGTAATGTCATCTTTTACATAAATGTTTTCTATCTTTCTGTCAATAAATATATTTTTATTTTGAATAAATAGTATTCCATTGTAAAGATATATCATCATTCATTTAATTCAATTCACTTTATTGGTTATTTAGTGTGAAATTTCTTTTAACAATCAAACCTGGAAGTGGATCTCTCTTGTTTATCCTTTTTTCCCCCCAGGATAACTCAAAAGCAGTGATGGATCCAGTCTGTTTTTGGATTTTAGGCTGACAAATACACTAAATTCAAAAGGAGCTATTCATTTTCTCCTTGTTGACAATGCATAGCTTTCTAGTGCTCTATATGTTATGTTGTCTATACATTGTTATCTGCCTCATAGGACTGCTAGGAGGATTATAGGAGCACATTTGTGAAGAAGCCTTAAAAAGAAAGCATAAATGTTACACAAATATATATAATTGATTTTTTCCTGCATCTATATCTCACATGAGTAATAATGAGGCATATTTCAGCCCGATTAAAAAAAAAGTCATCTGCTAAATTCTTTACCACTTGAACCATTGAAGGCTCATTTCCATCAGTAGACTATCCTGGCCAACCAGATACTAGGCTTTCAGTGTCAGGGTTAACTACCAGCCCAGGTCAGTACCTGCTCCCTCAATGCATAAGATCAAACACAGTCTCCCTTGAAACTGTCTGAATCTTACACCTTCAGAATGAAATCTGAACATCTGGCTGGGGTGTTAGGTTGAGGGAAGAAGAAGAGGTGGGAGGTGGTAGACAACTGGCTTATTCCTTGCTTACTTTTCCCCATCCCATAAAAGAAAGACCTAAGAAAGACAAATGAGTGGTTTAAAGATTTTCATTAGTTTCTTATTCATATATCTCTCAAAATGCTCTATAAAACTCAGCAGAGGCTGAGTTTTATAGAGCATTGTGTGTTCTTGCCTAGTTTTATGGAGTTGGCATCACATTTCTCGTGCTGTATAGTTCCTCTACACTTCTGTGTATGTCAATGGGAGTAGCTAGTGTGGTCAGGAGGAAAGGCAATGAGATTCCCATGTCTACATTCAGTTGTGTCACTAAGATGAATAATACCTTGCTATAAGAAGCCCCATGGCAATGATACTCAATGTAGCTGCTTTGCAAACTGTTATTTCTCCATACTGAGATAAGGAGCCTGTGCTAATGTGAACCAACTCACTGCTTTCTTCATTAAGAAAGACATGCTGTGAAAATAATGTCAGATGGGCCAAACAGTGTGCTTAGTGGTATAGTAGGCGGCCTGGGGGTAGAGAGAGAAGTTAAGACTATGTGGCTATAATCTCATGAACGATCTACTATAAGTGTGTCTACGGTAGAAACTTATGACCATTAACAGACCAACGTTTCTGAAAAATCTTGGGCATCACATTGAAGCTTCTACGGCAATACCTAAGGCTCTAGAAACTGTGTTAGAGGTATCATAGGTAAAATGTTGCCACTGGTACAGAACAGTACCTATGGCATGTCTTCTATTCCTAGGTAAATATGCAACATACTTAGGAACCCAGTTCTTTTTTGTTGTTGTTGTTTTGTTTTCCTTTATTTTGGGGGTGTTTGCGTGTGAATCCACTTACTTTAAAAAAATAATTTCATTGATTTTTAGACAGAGGAAAGGACAGGGAAAGAGAAACATATGTGAAAAGGAAACATTGATTGGTTGCCTCCCACATGCCCCTCCCCTCCACCAGGGACTGAGCCTGCAATGTAGGCATGTGCCTTGACCAGGAATCAAACCATGGAGACAATGCCCAACTAACTGAGCCACACTAGCCAGGGCTACCCTTTTTTATTTTTTAAAGAAAAAAAAATGAGGAAGTGGGTAGAGAATAAGGTGGATGATGAAGATATGTGAAATCACATCCCATTTTGATTACTAACTACCAATGGAGAATTAGTGGAGATTATGACTTGGATGATACTTATCAGATCATAACCAACCTCTCTACTAGGTATTTAGCTAACATTATACATTTTCCACAGTACTTCACTTCATCATTTGATTCACAAAACAACTCTGCCTGATGGTAAGGTACCTTCTTTTGACAGGTAAGCATAGATGCTCAGAGACAGAGACACCGGCCCAAGATTAACTGGAGAGTAAGAGGTAGAGGTAGACTGAGAGTCCTTTTAACCAACATGATTAGAATCTGATTAGGGGTATTCATGAAATAAAACCTTATGGCACAAAATCCATGGTGCTTTCTGCAACAGCAGAAGAGAAAACATTAAGGAATTAGACACCGAAATTGGTTTTCAGATGATTCAGATACTTAGCTCAGCTGATTCAATCATAAGTTAACTCCAAGATGTAAGAGTCAAACAAGATCAAGATCAAATACTCTTTATGAATACATTGTGGCAGGCACAAAGAAAAGTGGGTGAGACAGACTAATTGCCTAATGAATAGTGTTTGCTAGTCTCCTCTTTTCTATTTATCTAGAAAAATAAATTAATGTTATGAAGAAAAATTCCCAAATTAACAATAAAAATTTCCAAATTAATCCCAGGTCTCAGTTCTTCAAGAGGAACCTGTAAAAGATCACTGCTAAGAAAAGTTTTGCATCACTTGACATTTAATTTGAAATCGTTTATCTTCAAGTCAGCAATAATTAGGTGCTGCTATCAGCCATTCATCATGAAATGTAGAAAAATACATTTCCTCCAGAGAGAGAGAGAGCAGTGCTTAGCTGGAGCAAGTCAAGGAAAGCCAACACAGTTGAGAGCAGATGTTTTAAAAATAAATGTCCTTTACTTATCCCCTCATGAGGTACCTAAGTTATATAGTGGTATCATTGTTCTGTCCCCTGTACTGTACAAAAGTGGTGCTGTGCTAGCCAAATTCCAATAAAAAGTCTGCAGTACTTAGCTTTGTATTGTCAAAGAAAATGGATCATCTAAAGCACTTATATTTCTAAGGGAATAAACATATATTAATTAGTTCGTATATATGGCTCAATGAGACATACAAATTGTGGATGGTACACCCAACAAGAGTTGAAAATTATAGTGTAGTCACTTTTTAATTGCATGTGTTTAGATCCAACCCAATTACGTATATTACTCCATTAACTTTGCCTAATGGAACCAATATGGAATTGCCATGAGATATATGTTTTAGAAAGAAATGTGTATCTGGCACTACCTTAGCCAGTAAATTTTAAGGAGTGTTAACCTAACTTTGGAGAAACTATACAAAACCCCTATAAGAAACAATACTATGGGGAGGGAAGAGAAAGAATAACTATAGAAACTTAATGTGACTTATATGTAAATGTAACTGGATCCATATGCAACATCATCATTTGAAGGTCATAGAACTAAGAAGTGATCATCTAAATAAAATAAGTTAGCTTCAAGTAGAGATTTGAGTGTGGTAGTCAAGTCAGATTTTATTTTTTATGGACACGTGCTTTGACCCTATCCTGCATATAATGTTGCTTTAAGCTTTTATTATGTTGTATACATACGGTTTCCAAAAGTGGGTAGTTAACTATCTTATTTTTCAATGGATTTCCTGCTTGAAGGAAGTTGATTCCTTCCAAGCTGATAATCTGTTCATGTTTTGAATAAACAGTATGTTGAAATAAAATTGCTATGCTTTTCTTAGAGATTGGATCCTTTCAGTGGTTTCTCCTTCCATTCAGAAGTTGTGGTAGGTACCATAAAAGCCATTACAGACAGTCCTTGGGTTACGTCGGACTTGACGTATGTCATTTCATGGTTATGTCACCATCTCCCATTTATTTATAAAAAAAAAAGTTCCGTCATTTCGACATATGTACATATGTACTTTATGTTTTTTGTTATTTATTTACCACAAGTAAAGGTCAGGAATTGTTATCTTTTTTTTTTTTTATCATTTCACTTCATTACTGCTGTGTATGTGCTCCATGTGAGTGATGTAGGTGCTTATGCAGGTGGGTTCCGACTTACGGGGAAAATCGTGTTATGTTGCGCAGTAGGACCGGATCTCCGATGTAACCTGAGGACCTACTGTATGCAGTAATGAAAGGCTTTATGTGAAAGAAATCAGCAGCTCTAATGAGAGAGAAAACACTGTTGCTGCTCCTGCTCTAAAGCAATTTTGATTTGTTTAAATGAGAGACACAATTTTATTTCATTGGTTGTGTGGTCGAATCCTTTGTTCAGGCACTGGCATCATCAATAACTTGGGTCACTGGGCAGTAGACTCTAATGAGGACAGTGGCTACATTACGTCAATTTTATTTAATGTGTAAAACGAGTTCAACATTCTTTTATATTTAGATAATTTTAATAAATCACATCAGTATATTAGAGAAAGGTCTACTTTTGAGGAGAAGCAAGGGAAAGATTAGTTATTATTTTTGCTGAAAGCAGATTATGGTCATATCCTAAAATTATATATTACAATGACTTGGCATTGAGCTGGACATTCTTATTATACAACATTATAGAGTGACATTTAAATAATATATTAAAAGTGAGATGAGTTAGATATGTTTGAATTTAAAACACAAAGATAAATGAAATAAAATATCCTCAGTTGGGCAAATTAGATCTGAGTTAGTATCATAATCTTTCCCTTTCAAGATGTGTGCCATGAAAATAACAGTGGACAACAGTGATTTAAAGTAAGTTTCTGAATTGAAATATAGAAGTCAATGTGCGTGGCCGAGTGTTTATTTTATTGTCTGCTTGTAGAGGTTGTCCGTAGAGGACTCTGTTCCCCCCTAGGGGTCTTAAACTTTGAAGTCTGCTGATGTTAGATGCTGCCTCACAGTTGCTCTGGTCCCCTTGTCGTAATGTGCTGTATACTGCACAGATCCATCCTGGAACACAGACAATTTTCCTTCTAACTAAGGAACACTAATTTTGGGAAAAATTCTTGCTATTTAAGACTCTTGCCAAACAATCTACAAATGGAGAGGCGTCTGGAGACTGTGAGCAATATTGGCACCTTATGAAATATTAGGTAATAAAGAAGCAATGAAGAGAAACAAGTGATGCTGACTCTTGCATTTCATTAGATCTGATTCTGCACATATATTAATAATGATACACCCTATGGATGCAATTTCATGTTTGTAACACTTGGGTCATTGGCAGCATTGTGCACCTGTGTTTTCTATGCCTTCCCATCTGCTGCCCATAGTCATTCAGATTCAGGTGACGGAAATATTTTAGATAAAAGTTAATTAGCCTGCACTCTGCAGATTAAATCTCTCTAGTTCAGCATTAAATAGGAATCTTCTGGGCAACTGCTGAAAGTAACTAGTGCCCGCCTTTCCTAAGATTAAAAGTGTAAGATTCTTTTTTCTAGAAAAATAAATCTTTAGTACTTTCTTGATATTTTATGCATGGATTCTATCAAACTTTTGATATCTGTCCTTGCTCATTTACATATATATATATATATATATATATTCCTTAGTTTCTCAGCCTCTACAATGGGACCAATACCAATTACTTATTTGTTTCATAAATACTTTGTGCAAGGCTTAATGAACCTTGATATTTTGATAAAAATAAGGCACAAAATGCATACAACTTCTATTGCTTAAAGGACCCCGCCCCCTCCTTAAATATTTATCTCATCATTATTGTCAACAACGAAGTTTACAAATAGCTTCTTTTATTGAAAATATATTTGATTTTTTTTAACCCATAGGAAACTTCCTTTATTTCTAGATAACTGGAGCAGAAATGGGCTGAAGAGAGCAGCTGCATACAGCCAGCCTTTGAGCCCACATCACACAGGAAGAAGATAGGGACAAAGACATGATCCCAAATGACTCATCCCATCCATTTTCATGCGATCACATAATAGCCAAGACTAATTAACCACCCTTCTTTATCTATTGCTTCTGTACTAGTTACAGATTTCTTTTTTAAAAAAATATATATTCTATCGATCCCTCACAGAGAGGAAGGGAGAGGGACAGAGAGTTAGAAACATCAATCAGCTGCCTCCTGCACACCCCCCACCGGGGATGTGCCTGCAACCAAGGCACATGCCCCTGACCAGAATCGAACATGGGACCCTTGAGTCCGCAGGCCGACGCTCTATCCACTGAGCTAAACCGGTTAGGGCTAGTTACAGATTTCTTATTTACTCAAAGGAATTCAGAGGGACGTGCTTCCTTCCTGACACCACCGCCTATGGCTCAGGCACATCTTCTAAAGTCAAAGAGAGCAGATGCTGCTCTTTCTGCCACATGCTCTCCGAATTCCTCAAGGGAGTGAAACTCCGGCAGTCACGGATCCTCCATCGCCCTTCCCACATCTCGCCCCCCCCCCCCCCCCCCCCCCACTTAAGCTAGTCATTAGAATAGAACCCGGATCGCTCTCCCAGATCTTAAACTTAGACTTCCACTTCGTCCGGCACTTTTCCCCATTTTTGCTTTAAATGTTTTTATTTTACTTCTATCTACCAACTACCGATGTGGTCCAATCCTTAAACAGTATCAAAGTTGAAAATCCCTAAGTCCTTCAGGACTTTCCCGTCCCCCTTTCTCCCCCCAGCAACCCCCCCGCGATGGTCCCAGCCCCCAGCGGCGCCCGTCTCCACTCCACGCGCCCGAGTGCTCTCACCTGACTCTCCCGCGGAAACTCGTGGCGCACGACGCTGATCACTGGAATGTGCAGAACCGAGCTGACCAAATCGAGCTCCATCATCTCGCCCTGGCTCTGGGGGAAAGCCAGCAGCGCCGAGACCCCTTGCACCACCACGGTGTGGCACACGCTCTGCAGAAAGGAGAAGGGGTCACTGCTCCACGGCGAGCTAGGGGAGGAGAAAGGCAAGAGCGGCAGATCGCCCAGGCCCGCCTCGATGGCCATCACCACTTCCAAAGACAGGTTGTAGGGCAGGAGCCCTTCCACGCGATTCAGGTTGTCCACGGCGAAGAGGAGGGCGTCCCGAGGCCACAGGGTCTTGGCCCCTGCGCCCTCCCCGGGCTTCCGGACGCCCGGCGGCCCCCGGCCAGGCAAGGCGCTCCCCAACCAGCGCGCGCCCGGCGAGGGCGCCGGGGGCCGCCAAGTCGCGGGCTCAGGCTCATCTCGCTGGGCGCCGGCCCGGCTGCTGTCCGGAGCGCGGCTGGCCGCGCGGGGGGCCGTGGTCCAGGGCTGCAAGTGCACCGCGCCCACCCTCACCGCGTGTCCGATGCGCTTGAGGATCTGGCAGGGCTGCGGGTGCGAGGAGGAGCCGGGCACCCCGGCCAGCACCAGTGCGCAGGGCGGCGGCAGCAGCAGACAGACCCTGCTCAGCAGCCACCACAAACTCAGTCTCCTCATTACTGAGACCCGCAGGGAGAAAGCGCGCCCCCTCCTGCGTCCGGCTGGCCCCCCTTGCAGCCGCCGCCTAAGGTCTCCGCCCCCAGGTCCCGCGCACCGCTCACTAGGCGCGGAGAAGCCGTCCCGGGAGCAGGAGCGGTCCCCGGGCCATCCAAGTGGCAGCCTAGCGCGCCCTCGTCAGTCTCAGATCCCGCTCCTGGGTCCGTGCGCCTCGCATCCTCTGCCCGCCCAGTCCCTGCGCGGAGCCAGGCAGGCGGGCGGGCCGGTGCCGCTCACCCGCAGCTGGGGCGCCCGTTCCTTGCCCGCCCCATCTGCAGGGCGGCTCTGAGTCCGGCCCCGCGGGGAGGCTGGGGTGACAAGCACCCGGAGTCCTAGGGGGCAGCGGTGACCGAGGAGGTGCTGAGCTCACTTGGATTCTTTTCTCTTCCTTTTCCACCTCGGCGAGACGCACTTATTTCTTCGGGGTCGTGCAGGAGCAGGTGTTCACGGCCGGGATGCGGAAAAGAAGCCAAATCCGCCGCGCTCCACCGTGGGCCATCCCCTCGCGGGCTTCCCCAGGACTGGCTTCATTTTTCTACTTCCCTCGCTACTTCCTCTCTTCCTTTCGTCCTCTTTCCGCCCAGTCGCTGCCCGCCGCTGGCTTCCTCCGAGGAGCGACGCGACTGGCCAGCAAAGGGTGGTTCTGCTCGGAGCGCAAAGTTCTCCCCGCCTCAGCCGGCGCCTCCCTGTTGCTGAGCCTTGGCACCAGCCTGACGCTTGGCTGCGCTAAACGCCCACTGGTGGTGAGATTCCCGGTAGATGCTTCCTGCGCGCCTGGAAAGGCCTCTCCCCTCCAAGGCTAGGAGTCCGCAGTTGGCGACATTCCCTGCGACCTCGGAGGGCGTGGGCTCCCAGCCGGTGGG
Source organism: Cnephaeus nilssonii (assembly GCF_951640355.1). NCBI lineage: Eukaryota > Metazoa > Chordata > Mammalia > Chiroptera > Vespertilionidae > Cnephaeus > Cnephaeus nilssonii. The sequence continues at coordinate 24,114,366 of NC_137085.1, read as the reverse complement.
GAATTCTGAATTTGGAGTGGCGCCCGAGCCATCTGAGATCCAGTTGTTCACTGGGATAAGTTCAAAGAGGCTGTGACTTTAAATGAGCTTCCCTTCGATGTGTCGGTTCACAGGTATTTTGAGTTAAGGATAGTAAAGCAAGAATCGTTTACACGTTTAATCCCCTCAATTCCTTCTCTCTAGCATGTGGGCCTCTGCGGTGTTTAGGGATCCCTGTGTTTTTTAGATTCCCAGAATTGAAACAGTGAATTTAAAGCAAATCTTTGATCAAGAAATTAAAGAGATTCAACATACTTTGAGAGTTTCAAACCCAGTCAACAACAGCATTTCCTGGTTTAGACCAGGAGTCCCCCTGAGCACTGCTTCTAGTAAATTCTTTCATTTGTATGCTAATACGTGAGGTCAGTGGGGTTATGATATCATCTTTTCCTCCCTGATCTACATGATCTGGAATTAGAAGGGAGAAGTTTAAGAGGAGGAGCGTGGTTCTCACACATACGATAAATTTATTTTATGCCACAATATCATTTAGGAGAGCAGGGGCCAAGCCCTGGGAATCAGCAATTCTGAATTTCATCACCAATTCAAGAGAAGCATGACCTTGGCAATTTATTTCACCTGACCTTGCCCTGTTGTTTGGATCTGTTAAATTGTTATGCAAATACAGTTAGCTTGGAGCTCTGGAGAATTGTTTTGATTCCTGAGCTAAAGTTCCCATCATGCTTTAAATCCTCGGGATGAAGAGGCTCTATCTAGCTAAATAAAATCCCCAAGAAGGTTGCAAAGTGAATGCTGTTTTCCTCAGGCTTTTAAAGGCATCTTAGTGCAAAAGGTACCTGACTCTCAAAATAGCTCTTGCAAGGCTGGGGTGCCAGAGGAGGAAAAAAGGCTTCATAGAGGGAAACATGAACATCATAATAGAGGGTGAACCACCAGGGAAAAGTTTCTGGAAATTCCTCTGGCTCTGGAGGATTCCACGGATTGGGATCTGAGTAAGAAGAGTGTAGAATTCCCTGGCCCTTGTATTGCAGGAAGATTGGGACTCCATGACTGTGTAGTAAGGAGGTATGCTTGTCTGTGTAGGAGTTTGTGTGCATTGAGGAGGTTCACATTCCAGCTTGTGATCATGCCCCCGAGTGGGACTCGTAAGTTCTTGGCATCACTAATACATTCACATGTTTCCTGAGAGAATAGATGGTGATGAAGAATAGAGAGGTCTGAGATAGTAGGCAGTGAGACAGACATGAGCAGAGTAGGAACGATAGGCCAGGTACAGGAGGTTACCAAGGTCTAGTACCTGGTGCTGTTTTCGGTTAACAGATCTATTGGTTAATGGCATCCTACAGTCACTGTATGTTCTTTACGCCTCTCACAAGTCCACGACTACCTTGAGGGAATGGCTCAACTTGTGGTTCGTAGAAGAGAGGATGATTCCCACAGTTTTGGGGTTAGTGCTACCCCAGGTCATGCTAAAACTGTAGCTGAGCCCTGGCCAGTATGACTCAGTTGGTTGGAAAATCGTCCCATGCACTGAGAGGTTACCATTTTGATTCCCGGTCAGGGCACATGCCAGGGTTTCGGGCTTCATCCCCAGTAAGGGGGCAGGGGTGTAGGAGGCAGCCAATCAATGTTTCTTGCTCCTCAATGTTTCTCTCTCTCTCAAATCAATAAAACATATTTTAAAAAAACTGTAGCTGAATTGTGTGAATACTGTGAACAGTGAAGAATAGCCCTTCCTTCCTGTGCTTCCTTTTGCTTCTTTCGTGGGCTTTGCAGTTATGATTTCCCCTCCTTTCTTTTGCTGCTTGGTCCTCTTTTTCCATATCACTGTAATCTGAGCATCCCTGACATGATTCTTTTTTCTCCTTTCCCCACATCTTCCTTTTTCCTTTTCCCCCTTCTCCTTCTCCTTTTCCATGCTTCAATGATCATAATTTTTCAGATTCAGTCATCATTTCAACAACCATTTATTAAGCTCCTTACTATGTGCCAGGCATTGCTGTGGGACTCTCCTGGGGATAGATGATTAAAGTATAGTTCAGAGAATTTGAGTTTTACTCCCACAAAGTCATATTATAGTTAACTAGAGGCCCGGTGCATGAAAATTCATGCACTGGAGGGGGGTTTCCTCAGCCTGGCCTGTCCCCTCTCACAGTCTGGGAGCCCTCAGGGGTGGGAGGTGACCTGGCGATCCGAGGAAGGTGACTCCCCATCACACCTCTGCTGCTGCCACTGCTGGCAGCACAAGCCTCGGCTGGCCCTGGTTACCTGAGCCTCGGGTGGCCCTGGGCGGCTGGGCAGCCACCATCCGAGGCTTGCCTGCACCTCGGGCTGGCCCTGGGCGGCTGGGAAGCCAACATCTGAGGTTTGCCTGCACCTCGGGCCAGCTCTGGGGGGTTGGGGGGCTGAGGGGACTGGGGGACTCAAGAGGCAGGTGCACGAGTGGCGCGCCCGACCTTGCTGTGCGCCTGCCACCTCGGCGGGGCTGAGGGGACTGGGTGCTGCCATCTTGTGGCTGTGGGTGCCGCCATATTTGAGGGCATGGCAGTCAATTAGCATATTCCCTCCTTAGTGGCTGTGGGTGCTGCCATCTTTGCGATGGTGTGAGGGTCAATTAGCATATTCCCTCTTTATTAGATAGGATGAGTGAACAAAATGCTAACATTGAGCTTATATTCTAGTGCAGGGGTCCTCAAACTTTTTAAACAGGGGGCCAGTTCACTGTCCCTCAGACCGTTGGAGGGCCGGATTATAGTTTAAAAAAAAAAACTATGAACAAATTCCTATGCACACTGCACATATCTTATTTTGAAGTAAAAAAACAAAACGGCAAAAACACCCACATGTGGCCCGCGGGCCGTAGTTTGAGGACGCCTGTTCTAGTGGGAGAGACAGACAAACAAGTAAGTAAATGTAGGATATGTTAGTTGATGATAAGGAGAAAAATAAAGCACCAGGAGGAAATATTAAGAGAGTGGCTTCTAAGCTTAGATAGAACAGCCAGAGAAAACCTGGCTGAGAAGATAACTTTTGAATCAGGACCTAAAGGGAGGTGAGGAAGCAATTAGTTTGGATACTTACAAGGCAAGAATCTCCAAGCTGAGGAAACAGCAAGTGCAAAGGCCCTGAAGCAGGAGTGTTTCTGATGTGTTTGAAGAATAGTGAGGTGTCCAGAGTTGCTGGAGCAGAATGATCCAGGACAAGAGTGGTGGCAGGTGAGGACAGGAAGGTAAGAAGGATGTGATGGATCTTGTGTCAATGAATAACATTAGTTTCTACTCTGAAAGGAATGAGAAGGCATTGGGGAGGGGGCGTTAAGGAGAGAAGTGACAGACCTATGTTTTTACAGGGACACTCCAGCTTCTCTGTTGATAACAGATGAAAGGTGGTCAAGGGTGGACGTCAGAGACCTGATATGAAGCTGTCACAATAATTTACATGAGAGATAACATTACTGTGAAATCATAAAAACAACTTCATCAGGTTGGAATTATTATCCTCATTCTGTAGATAGGAACTTGTGTTTGACGAAAGTTGGGTAATTTGCATGAAGTCCTCACATAGTGAGGGAGGGGCAGGGTGGATCTGAAATTCTAAGTTCATCCCAGCTGCATTGTTGGTAGCAAGAATCAGCCCAATTCAGAATTGGCTCACCCAGAGACGATGAAGCTCTTTACATTACCAGGTTGGAAATGAGAACTACTCATCTACTCATGTTGGAAAGTCAAATAAACAAAAACAAATCCAAATGCTGGCAATTTAAAAAGTGCTTTTGTGCACATCTGTGCTTCCTGGGACGAGCCATGGGGTGACTAAAAGCTGAGATAATCTGGAGGTGGCCCAGGAAAGCTGCAGTGAAGGACACGGGGCGGGGAGGGGGGAGTCAGAACTTCGATTCTATTCTCAGCACTGGTTCCCTCTGAATGTGACATTTAACGTCCCAAAGCTCAAGCTTCCTCCTTTCTACTGGCTCCTTGTGACGGTTCTTTCCGATGGTCTATATGGCTGCGTGTGGACCCCTGTGACTACTGTCAAGTCCCTTAGAAATTGGGGGCTTCTCCAGGGCGATCAGTTTTGTCACATATTTATAAAAGTTTGGACAACTATTTTTTTCCCCTATATCCTGACATATTTCAAGTTCTACCCATATCTAGCTTTGCTTTGTAAATGAGAATAATATTAAGTGGAATGTTTTTAAGTCTGGGTCAGGCTTTTATGCAGCAGTAACAAGGTAGGTTTGCTTTTTTAACCAATATTCAGATGACAGATGTGCTTACCGCTCATTGATAATACCCATAAGCCCAAATTGTATCCCTCCCCACATCAACTTCTTTGTCTCTGTTGCCAGAGGCCCTATTGTGATGAGAACCTTTCTGGGTAAAAACAAACCAAAAATATGTGGAGTTGGTAGGGAAGCGATGGTGGCAGAATTTGAGGAGAGAATGAATCTAGAAAAAATTAGGTCAGTTTAGAGAAGCAGAACCCATCTAAAGCCTAATTATTCTTTTTTCATTCCACCAATTAAAAACAAAAAAAGCCGATATTGACTTGATACCTAATAACACTGTCCTATAGTCTACTAATTAGGCATTAATTTTGTCAATAGTCATCTTTTTAAAAAATGCAAATAACTCATGATTATGGGACTACCCATCAAACATTAGTATAAATTAGTTTACCCTGAATGTTGTAAAATTGATATCCTGTTGGGAATTTTGGGAGCAGGAGGAATTCATTTTGCATTACACAGGAATTTGGGGACATAGAAAAGGACCAGGTGGGGTCTCACAGAAGGAGTTTAGGACAATCTGAGGGTCTGGAGACAGAAGAAAAGGAGCATTAGGAACTAAGAAAACAGTGTAAAGAAAAAGTAGCAAAAATTGAATTCCCTTTGTCTATTTCAAATAGGCCTTAGGCTTTGTTGATGCTGGAACATATAAAGGGAAACGTCTTCCTTTTGCACCATGTGATCAGCTATACCCAGGAAAACACATTCAGGCCAGACCCATTACCTAGAGATAAATTAGGGTTTGCCAATAGTTGTTTGCCTTTCAAAAATGAAAAAGAACACTGTGGTGTCCTCAGTCTAGTTGTTTTTGGGGGAATAAGCTATCAGTTGTGACAAGTGCATGGCCTTTTCAGCATCCACCAGGATTATTGGCTGAGTGTTTAGATGTCTTGATTCCTTTCCTAAACCACACACTACAAGGGAATAAAATAGGACTTGGGGGAACCATTATGGCAGTGTCTCTCAGTCTCTCTCTCTCTCTCTCTCTCTCTCTCTCTCTCTCCCCCCCCCCCCCTTTGGTGGCAATCATTCCAACATAGTGTTTATCCAAATGAGTTATGGAATAAAACTTGGCCCATCACAGACTGCGACATTTATAAGGGACTTTTTTGTGCCCAGTTTGTAGCACAAATTTTATACCTGTAGCCAAAAGAATTTGGGAATTTTCTAAGTGCTATTTGCCTTCATAGATCTCACGCCTTACATCTATTAAAGCACTTTGTTTAAGAAAAAATGGTTTTGTTTCTTTAGAAAGAGACTTTCAGGAAGATTTTCAGGACATGTATAGGAATTAAAAAATCTTTATTATTCTAGAGCTTATTATTATCTTAACTTCTACTTGCCAGGCACTTTGGATGCATGATCTCCTACTTTCAGGAATAGACAGTTTATCTTTATTTTATAGCTAATGCAACTGACACTTGGTAAGGCTGAGCCATTTGCTAAGAATGGGAAAGCAAACCCAGATTTGATCCCCTGACTCCAAAGACCGTGTTCTTTTCATCTCCATTTCTAGGTGAAATGAAGTGTCATGAGCAGGCCTGGCTGACTCTAGAGCCCTTATCTAACCAATGGACAGGGATGTACATAATCACAAAGCTCTTTGATTATTTAGCACTTGTCAGAGTATATAAATGAAAACTCTAAACGTTTTAATAGATACGGAGACCTGAGGAAATGGCCTTCTTACTGTTTAATACTACACATAATGAATCATTATGATTTTCTGTTCTCCTATTGGCCCACAAAATATCCAGCAAATATCCTCTTTTCTGTTTCCATATGTGAAATGACATCTACCATGGTTGCAGTTTTATTTTATTGATTTTTTGTTCAGAGAGGAAGGGAGAGGGATTGAGAGTTAGAAACATCGATGAGAGAGAAACATCGATCAGCTGCCTCCTGCACACCCCCTAATGGGGATGTGCCCACAACCAAGGTACATGCCCTTGACCGGAATCGAACCTGGGACCCTTCAGTCCGCAGACCGACGCTCTATCCACTGAGCCAAACCGGTTAGGGCCATGGTTGCAGTTTTAAATGTCATTGAAAATATTGTAACTCATTATCCTCCTTACTCTGTTCAGCAACCACATACTGAAGATAGCAAGGAATTATTTATATATATATATATATATATATATATATATATATATATATATATATATATATATTTATTGATTTCAGAGAGGAAGGGAGAGGGGGAGAGAGATAGAAACATCAATGATGAGAGAGAATCATTGATCAGCTGCCTCCTGTGGGTCCCCTACAGGAGATTGAGTCTGCTATTCGGGCATGTGCCCTGAAGGGGATCAAACCATGATCTCCTGGTTCATAGGTCAATGCTCAACCACTGATCCATGCTGGCTGGGCAGCAAGAAATATTTTAATATGTGAAAATCTGGGTGATTTGGGATGGTGCCTCTAGAATGTTCTCACTGGGACAATTTCCATCAAGGGGAACTTTTATTCTTCATAAGACAGACCAGAGCTGCTTCTTCACATAATCTAATTGACAAGACTTTTACTAGTATCTTGATCAAAGGATGAAAGAGTCTGCTTGGTATAAGCTAGCTTACTAAAAAATTATTTGGATCTGCTTCATATTGTGATGTGGGAGCTTTTGTTAAACAGTTGTCCTTCATCCATTTCCAATTGATGTCGGCAGAAAAAAAATCTCATGATTATGCTGAAGCGGAATCTTCTGGGAACTGAACCTCTCTTTGAAATGATTGCTAGCCATCTAGAAATTGTTAATGAAGGAGGAATGACCTCTTCCTCCTGAATTTGAAATCCCCTCAACACTATACTTCTTTTTTTGGGGTGTCAATCATTGGGTTAAAAAAAAAATAAGTTGCCCTGACTGGTGTGGCTCAGTTAGTTGGAGCATCGTCATGTGCACCCGAATGTCATGGGTTTGATTCCCGATCAGGGCACATATCTAGGTTTTGGGTTTGATCCCCGGTAGGGTTGCAACGTTTCTCTCTCACATCAATGATTCTCTCTTTCTTCCCCTCTCCCTCTCTCTCTAAAATAAACAAAAACATATCCTTTGGTGAGGATTAAAAAATAATGAGAAGTTGATCCTCTCCGCCAATAGTACCATCACACTATGGAGAGGAGACTGAGCAATATCATGCTGATTAAACAATAGCCATGGTGCTTAGCTTATGATCACATGGAACTCTACCAAGAACTCAATGGGAAAACATTTCATCCATTAAAAATGCTGGTATAATGAGACTGATTGGGATGAGGCAGGATGGAAATAGCATCTTCCGTATTCTGAAATAAGATGACATCTCTTTTTTTTAATGCATTTTTTTTGGAGATTTAAAAAAACTCTCTCTAAAGTAAGAAGAGGGCAGACATATTAATATATTTATATACGAGGTAGTTTTAAATCAGTTGTGAATCGCTGATGGCTGAGGCAGACAGACAATAAATTGATAGCCTAAGGTTCCACAGCATATGGCAGATGCAGAACTAAAATCCTATTTACTTTATAGCAGTCAAAACAGGAGAGCACCATTTACTACCATGACCACAGATGGGGGAGCTGGTGCTGTGTAGGCTGGGTTTCTTCCTGATTTGTTCCCACAGTTAAAGACCCCTGTTTGGCTCTGACATTTGATGCAATTAGTGAGCAGAGCTTTTCTGGTAATGAAAACACTTGTAGCCCATTTGTTTATAGCGACCATATCTGCCTTTCTTTCTTTCTTTCTTTCTTTCTTTCTTTCTTTCTTTCTTTCTTTCTTTCTTTCTTTCTTTCTTTCTTTTTTTTTTTTTAACTGGGAGAGTTGCAATTTCCTCCCACCTTAGTGTGCCTTCTTCCTGAAGTCCTTGGCTGATTGGCAGCACAGTCATGTTTCTGTGAAGTTTCAGAAATGGTCTTCAGCAAAAGCAATCTTCCTTCTCTAGTGTAGCCGCTATTCAATCTTCCTCTTTAAGTCTCCCTACTGGCTCCCTGCTGCTTTCTAAATCAAGCTGTGATTTTCCTGGTTTATCAGCTTCTCCATCAGGTGGTTTAAATTTGCTATTACAGATTTCCACCCCTCCCAATGGTATCTTCTCTAGTGCCAATATACGTTGTGTTCACTCCAGAAGTGGGTGGTCAGTAACCTATGATGGCAGGGTCCACAGTTAGTGGTGCAGTCATCTGTATGTGGATGGGATGAGCGGTGGAGATTGTCTATAGCTTTTTTGCTTTCAAGTGACTACAGTGTCTATGTGTTGCCCATACGTTATTATTTCACTCTGATTCTACTAATGCCAGCAAGTCTTATTTGTCTACAGAGTCAGGGGATCTGGTTTAAAGTATATAATTGTCTAACCACTATGCTGTACACCTGAAACTTATACAAAATTATATTGAATGTAAACTGTAATTGAAAAAAATTAAAAAATTTCAAAAAGTAAAAAAAAAAAATCTAAAATCTAGTCAGGAGCTAAAAAGCCAAAAGATGATTCTGTCCTCTCTGTGCTCCCTTAAATTATGCAATAAAACTTATCCTCTCTGTCCAGTTTTAATGATGGGATGGGTGCAAAATTAAAAACGTTAATTAACAAGAAGAAAAACAAATCAGATGATATTTCAAAATAAATTCTTATCCATAGGCATAAAAACAGTGGGGAAATGCTATTTTTATTATTAAATGACTGCTTCTTGGAAGCTTGCATATCAACATTGAGAAAACTCACTTTTTATCTAATACTAGGGGCCCAGTGCATGAATTTTTGCACCTTGAAAGGAACTGTGGGTTGCAAGCTGCGGTGAGCACAGGGGCAGGTCTCAGCCCATTCTCCGTGCCCCCGCCCAGCCTCTCCCACTCGGCCCCCAGTCCCCTATCTCCCCCCTCCCACTGCTGCCACTCCCATGTGCTGATGGCGCCGATCCCGCTTGCACCTGCTGACAGCGCAGAACTATTGGTGCCAGCACCATCAGTGAGTGCGAGCGGCACCGGCTGCAGGTGCAAGTGTGGCTGTCGCTGGCAGCGGGTGCAAGAGTAGGCTGCCAGCCCCAATTGCCCTTCAGGAGGAGGGGGAGGTGGAAAAGCCCTGAGGGGCAATTGGGGCCAGCAGCCACCGCTCGCACCTGCTGATGGCACTGAGCAATCGGGGCCAGTGCCGGGCACCAGCAGCGGGTGCGAGTGCCAGGTGGGACCGTGGCATGCGGGAGCAAAGAATTTTCAGTAACCACCAGAGACTTGCCCTGATGACAGCAACCAGTGCCTTGGTCTGATGCTCCCACTCACCCGCTCCACCATCCCGCCACGGCCAACGCCCACCATGTTCCGTGTTCTGCTGCCTGCTGCCAATGCCCACCATGTTCCGTGCGTGGCCCCGCTAGTCAGAGCACATCATAGTGACTGGTTGTTCAGTTGTTTGGTTGTTCTGCCGTTAGGTCTATTTGCATATTAGGGTTTTATATACATAGCCTAGAGGCCCAATGCACAAAGATTCATGCAAGAATGGGCCTTCCTTCCCCTGGCTGCTGGCACTGCCTTTGCTCTGGCTGGAGCCGCCTTTCCACTCCAGCCTGGAGCTGCCTTTCCACCTTCCCATGTTGCCCAGAGGCCCGGAATGGCCAGGGGTGGTACAGAACACCTGCATCGTCGCCACGGCAACGACGCAAGCATCCTGCCCCACCCCTGGCTGCTCGGCGCCTGCGCATGCAAATTAATCCGCCATCTTTGTTGGGTTAATTTGCATACTCACTCCTGATTGGCTGGTGGGCATCACAAAGGTACAGTCAATTAGCATGTTACTCTTTTATTAGGTAGATAGTTTAGTTAGATTAAAGAGCTAAGTATAATCACATAGGAAAATGAAAATGTATATCTCAAAATACTTAAGGCAACATTGTTGATGCTTTAAAAAAATAGGGATACTCCTATGCTAATTATAAAATCAAGATGTCAACACATGTGGAGGGCCACATAACTGTTAATCTTTTTTGATAAAATAATTTGCCTCATGGAAATTAATACCAAAAAAAAAAAAGAAAGAAGAAAAATAAAAGGAAGAAAAATCAAACAGTATAAGTAGAAAGGTATTTTGCAGCACAATTGAAACATTGTGGAACCCCCCAAAAACAACATTCATATTTAGTAACAGGGAAATGATTAAGTTATTTATGGCACATTAATTCTATGTTATTTCAGTCAGTAAAAGTGATAAACATGAAATTTTAGGTTTTGGTAAATCATCTACAAATATGAAAAAAATCAAGTATGGATTGCATACACTTTGATTACAATCTTATATAATAAAACCCTAATATGCAAATCAACTGAACAGCAGAACAACCAAAACGACCAGTCGCTATGATGTGTACTGACTACCAGGGGGCAGATGCTCAATGCAGGAGCTGCCCCCTGGTGGTCAGTGCGCTCTCACAGGGGGAGCACCACTCAGCCAGAAGCCAGGCTCATGGCTGGGGAGCGCAGCGGTGGTGGTGGGAGTCTCTCCCACCTCTGCTGCAGGCAGGCAGTAAGGAGCGAGGGGTCCTGGACTGCGAGAGCCCTGGACTACAAGAGGGATGTCTGACTGCCGGCTTAGGCCCGGATCCCTGGCAGACATCCCCAGTGGGGTCCCGTACTGCGAGAGGGCACAGGGCGGGCTGAGGGACTCCTCCCACCCCCCCACCCGCCCAGTGCACAAGGCTTCTAGTTCTGTATATAAAATATTTGTTTACACATTGATAGAAATTGGAAGAGATCAGAGAAGTATTAATATAAAATAATGGTTATTATTTCTTTTAAATAAGTAGCACCTCATTTACACATTTTAATGTGAAGAAAAAATAAAAGGAAGAAAAAGTAATGTGCAAATTAAAGTTATAACTGAACTAGCAAGTAATTACCCAGTTACCTTTCATTTAAAAAATATATTAAGAACCAGAAAATAAGTAAGTACATGTTCAAGGAGCAAAAAAGAAGAAAAAATTCAATGCTCTGAAGTTCACACATTTTATTTCTAGAAAAACACTTCCAGCTTTTATTCAGAGCATTGCAAGGAGCCTGGCTCCTATCCCATAGCAGATAGATAATCAGAAGAGAGGGACCAAACCTCAGGAAATTAATGATAATTATAAGATCCATACAATCTCTCTCTCTTTTTTGTAAAGTGCATTCATATTATTTCATTTGAATCAAAAACTTTGAGATATTATCTTTACATTGTGCCCATTTGACAGAAGAGGAAACTGAGACCTAAGTGGTTAAGTGTCTTCGCTCAAAATTGTTCAACTTAAATTCAATTTCCTTCATCTATTTACCTTCCCTGCATCGGCTGTCTTGTAATTGCACAAAGTGGCCTCTGATTGTCTGCTAACTTGGAACGTCAGCATGGCAGGTTCCAGATTAGTCAGACTTGTTCTTGCCTCCTGGCTTCCCTGCTATATGGCAACTCTAAGCCTCAGTTTCTTCATTTGTAAAATGAGGAAAGCATTTATAGGGCCGTTGTGATCATCGAATGAGAAACTGCAGCTAAAGTCCTTGGCATAGTGTGCAGCTAGCAGTATGGAAAACTTTTAAGTACAGTACACGTGTACTTAAAGTTAAAACCGAATATGGAATCAACTGACAAATTACTGTACTATCTATTCACTTTGAAATTTTAAGGCAAAATAGCTTAAACGGCCACATATGTATAGATGTTGGTTTCTCTTTTTTAAGAACATCTTTGCCACTCTGATCTTCACAGTTCTCATAGGCTCTTTGGTTTTCATTCTAATCACAGAATAAAAACGTTAGGAGCACTGGGCTTTTTCAAATACAGGTGCCAATTTTCTTTTCTAGAACATCTTAATGAGTGGAAATATGTACAATTCTGCTTGATGTAGCTTTATAGCATGGCTTTTAGAAAGAAGGTGAGGCCGTGAAAAAATGGACATCAAAGCTTCCATCATGAGCAAAGACTTCTGTGATCTACAGAAACCTGAGTCAAACGGTGCTCCTTTGAAATTAGCTTGCGGCATCGTGTTATTCTTTCTCATGTTGTCTTTTGACTTCATGAATTATTTAATATTTTCTAAAGTCCTTCTGACCAGATTAATTGCCATTTTTTAGATTATCTTGGACCCACAAAAGGATTGCTCAGGGAAGTAGTTTTGGAGCTGGTAATTTTTTCAACACACACAGAAACGTGTGCCCAAACACACGACACATCCTTGACATTTACTGTCTGGAACTGCATTTCTGTTGTGTCTTTGTTTTAACAAGTGAAACTTAGAACCCAGACTGATTGTGGGTACTAAGAGATAATGGGATCTACCTTTCCTTGGATGATATATATGACCTTAACTCATTGATACCTTCCCAAACTTGCTTATGATACCAATTAGATGTGCGGTAACTACTGACAAATTCTGACTTTCCTACTACCAGCCGCTAGGTACTAGCTGAATTAACCATACTCCACTTGTCATCCATCAATCAGGAGAGGAGATGTATCACATACTTGGGCTGATGAGTGAATACTAAGTGGCGGGTCCACTGGAGGTTTCAGCGCTGGCTGTCCTTCCCACCCTCCCGCCCTGGTTTGCAAGAATATAAGAGTATTTGTGATTCATAAACACTTGGGAAAAACAAAAAAGCAATAGGCGAACAACAAAACAAATATCCTCACCCACCCACCCACACAAACAAGACAAAGAAGCACCTGGCAGAGGCTGCTGAGACCAGGGCCTACAGCTGCAGACAGTCGCTCCAAAGTACCCTTCCTCTTTATCTTTTAATATTGGTACATTTGAACTGTGACTGGCCAAATAGACTCAGCCACATCTTGGACCTAATCTTAGATCGAAATGTCCTAATACATGTTCCTTTGTGTTAAGGTGACAAGTCATGGGGAGTGTTATTGGTGATTTTGGAAAATTCATGAAGAGAAGGTTAACCTAGGTGGTGTGTAGAAGGGAAGGCATGGATCAAATATCCATTTGAGAACCTAGCATCTGGGTAAGAAAAAAGGTTCAAATTATAAAGGAAGAAATCTCTCTGAACTTCTAAATTGTCACACTGGTGCATAACATGCACTCATTATTAACTATTATTATGAATGACTACAAACAAACTCTATAGACCATAAAAACAAAAACAAAAACAAAGAAGAACTGAAAAGTATGGGGCTTCAATAGGCAAGTTGTATAATGTAACTCAAGTCTTTGAGAACATCTCTGCATTTCAATAGAATGCAATAGAAGACAAAGATCAGCATATTCTCCCTTTCAATTAAATTGAATCACCACAAACCTGTATAGTTGGATGGCATTAGTTCATTTCTTTGAAGAATTGCACATCATAAATTATATTTAATATTATGCACTTGTCATTTATTTTAATTGCTACAACAAAATATGCTAAAGTATTAGCTAGAAATAAGGTTGAACATTTTCTCTACACCCAACTTACTTGTGCCTATATAAAATTCTCTGTAATTCTTTTAGAACTAATTTATAGAAAAAACTTGATTTCCCTTTAAGAAGTATTATACTTCTTTTCAGAAATGAGAAATATAATGAATTCTAATTATACCCTTTCACTGTCTTTACCAGAAAACTCAGTACTAACTTAGAAATTTAGGTACAGCAAGTATATGGACTTTTTTTTGCCTTTTAAATATTAATTTCTTAATTTTGTGCTTAATACCATCTATATTCCACTATTGCATTTCATGCTTTTTTTTTTTTTTGCCAGTTGTCTTAAATCCTTTGTGGAAAATAATAGATCAAAATTCAGCCATGCATTCAATCAATCAGGTCCACCAAGTTCTGTGTATTCTGCTTGAATAAAGAGAAAAGCATGCAAATGACACATCATGCATTTATCTAAGTGTATTAAATTTTATAAGGGAAATACTCAACTGAATGTAATCAAATAGTGTCTAGATGTAAGACCCTTAGAATTGAAAGAACTTCAGAGTTCATCTTGTTATACCTTCAATCTCTTAGTTTTTGAATTCTTGTTGATATCATATTTTCTCAAGATTTTGTAAAGCATGGTATATAATTCTTCCTTTTAAAATCTTATAATAAATAAGCATTTAAAAAAACATTCATTTAAATTAAGGTAGGAATGCTCAATAAGGATTATGTACATCAGCATATCAAATACTTTTAACTAAAAATAAAAGTATTTTGCGCCTTTATTATTTTACTTGTGTAAATTATTTTATTTACTTATACACCATATATATCCTAAGGCTCATTCAAGCCACTTATTTGTGAATTACATTAATCAGAATGCTGGTAGGTAAGTACTCTCTGCTATCTAAAAATAACATCAGAGGGCCTAGACCTCCATCCTAGGACCCAGACTCCATCCCAGAACCCAGACCTCCATCCTGGGATCAGACCTACATCCAGGTCCCAGACTTCCATACCAGGGTCCAAACCTCCATCTGGGACCAAGACATCAATCCTAGGGCCCAGACCTCCTTCCAGGGTGAAGACATCCATCTTGGGGCCCAAAAAGCCATTTCTGACCCAAACCTCCATTCTAGGAACCAGACCTCCATCCAGGACTCAGACCTACATCTGGGTCCCAGACCTCCATACTAGGGACCAGAACTCCATTCCAGGACTCAAACCTGCCTCTGGGGACCAGACCTCCAACCCAGAATATAGTGCTGTATCTGTGGCCAAGATCTCCATCTGGGGCCCAGACCTCCATACTGGGGCACAGACCTCCATTCCAGGACCCAGAATTCTCTCCAGGGCCCAGACCTCCTTCCCAGACCCAAACCTCCTCCTCTGACACAGACCTCCATACAGGGATCAGACCTACATCCAGGTCCTAGATCTATATACCAGGGCCAAGACATCCATTCTGAGACCCAGACCACCAACCCAGAATTCAGTTCTGTATCTGGGGCCCAGATCTTCATCCAGGGCCCAGAACTCCATACTGGGGCACAGACCTCCATTTCAGGACTCAGATATCCTTCTTGGACACAGACCTCCACACCAGAGCCTAGACACCCACTCAGAGACCCAGACCTCCAAACCAGAATCCAGTCTGCTATCTAGGGCTCAGATCTCCATCCAGGGCCCAAAGCTCCATCCCTGGACCCAGACGTACATACTGGGTCCCAGAGCATCATACTGGAACCTAGACATACATTCAGGGTCCAGATCTCCATCCTGAGGCCCAGACATCAGTCCCAGAGCCCAGACCTCATTCGCGGGTCCCTGAATAGACATCTGGGCCCAGGATGGAGGTTGGGCCCCAGATAGAACACAGGATTCTGGGTTGGAGCTCTGGACCCAGGAATGGAAGTCTGGGTCAAGGGATAGAGGTCTAGGAGATGGACGTCTTTGCCCCAGGAAGGAGGTTGGGCCCCATGAATGAGATCTGGCCCTGAAAATTAGGTCTGGGCCCCAGGATGGAGATCTGGACCCAGATAGAGGTTTGGAATCTGGGTTGGTGGTTTGGGCCCCATGATGGATGTCTGAGTCATGGGATGGAGGGCTGGGACCCAGATGTAGGTATGAGTCCTGGATGGAGAACTGAGGGCCCAGAACTCATTTCCGGGGCTCAACCTCCTTCCTGGGGCAAAGACATCCATCTCAGGGCCCAGACCTCCATCCTGGGACCCAGATGTCCATTCAGGGCGCAGACCTCTATCCGGGACTCAGACCTACATCTGGGTCCCAGAGCTCTATCCCACCACCCAAACTTCCATTCCAGGGCCCAGAGCTCAAACAGGAATCCAGTCGTCAATCTGGTCCATTTCTCCATCTGAGGCCCAAACGTCCATACTGGGGCCCAGATATCCTTCCCAAGGGCCAACCTACTTCCCCAGCAAAGACATCCATCTCGGGGCCCAGATCTCCATCTGAGGCCCAGACATCCATCCCTGGGCCCAGACCTCCATCCTCGGGCCCAGACCTCAGTCCCAGGGCCGAGATCTAATTCCTGAGGCCAAACCTACTTCCTGGGCAAAGACATCAATCTAGGGGCCCAGACCTCCATCCGGGACTCAGACCTACATCTGGGTCCCAGACCACTATCCCATGACCCAGACTACCATTCCGGGACGCAGAGATCCCCCCCAGAATCCAGTCCTCTATCCGGGTCCAGATCTCCATCCTGGGGTCCAGACCTCAATATAGGGGCCCAGACTTCATTCCCAGGGCCCATCCTCCTTCCCGGAAAAAGACACCCATCTCAGGTCCCAGATCTCCATCCGAGGTCCAGACCTCAGTCCCGGGCCCAGACCTCATTCAAGGGGCCCAACCTCCTTCCCGGGAAAAGACATCCATCTAGGGGCCAGAATTCCTTTTTAGACTCAGACCTCCATTCCTGGACTCAGACCTACATCCGGGTCCCACACCTCCATCTTATGACCCAGACTTCCATTTTGGGGCCCAAACCACCAACCCAGAGTCCAATCCTTTATCTGGGGTCTAGATCTCCATCCAGGGCCTATACCTCCATCCTGGGGCCCAGACCTCAGTCCTGGGCAACAGACCTATTTCCTGGGGCTCAACCTCCTTCTGGGGCAAGATAATCCATCTTGGGGCCAATATGGGGCTTAGACCTCCATCCAGGGTCCCAGACTTCCATTCCAGGACCCAGACCTCCATCCGGAACTCAGACCTAAATCCGGGTCCCAGACCACTATCCCACGTGCCAGACTTCCATTCCAGGGCCCAGATCTCCATCCAGGACTCAGACCTAAATACAGGTCCCAGACCACTATCCCATGTGCCAGACTTCCATTCCAGGGCCCAGAGCTCCCACTCAGAACCCAGTCCTCTATCTGGGTCCAAATCTCCACCTGGGGCCCAGACCTCGATACTGGGGCCCAGACCTCCATCCCGGGATCCAGACGTCCACTCAGGGTCCATATCTCCATCCTGGGGCTCAGACCTCATTCATGGGTCCCAAACTCCTTCCAGGGCAAAGACCCCTCAGTGCTCAGACTTCCATCCGAGGCCCAGACCTCCATCTCTGGACCGAGACCTACATCCTGGGGCCCAGACCTCAGTCCCGGGGCCCAAACCTCATTCCCAGGGCTCAATCTCCTTCCTGGGGCAGAGACATCCATCTCAGGACCCATTATATTTTGGACCCAGACCTCCATTCCTGGACTCAGGCCTCTATCCGGGACTCAGACCTACATCCAGGTCCCACACCTCCATCCCACGACCCAGACTTCCATTCTGGGGCCCAAACTTCTAACACAGAATCTAATTCTCTATCTGGGGTCAAGGTGTCCTTCCAGGGCTGAGACCTACATCCTGGGGCCCAGACCTCAGTCCTGGGCGAAGACCTAATTCCCTCCTGGGGCTCAACCCCATATCTCCATAGGGGGCTCAGAACTCCATCCTGGGTCCCAGGCCTCCATTCCAGGACCAAGACCTCCATCCGGGACTCAGACCTACATCTGGGTCCCAGACCATTATCCCATTACCCAGACTTCCATTCCGGGGCCCAGAGCTCCCACCCAGAATCCAGTCCTCTACCCGGATCCAGATCTCCATCCTGGGGCGCAGACCTCATTCACGGGGCCCAACATCCTTCCTGAGCAAAGATACCCATCTCAGGTCCCAGAATTCCATCCAAGGCCTAGACTTCCATTCTTGGGGCCAGACCTCGATCATGGGGCCCAGACCTCAGTCCTGGGGCCCAGATCTCATTTGCGGGGCCCAACCCACTTCTGGGGCAAAGATATCTATCTTGGGGCCCAGACCTCCATCCCGTATCCCAGACCTGCATTGCAGGACCCAGACCACCATCCGGGACTCAGACTTATATCCGGATCCCAGACCACTATCCCATGATCCAAACTTCCATTCTGGGACTCAGAGCTCCCACCCAGAATCCAGTTCTCTATCCAGGTCCAGATCTCTATCTGGCACCCAGACCTCATTCTCGGGGCCCAGACCTCATTGACGGGGCCCAACCTCCTTCCCAGGCAAAGACACCCACTTTAGGTCCCAGATTTCCACCCGAGGCCCAGACCTCCATTCTTGAGTCCAGACCTCGATCATGGGGCCCAGACCTCAGTCCCGGGGCCTAGATCTCATTCCTGGGGCCCAACCTCCTTTCACAGCAAAGAGAAAGTATCTCGGGGCCCAGATCTCCATCTGGGACCCAAACTTCCATCCCAGGATCCAGATGTCCGCTCAGGGTCCAGATCTCCATCCTGAGGCCAGACCTCATTCACGGGGCCCAACCTCCTTCCCGAACATAGACACTCATCTCAGGCCCCAGATTTCCACCCAAGGTCCTGTACTCAGACCTCTCTCTGGGACTCAGACCTACATCTGGGCGACAGACTTCCATCCCCTGAAGCATTCTGGGGCCCAGACCTCCAACCCAGAATCTAATCCTCCATCAGTGGTCCAGATCCCCATCCGGGGCCCAGACCTCCATCCCAGGACCCAGAAGTCCATTCAGGGTCCAGACCAACATCCCTGGGACTAGATCTTTATTCTGGGGCCCAGAACTCCATCCTGGATCCCAGATCTCCTTCCCAGAGCCCAACCTCCTTCCAAGGCAAAGACATCCATCTCGGGGTCCAGATCTCCATCTGGGGCCCAGACCTCCATCCACGGGTCCAGACCTCCATCCTGGGGCCCAAACCTCAGTCTCGGGGCCCAGAATTCCATTTTTGACCCAGACTTCCATTCTAGGACCCAGACCTCCATCTGGGTCCCAGACTTCCATCTGGGTCCCAGACCTCCATTCCAGGCATCCATTCCAGTGCCTGGACCTCCAACCCCCTCCCCACCTCAAATAAAGTAATAAATAAAATAAAATAAAATAAAATAACATCAAATTTGTGCCTTTGTAAACTTTCCTAAGATGTGAAAAACAAGGTCAAGCATATTTTTTAAAATCATTATTTAAATTTAGGCCTAGGCTCAAAATTTAGTAAGAAATAAGTTTAAAAAAATTTAGAAACTTGTGAACAGGTCCTGTCCAGCTTGGGGATCAAGCAGGTCACTGTTTGTCAGTCATCTGCGTCCCACTTCCCCTAATACCCTGCCCAGTTGCAGAGAATATGGAAAAATTGTGTAGCAGCCTCTGGAAAGCCTCACTGAGGAACTGGGGACATTGGATTCATAAAAATAGCTGCCAATGCAAATAAAACTGCTGGTTGTGGTTGGTTCTGTGCAGGAATGGGCAGTCATCACAGCTGGGGCTGCTGGGCTGTGTTGACAAGAGGCTCCTGTTAGTGGCTGTGGTAAAATCCTGCCTTTTGACTCATCCACTGTCCTGATTCAGCGAGCCTCTTCAGAGGCATTGTCTGTGGAAACACTTTGTTCTAAGAAAAGCCGAGTCTGGTGTAAATGGTTGTGACATCCCCTTTCCCTGATAAAGAAAGGGAGAAAAGCTTCACTTGTTTATTTCAGATGGACTTAAAGTACTCCTGTGATGGAGAGCTTCTGCGGTGCTTAAAGAAGACTTCTTTCCTTGTGAGAACCCTGTCTTAGTCCATTTGAGCTGCTATAAGAAATACCACAGACTGTAGCTTGTAAACAACAGAAATGCATTTCTCACAGTCCTGGAGGCTGGACGTTCCATTTCAGGGAGCCAGCATGGTCGGGGGAGGGCCCTATTCTGGCTGTAGACTTCTCCCTGTCTCCTCACGTGATAGGAAGGGTAAGGGTGCTCTGTGGGATCTACTTTATAAGAGCACTAATCCCATTTATGAGGACCCTGATCACATGACCCAATAACCTCCCCAAAGCCTCTCCTACTATTACCATCACCTTTGGAGTTAGGATTTCAACATATGAATCTGGGGCAAGGGACACAAACATTCAGACTATAGAAAACCCTCTGCAAAATGTTTCTTGTGTCCCCCAATTTAAATTTATAGCAGTACCAGAAATAGGCTGAGGACTACCTGCAAACTGATGACCATGGGCATGTCTTCCTGGGCAAATGTCCGGCGCGTTCCTCAGAGAATTGCAGTCCTGGGATGACAGCTTGTGTTTGCTCTTTTCTTTCTCTTGTGTTTGTGCTTTGTTAGTATCACTTTAGAACATCACATGCTCAGTTAGCCAATTAGTGAAAAATTACTTTATTGTCATATGTGGAAGTGTTTGGATACAGATAAAAATACACAGTCCTTTCATTTTCAAAATAATGCCAATAGAAGATCACTCATTCATATTCCGACCAGATTTGGCCACTTGTCCAGTGAGACAATATCCTTTGCCATGGCATGGCAAGTGACCATGTAAATCTGCTAGAATTAAGAGTGGATCATTATGTTTTTATACTCAGTCATTGAAGGATTATGAACATTTATTTTCCTCCTTTTTTCCCCCCGGTTAATTTCATTAACCTTTATATAACTCTTTGCATAGAGAAGCTCTGGTCAGAGAAGTTCAATTCTGCCAGCCCAGAGTACACGGAGTGGCCAGATTATTATGATCTCTGAACACATAATAATCTGGCCACTCAGTGTGTGTGTGTGTGTGTGTGTGTGTGTGTGTGTGTGTGTGTATTAGAGGCCTGGTGCATGAATTCGTGCATGGGTGGGGTCCAGCCAGCCTGGCCAGCAGTAGGGAAGATGGGCGGTTAGCTGGCCTGCCTGCTGGTTGAATTCCTGGTCCAGGGGAAAATTTGCATATTAGCCTTTTATTATATAAGATACACACTGAGTGGCCAGATTATTATGCATTCAGAGATCATAATAATCTGGCCACTCAGTGTATAAAATTGCAGCCTCACTTGGGCCCCGCCAAGGAGCAATCTGAAATGGAGGTTCTTGTTTTGACAGTACAATTTAGGAAAGTTGCAAGATTATTACCAACTTTCTGTTAGTAACTTGAGTTTTTAAGTTAAGAACATGAGAGCTGATGTTTGTACATAAGTCAATTTAAGATTACTTTGAGAACGACATTCCAATTTACACAGCAACATTAAGAAACAAATATGAGGCCATTTTAAATGGTATATAATTTTAGATTTCCTTGGGCACTCTAAAATTTTGGCATGTTTTAATTTATTTTCATTACAGTAGATGAAGTGGCTCCATACTTGTTAAGTAATTTTATATAGTTAAGTAATTTTACAGACTTTTATCATTAGCTTTTCAATGGAAATGTCTATGACAGGTTCAAGACAGAAGTAAGAAGGTACAGACAGGTGTGTGTCCAGAAAGGTGTTTGGGTAAGAATGTGGCAATCAAGGAAAGATGATGCCAGAAAGAGTGGACCCATCACTGTGGAGTCGTCTCTTAAGGTCTTGGGTCAGGTTCTCCAGAAACAGACTCTGACATGAAGATCTGAATGTGGGGAGTTTATTGGAGCAGCAGCACCGTGGGGGATGAGGGATTGGGCAGAGGGAGAAGGTGATGCAGCTGTAACAGCTCAACAGACCCCACAGGGAGCTCTGGAGCAGGGCTGGCCTTTCGGGGCTGTCCCACATTGAGGCAAGGGGACGGGCCTTTGCTCTGTCTCCCCCAACCTTGCCTTAGCATCCAGACATGGGAAGAGGGCTGCCTCCAGAAGGTGTGAATCTTGGGAAAGGCTGCTTCCTTCATCACACTATCCCTGGGAGCTGGGATAGTGTGTTCTCTGCTCCAAAGGGGAGTTAAGGAGGTTTAACCACAGCATGTCCTGTGGTTACCATGCCCTGTTGGGTGCAGATCATGTAATTATTATATTATTATGACTGATGATTAGAGCTAACATTGTAGTGAGACCTCTTTATGCATTGGACACTGTGCCTAATGCTTTACAAGGCTGGTCACTTTAAATGTGACCACACTGTGAGGCAATATAGAGCGTTGCTTAGAAACACAGGCTTTGGAGTCCCAGTGCTTGGGTGGAATGCCAGTTTGGCTGTGCAGCCCAGAATAAGATCCTTAAACTTACAGATCCACAATCTCACAGGGCACCTGGGAATGTTAAGTGAGCTTGATTATAGAAGGCATTTAGAACAGTGATTGTCATGTGAATTATAGCTTTAATTACTGTTTTTACCCATTTTACAAAGAGGACACTGAGGCTTGGAGAGGTTCGGTAAATGCCAAGGCATATGATGAACTCAGGCAATTTGACTAGTGAATCCATCCTCTGACTTTCTTGAACATTTCCTATAATAAAGTACTAAGTATATTGGGAACGTGGAAATCCAGAAAACCGAATAGATTGTGTTCTCCATGTTTTCTGGACTAGAGGGTCAAACTGAGTGAAGTTTAACTCCACAAAATAATAAGGGTTCTTCTGACATTGCAGCAAGATCCTAACTTTAAAGGGAACACAATCATTGTTTGCTTATTCATTCATTATTCAGCAAAAACTTTTCTGAGTTGGACCATTGTGTTGCAGCTATTCTGCTGGACTCTGGGACTAAATTGGATAGTGGGACCATCATGGTTCCTATGCTTGAGGACTTACGGTCAATAAGAAAAGTGTGTGAAGTTTTATAAGCTATGTGGATATGAGAGGAAGGGTGAGGTTCAGATTCAGTTAATACTTAAATGCTTACTGCAGTTATGACCATTCTTATATTCATAGCCTACATAAATCAATAATGATTACCCTACCCCTAGCTGGTTAGGCTTAGTGGATAGAGCGTTGGCCTGCAGACTGAGGGGTCCCAGGTTCAATTCCTGTCAAGGGCACTTACCTTGGTTGCAGGTTCCCTGGCGCTGGTTGGGGTGTGTGCAGGAGGCAACCAATTGATGTGTCTCTCTCACATCGATGTTTCTGTCTCTCCCTCTCCCTCCCACTCTCTCTAAAAATCAATGGAAAAATATCCTCGGCTGAGGATTAACAAAAAATAAAATAGATAATGATTACCCTATTTCTCCCTGACCCTTGATGTGGCATCACAGTATATAGTAGAAGCATATTAAATGTGCTCAAAGGGGAAATTAAAAAAGTAAGAATTCAGTAGTAGAGATGAGTCAGTTCATTCATCAGCTACATGCCCTGGAGAGAACATGAAATGGAAACATTCCCTTGCTATTCAATCGGCTTTATTTACTTCTTAATATGATCACCTTATCGAGCTGGGCATAATTCTTATGTTAGAGACACTTACTTTTCAAAAACATAAACTCTTTCATCTGTGCTAAATTAAAGAAACAGCAATCTGTTCCAATTAGGAAAATTTTCTGGCGTTGAACTTATTGGTCTCCAATGTGGCCTAGGATAGCCCATGTATGGTAGTTGATCTGTGATTAAAAGTATTTTAATGGAAATTTTTATTATATGCAATTTTTGTCTTATATACTGCCTTTAGAACTTAACCTCTGCATATGATGTGATTCCAAATAGTTTGTCGTTAAATAAGTAGACCCTGAAGCTAGGTAAACTTGGGTTCCAATCACATTTCCCACATACCATGTGGGATATTGGGGACTTCAATGAACTCCTCATGCTTTATTAGGATTGTCATGAGGACTAAGTGAAAACAATATAAAACACAATGTTTTATTGAGCAATAAGTGGTCTATTAACAAAAATCCTTATCAAACAGAGAACTCTAGAGAGATAGGGTTGGCTCACTGGCTAAAAGTTATTTTGTGCTGATATGTGTATTAGGAGCCAATAAAACATAGAAAAAAAGTTGTACATAAAACAGTGACTAAGTTTAATTTTGGAGTTAATGCTAAGCTTAACCCCCCACTTACTACACTTACAAGCTTTGTAACTTTGGACACGTTATTTGTCTTCTCTAAGCTGTTCGTCTGTAAAATGTGGCAACTAATAATTCCTAACTCACAGGGTTGTTGTGAGGATTAAATGAAATGATCCATATAATGCACTTAGCTGAGTTCCTGACACTTAATATGCACTCAGAAGTCTTAGCTATTTTGTGGGAAAAACTCATACACATTAGCTTTATAACTCCTACAGTTATTTATTTTACAAATGTAAGAGAGTTCAGTGACTTGTCCAGTTGGTAAGTGGTGATACTTGTCTCAATCATGCATCTTTTGACTCCAAGTTCAGAGCCTTTTTCACAACCTGCTTCCTGACCATTGTCACACCCCTTTCTTCCCATCCTCCAGCTCCTTGTCCTTCCTACCCCCCAAATATGGACAAGATGCTTTTATAATTTATGCTGTTGATATAATTTTACAATCGCAGCAACCAGATACTCAAAATGAATCCTACAGCTGAAATTAAATTCATGAAAAGTCCCTGTAAGGCTTTAATAACATACAAATATGTCTAATTGTGAAAGGTTACAATACCAGAATGAGTCTCCAGAGGATATGTCAAGATTAAATATTCAGACAGCAGTTTAAAAAGAAAGTGCAAGATAACTTTCTGCGAATACAGAGCATGAACCAGGAGGGGCAGGAGAAGGGCAGAGAAGTAAACTTTTCATTGTGGGATTCCTAGTTCAGGAAGAATTCACAATGATTATACTTCATGTTTTAGAAAAAATACAATCTCTTGTTCTCTCATTAATGTCACTTTTTTTTCTAGTTACAGAAGCCTCTTAATATTTACACCTTTGAAATACATTTTCATGTCTACATTTACCAATTGAGGGTGCAGCGTTTCCTTGAGCAGAAGAAACAAATTAACGTTAATAATGTCCATTTGTTCGCTACTTAATAAAATGGATCTATGTGTTTGAACCCTGCAAATCTAGCAGGATGAGCAGATCCTTAGTGTCATATTCAGTCATTAGAACCCTGAATTCAGAGTGCTTGCTGCATATCATGTCTGCGGCACAAAGGAACATTACACAAATTCAAGGCAGAGGTGGTGTAAGCCTGGTCCACCTGGATCATGGTCATTCTCCACTTGGTCTGGGTGGTGAATCCTTCTATCCTTTGCATTTACGCCTGCCTAACATCCACTGGCTCATAAAAGTGAGGCATATAGTTTCAACAAGACTGATGCAATTGTCCCGCTTCCTCTTCTCTTGCTGCCTTTTCTCATTCTGACTCAACTCCTGTTCAGTTCCTGGCACTGGGCTGCATCACTCCCACTCTTTACATTGCGTCTGAGGAGCTCCTAACTTCCATGTCTCTCAAAAGGATTTTGGCTTGGATGTTTTACTGGCATTTCCTGCTTTGAATGTCCTCTGGTAGGACACCTGCTCATTTGGCTTTCCTACTACACACCCACTTACCTATCTGGACTCCAGGAGATAAATGTAACTCAAACAGCTAGTTGGCAGCATTAGGTAGACTTCTCAGATACCTGATCCTCTCTTGGGAAATTTCATATTAATCACCAAGCCATTCCCCAAGTCACATGATGCATTCAAACACACAATTCTTGAATTACTTAGTAAATCACCACTTTTTTGTATAAACTCTGCTTAACTGCACATGTTTACAATCTTCCACCTGGAAATAATAATAATAATAATAATAATAGTAATAATAACTCATACTTATATAGCACTTACTCTATGCTAGGCACTATTCCAAGCCTTTTCTACACATCAAACTCATTTCATCTTCAAAACAACTCTATCAGGTCCATAATATCTCGATTTTACAGATGAGATAACTGAGCTGTAGAGAAGTGATTTGTCAAAGGTTACCTGAAACACTACTAAGTGAAACTTCCACAGTATTCTATCTTATATTAGTAGGTTAAATCTACCCAGTGGCTAACAATATTGACTCAATTTATTCCCAAGTGAATCTGAGTTAAAATATTCAGTAACAATGTAGTATATATGTTTGACTATAATGTTTTTCATTTCCCCATTGAAGTACCATCCTTCCCTTCAAATCCCAGTTCTTTGGATCGTCTTAAAGGAGAAAAGTAATCCAAATAGAAGATGCATAGTTAAAAAGTAACACAACTCAGAAGAAGAAATGCAAAAGATCCATGAACATATGAAAAGATGCTCAACCTTACTAATAATCAGGAAAATGCAAATAAAAAAATAAAATATTTTCACCTACCACACTGACAGGCTTTTAATCATGATAAGCATGAAGTTGTGGGAAGTCCCATTTATGCTCTACTACTGGATGTATAACTTAGTATAGCCTTTTTGGACGGCAATTTGGCAACATCTTACAAAGACTTAAATACGTGTAATCTTCAAGGTAGCAATCCTACTTCTATGTATCTGTTTTAGAGAACTAGTCATATGTGGACATATAAGTAGAAGGATGTATACCACAGTATTATTGATACCAATATAATTAGCTAGTTAGTTATACTAGGAAAGGAACAAAGGGAAGGTCAGACATTAAAGGCATGTCATTGAGCAACTTCACCAGAAAGCTGCAACTCTGCACTCCCCAGAGAACCACCAGCCCATTCCCCACAGATCACTGGGAAAAAGGGTCCAACAAAGGAGAGATAGATGCATTCACAGTGAAGTTGGGGTGACTAGGGAAGGTGTCTGTCAATCACAGCTGGGAATATATAATCCCCTAAACAAAGGAGCTCTCTTTCTTCCTAATTGTGAAGATCTTATTCTTGTAAAATATTTTTCCTTTAAATTAGCTTACATGCAGATATCCAATGAAGACATATTTTTTTGCAGGAATTTGAGAAAATATATGTAGAAAATGTCTTCACATGATTTGTCTGTATGATCTTCGAAATAACTAAAGCGTTTAGAACCAGGACATTCACACTATCTGTTTTTCCATCTACAGTCACTGAACTTTGTTTTCTTTCTCACTCAGATTTCTGAGATTTGGCTCAACACCCAAGTCTCTAGGTGCAAGTGTTAACACAATCTGGAGGCAATAGAGTGCTTAGAAACCATAGCTATTTGTGTTGTTAAAACAGATTTTTAAAGTAATAACAACTTAAACTTAAGCTTTGCTCTGGCAAAAGCTTGATTAAAAAGAAAGCACTTGCAGTTTGAAAATCAACTTATTATTTGTGCTCTAAGGATAATGAAAAGAAGCACTCAGCATAACCAACCAACAATCTTCCAAACTTAATGGAATGCAGTGAGAGTGAAACAACAGTTATGCAGTGAATCACATTCCTAGAAATTTAAACACAACAAACATTCATTGTTTACACAAAATATAACTCGTTTGAGCGACCTCTCTTTGTCCTTATTGTTTCTATTATACTTACAGGATCGTTTTCAAAGACAATCAGGGGAATACAAATGTTTTTTGCAGCCCCTCACACCACCAGGAGACACTTAATTTTAGCCCTAATTCAATTATATGGAAGTCAAATAATTTGTGCTTTGTACATTGTTTATGTGCACCTTTCTTAATATAATGTGAAACACTTCTAAATGCTTGGCTTGGTTCTTCACTATAATGCATATTTGCAGTCAGTCCTGAGACAATAGTAATAATAATAACGGCTAACATTTATGGAGTGGTTACTATGTGCTTATTACTTCCATTTATAGCTATATTTCAGCAACTGACTCTTGGGTAGTGGCTTAAGTTGGCAAAGAGTTTCTTCCTGAGAAATTCTCTGCTCAGTTCCACATTATCCTTTTCCTGCCTGGGTCCCAGAAGGGTGAACTTATTAAACATGTACTCATCATCTGGTAGGAGGCAGTTAGTTCTATTATGTACTGGGAGGTATGATGATCACAGTTACACATTGTGATATTGTGATTTATAATAAATATATTCTTAGTCTTTGTCCCCTTTTCTGGCACAGAGCTCCTAAAACACTTTGGAATCTCCTAAGAGATGAAAGTAAAAAAGAGTCTTGCTATGTCCATGAAGTGACTTTAGGAACCCAACTAAAGATGGGGGCTGTTGCCAGGAAAACCAATAGTGGGGTTATAGGGTTGGAACTTTCAGTCTCACTGCCCTGATCAATAGCCAATGATTTAATCAATCATGACTATGTAATGAAGCCTCCATAAAAAATCCAAAGGACAGGGTTCAGAGAGCTTCCAGATTGGCAAACACATTGAGATGCTGGGAGAGTGGTGCCCAGGGTGAAGGCATGGAAGTTCTGTGCCTTTTCCCCATACCTTTCCCTACGCATGGCCTCCATGTGGCTATATCTGAGTTATAATACCCTTTTATAATGAACTGGTGATCCAGTAAGTAAAATGTTTCTCTGAGTTCTGTGAGCCTCTCTAGAAAGTTAATTGGACCCAAAGATGGAGGGGGTCATGGGAACCTCTTATGTATAGCCAGGTGGTCAAAAGTACAGATAAAGACCTGGACTTACAGCTGAAATCTGACAGTCCAAGGAAGGCATTATGGGAACCAATCTCTAGCTGGTCTTTTGGAAGCACAGGAATTAACTTGGGCTTACAATTGGTGTCTGAATTGGGGGGTGAGGAGTCTTGTGGTATTGACCCCTTAACCTGTCGAATTTGACACTATATCCAAGTAGATAGTGTTAGAATTGAGTTGAATGTAGGACACCCAGTTGATGTCCAGAGAATTGCTTGTGTGGGGACTTCTCTCCCCCACAGTAGACCCTAAAGACACATGGTCACTGACTTCCATGATTAGTATGTACTTAGGTACTATATATTAAGTAGGGCATACAAAGATATCATATGCTTTTCACTGTTGATAGGTATGGCTTTTTAGTTGTGTGTCTTTCAGTTAGACCAGTGGTCGGCAAACCGTGGCTTGTGAGCCACATGTGGCTCTTTGGCCCCTTGAGTGTGGCTCTTCCACAAATTACCACCTGCGGGCGCGCATGTACAGTGCGATTGAAACTTCGTGGTCCATGTGCAGAAATCGGTTTTCGGCCTGGGCGAGTCTATTTTGAAGAAGTGGCGTTAGAACACTCAAGGGGCCAAAGAGCCGCATGTGGCTCGCGAGCTGCGGTCTGCCGACCACTGAGTTAGACAATAAGCTCTTTGAGTTTAGAGACCATTCTATGTTTTCTGGCATTGACATACCAAAGTCCTAGCATTGTGCTTGGTGCAAAGGATATTTGCTGAATTCATGGCCTAGTGGAGGAGATACAGATAATAAATGACACAGGAACAAGAAGGTGAGGTGATGTTGAAAGCAGAGACTGAAACCTCAATATCCGTGTGTCGCTCTTTTCTCCCTGAAGACCTTACTTTCCCCTCATTACTAATGTCTAACTCATTCTGCATGTTTTGGGTTAAACGTCCCTTCCTCTGAATGCCTGCTTTCCTTGACTAATAATTCGAAAATAAAACTCCCTTCCACTTTATCTCAGAACAAGTTGTAGTTTTTCCTCAGAGCCCTTTACAAAATTTGTAATTATATATTTACTTGTTTCCATGTTGAATATACGTTTCCCCCCACTCAGTCTTACACTTCTTAAGGGAAGGGCTTGTGTTTGCCTGAGTAACATCTATATCCCTCACACCTAACCCTACTGACACAGAATTAGACTTTAATGATATCTGAGTCAATAAGTAAATACATGGGAATCAAATCGATCTAAAAGTAAGGAGTTGGGCAGTCCATTGAAACTAGTGTTTGCATTCATTCAATACAAGATTATTATGGTTACCTAATATGATAATTTTCTTCTTACTATAAAACTTATTGCATTTTTAGTGATTTTAGGCTCTCTGAATACCCTTATTTAAAGCTTATGATCAATAAAATTTCTTTTCTTGGGTGAATTTTCTTGGTGTTATAAGACTGACATATATTGAGTGATACTATGAATGATAGTCTTAAATAATTGCCTTTTAAATATATTTTTAAAAGAAAGCCACAGGACACACAATGTCATTTGTAAATGATGTTGCCCTTTCCTTGAAAAATTCTGCATTTCTTGATTTTAATTGGAAACCTAAGTATCATGATGCTTTTCTTTTTTTAGAATGAGAGTTTAATCCCTATAGCCTAGTTTATGCTGGCCCTATAGAATTCAGCATGTCAAGAACAATTTTATCTGTTTTTCATATCAGTTCTAAAGCAAATTCACAGTTGGCTCTAGCAGAAGGAAGGCAGGGATGTCAAAGAAACAGATGTTGGCATTGTTAAAGCAGATGCTCTATGCTTACTTCTACATGCCGAAAAAAAGTCTATTATTAAAATTCAACACCTGTCTCTATTACTCACTCTCAACCAGGTTGAAAATAGGCTCTTGTATTCAATTACAGGGATTCTTTGTCTCCGAATATTATACATTTGAAAATCAAGTCAATAAACCAGAAGCGAACCTCTTCCAATATTACAAGGCCTTCATAGTGATGGATGCAAGTCGTTTCAGACATGAGAAGTCTCCTATATGAATTGCATCTAATTTCTGCCTCTGGAACAGACCCTTCTCCACTGAAGAACAGGGATGCTGGTATCAGACTACCCACTAGAAGGAAGACAAAGAGGCATCTTTGGTTCCTGAGGAACTAACGCCTGAGCCCAGGAGTGTTCCTGCCGAGCCCTTTGATCAGTATTGAAGGGAGACCTATCTGAGTCTGTGGTTTGAAATCGTGCATCCTTGATAAGGTCAAAGATACAGAGCTAGCTGCCCTAGGAACCTAATTAAAGCCCTGCCTCTCCGAGAGAAATTAAACATTGGCAGGAAGGAAGGCACCAGCAGCTGTCAGGAAGCCATTTCTTCAAGGACAGCTGCACCTTGACAACACTTTAAAAGTGTTTTCTTCATCTGCTCTGTGAACTCCTAGAAAAAAAAAAATCATTCCTTTCATCTCTGATTTGACAGCTGGCCCTGAACAACTTAGAGTCTGTGCTGCTCCCCCCTGTACGGAACTGTGTTCATGCAAAGGCCTTCTCATTTGTGGCAACTCAAAGTCACAATGATTGGACAGGGAAGCAATGGATGGCCCATTCATTAGGGAGGAGGTGAAGGGGAAGCGCAGGATTAATTAAGGAACCTGAGTGTTCACTGCAATGCATTTCCAACTTAGACTGTCAGAGTTTCCGTGCAGCTTTTCGCTTGGTTTTTAAGGGAGTGGGTGGGAGAATCCCTTTAACCCCACTGAAACTGGCTGGCAGAAAGGCACTGGGGCACTCATCATGTGTTGATTTGTTTTCAGACAATCTGACCGCTTGGAGGAAAGGGTGTAATGCCTTGTAAGTTTCCATAATGCTTCCCACCGCGGGTTCTTATGAGTCCACTGTGATTCCCATCAGGAAACTTCAGGGGGAAATTGCTTTTCATCTGTGGGTTTGGCACCTAGATATTGATGTCTGAAAAGAAGGATTAGGGTTTGACAATGTCTAGGGGATGAGAAAATCCACAAGGGAGTTTTCTGAGCACAAAAGAGAAAAAGCAAAAACTTGTTAGGAAAGTCAGAGAAAAAATATATTTCTGCTATAAGAAACCAAATATATACTTCACTTCTTGCTGAAGACTGAATTTGAAAGTTCTGAAGCACTAACTTTATAAATATGCAGGATTCTGAAGTACTTGGTAATGACTATAGTGGGGAAACGTCTCTCTCAAGACTATTGGGGGGTTAAATAAAATATCTGTAGCTATCCAGAACAGTATTTGTTGTGTAATGCTGATATCAGTAATAAAAGCAACAAACAGAACACAAACATAAAAAACGTATTAGATGGCCATTTCTTTTAGCATTTGATATTGTAAAGCGCTCCTTTTAGCATAAATTTGCCCTAGCATGTTGGCTTTATATAGAAATGACTGTCACCTCTTTAATAGGGCCACTGATTCTTTCATCCAGCTTCAACTTGAGGAGCTGGGTAAATTGAGACAGAATGACAGTACCAGCATTTTCTCTAGCATATAAAGAAAATAGCACAGACACCAGAAATGTGCATTATCCTTTTATCCTTCCCAAGGATTGTGGGCTCTGACTCCCTCTGATGCAATGAGATTCTGGAGGAAGGAGTACTTAGATCTTCCTGAATGAATGAGAGGTTTCACAGAGCTGCTACTGGATCTAAGGAATGAGCAAAAGCTCACGGAAGTTGTGAAGTAGAGAGGTGTGGGCAAGTGTAGAATGCCCAGGAATCAACAAATTATGCTCCTTACTTTGCTTCCTGTAATTCACTTTTTATCCAGCAGCCAAAGTGTTCCTTTTAAAACAGAAAAATCCGGCCACATCAGTCCCCTATTTGGTATCATCTTTTGGCCAAACCTCTCATTTCCCTTGGTCCACTCCCTTCCTGCCCCAAACTCTTCAGACACGTGTGCCTTCTTTCTGTTTCTTGAACTTGCCCACTTCCTTTCGCCTCACGCTTTGCCCTTGTTCTCCCTCTAGATGATCAAAAGCTGGCTCCTTATTACTCAGGCCTTTCCTGACCACCTTCTCAATCTAGTCACACCCCTACCATTTTTTTCTGATTTATTTTATTCACAGCATTTATTCCTCTCTGAATTTATTAATTTTGCTCCTATTGTCTCCCTAAGGAGAACATAAGCACAATGTGAGCAGGGACATCACCTAGCTTCAGTAAATTTCTTGTTGAAACAATATTGTCACACTTGGGAGGTGCTCTACCAATGCTTATCGATTGGATGAGTGACGAGGGAAGGAATGGATATTTTTGTAAAGTTGAACAAGAGTAGGAGTGTCAGCAAATAAAGCTTGAGAGGCCGATAAGTCACTCTAGGTAATCAGGGCTGTATGCTGAGTTAGGAACTTGAAACTTAATCCTGGAAAAGTGTAAAAGGCACTGAATAATTTTGAGAAGGAGGGTAGCTTTCATAATTCCTATTTAAAAAATGTTATTTGGCTTCTGTGGGGAAGGATGGATTGATGAAGAAGGCTGGGATGAGGAGATGAGTTAGACCTATGTTCCAATGCCCTGGGAAGCAGGGGTGGAAGAAGAGGGAGCATGGCATGGTGATCAGTTGTGTGTGCTGCAAAGGCAGAATGCAGGGGTTTGACTAATGGCGTCATATTTTTTTTCATCTGCGAGACTGTGGCAAATTACTTATGCTCTGTGAGGCATGTATGAAGATCTTCATCTGCAAGGAGAGTAACAGCCCCAGAGGCTATGCTCTGAAATCCATCTGCATTCCCCCTGAGGCCACATTTCCCTGGGCCGCTTGCTGCTGGCCAGTGTGACGGAACATGGTGGGAATAGTAAGGCAGGTCCTTTCTGGGAGACATGGACTCCTCTGAACAGTGACATTGAGGACTCTCCATTTGCTTTTCAAAACTCTCTTAGGGCTGCACTGCAATCTAGGCATTTCTGACTCAGTCTTCCTTCTTCCCTCTCCCCTTCGCATAGGTTGGACCTGCATGTTGGTCTGGCAGCTCTCCCAGCCCCCTTTGGTTCCATCCCATTTTCCCCTCACAGGTGTTTTCCCCAATGGATCTCTTGCTAATCCTGTCTTGATGCCTGCTTTTTGGGGACCTGGACTGATACATTCTTTCAGTCTTAATTCCCAGTTGTTTTATTATTGTTGTTAACCCTTACAGGAGGATATTTTTCCTATTGTTTTTTTTCAGAGAGAGTGGAAGGAAAGGGGAGAAACAGAGAGAGAGAAACATGGATGTGTGAGAGACACATCGATTATTTGCTTCTCGCATGGCCTCCACCAGGTCCAGGGATTGAGCCTGCAAGAGAGGCATGTGTCCTTGACTAGAATCGAACCTCACTGGCCGACACTCTAATCACTGAGCAAAATGGGCTAGCACTCATTTTCATTATGTGAAAGGCAACTTTAGAGAGAATAGATAGAATTTTGTGATTGCCTGGACGTTTCTAATAAAGCAGAAAGAGGAGTGTGCTCCCAGGTTCTTGATCACTCTGTCTTAAGTAACTGAGACAAAGGTGCTACCTTCTATGACAAGGAACACAGAAGAAATAGGTTTGAGAAAAAAAGGGGAGGGAAATGGAATTTGTTTGGACATGCTACTGTTGAGACCCTCGAGGTCATCTTGAATAAATGTCCACTTAGTCATTTGACCCATGGATCTGGAGCTCAGAGAAAAATTTGGGCCAGAGGTTGTGAGGCAGGTGTCATCGGGGATGAGTACAAGCCATGGGATTGGATGGGAATGCAGAGCAAGAACAAGAGGGTGTGAGGAGACAGCTGCAGGGAACAGGAGTTGTCAACAAAGGAGAGAGAACAGAGAGCATGTGTCAGAGAACTGATTAAAAAGCAAAATTAAGTTGAGAAATAGAAATGTAGATCAGCAATTTTTAATCTTTTTCATCTCATGGCCCACAGAAACTAATTACTAAAATTCTGTGGTACACCAAAAAGTGTATTATATTTTTTGACAATCTGACAAAAAAAATAGGCATAATTTTGATTGATTTATATAAATTAAATAATGTTAGTAATTACCTACCCTTTTTGCTCCAAAGTTACTTAAAAACAAAACAAAACCCAGGTGCCTAGCTTGTATGTAAGGAATTAACCAATTAGACACAATCTTATTATGTGATGTGACCAATAAGATGCAACTCTATTACTAGTATATGACCTATAGATTTATGGTTCAAGACAGGGCATTCACACTGGACAACTATTGTTGTGTTGGCTGTTGTCATTTTTATATTTGAATATCTAAGGGAAAAGAGGTTAGTGCCCCTGAAAATAGCCAGGTATTGCATGTTTTAAAAACTCTTGCAGCATACCAGTGTGCTGCGGCACATGGGTTGAAAATTGCTGATATAGATCAAAGCAATAGTAGAAAACTCAGGAAATGACCTTGATTTATATAACTTTTTTTTTTCTGTGACAATATAGTGAAATAGGGAAATTTAAGGAGTTTGGGGAAATAAAATTATAATTCATGCTTTATATCATAAACCTAAGTATATATGTAAGCAGATAAATTAAATAAGTATAATAGCCAAACTATAGAAAAAAACTAGATTATTATATACTCCGTTTTGACTAAAGTTGAGTAGAACTGTGAAATTTTAAAGTTAATAGTTTTCTATGTATTACATGGAAAATATCAGATTCAATTAAACATTTTAAACATTTATAAAATTTAAATGAACATTACAAAGCAAAATGGAAATCAATAAATTTAGAGCTTTCTAGAAAAATTAGAAATATTAGTAAAATGAGAGACAAAGGATTTATACCATTATTCTACAAAATATTGAAAGTTCAATAGATAAACTGACAAAATACATAGTTCATAAAAAGAGAGGTACAACTATAACCAAGCATATTGAAGATTTTTTCTTCATCAGTGATGAAACATATGGAATTGTCCTAGCACCTTTTTAAAAACTTTTTCTTTATTGATTGAGGTATTACATATGCATCCTTATCGCCCCATTGCCCCCCACCCCCCACTCATGCCCTCACCCCCCTGGTGTCTGTGTCCATTGGTTAGGCTTATATGCATGCATACAAGTCCTTTGGTTGATCTCTCCCCCGCCCCCCATCCTTTTCTACCTTCCCTCTGAGGTTTGATGGTCTGATCAATGCTTCTCTATCTCTGGATCTGTTTTTCTTCATCAGTTTATGTTGTTCATTATATTCCACAAATGAGTGAGATCATGTGATATTTATCTTTCTCTGACTGGCTTATTTCACTTAGCATAATGCTCTCCAGTTCCACCCATGCTGTTGCAAATGGTAAGAACTCCTTCTTTTTTACCTCAGCATAGTATTCCATTGTGTAGA
Organism: Cnephaeus nilssonii; assembly: GCF_951640355.1. Taxonomy (NCBI): domain Eukaryota; kingdom Metazoa; phylum Chordata; class Mammalia; order Chiroptera; family Vespertilionidae; genus Cnephaeus; species Cnephaeus nilssonii. Next base: position 24,078,688 of record NC_137085.1, on the reverse strand, counting down.
TGTACCACAGTTTTCTAATCCACTCATCTGCTGATGGGCACTTAGGCTGTTTTCAAATCTTAGCTATGGTGAATTGTGCTGCTATGAACATAGGGGTGCACATATCCTTTCTGATTGGTGTTTCTAGTTTCTTGGGATATATTCCTAGAAGTGGGATCACTGGGTCAAATGGGAATTCCATTTTTAGGTTTTTTTTTTCTTTCTTTTCTTTTTTTTCCTCTCCCTCTCTTTTTTCTCGTTGTTCCCATGCTTTCGGCACAGAGTCATCCACATGAAGAACCCTGTTATCTAAGTGGTAAGTTTCAGCTCACCACTGGAATGCACCAAGCCAACAGGGAAGTGGTCAGGTGCCATTTTTAGTTTTTTGAGGAAACTCCATACTGTTCTCCACAGTGGCTTCACCAGTCTGCATTCCCACCAGCAGTGCATGAGGGTTCCTTTTTCTCCACATCCTCGCCAGCACTTTTTATTAAGTGTTCAACCACTTTATTTAACCAGGTGTAAAAATTAAAAGCAAAATGTATGGAGGCACAATTTTATACTTACTAAAATAACAAAATAAAAAATAACTTGATAATAATTATAGATTCTTTTGGTTATTTTATTTCTCATATTTAATCAATCACTACATTTATTGAATAATTTAGCAAATATGCATTAAATGTGTACTGTGTGCTAGATACTGTTTTAGGTACTAAGGATAAATGCTGACTAGGTCTTCCTTAACCTTTTGCACTCGGATGCCGAGTGTGACTCGACATGGTTACCATCGGTAGCAGGAATCGAGAAAAAAGCAAGCGAGTGCAAAGGGTTAATATTATTCACTAGAACATCCTCTCCTTTTTCTCTCAATATTGCTTTAAAAGTTCAGTCATTGTTTCTTGTTTATGGTGGTAATATTCTAAATCTACTGGCTCCACCTTTTGTCTGTCAGTTCTTTACCTTGCTACTAGAGTGTCTTATATTAAAACAAGTTTTGGTAAACTTCATTATTTATATTAAAGGGTATATAAAATATAAAGCTTATAATTGTGCTTTAAATTTATATTTTATTAGTATTAATGAAGAAGGGCATCTTTTATGATTATGAGCCATTTATGCTTTCTTTTCTATGAAATGCTTGTTAAAGTCTTTCCCCTTCTCCTCTCTGCTAGTTTAGTTGACTTTTTCAAGATTTGGAGAGCTTTATGATCTACTAGAGGCCCGGTGCATGAAATTGTGCACTGGAGGGAAGGAGTGTGTGTGGGGCCCCTCAGCCTGGTCTGTGCCCTCTCACAGTCCAAGAGCCCTGCAATTGATTACCCCAAAGAGGTAGGCCCTGCCCACCCATCTGGGGATCCTCGATTGATTGCCGTGCACAGGAAGGCCCTACCCACCTAGCCAGGGCTCTGAGATTGATTGGCATGCATAGGGAGGCCCTGCCCATCCAGCCAGGGCTCGGCAATTGATCGCCTCACAGAGGGAGGTGGGGTGATTGGGGGCGATGGTGGGGCCTCCTCCCCCCAACCCCTGACCAATCACATCACACCCACCTTGGCTGGCCTGGTGCTACTGTGTGTCATAGTGTGGTCATCCAGAAGGTCATCTTGATGGTCATTCAGTCATTCGGTCGATTTGCATATTACGCTTTTATTATTATAGATATTTATGAATCCTTTGATACCTGTGTGTGTATTTGTGTGTAAACACACATACATACATGCATATGTTCATACATGTTTTTTTCTCCCTGATTAGCAGTTCTTGCTTTTAATTTTAATGTGGTTAAATTGATCAATATTTTCCTTAATGGTTTGTGTTTTTTGAGGTTTTTATGAAATATTTTCCCATTATATGTTCATAGAGGTATTCTCCTAGATTGTTTTCTAAATATTTTATAGGTTTGCTTTTCATCTTAAATTTAAACCCTGTACAGGATTGATTTTACATATGGTGTATGGTGGAGAACCAATTTTGTTTTTTTCCATATGAATAAGTAATTGGCCTAGCACCATTTATTAAATAGTCCATCCTTTTCCTACGGCTCTGTAATACTATCTCTGTGACAAATCAGTTTCCATACATGCATAGGTCTGTTTTTGGGCTCTGCACTCCAGTGGTCTATTTCACTAACGTCAATGAAGTACCACGTTGACTTAACACGCATTGCTTTAAAATAAAGTATTGGTAGTCAGTAGGGCACATCCTCCAACCTTGTTTTTTGATATAGATTTTGTATAATCTACACTCTTTGCTTCCTCATATGAAGTTTAGAATCAGCTTGCTAAGTTTCAATATTTAAAAATCCTATTGGATTGATTCAGTTGCATTGAAGCCATAGCTCAAGCTGAGATAATCGGCATCTTTATGATTTTGAATTTTTCTATATGAGACTATGGTTTATCACTACATTTATTTGGGATGTCTTTAATAGCTTTTAATAAAGTTCTATAGTTTTATCTATTAAGGTCTTGCACGTCTTTTGTTAGATTTATTCATAGACACCTTATATTTTTGTTGCTATGATAAATGGTTATATTTCTAAGGCTACATAGTCATCAAACTGTTGCTGGTGTCCAGAAATGCAATTGATTTTGTGTATTGATTTTATATTCAGCAACATCATTAAAACCTTTTAGTATTTCTAAAAATATGTCTGTAGATTCTTTTTAGGTTTTCCACAGGGCCTCATTGCATTTGTAAATATTGGCAATTTGGTCTATTCATTTCTTATCCTTATGACTTTCTTCCCCCCGCCCCCGTCCCCCTCTCCACCCATCCTCCCTGCATTGTAGGGTTTCTAATAGGATTTCTAATACAATGCTGCATAGAAATAGAAGAATTGGTGATTGTATATATTGTTTTTGATTTTTAGGTTTAGGGAATGCTTTTAACCTTTCACCATTATGTTTGAGGTTTATAGTAGGTGTTTGGTAACTAACCTTAATCAGATTTCTAGTATCATGAAAATATAATAGCCTTTATTGATTTATTTTTTAATAATTTTTTAATTTATCTTTATTGTTGAAAGCATTACAGATGTCCCTTTCCCCCCCACCGCCCCATTGACTCCACACCCACCCCTCTCAGGCCTTCACCACACTATTGTCTGTGTCCATGGGTTTTGCATATATGCATATAAATTTCCTGGTTAATCTCTCCCTCCCCACCCCGCCTTCCCTCTGAGATAATGACTTTTATCAGAAATGATTTTCTCATCTATTGAGATTATCATGTGATTTTTCAGCTTTAATTTATTCATGGTCCATTACATTTTTTTTTATTTCTAATATTAAACTAACACTCTTGAGAGAAACCGATTTAATTACAATTAGTTATCCTTTTTAAGCATTATTGAATTTGGTTTACTAAAGTTTAAAATTATTATTATTTGTCTATGTTAATGCATGAAATAGACTGTTATTTAATCTTCTAATTCTGCCGTTGTTAGGTTTTGGTATCAAAGTTATACTGGCTTCATACAGAAAGTAGAGAATTTCCTCTTTCTTTCTGGAAGAATTTGTGTAAGATTGGAATACCTGTCTTTGAATGTTTGGTAGAAACATCTGAATTTCCATCTGAACTTCCTATTTTCTTGATAGGAAGATTTAAGTTGGTTCAATTTTTTAAATGCTTATAGGATTATTAGGGTGTTCGGTTTCCTCTGAAATAATTCTTGGTATTTTTTTTAATTTGTTCATTTAATCTATGTTTAAAAAAATATTATTCATCATGTCTTATCTGTTTAGTCACTGCTACATCTGAAGTTTCATTCCTAGTATTTTCACTGTGTTTTCTCTTACATGCTCTAATTTTCTCCTGATTAATCTTGCTTCTCTGTTTTATTTAACTTTTTGAAATACCAACATTTTGCTATTTTGATTTCTTTATCCCATGTTTGGCTGCCATTTCATTATTTTCTGCTCTACCCTCTCTGTCTGCTTTCTTTGGCTTTCTTCTGACGATTTTTCTTAATGTCTTACTTTATATACTTGGATAATTAATTTTGAAAAAAATTTAATGAGAGCAATTAAGACTCCATATTTTTCTCTAAGTAGTATTTTAGTTGCATTCATTAAGCTGCATGTCATAATTTCATTCCTGTTCAATTATTAATATTTTAAAAAATTCATTATTTTTTCTCCTTTGACCTATGAGTCATTTAGAGAAATGCTTTTAAATTTCCATGACTGTAGGATTGCCAAATTTTTATAATTAATTTAAAAAATTTATTCCATTGAATTCAGCAAGTGTGGTCTGATTGACACAATTCTCTGAATATTGAAGTGATATTTGTGGCTTAGTAGTTGGCCAATCTTAGTAAATATTTCTTCCATGCTTAAAAGATGTGAAGTTTGCAATTGTTGGTTCTGATGGTTTATATTTGTTCTTTAGAATTAACTCCTTTATTTCATAATTTACATCTATATCCTATATTTTCTTCCAATGTTTGAGAGAGGTATAATAATCTTTCCCCATGCTTAGATATAAGGCTGATTTTAGGGCTGGAACAAGAAAATATAACATGAAGCTAGAGCATCTTATGTGCCAGAGAATAACAAAGTACTCAGATAACAAAGGGGTGAGGGCATGTCAATGGGACCCAGGGGCCAACTTGAAAATCTCCTAAAGGCTGAAACAGGAACATTTTGAGCAAAACAATAAATAATGCAGTGTTGAATTATAACCTAAAGTAAAAATACATCTTTATGAGTTCAAACTGATACAAATAAATGATTGAAATAAATAGAGTAAGAAATACATCTTCCTTAAAGAAGAAATTCCAGATAATTTATGGAAATACACATCTTCCAGAGGCGGATGGTAACCTCTTCCCCTCCCCATCCCCCCTCCTCAATAATGTGCACTGCATTTACCAACTTGCTTCCAAAGAATAGGGAATAAAAACGAGTAACAATAACTTCAAGTGGAACAGACTAGAAAACACTAGTTTGTCCAGGTGGTCAATGCTAACACCATCAGTGATAAGCAATGCAGAAGCCTGTATATCTTACTATGTACCAAGCATGTTCTATGCCCTGGAGATGTGTCAATGAACAAAACAGACCAAATTCCTGTCTTCAATGCGCTTACACTCTGGTACAAGGAGAAAGACATTTGAAAAAGAAAAGTATATTTCATAGACCTTTGGGAGGTGGAAGTTTCTAGGTTGATAAACCTGGGGAGAGGGAAGGGAGTGCTATTGCATTTTTAAATACATCAGACATCATGCAAAAGTGACTTCTGAACAGACACAGAAAGGAGAGAAAGAGACATGCAAACAGCCAAGGGAAGGGTGTTCCCAGCAGAGGAAAGGCTTTGAGGCAGGAGAATGGCTGGGTATTCAAGGACTAGCAAGTTTGTTGTAGCTGGAGGAGACTGAGCAAGGGAAAAAGTAGAAAGGAAGGAGATTAAAGATGGGCATTAGTGTCCCAGGACTGCCATAACAAAATCCCACAGAGCTGTTTTACAGGTGGATTAAAACAATATAAATTTATTCCATCAGGGTTCTGCAGGCTAGGAGTCTGAACTATTTGTGTTAGCAGGTTGATTCCTTCTGGGGGTTCTGAGGGAGAATCTGATAACTTCTGGTGGTTGCTGGCAATTCTTGGAATTACTTAGTTTGTAGATGCATCACCCCAATATCTGCTTCCCATGTCTTCTCCCCCATCCCCCAGGCTACCTTGTGTGTCTGTATCTCTGTTTACTCTTCTTATAAGGACAGCAGTCATTGATTAGAGCTCACCCTAATCCAGTATGACTTCGTCTTAACTATGTCTACAAAGGCAGTATTTCCAAACAAAGTCAGATTGTAAGATTCTAGGTAATAAATTTTTTGGGAATACTATAAAACCCAGTATAAGAATTAAGAAGGAGAGAAGAAAAGAAAAAAAAAAAAAAAGAAGAAGAAGTAACAGGGAGATCTTTCTGGGCTATAGTAACATTTAGTTTATACTCTGAGGGAGATGGGAAGTCACAGGAGGGCTTTGAGTGGAAAAGTGACATGATATGCTTAGAAAGAATTACTGGCTCCCACGTTTAGAATAGACTGCAGGGGTGGACAGAGGGGAGGCTAGTTTCCTATTATTACTAAAATAATTCAGATGCCAAAAAATGATGTTTTGGACTGAAGTGGGACAAAGGAAATGGAAAGTGATTATATCCTGGATGTTTTGAAAGTAGAGCCAACAGGATAGTTCAGTGGATTGGGGTGGCATGGGAGAAAAAAAGGAGTAAAGATTTCTCAAAATTTTTTATCTCAGTCACTGGAAGAAAGGAGTCGCCATCAACCAAAATAAGAAAGGCTGTGGGAGGGACAAGTTCAGGGGAAATATTGGATAGTTCTTTTATATAATTTCAGATGCCAATTAGACATAGAATGTGAATATGTCAATTAGGTAATCCTATCTAATAAAGAGGGAATATGCTAATTGACCCTCACGCCATCGCAAAGATGGGGGTGCCCACAGCCAATAAGGAGGGGATATGCTAATTGATTGCCCCACCCTCAAAGATGGCAGTACCTACAGCCAATAAGGAGGGAATATGCTTATTGACTGCCCCACCCTCAAAGATGGCAGTGCCCACAGCCAATAAGGAGAGAATATGCTAATTGACTGCCATGCCCTCAAAGATGGCGGCACCCACAGCCACAAGATGGCGGCGCCCAGTCACCTCAGGCTTGCTGGGGCACCTGCCTCCAGAGTCCCCCAGTCCTCTCAGCCTCCCAGCCGCCCAGGGCCAGCCCGAGGCACAGGCAAGCCTCAGATGGCATCTGCCCAGCTGCCCAGCGCCACCCGAGGCTCAGGTAACCAGGGCCGGCCGAGGCTTGCACTGCCGGCAGTGGCAGCAGCAGAGGTGTGATGGGGCGTCACCTTCCCCTGATGGCCGGGTCACCTCCCACCCCTGAGGGCTCCTGGACTGTGAGAGGGGGCAGGCCGGGCTGAGGGACCCCCTTCCAGTGCATGAATTTTCATCCACCAGGCTTCTAGTTGGACATATGAGTCTCAGTGCAGTGAAGAAGACTTGGAAAGTGACTGATATAAGACTGAGAGTCATTAATATCTAGATGGAATTTAAATCTATGAGATTGAATGAGCTCACCCAAAGAGTGATGATAGAAAAGAGAAGAGGTTCAGTGACTGAATCTTAGGCCACTCCACCAAGATCAGAGATGGGAAAGAATGTGAGAAAGAACAGCTGGTGAGAGAATATAAAAATCAGATAAGTGAGGTGTCCTGTTATCCAAGCAAAGAAAGTATTTTAATGAGGATGGGATGATCAACTCTGTCAAATGCTGGGAGGAATATAAGGGAAACCAAGCACTGAACACTGAACTTAACAATGGGACACTCATTAGTGACCTTAATAATCACATATTTAATGGAGTTGTGGAAGTGAATGTCAGATAGGAAAGCCCTGAGAAAATAGGAGTAGAGGAATAGGATGGAGAACGTGGTGTGAGGTTTAGCTATAGAGCAGTGATTATCAGTTGGGGCAGTTTTCCTTGAGGGAAATTTGATAATGTCAGGAGACATTTTTAATTGTGACAACTGGGGCCAGGAGTGTTACTGACAACTAGATAATGGAGGTCAAGGATGCTGCTAAACAGCTTACAATGCACAAGCCAGTTTTCACTGTCATATCCAGAGCATTCTCCATCTTTCCTCATTAAAACTGAGCTTTCTTTGAAACTATCATCTATCTCTAATGCCCACTATCTCTTTATGCTGTAGTCACTACCCTTTGTTTCTAGCAAATTTTAACTTGGTTCACTGTCACTCTCTTCAACAGTTACTAACTTAGTTCTTACTAATTTTAATATCCACACAGAAAATCCTTCCAACATTCTTGGCCTCTCAGTTCTTTGCATATCTTCCCTTTAGTGAGCTTGTTCTCCTGCTCACCACTTCTAAAGTCTTCTCCTTGAAGGCCTTTGTTGTTACCAATAACTACAAGCCCTCTATAAATGCTTTTGAGCTGGCTACTCCCCGACCACTGCTTTCTATCTTCCCAGACTATTTACTCTATTATTCTGATTCCATTCATGTAATTCCATCTGAACCTTATATTTATTTTCTACCATATCTTAACTGTTTCTCACCCATTTCATGTTCTCACTTTTTTTTCTTTACCCATCCAAATCATTAATCACCTCATTTCATAGCTTTGTTTTCTTCAATTCTATATCAATTCATTTTACTCAGTTTGCCCAAACCCAGCCCTGACTAAATCCAACTCTCTGCCTACTGTCTTCCTGTACCTCTGAAGCTGAATGGCCTTGCATAAAATTCATGACCACAAACCTCAAGATTATTAATGTTGCCAGTAACCATACTACATTTCCCTACTTCATTCACTCTTCAGCCCTTTTTACAATTATTCCATACTTTCTCAAACCTTCAAATCTTCCCATTCACTCCCACCTTACTCTCAGTTGATGACTTTGCCTTCCAACAATTATTATTATTATTTTTTAAATCTTCAAATTGAAAAATAGAAAAGAAATACTAATACTGCAAGGCAAGCTAGGGCCCATGAGTCAAATTGAGCCCACTGCCTCTTTTAGGATGGCCTGTGAGGTAAGACTGATTTTAGCATTTTACAAGGCTGAAAAACAAGGAAGAATAATGTTTTCTGACATGTGAACATTACATGAAATTAAAATTTCAGTGTCTATAAATAAAGTTTTACTGGAATACATTCAAGCTCATTGGTTTATGGGTTGTCTGTGGCTGCTTTAACACTGCATTGGCACAGATTAGTTGAGGCGCCAGATACAGCATGGCCCAAAGCCTAAATATTTACTATTTGGCCATTTACCGAAAAGTTCACAGAGCTTTGCTATAAAGCAACACCTCTCAGGTTTACCCAAGACAGGTTGTTGAGAGAGAAAATTGCTAAGGAAGGGATAGCTCCTTTGTAATTCATGAGTATTTACTCCATGTTATTTCTTGTTCAAACACTCCTCAGATTCTCTTTGGCACTGATGAGCAATATTTTCATGATACAAATCACATTATTTTTAATGACCTGCTCTCCTTGATGTGTGTTACTGAGTTACCTGCACCACATGGCAACTAGCAGAATTCTGAAATTTCTCACTATGTTGCTTCTTTCACTTACATTTGCCATATTTTATAACAAAATGTCCAAGTTCCATATAGTGTAGGAGTTTTCCATTTGCTCTGCAAAAACATATTACATGAGGAGAAAATAAAGACTACAGTTGATACTCATTAAAGCAGCTTGCTTTATTTCTGGGAGTTAAAACCATTTTGTCAAATAACTAAAAATAACTTTGCTCCTCTGGCAGAAATTGGACTTCCAGCAGCCGATGGTTAAGCTGATATCTGGAGGAAGGAATGCTCTGTACATTTATTGTGTAACATTTACAGTCATCAGCTCTGTTACAAATGTGCCCGAAATCATCTTCCATGGTGTATTTTTAAATCTTTCACTCAGCCTAGTGAGATTTCTAAGTCAATATGTGTGGAGGAACTTAAATTAGAGAAATTAAATAGCCTCTTTCCTCCCGCCTTCACATTTTGATTTTTCATTAAACAATAATGGTAGTAATTTAATAAGCTAGTTCCGGTACTGGGAAGAGATCCTGGAGGAATTCTGAACTACTCATAATATAATGGGAACCTCACATTCTTCCACACTTGGGCTTAAGATTACATGAGAAAATTTAGCTACAAGAGGTTTGTTTCTGGGATGAGTTGGAGATAATTAAGTAGTGGACTGAAGAGAGCAAGGAAGGAGGAGCTGAGGGCAGGGTGAATTTGCAGGGAGGATAGCAACGGTGCAGGTCCAAGTTAAGAGGGGTGAAATAATACATTTCAGAGACAAAGTAAAAAAAAAATACCCACGTGGCTGTTCACAGGAAGGATTGTAGGTAAAAGCCATAAAATGGTGCTGTTAGTAGTGAATATTTTGTGTGGGAGCAAGATCCAGTTTTCTGTTTTGTTTTTTGCACCTGGCTAATTTAAATGATATTTGTTCCTATTAGTAAACATACCGTATTGTAAAATGCCATAACAAAAAAAAAATCTACTGAGATTTCTGGTAAAGCTTACGAATCCTCTGGCACACTGGAGAGGGAGGAGAGAGGGCAGGAATCATTCTGGCAAAATCCTAGTAAGGATTTCCTTTCATTGCAATTATCTCTTCAATTTCTTTATTTAAACTAGTTAGCTTCATTTAGACCAGTGGTTTCCAATTCTGGTTGCACAGCAATTAGAATCACCTACGGAACTGGCATACATAATATGTAATACATGTGTATATCTATAATAATAAAAGCATAATATGCTAATTAGACCAGACCTTCTGGATGTCCTTCCCGATGACGTTCCGAATAAAGCCGGGGCTGCGAGGGCTGAGCCCCTTGCACAAATTTCATGCATCTGGCCTCTAGTATATTATATATGCCAATGTCTACCTCAGACCACTTAGGTCTGAATTTCTGGGTAGGGGGAGACCCAAGTAACACTCTAATTTTTAAAAGCTTCTGGGGTGCTTCTAATGTGCAGCCAGGGTTGAGAACTACTGATGTAGGCAAGAGTTTCTCAACCTCAGTACTATTGACATTTTGGGGTGGGTAATTCTTTGTTATGGGGCTGCCTTGTGTATTGCATGATGTTTAGCAGCATCCCTGCCCTCCATCCACCAGATGCTAGTAGCACTCTTTTTCCCCCACTGGGTGTGGTAACTAAAACATTCTCCAAGCTTTACCAAGTTTCCCTGAGGGGCAAAACTGCCCTGAGTTGAGAATCACTGAATGAAACCAGTAATAATCAGATAGGTGTTTTGAGACAATATCATAAAGAAAACATCTTAATAAATAAGTTACACAGCTACTTAGGAAAACAGTATGGAGGGTTCTCAAAAAGTTAAAACTAGAGCTAAATATGACCCACAATCCTACTCTGGGTTTATACCCAAAGAAAATGAAGTCAGGAACTTAAAGAGATATATGCAGCTCCATGTTCATTGCAGCATTATTCACATTAGCTAAGACTTGGGAACAACCTGTGTCCATTAATGGATGAACAAATAAAGGAAATTTGGTATATATACAGTGGACTATTATTGAGCCATGAGAAAGAAAGAACACCTGTCATTTGCAACAACATGGATAGACTTTGAGAGCATTATGCTAAGTGAAATAAATCAGACAGAGAAAGACAAGTATCATATGACCTCACTAATATACAGGGTGGGGCAAAAGTAGGTTTACAGTTATTTGTATGGAAGATAATACAATAATTAATAAATAATAATACAAGAATACACACTGTGTTTTGTGCATTCACAACTGTAAACCTACTTTTGCCCCTATTCCTGTGTATAATCTAAAAAAGCCTAACTCACAGAAACAAAGAGTTAAAATGGTAGTTTCCAGGGGCTGGAGTGTGGGGAGTATGGGGAGATGTTGGTCAAAGGGTACAAACTTCAAGTTATAAGATAAATAAGTTTTGGGGATCTAGTCTATAGCATAGTGACTATAGTTAACAATACTATAATATATATTAGAAAGTTGCTAAGAGAGTAGGTCTTAAATGTTCTCACCATGCACATGTGCGCGTGCACACACACACACACACACACACACACACACAAAATGCTTATGTAACTAACCTTATCGTGGCAATAATTTCCCAATATATATGTATATCAAGTTGTCACGTTGCACATCTTAAACTTATACAATGTTATATGTCAACTAGAGGCCTGGTGCACGAATTCGTGCATAGGTGGGGTCCAGGCGGCCCACCCCAATCAGAGGGCCAATCGGGGGTTAGGCCAGCTGGGGGGAGTGGGCCACGGGTGGTTGGCTGGCTGGCCCAGGCCCCTGGTCGAACTCCAGGTTAAACTGGTGGAACTCCCAGTAGAGGGGACAATTTGCATATTAGTCTTTTATTATATAGGATTATAACTGACAGCTTCATTAAATTTTTCTTACTATTTTTATGTTTTATGCTACTGAACCTGGAACTCATGTTGTCCATTGATGTGCTTACAGTGTTATCAAATCTGCTTTGCTCTGAGAAAAGTAAACATCATCATTAAATTTGTTATTTGCCCCATGTATCAGGAGTTCAAGCTCAAGAATATCACAGTGAAACCCAAACTTTTATAACATATCTGTGGAAATGACTTTCTGATATTAAAAGTTAGAAAAACCTATGAGAACACTAAGGCACAATTTTATTCAATTCTTTTGGGTCTATGAAGCAAGAATTTTTTCACAGTTGCTTGGAAGTGATCTGGCAGTGATGTATGAAGGTTAAAAGATTGGGCTTAGGGATTAGACAGACCTTGGCTCTGTTCTGTATTTACCACTTGGGAGCTGCTTAACCTTGAACAATGTATTTAGCCTCTCTGAACCTCAGATTCTTCACCTATAAAATGCAGCTAATATTACCTTACTTTATAGTGTTGAACTGAAATTAAATGGACAATTAATTTAAAGCACTTAGTGCTCAATTATTATTGCTATTAATATGTTCATGCTCCATACTTTCCTCATATTTATAAAAACTGAGTTCATACATTGAAGAGGTTTGCCTAAAAGTATAATCTAAATGGCTTAAAACTCTGATGATAATAATAATAGCTAACATTTATTGAACTCTTTCTAAGCACTTTTATTTCATTATCTTATTAGATTTTTCAAAACATTGGGCTCTTCTTCTGGCTAAAAAATTACTAAAAACACACCAGACATATTATATGAACATCTTTCAAGACACAGCACATGAAGCAACGAAGGAGAGATATCCCTGAGAGATGGAAAATATTTGAGGTAGGCCTTACAATTTCCCTAGCTTACTGACTTGAGAGGTATTTCCTGCCACGGAACAGGGAGGGGGGAATCTAGGTCTACCCCAGGAGACTTCTTGAGTTGAGAGGACAAAAATGAGAGTGGTAAGATCAGGTAGCTGGAGTTCACACAGTGGAGTATCAGAGAGGAGTGAGAGTACCCTAGAGTCCCACAGAGATTCCTGCTTAAACACATGCATGTGAAGAAACTACTGAGACATGAAGAAAAGAACAACCGGAAATGATTGGAGGAAATTGTAGCTGGCACTTACATTGGTCCAGAAATAGTGCCTGTTCTCAGTAGTCTGACTAGAAACCTCATAATTCAAGAGGCACTGGATAAAGCACTCAGGAAGGTTTCTCCCCAGTAGTAAGGAATCATTAACCCTAGACTAAGTGCTGCTCTGGTTCTGCCTGACAAATGTAACAAGCAAGGGCCAAAAAGGAAAAAAAACCTGTTTCTAAGTGCATTCTGAAAAAAAAAAAAAAGCGTAAGAATATTTATTGACATAAAAATAGCACCAGACAAGCTAAAATCCACAAACTCTGGCATTCAGTAAAAAATATCAAACATATATTAGGAAATACAATTTGTAGTAAGAGAAAAATTGCTATATTAAAACTGACCAAAAATTGGCCCAGATGTTAGAATTAGCAGACATTGATGTTCAAATAGTTATAACTGTGTTCTGTATGTTCAAAAAGTTAGAGTAAATATTAAACATGTTAAGTAGAGTCATGAAAGATATTTTTAAGAATCTAAATTGAACTTTTATAGATGAAAATTAAATCTCTGAAATAAAAATCATATTGGATGGACTTAATGACAGATTGGACATTGTAGATAAAAAGACTAGTGAATTTCATGACATAGAAGTAAAAAAAAGTATCCTAAATGAAACATAGAGAGGGAAAAAGGAATAATAATAATAATAATAATAATAATAAAATAATTAATTAAGAGTGCATTTTATAAGCTGTGTGACAATTTAAAGTGACCTGAAATGTGTGTAGTTGAAGTTCCTGAAAGGGTAGGCGCAGAAAAATATTTGAAGAAATAATGGCTAAAAATGTTCCAATGGATAAATCTATAGATGTCAGAAGCTCAATGAACCCCAAGCACAAGAAGTGTGAAGAATAGTACACCAAAGTACATTCTAAATAAATTTGTTCTGAAAACTAGTGATAAAGAGAAATCTTAAAAGCTGCCAGAATAAAACCCCAATACTATTGTATAGAGGAAAACAATTAAGGATTAAAGCAGAATTTTCATTGGAAGCAATGTAAGTGAGAAGATAGTGAAGAAATATCTTTAATGAACTGAAATTAAAAAACACCAACCCACTACAAATATCTTTCAAAAAAATAAAGATGGTGAAAGAAGAATATGAAAGGAAGTCCTTCAGGTAGAAGGAAATTAATAGAGCAGGTCCTTGAATAACGATGCTATAGGAACTTAACATTTGTTTATATCAATTAGCCTGTAGTAAATTGGTTTTGTTTTATGTTGTTTCACTTAAAGTCACAGGACCTATTGACAATGTTAAGTGAGAACTTATTGTACCACATGTAAATGTAGAGCTAAATAAAATAATAGTTTTAACACCTCAGTCAAGGGCAGAAATTGTCAGGTTGGATAAACAAAGCAAAACCCAAACTGTATGTTATCTACATAAAATGTACAAATGGATTAAAAGTAAAAGGATGGAAAGTGAGAAACATGCTAACAATAATCACAAGAAAACTGAAGATGTTATATTAAATGTCAAGTCAAAGTAGATTTCAGAGCAAAGATGTTCACAGCACTCCTATGAGGTTAGTATATTAGAGTTCTCCAGGGAAACAGAACCAGTAGGATGTGAGATCTATCTATCTATCTATCTATCTATCTATCTATCTATCTATCTACTAGAGGCCCGGTGCACAAAATTCATGCATGTGTGTGTGTGGGTGTCCCTCAGCCCAACCTGAACCCTCTCCAATCTGGGACCCCTCGGGGGATGTCCAACTGCTGGCAGTCGGACATCCCTCTCACAATCCGGGACTGCTAGCTCCCAACCGCTTGCTTGCCTGCCAGCCTGATCACCCCCTAACCACGCCCCTGCCAGCCTGAATGACGTCTAACTGCTCCCCTGCCGACCTGGTTGCCACTAAGTGCCCTCCCCTGACATCCTGGTTGCCCCTAAGTGCCCTCCCCTGCTGGCCTGATTGCCCCTAATGGCCTCTGCCTCGGCCCCCACCACCGTGGCTTTGTGCGGAAGGACGTCCGGATGGATGTCCAAAAGATGTCTGGTCTAATTAGCATATTACCCTTTTATTAGTATAGATAACATATATGCTCCTAAAAAGTTATATTATTTTACACACTTTAAATTATACAGTACATATTCAACCTCTTTTACCTTGTTTTTTTTTTTTTCCTAAATATATCTTATTGATTTTTTTCACAGAGAGGAAGGGAGAGGAATACAGAGTTAGAAACATCGATGAGAGAGAAACATCCATCAGCTGCCTCCTGCACAGCCCCAACTGGGGATGTGCCCACAACCAAGGTACATGCCCTTGACCGGAATCGAACCTGGGACCCTGCAGTCTGCAGGTCGATGCTCTATCCACTGAGCCAAACTGGTTAGCCCCCCCGCCCCCACTTCTTCTTTTTAGATTATCCACATTTGTAGATATGGCATTAATTCATTTTTTCCATTGATTTTTAGAGAGAGTGGGAGAGGGATAGAGAGAGAGAAACATCAATGTAAGAAACATCCCTTCAATTGCCTTCCTTAGGAGCCCTGACCAGGGATCCACCTTGAAACCCAGGTATGTGTCAGGTATGTTCCCTGACTTGGAATCGAACCTGCAACCTTTCCGTGCACAGGACCCTGCTCACGCTCAACCAACCTAACCCTTCAGCCTGGCTGTTATACAATTTCTGGAATTTTATTTCAATTAATTCTCACAAAGTCTGTGGTTTAGGTATTATTCACATTTTGCTGATGAGAAAAAACAACAAAACCCAACCTCTTCATTTTGAGACATTCTTCTTCCCTCATTGCTGCGTTTTCCTGCCAGCCCTAGAAAGGCTCTTGACAATGATTTCACTGGGTATCCAGAGTCAGAAGCATTCTCCTCACCACTACCCTCTCCAAAGCCTCCTCTGCACTGGTACTGAGGCTGTCCTGGAGGGCGCAGAGGCTAGGTAACAGAGACAACGACAGGATTTGGACCACAGGAGCCACAGTATCCACCTGTCCTCTCCCAGCCTTTCTCTGCCATGCTGGAGAAGGCGGGGCCGGAGGCTTCCGGCAGCACCGTGCTTCGGAATAGGCCAAGGTTTGCAGCGCTAGCTTTTTGGACACCGGAAGTGCTGCAGTCTCCCCCTCTCCCGAGCCGCTGTCACCCTGGAGGTTATAGGGCTGCCCTGAAGGTGCTCTGCGCGCCTCCCATCCCCAGCAAACATGGAGTGGACTTCGTGATGGAACTGCTATTTTTAGATACTTTTAAACACCCCAGCGCTGAGGTAAGACTTCGCTTCTTGATTCTGACTCTGCTTCTCGACTGTGGGACATGTACAAAAAATCCTTAGGCGTGCTTTGATTTTCCCTCCTGCTGGTGGCCTTAAATTCTGTGTGTACACACCCCCTCCCCGCAGCTGGGTGTGGGCACCACATCTGCGGGAGAGCATCGGTGGCCAGCACCTTTCTCTGTCTTATCTTAGGCTCCTGAGTCTTTGGTTGAGTTGGCTGTTCTGCTTGCTTTGCTCCCCTACCCCCTCACCCCCGTCAACTTTGGGCCTTGAAAATATCTTGGTTCTCAGGTTTAGCTCAGGTGGTGTTTGGGAGGGTCTCAGACTGCCTGTGCTTGACAGCAGTTCCGGAGACCGAGCAGGTCAGGATGGCTTCGTGATTCCTAAATCCCTCCTCCCAGGTCCTTTTTCTAATGGTAGTTAGGTTG
Organism: Cnephaeus nilssonii; assembly: GCF_951640355.1. Lineage (NCBI taxonomy): Eukaryota > Metazoa > Chordata > Mammalia > Chiroptera > Vespertilionidae > Cnephaeus > Cnephaeus nilssonii. The sequence goes on along the minus strand of NC_137085.1, from coordinate 24,061,927 downwards.
CCCAGATGTGACACTCATTCAGTTTAGGATTCACCCATTAGGACATGACATATTGGCATGAAACAGCTTTTGCGTGGAGGATACCTGAGAGGAGGGGAATCAGTGGTGAAAGGAGCCAATGGCGGATTTGGAACCCCCAGACAGGGAACCTTGCTCACTCCCCGCATGTTTCCCCCTGCACTCCCTGCATGTTTCCCTCAGTGGCCCGCCTGGGTGTGCAGGAGGGTTGGCTTCCTTTGTCGCCCGGAGGCGGATGCTGCCATCTTTGTGACTATGGGCGCCGCCATTTTTGTCACAAAGTGATGGTTAATTTGCATATTCCCCTTTAATTAGATAGTATCTATCTATCTATCTATCTACCTATCTGTCTATCTAGAGATTTATTTTAAGGAATTGGCTCACAAGATTGCAGGGGCTGGCAATTCCCAAATCTGCAGGCAGGCTGGCAAGCTAGAGACCCAGAGAAAAAATTAGTGTTGTAGTCTTGAGTCTGAAGACAGTCTAGAGGCAGAATTCTTTCTTCATTGAAGAACCTGTCTTTTATCTTAAGGCTTTCAACTGATTGGATGAGACCCACCCACATATTAAAGGGTAATCTTCTTGATTCAAAGTTTTAATCATGCCTTAAAAGTACCACACAACAATGTCTAGACTGGTGTTTGACCAAACAACTGGGCATCATAACCCAGCCAATTTGACACATAAAATTAATCATCACAGGTAGGTCATATTTTTAGCCTCATTTTATAGATGAAATAAACCAAGGCTTAGAAATATTAGGTTACTTGTTCATGGACACATGGCTAGTAAGTAACAGAACTGAGATTCAACGCAGGGAGGCTGGCTTGGGAAAATAAACTTTTAATCAATACACAGAATTGATCAATATAAATATTGCAATAAAGAATTATCTCCTCCTTTGAGATAAACTCTATTTGACACCTTTATTAAATTTCTGCATATTACACATTTGAGGGTTAACTAGTATTTCTTAGATTAAATTTGTTAAGTGAGATCATATTCTCTTATGAGGTTCACTTCAGTTATTACTTTGTATTTAGCTCATGGATAAATGCAGCATAAAGGTGCACTCATGGTGATAAAAATACCTTACATTTATTATGTGTTCACGAGGCTAAGCTACAATCTTCTTTGAAGGTCTAGTCAGTTGGTAGATGGCACTTAATTATTTCTTTCATGTAATCTTTACCAAGAATTCATAAGTTGCATTGATTATGCCCCAAGAGATGAGGGACCGGTGGTAATTTAGATGGGCACCTCTGAAAAGATTTGTCAGTTTCCTGTCTCGTTCTAACCAGATTATTTTGAAACGCTGGGGAAAAGACTGAAATTCCCCACCAATCTGAGACTGCATGCGAGTTTTTACAACATGCAGAATTCATTTTACATGTATTATAATATTTAATCTTAAAACATAGTAAGTGCTCTATAAACTTTATTTCAATTATAACATCTATCAACTGTTCTGAGTAAGTGATAATATTATTTAGGAAAATTATTACTTTGATATATTGTTCTCAAAGATTTCTTTTGTGTATTTATTTTATTTTGTCTCATTAATAAAAGTTATACTAGTATATGTATAAGGTGTACAACATGATGATTTGATATACACATTCGTAGTGAAATGATTACTACAGTCAAGCTAACTAACATACCTTTTCCTCACATAGTTACCATTTTTGTATGATAAGAACACCTAAAATTTACTCTTTTGGCAAATTTCCAGTATTATTAACTAGTAGGGGCCCAGTGCACAAATTCGTGCACTTTGAAAGGAACTGGGGGCCATGAGGCTGTGGTGGGCACAGAGGTGGGTCTCGGCCCATCCTCCGTGCCTCTGCCACCTAGACCCCTGTCGGCCAGCAGCCCCTCTCCTGCCGCCACTCCCACGCGCTGACAGCACTGGCCCACTTGTACCTGCTGATGGCATGGAACGATTGGGGCCGGCACTGGCTGCAGGTGTGAGCGGCGGCTCCAGCGCCAGCTCCAGCGCCAGCAGTGGGTGTGAGCGGGGCTTTCGCTGGCAGCAGGTGCAAGAGGCAGCTGCTGGCCCCAATCACCCCTCAGGAGCAGGGGGATATGGAGAAGCCCTGAGGGGCTGGCAGCTGCCACTTGCACTTGCTGATGGTGCTGAGTGATCAGAGCTGGCACCGGGCGCTGGCAGCAGGTGTGAGCGGGGCTGGTGCCGGCAGCAGGTGTGAGTGCTGGGCAGGACCGTGGCGTGGGAGCAAAGAATTTTCAGTAACCACCAGAGGCTCGCCTGATGACAGCGACTGGTGCCCTGCCTTGGTCTGGCGCCCCCACTCACCTGCTCCGCCATCCCGCTGCGGCCGACGCCCACCATGTTCCGTGCGCGTCCCCTGGTGGTCAGCACACGTCATAGTGACCAGTTGTTCAGTTGTTCTACCGTTTGGTCTATTTGCATACTAGGGTTTTATATATATATATTCATCATCCTGTACATTGGATCTCTAGATTTACTCATCCTAGGTAACTGCAATTTGTACCCTTTGATCAACATGTCCGGATTTCCCCCACCCCCCACCACTAGTAACCACCATTCTGTTTTCTCCTTTCATGTGATCAGTTTTTTAGACTTCACATATAAGTAAGATTATTCCATTTTTGTTGTTTTCTTCTTTCTGTGTCTGACTTAGGTCACTTAGCATAATGTCCTCAAGGTTCATCCGTGTTGTTGCAAATGGCAGGATTTCTTTCTTTTTTAAGGATGAATCATTTATATGCACCACAACTTGTTTATCCATTCATCTGCCAATGCACATTTCTCTTGTTTGTTTTAAAAAGTATTATTTGTATTTATTTGAACAATAAAGTAAATAAAGTATTTCAAAGCATACTTTATAAAAACTTAAGCTACAAGAATGTAATGTCTTTTTTTCTTTCTCAATCATAGTTGCTCAGGTTTTCCTATGTGCTGGGGATTTCATCAGCATAATGCACCTTTAGGTCTTTTATGGTATTGGAGCCCAAATAGTTAAGCAGCAAAATTCCTGAGCTAATTCATGCAAAGAAAATGTTTACACAGGAAGAGAATGAGTTACACAGGAAGAAGAGTGGTGATCTTATTTCTTCTTTGAGTGTTACTCATTTTCAGCTCAGAGAAAAACCTGAAGGGCTTCTTGATGCCAAAAAGAAGTGGGGTAACCCCCTGTCAGTCAAATAGCAGAGCAGAATATTGATTCTGCTGATACAGACAGCCAGCTGGAGACTAATAAATAGAGAAAGAACCTGCTCAGCCATGCTAGGAGAAAGCAGAAATAATCCCACAGAAAAAAGTAATCAGATGCAGGCATTTTTTTAGATGGTAATGGAAGGTTTATAAGAACTCTTGTACTTAAAATTATCAGGTAGAGAATGAGGCTGAAGGTTTTCAAAATTAGTAATAGGTATCCTGATGCAAGGAAGCAATCACTGCATTACAGACTAGGATGCGTCAGTAATGGGATAAGTAAAACACAAAATCCAGAATCCACTGAGAGCATAATCCAGAGTAGACTAGAAAAGGAAATGTTGCCTTATACTAGTACCAGTGGTTCCCAACCTTATTTTGGCCATGCCCTACCTAAGCATCTCTAAAATCCTGATGCCCCCCCGCACCCCGTGTGACGTATAATTCTTATTATTCAAAAAGTGAACTCCTATACACATGGAGGAAGCCTAAAAGGCCATTAACTTGGTCTAAACAAGCTTCCAAAGAACATGGCATCCATGAAAGAGAAAAATAAAAAAATGAAAGGACAGTTGATGTACTGAGGAAGAAATCACTAAGAAATACTTAAAAAAATAATAATATGAAGTGATATGAAAAAATAGCAAATAAAGTTTCAAAACATATCATAAAGAACTGAAATGCATAAATATGTCACAATATATATTTATATACTGTATATGAGGCCCCTAGAAACATAAGAAATGCAAAAAATTCACTGTTAATAACTCATTCTCGAATTGCCCTCCCCCCCCAAATCAAATTGCCCTCTTGTGGGGCGTGTGCCCCACTTTGGGAACCACTGCCTTAGACAAACCAGGTGTAGAGTTTTTCTAGTTCGTTAGGGAGAATAGACAAGTTAATCTCCTTTATTTATTGAATCATTCACCAAATATTTTCTGAGCACCCACTCTGTGCCAGCTTTAGGCTAGATGCTGAAGAGAAAATGGAGAGATGCTGAAGAGAAAAGCAGCTATGATGCTTGCCTTTTTGGAGATTACAGCCTAATGAAGGAGACAGACTAACAAAATCATCAAAATAGAAATGTGAAATCACAACTTCGAGAAGTCCTGCTGTCCCCTCTGCCTGGGGAACGTGTTTCCCTCAGCTCTTTGTTTAATTCCCTCACCCTTTTCAAGTGGTTGCTCACATCTTATCTTTCACATGAAGCCCACCCTGATCACTCTGTTCACATTACCGTCTCCACCCACCTCCCTTGACTGGCACTCCCAATCCTTTTGCACAACACTACTTTTATTTTTTCATAGCATCGATCATCTCTTCACATATTATGTGATTTACTAATTTACACACTTATTGGTACTGTCTCTCATCTGCTAGACTATAAGCTTCTTGAAAGCAGAAGCCTGTTAGTTTTGTCCACTGGGTCCATATCCCAAGTACGTACGACAATTCCTGACACATAGGAGGTGCTCAGTACTCATTCAATGGGTGAATAAATGAGGCTATGAGAGTCATCAAAACATCTCACAGTGGCCAAAGTTGTTATAAATTCCTATATTGACTTAACTCCATTGTTTTCTTTTCCTATACTGACTCAGGTTTTTCAGTTTTCTCAACTAATTTCTTCGTGAAGTCCTAAGAATTTTTTTTTTTTAAAAAGGAAGGCTAACACTCTCACTTTTCATTTCACTTCTGATACTCACATTGTACCAACTAGGAAAGTGACTTCCTTGCAGAATGTTGGCTTAATGTGATTAGTTTTTAATCTAATCTGTTTTTATACACATTTAACATTACATAGCTAGACATGCATGATATGGGTTAGTATGCATTATTTTCATGATATCACGATACTTCCTTGACCTCTGATTTCTCAAATCTTTTCTGTTCTTTGTCCTTTAACCTGTGTAATTTTATTTCAATGCTTACTTGCTTGATCCTCTCCATGACTATTTTAATTAAAATTGTAACTCCTTGGTTTACCAGGAGAATATCTGAAATCATGATTGTCCTAGAGAATTTAGGTTACATGGGCACAATCCCTGCAAGGCACCTTCAGCAGATATTTAAGCATTGATTATGTGCCAGCATCTGGGGGATTTAAAAATGAGAGGACACAGAGGATCTTAAAGGAGTTGTTTAGCTCTATTAGCCTTGGAATTGAGCCATTGGAGATGGTTCACTGCAGCCTAAATTCTGGGCCAATCACGTGCAAGTGTAGTCATAATTTTAGGAACTAAAATTTTCTTCATGGTGATTATTTTTTCCCCTTTTTCTAGTGTTCTCCCTCCCTCCAACCCATCCCAGGGCTTACAGGAAATCTCTATAGAAATCAAATCAATGTGTAACTGACTATCTTTATTCACATATCTGGGGTTCATTGACATGGGTGTCTTTAGAAACTTGTGTCTTCTTCTCTCAAACACTTAATAAGGAAGTCTTCTGCTCTGAGATGCAAGTGGAATTGTAATTGTTCCAAGAAACTTAAGGTTATCTCTCATCCTGTAGTGTGCCACCTAGTGGTTGAGCATGATTGGGGCACACCAGCCCTGGGTGAGGGGAGTGAAAGATAAGGCTGGAGTGTAACTGAGGAGCCAGATCAAAGAGTATGTTTTGCTTTACTGGGGAGTTTGAACTTTAACCTATTGAAGTGTTTTATTTTATTTTAGTTTTTTAAATCAGGGGAATGGTACTATCAGATTTACATTTCTGAATGATCACTATAGATGTAGTACAAAGAGTGGATTGGAGGGAGGGGTGGCTGGCTGAGATGCAGAACAATCTACAATGACCTGATTTAGAAAAATGGCAATGGCAAAGGATGGAATATTGAGATGTCCTTGAGGTAGGTGTGCACATGAACTGGAGAGAGAACAATAAAAGATGAAACTCATATTTCTGGCTTGAGCATTTAGATGGCACTCTCAAGAGAATCAGCTCATTTGGGAAAAAGATGATGAATTCATCAGTGAACTTATTGAGTTTAGATGTCTGTGGTCCATCAAAAAGAATGTCTGTTTGAATAGTTATGTATGTGTCTCTAGATCTCAAGAGAGATATTTGGTTGGATAAATATTTGCTATTTATTAGCATACAGATGTTAATTGGAGCCGGAATTGTAGCTAAGATTTACCAGGGAGAAGGTGTGGAGTGAGAGGAAAAGAGAGCCACACTGTGGTTTATTAGTACATGAATAAGATCCTGTAAATGAGACTGAGATGGAGATGCCAGAGATTAAGAAGAAAATCATATTTATAAGCAATGGGCCCATGATAGCTCCCATCATATACATAGATCTTGAAGTTCCACTGGAAAAGAGCAGAGTGGAGAGGAAGAGTGTTATTGCCAAGGTCTTTAAGGAAAGAGGTGATCAATCAGGTGACAGTAGATGATGGTGACTGATGGAGACTAGGAGGGGAGAGTGTGACTGGATGAGCGGAAGGTAATGCTTCATAGTGGTGAGAACAAAGAGTTTGGGGTGTGAGAGAATGAGAAATCTTCCTTTGAGAAGGTTGCAGGAAAAACAAGATTTTGAGAGGAGTGCTCTAGACAGGATGTTTGTGTCCCCCAAGATTCATATGTTGAAACCCAAGCCCCGATGTGATGTTATTTGGAAGCGAGTCCTCTGGGAGATGACTAGGTCATTAGGGTAGAACCCACATGAATGACATTAATGCCCTTATGTAAACGACTCCAAAGGGCTCCCTCACCTCTTCTGCTCGTGAAGACACAGCAAAACGATGGCAGTCTGTGAACCAGGAAGTGGGTCCTCACAGGACAATGAATCTGCCAGCACCTTGTCTTGTACTCCTCAGCCTCCAGAACTAAAGTAAATGTCTGCTGTTTCTACACCATCCATACACCTATGGTATTCTGTTATAGTACCTGGAATGAACGAAGACTAGTTTAAATCAAGGCATGGGAGGGATGGAGGAAACAGTTAAAGGACTGTGGCTATAGAGGTATTTTATAACCCAGGACTTAGGATTCTAGAGGATACAGTGGAAAGCTTGGGGATAGAGAGGGGTGCTAGGTGACAAATGATTGCAAACAAGAAGCTTTTCCTTTTTTGATATCTCAAGATAGCAGGGTTTGAGGTTGATGGGTTTAACTCTTAGTAAAGTTACTAGATAGCCAGTCTTTGCTTTACCCTGTAGGTGGCTGGAGTTCTTGGGTTTCCTAGGAGTCATTTTGGCCAATGGCATGAGAGCATGTGATAAATGAATAGATCCAGAAGTGAAATAAATGCCCCGAAGGTCTAGATTGATGGCATGAACTATGTGAGTGACCCAATGTTCCACAGAGTGGTGGAGCACGTTGGGTTCTATGTGACAATCACTGTATTACATGGAACACCTGTCACCCCAATTTTCAGAGAGCAATTTGAGGTCTGAAGCCTTCTTTGTCTTTTGAGTCACAGTTACATGCCCCCTTTTAAATGTTTCTATAGCACTATAAAATTCCCTGATCAGAGCAATGGCCAAAATATATTGTTGCTAGTTTATGTAGCTATATCTTCCATCATGCCATGCTCTTTCAAGGACATTTCTGATCAATTGATGTATTTTTAGAAACCAGCATAGTGAGTGAAATATTTTCCTGTACACACACACACACACACACACACACACACGAAGTGGGTGGGACCAGTTTATCCTATGTGTATTGTACCTTCTGTCTGAGGAACTGGTTTGTGCCTGTTCTGCATTAAGGTGGAGTTTTCCTGCCCTCCGTGGAGCCTCAAAGGGAGGCATTTAGTTGCTTGTCATCAATTCACATTGATCATGACCAAAAGAGGGCAGCAGAGGGTCACAGACCAGAGGTGATTTGAAGTGGAGCAGAGGACAGCTGGTGTGAGAGAATACAAAATTAGGAGAGTTCTGGGTGCCAGGAATAGAGTGTCCCTCCCCTCCCCCCCCACTCCCCAAAGGCTAATCCTATGGAGGTAGGGTTATCAAGGAGAGAGTTGGGGAATGCCCTTATCTAAAGAGGATATTGGAAGGAAAACTAGAATCTTAAAACCAGGGAATGAAGCAGGAAGTAATAAGGTATTTTCTTCTTAGTTAGGAGGTAATTTGCAATAATTGTGATTTTTACTAATAATGGCCTCCTTTGAAACCCAAGCCAAGCTTCCACTCTGTTTCTAATGTAACAGGTGTAGGAGTTTGACCCGGAAAGTGTGGCCTCGTAGTCACAGGAAAGAGAGGTGAAGGGATGGGGAAGTTTAGATGACTGAAGGGAAGCCACAAGTGTATAAAGGAGATGCTTCAAATTAATGTTGGAAGGCCTGCCTTCCCCTTAGAGGTAGATCAGATCCTTCAATTCTGAATGGCCCCAAAGGAGAAAAACTGGGACTAATGAGTGGGAATGACAGGGAGAGTGATTTCAATTCAAAACAAGAACCTTCTCCTTCAGCCTCAGCTCATCTCACTCTCCTCTCTTGTCTACCACGATGGAGCCAAACTGGCAACCTTTCAATTCCTTAAACACACCCAGAATCTTCCTGCTGCTTCACTATTCCAATGGTTGGATTTTCATCACCCTTCAGATTTGACTTAAATGTTATTTCTTAAGAGTCCTTTTCTGACTCTCCTCTGGTATTCTCTACCACAGCATCATGCTCACTTCCTTTAGAAAACTGCTAACTATTTATCATGGTGCATTCATTTATTTCTCTCTTCTTTATTGTCTGCCTTCCCATGATGGGCAAAGATCACTGGTGTTTTACTCTCCATTGTATACCCAGCAACTAGAATAATACCTGCTTACTAAGTGGCTTAATAAGCATTTCATAGACAAATATACTGAATAGACTGCCCATCATGGAAAGTATTTAATATGATTTGGACATGCATAAGATGACATTTGAAGTCCCTTCCTATTATTTGATTCTATTATTCCAAGAAATGAAGAGTATAAAATTAATGACTCTAAAATAGAGGCAATAATGAGTCCATTGCTCACCAATATGAAAAAGAAAGAAAATAAATGTGGCTGATTAGAGAGTAATGAAGATCTTGTCAAACCATTAATAAAAGAGATTGTGTAATTTGTAGGAAATCTGGCCCTTAAATAAGTCAGTAGACTTGGGTAAGTTTCTAGGGAAATATTTAGGCATTAATTAATATAAAAACAGACTTGCAAATAACTAACTTATTCTCTTTGTACCTTTAATAACTAACACAGTATCTGGCACATAATAAATGAACAATAAATATTTGCTTAACAAATAAGTCAGTAAGCTTTTAGGAACCAACATCATACTTTTTCATAGATCTATCCAATTATAGAGTCTGCATTGGATCATCCTTAGCAGCATAACGTGTATCCTAACAGTTTATCATGCATCTTTTTTATGTATCTGGACGTAATTTTTCACTTAACACCATGCTTTGAGGCTCTTTCATGTCTTCACATAAAGAGCCACTTAATTCCTGTTAACAGTGGCATTGTATTACATGCAATAAACACACCATAATTTGACTGCTGCTCTATTGATGGGTTTTCTGGATGATTAGATGACTCTACCTCAGTGCAGCAAAGTGGACTAGATATATATTTTCTACAAATGAAACTTGGGTTGAAAATTGCTGGTCTTTCTTTCAGGTGTAGGTTGCAAAAATAGAACTCACTGTCACATGAAGTGACAAAGTGATCAAAGCTGAAGGCATATACAAACTTTCTCTAATGGTAAGAATTGATTTGACTAATTTTATCTTGTTCAAAGATGACTAAAGAGAAAAAATAAACCTATGAATAAACAGAGCAGAACAGAGGAAACAACATCCTGAAGACTCAGAGAAAAGTCTGAAAATTTTCTGAAATTTTCACATTTCTGAAAATCTGTACTGCAGGATACAGATAATTGGTATTCCCAATATGATGCAAGAGTATATGGTCAATACTAAAGAGCAGAAAGTCATAAATAAAAAACAACTTTAGATAAAAATCGAGCTTGAGGAAATAAGGGATCTAAAACCACAATGCGTTATTGACAGGAAGAAGCAAAATGAACAATATGAAAAAAGTCACATCAATAATGGACAAATAAAACTGAGAAACTCTACCTAAATACAGAAGGAAAGGAAAAGAGTTAATAGCAATGAGAGCCAATGGATGGAGAGAAAACAAAATTCAGACTAGAATACGTAATACATTCAGATAAACATCAACATATCCAAATTTCATATTTGAAGATAGGGGACTCATAGTTTTTGCTCATTTTTTTTATTTTACCCAGAGCCTTGCAGAATTCAATAATTATTTGTTGAAGAAAAGGAATAACTTAAAACAGTTATATTTGAAAATTATTTAAGAAAAAGTTTTCTAGAGTAATTTGATAGCCAACAAACTTTGTATACACAGAGAATATACTTTCTTTTTAAAATTCCATAGAAAATTTGCAAACATTTCCTTAAACTAGGCCACAAAAAGGATCAATTAATTCTTCAAATCAGGAATTGTAAGATCATATTTTTGATCAAAATGTAAATTATTAAAAGAATACTTATAATTTTAAATAAAAATTATCTATATTTTTATCAAAAAAGACTGAAAGATATTTTTAGTGAATATCTTTGTTCTTTGTAGGAGTCATCTGAGAAATTGCAAATACTTTTTATTTTGCTATTTAGTAAACTATTGTAAACATATTAATTATATTTGTAGAAAAACAGGGAAGGTATTTATTTTAAAAAGCCTTTCACATTAAACTTTAAAAAGTTTAAAAATACAGGTATGACAGATAATCAGGATATTCATGATGTTAGTGACAACAGTTTAATATTTCACTATTTATTATATTCTGATAATTCTAACTGCTATATCAGAAGAATATTACCATAGAAGCACATTTGGTGAAATACTATGAGTTGAAAATGTTACTGGCCGTAATTGCATAATGCCTTTCCAATATGAGCTTTTATTTATTTATGACACTATGGTTATTCTTCAACTAATCCCCAAAACCTCTCAGTTTAGGGGTCTTAGAGAATCTTAGACAATCAGAGATGAGAGGAACCTTGGATCATTTGGTTTGATTATTTTCATTTCACGTCTGGGAACACAGGGACATTAAATGATCTCCTCACTGAAACAAAGCCAGAAGGCAGTGGTGATGATTCTGCAAACTTGTCTAATAGCTTTTAGCTGAACTTAGTTTTATCTTTTAGATAGGGAGGTAAATTAAATTCCCTGTGGTTAGAAAGGAATATAGACATATTTTTGCCTAATGGTCTACATGAAAATTATAAGTGTATAACATATGGCACACCCACTTATTCAGGACCTCTATACTATATGTGTGGATTTATCAGATCATAGGTATTCCCGAATCCAATTCCAATATTTGTGTGTGTATGTGGGGTGGGGTTTCCCCACACCAATAAGCAATTCTCAGACACCAGCTGGGTGTCAATTTTGACACTATGTACCTGGGTTGCATCAGATTCCATAGGTTTAGTCCCACAAGACCGCTTTGCCCCCCACATATTTCAGGCACCCGTAGTAAACTCAGGTTGTTATATGTACTTCTCACCTACCAACTATAAACGAGAGGTTCTAAGGACACCTCCTTGGACTTCAGACACCAACCACAAATTCAGATTGTCACCTGTGCTACTAACTGACTGGCTGTAAATCAGAGGTTCCCACAACCTCCTCATTGGGTTTGATTATTTAGCTAGAGAGGCTCACAGAACTCAGAGAAACATTTTAATTACTGGATTACCAGTTTATAATAACAGGAAACAATTCAGGGACAGTCAGATGGAAGAGATGCAGAGGGAAGGTATGAGGGAAAGGGGTGGAGCTTCCATGCCCTCTTGGAGCACGCCATTTTTCCAGATCTCCATGTATTCACCAACCCAGAAGCTCTCTGAGCTCTGTCCTTTTCAGTTTTTATGGAGGCTTTGTTACATAGGCATGATTGATAAAATCATTGGCCATTGGTGATTGATCCAAGCTCCATTCCTCCCTCCCTTCCCTGGAGGTCAGGAGGGCAGAACAGAATGTTCCAACCCTCTAATCACCTAGCTGGCTCCTCTGGTGACCAGCCCCCATCCTTAGGTGCTTTACAAAAGTCACTCCATTAACCTACAAAAGACACATTTATGTCTCTTATTACTTAGGAAATTCCAAGGGTTGTAGGAGCTCTGTGCCAAATACAGGGATGAAGACAAAATAGATCTTTTTTGATGGGGGGAGGGCGTGTGTGTGTGTGAGAAATATTAGATCTTTAATAGTGTACTAATTGCAGAGAATTCCAGTCTTTCGTTGTAATTTCTCATCTGTAAGATTTTAAGTGCAGTCCTCATCAATTCTTCATTAACACCTTAGCTTTTTAATTAGAAATTGAGATCAATTTTCCTATGATACAAACTTGAAAAATTCTTGCTGAAGCTACTTTGATCCAGAATAGTTTTTGTCTCTTCTACCATGATATAACAGGACTTTAAAAATATATATATGTTTTTATTGATCTCAGAGAGGAAGGGAGAGGGAAAGAGAAGATAGCAACATCAATGATGAGAGAAAAATCATTGACTGGCTGCTTCCTGCATGCCCCACACTGGGGATCAAGCCAGCAACCTGGGCATGTGCCCTTGACCGGAATCGAACCCAGGACCCTTCAGTTTGAAGGCCTATGTTCTCTCCACTGAGCCAAACCAGCCAGGGCAACAGGCCTTTTTAGATTGTGCTAGCTTTTGATTGAATGAGAACGACTTCTAGGTTGAGTACTGGAAAATGTTTTGCATATGATGCAAAAGGTATTGGCTTCCTATTTCTTCCCATTTTATGTTATAAAATATCACCCTCAACCTTCCATAGAAATAGTTGGAATTTAACTTCTTATGCTTGTGTCCAAATTACTCTTTACTTAAATTATTAAACTGCACATGTCCCCTAATTGCTTAAATGGTGAGCAGCTTTTAGTAAATATCCCAATTGAAAAGATTAAGAAAACAAACAATGAAATTTGTAGGAAATTCAGAGAGCAAGGTGTGCTGATGTCCCAGGTTTAAAATAAGGCGATATCCACAGGGATTCTCGCTGTGGCGTAGGAGGGCCATTTGGGGATATAGTACAGTGGTTGAGTCATCACAATTCAGGGTCTAGTCTTCAGACTTGTAAGGCGGGAAATTTAGTTTTTTAGAACTCCGAGATAATTAGACCTTGGGAAATTGTTTCATTTCAATGACAAAGAGAGACATATAAACTAGAATATCAATTTACTCATTTGTAATGAGAAATATGACTGTAGCTAGAACTGAATTACTCTTGTTAGCAGATCAGCGTATTCTTTCCCTGTAGGCAATAGACAAAGGCTATAGTATTTAATCAGAAGGCTCATTTGATGAAAATAGATTTGTTTAAATTTAGGGAGTGCCTCTCCTAAATTAAGAATAGACTAAATTAAGACAGAAAGATAGTCTTACCCCCTAGAGCACAGATACCTATTGAATCTATTGGCCTATAATCTTCATTCTCTAAATGCATACTCACTGTACTGTATTTTATAACTAGTCCCTCTCTTTCTGTAGACTATTATATCTACTTCCCATATTCTATGGCAAATTATTTTAAACTTTTAAAACATTTCTAATGTTACTCTGATGTTCCATCTTACAATCTTATTTCTTCCTTAGGTACAGTTGTTACCTAAATAAATGTTTTGAACTCAATCTTCTGAGATATTTCACTATATACTTCATATAAACTTGCTACAAAAGTATAAATTATGTTTTTTTTAGATCAAACTAGTCTAGGTGTCAAATTAGATCCCCAAATATGGTCATACCTACATTTTTATACCTACATTTTTAGGTTTACTTGCACTCACTATGTGAGTTTTCCATTCTCAAGTCTCCTTGCAACTATTTCTGGAAGCTACTGGAGGGTATTGTACTCCTAAGGACGCTGATGCCCATGAAGGAACTGCTGCACTTTCTTTCTCTCCCTCCCTCCCTCCCTTTCTTTCTTTCTTTCTTTCTTTCTTTCTTTCTTTCTTTCTTTCTTTCTTTCTCTCTCTCTCTCTCTATATATATATATACATATATATATACACACACACACATATATATACACACACACATATACATACATACATACATATATATATATACTTACTATATATATAGTATAAATGTATGTATATATGTATGTGTGTGTGTCTATATATAAGCCATATTTTCTATAGATTTCAGAAATTTAAAAAATATGAAATTTCTCACTTCTCAATAGGTGGTTGGTGCCTTAGAGGGAATCAGTATCACTGATTTGCAAATTCAAACTGTGAACATTTTCATTTGAGGTGAAATCCAGAGCTGGCTCTCAGCAGTGTATGTTAGAAGTGTGATACAATGGGGGAATCCCTGGAGGGAACATGGCCATGGAAAAATTTTAATATAGATGCATGCATATATTAAACCTTGGGAGAAAAATAGCTACTATACTTTTTTAGCAAACTGATTTTCTGTACTCATTTCAAATCAGTTTCTAAGATTGCTATGGTCATTTTTAAGCTGCCTGAACCCTCCTGCACGTGTCCCTCCCCCAACTTTTCTCCAGCAAAACCCTCCTGTTTTTCAGATTTGGACCCGTACCTCCTGTTCTTTTTTTGCACTTGGCTTCTCTACACCTTGGGAAAGTGCTTCCCCTGAATTGGCTATGAAATAGAACTGTCTCCCTAGCCTCCCAGTACTTCCTCTCCACTCAATTTACATTCTTATTACACACCAAGCTGGGAACTAGAAATTGCTGGTTTAATGTTTTAGCTGCTGCACACATGAAAAAAACATACATTTTTCAAATCTTAAAAAGTCCTACTCAGTTATAGTCCTTCATCCAGAGATGCCAACTGATGGACTAGGTGAACACCTGTCTTTTTTCTGAACTTTGGGCTAGTAACAGCACCCACCTTCCTCTACCAGCTATAACAATTTTTTGGTGAACTCTCCCCTTAACATCATCATCATCGTCAACAACAACAAAAATGCAAGGATAGAAGCCATTATTTTTTCAATGTAATCAAATACATTTTATTTATTTATGTATTTATTTATGCTACCTTTAGTTCTTTAGACTGAGAAAATATTAGCTATCCTTTTCTACGTATTGATTTATTCTTGTTCCTTCCTTTTATTGCTATTATTTTTGGAACTGAACTTCAGGTGTATTGACTGTTGTTTTTAATAGAACAGTAGAAACAACCTGAGTTCCTGCATCTGAAACCTGGGAAACAACTTTTAAGATTCACAAGCCAAAGTGCTGAGTTTGTGACTTTCTGCTTGATCCCATTTTCTGTCTTCTTAGAACATTTAAAAAATATGATATAATAATACAGATTTGACCTCTACGTTGTTTATTGCTGTAGGACCAAACTGCTTAAATTCTACAGCCCACATTGCAACAGAATATTGAACATTTTCCTGTTTGTTCAGATCATCAAATTTCATTCTACTAGGCTTGTTCTAGTCTATACCAGTCACTAACAATTTATCAAAGTACAACTTTTTTTTAATATAATCATCAGCAATAAAATATCACTTGAAAGATATTTAAATACTGTTAATAAAATAATTTGTCTTTATAAGATGTGATTTTATTTTTAAAAATCACAATCATTATATAATAGTATTTTAGTAGAAACTATCCTTTTTCTACCACTCACCTAAGAAATTAAAGTGAATGTTAAAGACTTAAATAAACCACATCATCATTGTGAATCAAGTAAGTGATACTTTCTGGTATTAAATAACTTATGAAAATTAAAATAGAGAATAAATTAAAGCATGATGAAAATTAGACATGGTAATAATGAAGTTCACTGTATGGTTTGCTAAAATCCATAGAGAGAAAGGCCAATGAAGCCAATAACCAAAGGGATTTGGGTATCGTATAAATCCAACTGCCCACTGATCTGGAGAGAAAACCAAAGAAAGTTTACATGACTTCCTAAGGCTTGGTGGTGGCATATAGAGATGCAGCACCCATTTGTTCTATCTTCCAGTCTTTTTTTTTTTTTAATACATTTTATTGATTTTTTACAGAGAGGAAGGGAGAGGGATAGAGAGTTAGAACCATCGATGAGAGAGAAACATCGATCAGCTGCCTCCTGCACACCTCCTACGGGGGATGTGCCCGCAACCAAGGTAAATGCCCTTGACCGGAATCAAACCTGGGACCTTTCAGTCTGCAGGCTGACGCTCTATCCACTGAGCCAAACCAGTTTCGGCTATCTTCCAGTCTTAAAACAGTTTATTAAACCATGCTGGTTGTAATCCTTCCACCAAATTTTTGGTATCTTTTTCAACCTCATCATTACAACCATGAAATACATCTGGTGACAATGAGCTGCAGTCCCTTAAAAATATACTTCATTATTACAAAAAAAAATCTTATAGGAAATCTAATAAGATTTAGGCCTTCCTAAGAGTCTTAAAGGAAAATATCTTAAGGCTATGCAGTTGATATTCTTTAATGAAGCTGCTCCTGCTTGTGCATTTCTTTATTTTTTATTTATTGATTGATTTGAAGGAGAGGGAGAGGTAGAGAGGGAGGGGGAGAGAGAGAGAGAGAGAGAGAGAGAGAGAGAGAGAGAGAGAGAGAGAGAGATTTTGTTGTTCCACCTATTTATGCATTCATTGTTTGCTTCTTATATGTGTTCTGACCAGAGATTGAACATGCAACCTTGGTGTATTGGGACAATGCTCTAACCAACATTTATTTCATGTGAGTGTTGTTGGAGGGAGAAATCTGTACATAGGAAAAGAGTCTTCTTAGTGACTGTATTAGTCAGGGTTCTCCAGAGAAACAGAACCAAGAGGATACATGTTGATAGCAAAGAGGAGATCTGTTATGGGAATTGGCTTACATGGTTATGGAGGAGGAGAAATCCCATGATCTGCCACCTGCAAGCTGGAGAACGAGGAAAGCCGGTGGCATAATAACCCTGGAGTCCAAAGGCTGAGAACTAGAAGCTCTGATGTCCAGGAGCAGGAGAAGATGGGCATCTCAGTTCCAGAAAAGAGAAAGAGTTTGCCCTTCTTATGCCCTTTGGTTCTAACTGGGCCCTCAGTGGATTGGATGACACCAGTCCACATTGGTGAGAGCAGATCTGTTTTACTCAGTATAATGATTCAAATGCTCATCTCTTCCAGAAACACCTCACAGACACACTCAGAAACAATGTTTTATCACTAGCTGGGCATCCTTGCCTAGTCAAGTTGACACACAAAATTAACCATCATAGTAGTTTGCTTTTATTTTCGGAAACTGACATTGATTGAGTCTAACTCTGATTTCAAAATTCTAGTGTCTACATTGTCCTATTGTTGAAAAATAATCTACCATTGAATCCACTCTTATCTCAAATTTTGTACAGCACTTTGGCTTGCCTGTGTCACTATCAATCAGGGTTTCCATACCTGTAACAATTCAGCCATGTCATTCTAAGTCAGAGGGAAACAACATTCTCCCCAAGCATTACTGTAGTATGTTTCAAAGAGTATAGATCTATTTATAGGAGATGGGAAGCATACTTCACATTTATAGCCACTTAATTGTTGCCTTAATAGTGAAGTTAGCCTTGACTACGGACTGGATCCTTTAAAGAGGCTTATTTATGAGGAAGATAAGTTTCCCTTTTCAAGGATTCTGAGGTGCCAATATACTTTGACTTGGCTTTGAGGTGCTCCCAACTGAAGATCTAAAACTGAACATTAAGGAAAGAATTTCGTTTTTCACTGAAATGTGGAAATGTATGACCATATATTTTAGCACTGTGGAGTTTTTCTATTACCTTGCTCTATAGAGAGTCTTGTCAGTGGGAACTAAACAACATGTATCATCTGGTATATTCCTCTAAAATTCACACTGCTCAGAGGATGGGATGGTCAGATTTTCACAGGAATTATGACATTACCCTCTTGTTTCCTTCTTTCATTTCCTGCATGTGACTCAGACATGGGGAAAGGGGCAACCTGATTTACCCATAAACAAAAATATTTGACAAGACCTCACATTTCTTTAAGCCATTACTGTTTGCAAGTCTGATAAAGGTATTGAATAAAAAAGCAATAGAGGGTAGAGAATGACACTGACTGACCCAGTTATCTCTCAGAGTGTGGTAAAGAAAATCTGGATTCGATTATTATAATGGAAAAGTGAGTACCTCATTGAACTCAACGCTTGTGGTGGCTATTGTGCTGAATAAAATAATTAGTTCACCAATTAGCTCTTGGCAGTTCACCTCAGTTGGTTTTCAACTCTGAGGCAGAGGAAATAAATATAAGAAAAATATTCATATATATTTGCTGGAATGAAGGGTTTGAAAATAAAATATAAATATATTTCTTTTTCCTTTCCTTATAGAAGCAGAGTTAAAAATCATCTCTTACTTTTCACTCAACCCCAGATCTATTTTGATTTCTCCTTTCAATTTTAATTTCTCCAACAGAGAACTCTATCAAGCTGACATGTTCTTTTAGCTTTATCAATCAAGAGGTGTACCTACTGCCTATATCAGCACTGTGTCAGGCACTGGAAGAACTCCAAAGACATAGATATCATAGGACATGGAATTTCTGTCAGGAAGGAGGTGGCAATTTAGCTGAGTGACAAGTGGTGCACACCCAAAGGCTCAATAAAAATTTGATAATTAAAAACATTAGAGACTTGTGTGAACTGATAGGAAACACATTTATTCATTTTACAAAAAGGTAAGTAATCCTAACACTTGTTTTTGGAGTATCTGAGGTATCACAGTGATTGGAAATGGTTCAGCCTTTCTAGAAACATTAAATTCTGCTTCTATGAATGTAAATGTATAGGCCTCACATGGTTAGCAAAAAATAAAAGAGAACATATTTGGAATCAGAAGACCTGAGCTTCTGACTCAATCTCATGGCTGATTCCCCTTGGACATCTTTTTAATATGAAAAAGAACAGCACATAGTTGTGGTTGGTAGTTGTTTGTATGGACCATAATTAATGGCATCCCTATGGCAACATCTTTTCCCTCACACTATACAGTAACTCTGAGGTCATCCATGAGACTTGCTTTGGTCAATGGAACAGTAGCAGATGATGCACTCTGAGGCTTGAAAATGTGCTTTTGCTCTTGTTCCTCTGCCTTATTATGAGAAGATGCCCAAACTAGGGGGTGAGGCAGGTGGAGCAGAATCACAATAGCCCACTTTGCCCAGGTAAGGCCCAAGGCACCGGAGAACACACAGCTAAGGTAATCAAAGCTGGCTAGGTGACCTGCAACTGATTGCAGGTGCATGAATGAAGCCACTGAACTCAGCTGAACTGTGCAGCCAATACCATCAACTCATGAGCAAAGTTAAATGATTACTGTTTTAGGCCACTGGGGTATTGTGGTGATTTATTATGCAGCAGTAGCGAACTGATGAGAATACTTCACTGCTACTGTGGGAATTAAATAAGACAATATGCATGAATAAGTTTTGCAAAGTATAAAGTAATATGAGTTTTAAAAATCCTTAAGATCAAGGGGTTATTGGAGACGAGGACACAGAAGAGTGATGTAGATTTTAGTCATTTCTAGCATCCATTCAAGTGTCCAAGTTATTCTGGCCCTGTTTATTTTTTTGTTGTTGTTGTTCAAATACGTGTGATATATATTTATTGTGGCCACCTATTTCTTTGTCCAAATAGCTTAGAAGTGCTTATCACTTATAAATAATTATTTTAAAAAAAGAAACAGTAGAGAAAGTCCAATGCTAAAAACTAGATATGGAATAAAGCCACCAGATTGTGTTCACTTAAATAATTTCGGTACAGAAAATGTTCATTAGCAAGCAGCCAAGGGTTTTTCCTTAGTAAGTTATTAATAGTTTGGTTTGATCAAAGTCAAAGATACAAAATCCAAGAAGAGGATTATGCATTTGATATTATGTAACACTGATTTATGAACTATTTTTACATTGCTGATTTTTAAAAACAACAGATGCTGCAAAAATAAATAAAAACAAATCCTCTATTTCTGAGTAGACTGTGCTCTAAAAGCTAGTTTTAAAAAGTTAGTTCTTTGGATTTTGGAACAAATTTTTCCAATATCAACAATGGTATATTCTGAGGGTAACCTATATAAGTCCATTTAGCAGAACTAATTTAACAAGTATTTACTGGGACACTTACATGGACCTGGCTCTGTTCCATAGGATAGAGCTATGCAAGGGTGGGCAAAAGTAGGTCTACAGTTGTTTGTATGGAAAAAGACATGCAGGTTATGATTATTACAGTAGCTCCATTAACTCAAAAGAATGTCACTTAGGTACAATCTCATACGTGCTCAAATTGCCAGTCTTCATTATTTATACATTCTTGTCGTCTTTGAGAATCAGTAAAAGAACCTGAATGTCAGTGACCTGCTTGGGTTAGCCCCACTGCCTTCTGAGGTGGTTGAATTCAAACCTATTTTTGCCCACCTCTGTATTAGTGAATAAATGTAAGTTCTCATTGAACTTACATTTTGTAAGGGGGGGACAAAAAAAGGAAGACATTTAAGTAAATATGTAGTATAGTATCTGGCAATAAGTGCTCAGCAGAAGAAAAGATTAGGAGGGGGATATGGAGTGTGTCAGTAGGATTGCAATTTTAACTAGGTGGTTTCATGGCAGTGACTCCAGAAATGGGCTAGATTAGAAGCTGCGAACACAGACAAAAGGAACGATGCTTTGTGGCTGGCGAAGGATTATTTTTGGTGGTTTGACATTTCTTTTCCTGCTCTGTTCTCCCCACCCCTCCAAAGGTCATAGCTTTTATTTCAAATTGGTTGAGATAAAAAAATAGAGATAAGGTGGGAATGAGTGAGGAGGAAATAATGGCTGAGGGAGAAGTGGAAGAAAGATGAGGGAGAAATATAAGGCCACAGTGACTAGTCTCCCTGCCTGAGATGGCTGCTCACATCAAGGTAAATCATAGGGCATGGAATGCAGGATTTTCTCCTATAATACACTTCTGTATTTCAACATCTTTTCCCTCTTTCAGAGTATACGTTACTCAAAAGTTGGAAATATGTGTGCTGGGGGAAAAATAAATAAGGTTTCCAGTGTGCTGGACAAAGAATCTCAAAATGTCTAGAGGTTGTTATCTAATATGTCACTTTTTCAGTCTTCGGTTCATTAAAGGAACCACAGAGCACAGCCAAAATCAAGACCCCCACCTCCCCATGGTTAAATTAAAATGTTGCATGGAAAAAAATGTGTGTTATTCCTAGTACATTATCAATAATTTTTTAATTGTAGGACGTTTGGTTTACTATGTCGAACACGCTGCTTATGGTTGTCATTGTAAAAGTTAATTTATTAAATTGAACAATTTTTAAATTGATCATTTTTTGAGGATAAGTGTTTTCTAAAAATTGAAAGAGAATAAATACACTCTATAGGATCTTTCCTATGATGACTGTTTTAGTCTAAGCGATCTTTGTTATTTCCCCAAAGTTACTTTCACGGTAGATAAGCTTGGCTGACCAAGCCGACACTGGCTGTAAAAATCAGAGGGGGAAAAATTGCTTTCGTAGATTCAAAGGCAGGAATGTTTTCTCAATGATGAGCCACAAAGCTGCAGGTGCTGAGGGCTGCTGCTTGCTGGAGATCCCTGAAGAAATGTGATGGCCCACAAAGACACGACTGACTTAGGACCGAGCTGCTGGGGAGAACTGTTGGAAGAGTTTTAAAAGAGTCATGCAGTGTTGATTGTAACTGAAAGTTGTGTTTAGGTGTGAACAAACAAACCCATTCATCATGATTTCACCGATAAATCTGTGCTCAGTACTCAGCTGGAGTGCAGCCTAGTGAGGCTCATGGAGAAGTCATCTTTCGTTTTTGTCTGTGTGGGTGAGTGCTGCTTGCAGAAAGGTATGCAGAGATTTTAAAAAACTTAAGAACAAAAGCTGACACATGTGTCTGCGAGCTAAATGTAACTGACAGCTCAGGGCTGCCTGGAGATGGGACTCAGTAGTCCCTTCACAGTGTGGTAATTCTTTCTTTATCCAGAGGGTCAGAGGTGTTGAGTTGGAATGGGTCCCTACTCTCCGGACAAGACTGGAAACAAAGGGAAATTTGTATTTTAAAAAAAGTTTTTCTAATGAGATCAGAAATTATGGTGATGAAAGAGGAAGCAAGAAATTAATCACTTTCTAGAAACTTTTTATTTTTTTTAAATCAGCAGGGCAACTTAAAGAATGGACAAGGTGGTAAGTGAGAGGCAACTTAGAGACCAGTCTCCAATGGGTAGAAAAGTTGGTTCATGTCTGATTGAAAGTGTACTTGGGAGGCTGTGACAGTATCTTCGGGATGGCCTCAGAAGTCTTAACAATTTAACCTGAAGAGAATATGGAATGGAAAAAGGGACAGAGCGCGGAGGAACTGACACCCCACTCTAACTGCCTACTGCCTGTGAGGTGTTTCTCTCTCAGTTTCGGCTTTGCAATCCTGTGGTTGGGACTCTGCAAACTATTTATCCCTTTTGCCAGCTCAGAATTAGAGAGAAATTAAAAAGCTGGAGGAGGAAGAGGGGCCTGCTCTTTCTTTTTTTGTGCCCTCATCCCCTCAGGGTCACTCTAGTATTGGTAGTTCATTTTTAAAAATTTATTTAATACACTTTACTTTACTTAGAGCAGTTCTATGTTCACAGTAAAATTGAGCAGAAGGTACATAGATTTCCCATAAAGTTCCTGCCCTCACATGCGTCCTCCATTATCAATAGCCCACCCCAGAGTGGCACATTTGTCACAACTGATGAACCTACATTGATACATCCTCATCACCCAAAGTCCATCATGTACATTAGGGTTCACTCCTGCTATTGTACATTCTATGGGTTTGGACAAGTTTGGTACTTCATTTTTTAAAAATGTATTTTTTACTTAAGTATAGTTGGTATGGAATCTTTTACTGATTATATTAGTTTCAGGTATATAAGACAGCGATCGACATTTTTATACCTTACAATGGGATCACGCCACTAATTCCAGTAAGCATCTATCATCGTGCAAACGTATTTTATTTTAAACACAACTGTGGTCCCAGCAGCCGCAGGTGGCTCCAGGTTCCATGTCCAATTTTACGTTCCCCGTACCAGCCTCACTGAATCTCTCCAGGTCACCAGCACTAGCCAGCTGGTGTCCCTCTGACTATTTAGTCAGGGGCACTGACCTCTTTTCCCTTAGACTGTCAAATAAAATAATGACAACAGCCAACACAACAACAGCCATCCAGTGTGAATGAATCAAAATTATAACTATTTGTCAGATCAGCAAAAAGTATATTTTCTGGTGTACCACAGAATTTTAGTAATTAGTTTATGTGTGCCATGAGATGGAAAAGATTGAAAGTTGCTGCCCCAGGGCAGTAGCTGCTTCTTGCACTTATCATTTCTGGAGCCTTTTTACTCCTTTTATCCTATTCATTCATTCTTTATAGTCAACCTCTGTTGAAATCACTGATGAGTGTGACTGTGCGGGAATGGATGCAGTTGGCCCCAGTGCCACTCTGATTTTGGCACAGAGATGCACAGCCTGAGCCTTTCCTATCCATTCCACACTGGGATACAATAATAACGTTCATCCGCAAGTCCTGCCAGGGTGCCGTTGATAATCAGTCAGCTACACATGCTAAAGGAGGGAAGTGTTGGATTCTGCAGAGGGGTCATTATTTAACTTGTTCAGAGCTTCTGGAAGCTGCCAAATCTCCAAGAGTCATCATTTTCTTCCACCAAATTTCCTTTGTAACCCTCTTATTCACACCCCGCAACTGTGTCACCTCATGGTACTCTGTTTGCATGTATGTCCCTGAGAATTCCGTCTTGTCCTTGGTCCTTATTGGTACTCTTCCTCCTGTTCATGGGGGATGAACTGAAGGGGAGCAGGGGTGGACATGAGTTTCACCAGTGGCTAGGGCTGGTGCCATAAAGGCTTTGAAGCAGGTTGTCCAGAACACAGATTAAGGATACCTAACCCATAGAGTGTGTATCAGGAAACTCTTCCTGCAGGGGGTACATGTGAACTGAATCTTGAAGGACGAGCTGGAGTTAACAAGATGAAAAGGGAAGAGACAGGATGCTAGAACTAGATCATATGTACCTAAATATCTTGGTAAGATGGGCAAATTTGTAACATTTTGGCAAATGACCACATAGCGCAGGGGAAGGACAAAATCAAATTGGCTTTCCTAACATAGCTATTTTCCAAGCCCAGAAAGACTGGTTGGGAACTGAATATTGCTGTATACTGAGGTACTCTTAAGTAAGCATCAGGTTATATAGAATTTTAATTGACCTTCATCAAAGTATATAATTTATATTATCCTGTTTACTAATTGTTTGGGATAGATATACCTTATTTTCCCAATTAGACTAAGTAGAGATAGAGCTAGATACTATTTTGTATCCATTCGCCATTGCCTTACATAGTGACCCAAACATCTTAGTGGATGCATATGAAATGAATAAATGAAAAAATTCAGTGGGATTCTTATAATACTGTATGTGTCATGAAAATAAACCATTGAGACCAGTATTCTATCTTGAAAAAGAACATTTTTTTTTCCTTTTATGGTATTGTTCTCAAAAGGTAAGGTAAAATGTACCACCTCATCCAAAATTCCCAAGATTTCCCTATAATACCTCGTTAACAAAATGGGTATATTGGGTAAACAATTGGATCAGGGATGATTTTCCAACTATAATTAGAAGCCAGCTGTCATAGAGGGGTTTGCTTTCTGGTAAAATGATTTGGTTAATATTTGCCATTGGGGGTGGGGTGGGATGTTCAGCTTCTAGGCATGTTTCCTAGTTGTATTCTCATATTAATTGGGAGTCTTAATTCATGAAGGGAGTGGTCACGTCCCACTGTAGAAAGTAAAGGATACATGTGCCCTCTCTCTGTCCATCCCAATAAAGTCAGGCAGTAAAGCTGTGACATAGGCTTGGCCAATAGGTGTTGTCTTATGAGACTTTGAATCTTGAGCAAGTGACAGCACAGTACAGTGACCGTTAGAGTTGTGTGACCTTCGCTGGCCATCTTCTGTGTAGCCCTCCAGAGCTCCCTCGGTACCCGTCAAGTTTTAAACGTGATTCTTCAGGCTTCCAATATCATTCCAATAAATTCCCTTTGTGCTTTCAGGTTATGTCATTTATGCCCAGCGGACATAGATGGTATCATTAAAGATATAAGAAAAGATATTACTCTTTAATCTTATTCATCACTGATTGCTTTAAAGAAGTACAAATATTATGAAGTAGAATTTTGAGCCATAAAGAGAGCATTTCTGTCTTTAATAGCGACCATCTGTGAATAAGTTTCCCACTGGATACAGAGGTTTTTGACAGGTATTGTCGATGTCTGCAAGTGACACATTTTTGGATGGAGATTTCAGGGTTTCCCCAGTGCATGTGACGAGCTGTCCAGATCGTGCCCTCAGCAGAGTCTTTTAATGATAACAATAAATAGCTAACTACATGGAGTGCCTCGAATGGAGTCCAGTAGCATTCGTCTGATCAGAAATCCATTCCTGGGTGGATCCAGAAAAGAGAAAAGACTTCCAGCCTCGCCATCTGGATGCTCTTTTCCTCTTGCTCTCGCCGCTGAAGAGGATTAGGGAAGTCCATGACTCCCCTTGGAGTACACATCCTGCTTCTGGAAGCTGCTTAAAGAATAAGCCTTGCTGAATTAAAAAAAAAATTGGTTTTTGTTTCATCAAAGGCAAGAGTCAAGTTGGATGAAAATCCACTGTTTTTATGGAGAGGACAAGAGAGAAAGTTTGGAAAAACTGCACAGATATTCTTGATGGTTCTAGGAATCAGGACGTACAAACAACTATGCTCAAACAAATGGAGCAAAATGCAACTGATTAATTCAGAGAAACGTATGCTGCTTCTCCTATTTTCCTCCATGAACACAATTTCACTGCACAGAGGACGTACACAGGAAATTAGCATTATAATAAAACTTGATCAATTTATAGACTTTTAGTTTAGAATTCATGACAATTCTGATAGAAACGGGCACAGAACAAACAATTTTCAATGTCTTCTTTTTACTTCCAGCGATAGCCCTGTCCACCTGACATATACAATTAATGCCAAGTAATGCTTCAATGGGGGACAAATGAACATCATGTACAGATTTTCCATCTAGCAACTCTGTTTTGGTGTCACTGTTAACAGAGCCCAGAATTTAGACAGTTGAATCATTGTAGGCAGCAGGTGGCTAAGGGGTGAAATACAATAAAATTGTATTTCCCCCCTCTGGAATTGGCCTCAAAACACAGTGTGGAGCCTTTAAGTCTAAGAGGCCATGTCTGTGTTGTTGAATCCCACACTTTTGATTATATAACTGACCCAAGCTGGGCCAATTGGAGTTTATTTCCTGGAAATGTAAATTTTGGAGGAGGGAGCAGAGAGGCTGTGAGTTTTGAAACGGGGGTCACATTAATGGCAATACTCTAGAAGTATTATATTTCCATAGGTTCTGACATATAGTGTTTTTGTCTTTTTTGTATATATTATACAATTTCCATTCAGTTTTTTAAATTCAAGTTTTTGTATCAATCAGCACTGGGTAGAGGAACACTAACTTCATGCTCATTAGGGTCAGCTGGGGCTGTGCTGCTCACTCGGAATCATCTGAAATGTTTCCAGTCACTGCAGCAGAAGTTGGAGAGAAATGGAGGATAGTGCCTTAAACACTCCTGATCACATTTATTGGCTAATTCAAGTCACATCACCTTTTCTATATTCAAGGGTGTAGGGAAACAATCCTATTGTGTCCTGGAATGACAAAAGTAGAAATATTAGAAATATTGATGACCAACACACCAGTTGGAGAAATCTTTGTTCTTGGTTTTGATATGATCAGAGAATATTGCCTGTACTCTTTACACTATGGAACTTCTTGAAGTTTCATTAGTGGTTGAATATATGATAATTTTTTTGTGACTGTTTCATGAACATTTAAGGGAAATATAACATCTATATTTAAGGTATAGAATTTTGTATATATCAATTACATATACTTTTCATTTATGACATTTAGTTTTAAAAAATATATTCTGTCCATTTGATTTACCATGAGCTGAAGAAAGAAAATAAAAACCCATTATTTAAAATATTTCTATTGATTTTGGCTTTATAAATGTTATCTGGTGCATACAGGAGTGGGCAAAAGTAGGTTTATAGTTTAATACAAATAAATAATACAATAACTAATAAATAATAATACAAGAATAAACTCTGCTTCATGTACCCACAACTGTAAACCTACTTTTGCCCAGTTCTGTATATTAACTGTTGTCCCTTCAGTATAAATTATGCTCTTTATAATTATAAATCACGCTATTTTCCTAACTTTATTCAATTTCCCCTGAATTCAACCATATCTGACATTAACATCATAATTCCTGGTATCTTTAAAAAATATATTTTTTTATTGATTTAATGAGAGGAAGAGATAGAAACATCAATGACGAGAGAGAATCATTGATCAGCTGCCTCCTGTATGTCCCCTACTGGGGATCAAACCCACAACCCAGGCATATGCCCTTGACCAGAATCAAACCCAAGACCCTTCAGTCCACAGGCTGATGCTCTATCCACTGAGTAAAACCATCTACGGCATTCCTGATATCTTTTAAACACATATTAATCAAACATTTCCTTCCTCTACTGATAGATTACTGATGACCTCCACTTTGCCTACATTGATCGCTTTCTCTTTCTTGAAAGACTATTTTTACTTGTCTTCCAGATACCATCTAATTTTCCTTCTACCTCTGTCTTTTCCTCCCCCCTGTCTTTTTTATTTTCTTTAAATTAGTTGGAGTGCTCCAAAATTTACTCTTTGGAACTCTTGTCTTCTCTATCTGTACTCATTTGTTTGGTGATGCTATCTAGCTTCATGGCTTAAATACTATCTATTCTGGATTAGTCAGGGCCCAACTAGGAGACAGAAATCATCTAGTCATTTCAACAGAAAGAATCAATTCAAAGGATTATTAACTAGGAATAAATTTGCTGACTATATTACTAATAATTATCATTTTGAGATATTCTCTAGGGAAACATTTTCCATAAGTAGATCAGTTGTCATTTCCCAATAACATTTTTCTTTTCCCTGAAAATAAATGAGCTACATTTCTGCCTGTGAAAGCACTTCCCATGTCTGAGCATGTAGACTATGCCAGCTATACAGTACTCTTGGCACAAACTCTCTAGCTTCCCTTTTTATTTTCACTGGTTCGTGTGCTATTTATTGGTCTTTACTTGCCTTGGAGAGGTTAAGAAGGTAAGAGATAGAGATTTGGGTTTGACCACTGATATAGAAATAAGCAAAGCTGTCCCCCCTGCTTTGGTTCTATGCCTCTCAGAATCATTGGATAAGGCAGGGAGGTTCTTCTTAGGTCCCTACTAGTTCAATGGAGTCCTCCATTAGAGTGCAGAATAGAGGTCTATCCAGGAAGGATATATTCCTTTGCCATGCTCTACTTCCTCAATGTCCATATGTTCCATGGGAATTTGCTTGACAAAAGCAGAAATGAACATTTACCTAGTTATAAATATCAATTGATATCTAATTTACTATTATATTTTTTCTAATCTTTTTCTGCAGTTAGGAAGAAGAAGAAAATACACATGACAACAAAAAACTATGTTAAATCTGAATTATATTTTCTCCTGTTCTGGTGTGGGATTTTCCTATTTATGTGCTTTAAAAATTATGTAACTATTATAATTTTGTCCATTTTTATGAATGGTTTTGTGCTGTTTGTGCTATTTAAATGTGATTATTTGCAATTACATGCTCATGTAAATATATTTACTTAAAATAAAATACTGGCCAAAAAATATAATAGTATAATGATATTAATAGTGTTTTACTTCTCCCCCTATCCAGTTTGACTCAGTGGATAGAGCATTGGCCCATGGACTGAAGAGTCCTGGGTTTGATTCCAGGCTTGATCCCTGGCCCTGGTTGGGGCGTGTTAGGGAGGCAACCAATCAGTGTGTCTCTCTCACATTGATGTTTCTCTCTCTCTGTCGCCCTTTCACTATCCCTAAAAATCAATGGAAAAATATCCTCTGGTGAGGACTAACCCCCCTACCCCAAAATAGTGTTTTACTTCTCAAGGGCTTTGCTATATGTTAATTTGGTTTCATTGCAATCTCATGAAATATTCTGGGCAGTGTTCTTGATCTTACAATGGAGGACATTGAGGCCTAGATATTTTAAATGAATTCCCCCCCCCCTACATTGCTATGAGGGCTGAACACTTTATGCTGCCCACTAACAACTTCCATTTTCTTATTCAAGTGGATGCTAAGACGCTTTCCCTGGTGAGACTTTTTTCTACAACAGAACAGAGTTGGACCTACTGAATGGGCCTTTATGAAAGTTAATGAGGAATTAAGCTGCTTAAGAGACCTGAGATGAAAGATTTTTCCCAGGACTTTTATGTATTATAAATATTCAGCAGCAGGGACTATAACTTGCCTTTGTCCATTGTGAGGTACAGGGGAGAGATTAACAAACACGGAGGAGTGAATTGCCTTTTGGGTACTTTTAATGTGTGAGAGCTCCCAGTGTACTAAAGCTCTGCATCCTCTGGTCTTACCCTGACATAAATCCTTGCCCTGATCATAACATGCTGATTGTAATAATGACAATGTTTTCAGTGGGTGTGGTTTGAAGGTTTTAGGGGAAGAAAATAGAAATCTGTGGTCTGGACATTGCCGAGTATGTGTGCTTGAGAGAGAAACAAAAAGAGTAACATTGAATACAGAGGTGTTGATCTAGACCCAACACTCAGCCACATCTAAACGTGACGATTTTATAAGAAGAAACGACATCTTCCCAAGAACTCTAGTCTGAAGGAAAAAAAAAATTTACATATGTGAGCATGCCAAACGTCTTCAAGAAGCTCTTTTACTGATATGTTTTAATTGCCTCCTATTCAGCCTGTTGGTGAGGGAGAGATTTCCATCCTAGGGTTATGGGGATGGCCAAACAAATGACACTCAACGCTGGACAGATGATTTCAACTGTAGTTTTCGGGTCATATACACTCATGGCCTAGGGAAGAGAATACTTTATGTCACGCAGGGTCACATGAGGTTGGACTTGGGGACAATGTGAACAGGCTTTGTAGTAATAAGGGGTGAGGAGCGATGTGATTGGCTTGCTTGAATAAATCTGCAGGTTGGCTGGAAGCTGAATCCCACTGCTCAGGGATGAGCAGGAACTGTGCTGGTCCCTTTGATAAGGAGGACTGTTTGGCTAGGGGGCCTTATCTGAGGGAACAGACCTGGAAGGGGACCTTGCAGTTGGACTATTATAGGCTCTCCTGATTTTACCAAGGGTCAAGGCAGCACATAATACTGAGCCTTAATTTCAGGCCTTAACCCTGAAATGCTGTCGATTTCATTGGGCTGGAGGTTTTCTTCTCGTTACTGGAGACACATTTAATCAGGGAGACTTGAGTCTTTGTAGCTTTATATCTGTTTACTCAAGTACAGTGAATGTTCAGTGCTTGAATATTCCTTTCCTTTTAAAAGTATATTAATATTTATTTAGAAAAAACAATAGTCGTGGGATTTATAGTCTTGATACAATAGGTAAAGAGAGAACATTATATTGCTATTTTTTTTTTCTCTGCAGAGGACATGCCAGCTATAGGAAAGCAAGCCCTTACCTGTAATAGGCAGGGGACTAGTGGCATGGGTTTCTGGCAAAGGAAAGGAAGCTGGACTCGGGGAGGGAAATGACAAAGCTCCATAACTGGGCCGCAGTGGGGATGGTAAGCTAACTCAAATATAAACCCCTTTATGTATTTTTATCTGTCATTTTGTTTTCATTAAATAATGTGCAGAAATTCTCCCAGATAAAATAATTTTCTTGTGGACTATAAATGTACTGTAGAAATTACCTTTCAAGAGACAAGTGTGATCAAAGACTGTGAACTGACAAAAGCCTAGTCTAGTTGGAATAAATCAGCTCTGATGCCTAACTTTGGGAAGGTGTTGTGGTCAGTGTTAGGGGATAGGAACTTCTATTTCTGTAAAAAATGTCTCTGAAATTGGGGCGAGTTATTGGATCTAATTGAATCTATAGATTCCTTTGGGTAGTATGGATATTTGAACAATATTAAGTCTTCCAATTCATGAACACAGGATGTTTTTCCATTTGTTATTCTTGCTTAATTTCTTTCATCCATGTTTTATAGTTTTCTCTATATAAATATTTTATCTCCTTAATTAATTTTATTCCTATTGAAATAGAAAGAAGCCTATTAGAGTTATCAGAGCAGGCATTTCAGCTTAGTTGGTCTCTTTGACTTTCTTTAACTGCCCCTGAAATCCAGTGGTGCCTGGGTCCATGGGCCAGTCTGGTCCATTCCACAGAGTGCAGTCAGATAAAAGATCAGAAGATGAGTCTTTGCTGGTTGGCTGATGTGAATATTATTCCTCTGACTCATTAAAAATATTTTATCAGAGTTTCATAGTTCTGCAAATTTTGGAGTAGCCTTTTAAAACTGCTAGTCTGAGGTTGGGAGTGGGTCAAGCCTTTAATCACAAGATATATGAGAAGGGGGTGATAAAGTCCGGCGCTGGGTGAAAACAGGAACTTTGGACAAAGTCTAGGGTTGGTTGCCTTCTCTTTGAAGAAACAAAAAGGCAACAAACATTTAAAAGAGGTAGGCTAAAAATAAAATAAAATAAAATAAAATAAAAGAGGTAGGCTAAGAGAGCATTTGGATGTTAGTTATTGACAAATATCTCCCAGGGCATCTATCTGGTCCCAGAAGGACCATCGGCTGACTGGTGAGGTACTTAGAAATAAGATTAAGTCTAACATCTCTCTTTCTTTATCTTTTTAATAACACACTTCCTTATAACCTGGGATATGGGCAGTTCCCAGCGACTGGGTTTCAGGAACAAGGGAAAAACATGGAATGTAATTGCTATAATAGACATTCAGAGGTGAGTGTGTGTGTGTGTGTGTGTGTGTGTGTGTGTGTGTGTGTGTGTGTAACCCCGAGACTCTTGAATTACTATAGCATGTTTCACTCTTCACAAAAAAGATACATTTCACAGCATGTCACTTACTGTGAATGTACCAACACTGCAGAGTTCAAAAGTACAAATGTTATAGCCAGAAACATTGGGTTTTTAGAAATGTGTTTGGGAAATCTTTTAGCTTGTAGCTGTCTAAAACTCTGCTATAAAGAATTTTCACGTGGGCTCTGTCATACCCTGTAAAAGACCAGCTCATCATAAGTGGAAGAACAATAGCTATGATGTAGAGTGATTGCATTTCAGCGCTCAATGTGAGAGCGGGGATAAACAGGCAAGGGGCTAGCAAATCTTCTGGAGGACAGTGCTTTATTGCTACAAATACCTACCCTAGGCTAACTTCACCCTAAATCACTGTAGCAAATGACGGTGGGAAGTCAAAGGAACAAAAACGTGCTGAGCATTTTGACAACTTTTACTAACACAGTATTTTAACCAACAAGAGGCGTAAGGAAGATGAGGTATAGTTGTGACAGCTCTGGCAACTTGGTTAAACCCACTAACTCTATTCAGGTTTGTGGGTTAACAAATGCAGACCCACTGTCTGAAATGAAAATATGTGGCAATTCCACTGTGACAAATATGATAAGGCAACAGTAAAGTGATACACCTCAGTGAGGGCCGGGAAACTGAAGGATCCTGGGAAAAACCCAACTGGTGTTAAGTGACTCAGGGGAGTGAGGGAAACCGGGGAAGGAAAGAAGAAAAAGGACACAGTGCGCACCTAATGCAATCTAGGTACGGCCTGTGCTTTCGGAACATAAGCTTGTCACAATCCCCGTGTGACTAAGGCGTTTACGGTGCTGCTCATCCATTTGAAATCCAGCTGAGATAAAATTCACGGTCTCTTTAAGATTCTGTGGGTGCGGAAGGGCTCTGAATTATTGTGAGGGTAAACAAGCAGGCAAGTGTAACCAGCGTCTTGTCTGCCCATTAAGGAAAAGGAATTAAATCAATGGTCATGCACTTGGGACCATTTCTATCTCATTTCTGTCTATACCCCAAGTCCAAGAAAGAGTCACACAGAAAATATTTTTTGAATAAGCCTGGGTAAAGGAATTTGATGTTTGCAAACTGAAATTGGTTAGGAATTCTTATTGTTTGCAGGTATTAGATACACTTGAAACTATATCTGGGCATTGTATACAAATCTCTGTAGTAACTCTTTAATATAAATGACACACACTACCAATTATGTGTATATGTAATACAACAATGAATAATAATTAATATATAATACATTATATGTAATAATGTATTTGTAATTATATAACATATAATATACAATGTAAATATAATTCTATAATCTTATATATTATATATATAATTGATAAGCATTCTGAATGGGAGGGGCTGTGATTATTAAAAAGCATTCTCTGAGGAAAGAAAAATGTATGTCTATATATGTACTATTTCACATCACTAAGACAAAATTGTTATTATGCTAGCACCTTAACACAACAACTTTTGTTGCCTTCCATAGTGTGTTCCTTATAGAAGTTATTCTTGGTCACCTTTTATATTATACACTTTTCACTATTTTAAATATGAGTTAAATTAGTACAAAGACAAGCTGGGTTAAGCAACTGACAAATGACTATTTGCTTACTTCTTTATTAATTTATAACAGATGAAGGTATACTAGATAAAAGTAGGCCACAGACCAAGGAGCAACTCTATCCTGCCTCAAATCATTGCTTCTCCTCTTCATACAATTCTGAAAAGAGGTGAAGACACAGGGAACTGTCACTCTATCATCAACTGGGTTTGTATCCAAAATCACCCACGTGGAAAACCGGGCTAGAGCGTGGGCCTTTCCGTTCCTACTGCTGGCAGCGCTCCTCTAACCCAAATCTCGGGTCCCACCACCCTCTGGACAGTTGTAAGAAAGGACAGAAGAAAGAGAGAAGTGAGAAGGTCTGTTCAGAGAGGGCAGACCCTGGGGAATCTTACTTTCCCAGCAATGGAAAAAAGGAGCTTTACCCAGGTATAAGACCTTTTGATAAATGGTTATTTTTTCCACTAGCAACGGTGGGCTAATTATTTTCCTGGAATCTGATCAATCAGATTAATAAAATTCTTCTTTCCAATATGTGCAGTCTAGAGCAAGAAGGAAAAAGAATGTAAAGAAAGCCCAGTCGGCGTGGCTCAGTGATTGAGCATCAACTTATGACTAGGAGTCACGGTTCAATTCCCGGTCAGAGCACATGCCTGGGTTGTGGGCTTGATCCCCAGTGTGGGGTGTGCAGGAGGCAGCCAATCAATGATTCTCTCTCATCACTGATGTTTCTATCTCTCTCTCCTCTCTGAAATTAATAAAATACATTAAAAAATAATGTAAAGAGAGAAGGAGTCTTGAGTAGTCTCTCTTCCTTAACAATCTACAGATTTTTTAAAAAATTATATACAAATGGTCACAAATTCCAATTAAGTATTACCACAGTCACAGATCTATATATGCATTCATAACAACATGCATAATTAGGAATATTTTTCCAATGCTCTGCCAGATCCCTGGAGAAATTTCCAGTTACCTTGGCATCATGTGGATCCAGGATACAAATAAGTCAGATAGGAAAAGAGAGAGAATAATTTCTAGTCTCCTCATTGAATGCATCAAACAAATGTCAGAGCATCTGGGGCCAATTTAACCCCCTCAATCTTTCCAATATGCCTCTCTTTTTATATCTATTGAGGTTTCAAAATTCCTAGTAATCCAACATTGGTTAGGGGCAAAACAAGTACCACTGATGCTTTTCATTCTGAGAACCGAAGGTGTTAGTGAGGAAGGGTGGCCATGGGCAGGTTGCTCTCTGTTAGCTCTGAGCTTCCCCCTCCACTGTTAATAAGTCCATCTACCCATTTGACTGACCAGGTGTGAGGAGAGTAGCCCCTCCTTAATCCAGCAGAGATACCAGATAAGTGATCACTAAATCCTAGAGCACTGCCAAGGAGATGGATATGCACCTCAACTGGGATTTTCCAGATTACTACTTGAGATGGTGGTTTTAAGAACATACAGGTAGATAGTAGGGAAATTATGAAGAATTCCTATCCCCTGCCCCCAATTATGGGCAGATATTATGTCTGATTTCAAAGATGAGTAAATAGGAAAACAATATATACTAAAACAAGGTCTATGAACAGATTTTGTGGCATAAAATGAGAACATTTAAGATGCAGGTGCAAATATGAAAATAATGCATGTAGCACATGGAGGTAAATGGTAAAAACTGTTGTTTTATAATTCTGATGATTTAAAACATGAACACTGTGAAACAAGTGGACAAAGAGGAAATAAGGCAAAAGACTGAGATGAAAACAGAACCAGCCTCGGTAATTAAATATCAGGATGATACTAAAAACTGCCATACAAGAAATAAAATATGCATCAGCTATGATAAAGATAAAAACTGATACCACAGAAAAGGGAGTTGTGAGACACACATTTGAGAGACTTTTCCTGGATACAGGGAGAAAGGATTAAGATATGAAGATGATGACAGTGAGGATGAACAGGAAAGATTAACCAGAACAGACTTAATAGATAAATGAGCAAGATATGAGAGCAAGTGGTAAAAAAAATCCACAATCAAAATTGTGACCACTGAAAACTTTCCTACACTGAAGGGTACATCAAGTCTGCAGAATGAAGAGTCTCACTGAGAAGCAAGCGGCATTAGAGCGATGAAGTCAACATTTAGGCACATCCTGCTGGGATATCTGAATTTCAAAGAACAAAGAAAAAAATCTCTCATAAACATCTAAGTGGGAAAAATCAGATTATTTGTCTAGAGAAGAAATTAAGTGAATCTAGGATGTTTCCATTGCTGGAAGGCAATGCTAGAAGCAATCTTTAACCTGGTGAGGCAGACACTGGCAATATTATGAGTGAAGATCCCACTTGCAGGCATATTGCCTTTCTTGCGCAGTGGCAACGAAAAGACATTGTATTTAATGCATAGCTCGTGAGATGTAACACACAAGTTCCATCCCTGAGGATATTCCTCAGAGATATCCTCTAACCGACAGAGAGATGAATCAATAAAGAGCCAGTGAGAATGGGAGACTTACATGTTAGGAGCACGGATGGTGAGTAGTAAAGTCACTGAGATGAATAATACCAGTAATTATAAAGATTACAAACATAATCAAAATATAAATTTCAAAACAGATTTTAAAGAGATGATTAATAATATAAATCAATACAATGCAATAATAAAAACCTGGGTATAAACTTCTCCATCAGACTATGAGTGGGGGAAGTTGGTAGAAACAGAAGCATTAACATTAGAAGGGTATTGATTTTTGTATGCATTTTTGTATCTAACTAAGTTGGCGATATCTTAGAGTGTTCATTTCCTTGTGTTTTTACATTATCATGATCATTTCACCTATAATTGCTCATAATATCCATTCCTTTATAAAACGTTTGCCTTCTATTTCTGTGCCTTGTTTCTCTAAAGGTTTTGCAGAAATAAACCCCCAAACCAGCAAGCCCTGCATCCCAGTTACCAAGACTGGCTTACTGCCGGCTGGCATGGCTCAGTGGTTGAGCATTGTCCTATGAACCAGGAGGTCACGGTTTGATTCCCGGTCAGGGCACATGCCCGGGTTGTGGGCTCGATCCCCAGTGTGGGGCGTGCAGGAGGCAGCCAATCAATGATTCTCTCTCATCTTTGTTGTTTCTATCTCTCTCTCCTCTCCCTTTCTCTCTGAAATCAATAAAATATATATTAAAGAAAAACCACACTGGCTTACTATTTCTTCTGTTGTCCAGCACATTCAGTGTTCTATAATTAGCACTGGCAAGGCTGTTTCTGGCCTGAAGGATCCAGAGCAGTTTCCTGGTGCTTGATTGCCTAGTACTGCCACAGTATTCAGATGCAGTCGGCTTTAGACTGCTCTGTGTGGCAAAAATATTCCCTTTGATTGTTAGTTAGTTCTTTGATCTATATGAACAATGCCAGACTAGTGAGTGTCAATGTCATCTGAGGAATGCAACATTATTCTTTCACATACACATTTGTTGGTGATTTTAGAGGCGTATAACGGTCACTGTTGTCCTGTTCTGTGAGTGACATGTGGTCCTAATTAGGAAGCAGACTATACATTGGAAACAGCAGGAAGAAAACGCAGGCTGGCCCTCAAGACGATTTTGCGGTGGAGCCAAGTTGCTTTCCTTGTTCCAGCCTGTCCTGTCTGATCAGAGGGTCCCCCAGCCTCTGAAAGCGGGGCTTCCACTGTGCCTCTATCCATGCATTTCCTTTAGGCCTCTCCTGTCTAGATGTGGCCGTTGTGTCTCCTCTGAACCTCTAGGCTTTATCAAGCTACTCAGATAATTTTGTCCTTATGTGTGCAGCCCAGCCTCCACCAAGGACCCATGGAGCATCCCGTATCTAATTTTTTTGTGTGGCTCCCACCTCCCTGATGCCCTGCTCCGTACATTCCAGCCACCTCAGCACCCTCCTCTGCAACCTCTGCTTCTTGGGCTCGGCGAGATCACTGCTTTCTTCTTGGGCCTCAGCTCCCTTGGGCTCTCTGACAGAAAACCAGGGCCAAGGTGGCATTCACCCAGGTGCTTTCCTTCGCCCAAGAATTACAGTCCTGCCCATAGCCTAATGCCCCCAAACAGGGAGGTCATACACTTTCTCCAGGTATATGGCTGCTTTATGGCGGGGTAAGTCTGAAACAGTTACGCTGCCTTGGCCGGGAGCACAGAATTATTTTTGTTTTTATTGATAAGGTGGATGTTTCTGTCAGTTTCACAACTTGTTATTGGTCATGGCATGTACATTTTTAGTAGCTGTCAAATTTGGAAATTTTTATATCGAGTTTCCTTCATGTATGAGCTCAATACAAGCACTAAATATCCCTTTAGCTAGGTCCCCAAGGTGGCCACAGCTACTGTAACATAACCCGACAGGCAGCACAGTGGAGGGAAAAGCAGAGTGGAGAGACAGGGTCTTTTATAAATACATATTATTATTATTTTCAATTACAGTTTACTCTAAATATTATTTCGTATTAGTTTCAGGGGTACAGCATAGTGATTAGACATTTATATAGTTTACAAAGTGATCACTTAAGTCTAGTACTCATTATTGACTATATTCCTTATGCTGTACTTTACATCCCTGTGACTATTTTGTAAAATACTAGTTTGTAAAGTACTTCCTAACCCCTTCACCTTTTTCACCCAGTCTCCACCCCCTCTCCCCTCTGGCAACCAGTAGGACAGACAGGGTCTCAATTGACTTCTCTTAAAGTGTCTAAGTTACAAACATTTCATAAAAAGGGAGGAGCAGGTGATTACAACACCGGGGTCCCACTCAGACTTTGGAAGGACTTGAGCAAAAGAAGGGCCCTTGAATTGCATTCGCTTCATGCCACTACAGTTTCTTTTGCCATCTTCTGCCAAGGATTTTAGCCTCTGCTACTTGCCTGTTATTTTCTCTGGATTTTTGACACGCCATTTTTAGTTGTCTCCTTCCTTCAAATGACCACATCCAGCTTCTGATATCTCTTTATTACAGTAATTCAGGCCGACATTAAACCTTAGCCACAGGTGGCTAGCCCTGCCTGATGAATCTATCCTCTGATTTGACGCCTCTAAGCAGATCTCTGAGACTCTAGATATCTCAGAACAGAAAAGCCTGGCACAGCCACTGGGAACCCACAGCTCTTCCAAGTGAAGGAAATTGTGTTAGAGCCCACAAGGTATTTTAATTAAAACAGGATTAAAAAACAACAAAAAACAAAAAAAAAGAAATAAAGATAAAATAGGATTTTAGGATGTACTGTAAAAACAGAGATCATATATCCTGGCAAATGCCCTTTTACAAATATTAAATCATTTTGGCATATTTTTTGACATATATTTGTGAAACAGAGTTCATTATTCAAACTTATTTGATTTGAGAAATTGAATATAATCCCTGGGATTAAAACCTAAAGATGGTAAATGTTGAAATTAAAAAGTAGCTCTGTTCATTCATCATTTAGCACAAAGACTGTCGTAAGAATATACTTTTCAAGTTGGGAAGACACTATATGCACACACACAAGCACTTTTAAAATATATTATAAGCTCAATATATTATGTAGAATTGTCTGACACAGAGTTTCATTTCCTTGAGTTAATGCAGAGCTTTCTAGATAAAGATCAGACTACAATTTGTGTTGTATTCTACTTGAAATAACAGACTTAGAAATTCTACCTTTAATAGTGGAAAGATCCTGGAAGATCATTTAATTAAAATGATACTAAGTAGCAGATAACCCATTGCTTATGTAAGAAAAATAGGTCAAAGAAATGTACATATCGTTTTAGTTCCCTGGTAGAAATTCAAATTTATGGTGATTATTTTTAAATATATAGGTAAAACTTTCATGTATCACACTAGTATATACAACAGAAGAAATCTCTGGGGAGGCACACAAAAACGAATTAGAACAGTAGAAAATCACTATTTCAGTAAAGATACCTAAAATAATTTTTAAAAGGGAAATTAAAACTTGACATTCCCAGTTTAGATAAGGCATCTTAGATAAGGCATCTTAGAGCAGTAACCTACTTGGGTGAAATGATAGTTCTCATTTTCTAGTCTTATCTCTATAAGCCATGAAAGTTTTTAGAAAGGTTAGTCAATATTGTGACTTTGATCCGGTTGGACTGCAATAAAACCTCTCTTATTTATGGTATAATATAGATTTTCCACTTCTCAAGGACTACCTTTTATTTTAAAAAAATATATTTTATTGATTTTTTTTTTCAGAGAGGAAGAGAGAGGGATAGAGAATTAGAAACATCGATGAGAGAGAAACATCGATCAGCTGCCTCCTGCACACTCCCTACTGGGTATGTGCCCGCAACCAAGGTACATGCCCTTGACTGGATAGGACTACCTTTGATAAAGGCTTCATCTCTTATTTTTGTCATGTGATTGGGGAGGGTGGTTACCCCTCTGCCTACCCCTGGCCATTTTGACTTATGTCTTCCTTTATGTGCAACAGAAAAACTACTGTTATAAGATTAGTTTGGTTTCCTTTGTAATAGATGATAATAATCCCCACAGAATATATATTTGGATAAAGAGAAAATGTTTTTAAAGCACTCTCTCAAGTTTCTGAAAGGTATGACTTGCCAGGAAAATCTTATCTTTTCATAAGTAAGTTAGGTTTCATTATGATATCCACACTCATGGTACTAGTATATCCCTGGCTCAATGAAGTATCTGTTTACTCATATTCCACAATTTTGTCATTCACTTGTATAAAAGCTCAGATCCATGAGAGTTACTTACTGAACATGTAAGTTTAGTTAGATCATAAAAGGCAGGTGGGTAACGTCCAGCCCGAGGGCCATATAAGGCCCTTGAAATCATTTGATCTGGCCCTGCCTAGACATTAGGGGTGAGTTCATTAAATGTTTGACCAAATATAGCAGGCTAAAAATTAAGCTGATAATTTTGTATGGCCTGTGAATGATGTTATAAATATCCAAATGGCCCTTGGCAGAAAAAGGTTCCCTACCCCTGATATAAGGGATCTATGATCATGCTTCTTCCAACTCTCACAGCTCTTATCATTCTACTAGGGGCCCGGTGCACAAAATTCGTGCACTGGGGAGGGATCCCTTAGCCCAGCCTGTCCCCTCTCACATACTGGGAGCCCTCAGGGGATGTCCTACTGATGGCTTAGGCCCGCTCTCCATTGGGAGCGGACCTAAGCCACAGTCTGGCCTCCCTTTGCAGGAGGCAACCGGGCTGATCAGGGGAAGGTGCCAGCCCCATCACCCTGCTGCAGCCACTGCCAGTCACGGCAGCCACCAAGGTATTTTCATCAACAGGGACTCTAGTCCCTTCACCATGGAAAAATGACAATTTTCTTTAAGCATTTTCAAGATGTGTCTTTCATAGGATATGACATTTCTTTCTTTATTTTTCTTTTTATCCTCACCTGAGGATGTTTCCATTGATTTTTTTCCCCTTCCCTCCGATTGCAGGCTCGGCCCCTTCCCAAGCCTAAAGCCTCCACCCCAGGCTTTATGCTTGGGAAGGGGTCCCCCCTGCTCCCTGCACTTCCAATCGCAGGCTCGGCCTCTTCCCAAGCCTAAAGCCTCCGCCTGATGGCCGGCTGGGAGTGACCTGGGTGTCGAGGAGGTTCCCGGGACCCAGATATGTATGAAAATTAACCGCCATCTTTGTTGGGTTATTTTGCATACTCACTCTGATTGGCTGTGGGTGTAGTGGAGGTACGGTCAATTTACATGTTTCTCTATTATTAGGTAAGATATTTATACTGATCCTGCTTTATAATTTAAAAGTGCTTGTTTCATGTCCCAATTGAAGCATCTTGAAAACAAACATTTAAGCTTGGCACTTACTGTGCTCCTCAGTGACCCAAAACAACTTCTAATTGAATTATACATATGCGTCCTGTTCCTGAGATTAAAAAAAGTACATATACTCCTATCGGCTCATGATAAGTTTTATTAATGTATGCTAGTAATAGCCTCATTAGACAATCAATCCTGTCTTTTAATTACTGTCAGAGAAATGATTTAAGATCAACCTTTTTAAAACCAAAAATCTTTCCTTGAGGGGGCAGACAGCTTTTCCAGTTACTTGGCTAACAGTCAACCATTCTAAATATCAGATCAAGTCACTCCATTACTCAAGAGTACATTTTGCAACTACCTATGTTGAATGGATAATCAGAACATTTCATGGCTAAAATTAGATATCCTTTGTTTAATAAATCGAATAAAAAGAATCTAATGAATGAATGGCTCTTACACTGCCAACCTCCTCCAAAGAGTTCTGACTTTTTCCTACAGTGCTGTCTCCAAACCATTCTTGTTAAGATCTCTGACTCATGCATGTTATCAAATCTAGCATATGCTGTCTGTCCTCTTTTTACTTGACCTCTCAGCATATTGACATTAAGGAACTCTCTGAAACATTATTTGCTAACATTTCTGTTTCCTAGTTTTCCTCTCTCTTTGTTCTCAGCCTCTATTGATTTCTCGTCTCTTAACTCATATCTTAAGTGTTTGGTAATAGGGCTGTTTTTTCCCCTCCCTAAAGGCTTTATTCAGTAGTAGATCTGCTATGTTTCCATTGATTTAAATAGTATCTATATGCCTGTGACTTACAATTTATATCTCTAGGTCAAACCTTTTTTCAGATTTCCAATCTTATACATCTACTGCCCATTTGACATTTTCATTTGGATGGTTTATGGGCATCCCACATTTAACATTAGTCTTGTGGATCCTGCCCCATCCATAGTCTTCCTCATGTCAGTAAGTGGTACAACCTCAGCTGCTCAATCCAGAAACCTGATAAAAATCCCTTATGCTTTCTTCTCCCAATCATTCCACTTTCAATCTATTAATAAGTCCTGCACGTTTTACTCACTAATTATATCTCCTATCTCACGACTCGGCACATCCATTACCAGCACTCCAATTTAAGCCATACAATATAGTAGTACTTGGAACTACTTCAACGGTCTCCTGATCCTCACCCTGCAATCTTTTCTCCATATAGCATCCAGAATGATTTTTAAAAATAAAGTTTGCTACTTGCTTGCTTTAAAACATTTGAATGGATTTCCATTGCACTTTGAATTAAAGCCAAACTTCACATATTGGCCTAAAAGACCTGGTATGGAATGACTCCTGCATATCTCTAGAATCTCAACTCATATCTTTCATTGTACTCTGCTCATATTGCCTTTTACTTTCCCTCCCAAGATTTCACCCACTTTGGAATATCTGTTCATTCTATCCTTTCTTCAGGGAACACCCTTTCTCTGAATTTCAACTGGCTGGCTCCTTCTCAGTTTAATTATCACCTCCTAAGGGTGACAGAAAGATTAATAACTCTTACTAAATAGGTTTCTTTCTCACCTTATTTTCTATCGTAGTATTACATTTGATCCTTTCATTGCATTTTACACTTAATAATTTTTACTTATTAGTGGAATTTTCTTGCTTATTATTTTTACGTCTCCATTATATTGTAAACGTCATTAATTTTTTGCCCATTGCCTAGCAATACAGTATTTTAAATAGTTGAAATATGTATTGAATAAATAGATGACTAGGCATAGTCTAAGCATCTCATGTCTTAATCTAGTAGTAAGTAACTTTCAAGTGATCTTCAACATACAGATCTGATTGTGTGAATAGATATGTGATGAGAACTGTCTGATGTGTGAACAGAGATGTGAAGTTTTCTCTCCCTGCGTAACCAAGCCTAACTGACCAAAGTGGAGAGCGAGGCTGGCCAAGTACATTGGCCAATAGTTAGATAGTGGAAAGTTATAAAAAAATACTGAAGGATAAAGTGTGAGAACTGCATACTT
Organism: Cnephaeus nilssonii; assembly: GCF_951640355.1. Classification (NCBI taxonomy): domain Eukaryota; kingdom Metazoa; phylum Chordata; class Mammalia; order Chiroptera; family Vespertilionidae; genus Cnephaeus; species Cnephaeus nilssonii. The sequence goes on along the minus strand of NC_137085.1, from coordinate 24,018,237 downwards.
GACCTGGATGTGTCTCCTATAAAATAAATGATATTTAATATAATATCAGCTACTCAGTGGCTCCATATTTAAAGCTGAGTTAATAGTACCTGTCCTTACTCTCTTTCAAGGCCACTAAGGTAGAAATAAATGAAATATATGATAGCTCTTTGTGGAAAGGCCCTGTGTAACTCTAAGCATGTCTTAGTATAATAGTAAGGAGAGGAAAGTTCGGTTTCTGCCTGCTGCACACTCATTATTGAAAGTATGTTATGAACATTTAAATGATATCTACCTTTATTGTTTTTAAAAATTTAATTCATTGGACACATATTGAGCACATGCTATGTAGAAGGTAACATATCAGAGTTTGTACCTTAAGGTATTTGTAGTTTAGTACAGGGAATAATGCATGCAAACATAACTACATATTTTTAAGTGTGTGATAAATACTATACCAAATATTAGGAACTACTATAGGAACCCAGAAGTTGGTGAAATAGAAGGAGGGGGGGGGAGTTAAAAGTTTCCAGCTATATGAATTTCCCCTTCTCTAATGGAGATAATAAAGCCATTCATATTTTGCTGGACTTAGAATAGCTTGGTACTCTGTAAAGCATGAATAATTATTTGTTGAAGAAATAATGTGAAGAAAGAATAAGTTGGACGTTCTAACAGAGAAAAACATTGGTTCCAGGGGAAGCCTCATATTCTATTACATTTTACTCTCCTTTGAGTCTTGTTTCCTGGTTTAGCCTCCTTTCTTCTGCTTTAGTTCATACTCTCAGTTGAATGAGATCTATAAAAATCTTGGCTGTGATGAGCCAAAATCAATGTTGGAAAAATAACACTTCCCACTTTAAATATCTGAACCAAAGCTTAAAGTGAAAGCATAGTCTTGCATTTCCCTTCTCTGGACTCATAGCTCTGTTTTCTTTCTTTCTTTTTTTAAAAAAATTTTTTTTTATTGATTTCAGAGAGGAAGGGAGAGGGAGAGAGAGATGGAAACATCAATGATGAGAGAGAATCATTGATTGGCTGCCTCCTGCATACCCCACACTGGGGATCGAGCCCACAACCTGGGCATGAGCCCTGACCAGGAATGGAACTGTGACCTCCTGGTTCATAGGTCAATGCTCAACCACTGAGCCATGCTGGCTGGGGTCATAGCTCTGTTTTCTTTCCCTACTTCCCAATTTACTTTGTTAGGCCTCTTCTATTTTACCTCTGTTCCTTAGCATATTAGATCACTTAAAGATCCAAATGTATTCCTTTTGGTTTCTGGTAACCCTCTTTCACCTTGTGGATTGCTTTAAGTCAGCAGTTAAGTCTGTACTAAAATTATGTTTGTCTAGTATGCCAAAAACAGAAACATGACTAACTTGACATACTCTATAAAATCCAATCTTCATTATATCACATCAATATAATAAAACCGCTCATCTTCTGTGAATCTCCAAAAAAGAACTTTTAAATGGAAAGCCAACTTCTAAAACACACAAAAATGGCGCTGCCCTGGGGGAAAATGCCTGTAGGGCTGGGATCCCTGGGTCCTTGGCCTCCCTCTGCTGTCACAGTAGTTGGTGATGTACTTCCTCAGAACCCCACATTTTCTCTTAACAGTTTGAAAACTACTGAACTTTATCATTAACCAGCTATCCTGATGGTCTGTGGATTTATCAGTGGGAGCCCAACCTACTGCAGAGTTGGAAAACAGCAGAACACTTCCAGGGGAATTTTATTCCAGAGATAAGCCTCAGATGTGATTTAATTATTTCCACAATTGACTTCCCTCTTCTCTAGTTTCTATGAAATAGAATTTGAAATTTAGAACATAACACAAGCATTCATTAATATTTCTCTGTAGGTTATGAAAATTATAGAACTTGGAAAATTATCTAATGGTGATATTTAATAGCTTGTATCTTACTGTTGTTATTGACTCTAAGCACTGATGCATTAATATTTTTATATTTAGAGGTTGCCACAGTATATTTCTACTTCTCACCTCCCAACTGGTTACAATTCATATTCCGCTGCTATATAGAATGCAATTGTAATAAACAAATGTAAAGCTCATAATTGAATGTCAAAAGGGTTCAAAGAGGCAATGATATACATAGCTCTAAGACACATGTTTTCTCAAAAGCACAGCTCATATTTTGTATCTAGTAATGGAAAGCTCTTGGCTATGGCTGAGATAGGTGAATATTTACCTCTATCCTGGCATTGATACTTCAACTCCCATTTAAAACCAATAATTTATTTTGAAAGAAGACCTTCTAATGGTCTTATTTTCTTTCCAAATCAGAGTGCTTCTAGAAAAATATAACCCTGAGAAGAATTTATAATAATAAACTTTTAAAAAATACTTATTTTCTCAAATCTATTTATGTAGGGAGATTAGATTAATTAAAAATAATTATTTTTTTAATCAACTCTATGCTGAATATGTTACCTATCACTTTTTCAAGGTGACTTGTATTTTAAAAAAATCAATATTTCACTGAGTGAAAATGTTATGGAATGAGACATGATAATTAGCATAAATAGATTACTTCTGTAATGCAATCTAAAGCACACAAACTCTCCCCATAATCATTAATCTTTCATCTTGGTGAAAGTGGTTTGTTTGAGTTAGCTAACTATAAAGCATAAGGCACTGCTCAACATGAACACATCAGTTAATATTTGAGCATCAGCTGGGTAGAGGGCCCATACGGAGACCCAACCAAGACATAGTTTCTGTTTCCAAGGAATTTATATTCTAGAGAACAGATGAGGCAAGCATTATAAGAATTTACTTTGTCCTGGTGATGATATTAAGAGAGATGCCTCACCAATTACTGGGTGTCTGTGCCCTTTAGCCCAACTGGACAGGCACAGTTGGGGCAAGTGCTCAGGGTGTTAGGCGATTCCAAAAAGTACGCTCCTGTTCCCAGGAGAGGTGGCATCAATCCAAAGCCCAACCATGACAACAGTTCTGAGATTCAGTCTCGCGTCCTTGTGCACAGCAGCTATAAGAAAACTGCCACCAGAAGGCAGAAGGCCACGTTCCGGCTAAGGGTCACTCTGCCAGCTCAATTTGCTGAATGCCTCTGTAGCAGCCACAGGGTAGAAAATTCCTCTCCACAGGCAGCCAACACATAGGGGCTGCTGGGCAGGGGCTGTTGCTATTGCTGTCTGCGGGGAGATGATGCGCCGTTTTCTGCCTAAGGTTAAATTATTGTTAGAAAATCAAATCAAATGAGAGATGCGGTACTTAACCATCCCTGAAGAAATACTTGAAAAGAAAAATGATATTGCACAGATGTCTTTATTGTGAAATTATTTATAATAGCAGAAAAACATAAAAGAAAACAAAAAATTCAACTGAGGTATTTAAGTACATTATGATTTATTACCTTAGGGTACTATTGGAATGCCAGTACGATGATAAATATGAAAACTACCAAGTAACAAGGGAAGGTGTCCTTGAATTACATTAACTGAATAAAATAGGAAACATAGTGATCATATGCCGTGTTTAAACTATATTGAAAAATCTGAATGCCAGTAGAGGCCGTTAACAGAGAACATAAACAAACAAATACTGAACTCGGAGTCAGACGATCTGGATTTATAACCTGAATTGGTCATTTATGATCTGCACTTGGGCAAGTCAATCGGTCTTCTTGAACCTCAACATTGTAAAATGGGCATAGCGACATCAACCTCATCCAGAGGCTGTGAGTCTCAACTATGATAGAGTGTCTATTAGCTGCATGCTATAGCTAAGTGGGAAGTGGAGGGGCGGGGGGCTCACAATCAGACAGCTGCTCAAACTCTGGTTCTGCCACTATTACTTACAGCCCTGTAGACAAGTTAATTAACTCACGAAGCCTCAACTTCCTCACTGGTAAATGTTTGGTTCAAGGTTTAAAAGCATGGATGTTGGAGCCAAATGCTTGTTTGAATTGATTATTTACTGGCTTTGGCAAGTTATTGAACTTCTCCCAGCCTCAATCCCCTCAGGTATAAAAGGGGGATAAAGCAGTACCTGCTTCATGAGCTGTTGCTAAGATGACATGATTTAATTTGTTTAAGTGTTTCTGGCACAGTGCCTGGCACACAGTAAGCACTTAATAAATGTTAGCATATTCTTCAGAAAAAAATGGAAAACATTTGCACTGAAGCAGATTCTGAATTTGAATAGGAGCTGAAAGAAACCCAGATAAAACAATTAATATGTTACTGCAGTAAGACCACAGGGGGAATTTAGTCCTTGTTTTAGATTTCTTTATTGCTGCTACAATTTTTGTTTACACAATAAATCATAATATAAGACGGGGGGAAATGAACAAATTCACCCTATGTACCATTCCTTGAGGCAATGCCTACTCAGTGACTGACTGATAAACTAATTTGTGTTGTAGTATTAATGTCTGGTAATGGATTAATATGTTATCCCTCCCAGGTAATATATTTGCATTTTAAACAGGCACCTTATGCTGAAAGACTGCTTGATGAGGGATTATCAGAGCCTTGGTACAGACTGGTGTGAGGAAGGTTTTGATTCAAAGGGACCTTCGGGCACTACTGCAGTTCCCATGTCTTGGTATTTGAGGATCACACAAAGGAAAGCTAAATTCTGGAGAGCCCCGAGGCTGCCCACAGCCATTCTTACCAGGTTTGCCACTGCAGGAATCACACCCACCCTTCGCCCTAGCTGCCTCTCTTTCCCCTGTCCCTGTCCAGGAGAGAAAAGCCTTTTTCCCAGGGTGACCTAAACTAAATTAATCTGCCCACAAAACAAATACTGCCCACTACTCTGTGTCTATAAATTTATGTCACAAATATGTGAATGATCGAAGGATGCTACCTCAAGTGCTCACTGAACTAATTGTTGGAAATCGTCATCCTGAATGTATTCCATCACAAGTATTTCTGAGCACCTACCAAGCACCAGACATGAGGGACTGAGTATAGAACAAAATCCGATTTACTCACACAGAGTTTTACCGATGGGAGTTATTTCAAAAGTTGCATAAAGTGGACTTCTCTGTGCCTATAATGAGTCGGCTGCAGTCACCTCCGCCCAACAAACGTGCTGTCTGTCCTCTCTTGGTCTGTATTCCATTTCCCGGTGCCTATGACCCACTAAATCACTTGGCTCATAGAATCTACAATATTGCACATTTTCTACCCTGACTACCCTAATGCCCTTGCTATGGGCATTAATATGCTACTCTTAAGGTAGCTCATCCTCAGGAGACCAGACCTGGTCTGTTTCATGTAAATCGATGAAGGAAGATCTATTTGTTCTTTGACTATGACCTCACTCTGCCATGAGTGCCCTCAAGGCAGCCCTCCTGGTCTCCAAAAGTCTTACTTGAGAAGGGGAGTGAAATTCTGGTTATGCCTCTTGACTAAGCCCCATGCAGAAAGGTCTGTGACTGTCAGTTCTTCACCCCTCTAATAACAGAGCATAAACACAGGCCGAGGAGCCAGATGGGGACTTGCTCCTTCCCTTGCCACTTTCCTCTCTTAGCACTTCCCTTTGGAGAAAAGTCCTCCATTCTCCAGATACAGCTTAGGAAGGAATGATACCCTAAAACCTTGTTGTGAAAAATGTCTAGGTCTGATGTCAGACACCACCATTGTTCAGTTATATCCTTAAGAAAAAAGAAAAAGAAACCATAGAGGATTAGAGGGGAGAAGATTGAGGTCGATAGGATTAGGAGAACCCCAGTTCTGGGCACTAAGGCTAAGTCTAGGTGTGCAATCAACAACTATCTCTTCCTCTAGAGCATATCTTCTTCATAGACCATATGAGGTACTGCCTTGTTAGTTTCCTGATGGACAGAGACCAACGGCAACCTGGGTCTTCGGATCTCATGGGACAGACATCTCAGAGAGGAATCATCTCCCTTGAGTGTATTCTTATTTCTAATACCCCAGTCAAATGAATACATTTGGAATGTATATCTTTTTCATGGAGAAGGAGCTAGAAGCTTGATTATGTCCTCTGATTTTTCCTAATGTTTTCTGGGAATCAGTTAACAGAAGGCAAGAAGGTAAAGAACTATTGAAGTTTGGATGGATCACATAGCAGGTAAGCTCACATCTCTAAGACATGATTGAATGTCACATAATCATGTGATTCTTACTTTTCAGCCCATATCAGCTTGGGAGTAAAACTATATATAATAGTCTTATAATAAAAATGGCACTTCTCTGGATCTTTCTACAAGGCCAGAAACTTCAGCTCCATTCCAAGTCTCTCTTTAAGTTCTTAGTAGAGCCAGTGATATTACTGCACATGGTACATACTGTCTGCCATATCCTTGTCTCCTTTTCTGTCTACAGGTTGTCAAAGTAATGACCGCTGATGAGGACATTGGGTCCCAATGCCATGCTGAGCCTACAAGGCAAGTGAAGCATCTGTAAGCTTCTTGTCAAACAAATGAAATTTCTAGGACAACCCTGTAGACCCCAACTTTTATTTCCAGTGTTTTAGAGAGTATGGTGATACTGGCCCTTTTGTTTTAACCCTTTCCCCATAACTCATGTTTTGGACTATCAAGCCTGGGTTAGAATATAGTTTCAGGGATAGCACTGTTTTAGGCTTAGGATCCCCTCCCCTCTTTGCCCAGTCTCTGTCACTGGCCTGTTATTCTGGATCCACCCCGGGTGCCACTGCAACCCTCTCTATTTTGAGGATAAAGCCTTATGAGGGAGACGTCTAAGTCCTTCTTGTAAACTGATCTTTGACAGTAACTCCATCAATCGTTAAGAAACACTGAGCAGATCCTCTACTGCAGTGGTTCTCAACCTTTCTAATGCCACGATCCTTTAATACAGTTCCTCATGTTGTGGTGATCCCCAACCATAAAATTATTTTCGTTGCTACTTCTTATCTGTAATTTTGCTACTGTTATGAATCGTAATGTAAATATCTGTGTTTTCCGATGGTCTTAGGTGACCCTGCTAGCGGTTCTCGTGACCCACAGGTTGAGAACCACTGCTGTAGAGCCCAAGACCATCGGAAAACACAGATATTTACATTACGATTCATTAACAGTAGCAAAATTACAGTTATGAAGTAGCAACGAAAATAATTTTATGGTTGGGGGTCACCACAACATGAGGAACTGTATTAAAGGGTCGCGGCATTAGAAAGGTTGAGAACCACTGCTCTACTGGGATCTCTGGAAAAAGGTGTTGAAATAATCACAAGTGTAGTAAGGAATTCTCTGACTTCATAAACACCCTCTTAGCTTGGTCTCCATGCCCTCTCCTCTATACCCCAAACCAATTCTGTTAAAAGGGATGCTGAAAGAAACCACAGCTAATTACATTGTAAGAAGAAGAATGAGTAGTAAACAGTAAATGTACTGGTTTAAAGAAACAAGTTGATTAGAGTACTGAGGGGAAAAGGTGGGGATAAATATTTATTATTGTTTAATAGACAGGAAGATATCCCAGATTTCAAATTAAACTTTTTTGGATGCCATTCTAGCAGGTAGAATTCTCTTAACTCAGCAAATTTCAACCTTTTTCATCTCATAGCACATAGAAATTAATTGCTAAAATGCTGTTTCACACCAAAAAATATATATTATCTCAATCTGACAAAAATAGGTGTAATTTTGATTGTTGTGTTGGCTGTTGTCATTTTTTTTTAATTTGACAATTTAAGGGAAAAGATGTCAGTGCCCCTGAATAAATAGTCAGGTATTGCATGCTTTAATTTTAATTTTTATTTTTTGCAGCACACCAATTGAAAATTGCTGTTTAAACTGATTAAAATGATTTTTAACATATTTTTGGATGAATTTGTTCACTTTTTCTTTAAATATCTTCTCTCAACTAAAGTAAATAGATAATCTTGGTTGTTCTAGTGAGCCACATAAACATTTATAGTCCTAGGTTTTGGAGGTAAGATTCATCAATTCTAAAGAAAATGATTTCAATTTTATTTTAAGAATATGTTCAGCCTTTACTGCTTTATCTTTTTGTGCTGTCCTGGGACTCCTCTTCTGTGCTGATACCATTCTCTTTAATTTATATCATTTATTCCTACATGGCCTAAATAAGTGTGAGATGTGCACATTTTAAAGAATCCTCATTTATACAAAAGTAGGAACAAAGACAGATAATATACCAAAACAAAAATATCCAATGCTATTCTTTCCCAATTACTCTGTAGTTTAAACAATGCATCTTTTAGGAACACTGGCTCATTGCTATGGCAGTTATGAACTCTGGAATTTTCCTGTGTGATTTACCTTCCCCACTACTCTGTAATTGGTGGAGAACATTAAAATAAATTCTTTCAGATAGGAAAAAAAAAAAGAAACCAACAACAATAGCCAATTATTCTGCTGTTTGAAACCAAGAGGCAGCTTGAAGCCTTTAGAAAGCAAAATCATATTCTTTCAAGAAATATTATAAAATGTTTCTGCTTTCATCTCTTAAAAGGTATCCATCTGCAAGTTTTTCATTTCATATGACCCTGTTCAGTTCTGGTTTGCATTTAAGCCTTTGTTCATAGCGGTAGGGAATCAAGTCAGAATCAAAGCCTCCCAGGGGAGGAAGGGGAAGATGGATGTATAATGGGTGCTGGGTAGCCTGACCCAGCAACTCCGCAGTTCCACTAATGAGCCACACTGGCTCACGCCCCCCTGTCTTTCTGCAGTTGCTGCTGCTTCCTCTCCTGACTTGTTCTTGGTGCTGTTTCCTAGACAATCCTGTTTCTTGTTGGGACTCAGCTCAGGCCTTGGCTCATCAGGGAGCCTTCCCTGCGCTCCCAGTCTGGCAAGGTGTCCCCTCGGTGCCACCCAGTACCCTGTGCTTCCTCCGTCGCAGCAGATGTCTGTGTGCTGCGATTGTGTCTGAGTCTGTCTTCTCAGTGACAGAGGTAGCAGTCCGATGGCCTGACTGCTTTTCATCTTGAAATACCACGCCCGCGCCTGTCACCCATGACTTGAGCGATTTAATGAGGGGCCTCTTGCTTTTGGAAGGGACGCCCCACAGAGTGAGGGTTGTGTGTCTGACTTCCGAACATTTTTCCATAGTGGTAACCGGGCATAACGGAAAGCCCCTTTGCTGCTGCTTAGAATCTTTCTGTGTTTAATAGATGGATGTTGGGAGAGATGGGTGTTCTGATTTCCTCTTTTCACACCAAGGCTCATGGAATAGATAGTGAAGAGTATCTATTCAGAGCACCTATAGCCAGGTGGTGGGCTGGTGGGGTGTGGGTGGGGGCTGGGGAGACCTCTGAGGTTCTTGTGTGGGGCGATGGGCGTGTCCTAGGGCTTGTGTGGAGGGGTGGGGAGGGACAATGGAGCAAAGGCCAGCATGGACTGCAGAGCAGCTGGTTGGGTGGATGGAGGCGCAAGGAGGTAGAGTCATTCAGTGACTGATACCAGGCCTGGCCCAATTGAAAAAATCCAGAGAAAGAGTTATACCATTAGCTGCAAATGCAAGGTGAGCCCCTGTCAGAATAGGAGAGCCAGTGCAAGCCCAAGGACAAGCACAAGGTCAAGGGTCCCCTTTGCCACCTCTCCCCACCCCTGATGGTCTTCTCATACCGTACCTCCTCCAGTATATTGATATCATATTGGGAAGGGAAACTGGGACGTGGAAACTACCTGAGAAATGAAACATATTTGACTCAGAAAATACTGAAAATTATCCAAAGAAACTATTTTAAATATTGCCTTAGACTAAAGTTAAATTGGGTAGCAATGCAAGTTATTATTACTATTATTTTCACGAATCAAATAGGGACTTTAGATAAACATGAAATTAGTTTCAAAAATTGCTATTTCTCCACATCCAAGTTGAAGTATGAGTTAATTTTTCAAGCTTGTTCCACACTTTACTCTGATTTAACTGAAAGTTGGTGTGATGAGATAGGACTTCTCTTTTGCCATCCAGAGTCTAATCTGGTGCCTGACAGGTGAACTCTGCTCCATGAACATTGAATTTGACATGTGACATAAGGCAACACAGACTACACATGTTAACAAAACAATCTGTAGCTGCATTATTTTCTCAAGATACTACCAATTTGCTTAGAGATGAAATAATCAAATCTATATGAGCTTTGTACAGGTATAGGTATCAGCATCTTCCTCATACAAGTAAGAAAGTGAAAGTAAAATACATAATAGCATCTTTAAAGACCACAAAAATTCTGCTTACACCAATAAAGTAAAAAGAAGAATGGTGTCAATTACCTCAATTATTCAGGAAAGCTGTTATTTTCATCAATTTATACAAAATTTCCTTTTAAAAAATATGCACGTTTGGCTACATGGGCAATAGCTATCTTCTTCCCACCTGTGCCCCATTGAAAATTTCATGGACTTATGCCAGCGTAATTTCCCCAGACAATGCATATTACTATATTTTACTGAAACCCTACAGAAGCAAAACGGAGAGAGAATGAGGGAAGGGAGAATAAATGGGTTTTCAGGAGACCTGAATTAAATTATTCTGTTCATTGTTTCCTCCCCCATTTACAAAAGCAAAGTGAAGTAGGAAATTGAAGCGATTATCTGAATAACGCAGGCTGTCTGTCTCAGGCTTTATGTCTCTCTAAAACAAGATGGGTAGGAGTAGAAGTTTTTTGTTTGGGATGGTCAGAACCTCTCTGATTTCTCTAAGCTTCTGTCAGAAACACAGGCATGGCTATTCTAGATGCGTAGCATCTAGTCAGGAGCTATAGTGTTTCATCTGCAGTTCTGGATGAGATAAAGTAAAGAACTTTCAACATCTCAAGTGCTTCTGGAGCAGCGCTCAGGGATAAACTTTTCACACCTTCAGTTACACTGAAAGGGCTCCTGCCTTCTCGGATGGTCCAGAGCTGTGCCTCTGTTGGCAGTCCGCAACTTGAAATGCTGAGCTATCAGCACTGACTTGTCCTTAGAGATGATCAACTTAAATACTATTGTCTATTGATATCATGCTTTGGAATGTATAAAGTGCTTTGTCCTGCCACCAACCCCTCCCTTTCGAGCTCTCTAGATGATCAACCTCCCCTCCTGCTAACTTCCTGGGAGCGATGTCTTGTGTACTTTCAGAAGGACTTGAAATTAGGGCATACCTTTTCCTTTTGTATCTTCATGCTTCCACATATCCTGTTTCCCCACCCTTATGTACTCTGAGTAATTCCCAATCTTTCTAGACTAATTTCAGGAATCATCCTTTCTATAATGTTTTCCTGACGTCACCTTCCCTTCCGCCCACTTTGGAGAAATGTCACACATTTTGTCCTCTCCACTTCCCTAGTATTCAAGATCTCCTAAGGCAGAAATCTGTCACATTGTGTGTAAATGTGGTTACATTCCCATCCCTCCACTCTAGACTCTGAATTCCTTCAGGGAAATGGTTCTCTCCATTCATCTTTGCATGCCAAGATCTAGAAGCAGTGCCTGGAACAGATTAGGTTGTACCATACAGGATCTTTTTATTTTTTTTATTTTTTAAGTCTTGAATGAGGTAGACAGGATTCATCTTAACATCCTTATTTTCACACTAAGTCTTGCAGACTTGGGAATTTAAAGAATGTACTCAACAGTATAATCTGGCAAAGGGAGGAATGGGAGCTTGAGTTCTAGCAACCCGATTCCAAGGAGAACGGTGTTTCCTCCTGGGGTGTCTGCCCATTGGAGGAAGTCCTGGTTTTATCAGTTCCATCTTTCTGCAATTGGAAGAGCCACATGTTTTCTCTGCTAATTGGATATTACAAGTGGGCAACAGCACATGTAGAGGTTAAGAGCATTGACTCCAGAGCAAGGCTGCCTGCCCCAAATCTCAGCTCTCACCTGCTGCCGTTGCCCAACTTCTCTGCGTCTTGCATGTAAAAATGAAGATAACAGTAGTTATCTCCTAAAGTGTCAACAAAGTTAATGTATGTGATTCATGATACCAGCATCCAGCATGGTAAGTGCTGTATGCATTTGCTATAATTATGTGTTTGTTGTTACTAAAATGAAGAGATAAATAATTCCCTGGCACATGTGAAGTTTGACAAGGAGTGAAATAATAAAAGTATCCTAAGTGGCAAGCAGGTTGAGAATTATTGGAGGGGCCGTTTGTTCTTCTGGCTGAATTTTGAAGACCATCAAGTAAAATCAAATACTTCTTGCAGTACACTATCAGAAATGCCTCCTTTCCAGGAGGATACTGATAAAGAGGTACGAGCAAATTTTCTAGTTGCTCTGAGCAATTTGGCAAAGAAATAATATAAGCGGACATCATTTTGAGTAAATACTCCCTTTACAATAGTCCCTTAAAAATCATTAAACATGCCTCCAGGTCAAAATTTACAAGAGAACACAGCAAGAAGATTCTGTTTGGAAGGGGCCTGCTGTGGTTGCACGAGGAACATTTAGAGACCTCTCACGTGGCAGAGCTATGTCTCATTTCAGCGATATCATGGATGCTAAAGATTGCCTCCAAATGCAATAGAAATCAAGCATAAGGGTGATACAATAAAATTCAAGTAAACTGCAATAATACACCAATCTGGAGTCTCACCAGCACTGGTGAAATCGCATGTCCACATTAAGTAATTAAGTCAGGGTTCTCACTTGAGAATGCTAAGGGAGTGCTAGTGTTGAATGACACTAAATGGGGTGTTGCTAAGTCCTGATGTGCGTTTGTGAGATCCCTGAGTGAAAACATAACAACGAAGGAAATAGCCCAGGATCGAGGAAGGAATGGAAAATGCCCATTGTTTGACAGAAGGCAGCATGGAGGAAGAGAAGCAGCAACGGATAGAAGTCAGAAAATCTGGTTCTTGTCTCCGTTCTGTTGTTCTTAGCAACTAAGTTTTAAGAAGTTAGATCATCTCTGAATTCTAGTCTGTAAATGGGTGTTTCTAACACCTGTTCACTTTGCAGGCCTGTGGTTAGAATCAAATGACACAATGAATGTGAAAGCGCTTTTAAAACCTTAGTGGCAAAAAAAAAAAATTCAAGTTGTCTCCAAAGAGAAATTTTAAAGCCAACTTTAAAGCGACATATTTCCCATACACAGAGCCCACATTTCTATTCAAGGAAGATTGGAAATGAGCTGCTTATTTGCATAAAAGGGATACACTAAGAAAAAGTAATGGAGCTAGGAACAAAATGGTTAGTGTTTAACAAGTGAGCAAAAACAATTGTGTTTTGTTTTTCCCTGGGAGGCTATATAATTGAAAATTTCTGACTCTCAAATGAGCACAGAGCATGATTTTTGAAGAGGCCTTACTTAGCATGAATCCGCGGGAGTGTACTCTTCAGACCTAAGGGAATATTGAATGGAGGGCTTAGGGTTCCATTAGGAAGCAATTTTCCTGGGGCTGAGTAACTCGGGATAATACCAGCTGTGACGGGAGAAACCTTGCCAGCCACCCTGGTGGCACTGGGATAGTTTGACCAAAGCTGCAGGGCTTGTTTTTCAGAAACTGTGCCCCTGACTCGACTGGAAATGGGGCCAGCAAACCCGCAATCTGTGTTAACCAGTAGTTATTTTTCATTCTGAAGTAGAAGTTTAAATCCCTAACTCATGAGGTCTGACAGATGACTGCATATGGGGGGTTGTGCAAACTACAGGTTTTTCTAATTCAGGGTTTGCCAATGCAGAATGCATAAATAATTCATCACATGTTCATAAACCTGGAAACTTTTGGGAAACATAGTGGGGGTAAAAACACATTTGTAAACTCTCATACACTAACTGAATGCAATGACCCAAAAGAACAAAAGCTGGGGAAGAAAATGCCCACGGCACTGAAACTAGATATATTACCCCTTACAAACATTTCAAAACTATTTCTCAGCTATAACATAGTTTACAACACTTTCAAATATGACGCCAGGAAGCAGAACACACCTTTTTTGATGGATGCTGTTGGTGCCCTGCCCTTCACTGAGTCGATGCAACCTTCTCCCAGTTGCTGGGTGTTGGCTGCTAAAGACTCACATCTTCCCTATTCATCCAAATCTCTCCAGACCCCTCAGCAACCAATGACTGAATGACACAGAGGACAAAGGGCTGGGCCCCTTGCCTAAAGACAGAATCAATTCTGAGTGGCAGTGTTTACTCAGCTATTCCTAAGGGGCCAGGACTAAAGTTCGGCTCTTCTTGAGAGAACATACCTTGCTTAGCTTTTTCCTTTCATCTCTCCTGCTTTATTCACTTTCCTCTTGAGAACCCTCCCTCAATAAAATACTTTCTGAAGAAGCCCCTTCTAAGTCCCTGCTTCTAAGGAACCAGATGTTTAAAAGATACCCTACAAGAATACATTGTTGTGGAATGCAGGTGGGAAGACATCTGGAAAATTCTTCCAATATCTCCTAAATGAGTGGGTCCAGGCATTGGAGGTATGAATAGGCTATGGGAAGAACTGAGAAAATCTGTTTTGGAGTTCTTTCTTCTGACAGATGTCTATTATAGTCCAAGACAGCAGTGGTTCCGTCAAAGCTATTTGTTTTTCTGAGATGGTTTTCCATTAGTGATGTTCTGATCTGAGAAGGAAACCTACTGTAGCATTTATCAAGTGCTGCAAAACAAATCACCACAAATGTAGTAACTTAAAACAACACATGTTTTGTGGGCCAGGAATCTGAGCATGGCTCAGCTGCGTCTCATGCTTCAGGGTCTCTCACAGACATCAATCAAGGTTTTGTCTTGGCCTGGGGTCTCATTGGAGGCTCAACTGGGAAAGGATCCGTTTCCAAGCTCATGTGGTTGTTGGCAATATGTCACATTGAGGGCCTCAGCTCCTTGCTGGCTGTTGGCTGGAGGCCACCCTCAGTTCCTTGCCTCATGGGCCTCTCCAGATGGCAGTGTACTTCATCAAAGGCAGCGTGGGAGAGCATCAATAGAGAGAGTCTGCTAGCAAGAGAAAAGTTGCGAGCTAATAAAACATAATCACATTATGACATTTCTTCATTTTTATTGTAGTTTCTTAGAAGCAAGTCACAAATCCTGCTCACAGTCCAGGGGAGGGGTTACACTGGGGCAAAATGCCAGCAGTGGGTTATGGGTATTATAAATTGAAGCAAATAATAAGGAATGGATTGTAACCAAGCTGCCAATGATTCAGA
This sequence comes from Cnephaeus nilssonii, assembly GCF_951640355.1. NCBI lineage: Eukaryota > Metazoa > Chordata > Mammalia > Chiroptera > Vespertilionidae > Cnephaeus > Cnephaeus nilssonii. The sequence goes on along the minus strand of NC_137085.1, from coordinate 24,003,172 downwards.
GTAGAGACTTCAAAACAAAGATGAAAACAAGAGAATACAATGGTGTACAATTGCTTTTATAAAATACACTAGTAGCCCGTTTGCACGAAGATTCGTGCAATAGACCTTCATTCACCTGGCTACCTGCACCAGTTTTCTGCCGGCACCAGGGACCCAGGCCTTGGCTGTGGCCACCGCCTTCTGCCTTCTTTCAGGGTCGGGGCTTGGCCCCGGGTGGTGGCCTTGGGCTCGGCCGCACCCAACATCCCTGCTAAGGATCGCAGGAGCCGACCCCCAGTGGTTTCCTGCGATCCGTGCAGGCTCCCCGCTGGTGCCCAAGGCCCGGAAAGCCTCGGCCCCTGGGACCCCCGGGAGGGGCGGGAGGGGCCCGGACACGCCCCCCCGGAGTGCCCATCGCCCCAGGCACCCCCGGGAGCGGCTGAATGGGCCCGGCTATGCCCCCCGGGGTGCCGATGGGCCCGGCCACGCCCCCCTGGGTGCCGATCGCCCCAGGCACCCCGGGGAGTGGCGGCATGGGCCCGGCCACGCCCCCCGGGGTGCCGATGGCCCCAGGCACCCCCGGGAGCGGTGGCATGGGTCCGGCCACGCCCCCCTGGGTGCCGATGGGCCCGGCCACGCCCCCCGGGGTGCCAATCGCCCCAGGCACCCCGGGGAGTGGCGGCATGGGTCCGGCCACGCCCCCCTGGGTGCCGGTGGGCCCGGCCACGCCCCCCAGGGTGCCAATCGCCCCAGGCACCCCGGGGAGTGGCGGCATGGGCCCGGCCACGCCCCCCAGGGTGCCGATCGCCCCAGGAACCCCCGGGAGCGGCAGGGAGCGGGGGCATGGGCCCGGCCACTGGGCACCGCCATCTTGATCTTCTCAACGGAGGATATGCCACCCGGAGTCCCGCCCCCAGCCTCCTGCCGGCCCAATCGTGGGCATAGCGGAGGTGCGGTCAATTTGCATGTTTCTCTATTATAAGGTAAGATAGTTAAATCTAAATGAGTAGCCCTAGCCAGTTTAGCTCAGGGAATAGAGCGTTGGCCTATGGACTGAAGGGTCCTGGGATGGATTCTGGTCAAAGGCATGTACCTTGGTTGCAGGCTCGATCCCCGTCTCTGATCCAGGTGCATGCTGGAGGGAATTCATCTGTCATTCATCTGTCCCTCTCACATTGTTGTTTCTCTCTCTCTGTCTCTCCCTCTCCCTTTTACCCTCTCTAAACAATAAATGGAAAAATATCCTCTGGTGAGGATTAACTAACTAAATCTAAATGAATAACGACAGTGTGGAATATATCTAAGTGCTAAATAGGTTGTTTGAGACAGAGCTGAGCCATGCTCAGATTCCTGGCCCACAGAACACGTGTTCTTTTAAGTTACTACATTTGTGGTGATTTTTTTTGCAGCAATTGATAAATGCTACAATGGACTTATTAGTCTCTCTGTTGGGATCAAGTTCCTCAGCCAGGGACTTGACCCCCCTGGGTGCAGGAAATGGGAAGAACACTCGAGTTACAGTATGTAGGTAGTATTACGAACAGAGCAGCCAAACACTGGCTGGTCAGTGGCACCTTATATACACGCTTAAACAAAAGAGGCCTCATGCCAATTAGTGATGTCCATGCTACATTAACATCAACAGCTTACATAAGGGTGTGCTTGCGCAGTATGTATATTGCTACTGTGGAGTCATTCCCCTCGCTCATGCATAGGGTAAAGGGACCTTTGACCTAGTAATACTGCTGTCCTTGCCTGCATTCATGGGTATGGCGAGTGGGCCTTTAACCTCCGGCATACTCTGGTCAGGGCCCCCACACCCTCCCATTCCTTTTTAAGGTCCATGGGATCAGGATAATTGTCTTTATTGCTGTACGCCCTGAATTTAGAAAACGTTCCCTTCTTCACATGGTCCTCTCTCTGTATATATGCAGGCCTGTGGCCTAATCTCCTCTTTTTATAAAGACAACAGTCATATTGGATTATATGAAGATCCCACCCTAATGACCTCATTTTAATTTAATAACTTCTCTAAAGACCCTATGTCCTAAATTAATGTACACTATAGAGGCACAGTAAGTATTTTCTTAATTAAAAATAAGGGGAAAAAGCACATTCTGAAAAGTATTTTAAACAGATAACTTAGTTTATTATAAATGACTTAATTTTTAAGTATTAAATTTTTGCTCTAAGTTTTATAGCCGAAATGACTCTACAATCTGGACCTTACATATGTATATAGTTGTAAATACAACCAAGTACCAGAGGGCTTATAAAGTAACGGACCCTCCTTTATATCTATGAAAGCATAGTGAGCCTTCTGGTAATTTTTGAGTGTATCCCAGAATTTATCCTGCTAGCACTGACTTTATTGCAAGAATATTCACAATTATTGCTTGTTTTTATTTTAAGCTCTTTAACCACATACTGATCCTAGGACTTCTTTTCCTGTGATTCTAATGGAAGGAAATAAAACTACCAATTCCATACAGATGTCAGCGAACCAGCCTTGCAGACAGCTGGAAGAAACAGGTGTACAGAAATCCAGGCACTATTAACATATCTAACTGAATAAGTGTCGGTAGTTACAAAAGTAATTAAGAATGAAAGAAAGCTGTGTGAATCTCCTAATAAAAACATTGCTGGTAATCACTGCCAACTTAAAACTCATTTTGTGAAGTTTTCTTTAAGAATAGGAGCATTTTATATTGAATATTACCTTTTCTCTTATAATTTACATAGGTATCTTTAATGAAGAGTTTGTTTATAGTTCTACTATTTCCTGTGTGTGCTGCAGGTGTGTTTGAAATGGCAACATCAGCAATTTAGAGGCAGTAGGCTTCCTCTTGAATATTTATAGAAAATTTTCCAAAATATACCTAGCAATTTTCTTTAAGTTGTCTTTTTAAAATTACCATGTTTTCTCCTGTACCAGAAACATGCCTCTTTTAGGAAAAGAAAATGACCCTTTTCCACCATGGTTTGTCATTAGGATTTTCAGATTTAATCCTGAGTATGGTTCCATACAATATTTTATGACTATTTTTATAAGTATCACAGCAGCACGTGGCTACTATAAAAAAAGGAAATAATTTATATAGAAAATAAATCACCCATGATGCAGCTACTAGAGAGCATGTGTTATATAGAATGTGGAATAATCTCTTATTAAATGTATTAGTTTGATATAGCTGCCATAGCAAAGAACCATGGGCTGGGTGCCTTAAACAATAGACAATTGTTTTCTCACAGTTCTGGAGGCTAGAAATCTGAGGTCAAGGTGTTGGTAGGGTTGTTTCTTTTGAGGCCTCTTCTTTTTAGCTTGTAGATGGCTATGTTTTCCCATGGTCTTGTTATCATCATAATTAGCTAGTTTATTGATAATGAATAATAGGAAGAGAGCAAAAGGGAGGCCAGACATTATAAGCATGGTCATCTGGGCAGCTTCGCCTGGAAGCTATAGCTTCATGCTCCCCAGGGACCCACCAGTGCATTCCCTGCAGATCACTAGGGGAAGGGAACACCAAGAGGTGATGGGTGCATGCACAGTGAAGTCAGGGTGACGGAGGGAAGGTACTTGCCTGTCAGACTAGCCTGGGAAAAAGATCACTCACTAGGATGGTGAAGCCACTGCAAGCACCTAAAATCCTGGAAGGGTAAAATCCCCAAAGACTTCTCTCTCTCACTCTCATTACTCCCTTTCTCTCTCTTGCTCTGTGACCCACATTTGCCCATGCACTTGCCCACCATATGGCCTTATGCAGCCGCATAGCCCATGGTTATGTGGACCCTGCATGTGATAGATTTCAGCTGAGAACACAAGCTAAGCTAACCGGATGTTGGACTGGACTAGACTTTAATATGGAGCAGAAATTCTGGGAAGTAGCCTTGATTTTAGCCCTGCTGAAGATAAGATTGGACTTCTTCCATGGTGAGATGGATGGAGATGGGACCTTGAAGGGGAACTCCCTTAATTCTACATCATCAATAAAGCTTTCCACAAAACCCCATCCTCCCATGGGGGTCTCAGGGGATTCTTTTCCCCACGATACCCCAAGATCTCCACTTCCACCAGTAACAGTCTTCCCTGTATATGCATATCTGTGTTCTAAAATTTTCTTCTTATAAAGATACCAGTCATATAGATTAGGCCCTACATTAAAGAACTCGTTTTAATTTAATTACTTCTCTAAAGACCCTCACCACAAATACAGTCACATTCTGAGGTACCAGGGGTTAGGGCTTCAACACAGAAATTTGGGGAGGATACAATTCAGCCCACAACATCTGGCTTTTAAAAAATATGTGATGTATGTGCGTGGAATGGCTTTATTGAAGTGTAATTTGAATGCAATAGACTGTGCATGGGTAATACGTATAATGTTATCCATTTTTAAGTTTGTATGTGCTTGTGAAACTTAATCACAATAATCAAGATAATAAACTTATCAGGCCCAGAACAAGTGATGTCCACCCAGCACAGTCCCTTCATGGTTGCCAAACTATAGGGGAGGACAACTTTTTCCTTCCTCCCTTCTAGGTCCTTGGCTATTCTAATAATCAAATTGACATAACGGGAAAAGAATTTAATTTCTTACAGATGATAGTCCCACAAAGATATGACACTCAAAGGCTGCCAGACAATCAAGGTTTATACACCTTCCTGAGCAGAAGAGGGATAGGGGTCTGGGGCTTCAAAGGGGAGAAAGGCAATTCACAGAAAGAGGAGGAGAGGAAATGTTTGGTAAACAAATGTTTGCCTGCCCTACAGATAAGTTATTTCTCCTGATAGCTGTCTTCCTGCCATAGGGCCCCTTTCTAACTTCTTCTTGTGAGTTAAGTGATGAAGAGAAAAAGCTCTCATTGAAGTTGCTCAGTCTTGAAGCTGAAGTGGCCTATTTTGGGGTGCACAGTCTGCTACCGCTCACCCTTACGACGTTAAGTAAGTGACAAAATACCTTTGTGCTCGATTCTTCATGTTGTTAGGATTTTTTAAATTGCTTGTATGTTTAAATTTCACAATGAGGGCCTGTGCTAGGGCCTTCCTCTCACCTTGAAGACGGCTGGAATGCAGCGCCGAGGAATTCCAGTTGGTTATTTATTTAGTGATTGTTTTCTCCTCCATGTAATCTGAAATTTGTTTTGGAAATCGGATTACTTGGATAGAGATACTGATACTTTTGTTTTTGTATGCCTTCATAGGTGTGCTTATATTTTTCAATTCTTTCCACTTTTGGTAAGGTTTTCGTAATCTTATTTCCCAACTTGACTATTGAAATTTTTATTTTGTTAATCTGATTTTGTAATTTCCCAAGAGTTCTTTCTAGTTTCTTTTATTGTTGTTGCTTTTTTTTTTTTCCTTTTCCACAGCAGCCTGTTCATGATTTATGCATATCATATTGTCTGGGCTATTTCTTAGATTACTAATTATACTATTTTAAACCTTTTTTTTTCCTTCCTTGACTTTTCTCTATTTATTCTGGTCATCCCCTCCCTGTTTGTTTGTTTTGATCTTCCTTTTTCATATCATACAAAATTTTCCTCAAAAGTCTCTTGGTTCTCAGCTGTCTAATTACTTTCAATAATCAGTTCTACTTAAACTCTTCCCTTAATTTCTTTAAAAAAAACAAAAACCACAACAAAAATCTCTGAAGGCCTGGGAAGGGAGCAGGTGCAGGGGGGAGGGAGTTAATGGGATAAAAAAGGGGACATCTGTAATACTTTCAACAATAAAGATTAAAAAAGAAAAAAACAACAACAAAAAAACTCTGCTTGTATCTCTCCCTCTCGCCTCCCCCCCGCCTTTTCTTTAACTGAGGGTAAATTCCTGCCTACAGGTTGTTATCTATGATTACCTGTGTTATTCTGGTGAGCAGGGATTAAAAATGGTAAAAATGAGAGTTTTGTATATAGAATGTCCGTTAACCTTCTTTTCAGTCCCACTTCTAACCCCTGCTCTACATTGTATTGAGAATTTCAAGATAATCTCTCTAGGGATTTGTTGTTTGAATAAATGCATTCTTTGCTGCATTCTCTACATGTTTTGATGTTGCAGCATTCTTCCATCTGCTTTATCAGTCAATGTTCCAATATCCATATTCCAGAAATTCGTTTAAATCTACCTTCTGACGATCCCTTTCTATGTTGTTGGTGTGGGTTTATGCCTCTTCAAAAATTCCTGTTTTAGTCTTCTACTATGCTTTTACGGTCTTGGCTGAATCTCAGTTTGCCATCTTGAAGTCTGTAAAGAGGAGCAAGACTGTCCAACTTACGTAAAAACATTCTGAAGATTAAATGTTATAACATATGTCAAGTTTCTTATTCACATGTTAAATACTAGTCCCACTTTCCCATAATGTAAGAATGTCTCTCAACAGATGTTCTGCCAGGCAACTCCCCTGCACAGGTAACAAAATTTCACCCTATCTATGATTTAATTTTGAACTTTCTTGTCACGGGAAATAGACATACTTTTCAACTATTCAGAGGAGGATTTTATAGGTTACAGATGTTTTAGAAAACTGATCCTGGTTCTACTTTTCCCCCCTCCCTGATACAGCTTGCCTTCTACTCAATATTCTGCTTTCTTGCATTTTTTAAAGTTGGGCAGTGTTGCTCCTCTTTATAGACTTCAAGATGGTAAACAGATCATGCCAAGAACATAAAAGTTGGCAGTCCCAAACTGGGCAGGGCTGCTCTTTTAGCTCTATCCCAAGAAGATAGAAAGCAGAGCTAAAGCCATCCGACAGTAGACAGTAACTGAGCTAGAAATAAATATAACTCCTTGAGATGTTAGAGCCTCCTCCTCCTTCTCAGTGGTATTGTAGCAGCAGCCCATGCTACAATATGATTGCTAGGCATGGTGACCATTTTACATAAATAAAAATAATTAAGTAACGCCACACCCATAAACTGAAAATATAACTTCTTTTGAGTGAAGGGAGGTCAATTTTCCTTTTTTTATAAGAGCTGACGAAATTGACCTGAGGCATAACTCTAGCAAAGAATATTTAATGGATGGAACAATCTCTGGGGTCTCTGGAACATAGACTGGAAGAGATAAAATACTATTTCATTAGGTCAAGAAGATGAGAAAATTGAGAGAATGAGGCAGCAGCTAGGAAGTGGAGTGCCCGAGTTTTATGACTGTATAGCACTTTTCATATATTTCAGGGTGAGAACAGTTACTGACTAACTACGATTAGCACATAGGATGGGACTTATCTGAATTTACAGTTCTATTCCTGATGCTTAAACAAAAGACTTTCAAAGATCTGAGTGAATAATTATAAAACACAATGGACTTTCGTCTTTTCAAAAGAGAAAAACAGAATGTTCAGTATTCTCTCATGTAAGAAGGTTGCTCTCATATTAGTTCAGAGAGCTTGGATTTTGCATAAAATAGGGTATGTTGACCTAAATGTGTAAAGTAGCACTTTGGACAGGTACATGGTTGAGAGGTGGAAGTTCTATACTAGATAGTGGACCTGTTATGCTACTACTCAGTTAACCAGACTGTGAGGTTTAAGGGCACAGTACACAAGACTGCCTTCACTTTTGACCCCAACTGCAAGTTTAAAGGGTTTTTCCTAGGTTAGATATCTTTCTAGAAGAATACACAGAACTTACTGAAATAAATCATAATCACAGTTACGATTTATACAGGGAAATGATACAGACAAAATTCAGCCAAGAGAAAATAATTACATGAAGTGATGGATGTATTAACTAACCTTATTGTGGTAATCATTTTGTACATAAAGGTGAGAGAGACACATCAATTGGTTGCCTTCCGAATGTACCCTGACTGGCCCCAGGGGAATCAAGCCTGCCACTGAGGTACGTTCCCTTGACTAGAATCAAACCTGGAACCCTTTAGTCTGTAGGCCAACACTCTAACCACTTAGCTAAACCAGCTAGGGCCCAAAGCACTCATCTTAAATCACATGATTGGTCTTTTCAGCATAGCCAGACCCCATTTTCTTTATTGATTAAGGTATTACATATGTGTTCTTATCCCCCCATTGTCCCCCTACCCCCCGACCCCGCTCATGCCCTCACACCCCTAGTGTCTGCGTCCATTGGTTATGCTTATATGCAAGTCCTTTGGTTGATCTCTCCCGCTTCCCCCCACCCTCCCCTGCCTTCCCTCTGAAATTTGACCGTCTGATCAATGTTTCTCTGTCTCTGGATCCATTTTTGTTCATCAGTTTATGTTGTTCATTATATTCCACAAATGAGTGAGATCATGTGATATTTATCTTTCTCTAACTGACTTATTTCATTTAGCATGATGCTCTCCAGGTCCATCCATGCTGTTGCAAATGGTAGGAGTTCCTTCCTTTTTACAGCAGCATAGTATTCCATTGTGTAGATGTACCACAGTTTTCTAATACACTCATCTGCTGATGGGCACTTAGGCTGTTTCCAAATCTTAGCTATGGTGAATGTGTTGCTATGAACATAGGGGTGCATATATCCTTTCTGATTGGTTTATAGTTTCTTTGGATATATTCCTAGAAGTGGGATCACCACGTCAAATGGGAGTTCCATTTTCAGTTTTTTGAGGAAACTCCATACTGTTCTCCACAGTGGCTGCACCAGTCTGCATTCCCACCAGCAGTGCACGAGGGTTCCTTTTTCTCTGCATCCTCTACAGCACTTGTCATTTGTTGATTTGTTGATGATAGCCATTCTAACAGGTGTGAGATGGTACCTCATTGTTGTATTGATTTGCATCTCTTGGATGATTAGTGACTTTGAGTATGTTTTCATATGTCTCTTGGCCTTCTGGATGTCCTCTTTCGAAGTGTCTATTTAGACCAGTTGCCCATTTTTTTTTATTGGATTGTTTATCTTCCTTTTGTTAAGTTGTATGAGTTCCCTGTAAATTTTGGAGATTAAACCCTTATCTGAGAGAGCATTGGCAAATATGTTCTTCCATGCAGTGGCCTTTCTTGTTGCTTTGTTGATGGTGTTTTTTTTTTTTGCTGTACAGAAGCTTTTTATTTTGATATAGTCCCACTTATTTATTTTCTCTTTAGTTTCCATTGCCGTAGGAGCTGTATTGGTGAAGATATTGCTTCGGCATATGTCTGAGATTTTGCTGCCTGTGGATTTCTCTACGATTTTTATGGTTTTCCATCTTACGTTTAACTCCTTTATCCATTTTGAGTTTATTTTTGTATATGGTATAAGGTGGTGGTCTAGTTTCATTTTTTTGCATGTATCTTTCCAATTTTCCCAACAGCATTTATTGAAGAACCTATTTTGACTCTATTGTATGCTCTTGCCTCTGTTGTCAAATATTAATTGAGCATAGTGGTTTGGGGCAATTTCTGGGTTCTCTAAACCATTTCACCTAAGAATAAGACAGGGATGCCCACTTTCACCACTCCTGTTCAACATAGTACTGTAAGTGCTAGCCATAGCAATTAGACAAGAAGAAGAAATAAAAGGTATTCAAATTGGAAAAGAAGAAGTAAAACTGTCATTATACACAGATGACATGATACTGTATATAGAAAACCCTAAAGTCTCCTCCATCAAAAAATTATTAGACTTAATAAATTAATTTGGCAATGTAGCAGGATACAAAATTAACACCCCAAAATCTATGGCATTTTTTATACATCAATAATGAACTTACAGAAAAAGAGATTAAAAAAACACAATCTCATTTATCATTGCCCCCCAAAATTAAGATACCTAGGAGTACATTTAACTAAGGAGGTAAAAGACCTGCACTCAGAAAACTACAGGACACTGAAAAAAGAGATAGAGGAAGGCATAAACAAATGGAAGAACATACCATGTTCATGGATTGGTAGAATCAACATCATTAAAATGTCCATACTACCCAAAGCAATCTATAGATTCAATGCACTCCCCATTAAAATACCGACAGCATACTTCCCAGACCTAGAATGAACTCTCCCAAAATTCACCTGGAATAAAAAAAGACTCTGAATAGCTGCAGCAATCCTGAGAAAGAAAAACAAAGTAGGAGGGATCTCAATACCAGATATCAAGCTATATTACAAAGCCTCTGTTCTCAAAATTGTCTGGTACTGGCACAAAACAGACATATAGACCGATGAAATAGACCCCACTTTAAAACTACTGGGTGTGGCTGGTCATACCCTAAAATCCAATGTGGTCTGCCCTTACCAAAACAAAGACACCAACTGAAGAGTGTGGCATAAATTATCTTACAGAAGTCAAGGAAAAAGCCACATCTCTCATTGGGCAAAGCCAAATTTTCTACTACATATGTGCCCATAAAAAGAGGTGCTAGTGTATTTCAGGAAGACAGAAAATAATTTGTGGTGCTCCCTAAGTGAGAGAAGGCAAGAAGAAAGTGTTAAAGATGAGCTTGCTTTAGCTCAGTTCCATGATTTGAAATCAGCAAACAGGAGCCTATACCCTATTGTAGAAAGATACCTTGGGATCCTTTGCTTCCCTGTTCATTTCATATACCACTTCCCACCCCCCTCCTGAACTAGATGCTTAACCTCTGGCCTCATTTTCCCCATTTACTGTCTAAATTTGGATCTTTAATCTGTCATCTAATATCTCTTTTATCCGTCTAAGCTTTTTGTCCCACTCACATTTATGAGAGTGTCTTCTAGATAAAACTTTGAAGAGAACAGATCAAGGATATACTTGTGATAATGCATTGGAATTTATTTATATGCAAACTTTGGGGTATTTGTGAATCATCTTATATCACTTTCTTCACAATAATACATAATAAGAACCATAATAGGAAAAGTATATTTATAGGGATTGTTTCAGGTCTGCCCCAGTCTATTATGTAAGATTTATAGACATGAGTTTGTGGCCCTGAAATTTTTCATGATTTTGTTTTTCATGAAAGGACCATGGCACTATACTCCTATGCTCCTTCAGATTTCAATGGCAGTCAAAGGCATAAACAGGATTCCTGTTTGTTATAACTCTACCTTGGTCTCCTTTATTGTTTGTATTAGTAGAATCATAAAAAAATAGCTTTAAATAGATTTATTAAACCCACTTGGCTCTCTAAAAATTGCCTTCACTTGCACCATTTAAAAACCTTGTAGCTAGTCAACAAGGATCACAAAAGTTGGCAGATAAGCAATGTGTTTGATTTTGCCTAGTTTGCTATCATAGTAATAAAGAATATTGACAAAAGGAAATTCACAATATATTTAAAATAAATCCCTTTAGATTTTTTTCAATTCATTGCATATTCATTGATTACCTTTGTCCTAGAAAAGAATAACCTCTATCACAAGACTACATTAACATATTTATTAGGCCAGTGGCATTTAACTTGAGGTATTTTGCCTACAAATTGATTTCTGAGGGTATTCAGAAGGCTTCCATCACAGAGAAGCTTACAGGGCTAGCCTAGCAATGTGAATTAAAAGAGCTTGACTATATTTTTATATACCCGTTAGCCAATGACCATGATAAAATTCAATGGTGATAGGACCTAGGGCAGTATATTCAATGTGCAGGGGAGGGGGACACTGCTAGAGGATTTAATCTTCCTACAAAACAATTAAATATTATCCTAAAATAATTAAAAATTGTCCATGTCCTTTGACTAGAATTTACCCAAAAGGAAAAAGTAATTCAATTTGTCATTCACTGAATTACAGGTTTATTTTTATATTGAAAAATTAGAAATAATCCAAATCTCACTTACAGAGAATAAACTATCCTATCTAATAAAAGGGTAATATGCAAATTAACCATCACTCTGTCACAAAGATGGCAGTGCCCATAGCCACAAGATGGCGGTGCCTAGTCCTCTCAGCCCTGCTGGAGTTCCCCAGTCCCGGGAGGGCTGAGGGACGGCCGCTGAGAGTGGGCAGTGTGAGTGACCTGGCAGAACGCTTGCTTTGTCGCCTCCTCTGGGCCATGGAGAGCCTCTGGGCAGTAGGCACAGAGTGGCCAGGCCCCGCAGAGAGCTACTGGTGCACAGATTCGTGCGCAGGGCTACTAGTAACACATAAACATCATGGGATTCTGAGCATTGTGAAAGTAGGCAGCTTGCATTACTCCCCAAATCTGTGCATCAGAACCTCCAGGGTAGCTTTCTACTTCCTTCTCTGATGCACCTTCTCCACAGATGGCATATGTATCTGGAATTTATGACATACAGGTGGCAAATGGAACGGGGAATATAAATGGAGCCATTGGCAATATTTGCCATGGGCTTTGTGGGAAAATGCACATTAGTGATAATAGTTTAGTCTATAGAGCTGCTCACCACAATTAAACCCACAATCTTTTCTCATGTGAATGTATGTCCCTGCTATACTACATCAGAATGAAGAGAATTCTTACATTGAGCTTCATGGGATGGTGAAGAGAGGGCGTGGTTTTCTCTGAGGAGCCCAAGAGTTGGACATCTTGGCTGTCCACTCTATACTCTTTTTCCCCATCCAAAACTAGTTGAGTTTGTAAAACTTATCCTAGAAAGTGTGACCATGATATTTTTTTTTGTTTTATCTTCCAAAGGGTTAAATAACAAAGGAAGAGGTATTTAAGGAACTTATAGTTACATGTTTTCCAGAACTGAGACCACAGAACTAGACTGTTTCATTTTAGATTCTCTGCGAGAAGCCATGACTGTATGACACTTGGAGCTACAAGCCCTTCACCCTTCTAAATGTCTGTGGCTAATGGTGGGGGTATTGTTGATGATATGGTTTACCTAGTACTATCTGGCAGACAGATGGGTGGACTTCCAGTTGGAAGAAAAAGCCTGACTAGTTCTTTGCTCTCTGAGCCTTATGTCATGTGCCTACGTATTTGTGCAAGACAGAGAACTGAAAGGTGGCCAGGTCAGAGGTGAATATCTCTGGAGAGTTCTGAGGCACTGGGTAGATATTGAAATAAGCTGACTCTTTATGGTCTGATTCTTCAAACTTTAATTGCATTTGAATCCCCTCCCAGTGGAGGCACTGTTAGAATAGTGTGGGAAAGGCAGCTCTGGAATAAAATGCGACCTGTCAATGGCCACTGGACAAAGGTTGGAGTGGGTGGGTGGGGCACTTGGCATTGAAAGCCTAGAACATATTCTTTTCTCATAATGAATGAAGCTTGTAGGCCCTCTACAATCCAATGAACCCAAGTGAGGATAAAGTCGAGCTGCGTTGGCTTCAGAGATGCTATTGTGTATGCCACACAGCATCAGTTAATAAGGGAATGCTTGAAATTCTCAACTGGTTGAGAATACCAGCTCCATCTTATTTCTCAGGTGATTCTGGAGGCTGGGATGGTGGGTGAACAGAATTCTTAACTAGGCTGGGGTTTCAGGAGCTGGAACTCATCATGGTAGCAGGCCAGGTGGTCCATACAGGGGGCACTGCTGTGAGAGCCAGGTAGGACAGCCCCCCCAAAGGTGCAAAAACAGTTTCCAGGGATGGGTGAAGAACTTGAATCAAAATGAAGGATCTGCAATGACCGTCTGGTAAATAGAGTGGTAGGAGACTGCAGAGCTCCTTGAAGCTAGAGGTGGATGAAGAAAGCTATTTTACTGCAGTGACTTCTAATTAAGTCAAGCTTACATTTTTGGTGAGAAGTCAAATGCAAGATTTTTTTTTTCTTTTAAGCTTGATGGGAAGAAAACTACGTGTATATTTTCAAGCTATAAGCATTTGCTAAGAGCAGAGACTTGAATTTAACTTTGGTGCAGATTATGCCTTTGGTTTGGAGGAACCAAAGCAATTTCTTTGTTATGCAAAAGTAAAATGGAGGCATGCTCCAGAGGATGATTTTGTGAGGCGCTGTGATTTGAATGACATGAACTACTCTGTGATATTACTAAAGATGGTATCTGATGGACAGGGTTGCACAGCTGTGGCTATATCCTTTAGGGAATTATGTCTATTTTAAATATGGATTAGGATGAAGTATGCCTGAAACTTTCTGCTTCATCATGTGGACAGAGATCCTGCAGGAAGGATGTATAGCAAGCTGATCTTTACTTTGAATTATACAAAAGAATGAGGCTTAGTTTGGATAAGCTCAAAATGTGCTGGCATGTTATTATCCCAAACACTGTGTGAGTCCAGCCTTTACTGACGCTGGATTGTTGGGTTCTGGAGTAGCTCAGGATCACAGGGGGGACCCTCGCCTATCTGGTGAGAAGATCTTGGAGGTTCACTTTCCTTTGAAGGTTAGTTATTTGTGTTATCAAGCATCCTTGGAAGAGGCTGATCATGGGCTAGAAATAAGAAGTGGGGATAAGGGTGAGATAGAATGAAAGTAACCCGGCCCCTCAGTGTCCAGGGTGGTGTGGGCCAGTGTGGGACTGTCCTAATCCAGGGACAGGTCTAGTCCTATGAGCTCTAAGAAGAGGTACATCTAGTGGTGGTAATAAATTACTCTCTGGGTTCTACTTTCATTTCCTATTAAGATGGCAGCCTGTTTTGCAGTTGCTGTTCAGGCTCGGGGGAAGGCAGTGTAGGGGGAGCGGTAGACACTGAAGGCAGGTGGTAACTCAGCCCTGACAGATCTGCAGCAGGACAGGGGGCGGGGCAGCAGGTGACAACGGGATGTATCTGTCAAGCATTTAATTGTCCTCCAGCGATTCTTAGTCATATTTGGACAACCTGTTAAGAGGGGACTTCCTGCAGTTAAGCAGGTTGGGGGCTCTAATCATTACAGTTGAAATAATTAAACCCATCAAGGGACTCACCCTGGAGTTAAAATAAAATTCAAATCCTAATCACAGCCTAGAGCTTAATTATTTGAACCACTAAAAAGAAATGATAGCTATGGAGTATGAGAGAGGTGCTAATGACAATCATGTTACAATATATAATTGTATCTAATTAACACGTTGCACACCTTATTACAATATACAAGTGTATCTAATCAACATGTTGTACACCTTACATTTACATAATGTTATATGTCAAATACATTCAATTTTCTTTAAAAAAGCCTATAAGCCCCTCTTCATTTTCATCTCATTTATTGTCTCAGCTACCCAGGCTTCTTTCCGTTTCTCGATCAAGCCAATCTCTCTCTAGACAGCATGGGAACGTGGCTATGCTGTGTAGAAGGCTCTTTCACTAGCTCAGTTTCAGATCTCACGCTTCAGATCTCAGCTTAATTGCCAACTTCTTAAAATGGTCCTCCCTGGCAACAGCATGTAAGTGTGCTTTCTGCTCTCCATTCCTGCTTTTCACGTTCACAGCACCTTCTTCATTTAATTCACAGCACTTCACAATTATAAATGTATATTTGCTCATTACCTATATCTCCCCACAGACTACAAAATCTATGCAGACACAGGCTAGGACTATTTAAATAAGGACCTTAGCAGTTCGTTAATCATACAAGCCCTTGATACACAATTTCATTAGGTGAGTAGAGTGTTTATTAATGAAAATGTGACTTCATATTTGTTGTCAGACTGGCATAGCCAAAGGACAATGAGGTTCCATAATGCTTATTTCCAGAAGCTTCTATCAACCTTATATTCCAAACCCTTCCTTTGTGTGCAATACCATACTTTACAGAGAGACCTGCTTGTCCATTTGCCACATGCCTAATAGTATATAAAGATTAAATCTCTTTTTTATCAGTACATTCTTTTTCTTTTTCTTTCTTTTGTTTTGTTAATCCTCACCTGAGGATTTCGATTTCCCATTGATTTTTTAGAGATAGTAGAAGGGAGGGGGAGAGACAGAAAGAAAGAGAGAGAGAGACACTCAATGTGAGAGGGACACATGGAATGGTTGCCTTCCTCACACACCCAGACCAGGGCCAAGATCCAGCCTGCAACTGAGGTATGTGCCCGTGATGGGAATGGAACCTGGAACGCTTCAGTCCTTGGGCCGATGCTCTATCCACTGAGCCAAACCCGCCAGGGCTTTTTCAGCACTATAAAAGCAGCTGCATGAGATTCTGCTCACTTCATTTCTGTTCTGCTCCGGCTCCACTTGTGTTTCTTCCTGCTTTAGGCTTGGACCCATCCACTGATTTTTAATCCCCCTGTGACCCCTTTGGCGTTTGCTTCTGGTTTTCTCAGCTTCAGCTTGCAGTACTCTCTAAGGACTTCAGTTTGTACACAATTCTGTTTCTATTTCTGGCTCTCTCTCTCGTTATTACACTGGCTTGCCTATGGGTCAGGAGCTGAATTCCAATACTTTTGGTCTGATCCCTGTTGGATCCCTAAACATATTGATTGCCCAGCTGAGGAAGTCCAGAGTGTTTTTTACTCAAGAGTTGTGTCTTCATCAAGTAGGAATATATCATAATTGTGACCTAGGGGTCTGTATTGTGATAATAACATTTACTCCTCCTCGCACCGCCTCCGTCTTCTTTCCTCTCTTATCAGCACTCCACCCACACAAGGTCCCCCCTGCATTTCTGAACTTGAATAAAGCCCCACACAATGGGATAGGGGTTCTGGCTCCTTGAGATGTCTCAGGGACTGGATAATGAAACCAGAAAGTACAGGGCAGTGGGACCAATGTGAGATGTGAGACAGGAAGGAGCTAGGACAAATTCCCTCCTGTTTCCTGTAGGCTAGTCCAAAACTCACTTCCTCCTTGAAACCCTTCTGAAGAAAGCCCGGATGTTGAGTGGACATGCCTGTTGCATGATCTGCTGTGTCTCTTTGGAGGTTATTGTGAAGGGAAAGCATGTGTGATAACACACCACATCACACAGCATTATATCACACCCATCCTGCTTTTCCTTGCTTCAGTTCCTTTTTCTCTTACCCATGCCATCCTAAGCTGCCACCTTCCTAGGCATTAGCACCTTGGTCCTTTCTTCATTCAAGTTGAGACTGGGTAGTGTGTCCAGAATGGGTTGGCAGGGGTAGAAATTCTACTGCAGAGTAACTAGGACGAACAAATGAAGCTGAATGCGAAGTAGCAGATTCTGAAGTGTGAATTCAAAGGAAATGGTCTAGATCCGTGGTCGGCAAACTGTGGCTCGAGAGCCACATGTGGCTCTTCGGCCCCTTGAGTGTGGCTCTTCCACAAAATACCACGGCCTGGGCGAGTCTATTTTGAAGAAGTGGCGTTAGAAGAAGTTTAAGTTTAAAAAATTTGGCTCTCAAAAGAAATTTCAATCGTTGTACTGTTGATATTTGGCTCTGTTGACTAATGAGTTTGCCGACCATTGTTCTAAATGAATTTTAAGTAAAGACTTTTACACATTTCCAGAATGTACTCTAGGTGGGAATTTCCATAAGAGTCTGTGGCTTGGATACCAACTTTTAAAACAAAATGCAATATGTATAACAATATATACAAATAACATTCTGAGTATTAATTTGATTAATCAACAATTCAAAGACTTTTAAAAATAACTTACTTTTTATGATACAGGATTTCTTTTAAATAAAGCTGTCATGTAAGCACTGGCTATCAACAGTTCATGTTCAGAGATAGCATTGTATGTGTTTTTTTTTTTTTTGTTTGTTTGTTTTTTTGGGGGGCGGGAAGGAGTTTCTAATAATCCTTAGAATATGTGACTTAAACAGTTCAAATTCAATTACTAATAAAAATATCTAAGCCTTTGGGTTTTCCTGTATTAGGTACAAGAAGGATGATAAAAGATCCTTTTGTGAAGGCCAAGTTATGTCCTCCAAATAGGTCTCCCCTGAATATTAGTAGATATAAGTCTATTTTTGGTGCAAGCAATGATTGACCTCCACTATTCCACCCATTATGCCTAAAAAACCTTATATATAGAAGCATAATCAAAATAATTGCCCGTATCTCTAGAGTTCTGTGAAAATTAGATAATGTCAGTAAAAGTGCTTTAGCTGCTACAGTAGTATTATGACCTTTATTCTCCACTCTGAATTAGTCTCAAAGAGTTGCATGATAACCTCTCATTAAAGTTTTTGTGTCTGTTTCAAGCCAATGATACGGAAGGACAATAGCGATGGACCATATTAAATAACTAATAGGTAGAGTTTGGGGACAGAAAAAGAAAAAAGAGAACTGCAGAAGAAAAATTTGTCAAACTTTTGACATAAAAGTTGGCTAGGGTGTGGTAAAGTTAGCCTTCAAATATATTAGCCTTCCTTCCTTCCTTCCTTCCTTCCTTCCTTCCTTCCTTCCTTCCTTCCTTCCTTCCTTCCTTCCTTCTTCCCTTCCTTCCTTCCTCCCTCCCTCCCTCCTTTCCTCCCTCCCTCCCTTCTTCCCTCCCTCCCTCCCTCCTTCCCTCCCTGCCTCTCTTCCATCTAACATAGTCATCATGGGACAAAATTACTTATATATAATTATCACCAGTCTTTTGTATCTTCCTTTGCCCTTGAAAGGAGATTGTGGGTTGGCCCACTCAGTCTCCTGCCCTCCTCTGCCCTGTGAGAAGATTCTTTCTTTGCCAGATCAGTTTTCTGCTGGTTTAAATTCAGAAAAGGAGGAAAGAGGGAAAGGAGAGAACTTGAGGTACCTTGGGCAAGGGGATGGTGGATGGATTTTTTGTACAGGAGAGTTTGGGAATATAGAAAACAAAAAAGTAGCTGAGATGAGTGAAGAAAGTACTAAGAAAGGGAAACATTAAAAAAAAGAAAATAAAATTATTCACATATATCTATTTTAATGGGTAAAATATAAAGTAAAGTATTTGAACTATTATAAAATTACTTTTTGGTACAGAAACTGTGTTTCCTTAGTGACTATAAGAGTTTTTTTTTTAACCTAATGTTTTTAAAATGAGTGAGATGCCAGGGAAATAAAGTAAAAATAGAAATAAGGAAGAGGAGCAGGCACATAAAGAGCCGAGGAGTAAATTGTTGTTTGCTACAGTAGAAACCCACACGGGGTACTTCAGGGGCAGCAGGGAAGGAGTCACTATTTCTACAGGGAAAGGGACCATTAAGGGCCACCACAAAACCAGTCTTGAAAAGTAAAACACACACACACACACAACCCTTTATTTTTCTCACTGTCAAAGAAAAAAAATCATATAAACACTTCAATGATCTTAATTACTGTGATTTAAAATATTTTATTCCACCTGCTTTTTAGGGATTAGAAAAGCAATCTATATGAGGCTGAAGTGTTACTGAAAAAATAGTTTTCTCCAAGAAAGCTGAGTTTTTGCAGCACTGCACAGCATCTGCATAGTGTGAAATTATTTTAAAAACGAATCACTTGGTTCTGGTTACAATCAACTCCTACAGGAATGCAGAGGAAATGCTATCCCTCAGCAGTTCCCTCGGGGTAGACTCTCCAGTTACCTGAGGTGCATGCTGATTATCAGCCAATCCTGGGATGGACTGATCTAGAAGAGTCTGGAAAGGCACTTGTGGGGACATTGTGGAAGGGACGCTAATATCAGAGAGCAAGTCGGAGTAGAGAAGCGCTTGGGTGCATTTCCAAACCGTATCTTTAGGATTCTGTGAACATTTTTAGACTAACAGTTACTTATTTTAAATATCTTAAAAAAAATAACTTTTCATTATTATAAAACTTCATTTGTCACATAGTTTTTAGACAATAAAAGAAAAATAAATTCATAATTTCTAAGCCAAGAGACAGCTGCCTTCCTCTCGTCCTTTCTCTGCCACGTTGGGAAAGGAGAAGAGAGTAGTAGTATTTCACAGCAGGAAGAATGTCAGGGTTCGGATGCTTGTTCTGCCTCTTACTAACCACATGACCAGGACAGGTTGCTTTAATTTCTGTGTGCCCCAGTTTTCTCATCTATAAATACAGATGGTAACAGTGTCTACCTCCTGGGTTTGTTATGAGGCTTATGTGAGTCAATAACTATAAGGCATTTAGAAGACTATCTGGCTCATTTTATATGCTACGTAAGTACTGGCTATTGTTAGTAGTAGTAAAGAACACAGGCTCTTGAACCAAACTGCCCAAGTATGAATCCATGCTCTGCTACATACTTGTGGAATAACTTTGAGTAAGTTGTTACTATGTCAATGTCATGGCCTCATAATTTTTAAAACAAGGTTGGAACAGGAGCTATTTCTTGGGTTGTGGGAAAAATTAAATGAATTAATACAGATACCTTACTTAAAACATGTAAGCACCTAATCAATGCCAGCTATTTTATTCATTTAAATATACCTGGAGTATTGATAATATACAAGAAGCTGTGCTACATACAAGGAAACATAATAGATAAAATCTTTCTCCTGATACTTAAAAACCATTGAATGTAATACTTTCAACAAGTAAATATTATTTAAATGTGAGAAATTGGAATGAGAAGAATGGAGAGCTATCAGAGGAAACTGGTGTAGTTATCAAGGAATGTTTCTTTGAATTTGGGATAACTTGACATGAACTCTGAGTATGAGCAACACTTCATAAGGTGAGGGCAGTGTGTGTATGTGTGTGTGGAAGGTGGGGGTGGCTTACTAAAGGGAGGCTGCATTGAGAGACTATTCCTTGCAACCTGAATGGCAAAGATTGTGGCACGTTGGAGGCACTGAAAAGACTTTCCACAGCTTAGAAGGTAATGTGCGGGGCGGGGCGGGGTGGGGGGAATGTCAGAGGGGACTGCTGATGGAAGCAGAGGATCCTCAAGGAAGGCCTCCAGGGCCTTGTTGAGAAGGTCTTCCTTTTCCTAAGTGTAACACGAAGCTATTAAAGCCTGTTAAGCAGAGGGGTGAGATGAGCGAAGACTGCATTTCAGTGTTGGTCACTCTAGTTTTAATTTTATACCTGTACATTAAAACAATATGGTTATTGTGCAAACAGTACTTTTTAACCAGAATTAAACATTTTCCAATTTTTGTTGATTATTCTACAAGTATTTTTTTATGATTACACTGGATTAAATATAAATAGTGTGTTTATTTTTAACGAACCATAATTTATTTAAAAAATATTTGCAGGTGGACATTAGGCTAATGCCAATTTTTTTTTTAATATGAAGAGTACAGTCATGAACAAATTCCTACTCAAGTCCATACTGTTCACTCTCTAGGCATAGGGTTTGATCCTAAACAGAATACAAATTTTCCTAGATTTTCTTCACTGAGCAACTGTTTGAGATACAATTCTTGCTTTGAGTCAAGTGTAACCTGGAAATTGGGTTGGTATGAATACACTGTATGTTGCATGTTAGCAGTAGAAGCTGCAGGGAAGAGAAGATGGATTTGGGCCTGGGGCAGCCCTACAGGGACATGCTTGTTTCTGTGCCATTAGTTCAAGCTGCTGCACCAGCAACCAAGATCCGCTTTCCGATTTCTGGTGGTCAGGCTCCAGATCAGGTTCAATCTGGCCAGCCTCCTATTTTGTGCTGCTATATCACCTTAGAGACAGGATCTGGTTTTCTGTTTGTCATAACTGCGACATATACCCTGTGCCCTTCTATGACCCTTACTTTCAAATGCCATTTACCCACAAAAATAAAATAAGAGTTCAAGAGTATTGGATCTCTCTCTAGAGCGTGAAGTTGGCTATGTACATGATATCAGGCAAAATTCCTTTGAAGTTGGTAGCATTTAGATGACACCCTTTCCTAATTCCTGTGGTTAACTTGGTTAACTGGGTATTTTTTTTTCCTATCACTATTTCTTAGTAAAATTAAATGGAGGGCTGAGAGGTAATGCTGGACTCACATATACATCTTCACCCAAGCCCTTACCTTACTATTTAAAGGTAAATAATATTTAAATGTTGCTTTTAATTGGCAGTAATCTATAATAATAAAAGTGTAATATGCTAATTAGACTGGATGTCCTTCTGGGCAACCTTCGTGACAAAGCTGGGGCTGTGAGGGAAGTCCGGGTCCTGGGTGCTGGAGGGAAGCTGGTGCCGGCAGTCGGGGGAAGGAAGGCCTACTCCTGCACAAATTTCATGCATCGGGCCTCTAGTTAAAAAATAACATCCTTAGTTTTGACCTGAAGTCCTTACTTATTATGTGACTGTTAGTCAACAACTAATAGTGAAAAAGTGCTGTGTGATATTGGGCAAATCACCTATCTTTTCTTTTACTCACATTTCTTATTCATCAGTAGAAAGTTTTGATAACAAGTTCACTGAAGTTGTAAGTTATTCTTAAAGTCTATATGTCATTGAATATAATTATACTGTATAAAACCACCATCTCTCCCAGAATTCTTCCTGTTAGAAAGAGCCTGATTTTTTTTTTTTTGTACTTTGAAAAGTTAATATGACCTTGATCCTGAACCCATTCATTTCATTCACAAGCACTCTGTTTAACATTGTGGAAGCTCTTCCATACTGAGAATAATTCATTGCCCTTGAGGAGCTCAGCCTGAGGGAGGAGGCAATCAGGTAACAGGACCCATTATAATTCAGCATGGAAAAGGCCATAGCAGAGGAGGAACAATTCGTTAAGGGAAATTGCTTTTTCTTGTCACACAAACAAGTACAGTACAGATGAGGTAATTGCACCTCGAGATTTTCAGCTAACAGGCTATATTTAAACATAGACTTTAAAGGAAGACCGAAAGATATTTGCATCACTGGCTCATCATTAATTGGTAAAATTGGTAATTGGCAAAGCCATATTTAATCTCTTTAGGCCTGTTCCCCCCCCCCCCTTTTTTTAAATCAATGTAGCTAACACCTACTTAGTAGAGCTCTTTTAAAGATGACCTGTAAGTGAAAAGTGCCTGGTTAAGTAGCAGTAGACTTCCAATACAGAGATTTTGATTATTGAAATTTACTTGTTCAACAAATATTTATTGAGTGCCCACTAGGTGTTGGGAATAGGAGAATAAGACACACAGTGTTCTCCGTACAGGGCTTACTTTCTAGAGCAGTGGTTCTCAACCTTCCTAATGCCGCGACCCACAGGTTGAGAACCGCTAGCAGGGTTGCCTAAGACCATCGGAAAACACAGATATTTACATTACGATTCATAACAGTAGCAAAATTACAGTTATGAAGTAACAACGAAAATAATTTTATGGTTGGGGGTCACCACAACATGAGGAACTGTATTAAAGGGTCGCGGCATTAGAAAGGTTGAGAACCACTGTTCTAGAGGGACAATCGGATAACATATAATAAGCAGATTAATAATCCAAGCCATTGCAGGCTGTGATAAGATACATGAAGTAAATAAAGGAGGTTATATGAGAGAAAGAACAGAGATAGACAGGGTGGGACTAGTAACTTTAGATAGTTGGCCAGAAAAGGTCTCTCAGAGGACCCAGAATTTAGGTGAACACCTGAAAGTTGAGAAGGAACAATCCATTGGAGGGACAAAAGGAAGGTCATTGTAGGCAGAGAACAGAAAGTTCCTTTTCTTCCTCCTTTTCCTCTTCTCCTCTCTCTTGCTCTTTTTCATCCTCTCTAGAGAGGCGGTCACTGTTAACATGAAGCCTTTTCATTCTGGGGTTGTTTTGATTTGTACAACAGACTTCAGGGCCAAGTGGTTTCAGTTGTTAAAAGTAAAATCAACTGGGCACACGGGGTGTTCTCTGGAAGTTTATCATTGAGATACATTTAAAAAAATGGTTTTATAGATTAATTCTGAGTAAAAATGTACTTAGTCTTACTGTAGGGTTTCCCATTCTTATTTTTTACTTTAAAATCTTGTTTCATAAAGCATTATTTACCCCCACATTGCATTTTTAAGCAACAATGAGCTTCTCTTTCTATTTGTTATTAATAAAGGCCATCAGTGTTAGTCTATTTCTGATTGGATCAGATCTCTAATGAGGAAATTCTGATTGAAGGCAGGATTTTAATTGTTCTCTGTATTACTGAGGTAAGTAAGCAAATAGTTTCAAAAAGCTTTTTGTTACATAAAATATGCCTTCGGGACTTTTTTTTTTTTTTTACTACACAGGAGGATTTGAGGTTTGGTATTCCTGAGATAAGATCCATTAATTTTTGAGAATTCAAGTCCATCTAGAAATGAAATACTCTAATCTTCCCTCAAGATGATCTATGTATATGATTCTGGATAATTCTGTAAAAAAATACTCTGCATATCCATTATCCATATTAGACATTCAAGTTTGGATGTAAGGGGGCCAGTTTGGCATTTGTTCTATGGTTGGGGCCTATCCCACTCCTTTTCACCTACTGACTTGCCTTCCCTTTCCACTAGGTTATAAATACTAGAAGGCACAGGTCATATCTATTTTTCTTTTCATAATGTCCCAGCACACATTACAGGTAGTTCAAATTGGCCTGGGTCCTTTTTGGTAAACTTGAGTCTACACTTGAGGTCTTCTGCCTGGGATGCATCCTTTTTTAATTTTAACTTCTGAAGAAGCCTTTCAAGCATTCTGATGCAAAACAGGTCAAATTGTATGCAGTCTCTGACTCCATTTATCTTGAAGTTTTTCACTGCTTTCATTTCAGAAGTCTAGCTTAACATGACCTTCAATGAAACATTTACTATGTGAGCATTTCAATATTTAATGTTTTATCTTTAGTGTTTTTCACTTGCTTTACATGTTATTGGAAGTTTATGGGGAAATAAAAGGTCAAGACAAAGGGGCAGCCTGGTTGATAGCAGGTGCCCTAAATGAGAGCTGCTTTTTCCGTATCAGCTCCTTAGAACATCCTGTTAACTTTTAAAGTAGACATTCCTCTCAAGCCTAAGAGACCCACTTGATCAATTGCACTGCATTGTGGGAAAAGCAGACAGATATCCCAGCCTCTAGATTTCTTAACTGACTGCCACTTAATTGAATTGCTAGATTAGCCATTCCTATCTATTCCATCTGTAAAATGCACTGATGGATGCCCTGAGTAGTATCCTTACTACTACTCTTCCCACCAATTGGTGTTTTACTGATCAAGATTCAGTTGTGTTTGTTCATAAGACTATTTAATCTAGTTTTATTTTCATGTAATTCTATGGAATAAATATTATATTAACTGATGATATGAATGAACAAAGAAAATTACAGATTCTATCAAAATTAAACTATTGTGGTACTAGTATGGGTATATACATATGTCCAAACTCATCAAAATGTCTAAATTAAATATGTGCAATTTTTTTGTATATTAAGTAAACCTCAGTAAAGCTAAAAACACTTAAATTATTAAAATAAACAAATTAAAAGGTATGGGTACATAGATGTAAAGTATTAGAAAAATCATACAAATTTTAAAAAATTTTTCTTAGAGTGCTTCAAAAGTATCACTAAATTCTTCACCCACTTAAAAATGTAGAGATTGTAGCCCTAGCCGGTTTGGCTCAGTGGATAGCGGGTCCCAGGTTTGAATCCAGTCAAGGGCACATGCCTGGGTTGTGGGCTCGATCCCCAGTAGGGGGCATGCAGAAGGCAGCCAATCAATGATTCTCTTTCATCATTGATTCTCTCTCTCTCCCTCTTACTTCCTCTCTGAAATCAATAAAAAATATATTTAAAAATGTAGAAATTGTCGATGACACATTTTTGGTGCAATTTAGTTCATCATTGGACAAAATAAACAGGCAATAAGACAAAATAAAACTGTGATCCTGAAACCATACAATATAGGGATAAAGTTCCTGATATTGGTCTTGGCAGTGAGTGATTTATTTGGATACGACACTAAAAGAAGCAACAAAAGCAGAAATTAATAATTTGGACTACATCAAACTGAAAAGCTTCTGCAGAGCAAAAGAAACAACAAAATGACAAGGCAACCTATAGAGTGGAAGAAAATGTTTGCAAATCATACCTCTGGGAAGGTGTTAATATCCAAAATATATAGAGAAGTCATACAACTCAATAGCAAAAAAATCAATCTGATTCAAAAACAGGCATAGGAACTGAATAGATAGTTTTCCATAGAAGACATACTAATAGCCAACAGGGATGTGAAGAGGAGTTCAACATTACTAACCATCAGTAAAAGGCAAATCAAAACCTCACACCTGTTAGAATGACTCATAAAAAGGACAAGAGATAAAAGTGTTAATGAGAATGTTAAGAAAACAGATTCCTTGTGCACTACTGGTGGGCACATAAATTGCTAAATTGGTTTGGCCACTGTGGAAAACAATATGGAGGTTTCTAAAACAATAAAAAATAGAACTACCACATGGCCCAGTAATCCATGTGGATATGTAAAATGTGATTTTACATATAATAATGTAAACATATATATGATGGGATATTATTCAGTCATAAAAAGGAAGAAATATTACCATTGGTAATAATATGGATGGTACCTGAGGGCATTAAGTGAAATAAGTCAGAGAAAGGTAAATATTGGATTATCTCACTCCTATATGAAATCTAAAATAGTCAAACTCATAGAGACAGAGAATAGAATGGTGGATACCAGGGGCTGGGGAAAATGGGATGATGTTGCTCAAAGGGTACAACTTCCAGATATTAGGTGAATAATTTCTGGGGATCTAATGTACAATATGGTGATTATAAACTGTATCATATACTTGAAAATTGCTGAGAGTAGATCTTAAATATTCTCATCACAAAAAAAGAAAGTAATTGTGTGATGTAATCAAAGTATGAGATAGTACTATGGTGGTAATCATTTTACAATATACAGTATAAGTGTATCAAATCAATACATTCTTAAATTTATACAATGTTGTACATCATTTATATCGCAATAAAGCTGGAAAAATATTAAGGGGAATGAATGAGTATTAACATAGTTAATGTTAAGTTAAAAATACATGTATAGCATTTTAAATGATTTTAAGTGATTATTCAATTAAATCTGTTGGCTAGGATAAGGGTGCACTGTTCCAGTTTCTGAGATATCAGAAGTCCTGGATTAAAAAGAGAATTATAACATTGATCTGGAGCCGGAGCTACTAAAACAGAGCTATTTTCTCATTTAGATCTAGATAATTATGTTTCAAAAAATGACTTCCTTATTTCCTAGTACTGTAAAAATATAAAAATTGTTGTGATTAGGACATATGGATTGAAATCACAGTTTCTGTCATGTACTAATGATATTGTCTTGGTCAACTTTCTTAACTGAATAAAAACTCAATTTTTTTCAGTTGCAAAATATAAATGGTGACCATACATATGTCACAGAATTATGGAGAGGATTAAATGAGATAATACACATGCAAAAGGTTTCTAAAAGTGTGATCCATCATAAAATTTTGTTTAAAATATAATTTGAAACAATATTTAATACACACTGCTTAAAATCAGTCATATGTAATTTTTCTACTTTCAAGTGTAAGGAAAAAATGAGGAATAAGATAGAGAGGATCACTCAATTTAATATTTCCATAAATTTAACTAACAGATGGAATAACAAAGGCCAATGTGGTGGTCCTGAATATCTTTTGGTAAATTACCAGCATCCTATTTGTACCTGATTGCCTCTAGTCCTGGGCCTGAATTCCATCTGGCATGGGTATTTAAAGGGGTCTCTTTCTATTTATCACTCTCCAGTTCTCTTCTTTTATTGTGGAATCAAACTAAAGCTGGTCTTTCCAGGACATTTCTACATAGCATATGCATCATGAGTGGAGTCATATCTGGGCTGGATAATTAATTAATCTCATTAGATGATTAGATGAACCCAAACCTTCACAGATAAACCCTGAGAAGGATCTTAAAATACCACAAAGTCAGAGCATTTATGCAACACCAACCAAGACAATAGCTAGTTTTCTGTTGTTACTTTTTAACTACCAAGAAATAATTGAAGAGAATCATCTGAGTCTTTTTTATTTTATCTTGAAAAACAAACAGAAGGCTATTTGAAATTTGAAGACACTGTCCATAAAAGACTATTTGATTGTCATAGTCAAGTGATATATATATATATATATATATAAAATCTTGGAATGACATATTTAAAGAAGAAAATGAGAAGCTTGTTTCCATTATGAGTTGTAGGACTGATAACACAATATTCTGCTGTTATGTTAATAAAAGAACTGCGCATGCTCTTAAAATGGGAACCGATTTTAATGCAATAGTTTTATTCATCAGGAATCTGTGTTAAGCAAAAAATCCTTTGGTCCTAGATAATAAAAACAATATTTTTGCAATCAAGTCAGTAATCCTTTCAAGATGAAAGTAGGAATTCTTGCTGGGCAAATATGAAAGAAAAACACTCTCCACCATTAATTGGAATTTTGAAAGCATTGCCAAAGAAATGTAATTGACACGACAAGGTTGCTTGTTTCAGAAAATCCTATCACTTTTCATTATATTAGAAATCTATTCAAATTCTGGACTTGTCACAGTATACGATGTATACAATTATGTTATTTCAACTTGTTTTATATCTATAGTCAGAATATGGATCTATGTAAACTTGTTCTGGCCCTGGCCATTGGTTATCACTGACAGTTCAAATCAGTGAGTGAGATACACAGCAGCTTTTCAGCCTTAAATCAGTCTATGTAGGCAGTGTACAGTTTAATCAATGAGCCCTCTTAAATTGGGGATAAGATGAAAAGAAGTTTACTCTAAACCTTAGGATGAATTTATGGATCTAGAGACATGGCCCACTCTAAGAAGGGGTATAAGTTTTTTTTTATCACTATGGACCACTACCGTTGCTTTAAAGCTTAGAGTCCACTCCTGCCTGATTTCTAACCTGCCTATCAGTGGCAGGGGCCTGCTTTCTTTACTCCTTAAACCCTGGAGAAGGTACTTGGGAGAGGGTCTCTACTTCTACTAACCACAAGACCCGGAGTGTGGAGTTCCCATCTTATTACCAGTCTTCTTTTCTGTCTGATCAGCCCTTATTTTCTGATCTTGGATATTCTCTTTCCTAAGATGATACTGGGAGTATCCACTACATTAAACAATTATCACTCTGCTGAGGGAGCATGTTCATGACTTGTGGCCTCTCCACAGAACCAAACCAGCACAAAAGAATATTAAAACATGAACCAAATTTGAGTTATTACACTAAAACAGATCACACCTTTTGACATGGTTCTTTCTCAGGGAGAGGTAGGGAAAAGACTTGACAGTTGTTTTTCCTGCAGTATTCAAGATCTGTATTCCAGAACATCTGTGAGAAATTACATTTGCACAAGAAAATTCAACTGTATGTAGGCACAATACAAAGTTAAGAGACACCTATTTCTCCAAAAAGAGCTCAATACACCCTGGCTCCCGAAGCCCAGGCTGTGGAGGTCTCAGGCTGCTGCAGAGGAGCACAGAAAGCATATTGAAACAAGCTTCTGGGTCCCAGAGACAGAGACTTGGGTTTGATGGGTTTTATTTGGGGGCTCAGGAATATGCATATATATATATATTTTAAAGTGCCACAGATGGTTCTAAAGCCAGCTTAGTTTTGGATTAGTTTTGGAAACACTAAGTTGATGGCCTTTTACAGAGCCAGTTTCACAGACACACAATTTGACACAACATTTCTTGGAAATTTCTTATTAAAATGATTGGGTTGCAACAGAATTGAATTTAAAGCTCCTTCTTCTGCAAAGTAGAGACTTTCTTAGTTTGAACTTGGAATTGATTTGGGGGATGGGTTCTTTTTATCAAATTAATTTTTCCCCCAAGACTCTGGCTCTACATTATCTGTATTTCTTCTCTTATTCTCTCGTCCCTTCAATTCTTTCAAGTAAAATGGCTCACAATTACATGGACTAAGAAAGTTAGCTTAATCCTCAGGTGAAAGTAGTTCCTTTTACTTCTTGAATCATGTGTTATTAGATATATGCTATTATCAAAACTACCTGACTTAAACATCAGTGTGATGTGCATTTAAATTAAGATTTTATCCTGGTTTTAGCTGATTAAATTTGAATGAGATTTGAAATGGGGAAATGTGCATTTAACAATAAATAAAAAGAAAAAACTCTTTGTCAAAATTGAATTCAGAAAATGAACAAAGACATTAAATAGACATTTCTCAAAGGAGACATACAAAGGCCAACAGGCATATAAAAGAAGAAGCTCAATATCACTAATTGTTAAGGAAATGCAAATCCAAACCACAATGAGGTATCACTTCATATCTGTTAGAATGACTATAAAAAAAGAGATGTATTGGCATGAATGTGAAGAAACTGAAACCCTTGTATGCTGCTGGTTGTAATGTAAAATGGTGTAATGCTATGGATGTACCTCATAAATTTAAAATAGAATTATCATATAATTACACTTCTGGGTATATATCCAAAATAATTGAAATAAGGATTGAGAAGAGATATCTGCACTTATATGTTAATTGCAGCATTGTTCACAATAGCCAAGGCATGGAAGCAACCTCAGTATTTACTAACAGATGAACTGATAAATAAAATGTGGTATATGCATTCAGTGAAATATAATTCATCCTTAGATAGGAAGAAAATTTTGCCATATGCAACAGCAAGGAGAAACCAGAGGACATTATGCTAAACAAAATAAACCAGACACAGGACAATACTACATGATACCACTTATATGAAGAATCTAAAATAGTCAAACTCACAGAAGCAGAGAGTACAACTGTGGTTGCCAGGGGTTGTGGAGAGGGGGAAGCAGCAAAATATTAGTCAAAGGGTACAAAGCTTAGTTATATAAGATGAATAAGTCCTAGAGATCTAATGTACAGTATAGTAACTATAATTAACAATACTGTATTATATAGTTAATGATTTTCTAAGATGGTGGATCTCATTTTGCTTTCTTAAAACAAAGGGTTTCTCCAATCAAAATACTGCAGGAAACAGCCATGTTGAGACTGGTAGGAGGGGAGAACACAGAATGGGCTGGTCCCACACCCACCTGTGGCAGGTAAAAATCAGAAGGGATATCTAGGTTGCAGAGGTCCCCCCTGAAGAATGAGGAGTCCCAGCTCCACACCAGTCCTCCCAGCCGAGGGGCCGAGGGCCAGCAAGAAAAGTCCCCAACCCTCTGGCTATGAAAAGCAACAGAGATTGTGGCTGAGTGAGACAAAGGGCTACTGGAGTCCCAGGTGTCTCTCTTAAAGGGTCTGCACATAGTCTTACTTGGACTCACTTCCTCTGAGTTCCAGCACTGCAGCAGCAGCTCAAAAGGCACCAGGAACATACAAGAGAGAACTGAATTGTTTGGCATCAGGACATGAGCTGGAGGGGCAGCTTTCTCCCAGACAGAAGTGCTGGCAAAGGCCACTATTCCTCTTCTGAGCCATCCCTCCACAGAGCTTGAAGGCAGGTGCCATATCTGAGACCTCATCTTGAGTCCCCATCCTACCTAAATTTTGGGCCCACCCAAGTGGCTTCTAGTGGTTTTTCCATATAAACAGCCCATCTTAGCTAAAATCTCTCAAACAAGCAGCATCTGGCCTCTGTGTGCTCCATACTTCTTTTTAAGTGACTCCAGGCTTGGCACTAGCAGTAGCAGGCCTTGGTTTTCAGTTTGGTCTCTCTTGGGCACCTCCAAGCCCAGTACAAGTAGAAGCCATCTGCAAATTGTTATGTAACTCATGCCCAGTAGCCCTGGGCAGGGCACAGGTGGTGGCTGATGTTGGCCTGCACTGCTCAGGTAGCCCCAGAGCCAGAAAACCCAGTGGCCAGCTTCATACCAAGCCAGAGCACCACCCAACCACCTCCACAAATGACACACTGAAGGGGCACTAGAGACCTGCTGAAGGAAGTCCTGCTTTGTGGGGTTGGATCCCTGCAAAACTGGTCCTCCATCATGGTCATAGCCAGTCTTCACAGCCAACCAACCTTGGGGGAGATCCCTCCCATTGAAGTGCCAATGGCAATTAAGGCTCAACTACCACAGGTAGGTGTACACAAACCACATGGGGGGGGGTGAACTTGGAGTGCCCATATCAAGTGATTGGGGAGGCTATGCCACAGGAACATATAGGACACTTACTTCATAAGGCCACTGTACCAAGCTGGGGAGACATAGCAGCTCTACCTAATACATAGAAAGAAACACAAGGAGGCAGCCAAAATGAAGAGACAAAGAAACATGTCCCAAATGAAAGACTAGACTTATGTGATCTTGGAGAAGTCATGATTCCCCAAACTTTATTTATTCATTGAACAAACTTGTGAGTGATTGCTACGCATGCCAGGTTGGGTTGTAGGTACATCAGACACTTACTTTTCATGTGTATAGTGTAGAGACATAATTAGATTGCATTCAAGGTCCCTTTCAGCTTTAAAAGGATAAATCTAGGAGAAAATTCACACGTCCTGTTCATAAAGATTAAAGAGGCAGCTTGGATTTTCTCTGGAGAGCTGAATTGCAATCAGATATTTGAGAAAATATGTGAAAGAAAGCAATAACTCCCTTAGAATTGCTAAAGGTCCTCTGATGATTGTAATGGAAAATGAGTCAAATGGCATTTGGAATCTGAGGGAGAGGTTTAGTGGGGAAGGTGTACCCCAGGGCTCACTCTCACATAGAACAAAAACAAATTGCTAAGAGTTGTCACAGCAACAAGAGCAGTGGCAGCTGCAGCTGCGGCACTGAATGTATTGAAAACACAGTATCTGGAGAAGTGAAGTCAGAATGAAGACACATACACACACACACACACACACACACACACACACACACACACACATAGGCAAGCCAACCCAGCATGATCCATCTCTTTGGATGATGATCAAGGCCTCCAGAAGGGACCCCTCCCCAAGTGCAGAGGCCCTGTTTTCAGCAGTATTCACTTCTCCAAATATACTTCCTAGGACTTAAGTGACTGTCCCTCTAGAGCAGTAGTTCTCAACCTTTCTAATTATTTTTGAAAATAATTTTATGGTTGGGGGTCACCACAACATGAGGAACTGTATTAAAGGGTCACGGCATTAGAAAGGTTGAGAACCACTGCTCTAGAGTGAACTGCTATTGAGGAAGTGTGTCATGTGGTCACTGAACCTTCTGCTCCTCATCAGAGGGTGAGCCCAGAGCTATTCCCATACTTAGAGTCTGTGAAACTCCAGAAGGCATGGGGTACTACATTTTTATGAGCACCCTGTTGGGTACAAATCAGTTTGATCAAGGCTATGCCTTTACTCTTCTTTGTCCCTGTGCAACAACTCTAGTGCTGGATCCTGGCTTAGACTTTACAAAGATGTGGAGAAATCATCCAAGAATGGAATGATCCAGTGCTTGATCTCAGAAGATACTGCATATTAAATATGCAAAGTCCTGGGTGAATATCCATCTCAAATTCAAACTAGCAATAGGAGGATTAACAGTCAGGGAGACCTTAAATAGAATATATTTCCGAAGATTTGTATTGTTATATTTTAATCTGAGATCTGAAGTATCTAGCAAAAGAGATGTTTATGATGAATAAAGATTACCCCAGGCAAAGACAATGGCAAGATCAATGACCCTGAGACAGGTACAAATTTGTATGGTCAGAGAACAGAAAGATGGCCAGTGTGGACAGAGTTAGTGAGCATGGAAAGGCCTGGTACAAGATAAGAATGTGGAAGTCTGGATGAGTTTGTTAACAAGGAGATGAAGTGAAGTAGATGCATTTATAATTCAGAGGGAAAAGTGATGGATTAATTATAAGTGCAAGAGAAGAAGAAAGTCCTGCATTATAGCACATAAAAGTTAATTCCAGATGGATTAACAACTTAAAAAAATAATGCTGGGGCAACTATATTTTTTTGTATAGAAAAAAAATAAATGTCAACCCTCATCTCAGGCCATACACCACAATTAACTCAAAATGGATCAGATATATAACTATCAGACCTTAAACTATTAAAAATTTAGAAGAGAACATAAGAAAATCTTTGTGAGATTGGGCTAGATAAAGATTTCTTAAACATGACACAAAGGCAAAAATTGAATATTGATAAAATGTCATCATCAAAATAAAAACCTTTATTTGAAAGACAGTTAAAAAATGAAAAGTCTATCTAAAAATTGCAAGAAAATATTTGCAAAACAGAGTACTTGCATCCAGAATATAAAAATAACAATTACAACTTTAAAAGAACCCATTTTTTTAAAGAGGGGACAATATTTAAGTAGACCATCTATGAGTGGCAAACATAAGCAGATGCTCAACATCATTAGTTATCATGTCAATTCAGATGAAAACCACAGAGACCACTGCACACCATTTTAATGGAAAAAATTAAGAAGCTTGACAATACCAAGTGCTGGGGGAAACATAAACTCTATGTATTTCTGTTTACAATGCAAAATGGTCAGCCACTTTGAAAGACAACATGACAGTATTTTATAAAATTTAACATACACTTACCATACAACCCAGCAATCTCACTTCTAGATATTTCCTCAAAAAAAAAAAAAAAAAAAGAAGAAGAAGAAAGAAAAAATAGATATGTCCATACTTCTATGTAATCTCCAGTAAAGCTTATATCACTCACTAATGCTTTGGGAAATGGCTGGCTTTTTTAGAAATGTCTTGCTTCAAGACAGATGTAGGGTGAAATCAGACACTGACCATGGAGTCCATGCACCTCTGGATTTTAAGAGAAGTCAGAAGACATAGGCCTTACTGATACAAAATTCATTTTTTCCTGTTTGAGAACTTTCAGAAAAACCATGAATCCTTAGTCTAAAAAGAGATGCAAATTTAATGCACAAATAATTATCACAGGAAGAATTATATGTAGAACTTAAATTGTGGATTAAGGCAGGAGGTAGGAGGAAGAAATTACAAACACTTGAATACAGTAATCAATCTTGACTTCCAAATTGAATTGCAAAGGCTAACACTTTAATTGGGTAATTTAAGAAGTATCTCTTCCCACTGATAGCTCTCATTTTATGAGGCAACACCACAGGTACTAAACAAAACCAATCTAAAGTAAGTGAGGTTGCATTTCCTAAGACTCTGGTAATAAATGTTGGTTAAAATAATGGTGAGCTTGACTATACCTGTTTATATTTTCAGTGACTTAAATTGATGATTAAATTTTCAGTTTTATTTTTTAAAATAACTTTTCTGTTTATTCTTCTAATCATAAAAAGGCAATGCGCAAGACAAGAGAAAGTGTAAAGAA
The DNA here is from genome assembly GCF_951640355.1 of Cnephaeus nilssonii. NCBI lineage: Eukaryota > Metazoa > Chordata > Mammalia > Chiroptera > Vespertilionidae > Cnephaeus > Cnephaeus nilssonii. The sequence goes on along the minus strand of NC_137085.1, from coordinate 23,968,366 downwards.
TGCAAAAAAAGCCCTACCTGGTTTGGCTCAGTGGATAGAGCATAGGCCTGTGGACCAAAGGGTCCTGGGTTCAATTCTGGACAAGGGTATGTACCTTGGTTGCAGGCTCCTCCCTGGCCCAGGCCCTGGTTGGGGCTTGTGCAGGAAGCAACCAGTTGATGTGTCTCTAACACATCGATATTTCTCTCTGTCTTTCCCTCTCTATTACACTCTCTCTAAAAATCAATGTAAAAATATCCTCAAGTGAGGATTAAAAAAAAAAAAAAGAAGAAAGTATTTTTGGTCTATTTTATTCTAGTCTTTTTTTCTATGTATGTGTAAGCATCTATACTAATAAAAGGGTAATATGCTAATTAGACCAGGAGACCTTCCGGGAGACCTTCCAGACGTCCTTCCGGACAAAGCCATGGTGGCGGGGCTGAGGCAGAGTCGGTTAGGGGCGATTAGGCCAGGAGGGGAGGGCAGATGCGGGTGATCAGGCTGGCAGGGGAGTATTTGGAGGCAAGCAGGCTGGCAGTGGGGGGCAGTTGGGGGCAATCAGGCCAGCAAGGGGGGGCAGTTGGGAGTGAGCAGGCCAGTAGAGGGGCAGTTGAGGGTGAGCAGGCCAGCAGGGGGGGTAGTTAGGGGCAAGCAGGCTGGCAGGGAAGGCTGTTAGGAGTGAGTAGGCAGGCTGGTGAGCGGTTAGGAGCCAGTGGTCCCAGATTGCGAGAGGGATGTCTCAAAGTCAGACATCCCCAGAGGGGTCCCAGATTGGAGAGGGTGTAGGCCGGGCTGAGGGACACTTCCCCCCGCCCCTCCCCCCTGCACGAATTTCATGCACTGGGCCACTAGTAAAAATATAATTTGCTTACATTTAAAGTTATAATGAAAAATATGATTTTTGTTTAATAAAAACACATTTATTGTACTAATATTAAGTGCTTTCTGTGGTACCAGAAAAAAATTCAAGACCAGAAATAAATGTTCTACGTGAGGAGAAACAGGACCAAAGTTGTCCCTATAGATTTTTCTAACTGAAGTGTAAAAATATTTATGCCTTTTCATTCTTCATGCATCATTTAATACAAATTCTTGTGTTTTGGGGCACTAATTATTTGCATTTGTATTTGATATTTTCTTAGAGTGTAGATGAGGGTGGGGAAGTAACATATTATAAAAGATTTAGTATTTGAAAATGCTTCACTTTCATTTGACTTTATTTCTGTATATTTTACTTCGTGTTTTTGCTTTTTAAATTGGATCTACTGCTGTTTGGCATATTTATTTCTTTGCAATCTCATCACGTGTAAGTTTGCAATCCTTCTATCACTTTTTAAAAGCTTGTAACGTTTTTATGTATTCTTATTGTGAAAATATATAGGGATGGGCAAAAATAGGTTTATAGTTGTGAGTACATGAAATAGTTTATTTCTGTATTATCTATTAATTTATTAATTATTTTCCATACAAACAACTGTAAACCTACTTTCGCCCATCCCTGTACTTAAGACTTTGAAGTAAACTTGTGTAATCACCTCTCAGATTAAGAAATAAACTACACGGGACATGAACTTCAAAAACTCCGCCCCATTTGTTTCCTATCTTATCCAACACCCTCCTGCATGGTAACCTCTGTATTAACTTTAAAAATATATGTATATTTTATTGATTTTTTACAGAGAGGAAGGGAAAGGGATAGAGAGTTAGAAACATCGATGAGAGAGAAACATTGATCACTGCCTCCTGCACACCCCCTACCGGGGATGTGCCCACAACCAAGGTACATGCCCTTGACCAGAATCAAACCTGGGACCCTTCAGTCTGCAGGTTGATGCTGTATCCACTGAGCAAAATGAGCTAGGGCTGTATTAACTTTTAATATCATCCTTTCTTCCTACCTTTGCATGTATACCTATACTAGTATATCTATTCTTAAGATACCTGCTTTAGAAGCTTATAGTAATGGAACAATATAGTACTTACTATTTTCTTTCCTGTATATTTAGCTCTATACTATATTACCCTATATGTACCCATGTTTAGTGTCTGTGTATATATATATAGTTTTCTACATAAAATTCTATTATATTGATACTAGAGGCCTGGTGCATGAAAGTTCATGCACTGGAGGGGGGGGGTCCCTCAGCCTGGCCTGCCCCTTCTCACAATCTGGGAGCCCTCAGGGGCAGGAGGCAACCTGGCAATCAGGGGAAGGTGATGCCCTCATCACACCTCTTCTGCTGTCACTGCCGGCAGTACAAGCCTTGGCTGGCCCTGGTAACCTGAGCCTCAGGTGGCCGTAGGCAGCTGGGTATCCACCATTCGAGGCTTGCCTGTGCCTCAGGCCGGACCTGGGCAGCTGGGGGACTGAGGGGACTGGGGGACTCTGGAGGCAGGTGCACCGTGAGGCCGGACCTGCCTGGGTGTGGGCCCGGCTGTGCCTCACACCTGCCGCCCCAGTGGGGCTGAGTGGACTGGGTGCCACCATCTTGTAGCTGTGGGTGCCGCTATCTTTGAAGTTGTGACAGTCAATTAGCATATTCCCTCCTTATTGGCTGTGGGTGCCACCATCTTTGCGAGGGCACGACAGTCAATTAGCATATTTCCTCTTTATTAGATAGGATCTCTAATTTGTTTCCTAGGTTCTAGAGTTAGCACAGTGTCTGGCATTCCATTTAGATATGTTAAAAGAGTGAATTAAATTGGTGGATTTTTTGTTTATTGCTTAACCAGAAGTTGGAGTTGCAAAAACAAGGTGTGTGTTGATTAACACAAATGCTGCTTCTTGCTGTTGCCAGTTTCCAGTGCATCCCTGAATCGCTAAAACCAGAGATTAGAAATTGAAATGGAACATAAAGGAGATGACTGAAAATCTTCTAAAGCAAACACAGGTACTGAATTTCAAAACTTTAAGAGAACAAAGGCCCAAACCTCCTTATTATCCACCTGATTTAAAAGTCTAATTTCCCTTTTATCATATCTGCACACTTACACATAAACACAGCATTAGTCACAGGGCTCACAGAGGTACTTTAGAAAGCTAGGTGGGAACCTGGGGACAGAATTCCTTCAGCACGTTCTAATGAGCTAACAGTTGAGACACATAGATCATCAACTGCAGGAGCTAGAAGTCACCCTCGGGATCATTTCTCAACTCTGTTAATTATACAGATGAGAAAAAAATGAGATTGAAAGAGGGTTGTTGACTTACCCAAGGTTACCCTACTTGGTGGTGGCAGGACCAAGCTTAGATCTGATGCATTAATTCATGTCAGAGTTGATCTATTTGATACAAATCAGGGAATGTTAACCTGGAAAACGCTTTGCCTACTCAATCAGCCCATTCATATTGGTCACCTCCTCTGCATCAGGCAATGTGCTGGGGCATGTGTGTGCAGAGGTGGATGTGATAAGGTCTCTCACTGTGAAGCTTGTAGTTTCTGGGGAGTCAGACACGTAATAAGATGCATCACTGTAAACTGTGTTAAGTGCGATGAGGGGACATTCCCAGAATACTGAAAAATCACTGAGGTGGGACTTAGCAAACAGTTTAGTGCCATGTATTTGTCATGTCCTTCTAAGTCTTTGAACATTTCTTTCAAGGCAGCTGTAGAGAGGGCATATGTCACGTAACCTACTCTGGACTTGACAGAAGTGACCTGAATGTCCAACGTGCTTCCAGTTCCTTTAGAGTGCATAGGCCTGTGGACTAGCAATTACCTTTGGTTTTATTGTTTAAGAAGCATTGAAAAAAATAATCCCTAAAATATCCTCTGATATGTATCAGGAGATGCAGAACTATTTGGATGTTTAAGAAAGGAAAAAAAAATATATATGGAAAACATATTTTACCTTCATAGGATGGCAATGAGAGAATTCCCACATGACTCTGGGAATCGTTTTGCCATCTGTCTTCCCAAGATGCAAGACATCTTGCATCTTTAATTTGTCCATGAATATTCCTCCCCCCTGCCCCCAGAATAAAGCTCACATAAAAGAACTATGGCTTTGCTCTATGAGCCTCCTTTTCCCACCCTCCTCTTCCTCTTCACTAACAAATGCAGACAGATCAAACCAGAAATACTTCTTTTCAGTTTTCTGTATCTGTCCCAAGGTCACATTGCAAAACATTCATTCTTGCACTTCCACTTTCCCTCCTTGTTATTCTCCAATGTGGACATTTTTTAGAGCCTCATGTCAGTTTGCTTCAGCTCTCTACTGACTTCAGCTGCATCTGTGATGGACAGTTCTAAGCACCTTGACAGCATCCCATCTCAAACATCCTCTGTGCCTCTCTCCAAAGCTCTGGAAGTATTGCTCAGAGGCAGGTACCCTGGAAATGTAGGAGAATTCATGCCTCCAGGAAAACCCTCCACCAATGTGGAAGTTTAATGCCTCAGCTTCTTGTCTTTTGGTGGGGAAATTCCAAGAAGCGTGCTATACGGTATCTAGGCTAGTTCTCTAGGACAATCAAACCCCACTTGCCTACCACATAGCAATAAGCAACTCACTAATGATCCTGTTATTGTCTATTGCCCCTGTCTTATCACTCTTAGCCCCTTATTATAGCAGTGATCACTTCCCAAATACTACCCATTCCCAAATCTTTGTCTCGGGCTTTGCTGTGGGAGACCAAAAGAAAGACGCTTTAAAATTCTGAACTTTTTTTCTAATCATTGTCTCTAGATTTGGTCAACATGTGATCATTATGGCTTTGACAACAGGGTAACCTTTATTCATTGGCATGTCCATAAAACTATTTTAAATAATAACTGGGCCGCTAGTAAAAGATATAAAGAAGAAAAAAACAGAAATTTTAGAATGGAAAATACAACATGTGCTAACCAGTACATTATAAAGTGTGGCACGAAATCTATTCAATGATGTAGTAAATGGAAAAAGCTAGCAGGTCAAGTAAACCAAGAAAGCGATGTAAGCTGAGCTGAAACACTGCTTTAAATCTTGCTTCTCGAGAGGACTATATTGGAGAGAGTGAGAAAGTGTGACACATTTGCAGTGGGTCCACTTGTATTACTGCTCACACAGTTTATTACTCCCAACTGTTTGCTGAGAAACTGTCAGTTTTAGGTGAAAGGCTTACCTTATTATTACGTTTCTTCTTTTTTGTTTCACCTGGTTATAAAGGTAATAAATGTTAATTGTAGAAAATGTAGAATATTCAGAAAACCACAAAGAAGAAAATAATCATGCATGATCCAGTGTCCCACAGTTAACCACTATGAATACTTATTGCCAAGTTGAGCATCTACGTAGTCTATTACCAGTGGTCGGCAAACTGCGGCTTGCGAGCCACATGCGGCTTGCAAGCCGCGGTTTGCTGCTCTGTTGACTAATGAGTTTGCCGACCACTGATTTAGACCATGCTATTTGGAGTGATATCTATTGGCCGTAATCCAAATACAGTTGCTCTGTTCTATGATCTACATTGACTGGCAGGCCTGGCTTCACGAGTACATGACTGTGATCCAAGCCCTGCACGACTTCCTTCCAGGAGTCTGCACTGAGATGGCCTGGGCTTTTTACTGTGGCTTCAAGTCTTACAACACAAAAGTATCACGTAATGATGCTACCCACTCTTGAAGTATTAATGACTGTTTCATGTAAAAACTGCTTAAATGTAAAGTAAATATAAAATCACATTAAAGCACATAAAGTTTAAAACATCACTGTTTACTGAAAAAAAAACAAAACAAAAAATAACCAAGAGGTATTAGGATGTAATTTACATAAAAATGTAGACAAATTTACCAATTCTTTAGAGATTGCTAATCAAAAAACATGTAATTGGCTAAAATACATTTAATTAAAATTATGTAGAAATTCAAAACAAGGAGGAACTTCCCCAAATTGTGAAAAAAGGAAAAATGTTTAAAATGATAGGAGTCATTGCAAAACTGTCTCATGTTACTTGAACATTATGATTGTATAAAAACCAGTGATCAGGAAAATGTATTTTTAACAGACAACATTTTGACCAATTTCATTTTAACCACTTCATTTGCTGTCATTGAACACAGGCACAAGGCTTAAAATTGGAGAACAGTAGTGCTAATATACACTAAAATTTTCTAGAGTATTAAAACGTAGATTAATCTAGTTTAGTTTTTCTTTTTTGCTGTTTGATAGGATGATGCAATTCTTTATTACAACATTCTTTTTGGTCACCTTGTTTGGAGCTATTTTAGTTGTGGTCAGCCTATCTAGCCCCCTTTCCTCGTTGTTTTGCAATTCCTCACAGAACATTTATATAGTATATTATTTAGATAATATTATTTGGAGCACTATCTATTGGTCATAATCCAAATACAGTCCTTTTGTGGATGAGAGTTGAGCCCAGTGCATACCATTTCATCCTGGTCTGCTATATTTTTCACTATACCCAACTTTGTTTGGTCTTCAGAAAAATTTTAAAATACTGCATCAAAATAAAGTTATCTCTCCCTATAATTTCAAACAGCCACATTTTTTTTCCTTCACATTTCTTAAGCTCTTGTTATTTTCACAATATTTTCAGAATTCAAGCTTGGGCTTTTAGGAATAAGACATACTTTTATCTTTTCTTCCCACTAAGTAAAATGTATGTATAAAAGAAACATTAAAAGACTCTTAAAGATGGAGAGAAGAAGGCAGACAGGCTAGATATATCAAAGCCCAAGGAACAAACCAGTAGTGAGTTCCCTTGGCTTTCTTTTGCTTCATATGTCTCAGACTTGGAGCTGAAAAGCTGGCAACCCAGATATGCCAAAGGGTGGGAAAAAATGAGCCCCAATAAAACCTGCTCTCTCTCTCCAGGAGACCAGAAAAGTGGCAGCCTTGCAAGAAAGAAAACTTTTAGACAATAAGCGCTGTACTCCAGAAAAAAACAAAATGAAATGGTTAAAAAACCCCAAAACATAAAAAACTGTGACCAATTCCTAATCATGCCAACAGAGGCTGCCTGGGAGCTTGTGAGGTTATACTAAAGCACCCTAACACCCCTCCAACAAATAAATCGACAATGCAGCAGAGAAATCCTATATAATAAAAGCATAATATGCAAATAGACCAAACTGCGGAATGACTGGTTGCTATGATACGCACTGACCACCAGGGGGCAGATGCTCAATGCAGGAGCTACTCCCTGGTGGTCAGTGCACTCCCACAGTGGGAGTGATGCTCAGCCAGAAGCCGGGCTTACGACTGGTGAGCACGTGGTGGTGGGGGGAGCCTCTCCCGCCTCTGGGGCAGTGCTAAGGATGTCCCACTGCTGGCTTAGGCCTGCTCCCCAAGCCTAAGCTGGCAGTCAGACATCCCCCAAGGGCTCCCGGACTAGGAGAGGGTGCAGGCTGGGCTGAGGGACCCCCGAGTGCACAAATCTCATGCACCAGGCCTCTAGTAAAAGACATAAAGAAGAACAAAACATAAATTTTAGAATGGAAAATACAAAACCAAAACACAAATTCAATGGATAATCCCAACAACGGAATTGAGTGGGCAGAGGAAGGAATCAGTGACCTGGAAGATAGAACAATAGAAGTTACCCAATCTGAAAAAATAGAAAATAAGCGGAAAAAACTAACAGAGCCTCAGATATGTGGGACTGTAACAAAAGATCTAACATTTGTATTATTAAAGTTCCACAAGGAGAGAAGAAAGAGGCAAATCTGAAAAAGTGGCTGAAATAATGACAGAAAACTTCCTGAATTTGGTAAGAAACATAAACCTGCAGGATCAAGAAGCTAAGCAAATGAACAGTAGGATAAATTGAAAGAAATCCTTGCCGAGATACATAATAATTAAACTCCTCAAAACTAAAAACAATATATATATATATATATATATATATATATATATATATATATATATATATATCAGAGAAAAACAATACCTTACTTACAGAGAAAAAACAATGAGAAAGACAGAGACAATTTTGAAAATCCAGACTCAAGATGTTGAAAGTCAGGCTTAAAGCAGTTGGCCAGTAGTCTTGTCTAAAAAATACTATGGTTTACTGACAAAACAACAGGTGTGTTAGTTGTCTGCTGGTGGATGTCTAGATATTTCTATTTCTATAAAGAATAAAAATTTGGATGTTGTTTACAATCCTAGACAATATATAAATAAAAATAAAATAGGATTCTTGAAGCAACAATGGGAGAGTGATTCAATTGGATAATGAAAATACTGGTTTTGACCTTTTTCAGTGTTTTAGTCACATGTATGCTCTACCACAGAGAACTACTGAAGGCAGTGGGTAGAGCTAACGGTAGCTGAACTTTAGTATTAACAGACAACTTGTGTTGTGAGTAACCAGTCAGATGTGGCTTTGTCTCTTCTACATATCTATAATAATAAAAGCATAATATGCTAATTAGACCAGACGTCCTTCAAGACGATCTTCCGGATGAAGCCAGGGCTGCAAGGGAAGCCCAGGTTCTGGGTGCCTGGCAGCAGCCGGAGGGAAGCCTGGGTCCCGGGTGCCAGAGAGAAGCCAGTGCTGGAAGCCGAGGGAAGGAAGGCCTACTCTTGCATGAATTTTGTGCATTGGGCCTCTAGTCCTATATAATAAAAAACATAATATGCAAATTGACCAAGCGGCCAAATGACAGGTTGCTATGACGTGCACTGACCACCAGAGGGCAGACGCTCAATGCAGGAGCTGACCCCTGGTGGTCAATGTGCTTCCATAGGGGGGAGTGCCACTCAGCCAGAAGCTGGGCTCACAGCTAGTGAGTGCAACAGTGGTGGTGGGATCCTCTCCTGCATTTGAGGCAGTGTGCTGGGCTCATGGCTGGTGAGTGCAGGGTCAGTGGCGGGAGCCTCTCCCGCCTCCACTGCAGGCAGGCTGTAAGGAACAAGGGGTCCTAGACTGTGAGAGGATGCAGGCCGGGCTGAGGGAGTCCCCCCTCTCCTGCAGTGCACAAATCTCATGCACCAGGAATCGAGTGTAGAATAAAATACTATTCTTAGAAATGTCCTTTGGGGATAGTAGACAACAACAGAATATATTCATACATCTTTTTCTCAGAGTAGCCTTGATATGTGTGTTCTCATCTCTATTGATTTATCTGGAAGCAATAGTTTTACTACATTTTAAGTGTCTTGAGGATGATGACTTAGTGTCTTTTATGTGTGGGACATAGTATTCAATGTTTGCAGAAAGAAGGCATTCACAAATAAACACTGGATTCAATAAACGTACTGTTTTGATAACTAGATATAGTTTTGTCCACAATAAAAAGCAAAACCCTCATAAAATACAGTCTTTTCAGTGCTTAAAAAAAACCTAGAGAAACAATGTGCTTATTTTTATTGTTTTGATTTTCTAGACAATTTTGCATTTCTAGATCATTTTTGGCATTTTATATAACCAGTGATTACAAATTAATTTAAATAGCCTTGAGAAGCTATTGAAACAAATAAAAGTGAAAGAAGTATTTTGTAATTTGTCAAGCAGTGAGGATTATCACCTTATTTTATATTTTAGATAGGAAATACATTATATATAATTATATAATTAAACACTAACCCAATTATGATATTTAAAGCATGTGACATAATTAACCTTAAAAATATTTAACCTTATTTTCTATTGTTTCATTATATAAATTATAGAATTTATTTGTCATTTCCACACTTAACCACATAATAAAATGATTTTAAAAGAGTTTTGAAATTCTTTAAAACTTTAAAAGTGTAAGAACCTAGAATTAAAACATTGTTAAATTCATTGGTGTATGTTAGTATGCCTGTATGTGTCTGTGTGTGTTTTAATATAATAGCCTTATAGAGACATAATTCACATACCATGCAATTGACCCACTTATAGTGTACAATTCAATAGCATTTCAGTATATTCATAGAATTGTAAAATCATTTTAATCATTTAATTCTAGAACATTTTCATCACCCCAAACAGAAATCCTATGCCCATTAGTGGTCATTCCCCATTCCTCCTTTTCCTCAGCCCTTATCAACCATTAATCAACCATTAAGTAGATTTGCCTATTCTAGATATTTTATGTAAATAGGATAATATAATCTGTGGTCCTTTTTGACTGGCTTCCATTTAACAATGCTTTCAAGTTTCTTCCATTGTTGTAGCATGTGTCAGGATTTAGCATTGAACTAACCACAAAGAACAGTATATTTTAGTTTGGTTGAGCCAATTAGAAGATGGAAATTTAAGAATATAGTCACTCTCAATTGGAATCACTACACATTTATGTTTTTTATGAAGAAAACTATATCTAACAGGTACTTTGATGATAATGTTGCTTCATAAATGCTGAATGAATGAGTGAATGAATGGATGTGCAAAAAAGAGTCAACTCTAACATTGCCCAGGTTCAGTTGCTACTAAACTTTAGAACATTAGACAGAGACGTTAGCCAATGAGTTTCTTGAAATACATCAGTGAGTCAAAAACATAATCAGCAACATCTAGGGAAGTAAAGTTTGAACGAAGTAGTTTATAAACCAGAGGTGGCTAAGAAATGACTCTTCCATTTCTAAAACTATTTATGGTCAATAAAAAAATAAAAAACAACAGGTCAGAACTTGCCAATCAAGGAAGAGTAAAAAACAGATGTATAGACTGAAAATTGCCCAAACACACCAGCGGCTGTACTAATGTCTACTTTCAAGAATGACCTGCCAGAAAACCAATTTGTCTTGATGAATACTGTGAGAACCACCAGAATTTTCACAGTGAGGCTCCTGTACATGAATAACTATCACATTTTTCCATTTCCACTCTCTAAGGGAACTTTGAGGGTAGAGCCAGCTGTGTGAAAGTGGAACCACTGGGAGGTCAGTGAAATGCTATTCAGATAAAGTGAAAAACCTTCCAAATAGTGCCAAGTATCTTCTTAAGCAGACGTCTGATAGAACAATAATGCTTTCAAAGGAGAATAAAGGCTGATGTGTGTTTTTAAGGAATCAGAATTCACTGTAAAATGAAAGTTTTGAAAGAAAACCTTGCTAGTCCCAAATATTCTGCAATGCTGCACAGATGTGTTTTTGGTTTCTAAGCAGTGGTTATATTGAAATGCCAGCGGGCTGGGGAGTATTTCATGTGAGCTTTGTGGATGATTTGGCTGCCTTTGCCATTTGCCTGGGGAGCACAGGCTGAGGGTTTCAGTTAAGCTTAAAGGCAATAATAATTTGCATGTATAATCGGTGATCTTTGTCAAAAGTGCTTTTCAAAAATTCAATTTACAAACCAAAAGTATGAAGAAACTGGGAAAGAGAATTACATTGCATAACTATTCCTACACTGGTAGAATGATCATTAGTTCGGGACTATTAAATGTAATTCTTTAATATAATCTGGATTTGAATAACTCTATTTTTAGAGTAGCCACTTTAAAATTCTGTAACGTTTAGGGAACGTGAAAGAGCTATAGATTTAATATTATGACTAAAAAAATAGTAAATACAAATAGATTCAAAATATCTAAGTATTTTCTAGAATTGTAGTATTTTATGCCTAATTTTAGGCATGAGTATCCAATTACAAATTGAAAGCTGTAACTAGATAAACTGAATCTATAAATCTTAAAGCCATAAGATATTACTATTGCAATCATTGTAAAACAGTAGAAGGTATGCAGAAATTTATCTCTTGACTTCCCATTAAGGAAGTATGTCTTTTTAAGTAATCATAAATAAGATGTTAATTTTCTGGTTTCTGTGCAATTCAATTTAGTAAAATTACTGGTTGCCTCTCATGTTCTTGGTACTTGATATATTTAAAATGATTAACACACAGTGCCTATCCCAACAAGTTTCTACTCTGATAGGGAAGAGAGACTACTATGAGATAGTTATAATATAAATACATAGCAGGAACAAAAATTTCTTAGAGAATAGAACAGTTTATAATGCAGAGGCGTTGGCCAGGGAAATTTTTCTGGAGGAAGCTGTGTCTGAACAGGCAAGGTAGGAAGGACAGAAGATACTCCAGGATGTGGACCTTCCATGTGCAAAGGCAAGAAACCTGACACATTATATGTTCTGAGATACAGGGAATTGTAATCATTGTTACCTAAGATGTAACTTTTAAATATAGGTAAGAAAAGCTTTATCCTAAACAGTCATTCCCCCCTTATTCTCTAGGAATGCATTTCAAGATCCCCAGTGGATGCCTAAAATTGCATAAAGTACTGAACCCTATTTATACTATGTTTTTCCCCCTATACATACATACATACCCTTTCACTTAAAGGAAGCACTTAATGGCTCCCTTTGAATTGCCAGGCTACTGTTGTGCTTTGGGGCCATTGTTCAGTAACATAAGGGTAGCTTGAAAACAAGCACTGCCATGCCAAGACAGTTGATCTGACAACCCAGGTGACTACTAGGTGACTAACCAGTAGCATGGATACACAGGTGGGATGGAGCAGGATGACTCGAGATTTTATCACGCTACTCAGAATGGTGCAAAATTTAAAACATATGAATTGTTTATTTCTGGACTTTTCCACTTAACATTTTCAGAATGGGGCTGACTGCAGGTAACTGCAACCCGAGAAAGTGAAACCATGAATAAGAGGGGACTATTGTAATACAATCAAATTTGACACTTTTCAGAATAGTGTGGAATAGACTAGCCAATTTTAAAAAATCCACTAGGATTACATCTTATAAAAATACACAGGTTTTCCTTAATGGAATTGTTTTGGGGGTTATTTTTGACATATGAAAAATCATACTTTTTACTGTGATTTAAAAAAAGGCTCTAAGAGTGTAGCTCATATTATTTTTAAAATTGTAGCTTAGAATGCAAAACACATTATGCTTTTTAAATCTTACTTTTATCATTTAATATATACCACCACGGGCAAGTCACTAACATCTGTAAGCATCTGTGAACTAAGTATGTTGATTGCAGTTCTTCCTTGCCCATGTCCCTTCCAAGGGACACTACCCTGATCACAGACTGTCTTCCAGGTGGTCAGCTCTTATATTATACTACATGACATTTCAACTGCATTCATCTGCCTACCTACCCTTCTCTAGGAAATATTCCTATTATTCCTATGAGTTACTAATGGTTAAGAGAGTACATACCTGCACCATTCATCTCATATATAAACAAAAAGGGACATTAAAGGGGTGGGAAGTAGTAGTCAATATTTTCTGTTTTCCCAGATAGAATTAAAATATTTGTATCAGGCACCACAGGTTGCCATAACAAAACACCATAGACTAGGTGGCTAAAGCAACAGAAATTTATCCTTGTAGTTCTGGAAGCTGGAAGCCCAATACCAGGGTCCCAGCATGGTCACGTTCTGGTGAGAACTCTCTCCCTGGCTTGCAGACTGGCTACTGTTTCACTGCGTCCTTTCAGGGTGATCTCTCTCTCTCTCTCTCTCTCTTCCTCTTCCTACAAGGCAACTAATCTCATCATGAGGTCCCCGACCTCATAACCTCATCTAAACTTAATTAGCTCTGAAAGGCCCCATCTCCAAACACAATCGCATTGGGAATCAGGGCTTCAACATATGATTTTTTGGGGGGGGTGGAGGAGAGCACAAAAATTAAATCCATACAACATTCCTTTTGATTTTCATTATAGAATTTTATGCCCCCATTCTTTGAGAAAATCCTGAATTGAAAGACGATGGTCTTTGGGGTCTGAGAGATAAAAATTAAGCCAAGGCCTCATTACCTTTTACCGTTGTGGTGTGGACAAAATATATCACTCCTGAGCCTCCCTTTTTAATTTTGTGAAATGAGCAGTAGTGCTCATATTTTATTTTGCTTGTATAAATTAACTATTTGCTATGTGCATTATTCACTGTTAAGAATGTTATAGCTATCTACTTAAACCCTGAAAATAACACTATTATATATTTCACCCTTATTTACAGAGGAAGACACAAACTCAGAGAGGTTACATAATTTGACTGTCACTTGGCTGGTGAATGGATATGAAGCTGATTCCAAAGCCTGAGTCTCTATATGCACACTATACTTAATGCTGCCACCTTTTCAAAGATTGTGGTGAAGATCGAAAGAGATAAGGTGTATAATGAACTGTGATCTTCCTGGCAAAGCATCAGTACCTGACAAATGTCAATTCCCTTTTCCCCTTCCATTCTTTTCTGCTATTTTATTTAAGGGTACTATAAAGTAGAAATGTATTCATGAGCAATGTATCTTACTACAAAAAAATCATACAACAGCAAAAAGATTTTAATGGACCATGGAACTCATTTATATAAAATTTTATAAATATGATTTCCCTTTGGTCTCCAAAAACGAGTTTTAAATAAAATCTTAAGATTTCAAAAATTAGTTTTCTTTATGCCAAATTTTTGACGAGCTCCTGGAGAAATTTCTATAAAATATCAGTGACTTCTCTGTTATTCCCTTGGAGTACTTGACTGCTGCTCAGAGACAGGCACAGACGCTGGTGAAGCTAAGTCGTGTGGCTGCCAGATTCTCTGGGGTAGAAATAGAGCTTTGCTATGTGAGAAGCACTTAATGTAAAATAGTGATGAAAGAATAAGAAAAGGGTGTGTTGCTTCACTGACAGTTCGACTTTTCAGATTTTAAGTTTCTGTAGTAACTAAAAAGGAAAGAAATATTAAAGCTAGGAAGCCTATATGAGTCAGCCATCTTTATATTTCTTCTAAAGCAAAATAGAGCTATGTCCCTGTAATAAAACATAACTTATCCCTTATTGCTGTGTGAAGGACTGCTGTATTTCTCATTTGACTCAGATGTGCAGTCACACATTAAATAAAGGAGCTGCCATATTTTTTTGTTACTGGTGAGAATGCAATATAATGTGAGTTATAACAGAGAACGACTTCTCTTTGTTCTACCAGGGTCCATCAACTCCATGGTTTAGCTGTAACCAAGATCAAGGTTTGGACATAAAAACATATTTAAATATGACATCAAAGCAGTTTTTCCTCAAATAATGGGTTAGAAATCTCAGGAGCACAAGGAGAATTATAAGATGACTTTGGATGATGGCTTCATGTAGCTTTGATTATGTCTGACAGTGAAATGTGAACTGGAGAATTGATTAAGTCAGAATTATGCCCTTTACATCTCCCTCTCTGTAAAACCCTTCGCCAATAATAGCAGAGTTTATACTGTTAGGCAGACTGAAGCTGTAGGAATTCAACTTTTGTTCCATGCAAATACACCTACAAATTCAAATAAAATGTCCTGCTTAGTCTTATAATAGGAAATAAAAGACAGAAAAACTCTCATGGAACCCTTAGGATGAACTGTTGTGGCAAATTATTTAAAACTCATCTTGTCTAAAGAATATCTGTCAATCCAGTTTTCTTCAAGAAGACTCTCGCTTATGTCCAATGGCATGCAATGAATGACGTTTTAGTATTAGCTTTTGATTTGGGGGAATTTGTTGCATACCGGGACTGATCTGGGCATAAACGGTGGCACCAAAACAAGGGTTCCAAGGCATCCAACAGTTATTTTAATACTTATAACAGTTTCCTAAGAATTTGGACTCAAAGCCAGTGTACTGTTCCAAAGAAAATGCTTCACTTCTTAAACATAAGTCACTAAATCAAAAGTGACAAGCCACCAGGACAAAGACTATTTTCAGAACATTTATTGAATGATTTCTTCTCTGAATCAAATAGAACATTGATGAAATAAAAATGTATCAAGCATTCTACCATATATTGAACCAGGTTCTTTGCTAGTATGAAGCTGGAAATACTGGTTTGGCTAATACTGTAGTAGTTAAAAGATATTTCTGAGAAATTTTGTGTTGTTTTTTAAGAATAGAAGAGGATTAAAATATACACTTATTGACTCTTTACTATCTGCTAGGCACTGGATTAAACATACAATTTGGTTTCTTTCTCAGTGAAAAATACCATAGTATCAAGTGGCAGAAACTACAGTTTTCTTAGTGTATCTCATTTAGTGCTTGTTACAAACCCAAAGATGTAGTATTTTAATTTAACAGGTAAAGGAATGAGCTTAAAAGTTTAAGATATATACTCATGGTCATACAATTAATCATGGTGGAGTCAGATCTCATTCCCAGGATATTTTCTTTTTTTTAAAATATATTTTATTGATTTTTTACAGAGAGGAAGGGAGAGGGATAGAGAGTTAGGAACATCGATGAGAGCAAAACATCGATCAGCTGCCTCCTGCACACCCCCTACTGGGGATGTGCCCACAACCAAAGTACATGCCCTTGACCGAATCGAACCTGGGACCCTTCAGTCTGCAGAACGACGCTACATCCACTGAGCCAAACCAGTTAGGGCCCAGGATATTTTCTTAATCATCTGCCTGCTCTTTGTGATTAGGGGTGAATTAAGTGTGAGTGGAGGTGTCTATAAATTTCTCAAAATGGAGTTTTAGATTTCCACTTCATTTTTCTGATATTACAAATAATTCTCATGTCTTTCCTATACTACTGTTGTCTCTTTTTGTAACCCATTCCTCAACAAAGGAGAAACATTGGTTAAAATATGCAGTCAGACCTTGAATCATTAATTGGGCTATAGTTAAAAATAGATAAGATTGTTGTATCTTTACATTAGAGAGCCTCATTCT
This sequence comes from Cnephaeus nilssonii, assembly GCF_951640355.1. NCBI lineage: Eukaryota > Metazoa > Chordata > Mammalia > Chiroptera > Vespertilionidae > Cnephaeus > Cnephaeus nilssonii. The sequence continues at coordinate 23,951,821 of NC_137085.1, read as the reverse complement.
CCTTTCTCTCTTTAGGACTTCCAGTTTTAGGCACCAAGGCCAAGACAGCAATTTCCTGCCATTCTTGCCTGTATTCCATGTGGCAGAACTGATAAACCAACTTAAGGACACTATTAAGGCGAGATACTTTACTATGTAAACACTCCTGAGAATGTTCTTAATAAGTTATATGGAAGGGGGGAGTTTTGAGAGGTGAGAATCAGAGAATGAAGAGACCCTAATGAGACCCTGAGACCCAGGCTTGAGATCTGAATCACCTTTTAAGGCATTTGGAGTATTAGCTCCTTACATAGACATTAGCTGTTAGTGAGTGGTAGTTTGATTCAAGCTAGGCTTTGGTTCCTTATGTAAGGCTCCCTTGGGGACCTCCTGTTGGAGGTAGGAGAGGCTTAGGTTGGAATTGGATTGGGATGTATCTGGATTCATGGCAGCATGCCTTCCAAATGTTATCACAATCTCATCCGAAATGATTTTGACCCTTTGTGTGGTATATGTTGAAACGTATTTTCAAAATTTGTCATTTTTCTTTGTAAATTTTCTTTAGAGTATCTTCTGCCATAGAGTTACTTCATTTGGGGTGGTGGTCCAATTTTTTAGTCTTTTCCTACAGTATTCCTGACTTGGGTAATATGTTAAGAAAGGCCTTTACCACTGTAAAAATGAGGGGGAAAAAAAAACAACCTTCCATATGATTACTTTTTAAAGTTTTGCTAATTGTTTGCTTTTAGATAATTTAAATCATTGTTCTATCTGGAATTTATTTTTGGGTGGTATATGGGAGGAACCTAACTTAATTGTTATCTTCCCCTCCACTCAATGTTTAGGCATTTGTTCCACTGTCATTGATTACTTTTGAAATTCCAACTGTAATAAATTCACTACTTGACTTTAAAAAAAATTTAAATTCTTTATTGTTGGGAGTATTACATATGTTTCCTTTTTTCCCCATTGACTTCTCCCCGGCTGATCCTGCCCCCCCAGCACATGCCCTAGTGCCCCTGCTGTCTGTGTCCATTGGTTATGCTTATACGACCTGACTTTTAAATTCTTGTCTGCAACCTAATACACTCCAACACAATTTGTTTTATTTTAACAATCATATTTCTTTATAAAAATGTACAAAATATGTTCTTTTGGAACCATCATAAACACAACTGTTTGATGTATAATTGAACATATTTGTCACCTCCCTATTGAAACTCAAATGTGCATGCTTTTTTACAGTCACGCTGACTACACTAGCCTTTCTTAATTAGAAATAGTCTAAGAGATGGATTAAAGGAACTTGCCTGTGAACTCAGGAAGTGACTTTGCAATACTACATTCACATAACACAGACAATCCTAAGTCATAATTTTTTTGCAAATGACAATGACCTCTATCTTACTGAAGTTTAATATGAGAAAATGTCACTGACTCAAAGAATGCAAATTTTGGTTAGGGCCATGATACTAGGTCTAAAACAACTCAGCAGTTGAAATAAGCTAACTGAGGCCTGCTGAGGCAAAAATGCAGAGCTATGCCTAAAGTTCAGATAAACCATAATGATACATATAATAACGGCATTAGCAATAATCTGAGTATGTCTGATGTTGTAGGAACTTTGTGAGACATCATTTAAAATTTTTAAATAACCACAATAATATTTTGCTTTTTTAAATGGGAAATTAAGGCTCAGAGAACTCAAGTAACTATTCATTTTATACTAATCAGTGGTACCACTGGTAGTGGGATTTATACCCAGATTGGTCCATTCTAACATTTGGGCTAATTTTTCGGTATTCATCCTCTGTTCCTTTTACATTCATGTCCAGAGACCAAGGGTAGCAAGCTGAAAATGGTAATCAGATAAACGTCTCCCACGGAGAATATCCATATTAAAGGACAGCCAAGCCTATTAATTACACTTTGTCTTCCTGATAACACTCAGAAGAGGGATAGACAAAAGCTATTTGCTCAGTGAGTACTGCTGCTTAGCAAAGATGGAGTTATGGAGGAAAGCTTTGGGCAAGTATTTAAAAGGCATTTTTAATACAAATGTTTGTATTTACCTATAATTAGGACAATTTTAATGATTTGGCCATATATTTGCAGTTTCCAAACTCTCTGTCGGAACAAATCCAAGGTCAATGCCATCATTTAAAATTTAATAAAATAGAAACATTTTATAATAACAACTTCATTAAAGGAACAGTTTGAAATGTGCTGGGTTTGGCTTCTGGGTTCACTTAATTTACAGACAGCCCATTTCAATTTCTCTGGCTTGCATCCTTATGGTTCAACTAAATTAAATTAGCTTGAAAATTTGAAAAGAGGAAGGGGGGCTATTTACTGGACAAAATGGGTAAAAGTAGATAGCCCCAGTAGCATTCACCTTAATGTCCCAGAGGTAAATGACACGGTTGGAAATGGGCGTAGTTAATTCTGGGACCCCATCTTACGTTGCTTGGTTTGGTTTCACTGGGGAAATTGAGGGGCATTGAGGTGGGTCTCAAATCATCTGGGCAAGAAAGCTGTGCACTATGGCCACTTCTGCTTTCCTGAATCATGCTTCTTCTCCCCTCAGATGCTGTCTACCGACTAGCGCTGGGTTTAACTGTACTCTTCTCCAAGCTATTGCATCAGAAATGGTGGGTGCAGTGAACTGGCTTAATGCTTTGTCTCACCCATGGGTTTAATATTTGGCAGTTTTTAAAATTAAAACATGTCTTTGGCCATATGACAATAGCTAGTAAAAATTGCATTCAATACATTAATCACCTCCAATCTGAACACAACTTCTAGTCTTGAACAAAACCTTACTTTGTATTTCTACTTCTTGAAAAGGTAAATAACATTATTTGAATGTTATTAAATAAAAATATATCAAAATATCCAATACTTTACTCTTTATCCTAATTTACAGTAAAGAGTCACAATCAAAGCTTTAAGAAATAACTTCTGCACTATGAAAGACATATTTCTATGCAAGAGGAACGAATGGCTTTTATTGACATGGCATGGTCCTTCACAAAAAACCAAGCAAATCCAATGGACGTCTTGGGTTTTCAATAAGGAGGTGAAATGATGGTACTCTTATACTAGTTAAAAAACTGAATTAAAAAAGATAAGTGCCATTTGTTGCAAACTATTTTCAATATTTGGCTTTTCAGAAAAAGGAAAAATGCAGCCCAGAGCCAGCACATTTCATCATTTGAGTTTCATTATAAAAATGACAAAAACTTACTGGCTTGGAAATATTAAAGGCAACAGAATGGGATGTAGAATACTGTTAATAGTTGTCAAATCTAGAGAAATTTCAAACAAGGGAAGAGGGGAGGTGCCAAAAGGAAAGTTTCTCAGGCTCTTAATGAAAAATAAAGTCTTTAAAAGACTGTTTCCTAGTGTTTCTCTCTGGGGTAAAACCTATTCTACATCTGGAACATTTTCCCACTATTGGAGGAGGTCATCAAGAAGAAGGAGGCCATCAAGGAGACAGAAGGTCATCAAGGAGACAGAAGGTCATCAAGAAGACATGCCCATCACTTGACCCATGAGCTGGACCCAGGGTACCGGGAGGTTCTTCACCCGCTCCCTGCCCTTGGAATGCCAGTTCTAGTTGCCTTCAGCACACTCCCAGAAGTGGTGAGACCATCTGGACTGGGTGTGTGACTGAACCCCTTGAAGGCTTCCATATAAACTTTTAGGATTCTGGTATGTGGGTGCAGAGATCTACCTGTTTTGTGGCCATCCAAGACAAGCCTTGTGTGTAAGTTCCCTTGCTTGTTAAACTTACCCCCTACGAATCTGGAGTGGTCTGCCTCTTCCTTTAGTCTCTCCCTGCCCTTGGTGTAGGGGGGCAATTTCGTTTATGCCTGGGAAGTTCCCAAGGTTTCAAACCAACACTCACCTTGTGAGGCCCAGCGATTATTATACCTTAAACCAGCCTTGCAGCACTAACAATGGCAGTTAGACAGCAAACAATTTCTAAAGAAGACTTAGTACCCAAAATGGCAATGCTTATAAATTTACAGTTTGCTTCAAGAAAAGGATATAGCCTGAGCCAGTTTGGCTCAGTGGATAGAATGGCAGAACGCGGACCCAAGGGTCCCAGGTTTGATTCTGGTCAAGGGCATGTACCTCAGTTGCAGGCTCCTCCCTGGCCCGGGCCCTGGTTGAGGTGCATGCAGGAGGCAACCAATCAATGTGTTTCTCTCACATTGATATTTCTCTCTGTCTTTCTATCTCTCTTCCACTCTCTCTAAAAATCAATGGAAAAATATCCTCAGGTGAGGATTAAAAAGAAAAGGATACACTATGGCAGCATCATTGCAGTTAAGCTATGCATGCATCCAAGGCTGTCTGGCAGCAAGGGGTTCAGAGGACTTCAACTTCCTTCCCTCTATAAGGGCCACAGTGGGAAGGAACACTTTTTCTCTTCGATCAGGAAGCACTGACATGCACAGAACACCTTGAAAACAGGGACCCCCAAATGGAATTTTAGCCAAAGGTTCTTACAGCCAAAGGCCACGTAGGCATAATCTTAGTATGTAACCAGCCAAACAGCAAAGCACCACTGTCCCCATATTCACCTCACAGCCACAAGGGTTTTTGCCAAGATTAGTTGTAAATCAGCAATCTCACTATTATCAATAAACAAAGCTGCCAAGATAGTATGAATGACCCTGAAGCTCCTCAAATTCAAGGCTACAAAGCAATGTTATTAATCCGTATCTTTGATGCCTTGGCCAGGGATTGTGCCTTGCAGGTACTTCGGCAGAACAATTCGGGTGAATTCCAGACTTGCTGGAGTTAACCCTTGCAAATAGCTATTTGCTCACAGGAACTGTGATATTATTCAAATTAGCTTATAGATACTAGTACAGTGATGCCTTAGGATTTCCAATAGGTCATCTACATTAAACGACTGCTTTCAGAGTTGTGTTGTGAAAGGGATATCATTTTGTCTTTAACATCAAAGCTAAGTGAAATGCTGCAGTTCTTCTAGATATTTGCATCCTTTTAATGTTGTGAAATTTATACATTACTATTCTCCAGGAGGCTCATATTCTTTCAGACAGTACATAGTGGAATCTTAATGACTTATAGGAAGGTGAGTGTATACTGGTTTGTTCATTTGGGTATTGGCTTATTAAATTGTTCCAGTTATAAATGCATTGCCTCTTAGCTCCAAATTTACCCTTCACTGCCCTGTTGGTGGTCCTGGGACAGTCTTCCTCACGAGCTGGCACACACGAATCTTTGTTAGTGAGGGCTTTAGTGTTAGCACTATTTTTGGGTCTGGTGTGCTTTGCTTCTTCCTGCTTGAATGGTGCTAGGCTGACATGTAGGGCATCCAGTGGAGACCACCTTTGATGAGTTCAGCAGGTGGCCTCTTCAGTATCATAAACACAGCTGGCTTCTCAGAAGCAAGTTCACTGGCACCTCAGCTGCTGGGCCAGTTCTGTGAGTAACACAGCTGCCTTCTGCAGCCTGAGTTCCAAGGGCACTCATGGGCTTCCTGGCGCACTCCCAGGGATTGTCTTAGGTGAGTTTCCTGTGGGAAGCTTCCTAGTAGCTTTGTGGTTAGGTTAGCTGGTGGCCCAACTGACTTCCCAGTTAAACGACAACTCAAATATGCATCTTCCTGGAAAATTTTGTGCCCTCCCCAGCTGAGGATTTCTACACTGGCCTGCTGACTTTGAACAAGCTCTAGCCCAAAACCATGCAGAAATATCCTGTCATCCAGTGTGCTGCAACCTTACCTTCTTCAGTGAGGTCTGAATTTCCACTCTAGGGAGGAACCCCATTTTCACTACTTTGAAGTTTATTTCTTTCTTGGGCATATTTCCTTAGCCCTATAGTATTTTGGGGAGTTTTATTTTATCCCTCTTAATTAATTCCTTATAAAAAGTAAATAATTCTTTATATTAAATCTCCATTCAAATTACTCTGTGGTTTCTAGCACATGTATCTGCAAATGATACAAAAATAGAAAGACTAATATGACCAAAAGTAGCTCAGGAGATTTTATTGTTCTCATAGGTCAAGGAGCCCCATTTAAAATGGCAATGAGATCCTTTAGTTGAACTCAACTCAAAGAGCTCCATCTTGACCCCAAATTATGTAATTAATAAAAAAGATCATCTTTTTTTGTTTCCAAGTCTTTCAATTTCACCTAATCTTTGCAATATAAAATTTCATATTGATTGAAAGGGAGTGGAAGCAGGACATTGACTAGTGACTTAAGATGAGTCAATGACATATATTAATATCTGTATTTATATGTAAAAATAATATATATAATTATTATATATATTATATAAAATGCATACTATATATAATTATATGCATAGTCAAATACTTATAATTAATCAAGGGTATATATAGTCTTTCTTTTATTTCCAGTACCACTAGATCTGGTGAGTAGTAACATTATGGAGATCTGTAATATCAGCTAGATGGAAGGTGAAAAACTTGATAAGAAAATAAGGAACAAAAAACAAAAAACGGAAAATAAGGAACACCAGATTACCCCAGAGTAATCCAGTTTGAAAAGAAAAGCTTTGTACAAAGTAGTGGAATTTAAAACCTTTTTCCTTAATAGCAATAGGAGATACAATTTTAATAAGATCAGATCAACTGTTTTAATCCAAATGCTGAGTCTCCCTTCAAAGTCTTTGTACCATAATGAAATGTAATGATGGGAAAGAAAGAAATGGACACAAATCCTGCATCATTGTCTGAAATAGGAGTGAAAAAATAGCCTACAACTAAGCCTGACTGATCCACCTGCACCTTAGCACCATGCTGGTGACTCTGCCTTCTGCAGGTAAGACATTCTTCACCTAGAATTTTTTTGGCACTTATACTACAGAACAGGACTTCTCAAGCTACTCCTTCTGACAGTCAGAAAGGCAGAGTTCTCAGGCCCAAACTATGCAGAAATAATTACTGCTAATTATTGAAACATTAAAGTGCAGTTCTGATGCACCATTAGGGTTTTCCCAAGAGCCTCATTTTCCTCAATTTTTTTCCCCTCTGGAGAAAGAGCAATCAGGGAGTCAGCCATCAGCAAACCATTAAGCACATTTAGTACCCAAAGAAGTGGTACTCAGATTGGAGCAGAGAAAAAATCTTCTTCTGTACTCCTCACAAAATGAGGCATCGCATTAACAAAATCTAAAATAATGTTCTTTTCTTCTAGTTTTCCGATTCTAATTAGAATGTCCTCATCCTTCAAAAGAAGCTTTTCCACTCCCCCCTTTTAGGGAATGCAGTGAATAAACTTGAAGTTACAGACTATTCATAAATTACTGTTTAGCTGTCATTCACACACCCATATGCATCACATTTGGAGTAAACCAGGAGCTTTGCTGAACTTGGATTTTCCTTTATTCGTTTCCTCTTCACTCTATTGGTCTGTTTGAAAGCTGCCAGTTGACTCAGTCCCGTGTTATATTGCTCAAAAGCTGCCGTTAGTGCTTTAAGTTTATGAAGCATCCTTGATCATGTAACTGTGAGCTGAGATAGCTCTAAAGAACTTCTGTCTTAGTTCTGATACATTTTCTCAAAGTAAGATCTTAAAGACTCACCAAAAACACCCCTGGGGAATATTTTAAAAGTCAGTGTCTTGAGAATAGATCTGAAAAATATTCAAATTTTATTGCTGTCATGGCTTAAATTGCTGCATTAAATATCTAGTATAGTTTCACCAAAAAGAAATCAGCCAAAGTCTCAATTTTTAGGCTTTTAAACCTTCATAGGAAAATCAGAATAAAACAACAGTGTGCAGACTTGGAATTTTGTCAGACTTATTCATAAGTTTTCCTAAATGGTGAACCAACAGGTTTTTTTTGGGGGGATCTGTAATGACAAATTCTTCCTATCATGTCTCTCATTCATAGGATTGTGCCTCAGTTTCTATCAGGTCATTTTTGATCTTTTTAATTAATGCACACTAATTTACATTTATATTGACCTATTTTGAGGGACAGTTTGCTTTTTACTGACAATATTAATCAATGCTTTGCAAATGTTGAACATCTGTTATAGCAAGCAATAATATTAATGCCAGATCAAGGATCTCAAAAAATAATAACTTGAAATATTTATTTTATAGTCTCTGCAAAATCTCCAGTTACAATAAGCAATATTTAATAAGGGAAGACTAAGGGTTATATTATCTAGGTAATTCTGAAAGTCAGTAGTTCCAAGGCCACAGAAATCTTCTATTTAATGAAATACTGTTCATTAGTTCTTGAAAATTGAGAAAAATAAATACAATGTAATAAGTTCAAACTAAATATATGAGTTCAATTTGAAGGACTTCCATTTGTTACTATGAGGTTATTGTTACTTTTTGTTTTACATATCCTTTATTTTTAAAATAATAATAGCATGATAATGCTTTTTCTATGACTTTATTTGACATAATAAAAAGTTGTTAATCTTATGCTAGTTTTCAAAATTATTTTAACAGCTTCATTGAATTATAATGAACATAAAGTAAGACTAGTGCTTTTTAATTGATGAATTCAATTGTATCTCATTTTTATTTTATAATTGTGCTTTTTTGTCATATCTACAAAATCTTTGTTGAACCCAAGCTCACAGAGATTTTTCTCATATGCTTTCTTCTAGAACTTTCATTTCCAATTTTCCACTTAGTTCTATGCTTTATTTTGTGTTAATTTAGGGGTATGATATGAAGTATGGATCAAAGTTCATCTCTTTTGTCTTTGAGAAGATTAAAAAATAAATAATATTCTGAGAGCTCTGGTAAGAAGAACGAGACATAGCCCTGATTAGATTTTAAGCAGGCGAGGCTTATTTTTCCCCCGAGTGAATCTTGTACTTCTCTCCCACATCATACATCTGGAACTACTTTTTAATCTTTAGGTCATATCTTATTTTAAGATGTGAAAGTAAAAATGTACTTTAAAATTGTTTTGAGATTTGCTTGCTTAGATGCATCTTTTGGGATATGAAAATTAGTCTTGAAAACATTTCTGAGATGGGTAGTACTAGTATTTCTAGGTGCATTAAACGAGTTGCCTGAACACAGAGACCTTACAGTCAGACTTCAAGTCTGAGCAAAGTCCTTGCTGTTTTTAGGGGCCTTCATTTCATTTAAGTGACAGGAGTGGAATCTACAGGAGGTCCTATTGGGGGCTCAAGAACTGCTCCAACAGTGGTGAGCTCCCAGCAGGCTGAAGCAACTCCAACAATTCCATTATAAATGTAAGGACATGTTTGGGAGCACAGATCTTAAATATTAAGGAATGAGGTTTTTTTCCCCTTCTAGTATATGTTATAAGGGAGGTACAAATGGTAGTCCTGGCTGGATAGCTCAGCTGGTTAGAGTATTGTCCAGATATGCCAAGGTCATGGGTTTAATCCCCAGTAAAGTACACAAAGAAATCAACCCATGAATGCATAAATAAGTGGAACAACAAATAAGTGTTTATCTCTCTCTCTTTTTCATCCTCTCTCTTTCTCTCCCTCTCTCTCTCTCTCTCTTTCTGTCTCTCTCTCTCTCTCTCTCTCTCTCTCAAAATCAATAAGTAAAAGTTAAAAGATACACCAAGTGAGCAAGAAAGAAAAAGACTAGTTCTCACAAATGGTAGGCATGGCATAGTACTGCTAATAGAGTATCTTCTTAGCCTATGGTTCACGTTTCTACCTTCTCTGGATATTGTTTCAACAAAAAGATGCCGGAAGTTATTTTATCCTGCCAAAATAAATACTGTGGCTGATCAAGAAAGCTGAAGGCTTATGCCCCTGCCCCTGCAAACTCCACGGCTCACATTGGATTGTCTTGATAGGCAATTAAAAAGAATATAGGGAAAACCATGATATATGGAGCAGAGAGTTTCTAACCTTTCCAATTCAAGAAAAAGTCAATGTGGACAGAGGCTTTTTAATGACTCATTTATGCTCGAATCCCTCTACCACGAGAGTCCAAGAGAGCAGGCGCAGCACGCTGGTCACAGCCAACTCACCTCACCCTGATTTTGCAGCCTGGCATTTTCATACTCAAATGCACATTTATAAATCCTCATTTTCTCATGAAGCTAAAATGTAGTTTTATGAGGAACATTTCTCTTCCTAGATCCTTGTTCAAATGTTGCTAGGCCTGATCTTGTGCCTTTTGACCTATTGATGAGCTTTGCACACAGCTCAGCTCATTATAACGATCACACTGTAGTTGCTTGCATTTCTCCTGGCCCGTGACACCCCAAGAGCCTCAACAGATGCCCCAGTATCCTGCATGCCCCAAGCATCAGCGGCAGCTCTCTGTGGTCCTAGACTCAAGAATATAAATGGCAATACATGGAATTTTTTCTCACTGGTCCATTAGCAAGGCATAAGCTAACCTTTCCCATTAGTTCAAACCTCAGAAAAAAAAAATCTTCCATTTTTCAAAAGAAAAAAAAAGTAGGTGGATGATAAAAAGTACAGATAAAAGAGAATTCCTAACCGCAGGCTTTTGAGATTTGACCTCCTCTCCAGCTGTTGCTTCAGTGTCGGTTCCATTGTTAGAGCCATCTCTCCTTGAATATGAATTCTCTATTCAAGGACATGTTGCTCTGTTTCTAGCAAAGCACCAAGGACGGACGGGACAGGCATTGACAGAGATTCAAAGAGACACTTGGAGCTAGTGTTCATTCAAATCCATGTATTTGTTTCTAAAGTTCTGCCTTAGGTTCCAGAGTAATAAGAGTTGCTTAGTTGTTGTCCAAGGTATGTAGGAGAGAATGATGGCTCAGTACCTAAGGGCCATATGAATTATTTTTGGTCCATGTCCTGCCATTAAGCTTAAGAGAGATATGAGATACATGTTCACATCTTATTTGTGGGGAAAGCATTTGAGTCTGTTAATGAGCCTTCCCTGCAGTGACTGTCAGTGGAAAACTTTGGAATCCTCTTAGAAGGTGATGGGTATCTATGATGATTGGCAACTGTTAGTCTCCTTAGTAAATATTTGTTTTCTATAGAAAACAATTCCTTTTTATTTTCAACATATTCTTTTATTTGACTACTAGAGGCCCAGTGCACGAAATTCGTGCATGGGGGGGGGGTGTCCCTCAGCCCAGCCTGCACCCTCTCTAATCTGGGATCCCTCTCACAATCCAGGACTGCTGGCTCCCAACTGCTCACCTGCCTGCCTTCCTGATTGCCCCTAACCACTTCTGCCTGCCAGCCTGATCACCCCTAACCACTCCCCTGCCAGCCTGATTGATGCCTAACTGCTCCCCTGCCAGCCTGTTTGTCCCTAACTGCCCTATCCTGCAGGCCTGGTCAACCCTAACTGCCCTGCCCTGCAGGCCTGGTCCCCCCCCAACTGCCCTCTCCTGAAGGCTTGATCACCCCCAACTGACCTCCCCTGCAGGCCATCTTGTGTTGGCCATCTTGTGTCCACATGGGGGCAGGATCTTTGACCACCTGGGGGAAGCCATCTTGTGTGTTAGAGTGATGGTCAATCTGCATATTACTCTTTTATTAGATAGGACAGAGGCCTGGTGCACCGGTGGAGGCCAGCTGGTTTGCCCTGAAGGGTGTCCTGGATCAGGGTGGGGGTTCCCTTGGGGCATGGGGCAGCCTGGGCAAGGGGCCTGTGGTGGTTTGCAGGCCGGCCATGACCCTGGCAACCCAAGCAGAGGCCCTGGTATCTGGGGTTTATTTATCTTCTACAATTGAAACTTTGTAGCCTGGAGCAGAGTCAAGCCTTCTGCTTGCTCCCTGGCAGCAGCCATTTCTGTTGAAATTTATTTACCTTTTATAATTGAAACTTTGTAGCCATAAGCAGAGGCCTGGGTCAGCCAGGGTGTGCAGAAAGCTTGGCTTCCTCCATTGCCAGGGGCAACCCTAGCCTCCTGCTCTTTCCAGCTCCCTGGCTGCCGCAATTTCTGTTTGGGTTTATGTATCTTCAATCATTGAAACTTTGTAGCCTTGAGTGGAGGCCTAGGCCGGCAAGGGCATGCGGAAAGCTTGGCTTCCTCCATTGCTGGGGAAACCCAAGCCTCCCTCCTTCTCTCTGTGGCCATAGCCATCTTGGTTGGGTTTATTTGCATCTTTGCTCCTGATTGGCTGGTGGGTGTGGCTTGTGGGTGTAGCGGAGTGCTGGTTAATTTGCATATTACTCTTTTATTAAATAGGATATTCAGAATATTCTGCCTGTCCCTCAAATACAGATTTGTAAGTAGTGTATGCTTAGCATTTCCCTGTCAGGTATAGCAGAATGGTAAATACATTTTTTTTTTTTGCTTTTTGAATACTCTGCAAAATTAATGTAGGTATATAGTAAAATATCATAGCCAAACGATAACCATTCACAAATAGCAACTTGAGTTTCCATGGAATGTGGTATGTCAGCAGAATCTCTGAAGGCCCTCTACGTCAGTTTTGATATGAAATCTATGAATCATTTCCCACACCCATAAGTATATTTGTGTATCACTAAAAAATGACTTTTTCTGTATGTCTAGGAATATGCTAAAGTTTTTTTCCTCTTAAAATTGTATGTTGATACTTCATTCCTCTCCTCTAACATTGGTCTATCTTCCCTTTCCTATCACAGAAAAGCTTCCTAAAAATGTAGATTCTATGGGCTATCTTCATTGTATCCCTATCATTTCATAAAAAAATGTTCTCCTATAAATATAACAATGTTATATTTGATGTACATATAAAAATATGAGACATATATATGTTATAATCACATCATTTATGCAAGAAATATTTATGCATAGGAAATATATGCAATAATCCAATATAAGTGTCCAGTTGTCCGGTTGGCCATTCAACCAATCAAAGTGTAATATGCTAATGATATGCTAAAGCCGCTCAATTGCTTGCTACGATGTGCAGTGACCACCAGGGGGCAGACACTCCAACCAGTAGGTTAGCTTGCTGCTGGGGTTTGGCCAATCGGGACTGAGCACCCTGGAGCCCTCCTGGGATCCCTCCCTGGCTGGCCAACCTCCCATGTCCCTCCCTGGCTCCGATCATGCACTGGTGGAGTCCCTGGGCCTGACCTGCATCCTTTAGCAATCTGGGCTGAGAGCCCCCCTCCCCGCCCCCCCACCCCTGTGTGCACAAATTTCATGCACTGGACCTCTAGTATTGTAATAACTAAGTATGGTGCCAGGTGGGTGCTGGAAATATCAAGGGAAACACTTTGAAAAGTATGATTTTCTCACCACTATGCTGTACATTGGAAACTAATACAAAATAATATTAAATACAAACTGTAATTGGAAAAAATAAAAATTAAAAAATTGCATTTTCTCATTGTTTTAATTTGTATGTTCTTGACTAGTAGTGTGGTTAAGTTTCCTTTAATATGCCTACTTACCACTTGCTTTTATTCTTCAGAGATTTAGCTGTTTTTATAGCTTGTTTACATTTGTATTGAATTTTAAAAAATAATTTGTCAGATATCCTTGCCTATTAAGGACATTATTTCTTTGCCTACTGTATGTTTTACAAATATTTTCTTCCTACTTATAATAACTTTAATTTGGTTAATTATATATTTTTATATACAGAATATCAAAAATGTTAGTGTAGTCAAATTTATTTCACTCCTTTAATGCTTTTGAGTTCCTAGTCTTGCTTAGAAAGAATTATCTGAAGATTTGTGGCAATACAGTTTTCTAATAGCAGCACAAAATAAACACACCTTCCATAATGTTCTTTAAAGTAAATAAAATAATCATAAACTTGTCACCATATTGAATTCAGTTCAGAATAGCTCTATTATAATGATATATGGACACTAACTTGAAGGATTGATTAGCACAGCAAGAAACAGTGTTCACATGAACTGAGCTTTGAAAGAAATGCTGTTATCCTCTGGACTTTATTTAACCCAGACTCCTGGCAGCGTATATCTTTCCCCCTGCCTTTAGGCAATGTGTAGCCTGGACAAAAGGCCCCTATCTTTCCTTCTCAGCTTATTTAATGTAGGCAGATCCTTGTTTCCAGAGCTCTGGGAACAACAATATCTGTGCAGAGGGATCCGTTCAAAATCTGGGTCGCCCTCCCACTAGGCCCCAACTTTGCACTAGCTTTGGATGTTCTTGATTTCACCTCTGCTGGAGTCTAGCCCCTCCCCATTCTGCCCCTGCTTCAAGTCTGCAGCTGTAGCCTTGTTTGTGCCATTGCTACACTTGCACCCTGGGTTAGAGTAAGTCTTTCTGCCTCTAGGCCTTAGTGCTGGTGGTGGTCAATGCTGGCAGCTCCAGGCTTTGGCTTCTTTCAAGTTCCCCCTCATCGAGAGCCCTTTTATCCGAGAGAGCACAAAAAGTGAATGAAAGGCCAGCTTAGGGCTACTGACAAATGCAATTACCCACAGTTACATCTCTTTCTGTTAAGAAACTAGGCTAGATCTCAGAAGTCTGAAATGGAGACTGATTCACTGGGAAGTGACCGGGGGGCAATTTTCTTTTCCAAAACTCTCTTCATGGACATGACTTAGTGAGCAGGTTCACTGACCATACCCTACCTGCAACCCCTCTTATTTGCCTGAGATGAAGGAGGGTTGTTTGTTTTCTTTCTTCTCTCTTTTAAGGAGTTCCAATGAGGCCAGCAATATAGACCTCATGGTATGACAGCTGGAGTCAAGTTGACCTGGGGCCCAGTCTCAGCTCTGCCACTTACAAAGTCAGGTCATTTAACCTATTTGAATGCCTGGGAAATATTAACATAAATCTTATCTTGCAGGATTGTCATCAGAATTACTGATAATGTATGAAAATCATCTGGAACAGTACTTGACCCACTGTCAAGTGCTCAATAAAATGGTAAGTGTAATGTACTACATGTCTTTAGAGTATCTTAATTCATGTAAAGGAAACTGATTGTATTTTTTAGTTTTCTCAAGATCTCTGCTCAATGAAAAGATATGTTCAGGATATATCAGCACCACCACAGGGCTCTCAAAGAGAAAAAATATAAAAAGAGTCTCAAATAATGTTTCAGGGTTACATTATTTTTTACATTTTGTATTCTATATTCTTCTCATCGGTCTGCATCACTAAAATAAATATGCTTTATATTAATGAAGATACACAAATTTTAACTTATTTTACTATTGTACATTTGCCTGAATCTAGAAATTAGAAAAATGAGTATCCCAGATTTTTGTAGGCTATCTTGTGACTTTAATTCTATATTTATGGTGAGATTTTAGAAGGGAACGAAATGATGACTTGAACTTAGACTTATAAGTCTCTGCCCTTAGCTCCCAGGCCTGAATATCCCAATCAAATTTTAATACAGAATCCTTTTCCCAAACTATTATTAAACCAAATGTGGAGGGAAAATAAATTATCCAAAGATAATTTATTAAAACACATAATATGGCTCATTTCCTTGTAAGATGCTTATGTCCCTTTGTCCAAGATCAATTCTTAAAGGTTCCATCAAATAAGCGATATTATTTTTCATCTCTTCTCTGAGCCCTCAGCAGAATCATGCCTAGGTCCTACCTCTATTCTTCCCGGGAAACACTTCTCAAATGCTACGGCAAAGATCCTTTGCTAGTGTCATGTAAACCTTCCACTTTGATCTCTACAAGGCCAATCATTTTATTTTAATAGTTTGATCCTTAACTGTAATTGGTACTACCAGCTGTGCTCTCTCCTGGGCTTTCTTGACATAGTTAAGCCCATATGAACAGTAATTAGAGATACTGGGATCAATCACATTATCTTTCCCACACAGTTTCTGCCATTGAAATAATCAGTTGTTGTATATAAATGTCCCATTACACACAGGGGTAGAGAGAGAGGACTAATGAATATAGCTTGCTCCACTATCTGCTGTTACAGTATACAAATTCCCGGACTGAGTAATCTGACA
Organism: Cnephaeus nilssonii; assembly: GCF_951640355.1. Classification (NCBI taxonomy): domain Eukaryota; kingdom Metazoa; phylum Chordata; class Mammalia; order Chiroptera; family Vespertilionidae; genus Cnephaeus; species Cnephaeus nilssonii. The sequence goes on along the minus strand of NC_137085.1, from coordinate 23,935,972 downwards.
AGTCTAACACGGTCAATGAAGAACATGACCTGGGACTGATCTGTCTCCTTTTGTTTCTTAGCGTTAATGCAGAGTTGATGCCATTATTTTCTTTCTCTGTTGCACGAATGTTATATAGCCTTATGAGTTTTTTAATTGCATAGGGAACCTACTACAATTTTTTTCTTTTTCTCTCCCAATCTCTATGGCTGACTGTTTAAACTTGAAAGTTTTCAAATAGATTAATAAAAAGACATATACATGAAACATTTCAAAAATAAATAATTCATAAATTTTAAACTGCATGCTGTCCTCAGTAGCATGATGAAATCTGGCATCTTCCCAATCTGCTCACCAGGGAAATGAATCATCCCTTTGTCCAGCATGTCCACCCTGTATTCACTGCCCACCCACTAGTTGCTTAGTAGCTCTCTTGTTTGTCAGATCGAATGTCACAGTGTGCACCGTGCTTGTGTTCATCACTCTTATTTTACTTAATAATGCCACATTCACATGACTTTTATTACAATACTAGAGGACCGGTGCATGGATTCATGCACCAGTGAGGTCCCTTGGCCTGGCCTGCGCCCTCTAGTAATCTGGGACCCTTCAGGGGATGTCAGACTGCCGGTTTCGACCCGATCCCCACAGACCAGGCCGAGGGACCCCACCGGTGCACAAATGCACTGGGCCTCTAGTTGCATCTAAGATATTTGGTTAATCTCTTCTCATCCTCCCCGCTTCCCCCTTCCCTCTGAGATTCATCAGTCTGTACCATGTTTCCATGCCTGTGTGTTGAGCATCTGCTCCCTGGTGGTCAGTGTGCATCATAGCTACCGGTCCAACGGTTGAATGGTCAAACAGTCAGATATAGATATAGATATAGATATAGATATAGATATAGATATAGATAGACATAGATATAGATATAGATATAGATATAGATATAGATATAGATATATAGATATTATTATATTAATAATAAAATAGAACAATTACTACTAATAAAATAATAGTAAATTAAACTCCATTATAGGTATGTATGTATACAAAAAATGTAGTATAGATAGGGTTTGGTACTATCCGTGGTTTCAGGCATCCACAGTGGGTCTCCAATTACCTCAATTCTTTGAGCAGAACATAGAGGGAGGAAAAGGGTCAAGAAGAGGGACAGAGACAGATTTTTTTTTTGTTTTAAAGGTTTGCCTGCTATTCACAACTAGATAATAAGATATAAGGCTGTGCAAAGTTTTCCAAGTTTTGACAGTTACTATACCAGGACTATAGTTTCTTACTCTTTCCCTGTGGACACTTGGAGGCCCGTGTTACTTTTCATCCCGTTTTTTATACCTGAAAAACAAAGCTACGGTAACTGCTGAGACAAACCAACCTCCACATTTTAGTCGTTTCAACTAGGAGGCTTGCATTTCTGAGGACCTGCAACTGGGTGACATCCATGTCACTAGGTATTATTTATCCCATTTCAGATGATTCCCAATTTTGATTTCTTACAGCTTCCTCCACTATTTTGAGGTATTTCTGGCTGGTAGACCCATTTTTGAAAAATTTAGAAAATTCTCATGGTTTGGTATCTAAGCTTCCAGCATGCAGAGGCCATTGATTCTGTTCATTGGGATGTGCCCTGTGTGTACCAAAGGACATACTCCAGCACTGTCAAAACATGACTGTGTAGCTCCTTCACACATGTATCACCAAGTTCCAATCACGTGGTGCACACAGGACAAATTACAATGAATAGAATCAACATCCTCGATTGGCTAGAAATTCTCATCCCAAATTATAGCAACAGAGTGAAAATTTTTGGTTCATTTTTTTTTCTATAGACAGAAAGGTATACAGAACTTCAGGCAATGAAAGGTTAATCCAAGAGAATTCAATCATTAAATTATACCTATAACCACAGTGTCATCATATTCCTAAAGTGACAGTGAAAACTAAATACACATAAATGTCAAAAATGAGATTGATTTTACCATTTTATAATATAACTTATTTATCAGAGGCTGATCTTTATTATCCATAATACTCAAGATGTCCTTTACTCAGCAGGACATAGATTTGTAGTTTTGATTTAGGACACTTAGGATACATAGAAGCAAAATGCTCTGTGTGTGTGTGTGTAAATGGTTAAGCACAGCATCTGTGTGCATGGGTACACAGTGAGATTTCATTTGAAAGATTATTTTAGATGTTGATTCAGGCAGTAAGAACATAAATAATATTGAAAATGGCTTGTGTAACAATGGGTCTGCAAACATAATTTAATTATATATCTTAGAATCTATTCAGTCTCTGCTATTATAATTAGGGTTTGACAATTGAGACAAAAGAAATGAAATTTCAGTTTCAAAAAGTAGCACAAACATATTGATTGTATTATTTTTCATCAAATAGGAAAATAGGAGAAAAATTTGCTTTTATAAACGTTATACTATAGCTAGGTAGGGCCTAACATGAAGTAAAGGCTTCATACTTGTAATTTTTATTAGATACCAGTAGATGGCAGATTTATTTACTTTATCATTAGACTAGCTGTATCTTATTTCTCTTCTAGTGGGCAAGGAATAAAAAAATCTTAGATTTATTATCTACTGAAAGACAAATTATAGCTGTATTTTTAAATAAAATTCATTTACAATGGTTTGCACAAATGGATGATGGGAACATGGTGAGTTTGGGTTCTACTTGGGAAATTGAAATAGATCAGATATGTGCCTATAAGATGCCTCTTGTAAGGGTATCATTGGTAGGGGTGTTCTTAGGGAGGGGCTAGGTTCAGCTGGAAGGATTTTTTTTTACCAAGTAGTAATTTATATAAGTTTCCAGGCAAGGGAAAATGAATAAATTTGAAGTCAATAGGATAGTTTAAGTCAAAGATTGAGAAAAATTAGACCAAGCGTCCTAATGGGAACCAGGTGACCAACCTGTGAAAAATTAAACAGATTGTCAGAAGTCAAGAACATTACAGACTGGAGCCCAGGTGAGGTCAAATCCAAGGTCAAGATAGTTTAGGATCTAACTCCACACATTGTATTGGTTTCTTACTGCTGCTGTAACAAATTACCATACCTAGAGTGGCTTAAAACACACACAAATTTATTTTACAGCTCTGGAGGTCAGAAGTTAAGAATGAGTTACACTGGGCTAAAATCAATGTGTCATCAATGTGCCTTCCTCTTTGGAAGCTCTAAGAAAGAGTCCATTTTCTTGCTTTTTCCAGAGGCTACTGGAAAGTCTTAGATCATGGTTCCCTTCCACCTTCAAAGCCAGTAATGGTCTGTTACACGTTTCTTACTCTTACTCTGACCACTTGTCGTTCTCTTTCACTTACAAGTACCCTTGAGATACCACTGTACTCACCTAGATAATCTGGGATAATCTCTGCATCTCATGGCTGCTGATTAGCAACCTTAATTACTTTAATTCTATCTGAAACCTTAATTCCCCTTTACTATGTAACAAAACATATCCTTAGGTTCTGGGGATTAGGAAGGTCATGGACATCTATGGGGCTATTACTCTATCCACCATAGATTGAATACGTTCACACATGACTGGCTGGGATAGAGGATATTTTCTTAATATAGTGTTGGGGACTGAAGGCTTATATCCCTCCAAAATTCACATGTTGAAACCTCAACCTCCAATATGATGGTGTTACGAGGTGGGGACTTTGGGGGGTAATTATGTCGTGAGTGGGGTTAGTGCCCTTATAAAAGAGAGTCCAGGCTGCTCTTCAGACAAGAGGACAAAATGAGAAGACAGCAGTCTGAAACCTGGAAGAGGACTCTCACCAGAACCTGAGATGCTGGTACCCTGATCTTGGACTAACAGCTTCCACAACTGTGAGAAATAAATTTCTGTTGTTTATCAGCTTCTCAGTCTGTGGCACTTTGTTCAAGCAGCCCAAAGTGAGTAAAACAAATAGTAAAAGTAAACCAGGCTGGACCAAGTAAACATAGAATTCTATGATTACCTCTGGCTTGTGTAACCTGCGGGCTAATTCTCTGCACAGTGATAACAACCAGAGGTGAGAAATAACTGGGGTTGAGATCGTTTGCTAAGTTGTTTATTTAGCAGCACAAAGTTGGTGTAGTTCTCTCATATTTTTTAGTACAAACCATTTTTCAACAGTTTTTATAATATTTCTGTATCCTGTACATATCTGTTTCCCTTTGCCCTGACCGGTTTGACTCAGTGGATAGAGCGTTGGCCTGTGGACTGAAAGGTCCCAGGTTCGATTCCGGTCAAGGGCATGTACCTTGGTTGCTGGCACATCCCCAGTAGGGGGTGTGCAGGAGGCAGCTGATCGATGTTTTGCTCTCATCGATGTTTCTAACTCTCTATCCCTCTCCCTTCCTCTCTGTAAAAAAATCAATAAAATATTTTTAAAAAGGCAACAGAGTAAGAATCACAGCTTTGCTCATAACATACTCATTTATATTTAAATTTAGTAAGTGAAAGCCTATGCCATTTTTGGTGTTGTCTTTCAGAGCCTCAATTCTGAATCTAGTAATATATTCCTCAGTTTACTGCGGCACTCATAAAGTTCTAATAGCTAATAAATCTTAACAATTAGTACTCATAAATTAAAAGATAATTTATCAAGCACTATCGCATGGCTCATGGGCATCCTTTATTTCAGTGGTTCTCAAACCTGCCTCCACATTAGCATTATCTGAGGAGTTTCAAGAAATACTATATCTGGAGTCCACTCCACCCTAATTAAGTTGAAATCTCTGGGGATGAGCCCTAACACTAGTGTTATTTAAAAGCTTCGTAGGTATTTTGAATGATCAGCCACAGTTAAGAACTATGCTGTCTAGGTTGTTTCCCTATTTTTCATTCTCTTGTCTGCCTTCTTTCTCTCTCCTCTGGGCTTAGCTGAAAGATTACCTTCTCCATGTAATAGAAGGACTTAATTGGAAGCCTGTTTTTATTGAAGCTGCCAGGCTATATTTCCTGTGCAAAACCAAACTGGCTTGGTCCTGACAGCAACTGCTTTCCCTGTTTCTCTGAATCAACAGCTAAATAAAGGTACAAACATACTCAAACAGATAACAATAGACATTGTTATGACTATAGGCACCGAGCGGTTTTAAGCTACTCGATTGTTTTATATTTATTGATGATAATGTCTTCAACAAAGAGATGCTGAGTTACGATGACCATGAACCACAGGCCCGTTTGCCATTTCAAGTTGGAAGTACTGTGTGTAATGAAGGTCGTTTGCCTTTATCTCTTTATCACTTGAAATCAGCCAGATTTAAGCTACTTAGAACTGACTTCATAACTGATTACTATTATGTGCAATGTTTAAGCATGAATAATGTTAAAGGCACTATGAGATGTCACAAAAATTAAGTGTCCCATGCTGTGGCATCTCGGAATGCTATTTTATTTGCAGAGCTTTGTGCTCCACAAATACCTGGCGGATACTGTACAGTGATGGCATAGTATTTGACTACAGACCATTGTGAATGAGTATAACATCATATTACAGAATTGGAAGAAAAGGCAGTTTGTTTATGTCACATGTCTGAAGCCAACAATGTAATTGTGCTTTTTCATGCCTAAGTATTAGTGTCTATCCTTTTTTGTGGGGTTATGGATTTGGTTATTTTTAAAATATATATTTGAACATATTATTATGCAAAATTAAAACATTATACTTAAATCTTCCTGCTTTAATCTCCTGCTAACAGAGAGTTCCTCCTACTTCTATAGCAGTGTCCCCAGAGTGAGAGCCCAGGCGGCACAGTGTGATACATTTGTCCCTGTTTCCACTTGTCCTGCGTGCTTACGGAGTCAGCCAACTGAGAACTGATTTACATAATGAACTACATGGTTTTACAGGAAAGACACCTGACTAGAGTCTGAAGTGCGTATGGACCTCCAGGCCTAAGACATCAAAGCTACAGTAAAAAATGAAATAAAATAAAATAAAATAAAATAAAATAAAATAAAATAAAATAAAATGGTCTAACTTTCCCTGTAAGGCCCTCAAAGGGGAACAGGCCATGCAGTGAAGGGAAAGGAGAGGTGAGGTGCAGAATAGTGGGCACCAAAACACTGAGACTATCTTTCAGCCTCCACACTGGTGTCAAAGCCAAAACTGCACTGACAGGTTTAAAAAGGCAAGGGCAATTTTACTTAGGACTATTGCAATAGGAGAGAAAGACTGAATCCAACTAGACTGAGATAAAAGGTGGGAGAGGTTTTTGAACACTGGGGTGAGCTAGAGGACAAGTACTGGTGAGCATTAAAGGGTAGGCTGATCAATGAGATGTGTTGAGCACATTGAGTTATTCCTGACTTTGCAAATGGTTTTCTCTGCTATTAGACTATCTGTGCTTGTTAACTGACATCCATCCAAATTAGGTTCCTCCTCTCCCACGGATTTTGGGAGATAGGGATACCATCTCCTTCACTGTTTACTTTTCAAAGAGATGGTTTCCAGGTCCTTGAGGAAGACATTTTCTGGATTGTAAAACATGCAAGAGGTTAGGAGACTTACATGCATTTCAAAGTAGGAGACAAATAATTTACAACGACAATTTTTCTAAAGTAAATACTCTAAGGAAAGGGAGGTCAGGGATTTTTTGTAATCAGGAAAAAAAACACCTGTGCAAACTTTAGTCAAGCCTGGGGGAACATTAGGTCATCTCTGCCACTGGACTAGAGCTAAAGTCTGAAGGAGAGGTGACGTTAATGAAGACTGATTCCAATAAAAAGTGATGTCATGGAAGTTTCTGTAATGACACGGAGGCCTGGGGCAGTGCTGGGAGAGGAAGGGCATTTCTCTAAGCCGTGACCGCACGGTAATTGTTGAAGCAGAAAGGAGAAAAGCCTCTGTCGGAGCCAATGGAGAGCGAGGTTTTGTGAGAGATCAATGGGCAGTAAAGGCAGCGCTGACAAGAAGCACTCCTGCAGTAGCATGTTCCTGGGGGACTGGGGATTCTCCTGGGCCTAAGCACAGGCAATCACTGCCAGTCATGGGAGGTGGCGATTACTTCTCACAGGAACATGTGAGCACCCCAGGAACCAGTCTGGGGTCAAAGGAAAATATTTGGAAGTGGTTATGGTTTCAGTCACAATGTTGAGAGAAGGCATTCTAGGAATTCGCGTTATTTTTCTTCTGATTGCACAGTACCTTTCAAATGGTAGTTTCTGAAGCAGTGTACTTTACTGAAAAATAATATACTTATTTCTATTATTCAAATCAAAATTCCAATTTCAGTTTTGTCACTTACCTGTGTGATCTTGAGCAAGGGACTCAGATTCCCTGTGCTTGAATTATATTTTTTCTTCTGTGAAATCAAAGTAAAAGTATGTATAGTGCATCGTTAGTGTAATGATTAAATGTATAAAAAGCATAAAACCCAGTGTTTGGTACATGAAAAGCTCCCTAAAAGTGTAAGCCCCTTTTCCTCATTAGATTTTATGAACGTACAGAGATGATAAAGTATCAAATATGTTAAATTATCTCAATGCTAAATAATATAATTGATATTGAAAATCTGGTTGAATTATTTGCCTTCCTTAAATGGTTTCTGCACAGAAAATGTAGAGATTTGAGAAAGTCTTCAAATTATTAAAATGCTTGAAACTCTTGGCCTCAATGACTTGGATAATTCAGATAGAAAAAGACAGAGCATTTTCTTACCATAATGGCCTCAATTCTTTGATCTATTTTGCATGTTTAGACATAGCTAACGAGTCAGAAGAACTGGAAAAAAATGACTGCAATTTGCAACCAGAATGTAACTAAATTAGTTCTAGTAACAAATTTTGATAAGGGGAACTTTCATCATCCATTAAAGCACTAATATATTAACAAGAAATCTCTTTAACTTTTCTCATACTTCACTAAAAGGGTAAGATACTATGGTGAATTGACAAACAGTACCTTTATTATAGGTACTAAGCAGTACATATAAACATATGTAATCTAAATGTAGGATTTACAAACGTTTTATGCCACTTAAAATAACATTAATAAAAAGTTAATATGAAAAGAGATAATTTTGTGTCTCTCTGAAGGTATGTACGTATGTGTAAGTGGGGCTGTGAGGTATGAATTGAATTAATGTTACTGAGCTTCTTGGATGGATATAGTAGCTATTTGAATTCTTTTTCCCTGTCCCCAGCTTGTGTAACATCTTTTTCAGTGGGACTATTTTTTTTAAATTTCTCCAGGTGAGTAGACCTTTCCCCAGCATTCATAGAAAGATCTTAAATACCAATATCTTACATTTGTATTATCACACAGCTATAAGATTAATTATTTAAAATTGCCGTGTGGAACCTTATGTATTTCTAACATCTCTCTTGGAAAACCCATTTGCTTCTTCTGTATCTACTGATGCTCTATCTCTTTGTATTGTAGACAGAATAATGCGCCCCCCCCCCAAGATGTCCACATCCTAATCCCTGGAAACGGTGATAACGTTAACTTACATGGCAAAAGGGAGTTTGCAGATATGATTAAGGCTCAGGACCCTGAGTTAGGACGATTATCCTGAACTATGGAGGTAGGTCTAATCCTACAATTCATTAACAGTGGAAAACCTTTCTGAGCTGTGGTCATAGAGAGAGAAGTAACCATTGGAGGAGGATCAGAGAGAAGTAACATTTCTAGCTTTGCAGACAGAAGAAAGGGATGTGGAAGAGGGAGCTAAGAAATGCAGGTAGCCTCTAGAAGTTGAAAAATGCAAGGGAAAAGATTTCCCCCTGGAGCCTCCAGAAAGAAATGTAGACCTATGACATCTTGATATTAGCTCAGTGAGATGGCATTGGACTTCTGACCTACGGAACGATAAAATAATGAACACGCATTGCTTTAAGGGACTAAGTTGTAGTAACTTCGACAGCAGTACACCTTGGGTTCATGAACACAACCTTGATGTGAGCTGGATGGTAGGAACAGGATAGGGGCATTCCGCTTTATAATGAGACTCTAAGTGCTGCCCCTTTCCTGGAATTTCACTGAACAGCCATCAAGACCCATTCTGGACACATCTTGAATACGGTATGTTCATCAGCTCTTTCCCAGAACCAGTCTTTGCAGACAACGTGCCTTACATTTTGTGTGTGTTATAAAACTTCTCCAAACAGAACTGCTCCAATAATACTACTGTCTTTACCCATTTCTAAGACTCTAAGATCATGTGCTTATCACTAGCTACTTAACCTACCACTCAACCTGTACTTCTCATCACTGAAACATTTCCTAATTTAGCTGAGTGAGACAAGAACCTAATCTGTTCCTTCTGTCTCTATGCTTAGGGACTTTAATATTTCTCTTCTTATTGCCTCTTGAGGCTATTTCCAAATTAGCCCACAAAGCTCTTCTCCTATATACTGTATTTTCCGGCGTATAAGACGACTGGGCGTATAAGATTTTACTAAGTCCCACAAGGATTGCGGGGAATGGAGGTGTCCCTGTTACTAGTTTATTTCAGAAGTGCAGGTTTCTTATTTTCTTTCAGCCCACCTTTCTATCTGTGATATAGATTTTTCTTTTGGTTCCTTTCCCTCCTATTTTACCTTCACAGATCCTATCAAATGAATCTTTGCCTTTACATGTTCACAATATAGAGCTATGAATGACTTTTGTTCCTGTATGTATGTGCCCTCAAGTTTACTTAAAAAATTTATATAGAAGTTGCTATTGGATGTCACACACACACACACACACACACACACACACACACACGCACACCTGTCAACCTGAAACAAAAAAAATTAGAAGTAAAATAATTAACATTAAATAATGTTACTTTTCATTTTTCTCTGTGGGCTGATAGGTCTTGAGGTCTTGATGGGAAAATCTACTTATATAAGAGCCTAAGTGACCAAATGATCCAACAACTAAAAGACCGAATGACAGGTCGCTATGATAAGCACTGACCACCAGGAGGCAGATGCTCAATGCAGGATCTGCCCCCTGGTGGTCAGTGTGCTCCCACAGCCAACCTCCCGCATCTGGCTAACCTCCTGCGGTACCCCCCCACCCCCACCCCTGGCCAGCTGGCACCCCCGATTAGCCCCAATCACTGGCCAGGCCGAGGGACCCCACCCATGCACGAGTTCATGCCCCAGGCCTCTAGTGAGTCTATAAACTGCTAACAGTTTGAAAGTCTTTTGTTAGTCAAGGTTATAGTTGTCGTTCTTTACCATATATTCTGATTTCCAGTGCTTGTATATGGTTTGTATTACAAGTGATATGAAAAGTCTTCTATTTGATGCCTACTCTATCTTCTGCCCATTGTATAATCCATTGAATAAATATGTACTATTTTCTAAAAGTTATATATCACATATCACTTAAAGAGAATGTAGACAAACATCTCTTATCTTAATCCAAAGTACAGTAAAAACAGCCTGGTATGAAAGTGAATCAAAGGTATGCTTATCGCTACTCTTTGATTCATTGAACCATTTTACTATTTAAAAAGTACCTGAACTTCCCCACTCTGTCATTTCCCACTCTTGTTCACTCCTCTACTATCTTTCTTACACATATCCTAAAATAAATAAAATAAATATTATAGATAAATTCAAATATTGCTTCAAACAAAAGCTAACTATTTTTGCAGCTGTAACACTGCATGCAAATCAAAACCAGCATCTACACCACTTCAGGAATTGGAAGATGACGTACAGCAGTTTGGATGCAGACATATCCTCACAGAAGTTACCTTGGGGACAAAACTTTGGCCATAATGAGAAATTTGGAGCAAATGAAAAGAAATTAAAAGGAGCTGTTGTGGAGAGCAGATGGTGGTCCAGGGGGTTTTGTGACTTTTAACATAAATAGTTCTATGAGGCAAGTATCCAAAATACCAAGCCCCGTTTCTTTTGAATTGCACTTCAGGGCCAGAAAAACATAGGACTGATAACAGTCCATGTTACTAAGAGACAATTCAGAAATAGCTATTCTTACCCATTCTAAGGTGATTGAAGTAGGAACATAGATTAGGAAAGGGCAACACATGGCCATTAAAAGTTCTTGTTATTGTACTTGAGTTTGTTGCATCATAATCCATGGCAGCAGCTGTATTTAACTATTTGCTAATATATTCCAGTTAAAGAAATTGTGCTTTCTTGAGTGCTAACTACTTATGGACATGTTCTGATGACTCTGGGGTGAATTCACCCACTTCAGTGAACACAGTAATAAGCCAGACTCTCTACACTATGTTCTAGTGGAATTAAGATACCAAGCGCATGACATTCCAAATCGTTGGAAGCAGTCAACCAATACTATCCTCCAATTGGAAGGTAACCTAAAAAAGTGAAGATGTTTTGGGACCATTTATACACACGCCCACAAAATCATTGTATGTATGTGTGTGTATACCCATATTTGCATATCTATATTTACAAATATATGTGTATACCCAAATATACATTTAAATATATTATATATAAAATATATATGCATTTTGTAATGACACAAGCTTTATAATTGTATACTTTTTTCCTACTTTACTAAGAATTACAAGTGGAGAAGATAGGCTTTAGAATGATTCCAATGTTGGGGTTTTGTTAATCCTATGTAATCATGTATTAGGGTTTATGAAAACATTTTTCAGATGATCAAGCATCAAGTCTAGACAAACAATGGAAGATCACCCAAGATGGATATGACATAATGGTACAAAGTATGGAGAAAATTGGTTTGAAGTCTCAGTGAGATCAATGTAAGATTAGGAGTGAAAATAATAGGGTAGACAAAGCACCAAAAGATTCAACAGAAGTTCAATATTTCAAAGAATGGGTCCAGTTTAGTTATAAAGGATCAAACTGAAGAGGACTTGAAGATCATTAGAGTTGAGGTCAGTGATTAGGTCAGTGTATACTCACATGGGCTTTGAAATTACTCATGATTATGACAGAATTGGGATAGATACATGGAATGAATCATGAAACACACATCTTCAGAGAATGTGGAGTGATCATGAGATTTGAAATATCAGGGACAAGGAAGATCCAATATTGCTCAATGAAATTTCAAAGAGCTGGGACTTAAAAAAGAGTAGAATAGTAATTATAGTAAACAGGTAAGTGAAAAGAAGAGACTCCTATCTGATTTTTTTCTGACACGTAGGTCCATGGAGAGTGCGAGTATGGTTATGTTTCATTGGAGATATCTCCTGGAAAATCTGGGTGTTTCAGGAAGAACCTGGTTTTAGTTAAGGTCAACAAACAAATAAATCAAAGGTGAACAAGGACTCCAAAATGTGCAGAATAAAGTAGGGATAGCATGGCGCTGTATGGAGATGAGAAGAGGGGAGAGGAGAGACTTAGAGAGGGGGTCGCAGTTTGGGAGGTTGATGTAGTTTACAGATATGTAAAGAACTGGGTTATTCATTGTCTTGCTGTTTTAAACATATCTCTGGGGAAGAGTTTCAGTGCTGATGAAAACCGAGGCCACAGGCACCACCAGAAGCCTGGCAAATCACTGCTGGCAGCCTGGTCTGCACGGAAGGTGGAACAGGAGGGCTGGAACAGACCCGGGTGGCTAAAGCCCCTGTCTGTAGTCACTGAAGGTGTTACAGGAATAGATGCCAAGAAGCCAGAGAGGTAGCAAGGAAAATGCTATAACCCGAGGTGGCGAGAGACCTTATATGTTTTACTATGTGTACATACACTTCACAAATATACACAGGGGTACGTTTTGATTTGTAAGTTAACTTTGAATTACCTTATTACTTCATTAGATGCATGTGAATACAATTTCACGGTAGTTATTTAATTTTCTCACATTGTAAAGGGAGATATTGTGCTAAAATCCCAGAGGCTGTGTACAGTGGTTAACAAAACTAAAAACTGGAAAGGTGATAATATCCACTGGTGATTGAATCTACATCACTTTAAAAGCCTGATTTGCTTGGACTTTTTTTTCCTGTTGAATGGAGTATGCTCTTTTTATTTGAGCTTTTATATAACTAAAGAACTTCTAAAGTTGAATTAATACTCACTGCACACATGGAGTTTTACTGCCTCTTTCACTGGGGAACTGACCTGCCCTGACATCTTTCATAGAGCACAGTGCTAATTGGTAGAGTGTGGTGGCAGGTTTACCCAGCTGGTCACCTGCACAGAGAACAGCTTTCCCATTAGAGTGAACCCATCCATGAAGGCCCTTTGAATGCGCTGCTTCTGCAGGGCGGGTGCTCTGCTGATGCATTCTGCTCCAACCCCAAATGAAGAAACGCTTGGGTTATTTTTGATTCAAAGCAAGCAAAGGGTGATAAGCAACTGCCTGTTCAACTGGAGCATATGCTCTCTGAGTTCTAATTCTCTTTTTGCTTTGGAGCCAGATGCTGCATAGTAAGTCCCAAACCTGGCTGATCCTCAGAATCAGTGAGGGAGCTTTTAAAAATATCAGTATCCAGGCTTCCCACTCACAAATTTCGATTTATTAAATCTTGGCTAGGGTAGAGATCTGTGTTTAAAATAAGTTCCAGATAAATATTTCAGGTTTGGGGACTACTGCTCTATATCAGTGGTTCACAAACTTGGTGTGAACTTGGGGTAGGGAGGAAAACTCTACATGTAATTCATGTACACCCCCTGTCTCCAAGGCCTCTATCCCCAAGTGAAAACCACTGCTCTAGACCAGTGGTCGGCAAACCGCGGCTTGCGAGCCACATGCGGCTCTTTGGCCCCTTGAGTGTGGCTCTTCCACAAAATACCACGTGTGGGCGCGCACGTACAGTGCGATTGAAACTTTGTGGCCCATGTGCAGAAGTCGGTTTTTGGCCTGGGCAAGTCTATTTTGAAGTGGTGTTAGAACACTCAAGGGGCCAAAGAGTCACATGGGGCTCGCGAGCCGCGGTTTGCCAACCGCTGCTCTAGACTACTAGGTGTAGATATTTATCTACTTGATGGGCATGTTTTGGGATAGCATTGCCTACAAAAAGTGTAAATGATTTAATGTGAAATGCTCAGCTCTTTGATAAGATACAGAACTGGGGCCACTGCCTTCCTTGCCACATACACCCGGAACATTTCCTGAGTTCCTTACTCTCAAGTCACATACGCTGGGATTAAAGTTCAATTTTCTTTATCAGAAAATTACTCTAAATACTTTAAGCCAATACCAGTGCTTAATTTTACCCCAAAAGCAGAACAGTGTGTACAAACCAGTTTACCAGTAGGGCTGTCTGTAAGGGCAATAGTCAGGCTGAGTGGTCTGGGGCTATGTTTAGAAGGTTCTTTAATAAGTGATTAGCTCAAGAGCATCCTAGGCCAGGAGAGAGAACACAAGTTGGAATATGGGGATGAAACACATGATTAAGATCTTGGAGTGAAGACAAAGAGTGAAGTGGCTGGGTTTCAGCCCAATAATTGGTAGAAAGGCACCAAGTGCAAGAGAAAGTCAGTAACAGGATGACCAGAAATAAAACAGGATACCAGAGTGAGGCCACTTCAAGAACTAATTCTATTTGTACATCTAGCAGAGTTATTTTTACACACTGCTCGGTAGATTTCTTGGATGAAGTGGGAAAGTCATAAATGACTGGACTGTGTATTATACTGGTAGATGATAAAGAGTCTATCCATGCACCCTAATTATTTATTTTACTACTCATTCCTTTCCCCATCAAATGATCACATGGAAATGTCAGGTATCCTCTGGATGTCTGTTGTTTTGTCCACCTAGCATCGATCACCCTTCATTTAGTGGAAGTGGGGTTCTTGGGGTGCTGCTGGAATAAAAACTTCTGGAGGCCTGGAGGGAGGATGAGATATTGTAGAAAGCTTTATTTTTGTGGAGTTACATTCCTGAGTTTCCAAGGTCCCATTTCCCTTTGTCCTGCAAAGGAAGGAGTTTCCTTTTGCCTTCAGCAGGTCTAAGATCAAAGCCAAAGTTTCCATTGCATGCAAAGGCAGACCAGTCCAGTATCAGCCTAGCTTATTTGTGTTCCTAGTGCTAGTCCATCAGCCCATTGCATGTGGAGTCACAGGGCCACATGGTTATGAAGGGAATACAGGCAGGAGCAAACCTAAGGAACCAGAGAGCCAAGAGCCAAAAAGCCAAGAGAGAGAGAAGGAAAGGGAGAGGGGAGAGAGTGGGAGAGAGAGAGGGAGAGGGAGAGGGAGAGGGAGAGGGAGAGGGAGAGGGAGAGGGAGAGGGAGAGGGGAAGAGGGAGAGGGAGAGGGAGAGGGAGAGGGAGAGGGAGAGGGAGAGAGGGAGAGAGGAGAGAGAGAGGAGAGAGGAGAGAGAGGGGGAGAGAGAGAGAGAGAGAGAGAGAGAGAGAGAGAGAGAGAGAGAGAATTCCTTTGTTTAGGGGATTATGCATTCCCCAATTTTCAAAGGCTTGCAATGGCCCTGCCTACTCTAGCCAATCCATGGTTCGCCAGGTTTGACTGACAAGCACTTTCCTCATGTCACCCAGACTCACTGAGCATGTGCACATCTTCACCTCTGTTGGACCCCTTTCCTCAGTGACCTGCAGGGTATGGGCCAGTGGTTTCCTAGAGGCTGTGAAATTGCAGCTTCCTGGTGAAGGTGTCAGAATGGCTATGCTTATAATGTCTGGCTTCCCTTTTGCTCCTTTCCTATTATTAACCACTAGAAGTCCAGTGCACCGGTGGGGTCCCTTGGCCTGGCCTGTGGGAATCAGGCCAAAACTGGCTCTCTGACATCCCCTGAGGGGTACTGGATTGCAAGAGGGCAGTTCCTGGGTGACACACCCTGGAATTGGGCTCCCTCCTCTCTGGTTCCAGGTGTGTCACCTGAGAACTGCAGCTGCTAAGTCACCACAGCTCTGCAACTCCTGCATTGAGCGTCTGCCCCTTGGTGGTCAGTGCACGCCATAGCTACCAGTTGGACAGTTGAACGGTCAGCCAGTTGGACAGTCGCTTAGGCTTATATATATGTACTAGAGGCCTGGTGCATGAAATTCATGCACAGGAGGAGGTTGTCCCTCAGCCCGGCCTGCACCCTCTCACAATCTGGGACCGCTGGCTCCTAACCACTCACCTGCCTGCCCACCTGATTGCCCTTAACCGCTTCTGCCTGCCAGCCTGATCGCCCCCTAACTGCTCCCCTACTGGCCTGATCACCCCCAACTGCCCTCCCCTGCCATGATTGGCCTCCTCCGCACCACACAGAGCCATGGGATCCCCAGGCCTCACTGTGCAGAGCAGCTGCCAGGCCCCACCTTCGCTGTGTCGTGGCCATCTTGTGACGGCCATCTTGTGACAACACGAGGGCATGATGCCACCTAGGCTATTATTAGTATAGATATAAACTAGCTAATTACAACTGTATCAATGGCATTCTGATTTTCTTTGAGGAATTAACCCTTTTCTGGAGATATTATACTCTAATGGTTACAGTGATGAGTGTTATTAGATCCATATGATGTTCAGGGATGCCACATTGTGGGTCATTAGAACCATCTATGACTCCTTAACTTCAATTGTTTTTCTCAGGATGTTGGGATCCCACAGCACAAGGTAGGAACATGCAAACATGGCTCTATGGGCAGAAACAGACACTCCACCACACACACACACACACACACACACACACACACACACACACACTAATATTAACAGAAATTATTTCTATCTGCTTCTAAACTGCACTCCTATCACAAAATAAATTTTAGTTTCTACCAGTATTGAAAAGCAATGTCCCTTCCCAGATAAAAATTAAGAGCTGGGCTTAAAACGATTTAGACAACCAGCTCTCAGAAGTATGGACATTAGGCTCCAGCAACACTGAAGAAAGCTTCTCCTTTCATTCCCTATTTTCCTAGAGCAATGAATTCACATAATGCCATTTTGACATTGTAGAGACAAGTCTATTAAAATATGAATTTATGGTTACTTTGTCTCTTATGTTGGTCCATTTAGCATAATAGTTGCAACTGACCTAGATAGCAGAAAGTACATTTTATTCTAAGTATCTGAAATTAAAATAGATTGAATGATTTTCTTGTATATATCATTGTTGAAGTTTTGTTACACTCCGAATTAATACAAATAGCAGTAATAACACAACTGGATGCACCTGGCATGTATTATTGGATTTATCCCAAGCTACTTTTTCATAATTGGACACTTCTATCCATGTAATTGAAAGTTTTTAATGTTTTAAAATCAGAGTGTTTTAAAAATCAAATTTGCAGTAATATAACCAATAAAGGAAGCAAGGCAAGAGGTTGTGGCAGCTGTAAAATAGATTTTGCTATCTTTTTGAAGTGTGTGTTGGCAATATAGATCAAAAGCCATAAAACGTGCCTACCCTTTGACCCAACAAATCTTCCCCTTCTAAGATTTATCCTAAAAATATAAAGATGTGCATACAAATTTAGCTCAATTTTTTTTCATTACAGCATCATTTATATAGTAAAAAAGTGGAAGTAACTTAAATATATAATAATAGAAACTTGGAATTATAAAATGCTATAGATTCAAACAACAAAGGATTAGATCCATTTTAAATTGTTTTTATACATATTTTAAATTGAAATGCAAATGTGGAAACTCCCACAAAATATATAGAGCTTAATGAGTTATTGTTAGTAAACCCCCCAAAATGCCCCCCAGGAATTCTCCCTGTGCCCCATTTCAATCACTACCCTTCCATTTCCATAGAGAACCACTATTCTGACTTTTATAGCAATTGTTTTCTTAAATCTTTATTGGTCTAATCACCCAGACATTAGAGTTCAATCTGCTGATTAAAGCATAAATACAAAGCAATTTTTATGTCTTTTAAGTTTCTAATAATCTGATTTTTTTCCTCTTGTATCTTGCATTTCTTTCTTTTCCTTACATTTTTTTTTGTGTTGAAGACCCTGGGGGCATTTTGACATGTAGAGTTTTCTGGTCTGGATTTTGTAGGTTGTATATTCTTGGTACATTTCCACTTGTTTTTCTGTCCTCTGTATTTCCTGCAAACTGGCAGCTGGGTCTAGAAGCTTGTTAAAATTTATGTTTTATTCCTTTTGCAAGTCTATTGGGAGAGGTGTACTCTTTCATATGAATACATGTACAGTGTCAGACAGCTTCACATTTTATGATCTTTATAGCTGCTGATGATCACATTTAGATCTATTAATGACTAGGGTTGTAAATTAGCTATATTCTAATTCTACCAAATCTTTTTAAATGTATTAATTGGAAAAACTATTACAAAGACATGATTTACATTATCTACTATTTATTTGGTAACCAAGTAATACTACTGTTAGAATCCTAATCATGGGCAAGTTTCCCTTATTGGTCAGTTTTCAAGAGTACTGTCCATTCTCCCTTATATTTTAGTCCTATTTCTAAAGCAAACTCTCAATCCTTATGTCAGTGTCTCTCTAATCATTTTGGCTATTTGAAGCTCTTTCTCTAGCATATTCCATAGGAAGATCGCATAAGAAAAATAATCTACTAGTTCTTACATGTTGATAACAGTTTGTACTCTTCATGGGAAGTTACTTTTGTTGGATATAAATCCTTGACTCACATTTTCTTTCCTTGAATCTCTTAAATGCTTTTCCTTTTTTTTAAACATAAAATATTGCATTGAAAAGTCAGATGGTAATTTAATTTTCTATTCTAATATGTCATATACTAAAGTTTTTCCTAGATGCCCAAATACATTTTGCTTCTTTCTTTGTTTAAATTTAGAAATTTTACTAGAATATGTCTTGTTGTTCATCATTCTGGACTGATATTCTGAAGCACATAGTATGAACATCAAATCATTTTTTATCTTATAAATTTTTCTGAAATTGTAGTTTTTAGTGTTTGCTGTTTCTTTGCATGAAATTGAGTTTTTCTTCAGGGACTCCTATCTTAAATATTTATCATTTTCTTTCAAACCAAGTCAATTTCCTTTTTCCTTTTTGATTTAAAATATGATCTTTTTTTATCTTCAAATTTTTTTCTTAAATTATAAGAGTATTTATTCAATCCCATGTTCATTTGTATTTGAATTCATTCTCTGATATTTTTCTTTTCTTTTTTAACTCTATTTTGATCATTTCTGAGAATTTCCAATTCTGATTTCTATTTTTCTTTCATCTTTTGTAGAAGGTTAAGTTTTGATCTACTTTGTAGTCATGTTTTTTGGCCTGTAGGGATGTTATTTTGCTTCTTATTTTCTTTTTTCTTACATTAACTTTGTATGGGATTTGGCTTTGATACTTAGCTCTTGTTCATTTTTATATGAATTTAGTTTTCTTGAACTTAATTTATCTTCTTCTTATTTTTTTTAATCCTCACCCAAGGATATTTTTCCATTGATTTTTAGAGAGAGTGGAAGAAAGAAAGAAATATTGATGTGGGAGAATCACATGAATTGGTTGCCTCATGCACGCACCCAGACCAGGGCCTGGGCTGGGGAGGAGCCTGCTAACCAAGGTATGTGCCCTTGACTGGAATTGAACCCAGGACCCTTAGGCTTGTAGGCCAAAGCTCTGTTCACTGAGCCAAACTGGCTAGGGCTTGAACTTAATTTTTATGCAAATTTAGTTTTCCTGAACATTACTCTGAGTTTCAGGGTAAAGTTTCTAATTTCACAGATCTTCCTCTGCTATTTTTTTTTTTTTGTAGTGTTCTAAACTATGAAGATTTTGTCATTTTTCTGCTCAGTTCCATTTCTACCCCCAGTAGTTTTCTCCTCCGTGTGAGCTTCTGTCTTGGCAGGGAACCCTGGAAGGTTGGACACTAACGAAGTATAGGTGCTCTCTCTGGGTGGTGAGGTTAAAAGTGTTTTCCGCTTTGATCTCTTATTTTGCCTACAAGAAACTTTTACTGTGACTAACAGAACTTTACTTTTTAATGTAAGTGTAGAGCAGAGTAATTTTGATAGCAAGTCTCCAATCTTTTGACTTAAGCAGAGTCACTCCTTTATTTGTAAAGCAGATGTTAACCAAACCCTACATGCTGGTCACTGGGACTTTACCTGTAAACAAAACAGATACGGCACTTAAAAATCGATTGCGAGCTGGTAGGAATCTCCAAAATTCTTCACAATGATATCTATTAGGTCTGCACAGACAGACCCATTCCAACAGCATGTTGTCTGATTAGTAAGTTTAAGTTTTTGCACATAAGAAGATCATTTGGTCACTGTTGTTTTATCTGGTTTTCTTTTTTTTCTCCCCCCCCCCCTTTTTTTTTTTGTTTTGTTAATACTCACTCGAGGATATTTTCCCACTGATTTTTTAGAGAGAGTGGAAGAGAGAGGGAAAGACAGAAAGAAACATTGATATGAGAGAAACATATCCATTGGTTGCCTCCTGCAGGAGCCCAACCAGGGCCCAGGCTGGGGAGGAGCCTGCAACCAAGGTAAGTGCCCTTGACCGGAATTGAACCCAGGATCCACTGAGCCAAACCAGCTAGGGAGCTTTTATTTATCTAGTTTTCTGACAGTCCCTTCAGGCTCATATTACTCGGTGCCCTTTGATAGCTTTTTTCCTTATTTCAGACTCTTTTGAAATAGTCTCCTTCACTGTTATCTTCACTTTCCAGATTCTGTTGATGTTTTCTATTTAAACTTGGCTTTAACTCCTTAAAGTTATTTGGAAAATAGTTTTCATAGAAGCAGATTATCTAAAGAAAGTTGTTTCATTTTCAACAAGGAAAGTTTCTATTTCTACAGTGCTCTTAAACTACAGTATTACACCCAATTTTGAAATTTTTAAAAACAGCCCTACATTACTATTTGTCTGGAGTCTAGGTGATTAATTTTTGGTGGGTTAATTATTTTTCTTTGATATACTGGATTAATTCTTATGCTCTGAAGTAAGTCCCCCAGAAATTTAATTTATTCAAAATAAAACATAAGAGAATAACTTATTTTTAAAGAATCAGATATACAGCATATCTGAGTAATTATAAAAGAGTCCATGTAATAAATAAAGATTATTTTTTAAAACCAACTTCAGGCCATGGAGTTTCCTTTGTGGTCAAAGTTCTTGTTCACAAATGCAAAAAGGCTGGCAACAAAGATAAATAAATCACTTTATCCACTTTACATGTTGACTTTAAAGCTGATGAAAGATAAGAATAAATGTGGGTGTGCAAACTGCTCTTCTAGTTTACAATTTAAGAAACAAAAGATGGCTTTATGAAACAAGTAATATTTAATCTGGAAAAATATACAGTGGGCTAGAGTCCTTTAGGAATCAATTGGAGGGAAATAATGAGACTGCAATTAGTAGTTAGGTATTATAAACTAATCTTTAGTTATTTATAGTAATACTAGAGGCCCGGTGCATGAAATTCATGCACGGGTAGGGTCCCTTGGCCTGGCCAGCAATCAGGGCTGATCTGTGAGGTGACCGGCCGGACAATTGGGGGACCCCTGCTGGCACCCGCCTTGGCTTGCCTGGTGCTGCCCACTTGCTGGCTCCACCCCCCGCCACCACTGGTCACTTCCCTTTGCGGGGCGACCAGCAGGGCGATTGGGGGCCTCCTGCTGGCACCTACCTTGGCTGGCCTGGGGCCTGCAGGCTGGGAGCAGCTCCTGCATTGAGCATCTGCCCCCTGATGGTCAGTGCACGTCACAGTGACCGGTCATTCTGTTGTTCAATTGATTTGTATATTAGGCTTTTATTATATAGGCTTGAGATCAATGTGTATAAGACTGAAATCAATCAGTTGTAATTTTCCATAAGATGTTTCTGCAACCTCTATATATGCAAAACTATTTTGTTGCATCTACCTAACACATGCAAGATTCTGGCCTATAGCACCCATTTTTCTGGCTAATCCTGAAACAAAGGAATATATTCCACAACTTACTTAAAATGTTTCTTTCCCTTGCCAAACTTACCTTATATATTATTTTCTATCTTTTTCTTACCATAGGCCATCTACTTCTGAGAATGAATAATAGAAATTTGCCTTGTCCCTTAGCTTAGGTCCAATTTGTGTGCTTGTAACATAATCTCTATTAACTGCAGTGAATCAAGTTTTCTCTTTACTCAGTTATTTTCTTGTGGTCTCACATTAGGGCCAGGAATATAAAACAGCTACTTATCTATTGATTGCCAGTATGCTAGGTATATATGGAAAATCTAATAGAAAGTCTACATCTGAAATAAAATAAAATAATTACAAAAAGAAAACATATCATCCAATTTTTAAAAATGGGAAAGAACTTAGACACTTCACCAATGGAGGCACATAAGATTTCACTATCATCATTCTTTATGAAAATACAAATTGAAATTATGCCATGATGTGACACACTACACATCTATTAGAACAGCTAAAATAAAATGTACTGACAATGCCAAGTGCTAGCAAGTTAGTAGAGCAAATGGAACTCTCATGCAAAAAAGTTATAACAGTTCTGAAAATCAATTTGGCATTTTTCTTTTTGTAAAAGAAAATATTTTTATTGATTTTAGAGAAAGGAAGGGAGAGGGAGAGAGAAATAGAAACATCAATGATGAGAGAGAATCATTGATTGGACTCCTCCTGTATGCCCCACACTGAGGATCAAGCCCTCACCCTGGGCATGTGCCCCTACCACAGTGTTTCTCAACCTTCCTAATGCCGCGACCCTTTAATACAGTTCCTCATGTTGTGGTGACCCCCGACCATAAAATTATTTTCGTTGCTACTTCATAACTGTAATTTTGCTACTGTTAATGAATTGTAATGTAAATATCTCCACAGGTTGAGAACCGCTAGCAGGGTTGCCTAAGACCATCAGAAAACACAAATATTTACATTACGATTCATTAACAGTAGCAAAATTACAGTTATGAAGTAGCAACGAAAATAATTTTATGGTTGGGGTCACCACAACATGAGGAACTGTATTAAAGGGTCGCGGCATTAGAAAGGTTGAGAACCACTGTACTGGAATTGAACTGTGACCTCCTGGTTCATAGGTTGACATTCAACCACTGAGCCATGTTGGCCAGGCTTGGTATTTTTCTTATAAAATTACACATGTACTAGAAATCCTACTCCTAGATATTTACTATAGAGAAATAAAAAAGATGTTCATACAAAAAAAATCCATACTCAAATGTTTATAACTGCTCCATTAGTAATTTTCAAAGAGTGGAAACAATCTGAATGTGCTTCAATGGGTGAATTGATGAACTGTGGTACATCTCCACAACACTATTCAGCAATAAAAAGGAATGAAATATTGACACACACAACAATTTGGACGAAACTCAAAGACATTAAGCTATGTGAAAGAAACCAGTCCTGAAAAGTTACATACTGTATGATTCCATATAGAAAACATTCTGTAAAAGGCAAAATGCAGTAACAAAACAGATCAGTGGCTGCCTGGGTTGGGAAGTTGATGTGACTAAAAAGTGAAGGTATGGGAGTAGTTTGGGCTTTTAGGATGGTTTTGTACTCTAATTTTGTGGGAGTTACACGAACCTGTTGGATTTTCAAAAATCCAACTCTTGTACCTGTTCATGGAAGGTTGACTGAAGAACTTTTAAATACGAATACACTTACTTTTTGTTACAAAAGAAAGTAGCAGTGCATCTGTTCTCATTTGTTGAATGGCGGAGTATCCCGTGGATGTCCTAATCCACTGAGCACTGGCTGGGTTGCCTCCACACACGGTGGCTGCTATCTCTCCAGCTCTGCAGGCTCTTCTGGATCTTGGCAAAATCTGCCTACAGCTGCCCGTCTTGAATGGGACCAGAGCAAGAACAACCTTGCAGCAGGTCCAGGCTGTGCTACAAATTGCTTTGCCACTTGGCTTCTTATGACTCAGCACACCCAAATATAGAAGGTGGGGCAAAAGTAGGTTTACAGTTGTTCATATGGAAAAAAGACATGCAAGTTATGATTATAATAATAGCCTTATTAACTCTGTGTTCTGAGTACTCACAACTGTAAACCTACTTTGCCCCATCTTGTATTATACTCAATATCAGTTATGGAAGTCATTTTAATTATTGGCATACAATTGTTTATAGAATTCCTTTAGAAACATAAAGTCGTCTTGCTATGTATTTCATTTTAGCTTACATTTCCAGAGTATCATATGCACTTTCTGTGGCACACACAGATGCTGTACGGAGCCTCTGGCAATCACTAATAAGATCCTTAGGGTTTTGGAATAAGTCATGTCGTCTTCTCTATTTGAAAGCAGCTTCTGTGGATGGGACCACTAAAGACTGAATACTTGCTAACACGACACAGCTTCCCATGATTCCTGCAACCATTGCATGACTGCCTCTCCCTCAACCCACATTTCATGCGTAATTTCCTCTCTATCAGAATGGGAAGGAAAAAGGGATGAAATGGTATGCTTTTCAGGCACCTGTCAGAAGTTGCTGCTTTACATTCATGTTCAAAAATTGCCCCAGAAGAGCTGATCTCCAGTTGAGCACATCTCTGGGTATTCTATTTGGTTGTCTACGTCATGTGGAAAGAACTGTGCCTGAGGTGTGCATTAACCTGCTTCATGGGCAATTGCTAATGGCTTGGCTGACTGAGGAGGAACTTGTAAAGATCAAGATAGGAAAATTGATGACTAGGAGGTTTCAAGAAGCATGTAAATGGACCTCTCAGATTGGGCATTTTCATGACCTATATAAATGCCACCAGAGTGCATTTCTTACTAACTCTTAATAACATCAAGAGTTGTTTTAGGATGTCTCTTCCTTCCCACCGCCCCTTTACCCCTAAGCCTTCTGAGGCCTGTGGTCACCGTCTCAGAGATGAGGGCTGTAGCAGTTGCTGCCAGTGTCCTGCTAAAAGTGCCTTGGACCCTAACTTTTTCAGTATGTTTAGATGAGTTCAAACTGACGAAATCTCCAAGTGTGTCTAAACATTTTTTCCTGACTTTTTTTTTCACACATGCAACAGACCAGAATTTCTTGGGAATTCATACCACTCAGAGTAGACTTCAACCAATGACTGATGAGGACTGATGTGTAAATAAATACCTTAGTGCCCTGATATTAAGATGGGTCAGTTCTGAGATGTGTGTTTTCCACCTTTTCTCAGAGTTTCTTCTTGAATTAAGCTCCATTTGTCCATTATAGTAGCTGGCATCATAACTCAGCCCTTATTAGCTGTCTATTTTTCCCCTGTACCACTTCACCACGCCACTGCTTGATTTTCTTGCATCTCCTACATAAACCGCCTGCATCATGACCATTTCATTAGTATCCCTTTGCAGTGCAACGAGAGCTGCTTTGGCTCCGACTACTTCTGAGTGTCCAACTTTCCAACCACAGGGGCCAAAGTGAAATCTGCAGTGCCACCATTTCCTGGGGATTCCAGCAAATTCCCTCATCAGTGATGATCACATTAGACACTGTCCATCATAGAAGTATGTTCTTACAGCATAAAAACATAACTCCTGGTAGATAATTGCTCTTTAAACATAAAGATCTCCTGTCCGCACCATATTTAGGACTTTATCAATTGACATGGTATTCACCCAATGCCTCTGACCAAGGGCACACTCTGGAATTAAGGCAGTGGTTCACAACATAGAATTCATTCATCTTATTCTGTGTCCCGCTAATAAAAAGGAGTAAAATTGATGTCAGAGTTGTATAAGACTTAGTTATGTCATCAGCTGGAAGATGATATATCATGAGATAGGGATGGTATCCTAAAAGGCTCAATATTGTCTTAGACCAGTGACCAGTTACTTCACAGCCAGAATACACAGGTTGAAAACCAAAGGATGAAAGTATGTGTGACCTTTCTAAATAAAGTGTTAAATAACCCACTTTAAGAATTTTGCTACCTGCTTCAACATCTTTAAGCACTGGTCAGTTTGAAGGTCCTTGTGTCTGTCTCAAGGGAGGAACTTTCTACCAGTGAACATAGTCATGGTTCTACATAGAATCCCATCTGCCATTCGGGCTCCTCGTTCATCTGACAGATGGTTAAAGAAAGACTCTGTGAGTGACCATGATTACCAAGTGGTTTGTGGTATAAAATGAGGGCGAGGGAGACTATTTGTGGCACACAGAGGATCCACTGAGACACCTTTCCGTGTTCTCTTGCTGAGTCTCTCTGGTCAATGGAAAATCAGAGCTAGGTACTGGGACAGATTAATGATTATATAGAATGGGCAGAAATGGATAGTTGTGCTTAACTTAGGTTCCATGACCAGCTCCTGAAGCAGGCACTGAAACTCATTTGTTTTATGTTAGTTATTTTTCTTCCTTCTATATACTTTTGCCCATATTACCTCACATAGAGAGTACTGCTGGCAGCTAATATTTTTGGTTTCAGATGGGAATTGAACCAAATAAAATGATCTCACAATGATAGAGTAGCTGCTGAAAAATTCCATGCCTCCCACTTTGAGAATACAAAATTTTATTTGGAAAAAGAACAATGAGTCAATCTTAGGGGCAGAAATAGTAATAACACACTGAATACTGTCTGTTGTTTTCCATATACTTTCCACACACTTGTCATTAATTTCTTTAAAAATCTTCTCATATAGTCAGTTTGCGTAGCATCCATTTCCTGCTTGAACTCTAATGGATACATCCTTTCAGGGGAAATATATGTGCATATCATTCAAAATGTTAAACTCCCATTGAGCTACAATACAGTTTATTTTACTAGTTCTCTGTTTTTCAAAATTTTTAGTTTTCAAATACTATCATCACAATTTTGGACCCCCCCTTTCTTATAGAAAATTGTTTATCCAGTTATACCACAGAGACCGCTTTGTTTTGTTTGAGTTCCTTTGTGTATTTTATCTTCTGCTAGATTACAAATATATTAAGGGCAGGTTTCATGAATTATAGGGATGTTCGTTGAAACATGTAATTCAGTATTATACACTTGGTAAGCACTAAATAAACTTTTTGGCATAATTTGCATTATCCTCAAGACATAATAAACAAAATATTAGGAGGAACAAATCTTGGAATAGTGAACTTGATAGTCCATACCTTCAATGTAGAATGCTTTGGTCTTGAACAAAAAAAAAAAAAAAACTAGCTTAGGGAACATTTCCATTGTTTAGAAATACTGACACACTGATATAGACTATCTTTGCCAAGTGATATGAATATTAACAGCCTCCAGTAGTCATGAAGAAGTCTGAGACATGATGACTTTATTTAATCATAAAACTTATTTAAATATTCAGGGAACAAATGAAGAGTTCAGTATGGGAGGAACTTTCATGGTTTGATGAGTTTATCTTAGTCATTTCTTTTTCTTCCAGGCCCTGGAGTGTGATAAATACACCCAAGTAGAATGAACCATTCACGGGCCCTTTCAAGCTTGGTTCTGTTTTATTTTGACATAATCCCACTAGTCTTTAAACTCTTTCTTACGTTTTGGAAAAAAGCTTTATACTAAGTTAGCATTATACTTTTCCTGTCCACTATTCTCCAAGGACTTCTTTAGTAGGGAATGGTGCTAATTGGGTATCAATGCATCTAAACTTTCAGTGAATACACACACACACACACACACACACACACACACACACACACACACACACATATCCTATATAATAAAAGCCTAATATGCAAATTGTCTCCTCAGGCTGTTGTTCTACTGGGAGACCGGAAGTTTGACTGCTCGCTATGACATGTGCTGACCACCAGGGGGTGGCGTGGAACATGGCGAGCAACACAGCACTGGCAGCAGGCAGCAGTGGAGATGCTGCTGGCCCTCATGGGCCCTGATGAGAGTGGGACCATGGCAAGATGGTGAAGCAGGTGAGTGGGCGGTGTCAGGCCAAGTGGGTGTGAGTGGAGGCCCAGTCGCCCTGCTGATAGCCCTACAGATGGCCATCAGCAGCAGTAGTTCGGAGAGGAGCTGCTGCCTGGCTCCCAGGCACTGAGGGAGCTGGGCGGGGGAGGGGACGCAGCCCTGATCGATTGCCTTGCAGGCGGAATGGTGGAGCAGTTGAGGGGCAATGCCAGGCCAAGACAAGGTGCCAGGTGGGGCTGCAGGGCTGTGAGGCTGGGGGTGCGAGCTGGTGCCCAATCTTCACAGGCCACCCTGAGGGACCCCACCCATGCACGAATTTGTGCATCAGGCCGCCTCTAGTATATTCATATGGATATCTCCAATTCAAGTCCAATATCACAGATTCTTCCTCATCTTACATTTCTTACTGATAATTCATTCTCTCTCTGAAAACGTAGGCTGTCAATAACATCAATACATTTACCCATCTGCTTAATCCTAAAATACTCATAAAACAACTTTAGAATTACTATAACAATATCACTACCCACAACAACCTACGAATAAAAGTCTAAGAACTCTCTGAGTTATTTTTGTCCTTAGAATATATTCCAAAGAGGTTACACAGTCAAAGAATATATATGTGTGTTACTATGTTGTGGTAGCTGGTTTAAAAACTTACTATGTTGTGTGGTTATTAATTTGATAATAGATAAGCTTGTTTATTTCTATTTATATTCTAAAAATGGAGGGCTTGTACTTTTAATCTTTTTACTTAATTTTTAGAATTTGTGAAACATTGACATGTTTTCAAAAGTCAAAGCTTTATAAAAGAGTTCACCCCTACTCCTTATTCCTCCATCCTTTCCACAGGAGACCATTTCCTAAGTGTCTTATCCTTTTTATGTTTCTTTTGGTTAAAAGAAATAAACAAAGGGCATATATAACTTTCCCCATTTTCCTTTTCAAAATTAGCATATTATTTGTTACTTTTAAAATCTGGGCTGCACTGACATTTATGCACCCTTTTTATTTTTAATGTTCTCCATATGTGATCTTTCCCTCTCCAGAAGCTACCTTGTACTTTTGTTGATCCAATTTATACTTTTTTGTTTGTTTGTTCGTTTGTTTTTTCATTCCCTTCTGCTCTTCATCAGGATATGTGCTTGAATTTTCTGCAACTATTGGGATAAAAATTTAGGGTTTCTTCCTTAATCTTTCAATTTGTTGAAAATATTAATATATGTTATAATGTAGAATTGTCCCTGGATTCTTTAAAGAAACCTTATTAGGTCATGAGTAAGTTTTAAAACACTATTTCTGAACTGTTAATATTATTAGAGATTTATCTGTATTTGTTTTATATTGTCTCATTTGGTTATGAAATCAAGGCAACATTAGTTTCATAAAATCAGTATCCACATATTCTTCTTTACATTCTCTGGAACATTTGGAATAACAAATAGGCTACATGTCACTTGGGATTTGGTAAGATTTATGTCTAAGATGTGGGTGGGATAGGAGCTTTTAATGTGGGAAGATTTTAGCTTTCTCTTTAAAATACCTTAAATATTGTAAGTTAATTCATATTTTCTATTTATTTTTGGTGATTAAAATTTTATATGTAAGTATTCTATATTTGTCATATAAACAATTACTCACTATAATTATTGTGGCATTCTATTTTTATTTAATAAATCTTGCTAAAGTTTTATCTATTTAATTTCACTTAAAATATTCTCTAATGTTTCTTTGTTTTCTGTCTCATTAGTTTTCAGCATTACCTTCATTATTTCCTACCTTATTTTTCCTTGGGGGCTTGCCTATTGCTAAATTTTTCTAAATTTCTGAGTAAGGTACTCACTTATTTTTAATATTTTTTCTAATATTAAACTCTTAGGCTAGTGATTTTTTAACTTGTAATTTTCTTGTTATGATGTACTTTGATTTTATTATTATTTAATTTTAAACATTATTAAGTTTCCATTATGATTTTTTCTCTGACACTTGAATTACTTGGTGTGCATATGTGTGCATGTGCATATGTCTGTTTTCTTACAAATGTAAGAATTATTTTCCCCCATAATTTTTGTTATTGATGTATATTTTTGTTGCATTACTGTACAAAGAAAATGTTCTATAATATCAGTTCCCACCTTCTAACTCTGGATTTTGCTAATTTTTCTTTTATAATTTTTTAAATTTCAAGATTAGCTTTGAATTAATAATTAGTTGTATAATTTTAATAAAATTCTATGTTGGAGGAATGAGTGTACTCATTAGTGTAATTTGCAATTCTCATTGACATAACACCAATATTTTATGAGTGGAAAAAAAACACCCTATATGTTATAGAGCTAAATTTGGGAGTGGGAAATTTTCTGATATTTTTTATTGGCTACTATATTTCAGACACTCTATTACATTGCCTCATTAATTTATTTTTAAAAAAACCTAAGGTATATGTTATTACCCTATTGAGAAACAACAAATAATTGCCCCACAGTCAGATAGTTGGGAGACTTGGTAATTTAATTTATATCTGCTAACTTTCTAGAGCACTTTCTACTATTTTTCTATTAATCCAACTTGGTCCCCTGACTCATTCAATGCAATTGTCTATTTTTAAAATTGATTTGTAAACAATTAAAAACCCAATAGAAATGCAAATATAATCTAGAAAATACAAAAGTAATGAGCTTATTGCATGGTTGAAAAACTCTTTTTCACTAAGGAGTAAATAAGCATAGAGAAATAATTTCTCAAGAGAAATTCAAATATGAAAATAAAGATGGTATAAAATGATGAGAAATCAGATTTTATTATAATACTAGAGGCCCGGTGCATGAATTCATGCATGGGTGGGGTCCCTCGGCCTGGCCGGTGATCAGGGCTGATTGGGGCCAGCCAGGGAGGGGTTGCGGGAGGGGCTGCGGGAGGGCCCTCTCACCCAGTCCTTATCGGCTGGACCCCAGCAGCAAGCTAAACTATGGGTTGGAGCGTCTGCCCCCTGGTGGTCAGTGCACCTCATAGTGACTGGTTGAGCGATTGACCGAATGGTCAACTGATAGGTCGGACAGTTAGCATTTTACACTTTTATTATATAGGATGTTTTAAAATTAAAGTCTTAGGACTAAATTTAACTGATAAAATTTCAAAGCAATAGTTTGTGCAATTTTGAAAAATAATTGTCTTTACTGTAATTTTTAGTCTCCAGTAATGCAGATGAGAGTGTGAGTATATTAAAATTATTTAACTTCAGACTAAACTTTCACTATGCTATTGTGTTATCCTGATTCACATTTTAAAAAGAACAATTGGAAAGATAAATGGTAAATATGGGAAGCTGATTTTGACATTCATTTGTCTCTTTGACCTAGTCCTTTATGTTCTTATGAGGACACCCATTTTTTCCCCTAGGTTTCAGTGTTCTATAGTTTAAAGAAGATTCTTACAACTTTAACACAAAGGGAGACTTATTTAATTAGCCTCAGGCATTGAACAAAGTTATAATAGAAGAAACTGATAGTT